>NC_091834.1:76738292-77964353 GCF_037783145.1 Equus przewalskii
ATGTTACATCATCTTCCCCAACTTGACATAGGAATCACTTCTTTATCTCTGGGTAGATTTGTTATAGTCTCTCTTCCTTTAGAAATACAAATATAGAGAGGGAGGAGATGACATGTGCTTTACTTGACATTGCTCAGTTTTAAATAAATCAGTTCATCTGACGTCTGAGATAGCTATTATCCAGATTTTACAAAGGACAGCGGATCACTGACCGGCCCGAAGTCAAAGGAAGGAAGGAATTTGAACCCACTTCTATCTGACTCCAAAGTTCTTTCTTTTTCTACTAAATGGCAATTTTTACTAAAATAAAGCATCTATTTAGTACTCTAAGCTGTAAATAATGTTACTAATGAATAGTGTTCTGCAAAAGCCATGTCCACCCAGAACCTCAGAATGTGACCTTATTTGGAAATAGGGTTCTTGCAGATATAATTAGTTAAATGAGTCCATACTGAATTAGAATTGGCCCTAAATACAATGACTGATATCCTTATAAGGTCATGTGAAAGACACAGGGACACAGGCACACACACAGGGAAGAAGGCCATGTGAAAACAGGGCAGAAATTAGAGTGATGCAGCTACAAACCAAGGCATGCCTAGGATTGCCAGCAACCACCAGAAGCTTCCAGAAACTAAGAGAAAGCAAGGAAAGATTCTTCCCTAGAACTTTCAGAGAAAATATGGCCCTGCTGACACTTTGATTGCAGACTTCTAACCACTAAGTTTGTGGTATTTTGTAAGCAGCCCTAGGAAACTAATACAAAGGTCAACTAACAAGGAAGGTATAGTTTGCTTGCCACAGGGCTACTAGAAATAAATGTTCTTTAATTAATAATTTAGAGGACACTTTAGAATCTTATATTTCCTCAAATCATAATTAAAATCATTAATTACCAATCACAATTTTCTTATTTATTTTTATTTGCTTATTGTCATTGCTCAAATATTTGTTGGAGAAATGATTGAACGAAGGGTTGGCAGAGTTCATCATCGAAACACTCAGAGTAGACGTATGGAAAAGCTGAAAGTCTTAATAAAATTTTTGGCAAAACATTCAAAGCAAAATATGGACCTATGTCACCAACTTTTCCTCTAACATATACAAAAAAACATAGAAATATAATAAAATGGCTAAGGAACCAAACTCCATCATTTTTACTCAGAGCTATTGCCACTTAGAATATTTGCCAAAGTAGCAGATGAAATAAGAATGGAATACGTGATTTGAGAACAACATTCATATTGCTCCATCTCAGTAAAAGAGAGGTTATTACCAGAATTATACACACACAGCATAGGAGTCATGTCTCCAGCACCTCCAAAATCTCAATCACAATAAAAACTGGAAAAATAAAGCTATTCAACACAAGTTAATAAAGTTTCCACATATTAATATCTGAGCTTCAAACAATTGCAAAAAGACAGAATTCTTTGCATTTATGATATCATCCTTATCCAGGACCTACCTGGAAAAATGTGAACTCATTTGGAACTGGCTTCTTAGAAGAGAATTAACAAATTTCAACAATAAAGAAAAAGGAGCTCTAGACAGGAACAAGATAGAAGAGATCTCCAATGCCCTTAGTTCGGTAATTAATTCCACAGCCAACCTTTAGATATATCTATATGTTATGTACTTCTGTCTTTTATATTTATGTTTAAGTCATCTCTTTAAATAGTGTGTCTTTCACAGCATATCTTTTCTGTGGTCGATAAAACTATTTCCTCACCAAGCCAGAGAAAATAAAACTCACAAACTCCAAAATAGGGAGAAGGGATCAACTAAATCTGCTCCTTATGCTTTTTATTTCCTTGGTTCTGTTCACTGTAAAAAAGAAAAATCCTCTTTTGCATCCATGTATTGAACATACACAGTAGCGCTCGGCTCTGCACCCCACAATTTATCCCTTTCAAGAAAACTTGAACAAAAGGACTGTGATATAATTGGATACGTGATCCAAGAGCCTAAATTGTTTTCTTAAGCCCACTTGTTTCCAAAGCTCTTCTGAATCTGAGAAGCTGAGTCCTAGGAGTTGCTGAGTGGGATTGACATCATGTTTCAGAGGTGTCCAGAGCGTTCTTGATGTTAACACCACAGGACAAAAGAAATCTATCCTTGTACGCAGTGCAGATCTCCACGGGGACAGCTCATTTCCTTCTGTTTCCTAACTTGCCATAAAACACATTTTTCCTCACTGTTAAAAAAAAAAAACAAGATTAAGTTGTCTGCGGATGAAAATTAATAAAAACTCTACTTATAAATTCATTGAACTTGATTAGATCCACTCAAGAGTCTCTGTGTTTTTGACAATTTAAATAAGAATTACTAAAGTAGGTAAATTTTTTTCATGTGTTTTGACATATCATATTATACAAGTACTTCCACAATGGAAATAAAGCATTGTATATAGACATTTTCAGTAAAATATATCCTTGTGTAGAAAGCATATTAAACTAGAAACCCAAATCTTAATTTAATAGCAATGTATATAAATAGAACACTAACCCCAAGAAAGACAGGTTATACTCCTTGCACCACTGATGAAAATGTAACCCCAGGCAACTTACTCAACCTCTCCGAGCCGCAAACTTCTATCTGGAAACTCTGCAGAAGACGTTACGCCCTACCAAACATTATGGACTAATAACTGTGTTATTGAATATGAAATAAATGCATCCTTAAAATAGATTATTGATGTTTCATTTTTAAACATTGTTCTTTTATTTTTCAAAAATAAAGTAAGCATATGTTTTTAAAAAAATGACTAATGTTTAAAGACAAACGTCAAAAATAATAATCTTCCCCACACTTCTCTATCCTGTAGTCTCCCTTTCCCTAGTCAGTAACTTTCAGTATTCTTGAGTATTTCTTCTGTCATTAATCTCCATATTTATAAATCATATGCTTGTACAATTGTTTCCATATTTATAAATTTCAGAGAATATTGGTTTCTATCCTGTTATGAGTTATTTAGCTCTTTTAAATCTTCTGCTCTATGCTGTATCCCAAACCCCTTACCCTACCCATCCTATCAAAACTGAAATTATTGAATGGCTGCATTACTGTTGACTATGCAATGTACTAGGATTAAGTTTCCATTCTTGTAAAACTTTTTCGTTGGAATTAGTAATTGCCCATTTGGTTTATCTATGTCTCTGAAGCTTTTTTTTTGCTGAGGAAGATTTGCCCTGAGCCAACACCTGTTGCCAATCTTCTTCTTTTGTTTTTGTTTTATGCTTGAGGAAGATTAGCCCTGAGCTAACATCTGTACCAATCTTCCTCCACTTTATATATGGACACCACACAGCATGGCTGGTGAGTGGAGTAGGTCTGCGCCCAGGATCTGAATCCGCAAACCTGGGCCATGGAAGCAGAGCCCAGGGAACTTTAACCACTTGGCTACTAGGCTGGGCCCTCTGTCGCTAATTTTTAATGTGCTCTAACAGATCTGTCAAAGCACAATAATTGTTCCAAATGCCCAGGCACATCAGGTTCCTTTTTTCTCCTTGGACACCACCCTTCCTTACTGGTCTTCTTCCTCTAGTTTTGACTGTACAGCTGTCAATATTGGGAATTCCTTCCATGCTTCACTTTGGGAATCTCTCGTTTCATGAATACCATGTCATTTTTTAGGTTTCTTCCTTAGCATGTTCTCCAGTCTCTTCTAAAAAAGGAGCTTACAAGAGAACTACAGTTTTGTGATTCTTGGCATGTTTAAAAATGTTATATTGCATCCTGTCACTTGAGTGAATTTGGCCAAGTGTAGATAGGTCTCTCTCCACCCTCATTGGATGGTGTCCTCCTCAGAGGCCATTGGGAACACTGGGCTGTTGAAAGCTCCAGTCTTAATTCAACTGACAAGCACACCAGAAGGCACAAACCCAATGATTTCCAGCATAATCTTGTCCTTACAGGAGTACAGACAGGTAGCAGACAAAGCAATGTGGAATCTGCTAACACTGAAAAACATAAGCTCACCAGCCTCCATGCCAGTGAGAGAAACAAGAGGTTTGCAGTACACAAAAGTTCTCGAATGCACAGGCTGGGACTTACCTACACAAATAATTATTTCTGTTCCAGCTTTTGACTTCATCTAACTTTCCATCCACTATATCTTTCAGGGTAGGGCCACAGATCTGCTTACTCACCCCCGCAAATCAGCTTGCTTACATATAATGTCATTATAATATACTGAGTGAGCTGGGGTTTTAGGCTATCTTTTAAATGCCTCAGCAGTCACATATTACGCATCTCTTTAAAATGTTTTCGGAGAAACAGAACATCCTTTCCTTAACATCTTATAGACAACAATTGGTATTAAACAGAATCCATCCGGTTTCTTTCCTACTCTCTACTTTGGGTTCTATTTTTTTAATGTAAATCATTCTTCAGATTAGCACACTTCTAAAATACTTCTTTAGTATATTTTATTGTCAATTTTGATCCTCTTCAATTTACTTTCCAAGGTTGAAAACTAAATACCTTCTGGTATTTGAAGTCATTACTCCACCGTCTTCTGGGACCCAGTATTGCTAGTCTATTCTGATTCCCACTTTGGGTGTTTGCTCATTGTATCAGGGTGGACTTCACTAACAGTAGGCAATTAGCAAGCTGATCCTTTTCTGAGTATGTCCAGAAACCTCAAGGTAAAAGGATGAAATAAACCATTCAGAGGTAGAAATATCTTTGCAAGAGGACTGCAGCATTTCAATTACTTCCCCTATTTTTGCAATCTCGAAGTTGAATATTTCATGAATGTACTAGGAAATAAAACTTATAAACCCAACACACAAATATAGAGATGCTTACCAAAAAAACCCAAATGTCTCTTTGGCAGCTAAAGGATTCTATGTTATACTCTAACTTAAATAGAGAGATGTGATTATGCAGCATAAAAAAATTTATTGTTTATCTTTAAAAAATAAAATGCCAATAACTCCAGCTAAATTGAAGCAAATATGATATCGGGGTATGCTTATTGGCTTGTTTTCCTGGCCTCTGTTTATTATTTATTTCCTTTTATCCTAAATCTAACTCAAAGTTATCCATGAGCCTAAGGTTATTTTAAACAATTGAAGAAAATGGAAAATTGTCAAATAGAAGCTAAATATAAATATATAGTCAAGAGAAACTGCCAAAATTTAAATAAAGACATAGAAGAACATGTCCAAAATTTTATATATTGATCATCTGTACAATCTTAACTCATCAGCTGTCATCTTTTAACCTCATTTTTCAACACATTTTCATTGAGTAACAGTGAGAGTCAGAGAAATTTCCAAGTTCCTGTCCTTTTTGATCCATTGATTTGTTCTATGACCTTCTATCTTGACACTATTGGACCTCAATTTCACAATCTATAGAACCATTCCTGTTAGATTTACTATTGGACCAACTACTCTAGTATTGAGATACTTTAGAAAAAAAAGAGAGAGAGATGAAACATCCATCCTACCTCTTTATAGTACGCAGTTCACAATAATGCATTTCTATATTACATACATCACTCTATACTTTGAATTTTTTTCACAGATTATATTTTTAAGCATTTTTATATATTTTACATACGTTTAATAGATCATATTAGCAGTAATTAAAAAATGATCTTCCATCTAAATTTAAATAATTTAAAGTATAAGGTGAAAACCACAGAAAGTCATTGAACATATGATGGCAAAAATTGTATTTCTACAATGAATGTTTTTAATTTTTTTCTTTCTTGGGGAAAAAGTTATCTTCTCATGGCACTGAAGAAACAGATAATATCTATAATTCTTTCTATAAAATACAACCTCCATGGACCCCTTGTGTAGACTCAATGTGCTATTTTCCTCTTTGCAGATATAAGCATTTTCAGTTCTCTAATATATGTGTTTTAAAGTAGAGGAATTGAAAGTAAAGGTTAGTGATCATGAAGATTGGGCTTTTCCCCCTAAGACACACAGTCAGAGAAACATCGTACATCAATTTGGTAGAAAATATATCCAACTGTATTTGTGTGCTATCATCTCAACGTCTTTAGTCTTCATGCCTTTAGGATGGCCTTTGGAAACGTGGTACTGAAGATCCCTAGTATCTTCTCCAAACTTTCTTTCTTTGCACTTCTTAAATCTTAAGAATTGTTACATTAATAAAGCAATACCATGAGAGAATTTTAAAAATTCTTCATTCCTAATTCAAAACTATTAGTCATGAGATCAATGTAATTGATTGTTTAAATATTAGTCATTTTATATCTTCATAATGAATAAGTTGCTTTCATTTTATTAAAAGTGAAACCACCATTACATTTATTTTAATTATCAATTTTTTTCCTTGAGTGTGAGTATATATAACTGAGTAGGTAGGATCGTTAAATTAAGAAGGCAAAAAGTAAGCACATATGCACCCAGTATAACGATCACTCTGCTCTAAGGGTACCTTTGAGAAAGGCTTCCTCACTAAGCACAGAAATAGGATCGAGACAGGCTGAACCAGCTTTCCTTACCCCATGGCTAAGCCTCTGGGTTCCTTGTCCCCTTCCCTCTTAAGGTGACTAACAGTACGTCACATTTCTTCTTAAAATACTTATAGGCCATTTATTAAAAACCAGGAAATGTCAGCAAGTAGTCTCAAAGTCAAAAGATACTTTATTAATGTTAAATATCTCATGTGTAACATAGCAAGAATAAAGTGGATTTCATAAAACAGATATTGGCTGAGATATTAATCATATGCTAACTTTATAGTTAATATTAATGTATAATTAATAGAATATATTTGTGGCAGTGTATTTGTATTAATAAAAATACAATATAATTAGTACAGTTGAAACTATTGAAATGCAATCGAATCAAACAATTGAAATACAATTAATATAATAATATATGTTATTAATACAATATATTTACAGAAAGGAATTTGGGTAGCAGAACTTTCCAGTGATGCAAATACCTCTGGGTTTGAAGACCTAAAATTACTTTCTTAAAGTGTTCCTCTCAAAGCATCTCATTGTAATTTTGTAACTGTAAGCAATAAAATACACGTATATAATCAACTCTTATTTAAATATGACCCAAATTTGTTTGGATCTTAGATATTCAGTTACAGTGTCCCCAGAAACTATGTAAAAGGGTTGTTTGAAAGGTTATCAAGAGGAGCAACTACTTCTCTAAAATATAGACACTTTAGGTTGTTTGATATTTGTTCAAAATGCTATGCTTTGTTTTCTCCTCAAGGACGTTCTGCAAATCTCATTTCTTAGACTGACTCAGGCTTAAAAATGTTTAGGTACAGGGGCCAGCCAGGTGGTATAGTGATGAAGTTCACGTGCTCCATTTCAGCAGCCTGGGGTTCCAGGTTTGGATCCTGGGTGTGGACCTACACACTGCTCGTCAAGCCATGCTGTGGTGGCATCCTACATACAAAATAAAGGAAAACTGCCACAGATGTGAGCTCAAAGACAATCTTTCTCACCAAAAAAAAAGTTTATGTATAACAATTACAATACAATATGTATATTTTTTTGTTTTGCTTAATTTGCATGAGAAAATAGCTGTGAACAATGTAATATATTATTATAATTTATTGACCCAAGACTCGTGATTAAATGGTCAGGGACATCTATCAGTTAAGCAAGATGGCTCATATATCAGGTTATTGATTTATGTTTGTATATCGTATTTTGACTCAAGAATAAAAGTAAAAAAAATAGTTTCTGGTAAATGAAATTTCAATGTCAAATTATGTAATTTAGGGCTGAATTATCACTTTGCCTTATTTTACTAAGCAATTAAATTAAGATACATATTTTAAATATATTGGATGCTTGCCCTCTTGCCATAATATAAAATAATGTCCTTAATGCTGCTAATATGGTTTTATCATCTTAATTGTTAATTAAGATGATAGGAAAAAGAGCCAGAAAAGAGCCTAACCATCTATCACCTCTATATTGTACCTCCTTTGTGCCCCTTTGTACATGTCTGCCACATTTTGGACACTTCTGATGTAGGAGATAGCACAGTCACTTTCTTTTCTAGGCATTTATGAGCAGTTTGGTTTGCTATTGAGACCCTAGTATCCTTGCATGGTATATCTTAACAAGTACAAGAGAGAAGAATTTGTCCAGGATTTGTATAGCTACAGTATAACATTAGGGCAACAGAAGGCTAGGCAGATTCCAGTTTTATATGATGCCTGGCTGGCAATCAATATTTTTGGAATTGACATGAGTCCACATTAGTTCCAGATTGCAATTCTCATGTCAATTGCATGAGATGGAAATTTTGTTGAAAATTTGGCAATAGTGTGGAATTTAATTTTTAATTCTGAGTGTTTTGACTTTTTACTGATCCTTCATAGATAATTTAAAGGGAGAATAAAATACCATAGAAGCAAAACCATATTGTGGTCAACTAGCTATGAAAAAGGAGATATGACTCCTCTTCCTTATTATCTGCTGCTGACACCAAGATTCAAGTTCTCTATTAAAATAAAGTTTGGCAATGATCTTTAGTCAGGGCTAATATTGGAATAGAGAGCTATATGTTGGCTAGAGTATAACATGGTCATTCTTTTTTTTTTTTTTTTTTTTTTTTTTTAAAGATTTTATTTTTTCCTTTTTCTCCCCAAAGCCCCCCGGTACATAGTTGTGTATTCTTCTAGTTGTGGCATGTGGGACGCCGCCTCAGCGTGGTCCGATGAGCAGTGCCATGTCCGCGCCCAGGATTCGAACCAACGAAACACTGGGCCGCCTGCTGCGGAGTGCGCGAACTTAACCACTCGGCCACGGGGCCAGCCCCTAACATGGTCATTCTTTTGAAAACATGCACACACATACACACACATACACTCATACACATACACATACAATGTCCTGTTTAATATCATTATATCTGAAATACACATTGGAGACAGGAAATAAAAAAAGTTTTGCTTGAATCAGCAGATGCATTAATCAAAGTCATGGAGAACAAATTTGTGGATTTCTCCAGCATGGAAAGGATAATGAAAAACAATAAAATGCAACGAAGCTAGAGAGGATAGATTGACAAAAAATTTTCCCAGTAAAGAATTATAGGTAGTTTTAGGGAGGAATCATAATAAATCCCTAGAGTTATACAACCTACCATAACTGAATCATGAAGAAGTAGAAAATATGAAAAAACAAATTATGAGTAAGGAGATTGAATCAATAATGAAACAACTCCCAACAAAGAAAAGTCCAGGACCAGATGGCTTCACTGATAATTCTGTCAAATATTTGAAGAAAAATTAATGCCAATCCTTCTCAAAATCTTCCAAAAAATTGAAGATCGGAGAACACACCTAAACTCATTTTATTATGCAAGCATTACCCCAATACCAAAACCAGACAAGGACACTAGAGGAAAAGAAATTTATAGGCCAATATCCCTGATGAACTTAGATGTAAAAATCCTCAACAAAATATTTAGCAAACTGAATTCAACAGCACATTAAAAAGATCATTAACCACAATCAAGTGAGATTTATTCTTGGAATGTAAGGATGGTTTGAAATTTGCAAATCAATCAATGTTATATACCACAGTAACAAAATGAAGGATAAAAATCATACTTTTATCTCAATAGATGCAGAAAAAGCATTTGACAATATACAACATCTTGCATGATAAAAACTCTCAATAAATTAGGTACAAATGGAATATATTTCAACATAATAAGGGTCGTGTATGACAAGACCTCAGCTATCATCATTCTCAATGGTGAAAAACTGAAAGCTTTTAACAAGATAAGGATACCACTCTTACTGCTTCTATTCAACATAGTACTGGAAGTCCTAGCCAGAGCAATTAGGAAAGAAAAAGAAATAAAAGACATCCAAATTGGAAAGGAAGAAGGAAAATTATCTTTGTTGCAGATGATATCATCTTATATATAGAAAACCCTGAACACCCCACCAAAAAAAACTGTTATAATGAGTGAATTCAGCAAAGTTATAGGATAGAAAAAATCAATATACAAAAATCTGTTGTGTTTTTATACTATGAGGTAAAAAATGTATAAATATCAATCAATTGACGATAGTAAATGCAGAGAGGAGAAGCGAACATATCCTATAGACTTAGGACACAGCTGAATTCAAAGTATTATTCCAATCTTCTCCTCCATTTTATCTTCTCTTTCACATATATTGCACAACTATAACAAAATATTAATGAAGGGGGAGGTTGACCAATGCTTTCTCCCTTTCCAAACTTGAGTCAAGCAAAGGGGCTCCCTTCAAGGCAAATGAAGGGACTCTAGGAGAACTACTTATATGGGTTGGTGGGGGGATGGGGAGTATCCGCAAAAGGGAGACTGGCATCTTATTTCATATGTGGACATCTTTTTATATGGTAGATTGTGATTTTCCTCCTGTGTTCATTTGAGCAAAGTCTGAAGAGACTCGGAGAAACACAGCATGTCAGGGAGGCGTCCCCAAAACAGGCTGCTGTAGCCCCAGTGGTAAGAAAATACACAGGAGCTTCCTGTGGGTAAAGTGTAGGGTGCTGTGGTAGTGGGAGGGGTGGAGTGCAGGGTGAAGAAGTCTGATGACAGACAATTTTCAAAGGCAGTGAACTGTGCAGTTGGAGGTTCCCTGCGATCCTCCCATAACAATCACACGTGCAGCTCAGTATTTCGAAACCTGCCCCACAGAGTTTGTTGTCAGATAGATGGCCATTGTTAGTGAGAAGTCCTCTCCCAACTCCTCTTCTCCACCCCAACCTGTGGGAGATGTAGATTACAGGAAGAGGAACGGAGGGAAGAGATTTAACTATCTTAGGAGGAGGATTTCTTTGCATTCCAGGTCATGCAAGCACAAGCCTGAACAAGTATGGATGGGAAAGGAGGAAGTCACAAAGCTTTAAACTGGGTATAGGACTGGAATTTTTAAATAGCCTAGACTAGACTGAAGTTTATGACAATTGAAAGAAATTAAAATCTATGAGATTTTTCCAAAGGTGTCATTTGGGAATGAAAAAAAAAAAGGGAAATTCACCAGCATGGTAAAAGGCAGTGACTGGAGAAAATGAAAACCATTTCTTATTTGAGGTCCCCTGACTACTACAGATAGTTTAATAACTGGTTAAAGTAATTGCTTGACAAGAAAATGAATAATGGAAAAATAGCCTACCATTACCACTTGTACCAAAAGTCCACATAATAATTTTGACTGCAGTCTTGGAAAGGACTATGCTAAATAATTTTATTCAGATAGGTCAATTATTTAATAACCTGGGAATGGGGATGGAACTCTTTACAGCTAATATTTCATGACAGGCCCTAAGTTGGTAGGCTTAATAAATTTCTATTTCAATTAAAGTAGCTAATGTCTAATACCTAGCTTTAAAATTTTAAATACTGAATTATCTATTCAATCTATGACATGGAAATTGAGTGTTTCAACCAATTATCTGAATAAATATAAAGATACTTCTTAGGACAGCTTTGGTCGAGTCAACAGGTGCCTTGAAATAGTTGAGAGGTGATGACAATCCCTGGAAGCACGTGCAGGCTCATGATTTTATGACTTCATTTACTTTGCTTCTGTGAAAGCACAGGGATCACCCATCAATCAGTAACCAGAACATTCCTTTACCTTCATTCTAATGATTCATGATAACACAGTCATCGCAAGCAAAAGTGCTAGGGCTGGTCTACCTAAGACCAAACCCCAGCTCTGCTCCTTCATGTTTATGTTACTTTGGGAAAGTTATTTAACGACTCTTTGCCTCGATTTTCTCATTTTTACAGAAGGGGCTAATAGCTGTTTTATTTCATAGGGTTATTGTAAAACAGAAAATCAAATAATGTACAAAAGTTTTTCAGAATATTAATGTTAACCAAGACATCAATTTTCAGTTTGCTATAAGCAAGATTTTTTTTTTAAAAAAAGAATAAGTATATATTGTGCTACCTTCCCCTAAAATTTTACTCCGGTTTTCATCTTTATACCTAAGCCACATTATTTTAACACCCTGATATTTTTCAGGATTATATTTCAATACTCATACACCTCAGTATAAGAAATGGGTAATAAAGCAGATTGCTTTGGCATGCCCTTATATAAAAATATACATGATACTTCTATAATTGAACAGCAGCAAAATCATTTTTCCTCTTCCAACAAAAGGATATATACTTCTTTTTAACGTGCAATAAGATTATATCCTTTTTTCAGTTTGATATATGGGAACAAGATATATTGATCAATTGAAACCCATATTAGACTAGAATTTTTATATAATCTCTTCCCTTCATCAAATATTTTACATTTTATTATTGCAATTATAGAAAGTTCAAGTTAATTCAAATCCTATTGTTGAAGCAGGAAGAATTTAAATTATGAAAGTAATTTAGAGGATTGTGTGTAAACTGCTACTGAAGTAGACTGTCCCATCTCATAGAACTATCACTTCTCTGTAGAATGAAATGCACTCAATTAGCATTTACTAGTAATCTATATAGAGAGTAGGGGAAAATATCTAATACGATTTGCCTGTGATAAAAAGTCCAGCTAAATCCTCTATTTCTGGTGGCCTGGATAGAGGGATAGAAAAAGCAAAAGAAAGACAGATAGAAGGAGATAGGAGAGAGGAAAAAAGAGAGGGAGAGGAAAGGGAGGGAGAGGGGAGGGGGAGAGGAAGAGGGAGTTTGACGATAGGTGCAAACATCACAGATCACAGCTTCCACAGTCACGGCCAGGCTTTAATGGGAATACATTAACTTTGTATCTCATCGCTAACCTCCTCAAGGATGGTAGAAACCTTGGGATTATTTTTCTTTGGGAAAATAGCATTCAGTTATACACGGATTTTTTTAAGTCTCATGATTGTTTTCCATGAGGAAATAAATAACATATATATATTTTTTACTTTGTTAAATACATTAAATATAAACCCTGTGTATTACAAAACCACTGACTCAATTTTAATTTGTCCTAGGTTGGGAATTAGAAAGAAGATTCACAAGACACAAAATGTACCCAGTTTACTCAAATTCAAAGTACGCAAAGTAGTATAGCATTCAGCCAAACAGCAATTGCATCAGGAATTCTTCCAACATCTCAGGTGCAAATTCTAGGCCCCTGCCTCAGGAGGAACATTCCATTGCAAGAGATGAAATTGAAGCACATGTGGACCACTTCAATTTAGGAATGGAGCCCCTGTCATTCCCCACCTAACTTTCACACTATTCCAAGTAACCTTTCTTGGAGAATACACCAGTTGAGTAGAGCTGAAACCCACCAATCAGAGGTTTAACAATGAACACTTCTGATACCTGAGCACAATCTGCTGGATACGGCATGAGCCAATCAACATTCCACATTTATCTTAACTCAGCACTTTTCAGAAGGCAGACCCGCAAGAAGGCAAATCTGGAGTCATATCACCAGATCTCCCTGGAGTTCAGACCAAATGAGTGAAACATTGAAAATCCAATTTTCTTAAGTATTTAAGCATTACCTACAGAATTTATTGATTAAAAATCCCTAGACAATTTAAATTGAATACAAATTTCTTTTTTTTTTTAAAGATTTGTTTTATTTTTTTCCTTTTTCTCCCCAAAGACCCCTGGTACGTAGTTATATATTCTTCGTTGTGGGTCCACCTAGTTGTGGCATGTGGGACGCTGCCTCAGCGTGGCTTGATGAGCAGTACCATGTCCGCACCCGGGATTCGAACGAACGAAACACTGGGCCGCCTGCAGCAGAGCGTGTGAACCCAACCACTCAGCCACGGGGCCAGCCCCGAATACAAATTTCTTATTACGGGTGCCCTTGAACATTTCGAACATCCTAAACGTGGATAAAACATATTACAAAAATAATTAATACAAAAAGATTTAAAATATAAGTCAGAGGGAGAAAGCTGAATACCATATAATCTCACTTATAACTTATAAGTGAGATCTCACTTATAACTTATAAGTGAGATCTCACTTATAAGAAGATAAAAACAATGACAAACAATCACATAGAAACACCACATGGATTAGTGGTTCCCAGAGGGGAAGGGGGGAGGGAGGAGGGTGAAAGGGTGATTAGGCACATGTGTGTGGGGATGGATTGTAATTAGTCTTTGGGTGGAGAACATGACATAATCTGCACAGAAATTGAAATATAATGATGTACACCTGAAGTTAGCTATAAACCAGTTACTACAATAAAAAAAGGAAAATGAAATTAAACAAAAAATAAATAAAATAAAATATCACTTCACGTATAAACATCATGGGAAGTACATATATATATATATACACATATGTCTTCATTATATCTAATATTTTGTTCATAATTTGTTTATAGCCTTAATTGTTTGGATATCCTTTGTGGTTCTAGTAATATAAATTTGCTATTTTTATATACTGATTCTTGGTCAAAATACAGATTTAGGATTATTTTCCTTTGGAGCTTCAAACCCAAGACACTCTCCATCTAGTTGAGATTCCTTTTAATAGTTAAACTTATCAAGAAGTAGAATGTAGGTAGCCATATACCAAACATGGGGAACAGCGTCTGAAAATTAGTGAATGCTCAATAAATAAACAAATACTTGTAAATTTATTAATTCATTAATTAGCTTTTTTGTTTAATCATTCATATAAGTCTCATTTTTGAATGAGTCCCACTTTGAGTCTCAAAATATATACCGTGTATTGGAAATTTTATTTTACCAGCATTACAAAAGCCATTGTCCTAATATCATAATATGTTGACCTGTTCTGCTAGCACTATTAAAAATTTATGCATGCCTCATTAGTATTTCGTAATTCATAGTATCATTCAGAACATTCATCTCCTAGGAAATGAGGACTTGCGTCTTCCTATCAGTTCTCCTTTTTTTGAGACCTTTGGCCAAGGAAGCACTTTGATCACAATATTTAAGCTTTTTTCTATTTACTCACTATTTGTGACAACCAATGCTGATTAACTGTTGGACCCCAGGATAATCTATCCCATCTAGTTGATATTACCATTACTCATCAAGTTCTTCCTTTTCCTGAAGACTTGTGATTACTTCTGAAATATCTAGCATTATAGTTAGTTCCGAGTGTTTACTAGTTCCTGCCTACATCCTAATTTTTTTACACTGTGCTTTCATATCACAATTACTTTTGAGTATCTCTTTCTATTTTGAGTATATACCACAGGGTATGTAATGTTAGCTGTGTAATAAACAACCTTCAAATCTTGGAGGATTGACAATATAAAGGTTTATTGATCACTCATGTCAAAGTACTACACGGTCTCCAGGAGGGGAAAGAAAAAGTTCTAATGTGTGGAGACATTCAGAGAGCCAATATAGCTGAAGCTTGGCCATCTCTAATACCTGGCTTCAAATTCACATCCACTCAACAGAACAAGGGAAAAAAGAGATTGTGAAGCATCTCTTAACTGCCTTACACCAGAAGTGACACATCACTTCTGCTCACATTTCATTGATGTCAACCAACCATATGACTCCACCTATAATCAAAAGGACTAGAAAACAAAGTTTATGCTCGAAAAAAGGAAAAGGTTTAATGAGCATTTGGCCAATCTTTGACACAAATTTCACATAAACTAATGGGTTTTACAGATTCAACTTGTTCCAAATAATTATTTTTTATCATTATCATTATCATCTTGATACAAAAATTGCCATGAGATTTCCAGTGTAAGCTTTCACACTACTTTCTGAAAGGATGTTAAGGCTGAAAAGATCTTTTTATTCTAGGCAATGAAAAGATATAAAAGACCCCTCCTGATCTTTTCTTTACTCCAGACAGGGATTCAGCTAAGCTCCCAATTTTATTGTTAATGGAGAATAGTAATAAAAGCACTAGGCATAACATTGGCCAACATTACTGCAAATGCTGGGTCAGTTTTAGCAGTGACATGATGGAAGACATATATATTTAAGATCATGAACTGAAACTTATTTTCTAATTTAACATATTATGTCACTATACACTTTTTTTATAGTAATGGGGTTTCATTGACAACTAAGATTTTCTACAACTTCAAGGATAGTTATTTTGAACTTCAGTTAAAGCTTTTCCAGGCTCAGCTGGGAGCCTAATCAAAGTATGTCCAGGTGAATGATGCTTAGGTCAAGTCATTTTGGAAAGATATATTTTCACGTATGGCTATAATCAGAAAGCTGGTCTGACTTCTGTAGCTAATAGCCAAACTGTCAAAATTTTCTTAATAAATGGTAAATTGTACGAAAGATACACTACATTCTCTTATAGGGAGAATTTAGCTTACCATGCTATCACAAATTGTTATAAAATTCTAAAACTTTATATAACTAAGTTTCAGTTTCCCTTTTTCCCTTCACACTTTGAACGGAAAAGCATCATCACTTATTTTTATTACTGAAGCCTGAAATTCTAAAAGTTATTTTGTGTATTTCATTTGCTGGGCCTTTTCTATTCTCAAATTCATTCATATGCAGAATTACCCATGATATTCTGAAGGAAACAGGATGTCATTCTCTAAATGAAACACTTGGAAGGAGGATTATTTCTATTTCAAGCCTCCAGTTTATTTTAATTTATTTGCTGATGAAGCCAAGATTTGCAAGAACAGGCCCACATTCTCATGCTGATTCTAAGTGCAAAAATCTACATCATGACCTTTGTTTTAACAGACACAATATGTCTTTAAAATAGAGTATTCCAGCCGCATGTGCCAGGGCCCTAGTGGCTTCAAATCTAAACAGACAACATTACTACAGAAATGTTTCAGTCTTGAGAAGAGTGGCTTTCACACAATTGAATGAGAATTAAAAAAAAAAAAAAGAAAGTGAAGGCTCAGCTTAAAATACATTGTCAGAGTACCGACACCCAAAATAGAGTGAAAATGTATGCCCCAACTCAAGCAGTTTCTGTCTGTCATTCATTTCATGGCTTATAATCATTCTCAAGTGAATATTATCCAGAAGATGCTTTTGTCTCCTCAATCTCCCCATCCCTCCTGGGTACTCTGCGGTATCTCCACAAACGATACTCAGACAAGCCTTAGAGGGAGACTGAGTTTGCTGCTCACGTTTGGATTGCACAAGCTCTTGAAATGGAATCAAATCAGTGATTTAGCAGCCTTTCTCTCTGCTCATGCTCATTCTTTCCACTCTTCTAGGACCACAGAAGAAGATACATAACCACTAGCACGTTTGGAGTAAGCTAAGTGATATCAAAATAATTGAATAGCTGATGTTTTGTTAGGATATAGATTGTCATCCTTGGAGGCCAATGTAATTATGTAAAAGGAGAAGGAACTGCTGCAATTGTTAAGCATGTGGTCAATGGAGACTGGAGGGGCCCTTAAAGGAAGTGGCAGTCTGCATGTTTTCCTCAGAAGATGGGGAAATAGATGTCAATTACAATATCAATAAACAGTGTACAGTATTGTTTAGTTTCCTGAGGTTGACATCTCATTTAATATATCAGCCTTGTAAGTTAAATGGTATAGGTATTATCCACAATTTTCAGCTGAAGAAAGGAAGATTTGGAGAATTTAAGTGATTTAGCCTGTGTTCAAATTAGTATGTGCCAGAGCCAGCATTTTATAAAACTCTCATCCTTTGATTAGAAATCCTATACTCTTTTTTTTTCATTCCTACACTAATGATTTTCAGGTTGTATTCTTCAGTGATTCGGGCCTCTGGAAAGGAACTTCTGGGGTCAACATAAGGGGAAAGCAGAGAATCAAAGCAAGTGGGAATGTCAATAGCATCTTCTCTTAATTCAGTCTAAGGAACCCCATTTCTATTGGTTGTTTAAATTGGGATTTGATGTTAAGATCACATTTGAAAATTTGAAAAATATTTTCAGTAACTAAACAACACAACAACCTGTTTTCAGTACAAAATATTGTACTGCATCTTGTTTCTTTTTCTAAATAGAGACTGCTCAAAGTGATTCCAAGGTAAAAAGTTCATCCATCAAGCTTACCCAGAACTCAAGACCTTTAGGTTGTGAGACTGATTTGTGGCTGGCTGCACCAAGAAGGCAGCTCTAAGTTTACCTAGAATAACACAGGAATTGTAACATTAGGATTTTTTTTTTTTTTTTGAGGAAGTTCAGCCCAGAGCTAACACCTGTCAATCCTCCTCTTTTTTGCTGAGGAAGACTGGCCCTGAGCTAACATCCATGCCCATCTTCCTCTACTTTATATGTGGGACGCCTGCCACAGCATGGTTTGATGAGCGGTGCCATGTCCGCACCCAGGATCGGAACCAGTGAACCCTGGGCTGCCAAAGCTGAACGTGCGCACTTAACTGCTATGCCAGTGGGTCGGCCCCCAGGGTATTTTTAAGGCTAACAAATTTATGCATACCTTTTCTCTGCTAAGTTTGTTGAAAGATCAAGTTGTAGTTTTAATTATTAGATTTAGTAAATGTCCTAGTCACCTACTGGGGGTCTGCACGGTAGCTCTTCTATGCGAAGGACCGATGGATGCCTCTATGGCAGGACCCTGACTCTTCCCACAGCTGATTGAATCAGGGCTGACATCTAACCCAAGTTGGGCCAGGTTCATTACCTTCCACATGTAAGAAACAGATAGGGACAGCAAGTTAAAGCTGGAAGCTGAATCACATGAATTGTGTACCTCCACAAACTATAAAACTGCCCAGGCTTCTGCCCATTCTGAAACTTTATTTTTCAATGTTTCCTTTAATTCCTTGATATTCTCTTTTATTGCTTAAGTTAGCTCAAGCTTTTGCTTTTCCTCTCTTTTGCAACTAACAATATCTTACCTAAGACAACGGTAATTTAAAAAGCTATTTGTGGAAGCAGTTGTGTTCTGTAATTCATGAGTGTTTTTTCCTTTTTCCTTCCCTATTAATAAGATTAAGAAAAATACTTAATTACGATTATATTTTACAGTAAGTCATAAATTCATCAATAAGCATAAGAATTTTCTTAATTTGTTTCTTGTATGTTTTTATAACAAATACAAATGATCAAAATACAGGCAAAATTATCTCCATAAAGCCTGTTAAATAAATCAATGACAATGTTTTTCAGATATTAAATCTAATTTTTCTTTTCTTACTTTCTACCACTAATCTGAGAAATGCATTCCTATAGTTGGGGAAACTTCAGTATTTGTATGGTTATTATTCTGCTAAAATATTTGAAAACGGGCTACTTAATTTTACAATGTTCTTTCAAATATGATCGTTCCTGCATATGGCATTTTATCTAAGTGGATATTCTAAAATAGAACTATTCTTAAATGATGGACATATGAAGTAAAATCCCTATTTTACATCACACTCTGTTAGCAGAAATGTGGAACTGCACAAAATGAGTAATTGTATATAAAGGAAGATTTTACTGATGATGAATTAAACTTCTGAAATTTTATTGTATTTCACAGTATATTGTTTTATTAACCTGGGGAAAAGAGGACACCTTGCACATCTTTTAGCACCCATCATTATTCAGTTAAATAGACTATTTGAAAAATAAAATTCTCATGGTAAACTGCTGAACTGGGTCATTCTGAAAGTCTTCTAATCATTTTTATAGTTTGTTCTTAATAGTTGTACATTATTGCCTTCTGTTCCCTTGGTTCAGGTACCCATCAATTCAAAATTTATTACAATAACCTCTCATCTGTCTTCCACAGTGCTGGCTCCTTTCTTTCTTGTTGCCCCAAATCCAATTCAACCTATACCCAACCCATAAATTAATCCTCATAAACACCATACTCACCTCTTATCAGCTTCTTAAAACAAAACAAAAAATACTTTAATCTCATTTTAAGAAAACAATTTAATACTTTTTGGAGTCATTCAAGGGTGTCTAAATTGACACTAGCTGGTCCAATACAAACTCTTTTATAGAGCCAAGCATTTGTAATACATTTTCTAATCCTTCTAATAAACTTAAGTACATAGTAACTTTAGTTATTCCAGTTGTACAGCTGAAGAAAGTGAGGTCCAGAGAATTTAACTAATTTTCCAAAGTTATATAGCTAAAAAGTAGAGGCATTTGTTTTTGAACCCAAGTCTATCTGGATTCCACAAAATACATCATGAAAAATAGTTTAGGAAAATAATGTATAACATATATCCATCTGGGAAATTCAGTTTCCATTAGCATTTTAAGGGACTGAATAGTCCTACATTAACAAATGTATTCCAATTTGATTAATCCAGCACTTTCCAAACATATCAGACTAACTCACTACCTTTTTTATGTTCCACTAATAGCATGTTATGTATGGTATGTTTTGTCTGCATAATATACATCCACATGCTCCTTTTCATGGCCCCACTGGGAACTTCTCCCTACCCTGTGTGGCCATAGTCGTGTTATCAATATCTGTCTCTTCCCATTGCAGTGAAGATGTAACGCCCAGGTTGTTCAATGAGAGTACCACATCATCTGGGAGACAGTAATTATTTCAGAACTAGCAAATGACGTAGACAAGGCCAATTAGAATCTTGCCTGGCATTAGAAAAGAAAAGCTACCTTTACTGAGGCATCTTTATATGTGTGTAGAATAAAGCCAAATAAATTCAAAGGATGGGGAGAATAAGTAACCAAAACCCCTAAGTCCAACTATGGCTAAAGTAAACTTTACCCTTGAATTCCACAGACACAAATGACAATGAATTTTCTTCTGATTAAGCTAATTCGAATTGAGATTCTAGCACTTGCAATCAAAAATAGTTGTGACACGTAAAAACCTGTGAATTTTATATACCATGCAATATATTTTGGCAAAGACTACATAGGCCTATGCTAAAAAATGCTTTTAACTTTCTTTGTAATATCATAGATCCCAATAAGCAATTTTTCCAGATTGTCTTTTCAACTATCATTTCTCTGTGATGTGATGCATATTTAACTTCATATCAAAAAGCTGCTAGGTTTTATTTTTTTTTTGTATCATTATATTTACCTATAAGGAGCTTGAATCATATTACTATTTAGCTGGTTACTAACCTGCTCTTGGATCAAATTCTCTCAAAGCTTAGCCCCAGATGGGGATTCTTGAGGCAGTAACTTTTAAGGTACTATTCTCTGATGGAACATACAAGAGAGTGAGAATAGGAGAGGGGAAGAGGCCTATAAACATGTGCATGCAGATAAAATCAGCCTCAGTCTAATCCTGTGGGGAGCTCTAGCACAGGAATGCCCACTGAGCCATCCCACCCTGAAGCAGAGTGTCTCCCACACCCTGAGGGCAGTTTTAAGGAAAACAGTGTAACTGCAACTATGAGCAGCCAAGACTCACAGACACTGGGAGATGGTGTTCTCAGGCCAGTAAAGGGGATCTGTGCAAGGCAACAGCAGTCTACCACAACTGCCAACAGCATCCAAAAAGTACTTAGAAGAGTTTTGGGAAACCACAAGTTATATTCTGGAAAAAACTCAACTGTTGCAATCAGATTAATCTAGGTTAAATTCCAGTTCTGAAATTTAATTTCTGGGTTAACCTGGAGAGGTTATCTCACATCTATTGGCCTAGGAACATTCCTTTGTCGTGATTAGAGGTAACATATTTAAAGCTTTTGCTGCATAATAGGCACTTATTCGTGTTAATAATAAGTAGAAAATCAAGCACTTGGTGGTTTTCTCATCTCTGTACCAATTCAAAGAACATTTAGTCAACATATGAAAATAATTTAAAATAACTTACAAGTAAATTTTTGCTGCAGCCTCTCTCAAAAAGAAAAAAAAAGGCCAATAGGGATTAAACACCTAATAAATGTCAAAATGCTTTACAATCCTCGTTCTTAAACCCTGTCCTGAACCCCAGACCACAAGGCAGCTGTCCCTAAAGTTTCAGTCCTTCCTCCTTCTAGACTACCCCAAGCTACCCCCAGAATGGAACCTTCATTAGCCCATCTTGAATTTTTCCTTTTGTATTAGTTTGCTAGGACACCATAACAAAGTGCCACAAACAGGGTGGCTTAAACAACAGACATTTATCTTCTCACAGTTCTAGAGGCTGGCCATCTGCTATCAGTCAAGCTGCTGGCAGTGTTCTTCTGATGCTCTTCTTGGCTTGTACGTAGATGGCTGTCTTCTATCTTTCTTCACTTGGTCTTCCCTTGGTACGTGTCTGTGTCCTAATGTCCTCTTCTAAGAATAACAGTCAGATTGGATTAGGGACCACCCTAATTAGCTCATTTTTAATTAATTACCTCCTTAAAGGGCCTATCTCCAAGTATAGTCACATTCTGAGGTACTGGGGGCTAGGACTGCAACACCTGAATTTTAGAAGGACACAAGTCAGCCCTTAACAGCTGCTCTTCTCCTGTAGCTAACATTTACCAGACGCTGTTCTTTTCAGAGGCTCTCTGTTCTTTCCAGTGTAATCCTATTAACCTTTCTGGCTTCACAACTTTTGCTTGCTACTCTTTATTGTGATGTATATAAAAATGGCCCAGCAGTCACTCTGGCAAAGGAAAATTCTATTGGGCACTTCTTGGGCAGATGAGAGTGATTAAATATGAATGGTCATGGATTAAAATTTTTCCTGTCACATTTTATAATAAAAAATAGGTTAAAAATAATTTTAGGGCCAGCCTGGTAGCATAACGATTAAGTTCATTCGGTCCACTTTGGCAGCCCGGGGTTCACAGGTTCAGATCCCACACGCGGACCTACACCACTCATCAAGCCAGGCTGTGGCAGCATCCCACATACAATCGAGGAAGATTGGCAACAGATGTTAGCTCAGGGCCAATCTTCCTCATCAAATAATAATAATAATAATTGTAAAATAGACTTTATAGTAAAACATCTCACTGAGAGTCAACATTGGTAGTAGTAATATATGTTAAAGCAGGCAGTGATCCTCATACCAAGGATGTGAGGGACAGCTGAAAGAACTTCTTCTGTGACCCTGAGAATATTGATTGAGGATGGTATGACTATTTCACCTTTTCCTCAGGCAAGGTTTTGTTTTCCTTTAATTTCAAATCCAGAGTGGAAAATAGACTGAAGTCTTACAGAGGCATTGTTTACTTTATAAATTGCAGAGCTCTTGCAAACAGATAAGATTACAGGAAAGAAAATGACTAGATCAAGATTATTTTGCTTACGTATATATCACATCATAGTTTAGAGAGCTTCGTATTACATTTGCCTTAACTGCTGCCTGAAGGCAGTGCCGGGGCTGGCCAAACACAGGGCATGGGAGACAGAGAGGATCTGCGACACTTTCATAGTGGGAGAGCTACTGGGCTTGCCTCCCAGGGGAAGGAAATCACTTGTCTGAGGAGAAGTAGGTCCTCCAACTCAGAGAAGTGGAAATCACTGTCGAAAAGAAAAAGTCTAAGGCTCGAAACCAAAAGTCAAATAACGAGGAGATGAGAGGTACAGACTATCAATTTACAAATCATTTACAACTAAGAGAAAGAGAGAGAGAAACCTAACACCAGTTATTAATATTTTTAAGTTAACACTCATTTCTCCTGTGAAAGAGATATTCACCAGATTTTCTTTTCATTTTGTAATTTTCCAAGATCTGCCTGATTATTGCTAAATAATCCAAAGCTTTCCATCCTTTCCAATATGAATTTTTAAAAGTGAGCTCAATAGCTCAGACCCTTCAGAATCATCATTAACTTCCCAGCCTTTATCATTAATGCTCTCCCTTACATCTCGGGCTCCCTCTTCTCTAAAGTATTTGTAAAACTCTATTCTCTTCAAACCCTTGGACTACTATGAATTATTTCTGCCTTTGTTTCCCCTTGTACTGAAAGCTACAAATAATATAGCATATGTTTGTTAAGTTTCTTCTTCCCCTTTTTGCCCATTTCCAATATCAGCTTTTTTTATAATAAACAATAGAACAACAATCATATTTTTATAAAATAATACTAATGATTTAATAGTATAATTTGTCAAAATTATCTATATAATAGTTCCAGGATACTTGAAAAATATAAATATATACAACCCATTCAATTTATGATGGATATATCTATACATATATAAATTTGTATATAATGGTACATTCCCATGTTGTTGGTGATGTTATATACTAATAGTAGCAATATGTACTAGAAATATTTGGCAAAATATATAAAACAGATCTTACCTATGTTATGTTAAGCTTTCTTAAAATATACGTACATTTACTGGAGTGGTGCCACGTGCCACCTAGATTCCCCTTCTAGGACAGGCACACCTTCCCCCAGCTGCTGGGAATGTTGGCTACTGACAGCTCTCTTGCTGATTTCTTCTAAAGAAATTGTTCCTCAGCTGAAGATATCCTTGCCCGAGGTCACATCTCCCTCCAGGAGGTCAGCATGCATCCAATGACTGGTTAATGTTGGGATATTAGCACCTGGTGCGCTTGCTGCATGTTGGAGCAATTTTGAAGCATTGTCCCATCTCTTGAGCTCCCATAGGATCGACTGAGATCTTTGATGTAAATACAGCACAGTTCAATTCTTCCCTCTCTCCAAATTTGCTCTCTTCACTCTTCCACAGATGTTGACCCTGAGGGCAGTCCCTTATAAATTTTCAGCATAAAAATCTCTACCTCATAGTCTGTTTCCCAGGAAAACCATAAAACTCTTGGTATGAGGAGTGGTCCAAGGAAGCTGACTCTAAAACAGCATTTTGGAACTGGACCACTTGCCACCCACCTGCAAAACAAGACCCCATTGGTTGCAGGCTGTTGCAGTGCAACTGTTAAATTTTGCCAATAGTTAACATCTTATTTTGAGATAAGATAGATATGCACTGGCAGGTATAATATTTTGTTTTTTATAAGTTTCTTGGAAGTGAAAATTATAAGAACAGTTGTATCTTGATAACTCTTGCTAGGTGCCATTTACGTACTGGAGGAAGACATTAAAAAGTAGAAGGTAATTAATCACTGAATGAAAGTAAGTGTGCAAGGCAGAAGTCCTCCTTGGCTGAATAAAAAAAGACTCATCTCCCACAGCCAGAGGGCAGAAAAACCTAAGGAAGAAGCCCACAACTTAATTATAAAGAGTAGTAGGGTTTCAGGGAAGAGAGGAAAGAGAAGTCTAATGAATTGGACCAGGACCTAATTATATGAGTAGCAAAGTTCAGGGAAGGTTAATTCTTAGCCCCTTCAACATGCCCCACGTTTGCTGTTCCAAGTATGGTTGGGAAAGAGTGGGGTATTGAGACCTAGCTAGAGGACATCTGTTTTGCTGCACTCAAAAACCTTGAGGGGCTGGCTCCATGGCTGAGTGGTTAAGTTTGCGCGCTCCGCTGCAGCAGCCTAGGGTTCAGATCCTGGGCGCGGACATGGCACCACTCGTCAGGCCACGTTGAGGCGGTGTCCCACGTCCAACTAGAAGAACCTGCAACTACAATATACAACTATGTACGGGGGGGTTGGGAAGATAAAGCAAAGCAGAAAAAAAAAAAAGAAGATTGGCAACAGTTGTTAGCTCAGGTGCCAGTCTTTGGAAAAAAAACCCAAAACCTTGAGACTCCAGACTCCCCTGAACTTTCTCTGGACCTGCAGAAGTGGCCCACTTCTTACTGTTAGATGGTAGAGCTACCTTCTTCCTTAAAGATATAGCAGAAGCCTCTCCCTTTCAAGACAAAATGTGTACCCTTTAGGATCAACCCATGCTTCCCCTCACCGCCAACCACAAATCACCAAAGCCAAGTCACAATGTGTCCGGGGAAGTTCTGGGCACTCTCCTATAATACAGAATGTAACACTCTGGCAAGGATCTCAGGAAACAATATTAATATGCTGGTCTTGGAAATATGGAGAAAGTAATGGCCACTCTATGTTAAACAGAAATGTCTGTAGCGGGCACTGAATGAAAGGATTGAAAGGTTCAGAGAAGTAGGCAAGTTAGAGTGGATGTTCTAGGTAAGGCTGAAAAATCTACCAGCTACCAAGTTCTGCAGAATGACCTGGAGGGCACTCCATTTACCAAAATGGTACAGAATATACTAGTGAGAGGAAAACTAGCATTACTGTAAACCTCAGTGGTGCTGTCCCTTGTAACAGGGCTGATGGTGGTAGATATTATTATAGAATTAAGCACACTGATAGCAATGCAGATTGCACACACTTTGCTTCCTCCATAAAAGAGGCCAGGTGGAATCATCTTCTAACAAGA
This sequence comes from Equus przewalskii, assembly GCF_037783145.1. NCBI lineage: Eukaryota > Metazoa > Chordata > Mammalia > Perissodactyla > Equidae > Equus > Equus przewalskii. The sequence continues at coordinate 76,764,382 of NC_091834.1, forward strand.
AGCAAGTAGAGTTATAATTATCTTGAGAGACAAGGTTAGAGTGGAAGCCAAGAAAGCCTGACTGCAAAGAGGTGTGGATGTGGTTAATAGAACACAGTGTCTCTAGGGTCAAGAATGTTGGACAGCCAATGAGGTCATTATTCAATTTACACAATTAAGCGGGGAGAGGAGGAAAGGAATAGGGAGAGAGAGGGAGGGAGAAGAAGACTGAGAAGAGAGAGAGAGGGGAAGAGAGTAAGAGAGAATAATCAGGAAACTGAAACCTACAGTCCAAATTAAAGTCATAATCATTTGCCAAGTTTATGGACCTGAGCCTATTTCCAGACCCTGAGCCCATGGACTGAAGGAGATGCCACGTACTTAGGAGGAAGAACCCTGCAACATCATATCAAAAGCACATGGCCTATATCCCTGCGGCATTTAACACTGTTGCACTGATGTCTCTCTATACCTTTCACATATGGCCACATAGGGTGGAGAGCAGTCTCATATCACCATATGACAGAGGAGTGAAAAGAGCAAGCTTTGTTCCAGATGGGTTGGTTCCATTTGTGAATGTGGTCTTAAACGGTCTGTTGCTGTACTTCTGCCCCACTGAAGACAGTAGTAAGGGGGATTCTCTCAATGAGCAAAGTTTCAGGTGATATGCTTAGTCATCACTTTGTGTAGAAAGAAAGTGGCCCAAGGTAAGAATATTTAAAGGTTCATGCAGTGACAGATATCTTGGCTGATTGGTCCTGGCCTGGAAAGAGAAAATTCTGAAGATCAAGGATAAGGAGGTACAGGGAAGAGGCATGTTGATGGTATTATTGAAGTGGGCATGGAGGGTGAGGTGCTTTGCATTTCTTTTTAACCCCCATCATCAAATGTCCACTACAGAAGGGGCACTAAACCACCAAGAAGACAGAATCACTTGAGCAGTAATTCTGACTTTATCAGTCAGCCTCTGTTATTGTCCACCTCATAGCAGGCACCATAGATTCACAAAAGACTCATGGTGGTAAGGATGGAAGATAGGCATGGGAGCAACTGCCTAAGTTCCCAGGCAACAAAGTGGATTTAGCTACTCTTGTTGCTAAACAACCAACTTGTCAGCCACAAAGACCAACACTAAGTCCTGATACGGCATCCTACTGAAAGGAAACCCATCAGCAATGTGGTAGCATACTGATTACATTAGATTCCTTCCACCCTGAAAAAGACAACAGTTTAATTTTGAACAGAAAGAATAAATATCTAGGGTAGAGGTTTGCCTTTTCTGCACCGTTATTTAACTACTTAAGAAGCATTTAATCCACTGACACAGACCCAGCATGATATTGCCTTGGACTAAGGAACCACTTTATAGCAAAGGGGTAGAGCTGGAGGGACATGACCATTGATTCGCCTGGTCTTATCAGATGGCACATCTGCCAGCAGCTCTTGACATGCTGTGTCCTCAAAGGGTAGAATACATACGTCCACCAACCATGCATGAGAGCAGGAGTGAAACAACCTATACAAAATCTCATCAAAGGCTTACATCATTATTTTAAGAAAGATTAAGTAAATTCCAAGTGTTGAAACACCTAGAAAGAAGAGTGAGAATTTCAACGTTGAACTCTTTGACTCCCGTTTTTCTTTGCACTATAAATTACTGCTTTTCCATATATGTACCTAGATCAAAGGACTGAACGAACAAGCAGAAGAACAGCAGAAAAAAATAATCTCTTGGGTATAGGTGACCAAGATTGCACTTTAGGCCTCATTTATATACAACGATGTTCACGTTTGTTTTAATATTGACAAACTGGAATGAACCTAAATAAACATCAATAGAGAATTAGTTATATAAAATGTGGTATATACACATAATGGGTGAGCATGCAACCACTTAAAATCTTATTTTTATGTTGATTGACTTACCCAGGTTATAGTTAGTAAGTGGTACCTTCTAGCCTAGAACCCAGGATGCTTGATGTCTAATCCAATGAACCATCCATCATATAGCGCTGGATTGTCTTGATTTCCTTAGACATTACACACCAGCATCAGCACTCTTCCACCCCGATCCATGACCTACCCCTCCAAATTATGCATTTTAGGTTGAAAATGTAATCAAGTCCTGATTAGTAATCACTGTATGTGCATATAACTCATGGATAAGTTTCATCTCTGCCATTATTAAAACCTAACACATTTTTCATCTTTTTTTTAAAAGTAAATAACAGCATGAGATAATTATCACTACATAACATTATGTAAAAAACAGAATAAACATGAAATGTATAGCATGATTTCATTTATAAACACATAAACACTGGATGTTAACCATAATATGATAAAATTTGATGTACATTTTATATCCTTCTTATGCTTTTCCCTACTTTTCAAATAATTTTACAATTCTGTAATCTGAAAATAAGAGCTATATCAAGACAAAAATAAGAAAAAGTAAGCAAGAAAGAATGCAAAAAAAAAAAAAAAACAAGTTAAGTGATATAAAGCAGTACCCAAGATCTCTTGAGTACCTGATTTGAAACATTTTAAAGGCATTTTTGGAAATGGTGTTTCTTTGTCGAGCATATTTCTATAATCTCTAAGTGAATTGAAGTAAATAACATTTCTCTGAAAAGAACGCTAGCAAAGTTGTTCTCCAAAGAACAAAATTTACTTGAAGGAAAAAGCAGGGTCCATTAGGATTTACAAAGAATGCACAAGTTAGTACACTAGTACACTTGTAAGCAGAAATTGCTTCTAAGGCCTGATATTGCCTCCTTCAATCTTACTCCCAATTCTTCTATAATTAGTTTACCAACGAAGTGGAAATGAATATTTGCCACACTCCTTCTCAATTAACAAGAAGTTAAAGCTCCACCATGATTTATAATAAGAAATAAATAAGGACTTAAGTCAGGCGATTTATTACTTAGAAAACCACCTTAGTTTAAACCTTTCTTTCCTCCCAGTGATACACCTACATTAAAGACAAAGCCACTGCCTTTGATTTCAGAACAACTGGCATGAGTAAATAAAGAATAAGTTAAACATGATGCATGATAATTACATGCATCCTCTTTTGATGCAATGATACCTCATAGTAGCTGCACCGAAGGGCCCAATCATTTCCTGTTTCACCTCAAACTTATGTGCCGTTAACTATTGCAGTTTCTTTGCTCATTTATATAGTTGACAGATCTTGACATGTAAATAAATACTGTTTGTTTCCTCAATAACCGCATTAAAGTTCAAAATAGCTTGAACAAAATCACTACCCATATTAAAATAAGCCATAAAATCAGAAGGCAAGGAAGTGGTTGTTTAATGTCAATACATTTAATCATATTTTACCATACCCACCAGATTCCAACAGAAATCCATGAACACGTTCAAAATAGGATACATCACATGGACTGTTTGTTTATCGAAGGGTTATTTACAGAGAGTGGAAATAGAGGAACCAAGAAGGATAATGCCATAATGTGGAGGGGGTTGGAGATCACAGGCAGGAGGAGAAAGACTAATTACTCGAATCTGGGAGGAAAGAGTCCTATAGAATCAATGGACTTGGGAGGAACAATAAAATTCAACCGAGGGGCACAGCCAGCCCAGGCATCCTAGTGGGGCTGTCAGAGCAAATGCCCTGATTTCACTCTCCTCCCTCCTTCTGACTTCCTGCGTTGGTTGTCCATTTTTAAAAATCCAACCTGATAGACAAGGCTGGAAGCGCAGAGACATCATCTATAAAGCACTGTTTGCGAGGGCAGAGAGCAGGCAGAGAAGATGAAATGCGTATCTGGAGGAACAAAAGCAAAACATCCCACACAATCAGTGAACTTTTTCTTCTTCAACCTGAATATAGAAGTATAATGATAATAGCAGTAAGAATAACAGTTTATATTTTGGTAAAACTTTGGTTAATCTACATGTATTTTTAGAGAGTTCAGACTAGCTTTTTATGATGTTTTTCATCTAATACAATGCAATATAATGTCTAGAGTGGAATTTAGTTTTCTGGGGGGCTCACCAATTCAGAGCATCCTAGACTTCCAAGAATAAAGTCAGAAAAAAGAATTGTTTGCTTTACATATTACATTTGTTTAACCAGTGAAGAAAAGTCTATATTTCTAAGGTTTAGTTTTAATTATTGTCAAAATTATTCATGTTCCTATTTAATGTCAGTTATACAAAGTTGGCTGTGAACAATAATAGTTCCCACAACCAGTTTCTTCAATTATCCCCTCTGTTTTAGAATTTCTCTTCTTTTCTCTACAGAACATTCTTGTATTGTGACTTGATTGTCCAATTTCAGGTATTTATTAGTTTGCTAGGGCATGTAAACATATTCATAGTGAGCTCTAAAATTATTTTTTACTTTATTTTCCTGAAAAATTCTTCACTTTTCCTGGAATTAAAAACCATAAATTTTGCTCATGTTTTTGCTTAGTTTTTTATGCAGTTGTATTATTTTAACCCCAAACTCTTTGCTAACCTTGAAACATCCTATCGAGACATTCAGAAACGTATGAATTTCATAAATTTGACCTTCCTGAAGCAGCCTCCCCTGGGCCTTCTAACCTTCTAACTAGTTCTTGTGCTCCCCGATTTTGGTGAAGCACCCTCTCCAATAGCCTCTTTAGACTAGTAATGTAAAAGGTGGAATTTTTGAGATCTTGGATTTGTAAAACTTCCTTCATCCGACCTCCACACACCCTATCCTTGCACATGGCTGAAATACAGTTCTAATTGGGAAGAATTATCCTTTTAAATTTTAAGGACATTTCTTTTCTTGCCTTCCATTCTCTTGATGCAGTCGAGCAGTCTGAAGCCAGGCTTCATTGAAGACTTTGTGTGTATGTGTTGTATGTTTTCCTCTCTCTTTCTGGAAACTTGCACAATTTTCTTTTGGTTCCTTGTATTCTCAAATTTTGTAATAAAGTGATGATGTGTCTTTCTGAGTTTGTATCATCTATTTTGTTAGTCACTGTGTAGACACAACCTTTCTGTCTGGAAACTTCTGTCCTTTAGTTTTAGGACTTTTAAAAGAAACATTTCATTGACCATTTCTTCCTCTGTTCTTTGTGCTCTCTGCACCTCTTGATTTGTTTATTAGATGTCGTGGGCTGGTCTTTAATTGTGTTATAAGTTCTCCTTATTTTGATCTCATCGCATTTTTGTTCTTTTCTGGAAATTTGTTCAACCTTATTTCCCACATTTCAATCAGGACTTGCTAACATATTTTTCATTTCCAAGAGCTATTTTATGTTCTGGAATGCAGCTTTTTAGACACATGTACAGTCTTGTTCTTGTTGCATGGTAACAATCATGTTTTTCTTGCCTCTTTGAGGTTAATGATGATAATAGGTCTTTTTTTTCCAAAACCGTCTCTCCTTCTTCTAAGTTAAATATTTATTTTCTTGTTGTTGTTAGTGATGGTTCTCTCATTTTCAGGTTAGAAGTTTCCTTTTATATCTGGTAATCTTTTGGATTAGAGGACTGTAAATCTACTTTGATGCCATGAACCGATGATGAGCGGGGCGGGCTGGCTGTGAGCTTCACTGTAGTTCAGCCGATCCTGGGGGGATCACAAATGTCAGATTCATTAGATATTTCTTTGGGTTGGTCACATGTAAGTGTTTAATTTTCACTTAAGCACTGATAATATCATCACATTTACATCCCTGCTCTCTCATTGGCCATTCAATTTTATATTCACGAGGCCTATGTGGTGTTGCCATATGAATGATCAGCTGCTATTTCAAAATAAGCATTTCCATACATAAACTCTTCTTCCTTCCCAGGATATGTATCTTTTTTCTATTCCTCAACTTTCCTTTAAGAAACTATCGTTCCTCTTACTGCTGAGGTTAGACAGTAGACTTTTTCCTGTCTCCTTTTTCTTTTGCTTCATCTTATATGCCAACCAATCCTACTGTTTCTTCCTGCAAAAAATCGCTTAGGATTTCCACCTCCTCTGCTTTCTTGCGGTCTCTATCAGGTTCATTTGCACATCACTGAAATCTCAGCTGAGTAAACATGAGACCATTCAATAAATTTGTGTTATATTATCCAAATGATAGATTTGCACACTCCATGATCATTCAGAAATGAATGTCAGAAATGTTTCAACCTCATATTAAGGTAAAACCTGCTCCTATTAATTTAATCTACATAAGTATCACAATTTATTGATATCTGAAAGTGCAAGGAGAAGAAACGAACGAAATGAGCAAATAATCAGTATTTTATTATTATTACATCATTGATTTAATCCATATGGACATTGGAAAACACTTTCCCCAAATTGTTAAGCCCATGTATCTATTAAGGTGAAAGCGTATCACTATTTATTCAGCATTAATTAGTTTATTCAGTACATACTATGTGTCAATTATTGTGTTGGAGTTCAGTTGGATTGTGCTTGGATGAGGATAAAAATTTGAACAAGAAAATTAGAATGTGACCTCCTAATTTGCCAAGTCTCATACAAATGTCAAGCTTTTACACAACAGGATGCAATATGGAGTGCTAAGTGCTCTTAACAGGTAGGGACAAAGCAGATAGGGGATTGAAAGAGTGTGTTTTAAACTCCATCCAACTAGGTCCTGGGGTTCAGGAAGGTTTCTCAGAGTAAGAAGCACTTGAAATGAGTATGGATATTATGTGGGAGGGCACTCCAAGCAAAGACATCAAATAATGAGATAGGATGCCATGTTTAAGCACCTGTGTATGTAATTATCATTTCACAATTCATCTTCGTATTTCCATCACCTGGGATAGATTGCTGCTCATACTATGTACCTGTTAGAATATCACTGAAAATTTGTTACATTTCATTAGTTTAAGTGAACGCACCGTACATGTTAGTATTTTTTTTTAAACATACACTATAGGGTAATATCCTTGGGTTTTGATAGGTATCATTTATCTTTGCTCTTGGAACTACCTTCTATATGCTGCAGTCCCCGCCCTCAGAATGATGAATAGCCCTGTTGAAAAAGACTGAGACTCGTGCAAATAGCACATAATAGAACAATCTGTACAGTATGTATGCAAACTAGGAGGTTTTGTAGAAAGAGCTTTGAGCCAGAAGTTAGGAAACCTAGGTTCTTTTCCCAGACTTTTCTCTAATTAGCTGCATGACCTTTTTAGAATCAATTATCATTTCTGTGTCCTATGTTCTTAATTTAAAAGAGTAACTTGCACTAGATAACTACTAAATTTCTTTTCAGCAACTAAGTCATACATGTCAGTAAAATGATAAATGGACAGTTTCCCCTGCCTCTATTCCTTCTTAATTTTGTCTGGCAAGGTTTGACCTTTGTTTCTAAGGCCAGCACAGAAGCCAACTTGTCTCTCTTCTGAACTTGCCTGGAATTGTATTTCTAGCTCTCTTAAGGTTTAGTGTAGAATAAATTTAGAGTACAGGTTCTGGAGCCAGATTTCCTGGTTTTATGATCCAACCTTGTGACTTTCTTATTAGCTGTACAATCTTGGAAAATTTATCTTAATCTCTCCATTTATTGATCAATTAATATGATCAATTCATTTTCAAGTTACCAAGGTCCTTCATTGGGGAAAAAAGTCTTTTCAGTAAATGGTCCTGAGACAACCTACATATTCATACGGAAAAAAATACACTTTGACTTTTATTTCATGTCATACAAACAAATGGACTCAAAATAAATCACAGACCTAAATATAAAAGCTAACACTAAAATAAAATAAAACTTTAGAACAAAGTATAGGAGAAAAACTACAAGGCTTTGGGATGGGCAAAAGTTTATTAAGCATTAAAAGCATAAACATGAAAAATAATTGATAAGCTAAACTTCATCTTCAAAAGAGTCTGTAAAGAAAATGAAAAGGCAAGCCATTGATCAGGAGAAGATATTCACAATACATGTCTCAAACTTTGAATTTGTATGATAAATATTAAAAAAAATCTCACAACTCAAAAATAAGTAAATGACCCAATATAAAATAGGAAAGGGATTTAAACAGATGACATACAAAAAAGTTATATAAGTAGACAAGACATACATGAAAATACTCAACTCATTTGTTATCAGGGAAATGCAAACTAAAACCACAATTAAATACCGATACATACTTATTAAAATAGCTAAAATCCTAAAGATTGACCATGCCAACTATCGGTCAATTTGTGGAGCAACTAAAACTCTTATTCTTTACCAAGGGGAATATAAATTCTACAACCACCTTGCAAAGCATTTTTGGCAGTTTATTAAATACTAAACACATACATACTAAAACCTAGCAATTCCTATCCTAGGTATTCATCCAAGAGAAATGAAGATATATGCCTCCGAAAGACTTGTAAACAAATCGTCCTAGGACCTTTATTTAGACATCAAGCATCAATATCCTATGATTGCTTTTATATGAAACTCTAGAAAAAAGAAATTTAATCTGTAATGCAAAAAAGTTGATCAGTGATTTCTTGGGGTTGATTGTAGGATACTGAACTGACAGAGAAGGGTCATGCGGGCCCATTTTGGGGTGATGCAAGTATTCCATAGTTTGATTGTGGTTACTCATTAAAATCTACACTTAAACAGGGACATTTTATTGTATGTAAATCAAACTAAACTAATTTCTTTTCAAAAAGGTTTCAGGGGATGTTTTTTGCATATAATCTTAAATGAAGTCAACTACTCATCTCCAAATTTATCACATCCTTTCATATTCTGTGGTGTGAACTCTACCTAGGTCAGCCTTGAAGCTGAGCTAGTTTTCCTAGCCCCATTCTCAGGAAATCCTCTCTACCAAGATCCCAAGATGCCTCAAACTTAGTGGAGGAAAAAATTCATGTCCTCACATGTATCTGCATTATTGCTGCTATATTTCCTCTAGAAAAAAATTTGCTGATATTAAAGTTTGTATTTAGAAGATATACTCTGTTTAAGCTATTCATGTCCTCTATCGCAAATGAGAATTATGCTTCAATATAAAAAAATTGAAATGCTTAGAACTCTATAAATGACCTATGATTATATTCTACCCAACCTGAAATATATTTTCAAGGGGATTTACAGAGATTTAGAAAGAAATCCTATCAAAAATATAAATTTAAATTTAAATTACTTCCAAATGTTTGCTCCTCCTTCTTTCTGTTCCCAGAACTTACCTCCTTTGCTGGGTCCATAAGCATGGAATTAATTATGAGGCAGTAACTACGGCAATATACTCTAGACTAGCTAAGTCATATAATTATTAACCAATTTCCTATATAAAACATTAACTTTTACTTTATTTCCATCAAGTTAAAGACATCATAGTATTTTCTAATGATCACGTTTGCCCTTATTAGTAGTGTTTGCACATTACTGTAAAAATCAAAACTCAGGCAAGTTTTACTGATACTTCATCAGGCAATGATTTAGAGACTACAACAGAATATGTCCAGTGTTTTCTCCCATAAAAGTGAGAACCATATGGTATGTGGTGCTGGCTGACTGCACTCTCTAACGTGTTATGCAGACAATCTATTTGTGGTGCCCAGCTGAACGATACACACATTAAAGTGACCCTTTTGGCCTGGGTGACTTACAATCCATTGTATTTGTTTATATCTCCAATTTGAAAATCTTTGGTACCGATTTATAATTGCATCAAAAAGAAAAAACACCTAGGAATAAATTTAACCAAGGAGGTGAAATACCTGTACACTGAAAACTATATGACATTGAAGAAAGAAACTGAAGAATACTCAAATATATGGAATGATAATCAGTCCTCATGGATTGGAAGAATTAGCATTGTTAAAATGTTCATGTTATTCAAAGCAATCTACAGATTCAATGCATTTTTTTTCAAAATTCCAATGACTTTTTCCCAGAACTAGAAAAAATAATTCTAAAATTTGTATGAAACCACAAAGGACCTGAAATAGCCAAAGCAATCTTGAGAAAGAAGAACAAAGCCAGAGGTATCACCCTCCTTGATTTCAAACTATATTACAACGCAATGGTAATCAAAACTGTATGATATTGGCATAAAAACAGACACACAGATCAATGGAACACAACAGAGAGCCCAGAAATAAACCCAAACATAGATCATCAATTAATTCACAACAAAGGAGGCAAGAATATACAATGAGGAAAGGACAGTCTCTTCAATAAACGGTGCTGGGAAAACTAAACAGCTACATACAAAAGAATGAAACTGGGCCACTATCTTATACCATATACAAAAGTTAACTCAAAATAGATTAAAGACTTGAATGTAGACCTCAATCCATAAAACTCATAGAAGAAAACATAGGTGATAAGCTCCTTGACATCAATCTTAGTAGTGTTATTTTGGATCTGACTCCAAAGGCAAGAGGAAAAAAATCAAAAACATCAAGCTAAAAAGCTTCTGCACAGTATAGGAAACCATCAACAAAATGAAAATGCAACCTACTGAATGGGAGAAGATATTCAGAAATCATCTATCTGATAACAGGTTAATATCCAAGATATATAAAGAACTCATACACCTCAATAAATAACAAAAAATAAAAAATCTGACTAAAAAGCAGGCAGAGGATCTGAATAGACATTTTTCCAAAGAGGACATACAGATAGCCAACAGAGACATAAAAAGATGTTCAACATTACTAATCATCAAGGAAATGCAAATCAAAATGACAATGAGATATTAGCTTGCACTTGTCAGATGGCTGTTGTCAAAAAAGACAAGAAATAACAAATGTTGGCAAGGATGTGGAGAAAACGGAACACTTGTAAACTGTTTGTGGGAATGTAAATTGGTGCTGCCACTCTAGAAAAGAGTGTGGAGGTTCCTCAAAAAATTAAAAATAGAACTACTATATGATACAGCAATTCCACTGATGGGTATCCAGCCAAAGAAAATGAAAACACTAATTTGAAAACATGTATGCACCTCCATGTTCACTGCAGCATTATTTACAATTGCCAAGATATGGAAACAACCTAAGTGTCCATCAACGGATGACAGACAAAGAAGATGTGGTATTTATATTCAATGGAATACTACTCAGCCATAAAGTAGAATGAAATCTTGCCATTTGCAACAACATGGATGGACCTTGACGGTATTATGCTAAGCGAAATAAGTCAGAGAAAGACAAATACTATGTGATTTCACTTACATGTGGAATCTGAAAAAGAAAACAAACAAAATAAAACCAACACTCACAGATAGAGAGCAGATTGGTGGCTGTTAAAGGGGTGGGAAGGTGGGGGGGGGGTGGCGCAAAATGGATGAAGGGAGTCAAGAAGTACAAGCTTGCAGTTATAAAATAAATAAGTCATGGGGAGGTAAAGTAGAATAGGAAAATATAGTCAATAATATTGTGTTAACTTTGTATGGTGACAACTGGTAACCAGACTTTTTGTGGTGAACATTTCACAATGTATACAAATATCAAATCACTATGTTGTACGTCTGAAACTAATATAGTATTGTAGGCCAATTATACTTCAATAAAAATAACTTTGGTAAATTGAGCATTAATCACAATTTTATTGTCATGTATTTTTAAAATCTACATTTATGACTCAGTATAATATCCATTTGTTCGATTTTTCAAACTCTAGCATTGCCATTCGGGGTGTTGTAAACTGTCTGAAGATTTTTTATTTTGCTCAAGTAAGTATAAAGTCTCATGTAGCTGGAGATATCCCCATTGACAATACATATGAACAGGCTCAAAAGCTTAATGTAATCCTTCTAAAGATTATAAGAGCTTGCCTAGACAGAAAAATTCAACAATGAGCATGGTTTATAAACTGAAATTGATGAGAGAATAGACCTATGTAGTCTAGACACTTCACAGCTTGTGGCTTGAAATCAAATTATATTTTCCTTTCATAGAATACATTTCTTGATAAGTGGCAATACACTAACAATATTCTATTCATGGATAAGAATAATGCCACCAAAGTATCAATAAAAGAGGTGCATAAGAGTCTAATAAATTTGGAAAAGTGTAGCATCACCATTCACCATCCTTAATTCCAATTCCAAGTAATATGGCTAATTATATAGCAGAAATCCATATATAAGCAATGTTAACTTTAAATTTATACCAGTAAACTCTTTTTATAGTGCCATTTAGGTCCCTCAATCAATTCTGCAATCTTTCATTAATACCTATGCCTATAAACATGCCTTCAAAATGATGGATAGAGTCAAAGTTCTTTTAAGATGGTGTTTTATTACCTTTTTGTAACTTAGCTTGTTTTAAATTATGATTAGTTACTTGATAAATGCTTCTCATGTTTTCCTTTTCTCAAGAAGTAGTGTCGAATGGAGCCATGAAAAGTACTGTATTTAGGGTCAGAAGACAGCACCTACTGTGGGTCTATCAAGTGAGAAGCAAGGATAAATTGAATGCCATTCCATCTTTAAAGAATCTAAAACATGATAAAGATTATGACACAAGTATCAGGTTCTATGGGAGAGAAGAGGAGGAAGGATGCAACTTATGGTTTTAAAGGGAAATCTTAAGGAATAGGAAATATTTGCGTAAGAAGTTGCCAGATAGAGAAGGGGAGAAATAGCATTGAAATCAAAGGATACAGACACAACATGCACAAATAAGTAAAAAGAAAATACAGAAATTCGCAAGTACTCTGACCTGGCTATATTACAATGAATGTGTGTTGGTAGTCGTTTTTGGGTTACTGGGGAGGAGGAAGATGCACAGATTACAGGAAATGAAATGGAACCATTGCAGAGAGCATTGTAACTTTACGCTCCAGATAATGATGAGATCTTCATGAAATTCAGCAGAGGAGTGAAGTAAATCTCTTTTTTTTAAAAAAAATTTTCATTTCCAATATATCACTGTGCACTGTTGACCTTGCCTGGGTGGAGAGAGAATCTGATTGCAAGGAGGCCAGTTAGGAGACTATGGCCATAGGTCACAAGGAAGAAGAGAGTTTATAGAAGGAATAGGAATGGATAGATTTGAGAGAAACTTTATATCTTGTTACTAGCACTTTACCTTTACTTACAAAAGTAGCTAGTAAACTTTTCATTGAGTCAACACAGAAGACATTAAAGTATTTCAATTAAATTCTTCTTTTACCCTATTCAATTAAATTTTCTCACACAGCCAATGGCCACATTGTTACCTTAGGAAGAAATGCCATATTTTTCTCATCCAAGCTTTCCACTTCATTATCTAAAAATGGCTCATCCTGCTAGGTTCCCTCACATCCTAACATCATTATGCTTCTCTTCATCTTTCCACCTAGGTCAGAATTCATTTCTCCTTCTTTGCTCCCATGTTACATTGCTTATACCTTCTGTTCTAGTTTTATTTTCTTTGCTACCTTTATTATTTTATAGGATCCTTGAGGGTAGGGAGTCTGCCATGTTTGACAATCTGTGACACATATTTATTTGATCATAAACATTTGATAAATGTATGTTGAAAAGAAAAATAATTGATTTAAACTCAATCCTAATTTCATAGTAATACCTCCAAGTGATAAGGGATTTTCAAGTGATATCTGTAGTGTAAACAACACAGAATCCCTAATCTATGATTTTTAAGAGGCATATATTCATCTTTACTCTTGTCTATATACAAAAAATAAACATAGCTTTAAATCCCACACATAAATGTGAGAGCAAACTCTTGTTCTCAAATATATTCATGTACAATCTTCCATATTTACTTATTAAAATTTTGATTGTGAAGAATTTTATCATAATATCTAACTTTCAGGTTGACTTATTCAAGTTTCCATTGCTACTAATAGCAAATTGTTGGTCACTTAGAGTTTTACTACATTTAAACATCATCATTTCAATGACCAAAATAGAACATCAGAATGGAAGCTTATACCTAATTGCACCAGAGTTCATTAATAAGGCTTTGAGTAATGATTCCTGACAAGTTACTGTAATTGCATCTCCATTATAAAGGCTATTTTGATATGAAACCTTGATTTTTTTAAAAATTCAAGTCTTTAGCATGTGTTCATTCATTATTTCATAAACACTGTGATAGTTTATACCCGAGAAATATGGTAATATTTTCCCATACATTATAGTTGTGATAGATTGTACTTTTCAAAAATGACTGCCACAATATTTCTAGTCCCACGTGATCTTGACATTCCTCCATCAAATGGTGGTGTCTATATCCCCTCCTCTTAACCTTGGAAGCTCCTCTTGAGGTAATAATAAAGTGGAAGTGGCACTATGTGATGGCTGAGGTTAGTCATAAAAGCAATATAGCTTCTGTCTGGCTCTCGCTCTGGATGCCTGCCCTTGGAACTAAGCCATCATGCTGTGAGGAAGACCTGGCCACGTGGACAGGTCTACATGGAAAGGAACTGGGGCCACAGGTCCTCAGTCCTGTGTGAGCCCCCATCCAACAACTAGCACCAACTGTTGGCCACAGGGGTTTATGCAACATGGCTTAGAGACAAGACTTCCTTGCCAAGCTCTAACTATATTACAGATTTATAAACAAAATAAAATGACTGTTGTTGTTTAAGGCCACACAGTATTGAGGTGATTTGTTAAAAGGCCATAGTAACCTGAGCAAAAGTAAATAAAGCGCTCCTAAGGGGCACATCTTGCATTATAGAGCATTTCCTCTCGGTGACCCCCAGACCTGCAGTGCTTGCTCTGCATGACTGGCTTCTGTATTCTTGGTGCTTAGAACAGGGCTTGGCCCACAGTATTCGGCATATAAAATAACAATGAATTTATAGTGAGAGATATATAAATCAAGGATAATAAAGGCTTTTGGAAAACATACGCATCAAAATGTTTGTAAAGTGAAATTTGTCAGAATTTTTACCCAAATTTATGAAAACGTTAGTATACATAAGAAGTAGCAAAAAACATATGGTACATTTAAAGCTATAAGAATCTTAAAATATAACACATACCTTTACGTCACAATTCATGTTTCATTTCAAATATACATTACTTATTATGATCCTCAATAGTGTTGCTAAGTTTGTATACCAATTTTTGACTTAGTTGTCTGTATTTGTTCAATATTTTACTAGTACCTGAGATATTGGAATTGATTTCAATAACTCAAAAATGTATTTTCATGTATTCTTTCAAATATCATGTAATATCTGTAATTTTGATGCAAAATGTGCTACGTTGTCTTACCCAAAGCAGCTATTCTTCTAATTTCTTCCTTTATAATATAGATTACAAGGTAGGTGTGTCTTTCTTAATGGTTTTTCCTAGATGAAAATTTCCCTGCCGACATTATCAATCCAAAGATTCAGATTTAGCCACGTTTTCCATTTTATTGACTTGAAGCAAAGCATATCTTCTCTCAGCAACACAGAAGGCTTTAGGGAAAAATTCCATAACTATGAAAAATGTTTTATTATTTACCCTGCACTGTGATGCTGAGCTTATTCCAAGAGAGACTGACAAGAAGGAACATTAACCAAATAGGCAGAGGCACATAAAAATCAGTGTGAGAAAAATTATTGAGTAAAAAGTCACTGAGTATGATATTAGCCACTTTATATTTCTGTAATATAAATTTATCTATGATGAATCTTACAAACCTCCCACAAAGATATTCAAAAAAATAGCAAAACTATTCATTGATTATTGTCATTTATAATAATTGGGCTCAGTAAACTCAGAGGAAATTCTGTAACAAATATTTTTAAACGGAAATTTATTAAAATATCAGAAACATCATCCTATTGATAGAAATGCTATGTTGGACAAAAAGAAATATTTAGGAAATAAAAAATCTTATTAAAATGATATTTTTCTGTTTTATTTTATTCAAATAGTTATCTAGACAGTAAACACCCTACAACTTGTCAAAAGACAAGATCTGTGTTTTAAAAATTAGAAATACTCTATGGTTGATGTTAAATTGTAGAGTTAGCAATGTTTCACTCTGAAATTATCTCCCATGAGAAGTTCTTGAAATTAAAAATACAAAATAAAATAACACCACGAAAAACCCACCACAAGTGGATTCAGTTTTAATCTACTGCTCCTGATATTTTTTCCCAAGGTGGTCTAGCAAAGAATAAAGATAAACAGCCTTGTTTTTCAAAGGCAAATGTCTAACAGCCTCATCCATACAGACACTGTATTATAGACACTATATTTTAAGTTGTTGACATAGTATTTCACATTGCATACAATATATGTGATAAATTTCATTTTGCAGTTGTATTATATTTTGAAACTTACAAGGTGGTTCTTAAACCGACAACTGCCCAAAAATATATAAAACAAAATGCTAATATCACTGAGTAAAGAATGCCAAATTTATTGCCTCTTCTGATATTTATCAGAATTTATGAATAGGATAAAAATGTACTATAGTCTATTGCGAGGAACTATTAAATTGAAGAGAACTTCAATATGATTCTGCTTTTGAAAATGTAGAATAATGGTTAAAATGTAGCTAATTGGTTAATAATTTTCCACACTATTAATAATTTACTAATAATAGAACAATTATTTTTACTCAAGATTATGAATAATAAAGATAAAAAAATCTATCATTCTTTCACTGTCCCAAATATCCACTGAATCACTCAATTTTCCTTATTCCTCATCCTGAATACTTCCTAAGGTATTAAGAAGTTACATGTAATAGAAGAGCTTCTGAGATTTGCCTTTTGCTTATATTTTCTGACCCTGTTTTCTTTAAATTGCTGCTTAGGAAACAATTAACAGTTGTGGGTCCCTCCATCTTCTCAACACTGCATTGATTCCCTCTTCCACGCTTTTGGTTATGCTTTATCTTCTGCCCAGAAATGCCCTGAATCCATCTTCACTTGACAAAATTTGGCTCAGCAAACTTAAAACTCAGTTCAGGAGTGTGTTGGGTGTCCCCAGGACCATCCCCATTTTCAGAGATTCATTAGAAAGACTCATAGGAGTCAGCATATAGGCATACTTGCCACAAAGATTTATCACAGTGATGTAGTAAGGATACATAGCTGGATCGCATGGGAAAAAGGCACAGTGTCTACAGGAATCTATGTAGTGGTTTTCTTATACTCTCTCCATCCCATAAAGTGCCACCCAGAGGGTCCTCTTCCTCCAATAACAAAATGCAGCCACATGTGTGCGATGTTTCTGCCCAGGGAAGCCCATTAGAGACCTAGCTGGGCACTGGCTGATCACACAGGCATCCTCTGCCTAGCATGTCCTAACACTCCAGACTCACAGAAGGAGAGGTGTTTAGCATAAGTCATATTGTTCACACACTCTAGGCATACTGAACCTTCATCAATTATCTATCGAATGGGGGCCAAGTTTCCAGATGCCAACCAAGGGCCAATCTCTCAAACAGGCCTTTCCAAGATAGCAGTCTCAGGCCTGCTGTGGTAACTTTTCTGCACAAGAAGTAAATTCCTCAAGAAGTAGCTGCTAATCTTCAGTGCCTCCATGCCATTATATCTCTTAGTATTTCCTACTTTGGAGTACCATTACCAGTATACTTAGCTTTTGCTCCCATATTACCCCTAATATCTTTTTACATGAATCTTGGAAAATAGTAGGCACTTAGCAGAAGCATGTTGAAAAATTAAATAATAGATTATCAAGTCCCTTTTCTTTAAACCAAGGTTTAAAGTCTGTGTAGCTTCTCCTCTTTCTTTTCTGAACAATTCATCCTAATATCACTAAGTAAGACTGAGCAAAGTATGTGTCCACTAGTGAGGTGGAAAGGAGGCAAGTTGAGCTGCGGCGGCCCAAAGCAGGCTGTTCGAGCTGTGTGGGGTAAAGAGGGATTCCATGGGGTAGGAGTAGACCAGCCTGGGAAGTTGGAGCCCAAGTACAATGAAGAAGACATTCCTGTGGGGAGGCAACCAAGCATGTTGTGTCAGAGCCTACAGGGCTGAAGGGGGCAGCCATGCCTAGGGAGGCCCAAGGCAGGATTTTGGATCTGGGGGTAGGGAGAGGAAGGTGATTACACACTGGGGGACAGTGACAGCAGTGTCTGTCAGAGAGTATTGGGAAGAGTGGCAACAGTGGGTGATTGGTTGCCTAAAAGAGGATCAATAAAATAAGTATACATAGGATAATGAGAAACAGGGCTCTCTTTGTCAGAGAAAGCCACTACAACTACGGAAAGGAAGATAATAAGAATGTTGGGTTGGGAGTATCAGGGTGAACTTGTGGTTTTTAACATACACAGACAGAGCAAGACAGAAGGCAGAGAGAGAGAGAAAGACAGAGACCGAGAGAGGGAGATATTTACATACATATTCAAATTATGTATTTATAATTTAACAGGCTACATAAATATTGCTATTCTCTGTGGTCCTACTATATGAGTACAAGAGAATACTAAATATTTCTTGTATTCTTTAACCAAATCGTCCACAGGTTATTTTGATGAAAATATATTCTTCTGTTAGGGAGAGAGAAGTTATTAAATAAATAGAATATGAGTACCAGTGAAATGTATTATTGCTCTGGGTCTCTAACAGGTTCTTAAAGGTTTTTATTTTCCCCCTTTCAAGATTAATTCACTGCATCTAAGAGAACTAGAAGTGAAGTTGGGGATCTAAAACGGATACTAATGTCCAAATGTTTAATCTAAAAAATACATTTCTAGAAGATCTGGAACTGTAAACTTACGTCTTCCATTAAACCATACTGTCTTCTGTACATACAGCTTACTGCAACCTTGGTCTTAACCTGCCAAAATGGAAGGTGGTATCTTCTTTTCCTAAACAGATTTTCCTTCTATTTTCCTGTTACTTATACTTATTCTCTTAGTCACTGTGCTCACAATCAGTATTATCTCTCTTTTTCTCCCTAGACTTCCATGCCCAACATTCAAATAATCACACACGCTACATTTTTTTCCTCATAATTTACCTTACATCCATCCTTCATTTACTTTTCTATTGTACCCTTTACTTGGAATAGCCTTTTCTTTTGTCAGTCTCTTCTCTTTTAGTTTTCTCCTGCACATGGCTATCATAAAATAAATCATCTTTGTTATTTTCTCTTTAAATCAGTTATAGAAATAGACACAGCTGAGGGAGCAGGATCAATGTTAGAATATCTGTTCTAACTCCTTTTTCCTCTAATGTCGCAATTTCTTTTTTCATGCAAGCAATACCGCTTCCCCTATAGTAACTTCACCTCACTTCACGAGTTGTCCAAACTTTTTTCAGGTTTTAGACATTTAAAATGTTTATATATTATAAAAAGTCTTAAATATGTTTAAAATATTTATGTAGTTCTTTATGCTCCTTCTTATTGTGAAAGCTTGCCAGAGTAGAAAAGCTGAGCTTTCCAAATTTCTTTATTCAGAGTATAAATCATGCTTCCAAAAAGAAATGATATTGAAAATTAGACACTTATGGATGCAAACATCAAAGGCACTTACTTAACAAGCATTCCAAGCAGGTTGCTCTCCCCAAATCCATGTACATGGAACTCTTTTTAAAGTCAGTGGGAGTTCTGCCCCCACAAAGGTTTCGCACAAGGGGGAAAGAAAAAGAATTATTAAACATAAGTAAGTAGAACAAACTTTAATAAGCTCTCTCAATAAGTATTTACCTGAAGGATTGGAACAGCTGCAGTGTAAAAACCTGTTTAATAACCCTCTATTAAATAATTTTCTTTATTTAAGTTAAAATGTAATGCAGGCTAAGTTGCAAGCAAGATTTACATAATGTCAATTTCTAAAAGTGGGGTAAACAGGGATCTTGTATTAGCCAAATATTTTTAAGGATTGTATTGTTCTGTTTTCTTCACACTCTAATATTTTGAGTCATTTATTAAGGCCAACTACATAATTGTGTAGAGAAATAATGAAGCAAACATACTTTATGTATCAAAGTGGTTTGCTAGAGCATACCAAGTAGTTTTAAAGAAAGTAAACAAGCAAATTAATTGCCAATTTTCTCGTAGAATGTGGCTTCTTAAATGATGAAAACCTTAAAAGACTTCCTCAAGATTTTCAACAATCGTAAACTTTTTGGAAGTAATTTATCTTCTCTGACAATGGTAGTAACATATGCAAGAATTTACTTTTCTTCAGTTTCAGAAAATGAGACTTTTGTTTCTTTGGAACTCTCGCTGCTTCTTTCTCATTTGTAGTCACAATTCTCAGTTTATGGCACTGGAATTATTCCATAGATATTAATCCCAAAGTTATAAATATGATAATGAGTCCAAGAAGTAAATTTATTATGTTCCCTCTTATCTTCCCTCTCCGTCCATCTCTAACAAGTAAATGGTTTCTCAGAATAAAACATTTAGGGAAAATAATCTGAAATGAATTTTACAAGCAGGGTTACTTTGGATTAAAAGAGATTTCCATGCTCTCTCTCTTTTTTCATCTGAGACGTCAATCTCCCTGAGGGCAGGTTGATCTTGAATAACTAGGGTCATGCTAACGTCCAACTTGGTGCCTTGCACATTGTGAGCAATCAATAACAATGTGTTAAAAACTGATATTCCCCTCTAATTTGCCTCCTGCATTCCTAGATCATAGGAACAACAAGTGCATAACCATCCATGAGATCGTGAATATTTAAATATCAAAAATGTATTCTTTATATTAAAACAACCACTGAGTTCCTCATCTCATAAGGCAGAATTAAAGCTGTAACATGATGGTTAGATTTTGTACATTTATTTACAAAATTTGTTAGCCCTATACAGTTCCAATCATATAGAACGTGATAGGGTCTCAGGGTAGACTTCCAGGGTAGGAACTTTGAAAGATGAGTCCATTCATTATATAAAATATATTTAAGATTTTCTGTATATGAGGAATAAAGTCCCTGAAAATAGGTTATTTTTAATAGATGTTCAAAGTCTAAAACCTAAAAAGGGGAAGATCCTTTGAAGAGGACTTTGAAAAGGACTTTGACAGTATTAATAAAGGAAAAAAGAACTTAAGCTCAAGTTGCCAACTTATCTCTTTAATAGTGGTCCAAAAAAAGACACTGGGTCATCGCCCTTTCCTTGATGACCATATTCTAGGGATCCTATGAGGGATTTGAAATCTCAAGTATGTTTTAAGCATTTAACTCCTTCCCTATGCTGCGACTTTCTCACGTCCCCCGTATCCTTCTAGTATGTCAGATTTTATTTCTCGGGGAAACAAAGGAAAAACAAAAGAGACAGCTTGTATACATCTTCCAATGTATAAAGAATCCAAAATAAAGTTACCTTTGAATAACGTACATTTGCCAAACTCAAAATAATATGGAAGCCACAAGTGAATAAAAATAAACTTTTTCCACAGAATCGTAGTTTTTTTGAAATGTTTGCAATTTGTGATCCAACATTTTAGAGCAAAAATGTTTAATTTTATTCTTGATATTCAACAGTATAAACAAATGTGTCATTTTAAGAAAAACTTTGATGTATAAAAATGTGAAGCTGCCCTACCTTAATTGAGATTTAATGCACATAATTGCAATGACTGGCTAAACATTTTACATGTTGATTAAATTCATTTCTTAATTCAGAACTTTAAAAAAAAATAAAGATGACACTATGCTAAAATAACCTAATACAGACTCTTAGAAAGACTTGTCCTGGAAAACATTCTAAGAATGTAGTCAGATATACAAAATTTGTCTTATGTGAAATATATAATCTAGATATTGAAATTTGTCACTCTGGGCAGTTAGCATAAAATATGGGATGAACAAATGCAGTGGCCCCCTTCTCCATGACCACAGACGGGTCTCCTACTCTGGCCAGAGACCACAGAGAGATGTGATATGGGGGATGAGTAAGATAGTATACACCTGTCTGTGCAAATTCATCACCAGTACTGAAAACAACAAATTGGCAAAAAGACTTTACTATTCAGATATTAGTATGTTTATAGATATGTGATTTAGGGTCAGAGGCTTGGAAATGAGTCAGCTTCTGCCACTTAGATGTATGATATAATCTTGGAAAATTATTTAACCTCCTTGAGCTTTGTTTCCTTTTGTATGATAAAATACACACAAGAATAACACCCACCTCATAAGGCCTTTTTGAGGATCAAGTATAGTAAGCACATTGAGAAAGCACTTCTTACACAATTATAGCAATGTGGATCATTTGTCTCATTGTTAAGGTAATTTTTTTTCCACTGTACATCTTAGTAGTAAATCAGCTTGATTTTCTATGAGTCTTTTGGAGAGTTACAATAGTAATCTATAATGGGAAAAAAAGGTGCATTTTAACTATCTAATTCGAGTCTTCATTCGCTCATTCAGCAGGCATTCACTGTTTTTCTACAATGCGCCAAGTACAATGGCGGATACTAAGGATACAGAGATAAATGACCATTGCCTTCCCTCAAAGAGGTTACACTCTAGTGGCTAAGAAAAGGAAGGAAAGACACAAATCTCATGGAAGCAACTATAGTCTCTGATGGAGCAGTTGAGGTGGACATCATTTTCAAGAGGTTAGACAATGGTTCCTGGAGGATGTGACTGTTAAGCTGAGTACTTGAGACCTGTGGGAAATGGAGGCATAAACCAAGACCAAGAATCAAGATAAAACACACCAAATTCTGCAAACTAAAAATAACTGAGCAAGACCAAGAAGTAAGCGAATATTAAGATAGTATGAGATGAAACTACAAGGGTAGAGGAAATTGAGATCCTGAAGGGTGGTATATTCTCTGATAAGAACTGATTTCTGAAAAAGATGGAAGGCTATTAAAAGGGGTAGTGAGGTGATGATAAGTGCATTAAAAAAAAAAAAAAGAATCCAACAGCGCCAGCCTGGTGGCATAGTGGTTAAGTTCATGTGCTCTGCTTTGGTGGCCTGGGGTTTGCAGGTTCACATCCTGGCTGTGGATGTAGCACTGCTGGTCAAGCCATGCTGTGGTGGCATCCCACATAAAATAGAGGAAAATTGGCACAGATGTTAGCTAAGGGCCAATCTTCCTCACATAAACATACACACACACACACACGTAAAACCTAAATAAAAGGCACACAGATTGCAAAGAAAGAAATAAAACTGACCCTATCTTCAGGTGACATGATTGTCTACATAAAAAACCCAAGAACTAAGAAGGAAGTTGAGCAAAATTGCAGGTAGAAGATCAATACACAAAAACCAATTGCATTTCTATATACTAACAAGGAACATATGGAAACTGCAATTTTAAAAAACACACCATACTATTTACAATTTCTCCAAAGAAAATGAAATTCTTGGGCATAAATCTAATAAATCATGTACAGGATCTGTATCCTGAAAATTTCAAAATGCTGATGAAAGAAATAAAAAAAGACCTAAATAAATGGGGAGACATACTGTGCTCATGGATTGAAAGACTCAACGTACTATACACGTCCATTCTCCCAAATTGATTTATGGATGTAACGCAATGCCTAGTAAATCCCAGAAAGATTTTTTGTAGACATAGACAAGCTTATTCTAAAATTTATATAGGAAGGCAAGGAACTAGAATAGCTAAATCAATTTTGAAAAAAATAATAATAAAGTAGAAGGAATAACTTTATTTGATGTTGAGTTACTATACAGCTACAGTAATCAAGAAAGTGTGGTTTTAGTGATGGGATAGATACATATCAACAGAACAAAATACAGAACCCAAAAATAGACCACAAAATTATACCCAACTGATTTTGACAAGAGTGCAAAAGCAATATAGGAAGGATGATTGGCTTTCCAATAAAGGGTGCTGAAGCACGGGACATCCGTAGGCAAAAAAAAAAGAAAAGAATCTTGACCTGAACCTCATATCTTACAGAAATTAACTCAAAATAGATCATGGACTTAAATTTAAAATGTAAAACTATAAAACATTTAGAAAAAAATAGAGAAAATCTTAGGGACACAGGGTTAGGCAGAGTTGTTAGACTTAATGCCAGCAGCATGATCCATAAAACGAAAAATTGATAAATTGGACCTCATCGGAATTAAAAACTTTCACTTTGCAAAAAACCCTGTGAGAAGAATGAAAAAATAAGCTACAGACTAGGAGAAAATACTTGCAAATGACACATCTGACAACGGACAATTATTTAGAATACATAAAGAGCTCTCAAAAGTCAGCAGTAAAAAAAAAAAAAACACACAAGCAATCCAATTAAAAAATGGGCAAAAGACAGAAACATAAATTTTGCTGAAAAATATACAGATGGCAAATATGCACATAAAAATATGTTCAAAAAATTAACCATTAGAGAAATGCAAATTAAAACCACAATGAGATGTCACTATACACTATCAGAATGGCTAAAATAAAAAATAGTGATAATACAAATGTTGGTGAGGATGCTGAGAAACCAGATAACTATACTTTACTGGTGAGATACAAAGTGGTACAGCCACTCTGGAAAAGATCATGGCAGCTTCTCACAAACCTCAACATAGATTTATCATACAACCCAGCAGATGAACTCTTGGGTATTTATCCCAAAGAAATGAAAACTTACGTTCACACAATAACCTGTATATGAATGTTCATAGCAGCTTTCTTCATATTATCATATTATCATTTCAGCCGAAAACTGAAAACAATCCAAATGTCCTTCAGTGGGTGAAGGCTTAATCAAAGTGTAGGACTAGTCGGCAATAAAAAGGAAAGAGCCATTGATACATGCAACAACTTGGATGGGTCTGAACATAATTCTACTGCGTAAAACAAGACAATCTTGAAAGGTTACATTTCATGATTCCTTTTACATACCATTCTTCTTTTGTTGAGGAAGATTAGCCCTGAGCTAACATCTGTCGCTAATCCTCCTCTTTTTGCTGAGGAAAACTGGCCCTGAGCTAACATCCTTGCCCATCTTCCTCTATTTGATGTGGGATGCTTGCCACAGCATGGCTTGACAAGTGGTGCGTAGGTCCACACCCAGGATCCAAACCAGTGAACCCCGGGCCTCCAAAGTGGAACGTGAAAACTTAGAACCACTGCACCACCGGGCTGGCCCTTTACATAACATTCTTGAGTTGATAAATTATAGAGGAGAACAGACTAGTGGTTGACAACGCTTAGGAAAGGGAGTGAGAGGGAAACAGTTGTGGCTATAAAAGGGGATCCCTGTGGTGGAAATCTATATGTTTACCATAATGGTGATGTGTGTGATGAAATTAGACAGAACTAAGTATAAACACACACAAATTAGGGTATGTAAAACTGGTGAAATCTGACTAAGGTTGGTGGATTGTATTAACATCAATTTCCGGGTTGTACTATAATATACAAGATGTTACCACTATTCGAACAAGGTGAGAGATATAAGGGATCTCTATTATTGCTTACAACTGCATGTGAATCTGTAATTATGTTAAAATAGTTTAAAAAAATCACTCTAGGTACAGTGTAAGGATAGATGGGTAATGAGGGTGGAATATACAAGACTTACTGGGTCACTGGATGAGTGTGTGGGTTTGCTGGGCAGAAGTAGTAAAGAACAGGACACAGTCTATGATGACCACCAGGTTTCTTCCTTGGGCTTTATTCATCAGGAGAGAAAAGAGAGGAATAAATGACTGGGAAAGAGGGATGATGAATTCCATTTTGAACTTGCTGGGTTTATTTTCCATCCACGCAGCAGAATATATAAAATGAGACTATAAGGAGGAAGAAGAGGAATACGTGGGCAAGGGAAGCATAGACAGCGTTCTGCTGGATTTTATATACATACTCTTCATACAGCATTTCAACACATGAATGAGTATTAAAACACCAGAGTCATTGGCATATCACAACAAGGGGATTTCTGAACTCAGAGGCAAGAGTAAACATATAAAAATATCTGTGGGAGTTTCAAATACAGGCCAGATAAAATGATTTGAATTTCCACTATGCCTTAAGGTAAAAAGGAGTTTTTACCCTCTGTGTGTGCCAAGTTCTACATCAGCATTCAGAAGTACTATCCTGTTTAATCCTCACAATTGGCCTAAAAAGTTGATTTATTATCTACAATCTCTAAACAGAGAATTTAAGTAATTTGCCAAATGAAAGAAAGCTGATGAGTAAAGTCTTGGGCTAGAATTTGAACCTAGATGTGTGTGTTTATCTTCTAAGCCCACATTCTGTCCACTACATCAAGAAGCTTGTGGGGGAGAGCAGATCATAAAACCTTTTTAAAAATTGCAGATTTTATATTCTTGCTTATTTAGGGTTTTTTTTGTAGAGTCAAATGTCTACGTTTATATTTGAACATGTTCAGCTTCCTACAGGGAAGTTTTAGAGGCTCCATTTAGGTCGCTTGCCCCATCTCCACAGGAATGGCATGCCGGTTTGGCATCAGTTGAATATTCATGGCTTTCCATTCTCCAGATGCACTTGCTATGGTCTAGATTAGGAAGGGGTTAATTTTCTTATAGTAATTGTTTAGTAGTCCCCTCCTTTTCATTTTCCAGTTAACATGGTTTTTTTTTTTCCCAGCTATGCAGCCTCTATAGATTTGTGAACAAGCATTTTTCACCTCAACTAATACAAACAGATAAACAGCAGGTGTCCTCAGTTCCGTGTTCTCAAATTTACATGGTGCATTAGGTCCCACTTCATTAGCCACTAACACGGGATTCCCGAAACCTCCACACCAGTAAACAAGCAAACAAAAAAAGACGTATCTCTACACAAAATCCTGTACATTATAAGGCTTATTTTTCTCCTTTTCTGGTGATTTTTTATATATTCTATTCTTCAGTTCATACATGTCCTGTGAGGAATTCCATTTCGGATTTTTAAGGTTAACACGTCGTGTCTAATCTGGGGCCTGAAAGCCAATTCAAGACTGTATATCACAGTCCACTTACTTTACAAACCAAGAGCAGCCAAACCAATCCTTGAAAAGGTAAATTTCAGGAAGAAATTAGGCAGTTAGGCTTCTCTCCTTAATCAACATAGATGAAGCTTCAATATGGCCAAAGACCTTTATTATTATTATTATTATTATTATTATTCAGAAATCTAGATTTAATTGCAAAGGCATTTCAACAGGAAACTCTCCATATCTCATCCAATATCCATCAAAATGCAGATTCTAGATGAGTAGTATATAAACACTAAAAAGGTGGGTGGGCAGTGGGGGATATGAGGATGTTGATGTGACCTCTGTTGGGTCAGGTCGTTTTGATCTTTCACCTTTCTAAAGCATCCAAACCTTAGATGTAGATTTAACTTCTCGCTGTTCACGCCATCTAGTGGTAAGAAATGGTATATGTTTGGTTTTAAGGAAGATTCCTAATGACCGGGGGGCGGGGTGCACGAAAAACAAAACGGTTGGCCGCGACAATTTCCTAGTCTCTCGGCACATCACTTACCCCTCACACTGACACCTTTAACTACTTTAACCATTTTAGATATGCTCAGAGATGCGCAGAGAGAATGAAGGGGACGCACACAGAGACGCACGCCCCTTGACGCTGACATTTAGAAAAGGGTTCCAAATCCTTCCTGTCATTCGCAAAGGACGGGAAAAGGAGTTGTGGCAAGACCTAGACCAAGGAGACTGCCTGACTTTTCGGCAAGTTGGACAGATGACATATTAACCCCCGCAACGTCAACATCTGGTTTGAACAAATAAAAAGAAAGAGAAAGACGAAAAAGCACTTAAAAATTCCGCCGCGGGGCTTTGCAGGTCTTGCTAGCCAGTCGCCCCCAGAAGACAACCAATTCCTGCGCGTTCCGCTCCGCTCACCCTCCTTCCCAGCTCCTCTCTCTTTTCCCCTTTTTTCCCACGCTCGCCTTGAACCAGGACCCAGGGAGACAGAAGCAAGGCATCGGTCCCCTTCCTCCACTCCCTCACAAAACCACCGCAGCCGAGTGCGTGAAGCTTCCCTTTGTTCATCGAGGCTCTCTCTCTTCCCCGGCAGATCCACCTGGATGCTCTCCCTCGGTGACATTTTGCGCCGGGGCTGGTGGGTGGCTGGGGTGGAGCGAGAGGAGCCCAAGGGGGCGGGGGCGGAGAAAGGTCAAGTCGAGAGAAAGGCAGGAGACGCCTTTCATAACCTGCGTGGCGGGGCGCGCGCGCGGTTATTTATTTATTTTCTCCTTATTTATTGATCGCACGAGCAGAGCGGCGCGGGGAGCCCGGGGAGATGCAGGACCACCCACTGGCGGGGAAGCAGCGTGCAGCCCTCCCGCGCCCCCGCGCTGCCGAGCGCCTCCTGCCTCCGCGCTCGGGCGATTGCCCGCGCCGGCCCGGGCCCCGGCCCCGCCGCGCCGCCGCCGCCCGCCTGGCCGCCCCGCAGCCCCGCCGCCCCGCAGCCCCGCAGCGCGCCGCCCGGGCCCCGGTGACAGCGGCGGCGCAGTAAGTTGGCAGGAGCGAGTCCCCTCCGTTCTCGCCTCCCCCGCACCTTTTGAACTTGTTGCTGCTGCTCGGCTCGCCTGCGCCTGGCTTTTGGAAGGTGAAAAGGAGGAGGGAGGCACGGGCGGATGGGGGAAGGGGAAGAAGAGCTCGCTTGAGCTTTATTTATGCTCCCTCGGCGCCTCGGATTCGGCTGCTCGCGAGCTGCTTTCTCGGCTTTTCCCTTTCCGGGTGCACGGCGAGGAGAAAGTCTCTATGCAACTCAGCCCCGGCGCGCACTTTGCCAGGTATGTACCGCGGGCGAGGCGCCTTCTGCGCCGAGGCAGATGCTGCTGCCGCCGCGGCGGCGGCGGCTGTCGGCTCCCGGGTTCTGTAACTGTCACGCGGCACCTGAGCTGAACTTGAAAAGAGAGTGAAGGGGCGATTGGGCGAACGCTTTTGGCAGACGCAGGGGATACTTGTAGACGTGGGGGAGGAGGATCTATATTAACGTCCCCCAACCGTGCCCACCGCACAGCATCTCCATCTCTGCAAATACGACCCGAGTAGTAGAGGCGGCAACCGGACTTCCAAAGAGACGTGGGGCAGCGGCTGTGACCGCATCTCGGAAGCTACAACAACAGGTCGCCTTTCTGAGACTCCTTTGGCGGGAAGGGCCACTTGGAAAGAGAAGGTTTGAAAGAACTAAAAGGGAAAGGGGAAGTGGGTTCCCTAATTCGTCAAAAGAATACCACTGAGTGACTGTCCTTGTTTCCTCTATCTCTACACGACGCGTACTGACCCCACATTACCCAGACTGTGTCAGGGTTTGAGAAAGCAAAGACACCTGTTTGAAGAAATTGCTGCATCTGAAGTCACCTGTGTACTTATTCGTGCCAGTAGTGGCCTGGTCCAGCTGCTGGAAGAGGTTTGGTTAGGTTCTGTTGGGCGTGATTGTTAGGACATTGTTTTGTTTTTTTCTGTTACTCCAAATCCCTGTCTTTGAGGGACACTTGCCCTTCGGAGAACTGTGACTTCATCAGGAGCCCTACCTTGGAATAAGCGTGATACCTCTGGACCAGGTTTCCCAGTAGTATTTTGTTTGACAGGAGGAAGTGGGAGATTGTGGCTACTTTGACCCACTGGAGAGGCCTGACTGTCCTTCTTGCCTCCACTTCAAGGAACGATGGCGGCGGGTGTCGCAGCCTGGCTGCCTTTTGCAAGGGCAGCAGCCATTGGGTGGATGCCTGTGGCCTCGGGGCCCATGCCAGCTCCCCCAAGGCAGGAGAGAAAAAGGACTCAAGATGCTCTAATTGTGCTGAATGTGAGTGGCACCCGTTTCCAGACATGGCAGGACACGCTGGAACGTTACCCAGACACTCTACTGGGCAGTTCTGAGAGGGACTTTTTCTACCATCCGGAAACTCAGCAGTATTTTTTTGACCGTGACCCGGACATCTTCCGCCATATCCTGAATTTCTACCGCACTGGGAAGCTCCACTATCCTCGCCATGAGTGCATCTCTGCTTATGATGAAGAATTGGCCTTCTTTGGCCTCATCCCAGAAATTATTGGCGACTGCTGTTATGAGGAGTACAAGGATCGCAGGCGCGAGAACGCGGAGCGTCTACAGGACGATGCTGATACTGACAACACAGGAGAGAGCGCGCTGCCGACTATGACTGCTCGCCAGAGGGTCTGGCGGGCATTTGAGAACCCCCACACCAGCACAATGGCCCTGGTGTTCTACTATGTTACAGGGTTCTTCATTGCCGTCTCAGTCATCGCTAATGTGGTAGAAACAGTGCCATGTGGGTCCAGCCCAGGTCACATTAAAGAACTGCCCTGTGGGGAGCGGTATGCAGTGGCCTTCTTTTGCTTGGATACGGCCTGCGTCATGATCTTCACGGTTGAGTACTTGCTTCGCCTGGCTGCAGCACCCAGTCGTTACCGTTTTGTGCGTAGCGTCATGAGTATCATCGATGTGGTGGCCATCCTGCCTTATTACATTGGGCTGGTGATGACAGACAATGAGGATGTCAGTGGAGCCTTTGTCACACTCCGAGTCTTCCGGGTCTTCCGGATCTTTAAGTTTTCCCGCCACTCTCAAGGCCTGCGCATCCTGGGGTACACACTGAAGAGTTGTGCCTCAGAATTGGGCTTCTTGCTCTTCTCGCTCACCATGGCTATCATCATTTTCGCTACCGTTATGTTCTACGCAGAGAAAGGGTCTTCGGCCAGCAAGTTCACCAGCATCCCTGCTGCTTTCTGGTATACCATCGTCACCATGACAACACTAGGGTAGGTGCCATCAAGGGAAATGGGATGGAGGTTGAATATGTGTGAGGTGGTTGTGGACCCATTAAGGTGATATAATAATTCAGAGGGAATAATTTTTCTCTTTCCTAAATGGGTTTAGGAAAGCATTATCTAAATGGTTTTGAGGAACTCTTTTGATCTATGAAATAGGTATGATGTAGAGATGGAAGTACTTAGGGAGTTGCTGGCAAATGTTGAGTACTGATAGCTGAAAGCGATACCTACACAAAGAAGTTTTAGAATTCTTGACTATAGGGAAATATCATCAATATTATATTATTATAATATATATATATAATGATAATTAAAAACACAAAATGTGTGCCCTAATAAAGGTATGTAAATGCACAATACATATTGAAATGCCTACAAAGTGCTTCAGTGTACTCAAATGAAGTTTCCATGTGTATTTGAAGTATTATATGAATGGATACTTTTGGCATGCATTTTCCCTCTAAGAACCATAATTCTTACAACATTATAAAACATAGATTGTAGATATCATTATCAAAGAATTTTGTAACATATATGCACATATGTATTTTCATTATGGCTGATAGGTTATGCAGTGTTTTAGAAAATAAAGGCTGAAAGTAATCAACTCTACAAAATGCAGTGGAGTATTTGCAACATAGTTAAGACTAGGTTCATAGTTCCAAATCAAAAAGCAAATGAGTTTCATCCACACATTTTATTTAGAAACTACAGATCCCATCAGGCAGTGGGCCCATGACTATTCAATACATGCAGAAGGTAGAGCAGTATCTGGTGAGCTTGATGGTCACCAAGGGCTGGTTGCATTATAGAGTTCTGGGTCCTAATTTCCTTCTAGAATCCTTTGATGCATTCTTTTATTTGGGGGTAATGGTGTTTTGCATCCAAAGGGACATATTCTGAATTAATGTGTTTTTTTAAAAAATAAATTTTAAGCTAGAATTAAGATATTCTAGATGATAGAAAAAAGGAAAGGTATGAAATGATTAATAATGTTAATCAAACTGCAGGAAAGTAGCAGCATTTACATGTTAGAGAATCCAATAAACTAAAATGGTTAAAGCCTTTTACTTTTGTGAGTTCTTAGATAAGCCACGTAGTGATGTTCGTGCCCTTTCTTTAGCTTTATGCTGCTTTGCTTGCATAGTTAATCAGTTCAATAAGGATTTGGTAATGGCTAAAAGAAAAGTTATTCCCAAGGCTGCTTTTTAAGTTTTGTGTTTCTAGCTAATTTAATTGCCTTCTTTAAATGACAATGTGGTTAAAGTCAACTTAATTTTATTAGACATATTGCGTTGAACAGAATTTCTCATGTTGTCATATGGCCAACTAATGGAATATTTTTCTGTGAAGAAGTTTTGGCTAAGGTAATTAAGAGATTATGGTGAAGTAAACTACAATGACTTATGATTTTGATTTAGTCTCACAAATTTTTTGAGGATCTTATGGTGCATTTTCAAAAATGAATTAGTGAAAATCTGTATCCTACTGCTCAGATTTCCCTGTTATGCTGTTGGTAATTTTGTGGAAATTTTGAAGAAGATGCAGAGTACCTTAGCAGTGTAGGTGCTTATTTCTTATCAAAAAGATTTTTGCATGTATATATGTTTTTTGGTCTTGTTGTATTTTTGTCATTTGAAATCTTTATTAAGGACAATTGGATAGTACAAATCACTCTCGGGTCCTCAAATTAGAAATACTCATGAATAAAAAGAAGACGTTGTGTTATGAGGAAATAAAGGAAGAAATATTAAAAGGAAATATATTTTTAAAAATTTGGTGTCTATGGCAGTATTTTTCATGAAATATCAGTGAGTCATGTTAATACTATATACTGTTTATATGACTGAATATATATATATATTATTATAATAAATGCTGATAAGATGCTAATTTCATCTGGCTGGGAGTTCTATTCTAGATACAAGAAGTTAGTATTATTTTTAAATTTGTTTCCTGGAATGACATTCAAGTTTTTATTTTATTTTGAAATTTATTTTTGTTTTCAGGGAAAAAAATGAGGAATTGTTAACCATTGATGATAATTTTTTATTACATAAATAACATGCTTAGAAGTATCTACTTTTTGAAATGATTTAAGAAACAGAATCCTAATGCCTGAGTATAATCTATGAAATGGGTTTAGTTCCTGTGTTTCATATGTAAGTGGATTGGAGGAATTAAATAAAACTTTCTTAGAACTTGGAAGCAAACTGGGAGTTACTTTTAAGACTTAAGTTTCACTGAAGTTGAAAATTTTAGTTTTCAGGAAATTAAGCTAATTAATGATCCTGATGAATATAGAAGAGATACTTTTAAGTTGTAGAAATGTTTATACAATCAAAATGCAATCCATTTATTGGAGAACATATATGAACATTTAACAAAGCATATGCTTTATAATACAGCAAAGTTTCTTAGGAACATGTCTTCAGTTCCTCATCAAAATACATTTATAATGTATTTTATTTTCCTGGAGAAATAGATTTTTTTAGAAAGACTGCTTTGTGGCATCTTATCTTTGGTTGCATTGTGACTCAACAGCTTTTTTTAAGAATAGAAAATACTCAACAAAAGTCATTGCCTGAATTTATGTTTTACTCTGTAGTTTTATTCTTGTAATTTGAAGTAAAGGTATAAACTTTCTGGAAAATATACAGTAGTTGGAGCTAATATCAAACTATGTCTGGTAGATGACCAAGAATTTCCCATTACTCTGTCTGAGCTGTATTTACGTGGCTATTATTTTTAATGGAGCTAATGCCCATCAATTAATGATTATAGAAGTGAAAATGGAATCCCAAACAGTGGGTATCAAAAATTCCAGCTCTTACAAACATTATCTACTCTAGAAGAAATAGCCAAGGGCTTTGTAATCAGCAGGGTTTTCTGCTGCCTCTCAGGCCATTTTAGACAATATTCAGTTGTTTTTTTGGTGTGAAGAAATGAGTGGGTCTATCTTAGAACTGTTGTTTATTCATCGAATCATTTTTGTGCTCCCCAAAATGTCAAATATATCATTATACTATAACTTGACCATACTTGCTATATATGTAATTATTTAATTTGCCAATAAAATGAAAACTTTAAAATATAATTTTAAGGCTACCCATTTCCTATTAATTAAAGTAGGAAACATAAAAAAGCAGAATTTGAAAAATCAATGAAAGAAAGAATGTCAGAAAGATTTTTTGGACAGTGTTTAGATTGAGTGGCCATGCGTGTCTGTTCCTCCATTCCATTCTTTCTTTCTGAGCATGTTTATGGAGCTGCACTAGGCCCTGATTACCCTTTTACTCCCCACCTCCCTCCTTTCCATAATGTAAATTCTAGTTACTGCCTTAAATTGCCTTGGGAGAAAAAGAACCTGGAACTCCTCTTTTGTCCTAATGACTTTTGGAAATAACATCCAGTTGTTATTTTTCATTCAGGTGGTAGTACTCAAAGGGTGCCAAATTTAGGAAATTTCTAAATGTTCACCAATAATCAAAAACAATTTTGTAAAAATATGTTTAACAAGATCCAGCTTCAGTTTACCATCGTATCTCAGGCTCATGCCTTGTGAGTTAGAAGTGGTACCAGGTGGCACATTAAATTTTGGAGGAGTCATTATTTTAGGCACTATCTACATTCTTGGTCATGATTACTGGCCATTTAGATGCTTTTTCAAAAGCAGAGATTACTCATGACCTAAAACTTAAGAACTTGAGAAGTATCATTTCTGTGCTCCATACCACTTCTTTAATTTTAAAACAAAGTTGTTTTCACAAGGTTTTCAATATGGAAAAGAAAGCAACCACATGGTGTTTCTGTCAAGTTCATGTTTAGAAGGGAACTTTGTGATTTTAACTATATAAATTAATTTGTGATTTCTGACAAATCTAGGAAACCAAAAAGTTCACTTGTAGTGTACATTTTATCAGAAACAAATATGATAGAATTACACATATGCTCCCAGTAAACTTAGTCTAGTGTCTATTTATAAGACTCTCAAAACTAGCTCTGTAATATTTTAATTTTCATATATTTGGTAAATTGCTATTTTAAGTAATTAAAAAAGCAAAATAGTTTTCGTTGCAATTTTCCTGACAATGTATCAGGGAAATTCCTCTTTTTAGAATGGCGCAATTGGAGAGGGTTTGTGTATATATATATAATATGTCATATATATATCATTTATGTTATATTTTACGTAACATACAAATACATTCTATAGCTTATACAACATATAAATATATTAAGTATGTTATATATTTTGTAATATGTAACATACATATGTGATGTAAATATATGTTATAAGTATATATTATTCATCAGAAGAGTATACTTTTAAATACCTTCCTGCTATCTGTCACTATTCTGATTCCATAGCTTTAGGAAATGTTGGGAGAATATCTTGGAGAATCATTTATGTAGAGACTTTTGGTTTCCCTGGCCATTACTGAAAATGGATGGGATTATTTTCCCCTGTGCCAGCAGCTATACATACATATTTCTAATGTGTTCATCAAATACATCTTTACAAGGCGGGAAGTACCAAAATTTATCTTTCTGATGAAGAGCCATACTATGAGTCACATCCATTTTTATTTTGGCATACTACAACATATTTTTATAAAGTTCTTTATAGAGCGTGTTAATTGGTGGGAGTTGAAAATGAACTTTTAAAGAAATGTAGAAAAATGTGATATGTATTCCTCTTTTAGCATTACAGGTAACCAAATCTTATGTGTCTTCATTTTGTTTTAGTCATCATTTGACTTAGAGACAGCATTTGACACGACATATGTATTTTTTATATGTGTTTTTACCCAGCATTTCACCTTTCTTTATAAGCATTTACTTGGTTGCCAAGCAGAGATATGACAGAAAGGGATAATATGTGTTCTCTCAGGGCAGCACCCTAGAGAAGGGGCCAGTTTCTAATTTTCAGTGGCTCTGTAGTGATAATTCTTTTTCTTTTCAGGATTTCTCTTTAGACTGCAGATTGACTTGGTCTTATACTTATTTCGTTTGTATAGTTACTTCATTTAATTCTGGTGTCGTGTATTTTGTATTTGTGTAAACTTTCCTTCCAGTTGTACTCATCTTTGAAAATGAGTTAATGAAGTTCAAATTTCTTGTTACCTAATTTCTGTATTTCTGGTGGAAGGAAGCTTAGCTGTTATTTATTTAAAATCCACCATTTTACACATGCAAGATTTTTTGTGGTTTGCTTATAGTTACACAATTAAACAGCAGCAACATTTTGTGAAATTTCATTATTTTTAATCATTTTTTTTCTGAAGACTTCAAAACCTTATGTACGAATATGTGTGGTAATAACTATCTGGGGGTTGCTTCTGATGCTATAGGGATAAGAGAAGCAATAAATTTGCTCTTTTGTCCATTATTACAGTGCATTTCTCTTCTAGTTCTACTCCCTGTGATTCACTTTGTCCACGCTCCTCGGTATCCTGGCGAGCTCTGCATTTATTCATGCATGCACTACTGGCGTTTATCATAATGGTACCCAGTTGATATAACGCAACCATGTGTTTTCATCTGGTGAACTGTTAGGCACTTTGTGGGGCAAACTACTTGATGCTGAGTATTTTACCTGGCCTGATGGAGAAGAAAGTAAATCAACTATTTTGCCTGAATTACCTAAAAAAGACTTAGCATGTGAGTTGTTAAAACTGTGCAATTTAACTTCTCTTTTGTTGAAAGAACAGGAATGGTGAAAAGAGCATTCACTGAAAAGGAAGTATTATTTTTCCTTCAGTGCTATAAATAATGGTTTCACTTTCTTTTTTTCCCCCCACTCTCCATATGTCTTGTATTGTCTTCTGAGCACGAATATATATAGAAACAGGCATTGTTCTCCCACTAACTTCAGCAGCTAGATTTGACGGTGTGGGATATGATACGGTATTGAAAAGAAACCCAGGGATGAAACACCATCTTGACATTCTGGGCACATTGGTGCTTTTCCTTGCATTGGTAGATTCCATTGGAGTTTTTAGCCATTTAGTCTTCTCCTTTGAGAGCTAGCCTTTACATTGACCTTCTCCATGAAGCCTTCTTGACCTCCGAATCCTACATCATCTAGAGTTCGAATTACACTTGACATTAGTGAGTGCTATTTTACATATAATTTATGGTTTTATCTCCAGCTCTTCCAACTAGATTGAAAGGCTTTTGAGGTTTTGATCTATACCTTTTGGGGACTTATCACCTAGTTAGTTCAAATGTAGAAAAATCTATGTTAATGTGTTGCTGTTCATGGTGTGTGGTGGTACCTGCACACCATGGAGAGAGCTCCTTAGCCATGGAACAGCCCCATCTCAACATTAGCAGTCATTTACTAATCTTATATTATGCTTTGTTCAATGTTAAAAAAAAATCAAAATTTATTATTTGAACGTTTTGTCTTTGAATGTACTACAATCTATTCTTGTCGTTTTTCTCTTTTGACTAGGGGAGGTTATGAGACTTCCCCACTCTTTGATCTGTAAGTAATTCTTCTCTGTAAAGGTTAGAATTAATGGCTGCTGAAGGCTATTTCCTTAATCAGTTTGCTTTCTGGTGAAGGCTAGGTAAATTGCTGATGCCTCTGGGAAGCATATGGAGATATCTTAAAATGTAAGTGAATCAGCACAGAAATATACTGCCTTCTCTTTCAAGCTCAGTTCTCTATCTAAATATGAACACCCCAAAGAGCCCATGGGTTGAAAAGATACTTTCATGACACTACGTCACTAGAAAGATGTTTTGTCTCTTACCCAATAAAACCAAGCTGGTACTTTTTTTTTCTTTATCCAGGTCCACTCATTTATGCATAAAATGGAATTATTTTAAAATAGAGAACTATTGTCTGTAAGTGACATTAGGATAAATGAAGTATCTCTCAGGAAGAAGTTCCCATTTTAAGGGATTAAAAGGCAGGTATACAAAATGTAAATATACCTATAGATACATATCCTGGCATGGTGCAATCCATTGTGCATTGGGAATTGTGACAAGTCTGTTATATAAAGATCCAAAGAATAAAAAGTGTGGGGAGAATAGGGAGTGAGTTATCAGAAGTTAATAATGAGAAAAAAATAACATTGAAAGAGTAGGATGACAGTTGAAATAATGTCAAATAGAACGAGAAGGTTTTGTTCTAAAAGTAAAAGGTCATGTCTTTTTTGCTCTTATGTGGGCCTGATTCTTCCATCTTCCTCATTTTCTTCACTTTTAAGAATACCAATAATAGTGCTTTTGGAAAACCAAGGTCTTACCATTAGCATATACCCTCAGGAAATCAAAATGTGACTCATAGAGTTCGATTCAATTTAACAGACTTTTGTTGATCACTTACAACCTGTCGTTGACCACAGCAGTAAATAAAACTGCCAACTTCCTGACCTTAAGAACCATGTATTCTAGTAGGAGAGGCAGAAATAAACACATAAGTATATAATATAATTCCAGGTAGTGGTGGGTGGTACAAACAAAATAAATCAGGATAAGAAGTGTGCTATTTTGAATAGGGACAGACAAGGCTTTTCCAGGGGGAATCTTTGAGCGGGTGGCAAATAGAAGGGGGTGAATCCTATGAATATCTGGATGAAGCTCTTTAGAGGAAGAGAGAAAAGAAGGACAAAGACCTCAAGGTGGGAGGAGGCTTGGTGTATTCCACCTAAAGCCGCTGTACTTGAAGCAAAGGGAGGAGGGGTAAGTAGCAAATGCTATCGGACAGGCAGCTGGGACAAGATGATGTAGGACGTTGCACACCGTGATAAAGATTTCTAGTTTCGTTAGAGATATAATGGGGAGACATTAGAGAGTGGTGAGTATGGTAGGGATAGGAGAGTATTTCTGTATTAAAATGAGCATGAGCTCTAAAACATTAAAAAAATCTTTTTAAATGGTTATTTTAACGTTAATTTCTTCAGCGTGTAAAATTCTCATTCTTTGTTAGATTCGTTATACTTACCTTAGCTTAAAATTTATATCCAGTTATTCATGAGAGTTTCCAGAAAAGTGGAATATTTTATAAGTATGCATGATTAAATTATTCCTAGCTGACAAAAATAAAACTAGTTCAAATGAAAAAAATGAATTCCACATTTTAGCTGAAAAGACAACACTGGTTCTCAATAGATATGGAGGTATCTGGAGAATGCTGAGGATAATCTCTGTTTTGAATATAGATTTACAGACTTACAGTTGTCAATTCTAATGCTAGTGCTCAAGAATTTCACATACGCTTTGGATTCTGTTTAAAGAATTTTCATGTTTTTTTCTCACTTTGCGGGAGGTACATTTATATCTTCTTCAGGTGTTTTGTTATTTTTGTAAGTTTGAAAGAAAAAATGGCTTACGTGTCTTGAAATCTGTGAAAATTGCCAGAGGATATGTATTTTTAAACCCAGATTAAATTGGGACCATGTATGTAGCAGCCGTACAATGTAAAGTAGGAGAGGTGGTGCTTCAGTCAGAATCACCATGCTGCTGAGTAAAACGTAATCATGAATGGATAATTCAAGAGAACTTGGGTTTGGAAGAACAAGAATTGGATTAACAGCATAAAAATCTAAAAAAACCTCACAATTCTGTATGCTTCCCAGATGAGCAGCTTGTGAAAATAGTTCCTGTATTTAAAAGAATTTAGTGTGGCATCTCACTTTGCATGCTGTTTCCATTAAAACATCTGTCCTCAGATAATTTTGCATCCAGAAGTTCTACCCGGAGGCTTAATTCCTCATAGAACAAGCTAGAATTCATTCATAAGGGCCATCACAAAGGAAAAGTCCTGGTATCCCCTGTCCTTGGGCTGTGATGAAGTTGATAATGACAATCACACTTGTAATTTTACTATCCTTTGTATATCTTGAAGGGGAACTGGTTTCCTTTCATCATGCTACAGAAAGTAAGCTATCTAACCCTGTACTATTTTAATGCATTTTGGAAAAGGGAAATCCTAATGCATATTGTTTTAGATAACACTTTGGAACTTATGAAAATGTTTCCAGTTCTTACCAAATGTGGTTTTTTTGGAATGAAAAATAAGCACATGTATTTGTATTCTTCTTAAATTAGATGGAGCCAGTAATGCTTGTTAGATACTTTATTAGATCAGAAAAGAATGTTCCTATGGATTGTCCCTCATGTCTGATTTTCTTTCTTGGTTGAAAGGTATTAAAATCATAGAATTTTGATTTGCAGGGCTCTTTAGAAATCATCTTGTAGAAACTTCTCAGTTTATATAAGCACAGAGCTAGTTAGTGAAAGAACATACGCTAGATTTCTGAGTGATCTTTTGAAGTCTAATGCTATTGAGAGCACGATACACTGAAAGTCTTTTTTCTCCATATTTTTTTCTCTACTGTATACCTATTCCCATCATTAAACAAAATATTACAAGCAAAACAGAGCAACAAAACCAGGTAGTGTATATGCAGGCCTAAAAAGACCAGTAGGTGATTATGGAATTTCCTTATAGTATAATTAAAACTCTGATAATGACATCATATTATATATATGTGTGTATATATGTGTGTGTTTATGTGTGTATATATACTTCATAGACCCCCCTTAGAAATAACTATATATAATGTATATAATTATATATATGATTTTTAATCTAGTGGAGAACGGTGGACTAGTAACATAAACAAATTCATGTAATAATTGTTACATGCACAAAGTCTCATTTTAACACTTTTCTCTTGAACATCTAATTGTTAACTCTTGTTGAAACTAAAGAGAATTTATTATTGAATTGAAGTTTCAACTCTGAATTTTAGACAGTTATCTAAAGTTATGATTTTATTGTTTTTAATATCAACAGTGTTGAAAGCAGGCTATGAAATCAGTGTCTGATCATTTGTTTGAGTTGTTTTGGTCAGAACAACAGATATTCCAAATTTGGAATATTAGATACATTCATAATTTGCTCCCAAAAATCATGTTACGTTTTCTTTATTAAGTGAAAATACATGCTAAGGTTCAAATGAAAGAATGTTTTCAAATATTCTTCAATTAAACATTCTAAGGTGGAATATATTTTGAGGTGGTATTCTCAAACTTGTTTAAATAGCGTGTTTCTACTCTGAAAAACATGTAAAATGCCATTTTGATCCCTGAAATTACTAAGCGGAAATCAACTCCTCTTTTAATTCTCTCAGGTTTTTTGGAAGTTAATATTCTGGAAAATTAGGTAGTGAGCAGATACTTCTAACACTTTAGGGGAAATCTTCAACATGAAGCTAAACTGATAAGTTATAAGGAAGGACCTTGCATTTCAGTAGAATATATTTGAAAGAGCTAAGGCTTTGATAATAATAGTTTAAAGAGCCAAACCAAGATATGTTACTTTCATCTTACTCCAAGTGCACTGAATTGAACTAATTGTTATCCTTTTTTCATGACACATTTCTATCATTCATCCGTTCATGGCTTTCTTTATCATTTTATTTATTTAGTAACTTTTATTTTATTTATTTATTTATTTATTTTGAGGAAGGTTAGTCCTAAGCTAACATCTGCCACCAATTTGCTGAGGAAGACTGGTTCTGAGCTAACATCCATGCCTATCTTCCTCTACTATATGTGGGATG
The DNA here is from genome assembly GCF_037783145.1 of Equus przewalskii. Classification (NCBI taxonomy): domain Eukaryota; kingdom Metazoa; phylum Chordata; class Mammalia; order Perissodactyla; family Equidae; genus Equus; species Equus przewalskii. The sequence continues at coordinate 76,805,492 of NC_091834.1, forward strand.
CCTGCCACAGCATGGCTTGCTAAGCAGTGTGTAGGTCTGCACCTGCGGTCCGAACCGGCCAACCCTGGGCTGCCGAAGCGGAATGTGCGAACTTAACTGCTGTGCCACCAGGCTGGCCCCTTTAGTAACCTTTAATAGTGTAATATGCACAGGTGAACCTACCCCCAAACTAAAGCTATGTTATTGATATTAACCTGCATTAACCATAAGTACCTTCTCTTCCTATTCCATCCCACTTTCTTTCTCTGCTGGAGCTAGCTGTCATCCTGTATCCTGTATTTAAGCTTTTTAAAACTATATTTTTAATTGGGAGGTTATGTTAGCTTTGTAAAAGGATATCATGCTGCATACAATATTTTGGGCTCTTGCATATAGTATTATATCACCAAGGTTTGTCCATATTGTTGCCATGCATTGTAATTTATTTTTTGGCTGCTATATAATGTTTCATTCCATCATGTGAGTATACTACAGTTTATTCAACCACTGTCTTGATGAGGACATTCAAGTTGGTTCTAGGTTTTTCTGAAGAGAGATGACATGCAAATTGTTGACATGCACATGTTTCTGCTGTGTATGTAACTTGAAGTGAAATTGACGGGTCATAAGTTTGCATGTTCATCTTTGGGGGATAAAGTCAAATTTTTCCAAAGTTGCTGCATCAATCATTGCTTCCACTAGCCAAGAATAAATAAATAAATACAAATTTTGAGAAGATGATTTCAATGAGGCAGGGGGGACACAATGGGAAGAGGAAGTGCATATGGTTAGATGTAGGTTAAAATGAAGAAATTAAGAATTTTTTTCTATTGGTATTGCTTTTACCTTGATCTTTTTGAGATGAGAAATTAAAATAATTGGAGCAATCACAACTTGCATTTTTGACTTCCACTTCTAGTTGGAATCTTCTTATTTTTTCAACCTGAAAAGATTTATACTGATAAACATTGTATTCATATTTTCACAATGTGAAATATTTTATTAACTTCAATTATGTGTTTGAACTCAAGGCCAACCATATTCAAACCAATAATATGAAAACATCAAATCTGAAAATATCTCACAAGGCTTTGGTTTACTCATTCTTAGGAAATTAAGAATGAGGATTGAAGTTGATATTAAATTGATTTTCTGATACATTATAGTACTTTATGAAATGTTGCATATAACTTTTTGCAAGCATGTATAACCAAGAAAGTATTCACATCGTCTCCATTCATATTGTCTAATGTATCAGAACATTGATACAGTTAGGAAAAAATGTGCTAATTTCAAGGCACCTCATAGGCATTCAGAAGGGGATACCTCACTGTGAAATAGGATATAAGAATAAATGTCAAGAGGAAATTACTTCCATTTCAGGAAATTCTTAATTATGCAAATGAAAATGAGTATTATTGCCAATCTTTCATAGATAACCTTGTAATTTTTTTCATGTTTGCAGTAAAAAGCAATTGTTTTGAAAAGCATAATTAACTTGCAGTGTATACATGTTGATCTGTTGTCTTTTTCTAAATATAGCATTTGTGCTTTTGGCTTTAAAAGTTACATGAGTTCGATACAAAATGTCAGAAGATAACACAGTAAATATTCTAATATAAAGAAAAGGAACGTAATTTGGAAAATGACTATAAACTCTTCTTTCTGGAAATAGGGTACTTGCTTTATTCAGGATTGGCATGATCCTAAAGTAGTGGTAAGTAGAGTGCCTATTGATTTCTTAAAGAACCGTATTATTTTCATGTAAAAAGGTCAAATGCGTTTATAATCAATCACCTAAATGAAAAGTAAAATTACTTTATTTCAACAACAATTAAAGGAAGGCTGTATTTAGTCTAGCAAGTTTTGGCAATATGTTCTGAAATATATTAAGCCAAACTTTTAATAAATTAAGAAATTTCTTTACAGACCACTCATATTCCTTTTACTCTGTCTCCTTGGTATTTCCCTCATTACTCAGTGCCAAGTTTCTGGATCTATACATATTGTTTTAATATTACTAAAGTGTATGTGAATGTATAATATATACTCGTATATGCATTTAAGAAATACAAACACACAAATATGTCAATACAAAATGTATGGATATGTAGATAAGTATTATACATATGCATCTATTGATGTACCATACCCTCTCTTTTTATTTTTCTGGGAGGACACAAAGGAACTATTGATGATAATACTTCCAAGAAGTTTGGGCATGTGGGAGATGGTGGGAGCCATTTTATATGTCATTTTGTATTAATTTTTTTTTTCCATTAGCCTATAAAACTTCTGTTAAAAGAGGACTCTGGTGACATTTGGGGCCTTTTCTCTTCACATTTTTCTATATAACCTTACCAGATTTTATTTAAAATTAGATCCTTTCTCCTACAACAACTCTTTGATGATTCACTCAAAAAGATCTTAAATATATAGGGTAATAGCTTAGAGATGGCCTGCATGTAAATACCAGCTCAGTAGCGTTAGTCAAGTTACTTAAACTCTGTTTGCCTGAGGTTCCCCGTCTATAAAGATAAGTAGGTTAGTGATACCTACCTCATAGGACTTTTATGGAAATTAAATGTAAATATGTAAAGTTCTTAGAAAATTGTCTTCTACATAGGTGCTATATGAGGAATTACTATTATATTGTTATTATTAAATATATCATATTAAATATAATATTAAACATAGTACACATTTTTCTTACATAGGGAAAAGTAGTAAACGAGCAGGAGGAAACTTTGGGAGGTTATAGATATGTCTATGTCCTTGACGATGGTGATGGTTTCATGGGTGTATACCTATCCCCAAACTCATCAAGTTGTATACATTAAATATGTATAGCTTGAAAGAAAGAGAAAAAGAAAGGGAGGGGGAGAGAGAGAGAGAAAGAAAGAGGGAGAGAGAGAGAGAGAAATAAAGAAAAAAAAGGAAAAGGAAATTCTTAATAAACTAGGAATAGAGTGGGAAAAAAGTCTCCAGTGGGTCACCCAATAGGCAATGAGGCAGGAAATGATTGTTGAAGATGAAGAGTTATTGACTGAAGACACACCTTAAATCAAGGGGCGTTTCCTATTTAGAAACTGGAGTTTTGAGTCACCATAAAAAACTTGTTGAAAGTTCAACAGTTAATGAATTTTAGTTGCCAAAGTATAAAAATTCTGTGTCTCTGGCAAACTTGTTCTGAAATTATATACTTAATCATTTCTTCATTAGCTTTTACTTTGGCAATTTTCAGAGGATTTGAAACAGGTTACTGTCAAATGAACCAAAAGGATTACATAAACAAATGCTAAGTATTAAAGATGAAGGGGAAATGATGGAAAATAAAAATTATGTTAAATAAAGCATTACTAAGCATAAAATCAGCTCTGAATTTCCTGACAGCCAAAGAAAAGAAGGAAAGTATAGTGGGTCTATAATTTTTGTTCACCTTTTAATTGATTTAGAAGAATCTGTTTTATGGAAGAGCTACACATACAATTTATTTTCATAATTTGTTTCCAAGCTCACATTGTTTTTCTGTTTGTTTGTAGTAACCCTAGGAACCAATGGAGGAAAAAATTCATGGATCTGTGATGCTCTAGGTAGAGCTGTAGGCTTGTTGTGCTTAAGGTACCTCAATATGCCTGCTGACAAAAGTTCTGTCTTCAAAGAACCTCTGACTTTATTTGAAATCTACCCCTCAGGCTTGTAACAATGCCTAGAACATTGCTTTGCGGATCATAGATGCTGAATAAAGATTTTTTTTCTTTTTACTGTAGAGTTAAAGGTCCAACCCATTTTAGGAACTTATATCACTCACAGTACTTTCTAGCTATTTCTTTCCCGGCTATACATCCTCTAACACACAAATGTCTACATACAGAAATAAAATTTCCGCAGATGCAAAGTCTTCAGCTCAACATACATTAAAAATATTACATGTGAAATAAACTTCTGGAGTTTTGACAGTTTTTTCATATGCTGTAAAACTGTTTTCCAAATCTGTATTCATTTTTCTTAACCTTCGAAGGAAATCCCCTACATTTCTGTGCTCTTTCTCTGATTTCTGTGTTGTTGGCTCATAGCTATATATATCTATCCTGCCATTCTTCTGAGCCTCAGACAGTAATTTCCAAATTTATTCCATCAGGAAATATTGAGTCCTTGGCTTTTATAGACAATCAGCATGAGAAATGGCCATATAGAGAATATTTCCAAATCTAACACAAAACCATTAGACGTAAAGTATTGTCTAGCTAGCACATTACTCATGGTCCCATATCTTAAGAGCTATGGAAATATATACATATATATATATTTTTTTTTTCTTGTTTGCTAACTACCTTAGAATTTGAGTGTTTCCTGTGTGACTGATGAGAAGAATTCTCACTCATGTCCAGGGTTACCAGTAATGGGTGCCATGATCAATTAGTGATATCAACCATTGTGGGGGATAGAGGACAGTTTCCTTACCTGGCATAAGCAAAGTCTCAGTGACAGAAAAATGCACAGCACATTCTGGACATGTGCATTGACTCATTTGGCACTCAAATATCTGTTGAATGTTGACCGGACAAAAATCTGGAATTGTTTATCACTTTTTGAATTTTAATAAATTCTGCTATGAATAGATTTGAAAGTGATGATTGTAACACAAATAATAATCCCTTTACTTACAGGTTATATTTGTTTTCATTTATTTTTACTTTTCTTAAGTGTTTTCACCCTCACAAGTGATCAGCAAATATCCATGGAATAAATGAAAGAATAAATTAAAAATGTCTTCTGAATGAATAAAAATTCAGCTCATATCTATGAAAATGGAGAAACAATTCTAGGAAGAGGATGGAATAGAAATAGAATTAAATGACATTTGAATCTTGTTCTATGGTCTTAACACTTGAGCCTCCTGAAGAACCTGTTATACGTGACATATTATGTTACCTTTCTGTAATACTATGCTCTCTATCTCTTACCGTCACCTTAAGATTGGTATTTATTAATAACCCATGAAATTGATGTACATTAGGTGTTTCACACAGTCAAACATACTGGAACACTATTCTTTAATAGAAACAAATATGATGCCCAGAAATACAGAAAAACAAATGGAGTCATATACAAAACCTAGCAAGTAAGCACAGAATCCAGATTTCATTTAACTCTGTTTAGTGACTATTCCTATGTACCAAATAATATACTTGGCACTATGAAGAAAAGATATAAGTGATGAGAGAATAAGTTCTGTGCAGAGCTGGGATTTTAAATCCTGGCTCTTCTCACTGGCTGACTCTACAGAACCTGGATGCAGTTTAAAAATATATTTGTATTTGTATGATGTAAAATGTGTGAGGAACTTCTTAATATTCTGAAATGAGTGATTGTTTGCCTGAGTTGGAAAGAACAAAAGTCAACCGTCAATTCTTGTAGTCAAGTTAGAGTCCGTGGAGCATATGAAATTGCAAGGATATTTGAACATGCTTTTTCTCCTCTCAGTGCTTCCTTCAACTCTTTTAGGTCTGTCCTAGTAAATAGGGAAGATTGGATAGGATGCATATAAGTAACTTTTGGGCTGATTTCTGTACTTGTTGGTAAAACATAATCGATATTTTTGTTGGTAAAACGTAATCGGTATTTGCTTTTTTCCAAATAGTTTAAGATCACCTATCTGTTGTGGTTTTAAATGATGTGCAACATAAATTGATAAATAATGCATTACTTCCATTGAGAATATTATAATATTTGCGCTCTAATATAAATATGTTGTTTCAGAGATAATTACATTGAAATATATTAAATGAGACTTTACTGTACATGTTCTAGTTATATCTTGAAGGACATTTCTCTGATAAGGAAGTAATTAATTCAAATATTCTTGACTTTTTTAGTGCTCTGCTCTCTTTGTTTTAATTAATTTTCACTAATTAATTTTCACATTGCAAATTTCACCTAATTTGCAATGGTATCCAAGTCCCTTCTGATTTCATCTTAGTTGTTTAAGCCATTACGTTCCATGATGCTTACATAAATTCAGTGACGTGTTCATAGCTCTAGACATTTAAGTGAGATTTTTCAAATGGTAGTTCTTTATAGCCTTAGAATCATAGAATCTTGAAGCTAAAAATTTCCTTGTAGGTCACCTCGTTCAAATTTCTACCAATTGAACGTCTCTCTTTCTAACATATTCTCTATGTTTATATGGCCTTGTATGAACTTTTTGAATATTCTGTGTAATTGGAAGTTTAAAGCAGCCCGTTTCTTTGCAGCACCACTCAAATTTTTATCAAGATTTAAAAAATTCAGCTGGCATGTACACCTTCCTCTGTCACCCATTTACCCAAATTAGGTTGTAGAGATTGAACAGGATATTTTTCTTTGTCACATCCTTTCCAAGGCTGTGCTTGAATAGAACTCTTATGTCCCTTCTTAGGCTTTTCTCTGCTGGGGTGAACTTCCCTAAGTCATTCAAACCTTGCTGTATAATGTTGTCTTTGGACCGGCTCATTACCTTGATCTCAGATCTTCTGAAGTTGATCTGACTGGAAGAGAGTTCATTGACATCATGACCTACCACGACACTAACGTTGTATATCTCTGAATAGGGCCTAAATGCAATGGCTTGTATTGATCCTGTGGTAAAATAAGGAATCTTTCATTTTTACTTGAAATGCTGTAAAACCTTTTATTTCTTCTCTTTCCTTATGCTGTTTACTACTTGAGGATAAATTCTACCAGATTTTTTTTTTAATCCTTGTTAAATTTCATTCTATGAGCTAATAAAAATGCATTGTTTGAATGTTACCTAGCTACATGGCTTAAACGTCTCCATGAGTCTGTTTAATTGTGTTATGACAATGAAACAGAACACATGATAGACAATGTTCTTCTGGAAGAGCTATAAGGAATCCTTCTCGTCAGTGGAAGTGTTTATCCAGATCGTTGTACCCAAAAGCATCTATCCAGTGCAGCCAGACCTAAAATCCAGTAGGGGAAGCAAAAGAGAAGGAAAGAGTATATTAAAAATCCAAATTGAATTGTTCCAGCACCCATAGGCTATTCTGGTTCTGTTTGACCAGACGCTGAGGTTCATTCATTTTCTGATGATTTTTCTCTTCACTCCCTAGCAAGAGCATCAATAATGAGCCTATTAAGACAACTTGGGATGGATAGAGGAAAAGGGTCAGACACATGCAGCTTTCTTGTTCCTCCTTATTTGATCAAGTTCATTCCAAGGCATGAAATGGCAGTCATCATCATCATCATCATGACAGAAGCGCTCATTTAGTGAGTAATTACTCTAGTCAGGCACTATACTCAGCCCTGCTTTACATACATTATTTCTTATTACATGTGATTCTACAACACAGGCATTACTTTTGTTTCACAGGTAAACAAAATGTGACTTAGAAAGAACTGATGTTAGTTCTGTCTCCAAAACATGTCCATTATCCATAGAAACAAGTAGCCTCAGAAATTATTTATATTTGTCAAATAATTAGTAGTAGGTGTGTAAACTGTCTTTCTGGAGGTAGAAAAGGCTTGGTTCAAAGTGTGTCAGGACCAGCAATGACGAAACTAAACTTCCTGCTCTTGAAGTCTATTTACAAAGACTATTATAATAGAGTATTCCAGGCGTGTGTTGGTTTGTGATTTGCAAGTTTCCTAATTGAACTCACTCAAGATGAAACAATCCTCAACATAGCCATTCTGACATAGTTTAGTGAAAAGGTGGGTAGGTTGTGGAGCCTTGTTTATTTTATCTTATTGCAGAAGGAAAACATCCTTTAGGATGTTTTCTGACATCTTTTGTTTGAAGTTATCATCCAAGCATCTTTGAAATAACACGTGACTGGATAAATATATGCTCATTATAGCAAAGATACTGATTGTGTCACTACTTTAGAAATAGAGTTTTAATTGAATACATAGAGAAGTTAGTTGTACGCTCTCTGACTTGCTTATTGGTATGTCATATCAGCAATAATAGACATACATTAAGTCTAAAAATGATATCAGTTTACCCTTGAAAAATGAACAAGGAATATATTTAACAATCTTAATCTTTTTTTTCTTCCTGGAAGTAATTTTATTTATTGCCTTATCTCGCATTTATAAAGTCACTAGATCTGATTATAATTAGTGCCATCTAAAATAAAAAGGTAGGATTACCAAATACATATTTACAAAGACATTTTCATCTAACTTTAAATTTAGAGACAATGTACATATAGGTTATAACAAGCATCTTAGAATGGTTTCCGAGTTTACTGAAAATTAGTTAGGTTTTGATTAAAAGGCATCCATATAATGAAAGAATTTTTAAAAAGCATTAAATTGGGACAAGCCCAGTGGCATAGTGGTTAAGTTCACGCACTCTGCTTTGGTGGCCCAGCGTTCGCAGGTTCAGATGCTGGGCGTGGACCTACACACCGCTCATCAAGCCATGCTCAGATGGGGTCCCATATGCAAAATAGAGGAAAATTAGCACAAATGTTAGCTCAGGGACAATCTTCCTCACCAAAAGCAAAGCATTAACGTGGTGAAGATTTACAAGAAAAATATGCTTGTTTGGTAGACACTTTGGCCTGTTATTGTGCATTTAACTTCTCTATTTTTCCCTTATGTAAAAATATCATAGATATGTACATAGATATGTACACACACACATACAAAGTATATTTTCAAGGTATCTATGTTTATTTATCTCGTACTCTTTCTCTCCTAATATTATGAACTCTTGGAGGTCAAGACCTCTATCTAACTTAATTTGTTCTAATACTCTGGACATTGAGTACATTCTTTTGCTGATTTTTATGTTGGTTTTGATAAAATATATGCAGTATTCTATTTATAAAAGGAAATTATCTTGGCTTGGAGATAATGATTTTCAATATGTAGCACTAAGAATTCATATTGGTGCCAAGGAAGCAAACTCAATAAAACATCAGTTTAGTTCAGCTTTGGCTGCAAGAATATTATAATGTTCTGTTTCAGTAGCTGTTAGAAAATATCAAGATTCTATTCTTTCAGTTTTTCAGCAAATATTTGAGTGCCTACTCTGGGCATGCTTTTTACTAAACGTTAGGGACGCACAGGTTAATGGGGCACAGTTTTTGCCATAAAGGCATGCGCCATAGTGTGGTCACCCACACACACACATGTACACGTACACACACGTGCACACACGGAAGATTATTCTACATTACAATGAAAAGAGTAAAGTCATAAAGTTATGCCAGGGAATTATGGGAGCCTGGAGAGGGACACCTAATCTAGCTGGGAGTCTCATGGAAAGCTTGCTGATAGTGAGTCTTGAATGAAATATTTAAGGATGAGTATGGTCTATCAAAAATAATGGGGGTGAAGATGGGAAGGTCATTCCAGATGGAGGAAACAGCAAAAACAAAGGGATAAATAGTATGTGCTTAGTATTTACTATGTACTACATGCTAAGGGTTTTACATGGATTCTCTAGTTTATGTCTTATAATAACTTTGTAGATTAAGTTCAGTTTTTATCGCTATTTTGCAGATCAGTAATACAAACTCAGAGTCCAAACGTAGGAAAGTTTGGATTCAAATGCAGGGAGTCTGACTCCAGAATCCTTGCTATTAACCACCCCTCTACAGCCTTGCATTTGGGTTGGGACACGCCCAGTAATCAGAGCTGCTATAAACTATTCCCCAAGGAAGGGTTCACAGACAGTTGGGCAGGAGCCCCACAGAGAGGGTTCATGGAAATGTTTGAGGTAAACATTGAATACTCAAGTATAACCTGAAGCAATTTGACTTTTTTCTAATGTGTACCCCTAAAGATTTAGTGCTGTTTTTCACACATCAAAAAGGTTGGCATAGCTCCTTCTAGTCCTGGAGTATTTATATGTCATCATTGAGTCGCCTTTTGGTAGGGTCAGGATTGCATTCATGTACAGTATATAAGAAATCTAAGTGTTGAATTTGAGGTTGAAATGCCTTCCAATTCTGGAAAGCTGTGCTTTACACACCATGTAGTTTCAATGAAGTGTTTGAGGTCATACTTCTAATTGTGATTTTTGTCCCACAAATTGTCAAAAAGATTCAAAATGTTAGATCTCATTAAGTTAAATTCCTGGGACCATGCAGAGAGGAAATCTCTGTTTCAGTTTAATCTCTTAAAAGTGGATCTCCGATTTCAAATAATTCTCCTGAGAAAGATTTAGTGCTAATAATTAGCTTCATATTATCCTTCATTTTTACAAAAGTAGAACTCAGTATGTACCTATAGTATGATCATGTGGGAATACTAATTGTTTATTTGAAAAAACTTCTTTTAGTCCTTAATAAAATAGTTTAAGAATGAATTCTTTACAGTCATCCTAATTATCTGCGTGGTGCTCATCACATAAATTTGGAAGAATACTTTAAATGCAGTACTGTACTATACATAGTTACTGAGAGAAGCAGTTTTCCAACACTTAGAGAAATGAAGAATCAAATATTTGAAATAGTCTGTGGATCTGTTGGCTAGGGTGGAAGAAACCAGAGCCAGACCTGGAAATGAGACATCATAAAAAGAGCCAAGAATGAACAATTAGACTACCTAAACACTAAACCTATCATCCAGTTAGCAATTGTTTTCTAGGAATTTTTTAAGCTATTGGTTTTTAAGAATTGCAATTTTGATATGATAAGGAGACATGATTCTATTGATCTTTTTATTAGTTGAAAGCTCTGACTTGACATTTATATTTCCATGGTGCCTTTTAAAAATCAGATTATTTTTAAATAGCTTCTCTATATCAATATTATTTTTCAGAAACCCCATTTTTTAAACATTTTTACTCGTGGCTGTTTTATGACTAGCTGTCATTTCTCATGGAGTTTCCAGTCTCCTGGCCTCTAACCGAAATACTTTGGGGACTTTTTTATAAGTTTGTTCTGTTGAGCATAAGTCATTGTGAACAACATTAACTTTTCAGTTTTAAATTAATGCTCTTTCAAAGTGTGTTGATACATGCAAATCTAGTTCAGCATTGCCCAGTAGAACTTTCTGTGGTGATGGGAATGTTCTCTATCTGTTCTGTTCAATACAGTAGCTACCAGCCACCTGAGGCTGTTGAGCAGTTGGAATGTGACTAGGGTGATAGAGAAGTTGAATTTTTAATACTAGTTAACATTAATTATTTAAAACTTAAATAGTCCCATGTGGCTGGTAGGTACCTGGTTGGATAGAGCAGTTCATGTTACTATAGTTTGTGTGGCTAGTAAGGTTCTCTCTTTCTACAGACGCATAATTGAGATATTAACTTAGATAAGCATACACATCAAAAGGAAGGTCTCTGCACATAGGTACCATAAGCTTCTACAGAGGCTATCTTCTCCCTAGGTAACTACATTGTAAAATTGGAACAGTCACCAAAAAGGGAACTCATTTAACTAGAACACCCCAACCACGTCACTGTGCTATGGTAGTTTTGAAAACAAAAATAATACATTTTCACATTGAGAACAACAGAAATATGATATATACAAGTCCAGTAACTAAAATTTTCAGGCCACTTATACTTTTCAATCTATTTAGTGACGGATGGGTTCGTGATTTCAAATTGAATATTCAGTGTGATTTGAATGATGGATGATTGAGAATATTTCCTTATCCAGCTATATGGTTCTGGTGTTCTTGCTAATAATCTCTAAAAATAAGTGTGGAGAACCAGTCACAAAAATGTTTTCCAAGATGAGGACATTGATTTAAGCATTTCTTTTAGTTTCTGCTTTAATGAATTCAAAACAATGCAAAGTAGGAAATGTTTCTCTCAAAGCCTAAACTTGGAAAAACCACACAGAGAATTAACATCCGTTTTTATTCTCTTCCAGAAAGGTAACAATAATTGAGCACTGCTGTTAGAAAGTGTAGCTCATCAGCTATATCTGATATGGCTATTGGCTCTTGAATCACCAGTGCAAGTAAAAAAGTGTTGAGGACAGATTTGCGGTTTAATGTAAGATATATCCTTGAGTCTTAACTTGTTACTGTTGTTTGTTTCTGTTTTTGTCTTGTTTTCTTAGTAATATTTTGTACTGTAAAATAAAGAAACAGTCAGGCAAATGCCATTCACAAACATAAATAAACGAGTCACAATCAGTGAGTAAAGAGCCCAATAAGGAGGGAGACTTGTCTTAGTTATCACACCCTCACCGTTCTGTGTGTGTGTGTTTGTGTGTGTGTGTGATAGAACTTTTGTATATGAAAGTTCTCCTGGATATCTGAGGTTTTCACTATCTTGTTCTTCTAATAATATTCACTCATTTGAAAACACCACATCTATATAGCTTAGACTTGGCTTCTGCTATGAGTAAGAGAAAACTTGAAATAAAAATGGCTTAAGCAAGAGAGAAATTTCTTTATTTCTCAAATAAATGAAGTCACATTTCTGGAGCTGTTTTGGCTATTTCTTCATCAGAGATCCAGGCTTCTTTTATCAAGTTCTCCACTTAGTTCAACACATGGCTTCTACCTTATGGTCAAGAGGGCTAATTGAACTCTAGATATCACGTCTGTATTCCAGAGAGTAAGAAGAAGAAAAGGGGAAAAGGGGGGGGTGGTGGTAAAGTCCTGATGCTATCTGTCTTTGAAGAGATTGCTTGGTGGTTTCCACATGAAATTTTTGTTTACAAACCTGTATGTGGCCATGCATCCCTTTAAGGTAGCTGATCCAGAGGTTTTTGTCAGAGGAGATGAAACATTTAGGTCTTAAGAGTAAGATTTCTTTTTGAAGATTACTGTTGAACTAGAATTAATTTGCTGTGTTATTGTAGAAATACTCTATTATTTGGGCACATATTTGAACTATTTATGATATACACAAAGCTCTACAAATAAATATATGGAACTGGCCAAGATATATGCCCTGGGTTGTAGCAAAGTTTGCATTAAGAGCGAGCCACTGTAAAAGTCTTGGTCCCATTGATTGGAACAAGGAGGCCAGGCCCTAATAAAAATATGCCTGATAAGGAACAAACTCTTCTTTTAGAGCAATTTGGAAAAAATTCACTTCACTAGATTGACAACTTAGAATGGACTAATTCATCTTAGTAGGATATTTATAATTTATAATTCCATTGTGTTGTATCTGGAAAATAAGAGGCAGGTGATAGAGCAAACTCAAAACTCACAGTGAACTCCTCACAACAAATAGATGAAAGAACTGAGTGGTATTTCCACAAGAATGAATCGTAAATGCGTATGGTGTCTGAGTACTGGATTTACATTCTGATTGCTGACTTGGCAGAAAGACTTAGAGAATGAACTAAAACCATTTGGATTGCTTTTAAGAATACCAGTATATGTTGTTTTCATTTCAATATTATCTGAGGCATATTGTTTGTCTTTAAATATATAATGAACATGGATATTACTGAGAGGAAAAAACACCGAATAGTGGACATATGCTAAAACTATATTTTCTTTTATGGTTAAGTTATTTTTATAGTGACTGACTGATGCATTGTAAAATTTAACAAGACATTAATTATGGTTAACAGAAAGTCTTTAATATCATCTAGAAACTTAACAGCTAACAACTATTCTCTCCCATATACTCCAAGTTCACTAAGATTCTCATATCTACAGGCCACCTTCACATTAAGTACAAATAGACACAGTGTCTATGGCCCACATTATTTTTAGAGGGCCTGTGAAAATGTTTTACTCACTTTTTAAATAAGAAGGAGAAATGAACTTTTAGGTCAAAAATTTTAATATTTAATATTAATGTGCTCATATACCAACACAGCTGTAAAATATAATTTTTAAATTATTTTAAAAGAGGAAGGGGCCCACAAAGGCAAAAGTCCCTAGGACCCATGAAAGTTATAATGTACTCCTGGATAGCCAAATAAGAGTCTGAAGAAGTATCTCTATTTGACGTGATGAATTGCATATAACAAGCAAACGATAACACGTAACAAACAGTAACTAAAACTTCTATAATATTAACTGTGGACCAAATACAATGGTAAGTGTTTTACATGCATTAACTCATTTAATCCTTACAACAAACTTGCAAGACAAGTATTATTATTATAATCATTCCCATTTTATGCAGTCTGTGCCACTCTTTCCCTTCTAGGCAAGATCAGGGAAGTATCTGCTCTGAGAAGGAAACAAGCAGTAAAGATGCTGCAACCCCTGCACTATCATCTCCTCAGTAAAGCACTGAAGCAGAATTGGGCATCAGATGAAAGTTGAATTTCTCCTGCCAGGTTTACTGAAGATCTGCTTATTTTTGGGGTGCATCACCATCCAAAAGCTTTAACGGCTTTAACATTTTTTGGGGGGGCCAGCCCAGTGGCGTAGTGGTTAAGTTCGTGGGCTCCACTTCAGTGGCCCTTTGTTCCTAGGTTTGGATCCCGGGCACAGACCCACACACTACTTGTCAAGCCACGCTGTGGCGTTGTCCCACATACAAAATATAGGAAGATTGGCACAGATGTTAGCTCAGGGATGATCTTCCTCACCAAAAGAAAAGAAAAAAAATTTTTGTTATCGTTTTTGATCTTAATGAAATATTAGAATTATTTCTGCCAATTCATTAAATCTTGGAATCACTTACTTTTTTTTATAAATAAGTGCTATGAAAATTGGCACCATATTGGGTCCAATTCTGTGGTAGCAAAGTTTCTTCAGAGGAATAAAATACAGCAACTTCTGAAATTTTATTGTTCCAGTGTTATCTTTGTTAAATAAAGTATTTGATCTTTGAAAGTTTTACTTGAGGGGCTGTCCTCATGGAGTAGTGGTTAAGTTTGAACACTCCAATTTGGCAGCCTGGGGTTCACAGATTCGGATCCTGAGCATGGACCTACACACACTGCTCATCAAGCCATGCTGTGGCAGTGTCCCATATACAAAGTAGAGGAAGACTGGCACACATGTTAGCTCAGGGACAATCTTCCTCAAGCAAACATAGGAAGATTGGCAACAGGTGTTAGCTCAGGGCCAATCTTCCTCACCAAAAAAATTAAAAAAAAATTTTTGCTTGAGCTATGCAATTAAAGTTAGCATTTGCATAAGCTAAGATTCAAATAGAGAATATAAATCGAATGTATCTTAATTAATTGACAAAAAAATATGTGCTGTTGTTATGTACTGCGTAACCCCCATAATGCCTACTTGAATAAGAGAACGTGGAGAACTGAAACAGGGAACCAGATGACTATGTTCTAGCAAAATGCATGTTTTCTAGAATCATATATATAATTTCAATATTCCTGCATTATGTTTCATCTCTAAATATAGCTTTAGTTTACTTGTTGGATGCTAGAACAAGCTACACACAAGTTAATATTTTGGTATGTTGCTATCAGATTATATCTGTGTATCTTATATAGTTATATATACGGTATGTATGGTACAGAGAACTATTTATGTAGCTAATTCATCTGCAATAATCAATATCGCTAGTGAAGCCTCCCTAAAAGTTCAAAGCAATTCTCTAGTAACTGACTAGCTGCGTTATTACTGTAATAGAACAGTGAATTATTGCATACACTATGCACTGTAAGTAATATTAATTAATATACTAAACATACTATTAAAAAAGGTCTTAAAATGTTTTATGTATGGTGTAAATGTTTGAATCTAAAAGCGTGATATACAAATAGCTTATTAATTTCATTTCTACCGGAGAATGTAATGCCTTCTTGTTAGAGCTCATACACAAGCTGTGATTGAAAGCATCTCTGATCTAAGAACTTGATCTGTGATCTTATCTGGAATGCCTTTTAACCTGTAACCATCCCAGGACCACAACCAGTTTATCAGAATGAATGATGAGTTCGGAGAGCTGGAGTAGATTTTAGAGGTTACCTAGTCTAACGCCCTCATTTTATAGATGAGAACAATGAGATGCAAAAATGGTGAAGTGATCTTTACAAGGTTGCATGGCTGTTTAGAGGCAGAGGTAGAAATAAAAGCAAGACGTTAGAACCTCAGTCTCCTCATTCCCATCGTTTACAACACGCTTTGTTGCCTGTGCCGCATGTTATTCAGTTCAAAGTTCTATTGCTGATATATTTTACTCTGTTTGGCAGACGCTTGTTATAAAGAAAAGTTGGGAGATGGATATTACAAGTCAAAATGACTTGAAAACTGTCTTTTGGCAACAAAATTTCCATAGATCACAGCAGAGAGAGATAAGACAATTACTATGTGAAGGAAGATACTCCAGTTTTCAAGAAAGAGTAGATAAAGAGGTTTATCCCCAGAGATCTATGATCCAGCTCACCTATAATTGTGAAAAACACAGCTAGTCTTACTTCTATAGATTATGAAACAACAAAATTGGTGAACTCTTCCCATAGAAGTAGAGAACTGCATTTCCTAACAGAGCTCTTATTTCCTTTTTTGGAATAAGAGGTTTAAGAGGTTAAAGATTAGATCGTTAAATACTTGTCCTTGCAAACTCAGGAAAGGCATTTATAGCAGCTGTGCTTTTTTCTAAATGTATCATCTTAAGTCATTTTTAGCATCCAAAGTAAAATTTAAAAAATAAATTTGCTCATTGCTTTGCAGTATTCTGCCAAGGACAAAGTTTTGATTTTTTGTAGAATTAAGGGAAATACCTTTTACGACTCCAGCCTTTCTTTGGATATTCCAAGATTTGGAACTATTTTCGTGGGTATTCATGCAGAGCAGAAGGACATAAGTTTAGTCTCTGCCCTCCTAAGCATCTGAGATGAATGAAATGGAGAATGTACTTCTCTGCTCTCATTCTGAATGTATATACACATACGTCTTTCTTCTGTGCGTCAATGTCTACACAGGTGAATAACTAT
Organism: Equus przewalskii; assembly: GCF_037783145.1. Lineage (NCBI taxonomy): Eukaryota > Metazoa > Chordata > Mammalia > Perissodactyla > Equidae > Equus > Equus przewalskii. Next base: position 76,822,279 of record NC_091834.1, read on the forward strand.
AAAAAATTTATCTGACCAAGGAAAAAGCACAGTGGGATCCTTTTTTTCTCTTAGGGCTATGGGGAGGATTAAATACCATAAACACACATAAAGCACTTAGCCAAATGCCTGGCACAGAATGAGTGCTCAATTACTGCTGTTATTAATTGTGGTGGCAATGGTACCTTTAGCTGTTGAGTTAATAAGGCTTTTTTACCCAAGGCACCAAAAGGCATGTGTAAGGTTCTGAAACAAGTAAGCCAAATTATAGTTGCACCAGCAATGAATGAGAATGCCCATTTTATGTGTCACCCCATCGGCATAAAGGTGCACTACTTCCTTGGCCTTTTTTTTTTGGCACCACTGATATCTAGTAAAATAAAAAAAAATGAATCCATTTAATCTAACACGAATATAAGAAATAATGATTCTGTCATATGCATAGGTAGAAGTTCAGTGTTTTGAAACAAAATAATACAGCACATAGAAAGGATAATGACTTTTAGAAAGATGGCTATTGAGACAATTTTCTTAATAATGTAAAGAGCAAACTGAATTACACGTGTTTTTCTCTTGGTAAGACTCTGTATAGATGGAGACCTATAATAGTATCTCTCAAAGTGTGGTCCCCAGACCAGCAGCATTGGCATCACCTGGGAATGTGATGTTAACTCACATTCCCCATGTGAGGATGCTAACTCACATGCCCCAACCCAGACAGTCTGCATCCAAACGTCTGGGAGTGGGACCCATCAATGTGTGTTTTAGAAAGCTCTCCAGGGGCCGGCCCGGTGGCACAGCAGTTAAGTGTGTACATTCTGCTGAGGTGGCTTGGGGTTCGCTGGTTTGGATCCCGGGTGTGGACATGGTACCGCTTGGCACACCATGCTATGGTAGGCATCTTACATATAAAGTAGAGGAAGATGGGCATGGATGTTAGCTCAGGACCAGGCTTCCTCAGAGAAAAGAGGAAGATTGGCAGATGTTAGCTCAGGGCTAATCTTCCTCGGGGGAAAAAAAAAGAAAAGAAAAAAGAAAGCTCTCCGGCTCATTCTCCTGCCGGTTGAAGTTAAGAACCACTAGTGTGTAAATTGGCCTCTCTCACTGTCTTCCTTCTGTGTGTTCTTTTCAGTCTTCCTTGTCTTTCCCGCCATCTCTTTTTCCCTCTCTCCTTCCAGCTCCCTCTTTCTCTCTCCATCCTTACCTTTTTTTCCCTCCCTTCCTCCCTGCCTTGTGAATTGGTGGTTGAAACTAGTCATTGCATTATTGTTAAACTAAAGAAGTTGACTAATTTGACCTAAATACTCCGCTGATTATGAAAAGAGCCTAGATAGGAGCGCACGTCTCCTCGCCTTCAGCCCGGCGTTCTTTTCACCGCAGCACAGTCAGCTGCGAGGTTGAAATGCTCTTGAAGAAACCTCCTTCTATTGTCAACATTATTGTCCTTGGAGACACTGTCTCTCTGAATATAATAGAATTTCAAAGCTTGCTGATTTAATCTTTCATGCTTCAAATCCAGACACTGTGTTATATTCTAGGTGAAAGATTGCCATTTCTTTATTATTAAAGGAGGAATTGTATCTTCCTAGCTATAATTAGTTACATCAGCCTTCACATCAAAAGGGTAGTAATTTTCTGAACCAGAGCTTTGAAAAGTAGCAAGAAAATAATTTTACAAGTGTCTTTTTCAAGAGCATGAAAATTATGAGGCTGGAGGTTCAAACTATTCAGTTGAAAACATGTCGAAGTTAAGCCAGACATAAATTCATATTCTTTCTGTCTTTTTTGTTTTTTCTGGTGGGCTCTTACTATGTTGCCATGACATTTTATCTTACCCTGAAGGCTTTAGGAGGAGATTGCTAGATATAAGGTAAAGTAAAAAAAGTAGACAAACTTCAATAAAGGAAATTAAGTAGGTGATGTACTTTCAACCCAGAGACAATAAGGGCATTTTTTTCTTAAATCTTAATGAGGTAGTGATAAAGCCTTCTCTGTGTTTTTGCTTCCCTTTATACTCAACCATGAGTTTGTTTTTCTTAAACCATGGTTCCACTTGCATTTTCCTACTCAGATTCTCAGGACTTTGTAGTGTCTCCAGGTTCCTCACTCTGCCCTCAGTCCTCCAAAATATTTCCTCCCTAGACTTCTAGCTTTAAATCCCACTCCTCTCCTTCATGAAGCCAAACTTGTCTCTCCCAAGTGGAGCCCAGGTTTCCCTGGAGGCATCTTGTAGAATGAAAGGAATTATAAACTCCGAATTCGATTGCTTTTTATGGCCCTGATTACCTGTGGCAGTTCAATTTGTGAGACTATTCAAACTTACCTGGCTTTCACTTTTGGCAAGTTTCTTAACATCTTTAAGAATGATTCTAATCTTAATATGTGGACAAGAATGCTTTTGGGGTAGAGTTCTTTGAGGGTTGTTGAAATGACATAGGTAAAGTGACGAACATACAGTGGGCCCAGACCCGTTCCTCCACCAAGAATTTTCTGGCCCTTCCCTGAGTGTTGGAAATCCTGTGTTGCTTTATGGTCTATCTTCATTGCCTCTTCCCCCGTAAAACACCACTTAGCCATTGCCTCACAAAATTTACAGATCTTTTATGACCATACTTCACGCTATGTGTTGATAGTCAACTATGTTCTTTTCTCAAACCCAACTGTGATTTTTTTGTTGAAAATTAATATTTTTGAACAGTTATTTAGTCATTGTTTTGAGGTCTTTATAGTGCCTTGTTTATGGAAATATTCAATACTATTTGATGAATTGAGTTTTAAATTTAAAAAAATTAAATAGCAAAATTTAGGATAGTGAAAGAAAACAAGTTTTTAGAGAAACATTTTTGTCACAGTTATATAGACAGTATTTAACATAAGTTCATTAGTTATGTTTCTATCTACTGTTGTAAAAAACAAATGTATTTGCAAAAAGTATCTATGACTTTAAGAGGCCATGTTCTTCATCCACTGATGATTGCCAGAATCCTCAAAAATCTCTATAGAATGCCATGCTTATGTGTGTATGTGTGTGTGGTGGAGGAGGGGGTTGCGTGTATAGAACGTTTTCAAATATTGACTTCTACACCATCTGCATATTTCCTCTCTCCTTCAGCCCCAATGTTTTTTATTTCCAGTAACTTAAAAAGTATGATGAGGTGTGGAAAATCATCCGGGATAGCTAGAGACAGGAAAGAAGAAGAGAAAGAAGGGGAAAGAGGAGAAGATATAAATCTATCAGTAGGATAAAGCAAAGAAATAGAGAATACTTATAGCACGTTTTAGATTGGTAGCTTAACGCTTTACCTTCCAGGACACGCTGTATTATCATAGAGTAACCTTCAGTTTGATAGAAGGGAATAGAAAGTGAAAATTGCACGAAGACTGATAAAAATATTAAACACAAGTCATATATGAGTAGCAACTATTACCATCAGGGAAATATATATATGTGGATTTTTTAAACAATCATATTTTATCAACTTAGCTTTTCCTGTCAAGTTGGTAATAACTCCAGTAAATAGGGAAGACCAAACTCCCACAATAAAACCCACAAATGTTCCTCCTAGGCAAGTGCATGTTGGAGTAGTTCCAGGTGATTCTTGGGCTCGGAATATCTCTCAGGTATTTCTCCCTCAAACTAAGACCTTATGGCTCCTGATGTTTCTAGATATCTGAGGTAGGGTACACAGAAAAGAATTTTGTAAAACCACAATTTCAAAAATACTTTTAAATGAATTAGGGAAATTTAATCATGTTTAACGGTCAATTATTTAAATTTAAATTGAGGACTCTCTGAAGAACATGAAATAATATGTTATGATATATAAGCCATTCTATACCAAATCATTAGCATATCACTAGCTGAATTTTAGAATGAGTTAGGTCAAATGTTTCTCACCGTTTCTATGATAGAAACTATACAAAATTATTAATAGCCAACTTTGATGAAAGCCTTAGTCACAATAGTCTTTACGTTAATGGCTATTATTATATCCACTGATAAGAAATACACATATTTTCCCAGTTGCCTAAATGTATGGTACTACTATTAAAATAAAGTCAAAGTGTGGTGCCAGCCTGGTGGTGTAGTGGTTAAGTTTGCTGTTTCGGCAGCCCGGGATTTGCTGGTTTGGATCCTCGGTGTGGACCTACACACGACTCATCAAGCCATGCTGTGACAGCATCCCACATACAAAATAGAGGAAGATTAGCACAGTTGTTAGCTTAGGGACAATCTTCCTCAAGCAAAAAGAGGACGATTAGCAACAGGTGTTAGTTCAGGGCCAATCTTCCTCATGAAAAAATAAATAAAATTAAGGTGGTAAATATGCATTTCTTATGTAACTGACTAAAAATTATCTTAGGGGTTTGAAAATAACTTTACTACATATTAATATAACTGTTTTTTTTTAAATCCAAGGGAATATTATTAGTTCATAAATAATATTCAGCATTAAAATTAGTGAAACATGTATATGCTGAATATCCCCTGGGTTTTGCACTGTAGTCTGTCATTCACAAATTGTGAATCTGAGCAACTACCCTACCCCAACCCTGGCAAAAGATAAGATATTTGTTCTTAGAGGAAATTAAACTTCACTTTAAATAGTGGAAAAGAAAGAGCATTCAGACCTAAGCAGCATTTGGTTTTGATTGAAGTCGAAGTCTAGTCCTACATTTGCTGTTAAGATCCATGCTGTGTTTAAGGTTAGAGGTAAGTTTTCATGTCTTACATGATATGTTATATGATATGTTTCTTGCCTCCTCTAGATTGTTTTCAAAATCTGATGCCATCAGATAAGCAGGCATATCTCCCTTGGGATAGCTTCAGTATTACAGAGAAACTAAAACCTTCACAGCAAAAAAGGGGAATATACATTATTATAATTAGTCTTTTCCTAGTATTTATTTCTTCTTTTAACAAGGGGAATTATCAGCAAAAGATGAATGTTTTTAGATGATAGTATGTGAAAATTTTTGTTGTTGTTGTTTCATAAGGTGGTAAAAGTATACAAATATGGGAATAGTCATGTACCTACCTACTCTGTGCCTAGCTTATAGGTTCCCTCTAACTTGTACCAAAATAATATCTCTTGAACATACTACATTCATGGTCCATGATATTTGGGTAAGAACTACAACATGCAAGATTTCTTTCCCTTCTTTTTTTTTTCCTGGTGAGGAAGATTCACCCTGAACTAACATCTGTGCCAGTCTTCCTCTACTTTGTATGTGGGATGCCTCCGCAGCATGGCTGATGAGTGGAGTAGGTCTGTACTGCGTATCGGAACCCATGAACCCAGGCCTCTGAAGTGGAGCATGCGGAACCCTAACCCCTCAGCCATGGGGCCGGCCCCATTTTCTCTTCTTCTTTTTCAAAACAGTTTCAAGAACTGGAAATTCTACATCTGTCTCATTTGTGAAATGAGACAGTCTCCCCAGTAACAGAAGAAGGTTGAACAAGTAGAGAAAAGTATTTAAACATGCCTGTGTGGTTAGATATATGATGTATCACAGTGTGCATTACTCATGTTGCATAATATGCTCAGAAAGCATGCCTCAGCCATCTGAGTGGAACATATCAGTGTGTAAAAATTGGAGTTTCTCTTTAGAACTGAAGCAAGTTTTAATACATGCTGCGCAAGCTCCTGAGACTAGACACTGTGAAAATTCTCTGGGCTATTTCATTAACAAATTGTATCTCTGCAGCCTGCATTTCTCTACTTATTTATTGAACAGATAATAGGAAATAACTACTTTCTTTGTGAAGTCGTAAATAATACAGCAGAAGGATATTAAATGCACTGAGATGTGACAGAAGAGCTAAAACTTGTGGGTTTTAGAATTTTATGATGCAAGCTTTTTTTTTTTCCCTGAGTACATGTAAAGTAAACAGATAAATTTGAGTTGTTTGCGTGGACAATTACCGATTTAACATTGCAGCTGCTGAAATGTGACTATCTTCAACCTCGAACTTCTTCTTACAGTTTTGCCTGGAATCCCACTTGCTGAAGGGCTTTACTAAAGAGAGAGAAAAAGTTATCTCTTAGCCTTATCCGTAGTTCAGCTTCAAATGGTATAAAACCTTTTATGATTATAAAGGTGGTTTTGCGTCCATGCTTCTCATAATCACCGTGTGACTCCTATAGGGGTGATAGGAGGGCACCAGCTCTTCTAGTCTAACATAGCTTTATCCTGTTTACTGAAATAATTCCAAGCAGTACCATGCCGAGATGATACAGTAACATTTCCACTGCTGTCAGCACGAGAGCTCTTTCGGTTTGTCTTTTGAGGGCTTAGCGAGACTTTACAATTATTTTTTAACCGTAAGTGAACAAAAACTCAAGTAAGGATAAAATTATAGAGATAAGGTTCTAAGGGCCATAGGCATTGCATTTTTTTTATCGCAATTATTTCAAATTATATTGTTCATATAATTTATTAATTCAAGTGTTGTTTTCAGTTGTTACTGATTACTGAGCATGTCTTGGATATGATCATTTTGGTTTCCTTATCAAGAAGTCATAGGGGCCAGCCCGGTGGTGCAGCAGTTAAGTGCGAATGTTCCACTTCAGCTGCCTGGGTTTCTGCAGTTCAGATCCTGGGTGCGGACATGGCACTGCTTGGCAAGCCATGCTGTGGTAGGCGTCCCACATATAAGGTAGGGGAAGATGGGCACAGATGTTAGCTCAGGGCCAGTCTTCCTCAGCAAAAAGAGGAGGATTGGCAGCAGATGTTAGCTCAGGGCTAATCTTCCTAAAAAAAAAAAAAGTCATATTTGTTTTTTTCAAAGTATAGGGTAAGAGAAAATGGCCTTGGCGTCAGGTATATCTAGAATTAATTTTGTGCTTGACCAATTATCAGTTGTGTAAATGACAAGTGACTTAACTTCTCTGAAACTCAGTTTTCTTAACTGAATAAAACAAATAAAGGTTTCTAGTTTACAAATTAACTTGAGCACATTTATCGCTGTTTCTTTCGGGGACCTCATTAAACTAAAAGCAAAGACTAGGAGAGGAGGTGACAACAAATGATTTTTTCTTGTAATTTTTTAAGGGATGGGAAATATGTGGACAGCGGTAAGTCACTAGATCAGATAAGCCAAGACCTAAGTGTTTTCTCCAGGGAACACCAATGGAACACAAGCCAGTGTGGGCTGCGGGAAACCATAAAGGCTCAAGAAGTGAAAGTGCTTGGTATTTTGGAAGACATGGAGGGGGAATGAATTAAAGGTCTTCATAGGGAATAGTTAGACCTTGATCCTAGCGTTTCACTCTGTGCATCCATGCAACTACTCTTCCCTGACCCTGCAAAAGATATTTCTTCTGCATGGAAATTCAACCAGAAAACCTTTGCAGAAAGAGAAGCTTTGGTGCAACAGAGAATAGAGATGGGCACATAATAAAAATAAGAGTGTTTACAGAAGATCGACATACTATTTTGTATGTAACTGGATCCATCCATAGAGGAAGAAGATAGTAACATGCATAAAAGTGAGAGAGTTTCTCTAATGAATAGTTAAAATATAAAACAAAATATTTGTTTATTTATTTATTTATTTAATCCTTACACTGCTTGTTACACGCCAAGCTGTGTTCTGAGTACTTCACAAATATTAGCTCATGTAATTCCCAGTGCAGCCGTGTGAAGTGGTGTTACTGATTGGTCCCCTACCTTCAGATTCATCTAGCCCCTGTAATCCAGTCTCTGATCTTGTCACTCTCCAGCGTAAACCCCTTCAATAAGTACTCTCTATATACAAAAATCCAAACTTTTAACTTTGGCGTGCAACAAAGACTCTTCATTGTCTACACCAGTCATGGGGAATTCTTGGCCACAGGCGAATTCTCTCATATGTATTTTCCTTTACACATACTGTCCCTTCTGTATTTCACTCTTTAAACTTTTATGTACTTGAAGGATTTTTACCATTTTTTCAAATCTTATTTCAATTGTTACTTCTTGTGGCTCTTTTCCTGCCTTTCCCAAGATGAACTACTGGGTACTTTTTTTCCATGTTTGCAGAGCACTTGGAACATTTCTCTATCATAGCACAAGGAGGGGGAGAGGGAGAAAGAGAAAAAGAGAATAACATTAACAACATGGTGTTAATTTTAGGATTCAGAAGAATTTTAGGATTATTAATTTTAGGATTCATTTAAAATGTGTAAATAAAGAATGAATGATCCATCAGAAACTAAGTCACTTGTATTAAAGTAAAATTTTAAAAATTACATATCTTTTATAATATCAACAAATAAATTCGTGGAACTTACAATTGTCTTTCAGTTAGCACAACGTATATTATTTATTTTACCCACATTTTTTAGTTGAGTAAACCGTTACAGAATTGTAAAGTACTTAAGTTCATGCAGCTAGAAAGTGATTGTGTGGAAGATATTTGGAGGGATATTTGATTCAGTTGTGGATATTTAAAAATTGACATTCACAGCTATGGCAGTGAACATCCACACATCCAGCCTCAAAGAATTACTTAAACTCTTAGCTGATTTTCCCAGTTGTTGTTCATTACCTGACTCATTCATTGGTAATTCTAGCTTAGTCTTGAATGGATGAGCATGAAGAAACATTGTCATCATTAGAATTACAGAAAACAAACTCACAAATGAATCAATATTGATAATAGTAAGGACAATAACCACAGAATAAAGTTGAATAAGCGGATGTATGAATGGGTAAGTGGATAGCTGAATGGATCGCCACCAATTATTTTTAGAAGATCAGAAAGGAGATCTTTTGTTTGTTTGTTTGTTTTTTAAGTCTGATGAGATCCTTCCCAACATTTTTCACAAATCTAGGCCTTCCATCCCTGACAGCATTACCTGGTCTAGAAGCGTCTAATGTAACACAAAGCAGTGAAAGACATTCTGAGGGTTTTTCCATTGCAGAAATTTGAAAAAGTGAATCTACTTATGGTAGTTTGTCGATCCATTTGGTACTTTATTAACCAACGCTGCACCAATATGGTCAAAAACTGTCTTACACACTTCGATCTTCTTTTGTGATCACACAATCACATGAAAATTTCACTGGGAGTGTTATCTGGTTCAGCAGAAGATTGGATTGAAGCATCCATAGCGAAAAATGCTTGTGGAATCGGAATTTTGCTTCTATTACTGCTGACTAGGAAAATTATCTTAAACAAATGAATTGATAAAGATAGTTGTTCATCCTCTTATTCTAACAGATACAGTATTTCTACTGCATATGTATATAAGTGTACACATGAAAATGAAATAGATAGTAGACAGCTTGTTTTGTTATTACGGTAGAGACTTTTTGGGAGGGAAAGCATTTGTTGTTAAATGTTTTCTTGTGGAAAGAAATGATGTTACTAAAAGTTTCAAAGTACATTAAAAGAATATTAAATATAGAAAGCATAGCTGTCCTTGATTTAACTCAAGCCACATTTTCTGTCCCTTCTGTTTTTCCTTTCAGTAGTAATTGCAAGATGTGGATGGCAAAGATAGGAAGACTTCTTGAAGTGATAGCAGCTGGGTCTTTGTGGAATGTCCTCGGCTGCCTTGGTGGTGGCTTCCAAATTGCTTCTAGGTCTGTGCCTGCTGGTGCAGTGTCTAAGCTTTGTCATTCTTTAGAAAACTGTGCTCAAGATGTCTACAGGGATTTTTTTTTTGGTAAATTTAAAGAACAATGTCTTTCTTTGGAAACATGCAATATTTTTAGAATCTTGTGATATTACGCTGTAAGACATAAGCCAACAGTTTACACATCCCTGTCCAGGAAGTTGAATAATAAGTAATCTTAGGAATTTAAACCTCTGTTTTAAGCCTCCATAAAGACCCTTTCATTTCTTCTGTATCAAAACAAAAAAGCATAGTCTGATCTTCCACTAACTTCAAAAAGACCCCTATACTAGGGTAAAAAAACATGCATAAATGTAGGTGGAAAGAGAACTATTGAGATTGACTGAAGTTCTTTCTTAATTTTTGAAATTACCTTTGTGAAAACAGATTATGGATAGTGTGGACATTGTTTATTTTCCAAATGCATATTTTGTTGATGTCATTTGATTGTTTAAGGTCAAACAAATAAGAGCAAAGACCATATGGACCTCTTCTTTTTTTCTAACTCTTGGCTTAAAAGACTAATTACTAAAATGGATAATTTATAGACAGCATGGGGGAATAAATGCATAATCAAATTAGTGCTTAATAATTCTTTGGCATTTCATATATTTTCTTCTGATTATCCCACAGTACCATAGAGAACAAATTATAAATCCCATTTATGCATGGGGAAACGGACTTTAGAGGCTTGACTGTTCATTCATCCAGCTAATATGTGTCAGGGCTGGAATAAGCAATGGATCCATAAACAACATAAAGAATGCCTGAGTAATTACAAATTTGTTGCCTGTCTACATTACAATGCAAACTAGGACATAATTATAGCCAATCACCAAGATATATGTTGTATGACTTGAAATTCATAATAATCTCTATATAGAATACAAGCAGAGAAGCCTACACTAAATATGAAAAAATAATGAAATGTTATTGTGAAAAGTTGAGTGTATTAAAATTGCATCTGCCCATTAGCTACATTGGAAGCTTAAGTCATAGAGCTCTTTCTTTGCTGAAATACCTACATTATCACCACTGAAATTTTTAAGGGAAAACACACACACACGCGCACACACACAATCTGTGGAGAATATGAAAAGTACAATTATTGAAAGATATATTGAAGTAAATTATCAATTTACCAATTGATTAAAGCTTAGTCCAATGTAAATTGCTCTGTAAAGGAGAAAAAAAAGCATCTGTTAATGTGATTTATTTCAGATCCTTGTAAGCTTGAAAGAATTGAACCTTGCTCAAGATTTCATTAGGGCTTCTGCTGCTTCCTGCCCTCCCCCCCACCACCGTTCATACAAGCTTGACTCCTACTCACAAAGGCAGAATTTGAGCAGACCAAGAATTTTCTGTGAAAATTGGTGCATTTGCAGGAAACAGTATTTGAGTTAACAATTACCATACTTTAATCTGAAAAATCCTGGTTATACCTAGCACAGGATGCTTCTCAGGGTTTCTAGGAGTTTAAAACGTTATAGGTTATTTTGGGGTGAGACAGCAAAATCTGAAACAATGAGAATCTGTAGTACTTGAATTTTCTGCAGTGAAGTAGAAAATTCAGAAGCAGAATAATACCTAAAATTGTCTGCTCCTACAATAAATCTCAGTATCAATTATTTTGCTAGACATAGAAAATAACACACTTATTGTCTATGAAATATTTGACACATTCTGGTGCCATTCTTATGGAATAGTCCCTGAAGCTTCTAGAATGTGAGCATCACTCTGACTCTGATAATGTCTCCTGGATCACCATGTTGTAGATTTCATGGTCTTAAACCACTGTTGCAAATGTAGGGAAGGTCAAGCAATGAGACATTGTGTGCCTTGTGGTTTTTCCGTTAGCACTGCTTTTTGTTTCTTGTTTTTTTTAATACTTAATATTTTTAGATTTAGTGACAAGCTTCAACTTGAAAGTAAGCAAATTACTAAGATGCAACGATGGTATACATTTTAAAGCGCACAAATCTTTGAATCAAAGAAAAATGCATGCAATAAACTGTGAGGCTTTGGCATCTCGTAGCTGTTTAGTTTATATTGAACCAAAGGTTTTTGTATATTTATTATATATATTTCTACACATGTTGTGTTTAACTTGAAGAATCTATACATGAAGATCCAGTAATAAGATACATTTTCGATGGTATTTTAAATGGCAATGACTATATTTAGCATAATATTTATAATTCCCTTTTCCCCTTACTTGTTCACATAAATTACCTTGTTAGGTAAATTATTAGGCAAAATTTAAATTATACCTATATGCACCTTAAAAATTAAATAATTATGACCTTATTATGTATTTTAGGTAAATAAATAAATTTAAACTAAAGTCTTCTGGATGAATTTCCAAGGCTAAATGATTTCATCAGTAATTGCTTAAAAATTACATTTCAATAGTTATTATAAGAATCGATGATTAAACCTCAGTTTTCTTCCAAAATAATAGTTCTTAGGTTTTATTATTGTAAGTAACATGTGAGTTATACAACACTCCACGATTTGGGAGGTATAGCAATAGCTTTACAGTTCTTGCCTGTGTGATGTAGTACCCAACTGGAAAACAGATGGGTTCATCAATCAAAACTCATTTATTTTCCAGACTCTGAGAATTCTTACGTCTTATGTACTTTAAGTTTTGCACCACTCTCAAGTGGCATTTATAACCACCAATTGCCCATTCTAATTTGTAGCTGACCGAGAAACAGCAAATATCGGTGAAGAGCTGCAGACAAAGTAACTTCATTCTATGGAAATCCCTGTAACCAATGTGTTTGGTGATGCTCTCTCCCTAAGTCATGGGAGAAAAAGATTTTCAGAACTGTAACTTAGATATTGTTATCTGGGCTTTCATATCTAAGAATGAGGAATATGTAATAGATAATGCTGATACATATTCTTAGATAAGACTCCTTTCCCTAAAAGTAAAAATGAAACCACCAGGAGAAAGAGAAGTTATCAAGACAACTACAGTTTTAAAAATAAATCACAGATGAGTTTACTTTCTCTTGATGCTACCTTATTGCCCTTCTTTACAATGGCAACAATTTTCATCTGTTTTTTGACTTTTGGTGTTATAAGTGAGATAGAGCTCAAGACATTGTTACTTTACTATTTGGACAGAACTACCTACGCTGGCGCCTAGCAATTCATTACTGAGGAGTGACCGTAGCATAGATGAACTTTGGCTCTCTCAGAGTTTGAGAAAATGAATTACGTGAATTAATGTCATGCTTAAAAATTTTATAGAGCGATGTGTGTTTTTTTTCTTAGGGGAACTTCAGCAGTGGTATTTGCTGGGATATACATGTTAATATAGAGTTCTGGAAGGGAGATAGATTAGCAAATGTTGGAATTTCACCGTATTTGGCTTGGATTTCGGAAGCTTTCCTCAGTGTGTTGGAAATTAGATGGGTTCAGCAAGACTTGGAAAATTAGTAAGATTTAGGACTGCCAAGTCAATAGTATACGAGATGAAGAAAGCCAACTCAAGAAGTCATTCTACTACTTGAGATTCAAAGAGAAAGAAAGTGCGTTAGGGTGTGAACAGATTTCAGCAGCAATAAAACTTCCTGGCAAAAGCATCAATCAGAAGAGAGTTTGTGTACTCACTCAGTTCTGGGCAGGTTCTTCGTAGGAAGTGGGGCAGACTGTACATAGCACAAAATCTGGTAATATCTCCTAGAATAGTTTCCGAGAAATGATAGCAACATAGTCTTTTCTAGGACTGTCCAGAATTCTGGCCCGTATTTTAACCCTCTAAGACTATTAGTCTTTTACTTCTTCATGCATGATGAAGTGTGCTTGATGACATGAGCCTATCCAGTTTTTCTAACCAACTACTCTCTGTGTCTGTTTTTCTTAAGCGCTTTTCACCTAGCTCCTATGAATAATACTTGATGCTTACATTAGCTTTCCTAAACCCAAAGAAACCTAGCAGATATCACACAGCCGATATTTTGTTTTAATTTTTTTCGCAGAGAATTGAGCTTCTTGTTGTTTTTTTTTTTTTTGCTTTTTATTAAGATTATGATAGTTTACAACCTTGTGAAATTTCAGTTGTACATTATTGTTTGTCAGTCATGTTGTAGGTGCACCACTTCACCCTTTGTGCCCACCCCCCACCCCCCTTTCCCCTGGTAACCACTAATCTGTTCTCTTTGTCTACATGTTTAACTTCCACTTATGAGTGGAGTCATACAGAGATTGTCTTTCTCTATCTGCATACAGCTGATATTTTTGTGTTACTTCTTCCATTGCTGTCACAGTTATTATGGTTGATGAACCTGGCTGTCCTATCAATTGTCCAGCATCCAACTAAGAAATTTATCCATTGCAAACTGATGAAATTGAAAATGAGTAAATCATTAGGTAACATTGCCAAAGCAGACTTTTCATAGAGGCATCAAGATTTCAGACATCTGGAAGGAGTAGGCACACCTTACAACACGAAGAAGGAAAGCATAAAACAATAAAAGCGTTTAAGTATATCAACAATGGGTTTATGTAGCCCCAAAGGAGAAAAGTTGGAAATGTTATTTGTTTATCCCCCCAATTTAAATATGTCCATGGTTGATAAAGTCATAATACATTATTAAAGGAGACTAAAAGTATCTTCAGGTTTTAGAAATTTAAAAGATAAAACTGTGTTCTTTTTCATCTGCCTTAATGTGTCTCACAAGAGATGGAAACCCAGGTGCTTGTGGTTTCTGTACCACTTCTTTGCTTTGCACCTATTAAAATTCAAATTTTGCTTTGAGAGAAAGAAACATGACTCCACTTCTCGGATTATTTAACTAGCTATGTGATGCAGAGGCAGTTTTCAGATTTACGTTCTTACCACTGCTCTGTAAGCTCAATTATTTTAACAAGGTCTTTCCAATTTCCCCTAATGTTTATCATAACTACCTTGAGCTTACATTTAAATCAAAACTAAGTTTTGAAATAACTTATTTCTCTAGACTTTTGAAGATTTCAGCATAGTACTTGTATGAAGTTCCTTTTTCTACGTTTGAAATTTGGTGTAAAGATTTTCTTTTTCTTCCAAAGGGTTTATTAAGCTACAACGAAAGTCATCAATGTAAATTTTAGGTTTATATTTAACAGTATATTTTCAAATCATGTTGACATATTGTCTACTTATTCTGGTTACTATGAAGAAGGACTAACTAAACCTTAAAATGGTAAAGTTTCAGTTGTGCAAGATAAATAAGTTCTAGAGATCTGCTTCACAACATAGTGCCTACAGTTAATACTACTGTGTTCTTCACTTAAAAATTTGTTGAGAGGGTAAATCTCATGTTAAGTGTTCTTATCAAAATAAAAAAAAAATACGCTTATGAGCAAAGATTTTCATTTGGCAAAGAAATGGTATAGCTTTTATGTAAAGTGCTTGACGTCCAGGATTTTAAAAAATCAGAGTATGACATAATAATTGCAGATTGTTTTTGTAAATCATTTATATATTCAATACTTTATTGAACAGAAATATTACATATCTCAAACTTCTGCAAGAAACTATTAAGAATATTTTACAACAATCTCTTTTATGATGAATGGTTAGTGTTCTGAGAAAAATAAAGCCATCAAATCCTCTAAAAGACGTGTTAATTGTAAATTAGATGATTTTTATATTAATATTTCATTCACCTTTAAGATATTTCAACCACAATGTATATATGTCATACCTGTCTAAAACATAGCAAGTTTATGTCCTTACTTGTAATTACAAAAATGTGGGGCTGGCCTGGTGGTATAATTTCATGTGCTTTGCTTTGGCAGCCTGGGGGGTCACAGGTTTGGATCCCATGTGGGGACCTACACACTGCTCATCAAGCCATGCTGTGGCGGTGTCCCACATGCAAAATAGAGGAAGATTGGCACAGATCTTAGCTCAGGGACAATCTTCCTCAAGCCAAAAAGAGAAAGATTGGCAACACATGTTAGCTCAGGGCCAATCTTCCTCACCAAAAAACCTGAATGCATTATGCTTTCTTTCTGCATTCAGCTGTGCATAGTGTGAATTATGTATCTTTTACTGAGAACATCTCACTCTTATTAAAAATACCCATTTACAATATTTGGTCCTAATATGACTTACAAGTTACAAGTTACCAAAGATTTAAAAGATAGGTTTAGAGTACTGCAAAGTCAGACAGATTGGTTTTCATCCTTAAACTTCATCCCATTGATTTGTGTGAATCTATGATTTGGCTGAAATTACAGTACATGGCTTCAGAAATTAAATTGTCTTTGAAGATTATTGCTACTGTGCATGTGTAATTAAGTGTACTTGTTACTGTCTATAAAGCTGTAAAAACCTGCAGTTTTATGGGAAGAGTATAAAGCCAGTGATTTCAAATCAATCAGTTGGAGTGAGTTCTGAGAGGTTCCAACCATTAGTTTTGTGAAAAACTTTAAGAAACACCATCTTCCTGCAGTCAGCCTATGTGGATGAAGTAAAAACTATGCCATATTAACTAAACAAGCATTCATTAAGCACCTGCTGTGTATCTGCCCCCGTGTACTGTAAGGTGTGAGAGCCGTGATGAGATATGTAAGAGAATTATAGAATGCTACATTTGGAAAGACCTTTTGAGAAAATTTTCATCCAGTTTTCCTACTTTATTGTTGAGACATAGAAAATGCAAGTGACTTAACTTCTCACATCTAAAATTAGCATCGGTACTAGAATTAGAATGCATAAGCGAAAACACAATTAAAATGAGTGAAACATAGTTCCTTTCCAAGCTGTTAATAGAGATGATTCTAGTACCTTCCTTCCTGAATGAACTCTAAGTTTGCTGTTCGATCTTTTACTTATTTCTTACATATAATCTCACGCATTCCTCCAAAAACGCCATGGAGTAACAAGAGAATAGCTATAGAGCTATTTTTATTTTTAAAGGATAAATATAGAATGGTAACACACTGTACCAAATCACGCTTTTCTTAAATAAAAATCTAAGCCAGAGATAGGACAGAGACCTAACATTCATTATTCTATTCTGTATGCTTCGTATATTACAATAGACTTTCTTATTAACATCAAGCACAGGTTCTGGGCATTTAAATTTCTTCATAAGGTAGATAAGCTTTTCAAAATATTGGCTATGAAATAGAAGGAGAATGGAATATAGAAGCAAATTCTTTCTCTGCTTCTAAAGGTAAGTCGCAACGAATAACACTATAGTTAATTCACCTAAAATGTGCCATGTTTTTATATCTTCTTCCTACTTTAAGGCATTGAAACAACAAAATCATGTCAAAATCATTTTGGAAAACTTTAAATATTTCAAGAAACCAGAGATAAGACTTAATAATTATATGCTTTATTCCATGAGGTCTTTCTATATAAACATTTTTGCCCTCCATTTAATATAGTAGAAGTCATATAATCAGTGTTATACTTCATGTTTCTATCTATATATACTAATTAGTATCATACTATCTTTTAAGCCTGAAGTATTTTCTTAATGTAAAGGTTTTGTGTTGGTCAGCGTTTAAAATGTCCTGACATCAATTTTAATGTGTGGAGAAGGAGGTTTTCTCCACATACACAGCAAGCAATGCTCCAGACACCTGCTGGGTGTCCTATGGTTCAGCTCAATTCTGACACCATCCACCCAGAGGTGGCATCAGACTCCACGGGTTAAGGGCTCAGCCCTACAAGACTGCTAACCTCCCCTCGGATGCTAGTCACAAGCTCAGGTTGTCACCTGTACTCCTGACTGACTGGCTATAAATCAGAGGTTCCTATGACGCCTTCCTTAGGTTCAATTAATTTGCTACAGCAGCTCACAGAATTAGAGAAACATTTATTTATCAGATCATCAGTTTATTATGAAAGGATATAACTCAGGAACAGCCAGATGGAAGAGATGCGTAGGGCAAGGTATGGGGAAGGGGCATGGAGCTTCCGTACCCTCTCTGGTCATGGCACTCTCCCCACATCTCCATCTGTTCACCAACCTAGAAGCTCTCTGAACTCTGTCTTTTTGGGTTTTTGTGGAGGCTTCATTATAATGAAGGGATTTGATTGATTAAATTATCAACCCTCTTGCCCCCCCGGAGGTCAGGGGTTGGGACTGAAAGTTCCAATCCTCTGATCACATGGGTGGCTCCACTGGCAACCAGCTGCCATCCTTAGGTGCTTTCCAAAAGTCACCTCATTAACATAATACAATACATCTTTATCACTCTCAACGCTTAGAAAATTCCAAGGGTTTTGGGAGCTGTGAGCCAGGAAACATAGAGAAGACCAAATATACATGAGAAATATATTTTGGACATCTGAATGACCAAATATATACTTTTCTTAGAAATCAAAATATCTCAGCATTAAATATTAAAGTACATATATTAGTTTAGGCTGGGAAAATATAAAAGTAAGAAAATAATTTTTAAAATTTTAACAAGAAATATACTGAAATTGAAATTCATTGAGTCAATCTGAGTGATTCTGTCCCACCTTGAGCTCCTTTGTCAGTTGGTGCCACTTGTATAGTAACACATATTGAGTAATTTTGGAGCTGTGCACATGTGCCAGGCACTAGAGATATACAACAGTTGGGTAGTTGACAGACACATAACATAGTAAGATAAGTGTAATAATGGATTTTATAGTGGGACAGGGGTGTTACAAAAGAAAGAGTGATCATATCTGCAGAGGGGAACTAAGGAAAGATTCACAAAGGAATCGTCACTGTAGTCTGGCCTGGTGGAATGAATATGACACTGCCAGATGTTCAAGATTGAAAAGAAGCCTAGCAGATGCAAAACCTAAAAGTGTAAGAATTTGGCAAGTTTGCGTGGTTCAATGTGTGTGTGAAGCTTCTAGGACAGCCAGGGCAAAGTCACGTAGGCGGCAAATCAGGGAAATGCCGCTCCACTCTGCAAAAGGACTTTTACTTTATCCTGTCAAAGACAGGACTCACTAAGGAATTTCAAGTCAAGAGGCAACAATGTGGGTGCACTTTGGAAAATTGATTGAAGTGAGTTGAAACTGAAAGCAGAAAAGCCAATTAAGAGTTTATTGTCATGGCTTAAAAGGAAGAAAATGAGAGTGAGGACATAGTACTAAAGGAGAGAGTCGTGGTTAGAAAGTAGAAGCAAAGGGTTACAGGGGCAAACTGACAATGGGAGCTGGAGGGAGGAAGGTGACTGCTCTGTTTCTAAGCTGGTTGATAGACTCAGGAGTAGAACAAGACAAAGAATGCAAGTGCAGCAGGGTTGCTGAAGAAGAGAAGTTCATTTTTGCATGTAGTAAGGCTAAAGGGTCTGTAGAGATGTTTGGTACTACAGCAAAATACTTATGTATGAATGAAGGATTGTGGGTCCTTCATTCATTGGGTGGGTGGGTCATCTGTGATGCTATGCTTAGAATCCATGTCCAAAGCACAGTCTTTGAGAGTGCCCAATCCACAATACTTTCCCAGTGTTGAGTGCTATCATTTCCATTCATGTATTCATGCATTCTTTAGTTAAATCATTCAAGAGATGTTCCTAGATTTTGCTAGGTAGGCACATGGATGCATCATTGAAGACCACAGTCCAGCCTTCCACTATTTTAATTGAACAGGGAATACTAAGGTTTACTAAGAAGTAAACTAAGAGTCACAGTACTCTGTGATAAGAGCAGATTTACTACATTCGAAAATGGTAGTTTATTGTGTAATTTGCGTTTATGTCATTATTAGGACAAATATTTAAATAATTATTACATAATTGTATTTCTGTCTATAGTTTTTCTATGTACATTTGAACCGTTCATTTGTTAGAAAATTAATGACTTTAAAAATAAGTTGTCTAAGGTCTTTATTTTTTGTGATATTAGTAAGCTTTGTTTATTGAAAATTTTATTGTCCACTTTTTATATTTGAATATTATTTGTTGTTTTTATTCTATTATTAAAACTATAACAATGTGCTTACACTTTCAATTAAAACAAAAATCTCAGATAGAGATGGAGATTCCATATGTGAAAGCACATTGCATTGTGCCTAGCAGAGAATATGCACAAGGGCACTTTTTTCTTCCATTTTTTGACTTTTCTCTCTAGTCCTTTTCTTCACATATTCTGTTTAATGTTCTAGTTATACAGACACTTGCATTTCCGTACTTCACTATTGAATCTTTGAAAGAAGAGACCAAATTTTGGATGTCTTTCTGTCTTCACAAATCCCTGTCTCAATTAATCACTCACATAGCAAGCATTTATGGAGGACACAGAGTCTAACATTAAGGAGATGTTAAGATATGTAAAATATGCATAAAGTACGTTAGGAAAGCTCAGAAGAGGTGACATTTGTAGTAATGAGAAAATACAAGTAGGAAGTTGCCAAAAAAAATACCCACAAAAGGTGAGTAAGGATATTACAAGTAGGGAGAAGAGCAAGTTCAAAGAGTCACAGGCATTAAATGATAAGTATATTGGAGACAATATGTGACTGGAGAACTGCACACCAGGAAGAAAGTCATGTAGGTGAGAAAGGTAGACTATGTTAGATTGTAAAGGGTTGTTGTGCCTTAGTAAGAAACTTAAGGGTTTGGGGGGATGTTTTTTGTTTTTTGTTGTTAGACCTTGAGAGATGCCCATCATTTTAATCAGGTGAATGATATTTAAAATTGTGTAAAGAATTTTAAAATTTAAAAGGCATAAGAGAGGATGGACTGAAGAGGAGAGGTGCTGAACATATTAGTACAAAGTTATTTTAGCACTAGATGGAGTTATGAAACTATTTTATTCGTGTGTGTTATGTGTGTATGCACATGCTTGTGTGTGATTTCTAAAAAAATGCATGTTGAGTATGTGTGTTTTGTAGGGAGGGATAGAGGGTGTCTGGTAGAGATACAGAACTTTTATATAAAGTGTATTGAATTTAGACAATTTAGTGCCTGTCTGTGTTTATGGAAAATGATTACAGTCACACACATCATAATGACGTTTCTGTCAATGATGGACTGTGTGTGCAACGGTAGTCCCAAGAAAATAGTACCATATAGCCTAGGTCTATAATAGGCCATACCATCTAGGTTTGTGTAAGTACACTCTATGATGCTTGAACAATGACAAATGGCCTAACAATGCATTTCTCAGAACATTTCCCTGTCGTTAAGCGATGCATGATTGTATTGGGTACTGAGACCTGAACATCTGATGAACAGGAATAAGGAGATCAGAGTCATTTTTTACTCAAAAGGCGATACTTCCATTTAACAACCATGTTTTTTTTTTTTTTTTCATTATTATCAGTGCTGTTAAAAGGTAAATACTAGTAACACGGCAAAGAATGTGTAAAATGAGTTAAAGCAGATGTGGTCACACAGAAATGTGTGTTTTAAAAATTGAAAACATACAGGATTAATAAAGTGCACACTGGCTGTAGATGTAAAATTGATGACTAAAATTAAAATAAAACAAAGCAAAAAACAAATATTTGACAAGCAGCACAAACAGTGGTGGAGTTCTGTGTTTTCATTTTGGGCATGCCAAATTTGGTTTTTGTGAGATATATATTTTCAGAACTATACTAGACAAATTGAGTTTGAACAAATGAGTTCAAAAAACATTTAAGAATATCTTTTGTGCTGCAGGAAGATACAAATATGGGGTAAGACATTAAGGTGTGGAGAAAAAGCAATTTGGTTAGTAATGAAATAAGAAGTTGAAGAAATGGTTTAATCGACACTATAAGAGTTTTGGGAACTAATCGGTTGTGTGAAGTTTCTATCAGATCCTAAAGAGAAGCTATCATAAAACATCTGGAATATCTGGGAAGTAATGATTTAATGGAAAAGGGAACGAGAAATGGGAGGAGGAAGTTAATGATGATGGTGATAGCTCAGATTAATTTTCCCTGTATTATTTATTTGGTCATTCTTAAATTTTTCAGTGTAATAACTTAGCAAAGAGTCTTTACTTCTCTGGGAACCAATTCCAGTTTTTAATATAAACCAGTATAAGAAATGATCTAAAATTTCCATTTTTCCATCTAAGAATTTTTGTTACTAAGTAAAGAAGACAATTCCAGGTGAAATAAATCAGTATTGCAGTGAAAAAACTCTTTAAAAAAAGAATAATTGAAATCAATGTGGTACATCAAATAGTTTAGTTCATGACACTTTTTTATGTCAAATATAGGCGATCTTTATTTAATAGGTAAGTTTCCCATAAGTTTTAGAAATATAAAGAAATTCAACCCTCAATTGTTCTAGATTCCTTACTTTGCAGGTGAGGAAACTGAGACCCAGGGGTAATAAGTGCTTCACATGAGGTGGCATATCCAGTCAGTGACAGGATAAGGACATTCTAACTCTCTTCCCTTGTCCATGGCTCTTTCTGCTATGCAGCATTGACATGTATCTCATATGTTGAATTTTAGAGTATTTTAAAGGAAATAATTCATAAAGCAAACTAAGTGATTTCTGATTAATGTAACATGTTTGTCATCAGATTGTCATTCTAGTCTTTGATAGTTTAAATAAGCTGTTATGTATATAATTTATCTGTTTAAGGAAGGAAATATTTATTTTAGTTTTGCCACTGACGTCATCTAACATTTAGAAAATTTTCGTATCCTCTTCTCTGGGTGTTAGGTCATTGTAAGAATGAAAGATGGCATCCTCTCTTGTTGGCTAGTTAGTTGTTAATATTTCCTATGACTTGAGTAAAACTTAGTGGTATTTTTGGCAAAGTATATAATAGCTTTGTCTTTTTGTTTGTTTGTTTGCTAAGGAAGATTGGCCCTGAGCTAACATCTGTTGCCAATCTTCCTCTTTTTGCTTGAGGAGGATTGTTGCTGAGCTAACATCTATGCCAATCCTCCTCTATTTTGTGTGTGGCACACTGCGTCAGTATGGCTTGATGAGTGGTGTACGGGTCCCCGCCTGGGATCCAAACCTGGGAAACCCGGGATGCAGAAGCAGAGCTGTGAACTTAACCACTAAACCACCAGGCAGGAACCGTAGCTCTGTCTTTGATAACAGATATTTTGTTCCAATAAGTGACTTTTAGGTGTTCGCATCAATGAATATTTGGCTTTTTCATCTAGTACCATTAAACTGAACATTTTTAGACTAAATTCTAGATATTAATAAAAGTAATTCTTTACTATAAATGCAATTTTCTGATTTGTAATAAAAAATAAAACAGTTCTGAAATAAGGTCATTGATCAGCACAATGGTTTTAATTTGTAGGTTAAAATAACAACCTGGAAGAAAAGCTATTAGTGTTTAAAAGTAGAATCAGCCATTTGAAAATAATAGTGTCAGCTTGGTTTGAGATCGCTGGAGATTAATATTGATTCAGTGGTGTTGACATGTGCTGGGATGTGAGGTTGACCTTTGATCATAAAGGAGCCTAGTATTCACAGCAGGAAAAGAAAGCTGACATCAAAGGGAGAGCAGGAGAATAATAGTTCAATTACCAGTGAAATTAGGAACCCTGGTTTTCAAAGTTTTTCTTAATTGTACAAATTGATTTGTTTAAAGATGCAAGTTTGATAAATGACATGTGCTTGGCTCACATAAAAACAAAATGAAAGCATCTCTGGGAGTATTCTATTTTCTTAGGATAATATATTATTAAAATATTATTTGTATATAAATTAAATATTTATATTGAGTGAATATGTGACTGTTTATTCATATATTAAACATTTTCTTCCTTGGTTGCGAGACTGGTACAGAATACGCCTGTGCACAGATGTTGCCTACCCTTCTTTTGAGCTGCCTGAGAAGTGTACTCTGATAAATTGGATCTAGCCTTTTTAGTATAGTTCATTAATGTTTCATTACTTTATAACAGAGTGGAATAGAAAAATGACACTTGTTTTATACTTTGATCATGGATGTCTGGTCAAAAAAAGTGGAAATTTTTGATTTACTTCCAAAAAATTCAAAAGGGAAAAGTGATTACATATAATATTCACATTAATCTATTTCAAGTGATTTGTTCAATTACAACAATGTGCATAAATGTGCATAAACATCAATGGTTTTTTATAGACGTGGAAGTAAATCAAGAATAATTGGTAGCCTAGTATTGTAGGGAAAATATATTTCATTTTGTCTTCAAACTGGAGAATTAGAAGGACTCTTCAAGAAAACTATACAGATAATTATAATCAGATTCCACCGGAATAGGGATATAAAATAATAAATCAAAAGAAATATTTATTCAGTTTGTTCTTTCACATGTTCTACAAATATGTATTGAGAACCTATTTATTTATCTTCTCTCTTGTGCACAATAATATAAACTGCAGGAAAGCAGTGACATGGTCTGCCTTGATGACTGCATTATACCCTGCACCACTAACCACACCTGCATAGTAATAGGCATTCAATAAAAATACATGAATGAATGAATGAATGAATGAATGCCAGGTACAGAACTGTGTGGTAGATGTATGCTGCTGACCAAAACAAGCATAGTGTGCTGCCTTAATGTCTAGCTGAGAGAGTGAGGGTGGAATAAACAAACAAACAAACAAATCTAATACTTAACATCAATAAATATTTAGTGACAACTGTGTTAAACAATAGGAAGAAAAAAATGACATGTTTTCAAATTTGAAAATGTTACTCTTTGCTGATAATAAATCTCTTTTCCACATTGCCATAAAATATACAATCTACAAGGCTCACTAAATTACTTAAGTGTAGGCTCAAAAAGAGAAACGATAAAGAAATGGAGTCTATGACTTTTCTGGCAGTTTACGTTCTAGAATTAAGGGTGTGAATTTGAATATGGTTACCCACGGTGACCTATTAGCATAGAAGGTCTTTAGAGATGGCAGTTGGTATTACACAGGAGCTACATTAAGCCTTTAAGATATAGATGTCCCAATGTGAGTTTTCACACACAACTCTGGGAGGAAACCTTAATGATCACTAAATTCAGAATGTGTTTGTAAATGTTTTCATCTTCACATTTATATAAAAGGTTTCTTATATAAACTAGTTAACGTTTAGAATTCCATCTCCTTCTCCTGTACCAAGAGTTACTCTCCCCAAACTGTAAATAGGAGTATTCACAGTTTCAAGACTATAGACAAAACTTTGTTTGCTAGAATCATTCCCAAATTGCAGAAACATAAAAAGAAATTTGTGAATTAATAAGATTATAGGAAATAATTCTAATATGAGGCACATGATATGTTCTTTGACGCCTTTATAGCTTTCTTCATATTTATTCAACTCTGTTTTATCAAGAAGGAATGGAAAATATGCAAATTCAGATTTTTGAAAGGAATACATTACAGAGATGATCACTCTGACTGTAGAAGGTGCCCTCTTTTAGGAAGTATTAAACATAACCTTCTTTTAAAAAACAAACTGTTCCAGATCATTTAAAAGATTTTGGAAATTATTTTTTAATTGAGTTATATATAAAGCTTTGTGAAAATATTTACTACATGACATGATCAACTTTCTATTGAGTCTTTTCTTCCCTAGTTGCGTTTGAGAGCATGCCGCAGCAACTGTGTCCCTAAATCTACAGATTCGTATTGTCCCAGATTTCATTGAGTACCTACTAAGATCTATAACACTTAATCACCTACCAAGATATATATCTCAGTTTTGCTCAGTTACTTCCTGAAATTGTTCTGTCTTCTACAGTCCTTGTATTTTATTTGTATTTCATGATGTAATCCTATGGTGTTCACAACTGGACCTGGTGGTAGCTTCTTTCGATAGCTCAGTCTTTATTGATAGTTTCCATTGCTTGGTTTCATGGAATACTATCCAGCTCTTATGAGGTGTTGTTGTAAAAAGATTTCCCAAGTGCTTAGGTAATCAAATTCATTGTTAATTTTTTACTCAATATTTGATAATACTTACTGAATATTGTCTTTGTGCTAGGCTCTGTGCATTATCTCATTTGATTTTCAGAATCACACTATTAAGCAGATACTATTATTATTCTCACTTTACAGGTGAGGAACCTAGTGGTTATGGAGATAAAGTAATTTGCCAACAGCCATATAACTAGAAAATAGCAAAGCTGGGAGTCTAACCAGGATTGTCTGTTTCCAATGTAAGCATGCTTAAGGATTGTGCAATGAACAGATGGATGTGTTGAATTACAGCCTCAAGAGGAGACGTTCTATCTTAAATAAAGAATGAATGAATCAGTGACTGAGTGAATTAGTACATAAAATGTATCTCAACGTTCAGGAAAGACAGGAAAAATATTACCAAGAAATGTGGTAAATTTCTAAGCTGTAGGTTGCGTATCTTTCATTTTCACATTTGGGCTCTTAGCTTCAAAATAGAAAAGTAATTTTCTGAGCTTATGTATAAGAAGCATAGGCATCCTACAGTCTTTTTTCCTCGAGTATTACGAATCTAAATATACATGCAAACTTGTTTCAGTTCTATGTTCATTATCATATAAATTATGTGAGTTAACATGATATTTCAGTAAATATGTATTTAATATTTGTGAAACTCAGCTTTCAGTGCTTTTTAGCACATCATGTTTTTATCTCACTAAAGTCATCTGGGAAATGCCATAAAAATATCTCACTATAAATTGTTCAATTGGTTAGTTATTTGCTCTGTCTTAATTCAGTTATGAATCCCCTTAATCTAGCTAATGGGCAGCTACTGCAATCTACTGTCATGGAAATAAAATAATATCATGTGGTAAGATGAAACTACAAGATAATGAAAATATAACTAGCTTAGTATGTATTTACACCCACGCATACTTTCTGATTCAGAACCTTAGCATGAATATTCCTTGCCATTTCAAAATTAAGTTAAATCTCCCTAGAGTTTATTCTGATGCTGTTTCTTGAAAATTCAAAATTTAATAAATATTAAAGGAAAGAATTATTGCTTTTCTCAGTAGAAAATGCAGGATTTTTGTCCAAGAAAATGAGGACTTGCATATCCTTTTCTGGTCATTTTGTGTTTTCTGAACTAACACTCCTGCTTTGTCAAGTCCTTTTTGACAATGATTATCTATTCTGAGCCCCGGAATTTGCAGTGATTTGATAAAAACCTTTCAAACTATCCTTAAACTGGCCACTCTAGGTGCCAAATAATTGATTCTGTGTAGGCAGTGAAGGAACTTTTTCTGCTACTATCCACACAATTAAGAGTTTTAAAGAGTCTGGTGAATTTCTGAATTTAGAAAAATGTGGAAAATGCTTACTGATTGTGCTGCAAATTTGTCCAGGACTCATGTTTAAATAGTCATGACTTTAAAAGTAGCGTATGTTACAATTTATTTTACAGCTGTGCGTTATTAAATAGAATGTTCTATTAATATTCACCACTGAGAAAATGTTTTTCATTTGTTAATTTCTTTTGTTTTGCTATAAATAAAACAAGATCTGGAGAGGGAGTATATTGACTCAATCTCTAGAATTATATGGCCTGGGTTTAAACCTAGCTCCCCATTCACTAGATAGGTAAACCTCGGGCAAGTTGCTTAAACTTTTTATGCGTCAGTTTCTTCCTCTGTCAAATGAGGATCATAAAATACCTACTCTAGATGGATGTTGTAAGGACAAAATTAGTTCATCTACTTTAAATACTCAGAAGAGTGACTGGCACATAAAGGAAAAAGTCAGTAAGCATTAGCTAACATTACTTGTCTTCAAAATATAGACTTGTTCATCAAACTGAGGCACAAAAGCTGCTGAAATAAGAAAAAGGCACAAGAAACTATGATCGTGCAGTCATATCAAAAGTGATGGATGAGTTCCATTTTAGAATGCGAAAATGATAGAACAATCATGCAGGTGCAGCGAAATTAAAATATGTAGATATTGGGCAATTTCATTATTTTTTATGCTACTGTTTCTAAATAAAGCATGATGCTTTCAACAACTCAGAAAGGATTTTAAAAATAGATTATAAAGCATCAGTGTTGAACTGTGTAAAATCCACATACAAACTTAACTGAAATTGAAATGAGGAATGAAACAGGTTTCAAACTGATCTGAAGATAAAAATAACAAGAAAGTTAAGTTTAAAAGAACCTTTTAAAGAAAATTGCATTGTGTGACTTTGTTGTTCTTTCTTAAGCATTTTTTAAAGATTTCAAAACAATGTTATTTTCCTGTGTTTGGGCTTTTTACACTGTTAGATTTTAACAGCCACAATCACATGAAACCTTTAAGGAGATAACATTTTTCCAGATATAAATTTTAATCATATGTCTTACTGAACTTCCTCATTTTTATTATTAGAATTAGATAGTCATCTTCAAGAAAATTAGTATACTTTAATTATAATTTAGTCATTTTTTTATGATTCTAATTTGTAATGAAAAAGATCGAAGTAAAGCCCCTGTGCTTTTCCTTTTGTTTTGCTATCCTTTATAAAATAAAATTTTTCTGCTTTTAATGGTTGTACATTTTTATCTTGGTACTTTTCAAAATTATTTTGTCCTTGGCCTGGGAGCCCTGGAGTGCTTTTTCATTACAAAAAAAAAAGAAGAAGAAAGAAAAGGTGAGAGAGAGGGAGAAAGGAAGGGAGGGAGAGAGGGAGAAAAACTAGTTAAGGGAGGGATGAGAAAGCTAGATTTTGCTGGCATTTACAATATTAGCAGAAATGATCAGATAAGTGTTTTTGCCTTCATAATGCCACAAGTAACTGAATAAATTAACAATGATTATAAAGTAGTAACTATGCTTATAATTTATGTTCTGGAACAACATATAAGAATTTGTCATATTAAAAGAAAAATGCCACCATGATAAATTATCTTGTGGTTCTCCTGAACTAAGCAAAAGAATCTAAAGAACTTTCAAAAATGACCCTGATGCTTTGGCTGCAATTTAAGTACCATATCCCAAGGTTAGAATACTTCAGATTTAAAATGTCTAATTTTATCCCATTCTCTCTAGGCATAGCCCCCTCTTGTTTTTTATTTCTCCTGTTTAAATTTCATTTGTGTCTCATTCTCCTGCTCTACTTTCAATTTCTTCACCCCCTTATCACCTCCTCTTTGGGAGTGTGGATGTTGTGAAGGCCTTCTAAATCCTCCTCTTGCTTGATCTTGCTGTTGCCTTTAAGATTTTAAATACAAGTGCCCCCTCCACCTGCAGCTCCGTTCAATTTTAGTTGATATTCTTGATTATCTCCCACACCTACTCCAGTGATATTAGTAGAATGTCAAATAAGCAAGTTATCAGAAGCAGCTATTCCACCAAATTAAAACAATAATAAAATAGTTATCCCTTAAAATGCCAGAGAAAGGCAAATATTCACTTTTGGAATCGTCTTTAGAATGTTCCTAACTTTAAACCAATTATCAAATCCTGTTGCAGCATATCAAAGCTGATTTTTCAACATTGCCAAATGTGAGACATAAGGCAATACACCACATATATTTTATTCATACTTAAAAATCAGTGATATATTTATGAAGCACGTTTGAGGGTACGAATTATGTCAAGTAAGAAAATGTAGGTAGATGTGGCTGACATTTCCTGGAAGGTTCTTTATTAAGTGTAAGAAACTCAAATGCAGTTAGCTTTTCATTTAATCAAGTAGTGTTTCCAGTATAAATGAATGGCTATTGAAGCCTTTATATCCTTTTCTTTTTCTTAAATGCTTCGCTGAATGTTTAATAGTCTGGCATGCCAGTTTGGAGCTTCTTTTAAAGGAGTCTTTCATAAAACTTGGGACAGAAACCTGCTCTAGAGGACCACATGGAGAGTTGTACAAAAGAGAAACAAATTATAAAAGCTCAGTGTTACTTGGTTGCTTAAAATTTCTCTCTTCCCTCCTTCTTTTTACAAAAAATTGTGATTAATCACTGGCCTACTTTAGCTTCTAGAGCCTAAAAAGTTGACAGTTTTATATAAAGGTTCACATAAAATCATTTTATAAGTCAAAAGAGAACAAGATGGTCTTTTAAAATTAAGCAGAGATTTAGCCAAGATGATAAAGACAACTTAACGCATTCGAAATCATTTCACCTCTCACACTGTTTTAAATTATGTAAATCAATACACCCATCTAGAGTTATTGTAAACAGTCTTCAGTGTTTTTGGTATCTTCTAGACTTTATCTTCATGACAGGAATCCCATACAGTATTGTCTGATGATTGGAAGAGCCTAGGGCTGGAAGAACACAGAGCTGGGTCTGATTCTGTTTCAGAGACTTACTTCTCTTGTTATTCTGATGTGTTAAGAAAATTGAGGCTCAGTAGGACTAAGTCATCTGTAAAAGGGGGTTAATAGCATTAAAGGAAATAATATTTGTTTTCAAATTGTAAAGAGTTTATAATAATGAGAGATTATTATAACTACAGATTGATATAATTATGTTCAAATGAGACTTTGCTACTTGACTGGGTCCCAAGAAGGGTTAGCTTCTTTTACACTCAGATCAGCCACTTTACAGACGGTTGCTGTTGGTCACCAGCAGAAATAGATAATAAAACATGGACAGATCCTTAGAAATTCAACTCCACTTGTTGAAAAGCAGCCCAATCCTTAATCAAACCAATAGTTTCTAATAAAGCATTAGAACCTTTTCCATAATGGTACAGTTTGAAGGGTAATAAAAATACAGGAAAAGCTTTGTGGAAAGAATTTAAATATATTTTTTTCTAGACTACAATTCACTGACCGTAAATTTTGATTCTCTGAAATTTAACTGATTATATTACAATCATTCTTTTATTTTGATCAGCACAAATATTTTAACTAGTCAGTTCCATCCATAACACTTTGGTATTGGATTCAGTAGAATTAGCTATTACATCGATAAAAATACATTGTTGTTGCCAAAAAGCTACATTTTTTATGCATTTATAGATAATCTCTGAGGGCCATCTTCCAAAATACTTTCGGAAACATCTTTTGGCACTCTAGATCTTAATAACTTGTTAGTAGGTTTAAAAATTTTTATTTTAAAATGTTATGTAAATATAAACAATTTTGTTTTATGTAAATTAATTATCAGAATTTTATCTGCTACAGTATAAGGGTGGAAAGAAACTCGGTTCTTGAGATAATTTATTTGTTTTTACATTGTAAGCCACTTTTATTTTGGTTTTCTGTTATAATGGAGAGCTCTTTAAGAGGAACAGAGGAAAACTTGACACAGTTTGGAAGAAGAAAGAGGGGATCTTGAATCCATATCATGTGAGCATCAAAAGGGGCAAAACAGCCATGGTGGGTTAGCCTAATGAACAGAATATTCTAGGATCAAAATAGAAGTTTTGAAATATTTGAGTGAATCCCATTTCAAAGAGTGATTGTACTTATTCTACCTATTATGAAGGCTAGAACTAATATCACTCGGTGATTACAGGATCATAAATTTTATTTTGTTTCCTCTATAAATATTGGATTTCCTAATAATTTTAATTATATATCTATAGAAGTAGTTGCTTTATTCTTCTGATCACTCTCATTTGATGTTTCTGCATGGACTTAGCATGTCTTTACTAGAGAGATGGGAATTGTTCCTGACTTGAAAGACACACATTTCAATAAAGGTCAGGAGTAAAAGAGACCTGCAAGGCCTTCTGAGAGCTACAAACCACTCGATGACACTCAGTAAAACCATACTTTCCACGTTCTAGTGTTTGTCCTAAGAATCTAGGCACCATAACAAGTGGAATGGTGTACAAAGTTTCCACTGTGATCACTTGCCCTCTGATAGGGACAGAGGAATATGCATCTCACTTCATCATAAAATTCTGGTAGGTACTGAGGTCAGCAGTAGAAAGCATTTATTTGCATCATCCCCAGTACTCACCATGGTAAAATAGCATGAGTCTTCCTGGTATGGAAGTTCTTTCGGCATAAGATTTGAGTCTGTGCTGCAGTAAAGAAAGAAAAGCTGGCTTTTCCCTTTTCCCCAACTCTTTCCTCCAGAGTAGGCTAATGTCATGGTTCAGGAATCTGTTCTCCAAGATGGATGTGACAAGCACCAGATGTGGAGATGACTCCTTGAAGACTACAGCTTGACTCTGCTAAGTCCCTGTCAAGTCACACCCCTCGTCACCCGTCACACTGAGGAGGTGAAACCTGGAAGAGGAGAATTGGGTCTCAAGAAGTAATTCAGATAAGAGGTGCATAAACGCCCCTGGTAGCAAGTCATAGTTTGTCTATGGCTTCTTTTTTTCCCTTTAACTTACTTCTTCTCTCCCTTCCCTGGCAGCAATGGTATGGGGATTGCCACTTAATAGTAGAACTTGCCCTAAGTTACTACATTAGAGGCACAATTTAATTACTACATTCATTTTAATCATGAGTTTTTTTCCTGTCTGGCTCAAATACTTAATCAAACTTAGGGAAGCACCAAGAAAAAATATCACAACTAATATTGCTAAAAAATAAAAACAGCCTAATGTAAAAACTCAAAACCATACATCCTAATTATTTTTTCCTTAACTCTGTTGTTTAAGGTGGGATAAACATAGTTATATTTTTTTAAAAATTTCCTATCTCATTCACTTGTCATAGGAAGTAGTCAACTAGAAGCCATCAAACCCCTTGTCAAGAATAATTGTATAAATATGCACAAATATGTATAAATGTATAATTATGTATAATTTATTTAAGGACAGGGTGGGTAACTAAACTGGATAATGTCTATAGACATTTCCAAATCTGAGAGTCTATGATTGTTAATAATCATCCTGTTTTCCCACTACAATCTCCTAACCTTGAGATTTCCTCTAGATTGTCATCTACTAAGATTAAAGTGCCACCTCGTTTTTCTTCTTTTTTGCAGTCATATATGTTAGATTGCGCTTTTTCCAGGTCCCTTGACACATTCTGTTTTGTGCTTGTATATGTCACTTCTTCCCTAGGAAGACATTATTCTTTGAAGGCAGGTTCAATGAATGGTAAAAATTTATATTTTTGTTTCCTGCAGTTTATTAGTGTAGGGATACAGTTAGTGGCAATAATATTCATGTTATAAATGGATATATAATTACGCAAAGCATTCGGATTCTAAGTTTTGACCAAACCCATAAGATTGTCTTTATGTAGAGGCAGTTAGTTATTCCAGTTCTCGGTTTGAGAATTTTTCTGAAACAGTCAGTTGTACTAATGGTAGACGGCAGACAGGATAAGAAAAAAATTTCCCTTAAGTGTATAGATGGACTCAGTGCATAAGTATCAGCTAGGCTGTTTGTTAAAATCTCCAAAAAAATAAAAATAAAAATCTCCAACTGAGGCTGGCTTGTGGCAGAGTGGTTGAGTTTGCACACTGTGCTTCGGAGGCCCAGGGTTTCGTCTGTTCAGATCCTGGGCGCGGACCAGCACTGCTCATCAAGCCATGCTGAGGCGATGTCCCACTTTACCTCAACTAGAAGGACCTACAGCTGGAATCCACAACTATGTACTGGGGGGGCTTTGGGGAGAAGAACATTTAAAAAAAGGAGGAAGATTGGCAACAGATGTTAGCTCAGGTCCAATCTTTATAAAACAAAACAAAACAAAGCTCCAAGTAAGTGGGGGCAGGGGCGGGATTGACAAGGATCCCAGGTCTGTATTTTTAAAAGGATCCGTAAGTAATTCTCATGAGCACTAAAATTAAAACAAACAAATACTGGTTCAAGAACTTATTTTCCCTCCAGTAAGGATTTGTTTACAACTCCAAACTCTATGTTCCCATGAAATGGGAAGATTGACTATGCATTGCAGGTAATTTAGTTAGAATTTGATTTGACCTGCCTTTTTTTTTTTTTTTGTGGAACTTACATGACAAGGAAAACAGAAAAATAATATATGTCCCCACGCATATACATTCTTACCACACTGTAGGATGTGAGCTATATTTTTAAATAGTATATTATTTAGTTTTAGAACAAGAGTAACCATATAATA
Organism: Equus przewalskii; assembly: GCF_037783145.1. Taxonomy (NCBI): domain Eukaryota; kingdom Metazoa; phylum Chordata; class Mammalia; order Perissodactyla; family Equidae; genus Equus; species Equus przewalskii. Next base: position 76,855,699 of record NC_091834.1, read on the forward strand.
TTATTTTTCTTCAGCTGGCAATCCAACTGCAGTTCTTTTATTTATTTAACCTTTGCAAATAGGTAATTTAAAACATGCAGGCTATTGTGAATGAATTTTCATGCAGGTAGTAATTTTTGCAATTGAAGTTGAAGTCATTTTTTAATTTCCTATTCAATCAAAGGACATCAAACCTAGTATGTATATGACATAAAACATCAGAGTCTAACAAAGACTCTATTTAATGGGGCTCTATCAGCTTAGCGCACACAGTGAAGCAGTGTGGAGTACTACAAGGAACGCTGCCGTAAGAGTCAGGAGACCTGGGTCCCATTGATGAGCTGGTTTTAAAATCTCTTTCATTTCTGTTGCTCCATCAGTAAAATCAGGAAGTTGGCATAGATTACCAGTAAATTCTCTTCCCCTTCTAAAGTTGTATTTCCATAAGTTTAACTTTCAATATCCAAAAACTAGTATGTATGTGTGTTTGAAAGTACATACAAGCAAACGTGTGTATAGAAAGTGTGTATGATGAAACAAGAGCACAACTATAGAAAGTCTTTGGAGGAAAAGTACTCAATGAGAATCAGTTTACAAAAATTTTAATGTGGTGTGTTTATTGTTTTGAAAACAAAGCTGTTCTATTTTCTGACATAGGATCCATAATTTTCTCCTTCTGAGAAATGATTCTAAGACACTGTGTGCTTTAGAAGTTTTAAAAATTGTTATTGAGCTGCACAGAATAAAGTCTATTTGTACATGATATACTGACATGGTGAATCAAAAATGTCAAGCTGTTTTACATTTCAGAGTCTCACAGTAATAAAAATTGTCCTTTTATCCACTAAATACAACATCTTTACACAGGAGAACTGTGATAGGAAAGTCTTTAGAAATTTGAAGAGTTTAATGATGCCACCGAGCACCTGAGTTTGTTATTCAAGAGTGCTGTGCTGTCTTTAGGCATCCTAATTATGAATATTTTGTTGTCCTTTGTAATTTTATTACTTTTTTATTCATGTATATCATAGCGTGCTACACCCAGCAGAAGTCCAATCCATAATTAAAACATGAAAAACTTTCACAATTCAAACATAGTATTTGGGTTTTCTTTCTTTTTAGTACCTCTTTCCACTCACTTAGTAGTAAAAAGTACAGTGACTTCTCTAATTGATATTGTCAGTCTTTGCCTAAATTATTTTGGGAGGGAAACTTCTAAGGGCTTTGTTTTATATAAATTGTGTCTGTTCTTGCTTTCATTCTTGTCTTCATCTTTCTAAAGTGAAGGTGGATTTCATAGAATGGAGTATAATGGTGCTTTGAAATTACCTGTGGAATTCTCTAACTCAGACTTTTTGTGAATTCTCTTTCTCTAGGCCTAGTATCTCTTAATGACACTATTTTATCAACCTCAATGCCTTATAATGAGAAAACATAAGATAATTTCAATTTTGAAATGAGTGTTTTTCAAGTTTTTTTGAAGTTTGTCTACATATGAAGACTCATGTTAATGTTTTTAAATTGACTTTAGTTGCATAAATATTTTTTTAAATTGTCAGTTATTAAAGTAGTCATTCAGTTTATTCAGTAGACGTATATTTAAATGCACTAAAGTTTTTCTATGCAGAATTGGGTATGATAAAGTGCACCAGTCTAGTAGGCAAGAGACCTGGTTGCTGACACTAATATTGCTACTTTCTTTAATTGCTATATAATCTTAGGCAACATTAAATAATCTTGACTTTCAGTTTTCTTATTGTAAACCAAATAAAAGGTTCCTCATTATGACAGTATTCAAGAATAGAATGGAAAATTAATATAGGAAAACATGTAAAAGAAATATAAACATTATATCCATGATTGGATTATATAACCTTTAAAGTTCTTCATAATTTCGAGAGTCTATTATTCTATATACAAAATTATTAATTATCTTTTAGATGTAAATCATCATCATATTCCAGTTATTGAGGACAAATTTCTAATTCTCTTTAGAGCTCTGTGTGTATATTTGTGTAGGTTTGACCAAGCGTATACTTCATTATTTTATACATTTATTATTTTATATATTTATTGAGCATCTACCATGTGGCTGGCACTTGTCTAGGCACTAGGGTTACATTAGGGAACACACACACACACACACAAATTATTTATATAGTAGAAAATGTTAGCTGCTATTGACAACATAGAGCAGAGAAAAGGAGAATAGGGTCAAGTTGCATTTTTTTACTTAGGTGGTTAGAGTTGGCATCATTGAGAAGGTGGCATCTGTGAAAAGATTTGGAGTAGTTCAGGGAAATAAGCAAGCAGATATCTGGAGGACAACATTCCAAGGAGTTATACTAGTGCAAGCCTTTAAAGCATAAGTATGCCTGGTGTGTTCACTGAATAGCAAGGAGGTCAGGTGGCTGGAGGTAAATGAATGAGGGAACGATTAGAACAGAAAGGAAGTGGAGCCTGATCTTGTAGTCATGGTAGTGCCTGGTTGGTGCTTGTAGTGACTTGAGTTTTACCTGAGAAGAACAAGTAGAGAGTTTGGAGCAAAGGAAAGACTTGATCTGATTTAGATTGTACAAGGATCATTCTGGCTGTTTGCACATAGATGGAAGCAGGAAAACCAGTTAAGGGATGATTACAGTAATCATGGGTGTAATAATAATGGTTTGGTATCAAGGTGGTAGCAGTCGACATTTTGAGAAGTAATTAGGTTCTGGACATATTTTAAGATATTACAACAGGATTTCCAACAAATTATATATGGATGTGAGAAGGGAAAAATCTGGAATGAAGCCGAGGTTTTTGTCTGAGCACCTGAAAGGATGGGCTGTCCATTTAAAGGAAAAATGAAAAAAACTCTGAGTGGAATAGGTTCATGGAGCCAAAGGGAATGAGAAGTTCAGTTTTGGACATGTCAGTTTGGAGATATCAATTTGACACCTCAATGGATCTATCAGGTAGGCAGTTGTATAGATGAGTTTGAAGTTCAGAAGACATATCTGGCCAGAAATATAAATTTGGGTGATATGGGCATATTGCTGTTATTAAAAGTTGTATGTTAATTGTGGTCACAGTGTAGTGGATGTAGACAGAGAAGAGGAGAGAATAAAGGGTTGAGATCTAGGGAACTCCAACATTAAGAGGTCTGGAAGAGCAGAAGAAACCAAGAAAGGAGATTGAGATAGGAAAATAATCTTGTTCAAAGAGAACCATAGTGTGGTGTCATGCAAGCCAAGTGAAGAAAATATATCAAGGACAATACATTTGATCTTGATAAGACAAGGATGGTAAGAACTGAAATTGGCCATTGGATTTAGCAATCTGGAAGTAATTAGTGATTTTGACAAGAATAGTTTTGGTGTAATGATCAGAGGAAAAATCTGATTAGAGAGGATTAAGGAAGACTAGGAGAAATGGAATTGGTGTTACTGAGTATAGTCAAATATCTCAAGATATTTTGCTGCAAAAGGGAGGAGATATTCAGACTTATAGCTGGTAGGTGAAGTGGAGTTTAGAGAGGATGTTTTTAAGATGGGAGAAAAATAACTTTTTCGCTGGTGGTGATCATCTCTACTACGTAAAATAATAATAATAATAATGCAAAGAAAAGGGAGTAAATTCCATTTTGCACTTCTTGGATAGGTGATAGGTAATCGTGTTTAGTGCACAAAGGAAGATTTTAGAGAGGAGTAAATTTCATTTATCTCCAGAAACTTGAAAGAGAGCAGAGCATATGGGTTCAATTGTGGGTAGATATATGTGGCTGTGAGAGTTTCCGGAGGTTCTTTCTAGTTGCTTCAATTTTCTCAGTGGAGAAAGAAGGAAAGTGGTCAGCTGGAAGTGAGTATTAGGATGGAGGCTTTGGAAGTTTAAGAAGAAAGTGAAAGTATGAAATAGGCCTTTAGGGTGGTAGAAAGTACATGGACTAGTGAAATATAGTGTATGATTGTGGGCAGCCTTAGGGATCCTCCAACAGTTTGTCAAATTGAATTTAAAGTGAGATTGTTCAGAGTCATTGTGTTTTTCTGCATGCATATTTAGCTATGTAAGTGCAGGTGTTGAAGAGGCAGAGAGTTAGATTTAAGCGGGATTGTAATTTTGCCTAGTAAAGGGAGCTGAGGGATGTTGAGATGTGTGTAGTTCAATTGATTGAAACTGATTGAAAGTCCCAGTAGGATCAAATGGTTGTCAGAGTTGAGATACTAGAGCAAATGAGCTGGAAAGATAGGACATGTCTGAAACAGCGATTATGGAAGTATGGGCATTACTTGTAATGAATAGGTCTAGAAATGACCTGGGAGTTGATTGGCTGAGGTAACATAGAGGACAAGATACTTAGAAGAAAGAAGATCAACCAATCAAGAGGCCAAATTTCAGGAGGGATCATATATATATGTATATATTACATATATGTATGTATATGTGTATATATATGGATCATATATATGTATATATTACATATATGTATGTATATGTGTGTATATATATATATAAATTGTCAATAATTAAATCGAGAGTCATGTTGGAAAGAGTGACAGGCAGGAGCTAAAATAGTTGGGAAACATGGAGGAGTTAATTGCAGAGTCATTAGTGACTGCAGCAATGAAGGTAATGAGCAATATAATCTGATGACAGGAGATTAAAAGCCAGAATTTACAGGAGGAGGGAACAAAAATGGTATAGAAATGATCATAACAATGGAAGTGGCCGTCTTTAAGTGTGACCTCTTTGATAAAAGGCAATCTCTTGTGTGATTTTTAAAACATTATTATGTCTAGAATAATGTAGAAACATTAAATAATAACTATTTAACTTAAACGTGTTGATATTTAGGAGAGAGAAGTAAAGCACTTCAAACACAAAGTGTCATGGAAAAGTACATAGATGAGAGATGCTAGAGAGAATTCTGTGTTAGAGAGAAAAAAACATGAAAGAATAAGGCAGGTGTGGGTTCCAATCATGGCTCTGCCATTTACGAGCTGAGTTCTTCATTAAGGTGTTTCATCTCTCCAGTGGGGATAAAAATAACTACCTCACACTGTTGTTGTGAGCGGTAAGTACGATGATTTATGTAAAGCACCTGGCACAGAATAAGCATTCAATTAATGTTAGTTCCCTCCCTCAAAGCAGAGATTCAAATATTGAACATATTTATAGGGTACTGTAACAAAGATAGACTTCTGAGGTAAATAATTTCTATTTCTATCTCCACTGATGAATGATTCATGAACTCATTCATACACCAACTGTGTGTTATTTCAGTGACTTGAGAATGTGTTTGTGGACTCTTAGAGAGTTTCTCTTTTTCAATTTCTGGCTTTATAGTACTTATTACAAACACCTATTGGGAACTTCAGAAGAAGAAAATCCGGACAGGATCATACTCTTATAGCGAATACATAGAACGTGTTAATTTTGTGTTTTACTTTTTAAAATTATGTGGATATATAATTAGCAAGATAGTGAAATAACATGTAAATGTATAAAATAATTAAATATTTAGAATATTTTCTGAATAATGGAATGTGTATAATTGAGTGATAATATGACAAGTTTAAAGACAATGTGCATTTTCTATTAAAAATAGGCTCATGTTGAATGAATATTCTTAAGTAATTGTTTTGGTTATATAGAGAATCTTAAAAAGCATTGAGATATAGTCCCAGTATTTTATGATCAATGAGGTAAGTAAAAAATGACCCAAGAGAAATAAGGATGCCATATAAGGTGGTACATTGCAGTAGAGGGAGGAGCTTCATTCCATAGCTATGACTTCTGCTACCCCCTAGAATCTTGCGGTCCTTGTTGAATCCTCTGCATGTGGCCAGTAGAAAAGTACAAAGAAGGAGATTTCATGAAGGATTTAAAAGGTTTAAAGGTCAGGCCTCAAAGTGTTAAACATCCTGTTTGCCCACATGCCACTGGCCAGGACTTGTATGGTTCACAGGAGGAAAGAAGCTGAGAAATGGGTGCCAAGGAGAATTCATGCTTATGAATGAACTGGCTACTCTATTCCAGAGTTGATATATTACTAGATGTTAAATTAGAAGTTAGCTATGAACTCTGTGGTACCATAAAAATCTAGAAAATGGATAGATCATTTTAAGCTGTCTGGGTACTAGATAGCCAGATATTGCTTCACGGAAGAGATGGATCATTAAGGTACGCCTTGCAAGACACAGGAAATTTGGTTTGTCGCAGAAGGGTCGAGCATGTTTTTCAGGGAGCAAATAAGTGGGAGGAGGAATAACTTGCAGTATATTTCAAAAGAGTGAAATTAGTCTGAAGGAGAAATTAGTTTTAATTACTGAGTCAGAGGAAATCCTCATATATAGATAGGGTACATAAGTTAGACCAGGCTAAGGTCTCTTGGATAGCAGCAAGAGCAATGTGATGATTATTTAGGAACTATATTTGCAGCTATGTTATTTTAAACCATAAATAATATAATGTTGACAATATATTTAATTAAGAGGTTTATAGCAAACACAAGTGTAATCCTGAGTTTTGAAATTTTTATTTTATATTAATCTGAGTGGAGAACTATTTTTCTGTGATATATTTTGAGGAGCTTTTTATAGAGAGCAATGTATACACATATGTATGTGCGCATGCAAATAAATATTTATGCTTATTGGCCGTGCAAGGGTTTAATACCTCAACTATCATTTTAGACATTATTGATAGTTCCATAAGGGTTTTAGAGTTGGAAAGAACTTTTGAGATAATCTAGTCCTAAGTAGTCAAATTACTTTGCCAAGGAATCACAGTTAATGCTAAATCTGAATCTAGATGCAGGTCTCATAAATTCTGCAGTTTAAGATTACTGTGAAAGAAATCATATTTCTTATTGTCTTAATTATTCCAACTTGAGTGTGCATATTTTACATAGAAAGGGTCTTCACTAGATTGTCTTATTACTTTGAAAAATGGCTTAATTTAGCCACAGTTTAAGGAAACATAGAATAACTAATATGACACACAAGTGGATATACATTAGAAAACAAATTATGGCGAACAGACTATACCGCCTCCTCAGAACTGAAGCAGACAAGATGAAGTGTATAAGAACAGATATTGCAGTAATGAGAGCACAGCTGTTTAGGATTCTACTGAAGTGTAGGAAACATTATTCATGGAACAAAGAAAGGAAACCAAAGAGAACAGCTTTAAAACAGCACCTTCGTATTTAGCCTCATATTGCATATTTTACATATTTTAATCATATCTCACTTCTTTCCAAAATAGAATGGAGGCCTTTTGAAACAAGATAGTGTTACAGTAGCATAGACGCAAGGATAAGACAGGATGGCATAGTGGTGCAATAATACCAGGTTACTCATACCAGATTACTAATGCTAGGGGTAAACTTTTATTTAGAACAAACTTTTGGCATTCAGCTTCTTGGCACTCAACTCGAAAAAGAAAAACAAAATTATATTATTTGGTAAAATAATATATTATTTAGTAGAAAGAAGGAGCAAATGGGCTTTTTTCACCCCTGTAGTTCTGATCTCTAAGAGGAACTTATTTTGCAATTATTTAATAAGGCCGTTTTATAAGAGATGGCTTCAACATCATCCCATAAATAAATACTGAACTTCTATTTCTTGCCTGGCTTTCTGCTGAGTTCTTGGTACACAGATGAATATGAAGCATCTTTACCCGTAAGGAGCTCACAGCTAGTATAAATCTAATTGGGCAGTAAATGCAAATATGAGTTACTTCCAAGACATAATGGTAGCTCAAAGGGAACTGTGGTCAGCACAGCCAAAGAGAGAAGACCAAGGGAAGAAATGTTGATTTATCTTAAAATATGAACAGAGCAAAGATTAAAAGAGAAGTGAGTAGAACTTTTTCCTGTCATAAAACAACAGCAATAACACAACGCATCATTTTATGCAGATATTTGTGAGAGAATTCCTCTGGAGAACCAATACAATGTAGTTCAGATGCCTAAAATTTAGGTGTACTCATTGGATAAAATATACTAAATCTTGAGGAATGAGTGGTTGATTGGTCCCTTCAGCCCTATTTGAACATAATTGGTCATATATTTTTCATCTGATATTATGCTTTTCTACCACATAAGTAGTAGGATTAAGACATCTCAAAAAAATGTTTTTTCTCTAAAGTCTGGGTTATTTTTAATTGTGATAAAAAACGTATAACAAATTTACCATCTTAACCATTTTTAAGTGTATAGTTCAATATTGTTAAGGGTATTTATATTGTTGTACAAACAATCTCCAGAACCTTTTCATCTTGCAAAACTGAAAGTCTATGTCCGTTAAACGTCAACTCCCCATATCCCCCTCTCCCCATCCTCGGGCAACCACCATTCTACTTTCTGCTTCTGTGAATTTGGCTATACTAGATCTCTCATATAAGTGAAATCATACAGTATTTTCTTTGTAATTGCCTCATTTCGTTTAGCGTAATGTCCTCAAAGTTCATCCACACTGTAGCGTGTCAGAATTTTCTTCCTTGTTAAGACTGAATAATATTCTGTTGTATGTATATACTACATTTTATTTAACCATGATCCATCAATGGACATTTCTACCTTTTAACTATTGTGAATAATGCTTCTATGAACATGTGTGTACAAATATCTCTTCCACATCCTGCTTTCAATTCTTTTGGATAGATACCCAGAGTGAAATTGCTGGATCATATGGTAATTCTTCTTTTAATTTTTTAGGAATCACTATACTGTTTTCTGTAGCAGCTGCACCATTTTACATTTCCACCAACAGGGCACTAGAATTCCAAATTCTCCACATCCTCACAAGCACTGATTATTTGATGGTTTTCTGATAGTAGTCACTTTGCTGAGTATGAGTGATATCTCATTGTGGTTTTGATTTGCATTTTCTGATAATTAGTGATGTTGACCATTTTTTCATATGCTTCTTGGCTGTTTGTACATTGTCTTTGATGAAATGTCTGTTCTAGTCCTTTTCCCATTGTTTAATTGGGTTAGTTGTTTTGTGTTGTTGTTGAGTTTTAGTTTTCTGTGTATTCTAGATATTAACACCTTATCAGATCTATGATTTGTAAATATTTTCACCCATTTTTTAGGTTGCCTTTTCACTCTGTTGATTGTGTGTCTCAAAATGTTTTGTTTTGGGGGCTGGCCCGGTGGTGCAACGTTTAAGTGCGCACATTCTGCTTCGGTGGCCTGGGGATCACCAGTTCAGATCCTGGGTGTGGACATGGCACCGCTTGGCAAGCCATGCTGTGGTAGGCATCCCACATATAAAGCAGAGGAAGATGGGCACAGATGTTATCTCAGGGCCAGTCTTCCTCAGCAAAAAGAGGAGGATTAGCAGCAGATGTTAACTCAGGGCTAGTCTTCCTCAAAATAAAAAATGTTTTGTTTTGAACCAGTTCAAAGGAAATACAGTAGTTGAGATTCATGGAATAAGGAAGAAAAATATTTTTTCTGGAAGAAAATGAGAGTATGAGTTACTAGTTATTTCTGTTTATATTTTAAAATATTAATTATTAATGCTCATCTTGACAAGGATGAAGTTATGGCCTTTAAGTCCATAATCCCATAACATATTATGGTACCCCGTGCCATGTTTAATAAAAACAAAAAGACAGTTAAACTGTAAAATTTTAACTTTTCCAAATATGATAAAAAGGTATGTTTATGCTGAAATTAAGTAATTTTTAAAATATTTTCTGCTGTTCTCTCTCTCTCTAAATTCCTTTGTACTGCTTTCGCTTTATTGGTAACTTGTTCTCTCTAATATGTAATCTAGCATACTGTCTTGAGGTAAATGTGAGAGAATCTTCTTTTAGATATCCCACTGACTGATGTAACAGAATTATTAACAATAGCTGTCGTTTCTGTAGTACCTACTAAGTGCTATTTTACGCTTTACTCTGGAAATAAGGAAGATGTGAGAGGTTACTTCCCACATAGTTGTTTCCTTCTAAAGGCTTACAGCCCCATGGAGGAACATGGGGCAATAAAATTGGGTGAAATATGTTTCTTGGCCTTCATTGTCCCATAGCTATTTTTGATTGAAGCCATAGTATATAAGTGACATTTACCCAAATAGTTAAGCCCAAATTTTTGTACTGTTTTGAATAAGTTGCTCCTAAGAGGGTTTAAGTTTAAAAATAACTTGATTTCACTGTTGCTTTGATGATTTTCCGAGTCTTTTTTGTCTTCCAATGAATAATTATTACACCCATAATCAAGGACTCCACCCCTTAAATACTCAAGTAGTCAGAACAGGTTTGGGGCTGTGTATATACAGTTATGATAAAAAGAGGCCTCATTCTCGCCCAATTTTTTAACATCTGCATCTGGGCCTTCTACTTCTGTGGATATGCAGACTCAGTGGCAACTGTATTAAGGAGCTAAGTAACCTCCTCTCTCTCATGTTTGACACTAAAAGGTACATTTTCTAGATGAAGATAAATAGGGTATCCTTGCACACTCTATTGCTCCCTTTTTGATTTCAAATATGGTGAAGATTTCTCTTAGATATCCCACAAACCACCACTTAACAGAATAAAGTTATTGTTGTAGATGAGTCTGGCCACAATTTTCCTCCTGCTATGGACTAAATGTTTTTGTCCCCCCTCAGATTTCTTTATTGAAATTGTAACTCTCAAGGTGATGGTATTAGGAGGTGGGGTCTTTGGGAGGTGTTTAGGTCATGAAAACAGAGCCTTCATGATTGAGATTAGTGCCCTAATGAAAAGAGAGTCCAGAGAACTAGTTCATCCCTCTGCCATGTGCAGTCACTGCTAGAAGGTGCCATCTGTGAACCAGAAAGCAGGCTCTCACCAGAGACCAAGGCTGTCAATTTAGAACCAAACAAGGTGGGCACAATGTGCCTTGACAAAGATAATACGTACCTTGGTAAAGGCCAGGTCTTCTTATCTAAGTCAGGAGTTTAATACTAATTACTTTTGTACTTGCAAGGTAGCTAAGAAACAGTTCCTCTGGTACAAACAGAGAGGAGAGTGGCCAGCCAGCTCTATCCTCCATGAGACCTGATTGAAGCATGCCTTGCAACCTTACTATGAATGAATGCATTCTCCTAGATCCAGCGTCCTCTCTAACAAATGATATAAAGACCAAAAGGAAAAGGGCCTGTCCTGCTGTACCTTAAGAGACACCGCTTTAACCATTATTGAAGATATGTTTTGAGATGATTCCTATGTCTGCTTTTTAGAAATATAAGATTCTGTGTTTCTAAGTTTATACGTATTTGTTTTACTGTTGCTCCTTAACTCCTGTAGTTTATTATAATGGCCTTAGACTTTAGGCAGATGTCATGCTTTACTCAACACCATATCACTGGCAGTCAAGCAGGATTTGAATATAAATAGCCTGTCTATAGAGCCCATAATAATATACCAAGTGCTCAATAAATATTTGTTGAATATGTGAATGAACATGTTGACATATATATCTGTGCTATAGGTTCCAAAGAATAATTTTAATTGACCTGCTCTAGAATGGTTATCATTCCACTCAGTTAACATCTCACCATGTCTCCCTTTTATGGGACACTTATACGACTTTTCATAGCCTCTTTCTCAATCCTCCAAAGAAATTTCCTTTTGTTCTTCTACATCCACCTGGGGAAGACACACCCTGTTTTCCAGTGCCTCTCCTGTGGCTAATTAGATGGACATCTGAAGTAGTGTGAGAAGCGTGAGACTATCACTGTCACCACCACTAGCACTGCAATCACCACCACTACCACCACCACCATCTCTCTCTCACACACACACACACATGCACACTCTCACACACATGGTGCTTTCCTAGGGAATGTGGACATTTTAATAATGTCTTTCTGGATTTAATGCACCTGTTTTTGTTGTTTGACCCAGTGAGTTAAAAACGAGTGAAATGGCCTAAAGTGCACCCACTAGTCTCTGATAATATCCTTGGATAGATTTTCATTGCAGACATACTTGATTTTGTTTTTATTTTTCTTTGTTTCTGGAGTGTGTAGTTCCTGTGCTGGTTACTCAGATTTGCCCTGCTGCTAAACCTTTCTCAGGGAACCTCACTATCAGTAAAGAGGAGCTCTTGAACCTCTGTATTATTGAAGATACCATGTAAGTTAATTTATTCAACAAATGGTTTTGAGCAGCTGGTATAGCCCAGATACTGCTCTAGATACTTTTTGTGTGTCACTGAACAAAACGTACAAAGACTCTGTTTCCCTTGGGCTTTAATTTTACTATTACTAATTATTTATGTTGTTGTTTTGCTATCTTTTACTCCTTTACAGATATCACAAGAACAATGAAATCTTAATATTTCTTATTCCTTCCATCTAGTGCTTTTTCAGTTCCTTTACAAATGCAATGGACAGTAATTGAATTAATTATATGTTTGATGTATATATGGAACTATATAGTATATGAATTTATATTATTTAATGGATAAGAATTTTGATAACTTGACATAGCATTACATAAATAAGGTTTTATAGATTTTGCAGGCATATGTAATGATATCATTTTATGAAGTAACTGTCAGTGATTATAAAAACTACTAAATTATTAAAGTTTCATCTGTTGCCTTTAAATGCAGGTGCTGTAAGTGTTCTGTTCAAGAAAACAGACATCATTTTTATTGAGTAAGCATAGTTCATCTTCTCAACCAGTTTATTTTATTAAATTGCAGGATCCCATGTTAATACCATGTTAGGATTGCAAATTTTAACCTTCATAACTCAAGAAAGTGAAAACTTAGAGTTTTCATAACAGCGTTAATTTCCTTCCCTTTCTTAGGCCTTATAATAAAGTGTCCATTTAGAACACTAACCAGCAATTCAGGAATTATATATAATCAATGTTGGACAAGTTAATGTTACTAAGAGGATCTTAACTTTCATATTCTCTGATTTGTTTTTAAATTTACAGCTTTAACAGTGCACTAATGGAAAGATTTGCATTTAATTTTCTAATTTTTATGAAGCAGACAAGAACAGATAATAAAGGTGGAAAAGTTGATAATGATTATTTCAGTATGATGACTATTTCATTAGCAAATTTAGAGGCAACCCTGTGAATTTTTAATCAGTGTGTTTGATTTCAGAATGTTTATGTTTATATCATGTTTGTGTTATTTCTACCTCAGCTCCTTAGAAAATTTTAACTTAGGGACACATTTCTATTCTCATGAGAGCCTGTAACTGAATACTTTTTAACATATACTGCAAGTAATCAGTTGCCATGTCCTAAACTGTGGTTCCGATCATAGTTGTATTTTGACAAGTACTGATTTAAGCAATGTACACCCAGGTCCACTACGTGTATTTAAATGTTAAATCACTAATAAACTGCAACAGCACCAAAAGCAGTCCAAAGAAAAATCTACCTTAAACTGGTATATCCCTATTAAATGTTGTCATAAAGGTATTTAAGTGTAGGGGCTGGGCCGGTGGCGCAGCAGTTAAATGCACATGTTCCGCTTTGACGGCCCAGGGTTCGCCAGTTCGGATCCCGAGTGTGGACATGGCACCGTGTGGCACGCCATCCTGTGGTAGGCGTCCCACGTATAAAGTAGAGGAAGATGGGCACGGATGTTAGCTCAGGGCCAGTCTTCCTCAGCAAAAAGTGGGGGATTGGCAGCAAATGTTAGCTCAGGGCTAATTTTCCCAGAAAAAAAAAAAATTTGCTTGTTAGTTTAAATTGGATCACCTAAAAAATCCAGGAGAATGCACATACACACACAGAATCCAAGGTTATGATCATGACAGGCCCTCTGTAAGCCCCCAACAGTGTTGGCAATAGACACAAGGTACACTGTGAAGGAGCATGTAGTACAATTGGCGCAGGGATTTAAGGGTTTTATTTATTGGCTCTTGTTCATAGGTCAGGTACTTGGGGTCGGGATTGTGGACTTCATATGATTTATTTTCAAAGTTCAGATAAATGTAGCTCTGGTAGGCAGTTGCCTTCGTTGTGTGATTTCACATGTTCCGGAAAATTTCATGCTGAAAAATATCTCTCCACCAGTCTGTCGTGGACCCTGCCAACTCCTGGTACTCTGTTCTCTGCTGTCTTCTGTAAGAGTGGTTATTAACCTTGTCTGGATCACAGACCTCTTTTGAGAATATGAAGAAAGCAATAGACATTCTTCCCCTCAAAATGCGTACATGATATTCACTAAAAATTATATGTAATTTAACGAGTTTTATAGACCCTTTCTACCCTTCCTCAAGCCAAACCATGGACAGGTTAAGTCTTTTGCTCCCTAAGAGTCTTTAGAAGAAATGTATTTTAAAAATGGCTTAGAATTTTGCCAGTTGGGAACAAGATGTTAGCAGGTTAATCCGAGTGTATAATTTAGCTTATATGTGTTCACATATTACAATATATTTTCATCTGGTAATAAGGGAGAATCTTAAAGAATTGAGACATTTGACTTAAAAATTCAAATAGTAATAAAACTAAGTCTCCATTTGTACATAATTCAGAGAAAACTTTGCATTTGTTAACTGATAATTATTAAGCAACAATTATGTTTCAAATGCTGTGCCATGCCCTGGGCATAAAGTGAAGATAAGTTAAAGTTTCTAACTTCAAGGACATCATCGTCTACGCATGAGAAAGACATGTCAGATAATGTTTACAATAAAATTGGGAGACTTTTAAGGAGGGAATTGACAAAATAATAATCCTTAACGTTTGTTAAAAACTTGCTAGATGTCAGGCTATGTGATAACGCTCTCTAGGAATTCATCTAGATTACTCTCTATATGAATTATCTCCTTCCATTTTTGCAACCATATGTGATAAGTGCTTTTACTAAAATTTTTCTTTTCAAATGCCAACAGTATAAAACAAAGAGTCTGAGTAATTTTCAGAGGTCATTCAGCTGGGAAGTGGCAGAGGAAGGAACTGAGGCCAGTATGTATGACACAGAGCTTCTGTCTCTCAATATTGCATCATCTAAATTTTTTTTCTTAAAGCTGACTTTAGTAGGAGAGTTGAGGGTGAATAGGAGGAGAAGGAGATTGGAGGAAGAAAACTAGTTATATGGCAATTTTTTGGAATGCTGAAGGTTTGAACTAACTCAATCTTAACAGCGCTGGGCAGAAATGCATATATGTACGAGATTGGACTTAGTGACCAATTAGATATAAGGGGTTAAGGAGAAAAAAAAAATCGAGTGACTCCTAAGTTTCTGACTTGAATGACTTGTGTAATGATGGTGTCTGAGATAGGAAATGAAAGAAGAACAGCTTGGGGAGAAAGGAAAAAATATGACCAATATTCAATTGAGATTTCTGAAATAGCAATGCCTATAAAACATCTAGTAGACCGTTGAACATGGGAGTCTAGAGCTCAAGAAGGGGTTTTGAGCTTGGGCAGGGTGCTCAAATCGTCCTCCACAGACTCCTGGGGTTCTCAAAGATACTCCTAGGGAATCCATGGGGTCAAACTGTCTAAATAACGATCTAAGACACTATAGGACTTTTTCACTGTATTGATATTTGCACTAATGCTGCAAAAGCAATAATGAGTGAAAGTGCCATCGCACGAATAAAGACACTGGCACCGAATTTTTGTATTTCTCATCACCACATGTCCCTGTTAAAAATAGAAAGCCAGGGGCCGGCCCGGTGGCGCAGCAGTTAAGTGCGCACATTCCGCTTTTCGGCAGCCCGGGGTTCGCCCGATTGGATCCCGGGTGCGGACATGGCACCGGTTGGCACGCCATGCTGTGGTAGGTGTCCCACATATAAAGCAGAGGAAGATGGGCATGGATGTTAGCTCAGGGCCAGTCTTCCTCAGCAAAAAGAGGAGGATTGACAGTAGTTAGCTCAGGGCTAATCTTCCTCAAAAACAAAATAAAAAAATAAAAAGCCACTTTCACTTAAGAATGTGGAAGCAGTAAAAAGCTATTAATTTTGTTAAATCTCAACCTTTGAGATTGTTAATAATTAAATATTTTGTATGGTGAAATGCTAAATATTCATAGAGCACTTCTGCTTCAAACAACATACTCTGGTTGTCTCAAGAAGAAACGTGTGCACTTATTCAAATGGTAAACTGAACTAGCCACTTTTTTCATGCAATGCCATTTTTTTTTTTTTTGAAAGAACAACTAACATGCCAACTGTGGTTATTCAGTTGTGGGTATTTGGCAGACATTTTGTCCAAAATGAGTGAAGTGAGACTGTCATAACCATTACTATGAGTTTTACAGCTTCCTAATACTTAAAGACTTTTCTGATAAGGTTGGTGGTGATGTTGAAAATGTTTTTTTATATATGTATTATATAGTGAAATGTGTCATCTTTTGAAATATGAGTATTACTCAGGGAAATAGTATTTTACAAATGTCCAGTGTAGGATGTTACAAAGTTATGCATGGGCAAAAGATCCATTCAAAGCACAAGACAGAGGAATGAATTTTAATGTAAGAGAATGTGGTAAGTTCATTGATACAGTTTTAGATTCCACCTTGCAACTACTCTTTTAGAAACCATCACTTGTCAAGATTTGGTATAGTATCAAAGAAGAATATCCATAGTTATCTCAGAATACTATTAAAATACACCACTCTTTCCCAAATATATATTTTTGTGTGGCAGAATTGTCTTCATAGATTTCAACCAAAAGAGCAGACCAACAGATTGAATACAGAATTAGATATGAGAATCCAGCTGTCTTCCATTAAGCCAGTTGTTAAAGAGGTCTGCAAAAATATGCCACTCTTCTAATTTATTTTAGAAAATATAATTATTTTTTCATGATAAAGATGTTATTTATGTGGACACATAACGGGTTTATTGTTGTTCTTCTTAAAGTAATTAATAAAAATGTTTAAATAAAATATTAGATTGTATTGGTTGATTTGACAGTGGCTTCAGCCTCAGTTCTAAGGGTCATTCACCCTTCACTGAGGTTTATTGTGGCCCTTTGCATAAGATGTCCATTGCATAAATGTGCACACACACACAAAGAATCAAAGAAGACCCTTACTTGATGTAGGCAAATATGCTTTAAGGGATTTTTTATTTTGCTTTAGTAACTTAAATTAGAAATTCTCTAAAGAAAATGTAACATTTTATATATGAGATATAATCATATAAACTATAATATTCTTTAGCTTTGATAAGTATCCAAAAACTATGTTCAAATGAATAATATTAAAACACATATTTTTGGTAGGAAAGAAGAAATCATTAAGTCCATATTCCTGGTAAACTTGCTCCATCTTCTTAAACTATATCAGTTTCAACAACCAAGAAGTGACCCTCTCTCCCTCGCTTGCTATTTTATTGAAGCTCGCTAGCATACATGTATCTTCTAGTAGAAAATTCATGCAGCAGTAACCACATCTTCCTCAATTTTTATCACTATTTATCATTTCTGAGGAACTTCTACTTGATAGTATTTCTAAATCCTCCATGAAAATTTCTTGTAAATTAAAATCTCTATCACTTGAGCAAATTTACATAATTAATTTGTACCTACATACTTAGAGAACGTTGATTGTATTTCTGTTTTTCCTAAATTCTTATAGTAAAGAGCATTTAAAGTGTTATATTTTAGAGGTAAGAACTCCTAGAATATCAAATAACTCATATAGATGAGGAAAAGTTATGAGATAGAACAAACCAGTCTCAGTGGGAGTATGAATTCTGTAATTCCTATGCATTAACCTTGAATTGAGGGAGGGCACCTAATTCTTTATGCCAACCCATATCAGTAATATTCCAGTGGAAAACTACTGAGATGTTATATGCTCTCTGAGCAGAAGGAATGCCATCCTTGGTGATTATGTAATTATAACATTTTTTTATGAAGTCATGAAATAATGTGTGTTCCCTTGGGTATGCCGTTAATATCATATAAAACTATAATTACACTGCTGAGAGTATAGCTACTTTAAGGATAATAGCAACTATTAGACTCTTTCTTTATAAACATAAAATCTGAAGACATTGTAATGCGAATTCTAAATCATAGATGAATATTTTGAATGACCACAAGTCCTATAATAGTGTATCATGGGGCTCGTTCGGTGGTGTAGTGGTTGTTTGTGTGCTCCGCTTCAGAGGCCTGTGGTTTGCAGCTTCCAATCCTAGGCTGGACCTATACACCGCTCATCAAGTCATGCTGTGGAGGTGTCCTACATAGAAAATCAAGTGAGATTGAGATTGGCACAAATGTTAGCGCAGGGACAATCTCCCTCAAACAAAAAGAGGAAGATTGACAACAGATGTTAGCTCAGGCCAATCTTCCTCAACAACAACAACAAAAACGTGTATCATGGCAAAAGGTAAGAAATGAGATGATCGTAAAATCAAAATCCTGTTGCCATGACTTAATTGAAAAGTCATCAGAGTTGAGACCTCAGTTTGGCTCACTGTTTGGGTGTAACTAACTATAAAATTTTGAAAAGCCAGAGTATTGGTAAAGTCAAGAAATAACTGAAATGGGAACAGGAAAAAAAATCACAATTTTCCATTTCCATGTCTTCCTTTGTTATCAGCTCATTCTTGGCTTGCCATATTTTATTACTCAGCATGGACTAAGGATCTAATATTTCACAGCATTCTCATTCCCTCTCTATATTCTTTTATTTTGGCCATACTCTCCAGACTAATCTCAAGCTCCATGTGAATCCAGTTATTCTCTTTTCTTATTTGTGGGCTAGTGAGCGTGGCTGGAAAAAACTACATGACCGTGTGCATGGATATCTTGAAAAGGCTAGAGTTCCAGACCGAGCTGTGCTTTTCAGTACTGGTTTGCCCCTAGGAAGCTCTTTATTTTTCTGTCCTCTGTACTTCACCAGCTTCTTTCAGACCTCTCATAATATATGTACCCCTTTTTTCAGGTTTATTCTTTCCCTAATTTATTCTTTTTCTAATTGTACTGCTTAAAATTGTCAAAATAGCCAAGATTTGTTAAACAAGTGTCACCAGAAACTAGAGTTGATGCTTAACAGTTTCTTTTAACTCTAGTAATACTGAAAGTTAAGTGTTATTATTCTCCAATTTTAAAAATAATGAAACTGAAGACCAACCTTAATTAGAGGAGCCAGGATTCAAAGTCAAGGTTTTATGACTCCCAAGTGAAAATCATTTCCATTACAATGTGCTCTTCCTGTTTTATACAGGGATTCTTAAGTGATTTTCACTCGTATTCTATCAGTAGTTTAAATCTTCCTAAAGAATACTTTCTTCTGTAAGAATCTGAAATTCGCTCATTCATGTATGCAAACTTTAATCATCTAACATTACTGCAACAAATAAAATACCCCAAACATTATGAGGTTTTAAAAAAATTGGATAATTTTATTTCCTCCCCTCCAGAGGATCAGAGTCAAATAAGGGAGATATGACAGGTATTGAGTAAATTACAGGCAGTAATTTTAGTAATATTAGTTTTCCAGGGCTGCTGTAACAAAATGCCATGAACTAGGTGCCTTAAACAACAGAAATTTGTTCCTCACAGTTCTGGAGGTTGAACTCCAAGATCAAGGTGTGTGCAAGTTTGCTTTCTCCTGAGGTCTGTCTCCTTGGCTTAGGGACAGCAGCCTTCTTGCTGGCTCCTCACAGGAGCTCTCCTCTGTGCGTGTGTACTTCTGGTGTCTCTTTGTCTTCTTAAAAGGATGCCAGTCCTATGGATTAGGGCCTCACCCTTTTGACCTCATTTAACTATAATTACCTTTTTAGAAGCTCTGTCTCTGAAAACAGTCACATGGGGAGAGGAAGAGTTGCCTTCAACATGTGAATTTGGAAAGGAGATAATTCCCTGTGTAACAGCCAACAAATATGATATTGTCTCCAGTGAGTTAAAAAAAAAATACTATGAGTGTTTAGAAAATTGAGAGTTAAGTATAATGTAAATGCAGATGATTCTGGCACATATGCTGGAGAAAAGGAGATAGAAGTTAGAACTTGATAAGTATAATCTGGAAAAAAATTGACACAGGAGAAAGAATATTTCTTATGATGGAAATTGACCATGGCAAAGTTGCTTATATAGGAACTAGCAAGGAGTGTATAACTGTGTGTATAACAGGCTGAGAAGCTGTGTTAGTACAGATAGTGATGGCTTTGAAAATTTCTCAGTTGGCATTAGCACTGTCCTTGAAGTTAGAAATATTTCTCTACTTTCTTCTTCATCCGGCAAAATCTCTCAGAGACTGAGGGTATTGTTTGTTTGTAATATCAATACATAAATCTAAACTGGATTGATTCAAAGCTAAAATGATCTATTGGTGGCAGATGAGGTAAACAATTACCATGGTCTGTTGCACTGAGATCAGACTTTCCATTTTTAGTGCTTTAATGCCTTCAATTTAAGGTTGCATTTTGCCTATCACACCTTATCTCATCCTTTCTCCTGGCACGAACCCTGTGTTTCTGCTAGCTCAGTACCAGCCGTATCCATAATGTATAGACCCTGCATCTAAGTCTACCCTTATGCATTTGCTCATGAATTTATCTTGTCTCAAGTGCTCTACCCAACGGCTCTTCATTAATTGTTTTGTAAAGGCTACCTTCAAGTTCAACCTCTGTAGGGGTAAGTCTTTCCTGAGGTTTATCAGCGAATTTCTAAGCTATGTTACAGACTATTCTCTTCAGGGAAGTATTTGATAATGTTCTATCTTGCATAGATCCTTGGACGTCCCACGCAGGCAAATTTTGCCTTCACAATTAGAGGCAAGGATTTCATTTGCTACCTTGTATGTTACATTGTGCGTACAATACAGACATTGTAAACTTTCATTGATTGTAACAGCAGGGCCTATTCTGAGGCATAGGTCAGATTTTTAAAAAGAGAGAAAGAGAGACCCTCACAAGCCACAGGAGGCATTCACTGCTCCTTAGCGTTTCATCCTCCCCATTGAGCTTCATGAGGGATTAGTAGTAATGGTATTTTACAACCTAGAATAAGTCAGGTTACAATATTCACTGTTTCCTGTAATGGGAACGGATTGAGCTCTGTCTGAAGCCTACCTGAAAAATGGCAGTTTGGGGAAAGATTTCATACCCTGTGCTTAAATATTTTCTGAATTTCCTGCCAATAAAGGTGCCCATCATCTCGCCATAAGAACACACATTTTGTGTATTATAAGTAAAGTTATTAAGACAATATGTGAGAGGAAGGGAAATTGTTTTATATTTGCCTCTCTAGTGACCTTTTGAACATAGTCATGGCTTGTACCACCACCAATATAGGCGACAAAATGAGTGACATCTCTAGGCATTTCAGACATGAGACCTCATGTTATTTTAAGATCTTGTGTCTCCTCACAATGTTTAGTACCCTTATAATAAAGAAAAAAAAACAAGTTACCTTTATTGTGTGTAAATAGTAAGGTAAATTTTAATCCTCATTGTTCCTTTATCTTTTCCATAAAGAGAATTGCCAACTATCAGTAAAGGAGGTAGGCTTTAAGAACATCTCCTTTGATAATGAAAAGAGCCTAATTTGGGAACAAGTTTCTGCATCATGAAAGCTTTTAACCAGAGGATCTAAGTGTGGAAATTATGTAAATACTATGGCCTTTCCCTCTGGGGGCAGTATAACTCTCCATGCAGAATTCTGGTTAGACTACTGAGAAAGACGCTGATGATTACATACGACCACCAGTTCATTTCCGCTCTGTTAATGCAATACAATATATTTTTATTGACCTTCATTATGCATCAAGTGTTTGATAGGTTTTGCAGGGAAAAGGCAAAGAGGTGCCTGTCTTGATCTCAAGGAGCTATATGAGGTTATCTTTTGGGCTAATAATTTTTCTGACCAAAGATTTCCAACGATCTCCTAATATTGATAAGGTTTATCAAACCTCTCTCTACCTACCCTTCATCTTATTGCACATGCCACGCTCTTATCACATCATATCATACTTCAATCTTTGATCTGGAAGCTTTGGAAAGTTATCAGATTTAAAAGATGCAAAAATTTAACACAATACACCTGAACTCTGTATAAAGATGATGCTTTTGTGCCAATATTACTTGGCTCTATAACATTCACTTTGAAAGTAGACTGAATGGCTCTAAATAAATTTTTAATTAAGCATCTAATGTAGATAATTTGGGACAGAGTGAAGTTTGATTTTATTTTTCCCTGTCATTGACCTTTTTTTCTATATCCTCTCTTCATCAAAAGAAATGGGATTTTGTCCTTACTTCTAAATCTTGATGCCATTATTATATACATTTCAACTTAAACAAAACTAAAATTTTAGATACAAGAGAACATTGGAACACTTAAAGAATCCATAGCTTTCAAAAAGTGGAAATGGCATTTTACCCATTTTGGTTTGTCTAAGACTTAAAATGATATGATCGTTTTTTGTTTTGCTTTTCTTTTTCTACTTTGTGTTATTTATGAGCCTATTATCTGTAAGCAATAGGTAAGATTCTTTTAAAACATTTGTGCAGGCTGTATCATATATTGTTACATGCCATCAAGTCGGCTCTGACTACTGGCAACCTTATGAATGAGTGATGTCCGCAAGGCCCTGTCCTCATATCTTTGTTTAAATCAAATTAAGTTCAGCGCAAATACCCACCCTTTCCCTATAGACACACACATGGTAGGACTTTCAATGTTGGTCATTTGTTGTGGCAAGAGAACCCGTGCTTGTCTGTGTGTCGACACACAAGTTTGGTGGTGCTTACACAATCCCCAGAATGGTCCTTTGGGTTTGACTGTCTGCAACCTTTGTTCCTGCAGGCTGAAAGTTACTATGTAACCCAAGTATAAAAAGCCTGACCTAAACCTTGAAACCAAGGGCGCTTAATGAATTGCCCTTAGCCCATCATTGCCTAAAAATGCTCCTTTCTGGCTCTGAAACACACAAAAAATCTGTTTCCACTCCTTGGTATAATCAGAGCTCAATCTTTAGGAATAATTTCTTGTTGCATTCTGGGAGATGGGACAATTTCCCCTCTCTTTTTCTTAATGAATACAGCTTAGAAATAAAACGTAAGTTACTCTCTCAGTAGATTATCTGCCTACATTAAATTTTCAATAAATCACCTTCCTATGCTTAAAAGGACAATTTGTAAAAGCCACTGATTTGAGGATAGAGAATAGGGATTTGAGGTGTTCAGGGAAGGTGAGAAGAATGAGCAACCACACCACATGCTGAGCGAGTTGCATGTTAAGCATGTTGCATGAAAAGGAGAAAGCCATGACCGAAGATTGAAACGCAGAAAAGGCAAAAGCACAAGAATTTAAAACCACAACTTCAACAGTTTCACATACTGATTTGCTTAATCGCCATTAATCCCTATTTGTCTCATTAATGTAATGAAGGAACCTGGTTGAAAGGAAGTTCTAAAGTAAGTTCTAATTCTATTTAGAGATTATTGTGCAGCTGACTATTTAATTGCTTTAAAGAAGTCTAGGCTATTTCTATACTGTCAGAACTAAATAGAAGGATTTATCGTTCTCGATAAATCCAGTGCCTTCTTTGTGAATCCAGTAAACATCGTGGCCTTGTAAGGATTTCCTGAAGAAGATATAGAAAGTACAGCCAAAAAATGATAACCAAACCAATAATCTTCTATTTTGTAAAACTATAGGTTATAATTAAAGCTGTTCAGTATTACCTCCTGGGTGGGGTTTAATCTATCATTTGTTCTGATTGGATCCCAAACTTTCCAATATGAGATTATAACCAAACCTGTAGTAGAAGAAAGTGCTGCTGTAGAATCATAAGAAAATTTTTTCTGAATTTTGATAGTCTGGTGTTCTCTCCGTAAATAATTTTTTGGAACTATTGTAATGTGATGGTTTTCTTATATAGCCCAATTCTATTCATTTAAATGTCTTTAAAAGTTAAAACTTAACATTTTCTCTCTTTTAAATCCCACACCATGTTGTTGGTACAAATCATTTATCTGCTGATGTTTTACAATCCATAGTCCTGTTCATGCTGAGGTTAACTGAAGGTCTCCAAAGGCATTTAATTAGAAAGGGAAGGAAAAGAAAAAGAAAAAAAAGGGCCTTGTTCTCAAGGCCAGGAAAGCAGTGACCCTATGCTAAAAGTCTAGTATTTAATTATATTTCCAAATAAAAATATGTAAATAGAATGTGAATGCTGCAGCA
This sequence comes from Equus przewalskii, assembly GCF_037783145.1. Classification (NCBI taxonomy): domain Eukaryota; kingdom Metazoa; phylum Chordata; class Mammalia; order Perissodactyla; family Equidae; genus Equus; species Equus przewalskii. The sequence continues at coordinate 76,879,774 of NC_091834.1, forward strand.
TATGACTAATAGCAAAAGCAGGAAATCAACTGAGAAGCCTCACGCTCTGATAGCTTGCAGGATCCCTGGGTTCTAGCTCCAGCTCTGTAATAACTAGATGACTGACCTTTTGAAAGTTATTTATTCTCCCTGGGCTTCAGCTCCCTCAGGTATAAAATAAGAGGTTACTGTAGATTCTGCCCAAGGTTCCTAAAAGTCTGTAATTCCCATGATGTAGGCTATGTATTATGGCTTCATAGCAAAGTCAGTTCAACAATGAAATATACTGTATCTTTGGAAATTACGCAATATATTTTCTGCTTTTCTATGGAACACTACTATAGATTGGACCAACGGTGAACAGAACCAGAAAGGTCCAACCAGAATATTTTCCCTAGGAAATTATTAATTGGGAAATAAGGAGGGAGAATAACTGGGAAAGGGAAGAGCGAAAGAGGAGAAGAGAGAGATTTATCTTTTAGGGTGACCCTAGTACACATCCTTGGATGTCTAATAAGTTTCTCAAACTACCATATGCCCCAAATTAAACTTCTGATCTTCCCCTCAAGATCTCCTCTCACTATATCTTAGCCCTCTCAGGTGATGGAAACCATATCCTAATTCCCGGGTGAAACATCTTGGAGTCATCCTTGATTCCAAGCTTTATCTCACACATGCACGTAATCAATGACTTTATGTTCAAAATGCATCCAGAGAGCAGCCAGTTCTCATTGCTACCACACTGGTCAAAGCCATTGTCATCACTCACCTGCATCATTGCATCAGCTGCTTAACCAGAATCCCTGCTCAACCCTTGCCCAATTTCAGTGGCTAGAGTTAGCCTGTCAAAACCTGTTTGATCGTGTTACTTCTTTTCTCAGAGCTGTACAATGGCTCCCCATTTGAAACAGAATAAAATTCAAAGTCTTTATAATGGTCAACTTGGCCCTACGTGATCTTCTCCCATCCTGGCACTCTTCTCTGTTTTCTCAGACATCTCCTTGCCTTTCTGCCCCTCTGATATGTCTTCTCCCGCTGTTCCTCTTGCTCAGTCTGCCCTTGCCTCACTGGCCTTCTCACTGCTTTTCTTATTCCTGAAGCACATGCGGGGCTCTTGCACTCACTGTTCCTTTGCCTGGAATACTTTCTCCCAGCTATGCACTTGGCTAACTGCATCACCGCCTTCAAATTTCTGCCTTATCTTGTTATTCAATCCTGTGCCTTTGTCTCTTTTGTTCACTGATGCATCCCAAACATCTAGAAGAGTGCCTGGCACATAGTAGACACTCAGTAAATATTTGTTGAAGGTATTAATCTTAGATGTTATATTTCTACCACTGAAACTTGTCTTACTTTGCTAATCTCATCCACACTGTGTCTAGTTTATAAATTCAACTCTGACATCAGCTTTGTCCTTCATTTTGCCAACTTCTCTGGGAAGGACCTCACCATTGCCCCGTGTTCCATCAACAACTCTGTACTAAGTAGTCTCCAGAAAGAAGCCTGGTTTAGTAAAGGAGGCATTTTTAATACCCAGATTTCTCTGGATAAAAACAGTGAGGAGGACAGGAGGTCAATTTTCAAACCAAAACTATCACAGACTAGCAGGCACATCTCTTTAAGGATGGGATAAGCTGAGATGATGACAGGAGGAGAATAAAAATTGTAAGAAGCAAAAGAGAAAAGTTATAAACTACACAAAGAATGTGTTTGAAGATACAGTTGATATTGTAGGCAAAGGTATAAAAAGAGACGTTTAAAGATATAGCAAGATGGTGATGTTATGACAAAGCCAAGGTAAAGTTCACAGCTATTACTTACGTATTGTATTTTCTTTGAGATAGGAAGGAAGGAAGGTGCTAATTTAAGAGTACTAATTGACAAAGCCTGCTTTTAAATTGTGTTCTGAGCCAAGGAATCACTTTAGATGTAGGTGGTCAGAGTTCAAGGCTGGATCAAGGAGTGAAGACCGGGCTTTGAGTCAGACAGTAGCGATCCAGCAGGTTTCATCTTGGGTCAGGACCTGAGGGACTAAGAAGACTGAAAGGCTGGGCACAACATGGCCCGAAGGCCAGTGTATCAGCTAGAACTCCTCTTTTCAGTCTCTACTCCGAGAGGACAGAAGATGCAGACATGTATTTGCCTTATTGCAGCCAAGGGTTTAGTCAGTGCCCTAAACAATCCTGCCTTCTCCTGATTAAGGTAGGGGCAGAGGTGCTGAGCCTGTGGGGAATGAATGCAGAGATGAGAAAAATAGCGGCATGTCAACTGTGCAATTACTTAATACTTTTTGACTTGCATGGTTAAGGCTATAGAAAAGAAGGAAATGGAAAATGCACCTACAAGAAAAGATAAATGAGATTTTCCAAATAGGAAGCACATGTTCTAAAGAGAAGCCCTATGTATAGTATTAATGTGAATTTCTGTAAGTGTGAAAAATGGACGTTTAGGTAAAGGATCACCTATGTGTTATAAATAACTTGTAAATATGATTGAAAAAATAAAATGTAGAACTTTGTACTAATTTAAATAGGAATAAAATAAGAATGTTTAATAGTTTAGAATTATTATTCCAAAATTCATTTAAAATGTTCAAATGGGGAAAGAAGGTGATATCTAAAACGGCTTGTAGGCTTTGACAACTGTGCCCTTACTTGTAGGTGATTTTAGACAACTGTGACTTAAAGTAGAGATGACTCCAGTTAACAAACAGCATCATGGTGAATCACATAGTCCCAGGGAAAAGTAAGCTTTATCTTGATCGATGAGAAATCCTGAGTTGTGATGATGAAACACAAGCAGGGTAATGTGTATAAGGAACGTTAGGCTAGGAGTCAAGGAAATTTTTATTTAGATTCCACTACGATTTTTGAGGGAGGGAAGCAAAGGGATGATGACTTATTAAAGGTATCTCCATCTAAGTGATATTTATATTCCTTTCTCATGTAAGTTTTCTACACTGAATCCCAAATTCCAAAACCAAGAGGTCACTTGCTGTCCTGAAGTTAAACTTTGCTACAGAGGATTTCCAATGTAGTAACCACAACTAGACACAGTATTTCGATGCATTTTAGATAACTTTATGCCTTCAAGATATTATCTATTAAAATCCTCTTTCAGTGAGGCAGCAAGTTCATCAATCTCGATATGTTCCTGGGATTGGAAAGGTGGGGAGTCCTTATCTCTGTGGAATCAGAGGCAGAAAGTGTAAATGGAGCAAATAATGGGACTAAAGAAAGAAAAGGGATTAGAGAAGAGACTCAGCCCTAGTCCCCTGTGTGTAGTCAGGATGTTCAGGAGCTGAAGACGCAGCTGTGGGCAGTGCTGGATTATCCAGTCGCCCAACTGGGTGTGTGATTAGGGTGCGAGTCAAGCAGAGATTACTGGATTAATTTTGTATTTCAAATTTCTAAGTAAGTGTTAAAAAGGTCCCCATGGGTAAAGTTCGAACTGTGCTGGTCTTCTTAGCCTTGTTTTAGGGTTTAGTACTATTTTGTTACATTGAATTACATAACATAATTACGTGTGTGAGGGATTATTCATGTAATCACTTTCAATTCTCAGGGCTGGTCATACAGTCCTGGGTGTGGACATGGAAAATAAGCAGGGCTTGGGATTTGGAGAGAAGCTCCTGACTCCTTCAGAATCATGTCAACACTTTCTGCCCCCACGTTCTGGGTGGCGTAGATCCAGTGAATGCTGCTGCCGCCCTTGCTCCCTGACTGGATTCCAACATGTGACAAGACAAGGGGGTGGAGTTAGAAGACAACTGTCCTGGAAAACAGCAGACCAGTTGGGTTCTAACTTTCTCACCGGAAGTTCTCTGAACTTTTAACTATTAATTTGTTAAAAGAACAGAGTGGGCCAAATTATTTCTGGAATCTGTCATTATTGTGTGACCTTGGGTAGATCACCAACTTTTTGGTCATGTTTCTTCTGTCTTTAAATGAAGTGGGATAATAGTTCTTAACCTCACTCATCTCTCCCTCCTTCCTTCCTTCATTTTTCCTGCTTTCCTTCATTCCTTCTTTCCTTTCTCTCTTTCCTGAATGAGATAATACATGTGAATGCACTTTAAGAACTCAACAGGTGGCATATAACCGCAAGGCATTATTACAGTTTCTAAGGGAGCGTAGGTTAACGGCTGCTGATACATGTTATGTGGCAAGCACAGCGTTATGTGTGTTTATAGTATGTTATCTCATACAGACTTAACAAACTATCAACGAAGTGGTTATCATACCTTTGCTATGGGTGAGAAACCTGGATTCATGGAAGTAAAGGTGTATGTGTAAGGTCAAAACATAATGGCAGAATTTATGATTCAGACCCAGGTCTGCCTGATGCCACTCTGCCAACTTATTTCTTGCCCCTTTTAGGGAAGCAGATCCACGAGGTGAATGAAAAGGATTAAGGCAGCTGGAGTTTTCCTGTTCTGTTCTGACTAAATATAATGGCTGCTCTTCTGTTTCCTTTGAAAAAAGGCAAAAGGGGTCTGAATAGCTACTTCTATGGGGTATTGCAGGGAGAGAATTTTGAGGATAGTGTTTTTTTTCCCTTATGATTTGCATCACTGCAATGTCTCATCACTAGAATCCTGCAGTTTTAATCATTGTTCTAAAGTAGGTGTTGAGGAGGAAGTGCGTATATGTGGAATTTCAGAATGTGCATCATTTATAAAGCCCCACAGATGATTTAAACAGGCTTCCTACCAATGACAACTTCTGTTCTAGGTTTTAAAGCTTTTAAAAGAAGGGGGAGGGGGCTTTGCAAACTTTACAAGTGTCATTCTAATTATTGAATAGCTATGGGTTTACTTCTCAGAAGAGAAAGCTGAGAGACTCAGCTTGTAGTGTTAGTTTCAGAAAATGGTGACCAATTAAGTTCATCATCATTTTCAAAAGGAACCAGTAGCAGTGAGAACTTAGCTGTTAATGCCTACATCTTTCTCTTTCCTTGTCCTGTCAAGATAACTAGGGAAGGGCTGCGTCAATCCTGAGAAACACCTGCTCTAAAGTCTAGGTTCCTTTGGGCTATTTGTCACCAGAGAGTAAAAAGGCCTGGGATAGTTGTTTTATTTGACACTAATTCAGCAGGGCAAACCATACCAAGGGCATCACATCTCAATGTCTGAACACACTTCTCATCTTCCACCGTGATTGGTCTCAGATTATAGTACTGTGTCAAGGTTCATTTGATCCAAAGTGTTTCAGCTTTTACCTCTCACAGGTTCCAATGAAAGAAATTTCCAGAATGTAAAGGTCGAGGATTCCCTAACCTTTAATAATTTTATTATATTACTCTTCAGATTCTTCTTTGCAGATCCAGAGACAGTTTTTCTCATTAGTGGTGAAACTGCTAATTGCTAGTTGAGAATAGAGTAGTTTTTCTTTTTGGTGTAAGGTTTTTGACTTTCAAGGTATTTCTTGACAGTTCAAGTACTTTTTGTGTGAAAGCTAAACTACTACATTGAAAGAAACCAATTCATGTGTCTTTGATGTAAATTTAAAAAATCTATTTAAAGTACTTCTTAGTAAGCATGGAAGTGACTAATATTCTTTTTTATTCTGAAAGTTAATTTTGTCTTCTAGTGGAAATCTGATTGTAAGTTTAAGAATATTTGACAGAATTTTTATTCCTAACAAAATTTACAAATTTAGTCTATCCCAAAGTGCATAAGCTCTCCATACATTTCTTTGAAATTTTCAAGAGCATTCATTTTTACTAATTTTCCTTTATCATTTTCAGTTTGGTTAATAATATGAAGCTGTTTATAGGAGATTTGACTATAAGCCAAATGTCTTGGAAGTAATTATTGGTTTCCATTAAGAATTTAAAAATTGAAAGGGGAAAGAAGACTATAAGGAAGACACAGAGCGTTTTTATGGAAGATGAATGCCAGAACTCAGGAAGGCGCTGAGGAAAAACTGGACCACTGTGTTTCTCCTTGAACATTTTTGCTTCATCAGGTTCCAATTGTTTGTTGTCCTTAAATGGCGAAACTTTCTGTGGAAACCTGCAGCTGCGCATTTCCCAGACTAAACTGGACACACTGATTGGACACACCTGTGGATGTTGACGGGCTGCCACAGGAGAGATGGTGTTTGGTGTTGGTTTTATTCTTTTTGATCCTTCTTCTTTGATAGATGTATATAAGCTAGAGCTTGAGAGTTGACACTGTTATGGCGGTTGAGATAAATTGGTTAAGACAGGAATTTTGAAAAGCATAATAATTTCAAATTAATATTTCATTAGGATCAGCCCAGAATATCCAAATGTGTACCAATCTGTTTTGTTGTTTTTTTCAAAAAAACCCCCAAACCTGTAAAGCCTGTGACTAATTAGTTATCTGTCATATTTTGCCTCAGTTTATTGTCAGCTCTATGAAGTTAAAAAGATGTCACACCAGTGACTTGTTTTATAAGAAGAAAGGCACTATTTTAATCTTCAAAAAACAACAGCTTGCGGGGATCAATCTTTTAAAGTATATGCTTCACTGGTTGCAATTATTAATCAGTTTCCTTCAGGAAATATATGAAATTAAATATTAAAGAACAGATCTAAATAGTGCTACAGTCTCAGGGCTTCTGAGAGCATAATTTCCTTATTAGCCTGAAATAACTGACCTTCCTCTATCCAGATGTAGAATCTGGATGAATACAAAATCCCTCATTCTCTCTCTATACCTCATCATTTGGGCTTTATTTACCTGGTAGCACTCTCTCTCTTTTAATAGGCACAGTTTCTTAGAAGTTAACTTTCCGTGATGGCATAGTTAACTGCTAAATAAAGATTCTGTTTATAAAAAGAGAACTTTAACATTATGCTCAGTTTGTTGTTGATTCACTCAGCTAACAATATTTATTTACCACCTATCTTGTGCCAGGCACTACTCTAATTGCTTGAAATCCATGAACAAACAAAGCTTTATGAAGCTCACATTTTTATGGCAGATAAAAGATATTATTAATAAGCCTGTATCATAAGCAAATTACAAGGTGTGTTAGAAGGTGCTAAGTGCTATGGCAAAAATAAGAAAATGTAGACAAGAGCAAAGGAAGTCATGAGTGCTAAGGTGTGGGAGGGGAGGCGAATCACGTTTTTAAAAAGCTGCTCTGTTTGCCTTATTAAGGATGTGACATTTGGACAAAGACGTGAAGGAGGTGGTCAACTTAGCAGTGGGGACACTTAGGCTGAGGGAGGAGATAAAGCAAAGACTCAAAAACAAGAGCATTCCGTGGAGTATTTCAGGAGGAGCAAAGGAGAGTTTGGCTGGAGTAGAGTGAGCAAGAAGGCGGTATCGGGAGATGAGATTAGAGCAGGGCCGGAGGGGTAGGATGCCCCCATGCAGATCTTGGAGGGCATAGTTGGCTATTGTGAGGACTCAGTGTTTACTCTGAGAAAAATGGGGAGCTACTGCAATGTTTTGAGCACAGAGTGATATCATCTGATTTATTTGAATTCTGGATACACTTTGAATGATGAGTCAACAGGAGTTTCTAAAGGATTAGAACATCAGAAAGATGCAAACTCACGTGTGTTACCTATGGAAACCATCGATATCTTGGTAAATAATATTCATAGCAAATAAGAATAGTAACATTCATTGTAAATATTAATATCCAAAGCATTGCTGTATGCCAGATACTTCTCTGTTTTACGTGCGCTAATGCAGTTAATTCTCACAGCGTTCTCTCAGAGGTAAACTATTATTTCCACTCTCCTGAAGAGGAATCTGAGGTACAGAAAATTAAGTTCCTTGCCCAAGATCACACAGCTGAAATGAGACAGAGTTGGATTGAAATCTGGGCATTACAGAGTGCATGCTCATAATCTCAACTATTCATATATTGAAGCAAAGATTATTTATAGGAAAAGCCCAAAATAGGAAAAGGTCATGCCTATCTCTCATCTTACAGTGAATCTTCTTTTGCTTCTTTACAGGGAAGAGATAACAAAGCTGGGAAGTGCGGACAGTGCTGAACGGGAGTGATTGTATTACTTCAGATAGTAATGTCTTGTATTTCTGCTATGAGAACAAGCACAGTTTCCCCACAGAGGTTCTCCCTCGTGTAATAACTTCCTCAAGAACCTATTGCAGCTTCACTTCTTACTGGCCTCATTCTGGGACTCAGGTTCCTGGAGCAGCCCTTATCTGGGAGATATCTGTATCATAAATGATACCAGAGAGAATGTGCCAAACCATAGGCTTCCTCTTAAATCTTCTGTAAGGTAGAGACATCACCTCTGCCCACATTCATTGGCCAAAACAACTCATGTGACCACTCCTGAGTTCAACAGAGCAGTACTACATGCACATCCCACAGGGACAGGCCCCATAGAGAGGGACGTGAAATTGTGAGTGGATTCTAATCTACCACAGTGCCAATGCCTTAATTTTAATATTGCTCACATACTTTGCAGCTGCTAATCTACTGGCGTTTTCCAGGACTGGACCGGTCCATAAATAAAGCAACATAACACAGCTAGTGCATTCTTTGGCTCAGGCAATCTCTTTTAACTATTTAAGCCAGTGCCTTGGCAGAGAACCCTTGTGAAGAACTTTGACAGGTTTCCTGATTGGGGCTCAGTGAAGGGGTGGAGCAGAATGGTGTCCCTCTGGATTTTTCTCAGCAAATGGATTATAAGCTTCCATGAAACTCGTCTCTTCTGAAGAAAAATAAAAATACCATTCCCTAAAATGTTGGTGGAAAATCTGAGCTTCAGCTGGCTGTATATGTCTCATGAAGGGAGAGAATAAGTAGGGCCTAAATAAAGAAACTATTATTTCAGTATTGTATCTTTCTGCTTTTACTAGAGGACATATGCAATATCATAATGTATAAGTTTGCACGTTTCTCCCATAGAACATGAGCTCCTTGAAGACAAGGCCTGTGTATTATAAGCTTTTTCTCTTTACTACTAGCACAGTGCTTGGCAAACAGAAAGTAATCAAACTTCACAGAATGTACATAAAAATTCACAGAGTGAATGAGTGAGTGAATGAACAAATGGCTAATTTGAAGCCAGGTGAATGCATTTAATCAAGGTTGTCCTGAAAGCAAGTGGTATGCCAGTGATTCTAATAGTTTAGTTTTTGCTTTTTGTGCTTCACTCCAGAAAATCTTCCTGAATGGTTCAACAAGATTGATTTATTCCACAGAGTGGTGTTGACTCAAATAATGAATAGTCAATCTATAAATGAAAATTACCATGAGTTTATTTTATGAACCTATCCGAGGACCATATAGCCCAGGAGAACTTCACCAAGCCTTCACCAAGGTAGGAAGCTCTCCAAAGACGTGAGGTGTACAGCGTGGTTAGATATCGTCTTGGAACAAGGAACATACATCAGATATGGCAGGGAATATCTCTTTTTACTACAGTCACAAGATGTTTTGGTAGCACAGCAGGTCAGTGGTCACAAGATGAGCACAGCAGATCAATTTGACCCTTAGTTTCTGGGAAGAAATGATTATCTTTTTTGTGTGTGTGTGAGGAAGATTAGCCCTGAGCTAACATCTGCCGCTAATCCTCCTCTTTTTGCTGAGGAAGATTGGCCCTGAGTTAGCATCTGTGCCCATTTTCCTCTATTTTATATGTGGGACACATGTCACAGTGTGGCTTGATACACGGTGCGTATGTCTGTGCCCAGGATCCCAAACGGCGAACCCTGAGCTGACAAAGTGGAGCACACAAATTTAAACGCTACACCACTGGGCCGGCCCCAGAACTGCTTATCTTTAAAGAAATGCTGATATGAGGGAAGGCATACATCCCTCTCTTTAAGGGCATCGTTCTTGGCTTTGGGATATTATAAATGTTTAAAGCAAATGTACAATGCATGCTGGATGGGCCACATTAGGCCTTTCTGGAAAAACAAGGTCAGGCCAAATTAGTTTTAAACCAAATGGCGTCCTCATATACCTCAATATATATATGTGTATATATATATATATATATATATTTTTTTTTTTTTTTCTTATTGCTTTTCATTTATATCAGTAGGAATGTGATGTGTGCTGGAAGGCCTTCCACAGGAATGTACTGTTTAGGGAAAGTGGCCACTCTTGCATGACATAAAGGAGAAGTCTTTTGTATGTCAGAGAAGATTTGCTTTTGCTTGTTTGTTTTGTTTTGTTCTCTCCTCAAGGAGGCTCTCGTATTCTTTTAGACATGAAGTATAAACCATGTGGTAGAACTTTTCTTGAGATTTAGGATAATTTTATGATATTTTTATGAGACTAATTTACCCTATTTATTTAAGAACTTGTTCTGCTAAAGATTCTCCAGTGTCCAAGATGTTCAATCTAATTTCTCTTTAAACCTCATGCCCCACCCCTGCCGTCTCCTCACTTCTCTTATATATCTAGAATTTCTATAAATCAAATTGATCTGAAAAGGGCAAATGTGTAATTCTTCCATGAAGAGTTGTTTCAAAATTTGATGCTACAGTTATTATTCCTATCTATAGTGAATAAAGGTTAATTTTTTAAAAATCTGAATTTATTTTGTTTTCTTTTTGCAAAAGAATTTCCTTCAATATATGTGAACTAAATTTTTATTTTATTTCATTTTGTTTTGTTTTTTAAGATGAAAACATCCTCTTAGTTTGTACATCTGGAAAAGCAGTCACGTTTGGAATGATTTTCAATTTTTTACCAAGAAAAACACTGTCTTATTAAAGTGTAGACCCCATTGTATAACAACTCTCATTTCTTTTCCTTTTTTGAAATTATAATTCTAGAACTTTTGCCCAAATAGTCAAAACTATGAATAGAAATTTGTCTTTTTGTTTTACCGATAAACTTCTTTTCTGATAGGTGTCTTTTTCCATAGAGGAACAGGGTTGCTAAGTTTAGCACTGTCAGAGGCTCCGGGATCAAAGCTCTCTGCTCAGTCTCCAAAATGGAATAGCTGCCACCAGCCTTTCAACTCCAAGTCTTTATGAACCTGGACTTTTTGGACCGAAGTTAGAAGTCTGTCAATTGAATTCCCTTTATAAAGTTTTACTTCAGATTGGTGCCCTTCGCTTCGTTTCCCCTCAGGGATCCTTTAACTTCACTAGAATATTCTCTGGAAAATGATACCTTTCAGTGACTTGTGCCTGAGTCCTATCAGAATTTTCAGATTACTTGCCAATGCTCTAGGACTTTCTTCCTTCCTTGTCTAATTAATTATTAAATTCAGGATGTCATTTACTTGATTGTTACAGCGAATATTTCTGTCCTGGCAGGTTTTCGTTTTATTTTTGCTTTCCTCTGATTTAATACTACTTTTTAAAATATAACATTGATTTACTTCCTTTTTTTTCATGAAGAAGGTAGAAAAAGTACAATAACCTGATCATTTTTGCTAGTTGGAGAGCAGAACCTACTCATAGGCCTGTCTCTCATTTCTAACTGGTGTTAACTGGAAGGATTTTAATCTGGAATAACCAGTGTACATTTATCATCTCATGTTAGAAAGCAGGAACGTCTTTATAAGAAGTGATTCATACGCAAATCTGAAAAGCTGCCTCCTCCTTAGAATTGACTTAGTTTTGAGGTGCTTCTTCATTTTTGAAAGTAATAATGAACTTAATTGTTCTCTTGGAATATCTGTGCTACTGTAAGGAGGGATCTGCCATAGTTTTAGGGTTTGGTCAAGAGCTATCTCCTCACAGGGAAGAAAAGAGGTCATGAATATAAACACTTAAAGCTTTAAATATCTAATACCTTCATAACTTGAACATTTAGATCTACGGATAGATTAGGTAATAAAAAAGATTTAAAAGTTTGTGTTAACAAAACTTGTTTGGTTGGCTTTCTCTTTAAACATTATTTTTGTTTGTGTGAGCATTGTAGGGAAAAATAATAATTTTTTCTTTACCCTTCTAGGTTGCTGGCTGAGACCTGCCCTGTAATAAAAGACAGATTAACAGGAGAAAAACAAACAAAAGTCTAATAACATGTATACCTCTTATGTACGTGAAGTGATATTCAGGAGAACTGAGTAACTTCCCGAAATGGCCCAAGTCATCACCTTAAATACGTTCTCTAGCTAAAGACAAAAGATGTTGGGGGAGGGAGCCAATTATGGGAGGTTTTCAGACAAAGCACAGTAAACAAGGGTGAAGTTGTTATGCAAATTAAAGTCCGTGCCTTCCCCATTGATAAGAGTTTTTAGAGATTTGGTCATCCTCCTCTTTCTGGTACAGAGAGGAAGACACCCTTATAAATAGAGATTTTCTTTATACAGGTAAATGTCTTTTACAAAAAGGTAACTTATACTTAGTTTTTAGAGCTTCTGCTGTTTCTTTGTTTTTGTTTTTGTTTTCTTTTGTGAGGAAGATTCACCCTGAGCTAACATCCATTGCCGATCCACCTCTCTTTTTGCTTGAGGAAGACTAGCCCTGAGCTAACATATGTGCCAATCTTTCTCTACTTTGTGTGTGAGATGCCTCCACAACATGGCTTATTAGTGGAGTAGTTCTGCACCCAGGATCCAAAGCTGCAAACCCCGGGCTGCTGAAGTGGAGTGTGCAGAACTTTAACTACTGGGCCACGGGGCCAGCCTCTCTGCTATTTCTTAAAAATAACCATCTCAAGATAATCCTTATGCCAAAGAGGCATATATTTTGGGCTGGCAAATTCTGCTCACCTTCAATATCAAGTTTGAGCTCAGAAAAATACCACCAGGAATTTGCTGACAAGTTTTCCTAACCATTAGTGAAGAATTAAGGCAGTGTCATTCAAATTAAACAACTCTGAAGTTTTTCTATCTCCAATTTGAATTTTTCAGAAAGATTTGAAATCATATGGAAATTAAATATAGACAGCAATTTTATCTTCTATAATTTTATATTTTCTGGCTAGTTCATAAACCCAGAAATGTAAGCAATTGAAATATTTGATCCTACTGCTAGGTTACTTGTGTTTAAAATAGTAGGTTTCATAATTAACATAATTTTTTTGAAAGTATTTAAAAAGGTTGCCTAAAATTGCTTTCTTTCAATAGGTTTTACCTTATTTTCTCTATCCCAGTGATACCAACCTCTTAATCTCAAGTTCATGTGTCTGATGCACAGTAAGCCAAACCCTGAGACATGGGTGCTTGGAGATGGAGAAAGGTTTTTTGAATTGGCCGAGACTAGAAGGCCAGAGCATGGGTTCTGTCAAATCCGCCTTCACAAGAGAAGAAAGTAGGTGATTTTATAGAGCTAAAGGGTGTGGCAGGAGGAGTTTCAGAGAAACAAAGGGATAATCCATGTTTCTTTCACTCTCCATAAACCCATGGGCAATCTGACTTCTGGGCGTTAGTGGCAGCTGGAGACTGTTTTTATCTGGTAATCCTTGAAGGCTTTCTCTTTCTTCTGTAAAACAAACTCGTAAATCCTTGTGACCCCTGAGTTATGCCTGAGGTTAAACAAGAAAACAGCAAATTGACAAGATTAACTTCTTTTCATAACAAGGTGGAAGGTAATCTTACTGAATATTTATAGTAACCCTCAGGTACCCAGCTTCATAAGAAGTTGGTCTATTTTAGCCTGGAATTGCATTAGTTATACTTTGGTGAAATGTAATTTTTAGCACTTATGCACATGATTATCATATATTTGATTACCTTTATATTTATTTATCCTTACAATAGTGGTTACCCCTTACTAGGTATTCAAGTAACAAATGTTTAAACAAAATTTTAAACGGAACTAAAAGGTATGTATTTGTGACCAATCAAAGATACTGTATTTTAAATGAGCATTTTACAATTTTTCTCAATTGGCTTACTTCCTACTACAATGCAGTTTAGGGGAGGGTGTTAGATTTGAACTAAAAAGCTTAATTAATTATATTTTCTATGTCTATTTTAAGATATTTCTTGGTTGAATTACTGCAAGTTTTTCCATATATGTCTCTCTCTGCCTTGCCTTACGTCAATTTCACCTTCCAAATGCCCGAGTTAAGCTTCTTAATATATGCTTTGATCTTAATAAGAGACTTTCTTTAAAAATTGCATATTGCTTCTCAGATAAAATTAAAATCTTTAATGAGCATCTCAAGTCCTTTCTCCTATGGCCCTATGTTTTTTTTCAGCCTCAAAGCCCGTAGGGCATGTTCTAAATTACTAAAGCCCTTTTTCCAAATACAGTTTAGCCTTTGGCATTTCTGTGCCTTTACACATTATATTTTTTCTGCCTGAATGTGCATCTCCCACTTCACCAACCCTACTATATTTTAATAGTCCTTTAAGATGAACCTCTGATAATGTTCTGATGAGCTTCAACAATCCTCCTCCGTTCAGGACAAAATACTAGCACTTCTTTTACAGAGCCCCTGGCCCTTCCTCGAAAAGGAACTTACCATATCTTTGCCCTGTAAATCATCTCTCACGCTGGAACCTGAGCTTGTTTAGGAGAGAAGTCACTTGCCTCATGCCCGGCAGTTGACATAGTGCTGGGAGCCTATTAGGTGCACAATACATGGTTTTGCTTTTGCTTTTCATTTTTTAATTTTGTTGTTGTTGTTTAATGAATATTCCACAACCTCTAAATTAAAATCTCTAAAGTCTCTTAGATGGTGGTATTTATGATTTGTGTACATACCTTTTGTTTCCAGTGGAACGTATATTTTTGAAGGAATAAATAAAATAGCTATCTTTTTCTTTACAAAGAAACACTATTAAAAATAACAGCTTATTACGAAGTTATTAACTGAGGACTTCTGTCCATGCCACTTCTAATCAGAATATACTTGGAAATTTAGATTCCTTTCAATCTCCTACATGTAAATGCTATGTGGCATAATACTTATTACATACCACACAAAGTCTATTCAGATTGAAGAATCATTGTTCAGTTCTATTCCTTGTCAGTTTAAATGTACCATAACAATGGAAATATGCCTTTTCAATATGCTACACGAATTTATATCAAGGCTTGATAACTGAACTGTCAGAAATCCTAAATTCATCAGAGACTGCATTATTTTTATGTAGATAAAAAGATATGGTTTTCCATTCTATTACATGAATTGTCATCATAATATTACAGTTAAAGCTAATGAACCATTCTCTGGCATTTGAAAAGCCAGTTAACGTAGCATTTTCCTGACAAAGCTCAAGTTTATAAATGAGTTAAGTCTGTTTGTGTGGGCGCTGTAATGATCATGAAATTATTTCTCAACGTTATAAAATAACCCCTTGCTCCCCCCAATTAAGGCTAACATGACCTATAAAAAGAAACAAGTCATGTTCATTTAATCAAGATAATATATATAGGGCTTTAAGGGAAAAATAATCCTATAAGGAAAATTAGTTGTCATAGCAAACATTTCTTATTGAAATATGAGTTGAATATTTGGTTTAAAAGAAAGTTTGTTTTTTATCATTTAATCCCAACCAAGCACGTTCACTAGCACACCCTTGATATCTTCCTACTATAAGTGGAAGTACATTCACATCGGATATTCCTTTCTTATCTCTCAAACAACAAACTATTAAAAGTATCAAACAGAAGTTCCCAATGACTTTTTGTCTATATTCTGCTCTCTCTCCTTGAAATTAGGTTCAATTTAGGTGTATTGCACTTATCATAATAAGGGTGCTGTGTGGAGGGAGGTCACACTTACATGTAAGCTAAGAACCCAGTTACGAATAGGCAATTCTTGCAAGAACTTGTGGCAACTTTTAAGGAACTAATTTCAGGTTTTCTTTGCCTTATTCAGAGAGTAAGTCATTGAAAAATCTCGAAAATGTTTATTTAATGGTAATTGGTATCCTCCCATTGTTATTTTTTAAAAGGCTTTCACTTATTTTCTTTACATATAAAAATAAAATATAAACATATTTAAATATAAAATAGAAATATAATGTATAACATGAAGATAAAAATAAAATAAGATATATTTTACATATATACATTTGCATTCTGTTAGAATTCCTAGACCTGAACTCATTCTCTTTCAAATATTGAACCAAATGATAATATTGAGTTTTAGCCACTGCCTGTTGACTCTTTATTTCAATTCATTAGCTAATTGTACCTTTCAAGAATCATGAAAAATTTCAGGCTCTATCAATTTTATCTCAATTGGATGCTAAAATGACAGTATTAAAAATTCATCCGTACTGAGTGTTTTCAGATTTCTATATGTTTGTTGTCTCTTTGAAAACATTTAGATGACTCTCTAGATTTTTATTTCTGCTCTTCTGTTCTGGGATTGTATAGGCAGAATCTATAGCTCAGGTTTTTTCTCTCACGTAGGAGATGGGCTTTTTAGCATATGTCTTCTATTCACACAATGTCTCTTAATGTTTTGACTCAAGTTGACGTTAGGATATTTTCAAGTTAGAGTTAGATGTTTTGTTTAACATTATATGTGGTATTGGAGAAAGTGCTGAAATTAAAATCTGAAAAATTGGGTTCAAATTTTGACTCAGTCATATGTCAGCTGTGTGATTTTAGACAGGTTACTTGACTTCTATAAAAATTAACTTTGGAGGGCCAGCGTAGTGGTGTGGTGATTAAGTTCGTGTGCTCTGCTTTGGCCGCCTGGGGTTTGCCAGTTCGGATCCCAGGCTTGGACCTAGGCACACTTATCAAGCCATGCTGTGGCAGGCATCCCATATATAAAATAGAGGAAGATTGGTACAGATGTTAGCTCAGGGCCAATCTTCCTCAGCAAAAAGAGGAGGATTGGTGGTGGATGTTAGCTCAGGGCTGATCTTCCTCAAAAAAAAAAAAGTTAACTTTGTCTTCCTAAAGCTGAAAGTAATATTATTAACTCCCTCTGAGAATTTCTAGAAGGATCAGAGAAATATAGGATATGGATTTAATTTTAAAAGTAAATTATGATATGTTGGTGAAGCATTTATCTAGAGTATTATAGTTTATTCCTTAATGTAATGCATGGTTACGATGTAAAGTAATGTTTGCATCCAGGGAAGGCAAACAGCTAGAAGGGTGGTAGGCTCCACGTTTCCTAGTCAGAAAGAGTTTGTGCTAGGATTATTCAAATTAGATTATCTCATCCGTTGAGTAGTTTTCTAAAATAGATTCTATTTCATTTTCCAAAATCAGTCAATAGTGTGTTAGTTGTTTTCCTAATTATTACAGAAATTTTAAAGATACTGATTTTGTATATGTGTCATTCCCCACCCAATAAAAAAAGAATATATAATGTCAAGGCAGCAGTTTAAGGAGTCAAACAAACATAAGTTTATATTCAAGCCTGCCACTTAGATTCTTAAACTCTCTCTGTCTTATCTTTATTTGTTAGAATGAGAGCCTGTGATTATTTTGTACTGTTCTTTTAAGTGGCAAATATTCTAGGAAGCTATGATGTTGTCTCATAATTCCATGGCTTTGCACATGCTGTCTTCTCTGCCTGGAATGTTCTTACCCAATCTATCCACCTAGAAAATCTCTGTATGTCCTTTCAGTTTTATCTCAAAAGGTATGATGTCCTCGAGAATGCCTTCTGTAACGCAGCACCAGCTGAGGTGGCCCTCTTCATATGCTCACACTGCATATGGAGTGTCACCCCCATTAAAGCAAGTAAGTTATTGGTTCATAGCTTTTGGCTTGCTTCTCCTTTCCCACCTAGACCATACACTTTTAGAGGAAAGAGAATGATGCACAGGAAGTAATAGGTAACTACTTAGTGAATGAATGAACATAAGAAACACCTACGCCTAACATTTAAGACAAACAAAAGTACTAGTAGTTTACCTTTTCCCTCTTTTTTATTAAAAAAAAAGAAAAAATGTGTATATATATATCATATACACACATATACATATGTATATAATTTTACTATATAATTTAAAAAGTATTTAAATATGCAATATTTAAAAACTTAACTTATGCTTACTACATGCCGTGATCAGCATTTTGAGAGATAAAAATAATACTTACTAAAGGTGCAGAAATACATCAAAAACCAATTATCATATTGCTTTCTTTCAATAGGTACAAACTTTGACAAAGACATTTGGAATACAAACTTTAGACCAACAGTCACAAAGTTTGTAGATCTCCTTTGATTAAACTCACAACAACTGAAGTGGAAGTTTTCTTCCATGGAATATTTTGTGGAAGTTAGGAATAAGCTATAGAATTCCTTTAGTGGTCCTGTATTTTCTCTAGTAATACATAATACATAGGATTTTTAAGTGAATACGATGATTTAGCTGAGTACAATACAATACAATAATAATATAAAAGTTATTTCACTCTGTAAAATAGTTGAAATAATAGGCATTGTTATTAGACCAAAGCTACATGCAAAGCAGGCTCACAAAAATGGGATTTTTTACTGGATTACCTAGCCGTATAAATCTTTAGGTATAACTTCTGCTTTCAACGTAACTTTAAGAGGTCATTGTTAAGTAACAGCTCAAAAATGCCAACATCTCAAAAATGTGACAAGAAATATAGAAAGTTTCCTTGAATAATTTGCTTTTTTGTTTAAGACTCTTACTTTTTAAAAAGTATAGAATCTCATATACCAGAACTATTCTAAGGACTGAGAGGGTAATAAAATCTTTGCTGTAATATTACCTTTCTCGGTAGCAAATGGCTCATGTCTTCCACTTTAATCTATCCTGGAAATTCATATGCATGTTTAAGAGGAGAACTCATTTGTAACTGAAAATACAATAAAACTGAAATAAGTGGCCAGAAGATTTTAATAGTTATTTAAAAGCAGACAGATCTCTGCCTATGCAAATTTTTTATATAAGAAATGTTTAAGGTGCTTTTTCTTCAAGGTTAACTCTTTCTTAAGAATGAAATAAAATGATTCTGACGTATAGCATAGCCCAGGAAAGCAAGACAGTGTATTTTCTATGAACCATGGAGTTTCCAATCTCAGTAATATAGTTAAGTTTGCAAATACCACTGATAATATTTGGCCTATTGGCATGCAGCCATGGAAGAAGTCCCTCATCCATACATAATAACATATGTTAGGGAAATAATAATGATTACTAAATGATTATTACTGTTATTTGGTTGATGGAATAGTGGCACAGAAAAATTAGATAACATGTCGTACTTTAAGGTCACAACTGATCAATTGCATCTTAGATTTCATGATCCTAGCTTCCTTGCCAGTTGACTACACTGCTTTGAAATATGATATATTAAATGTTGTGTATTTAAATAGAATAAAATATACAGAAACGTCTGTGGGTGACTGCCAGGGGAATTTCAAATTTGCCTTTCTTAAAGTCATTTTCAAATTACCTACCTGTACAACCCATTTCTGTCTATGGCCTGGAAATCTTTTTAAAAGATTTGTTCCTTATTTCTCTTTGTTGAGTACTCATGAAAGGAGACTTTCCAGATGTCTTGAGTTAGACTAATATTTGGCCCAGTGAAATGTGATTGGGGGAATTATGTGTGATGTCTGGGCAAGGGGAAGGAAACACCTTCACACTGTTATCCAGTCTCTTCCTTCTCTGCTTCAACAAACTGAAATACTTATGTCCAGGTGGTGGAGGCACAAAGTCACGTTGGCTTGGATCATTGAGTCATCACATGTACGGTAGCTGCCCTAGACTGTTTGCAGACTCTATAGGCATACTTCATGTCAATGAGATATAAATTTCTCATTGATGCTAATTATGATGTTATGATATGCTACTGAGCTTTGGGGTTTGTTTGTTATCACCACATAACCTACACTTTCCTGAGATACATCCCTCTTTTCTGAAGGAAATATGATTTATATGATAACTACAATAAATAAATTTATCTAATATGTGAAAATATGAATTTATAAGAAGGTAAAAGTATGGCAAGCATCATATTGCCAGTTCAAGTTGTAGATAACTTTCAGAGATACATACTGTACGAAGAAAAGGACGTTGATGATCATAAATATTTTATAGGGGAATATTAAAAAACCTTGTCAGAATTGCTCTACCAACGTCATCGTAAGTAGTACCAGAAACAGAACCAATAAGGACTGTGTTGTGTATCGGTTTAATATGATTTCAAACCCGTTTGTTTACGATTTAAGTGAAGTTGTTTTGATCTACTTATTTATGGCTTAAAGTTGTTTTGATCTGAAAATGTAGCTGCTTACATTGAGTGAACTGTGTCAGGATGTTGTCATCAACATCTGTTGTCATAGATAAGCACTCAGTAGCTCCACTGATAATGGGCACTGCTGGGGGCTTATCGATAAGAACATGTGGAGAAGCAACCATGGCTAGGGGACACTTAGCCTTTAAATACCAAGAGCTTGTGAGGCTTTACTGGAGAGTGTTCAATCTGTGCAAGGCGACTCTTTGCTCATCTAGATAGCTCTCTGAAGACCTTGGGGCATTAGCTCCTGCCATGGTAAGGCGATTCTACTGGCAGCGGTGAAAACCATGCAACGGTGCATGAAGGAGATTATCTTGCCCGCCACCACTGGCACTTTCTTTCCTTAGCAGCGTGCTCTAGCAACAAGGGGCTTTTGCTTTGCGCTGGCAGCTGGACGTCAGCTCTTGGTTGGATAAGCCAACTCTCCCGAGAACCAACTCATAGAAAGGTACACCCCAACTAAATTTAGACTTTATTCCTTTCATCTCTCCCTTGCCTGGAACAATAGTAATTCATCTATCATTGATTGGGAGTAGGTTATTTCTTTGTTGGCTTATTAAGAGACATTATCTTGTATTCTATTGGCTTGTGAAATTATCATAATTCCCACAGTGAACCTGTGTTAAATAAATTATTGGCGAAGACAATCTCAGTCTCAGCATAATTTTCCACCAAACAAAACAGACTGCATTTATGTGACTGTCTGTGTGTTGTTGGATGGCATTGTCTTGTCCATTCATCTGCGTCTTTCCTCTTCCCATTTATAAAGCATTATATTTGTTCTGAAGTGTGGAGGGTCCCTCGGTCAGGAAGTGTGTGGGTGATGAATTGGAGTCTGATAACTTGAGATCTGCAATGGCTTCTGATGCAGCACAAATTACTAAATAGTATGACTTTGGGAAATGACAAAAATAAAAGCAAAGACAATACATAGGAGTTGAGAGTCAATTAATAGGTTTTCAAACCTATCTCATCATTAGATGGATAATTAGTAAATTTTTCTCCTTTCTGTAGTTTTGCTATGAGCAAATTCTCGAGCTACAAATTTACAAATGATATCACAGTAAGTATTTTTGTAAGGAAAATATCCAGTTGTTATATAGACATTGACTACTTTAGGGACAAATCATAGCCACAATACATAGAAAACTCTGACAAAGAAAAATAGTTATAAATCCTTTCCCAAAACCGAAACTGAGACGGCATTCTGCCCTGTATATATAACCAGGTTTGCAGAATTTAAGTACATATATTCATATATTATTAAAAATTGTTTTAGATATATTTACCTCAAGAGCACTGACAACTTAGCAACAAGTTAATTAAATCAATTATTTTAAATTCGCAAAATGGTTTCTTAGAGAGTTGTCAAAAACGCCAAAGATTTAAACGTAGCACAGAAAATTTGAAGATAAGAAAAATTCTCTGAATATATTGCTAAAGAAATCAGGCAACAAAATAATACATAATAGAATTCTTCTTTCATGAAAGGTAATTATATACAGTAATTGCTTTTTGCTCAAGGGAAGTGATTTTAAGTTTTATTGATAATAATATGATACACAATGAAAATAAGATGTGGCAGATTTATTTGTGACTACATTCTGCCAAATTCTTTATTATCTTTCAATTTAATTTTAATGAGAGGAATGAAAGAAAACCTTTTTTAGTTCTACATGGAAAAGTGAGTAGTAAAATAATGGGATAGAATAATAACATAGAATAATAGAAATATTTTTTATAATTTCAGATATAACTGAGGAACATTTGAATTATCCTCAGAGATAAGATCTTCCCTGATACTTGCCAAAAATATAGATAAAAATGAAAGAAAAATAAAGTATGCCAAAATTATGACTAAATCATTTCCATGATGTTTAATTATAAGGTTAGATTGAAATTTTATTTCTGATATAAAGTATTTTTAGGTATGTAAAAACAATTTATATTTAAATATGACTATGTCATTCAATTTTAAGAAAGAGAAAGGAGTGAACTAGTACTTTCTCATTAGGTTTAACAGAAAACTAACCAAACAATGAGAAAACTCAAAAGTCAAATCATAATTTTTGTATTTTATAGAGATAAGAGTTAGCATAATCAGAAGTTTTATATAGTTTATTTACTTGACTTTATAGTTCTAGCTAGAATCCAATCAACTTTGTCGTGCTGAACACATTTTTATTTTTCTTGAGGAGTTTGAAGAATATATAGCTGATTATGAAGCATATTCCAACTAGGACAAAGTGTTTTTCTCCTTTCTTTTTTGGTTCAAGGAAGTAGGAAAATGTTTTTAGAATCTAAAAATATCCAATTTTCTTCTACTCTTCCCACATAATCTTCTCATTGCCTAAAGACTGAATATGAGACTGAGATCCTAATTAGTCAAATATTGATTAGGGCATTTAAGAGCAAAAAGATGAAAATTTCATACAGCATAGATTTTCACGCTGGGAACAAGAATATGGTAAATTTTGTTAAACTACTAGAAGAGCTCAAGCATAGGAAAGCGTTCTATTCTTCTTAGAATGATTATAATAACGTTTTTTGTCCCAAATGAACTGCATAATAGTGTTTACCACTATTAGAATTAAAATACAAATGCAATGACTTGGTGAGTTTTTTAAGTCCTACTGCCACATGTTGCTAAAATTTCCCTCGGAACAGAAATGCCTGCTATGTTATTCCTGTTAACTTCTTACCTTCTGCTACTCTGAGTTAATGATCAGCATTAACATGCAAAGATTAACTTAAGTATCATTCCATGAGTATATTTTTCTCATTTAAACTTTCATGTAACTAGAAAGTAGTTTCAGCAGAGTCATAGTCAAATTGAATTATACTGTAGTATTGTGACGACTTTAGGGGTACTTAACTAAGAAGAAATCCTATGGAGAAATTCCAAGGATTGCTCTTTAATTATGTCTTAGGTCATCTTTCCTCCTGTTCAGAGTTTAAACATAAGCAGTCAGTGTCACTCAATGGATGTGTTTGTGGGTCACACCATTCCCATCATCTTAAATGATATTACTCTTCAGACCACTAGTCACATCTAAGTTTGCAACTCTGACCTGAGACCTACATGATTCTAAGGCATGCATGTGACTTTATTGTTTCTCTTGAAGAAAATATTTATAAGTGAGTTTAAATGTTTAGATGTTGCACAATTGTTCTGGAATTGATTTTGAATGATATCACACTATTCTTCTCTCAATAAAATTATTTTCTCTTGGATTGTTAAAGTATTATTTAAGCCACCACTTCTCTTTCTTTTCCTTTCTCCCTTTTTGTCTCTGGCCAAATTTTCTTTCTGTCTTGTCCACTTCTGTATCAGCTAACAGAATCCAGGCTCTAAAGCTTGCTTTTATACTTGCATTTATTCGTTATTGTCTTATTGTCTTTTCAGCCCATTATGGTCATTCATTTATTTAGTTTACTTAATTATGGAGAATAAACACTATCTGTGAGTAGTATTAAAATTAAGCTTTTCTTCTTTTTGGTTAGCAAATAGTAATTATTTAAATTACTATGGGAGGCTTTTAAAAGTGTGAGAAACCACATAGTGTATTCATCAAGTTTAACACTAATATGCTCTAAAGTTTAGTCAGAAATCACCCACCTGTTGACATAGGATGGCAGAATGAGTGACAAGACTTGACTTCAGTAAAACATCATTGAATATACAAAAGTAGACAAGCAACACTTGACCCTACATTTGATGTGTGTGTGTATATATAATATATATGTAAATAGATGTCTGTGTGTACACACACATGCATGCACACAAATGTGTGTACGTATTATCCCTGTATATATCTTGATTTAGGAAAAAAATGAGAATGCAAAGCTTAATTAAAGGGACATTCTCTGGCAGTATTAAATAACATTTCATTATTAAGAAGGCAAAGTGCATTTCACCATTCATCTTATAGTCTGAATCATCTTAGTTATATACTTGCTTGTATGTAAGTAAGGCTGTGTTAGTGAGGCAAGATCGATCTACGATACAAATCTGATTAAATTACGAGCAGAATGTAACAAAGCTTGTATATATTGCATTCTGTCTTCTCAGTTATGTATACATTGATAACTTTTCTGAATAAATATAAACAGTAAGCAAAAGACTGTCAAAAAAGTTAATGTTTAAATGGTATTACAGTATTAATTACTACTAGGACCATCAGCACAAACTACTCCCCACTCCTCCATTCATGACACATACTTTCGGCATACATCTGAAACTCCTCTGCCTGAATAATATGTTCTATTATTTTAAAATGAATTTTTGTGGGACTATTGTCATCATAATGCAGTAAACTACACACCTCTTGAAACATCATGCCTTTATAGTTATATCGACTGGATGACTATAACCTAAATCTGTTTTACACAGACACACACAAGCTTTTTAGAACTTTGATTTTCCTGCCTGGAAGATATTAGACAGGATATAGGTAACAGGCTAAGTGAATCTTTGCTTAACACTTCCAGCCATTTGGAGAGCAAAATTCGAGACTGGCTCATTATCACTGCTGCTCACATTCAACTGGTCAGAACTTAATCACACGGTCATACCTAGCTGCAAGGAAGGCTCCTAATGCAGTCTTAAGCAAGGAGGCCTTAATCCTAGCCAAAGCTCTATTCCTATAGAAGAAAAAAAGAATGAATATTTAGGAGAAGCTAGCAGTCTTTCATACCATCCCAGAAAACTAGCGGTCTTCCATAGCTTAGTGACTCTTTCTTTTGTGTAAACAAAGCCATTTGTACACAACTTCACTTAAAGCCTGGATCCTGCCATTTTGTAACAATGAATTTCTTGAGTACAGGAATTCCCTATGTATCTCTGAATGTCCTGTGCCCAGATCAGTGCCTGGCCAAAAACGTAGGTCATTCTTAAATGTTGGTTGAATGGATGAAGCTTCCAACTTTTGAAACATCCAAGTCGTCACCAGTCTTGTTTACCCCCAACTTAAGGAGAATTAGCAAATAGATGAATACTGAAAAGAGGCAAATTTAACTTCTAATTTGGCATAG
This sequence comes from Equus przewalskii, assembly GCF_037783145.1. Classification (NCBI taxonomy): domain Eukaryota; kingdom Metazoa; phylum Chordata; class Mammalia; order Perissodactyla; family Equidae; genus Equus; species Equus przewalskii. The sequence goes on from NC_091834.1 coordinate 76,904,861, forward strand.
GAAAAGATTACTCAATTCTTCCAAATTCTTAGTTGGTAAGAAACAGCTATCAAAGCCAATAACATATGCAGCCAAAAAATTCGCAGTTCTAAAGGATATGATGTTTTCATTTGTAGACTCATTAGTATTCTAGAAATAGCTGAACTGTGAACCATGGCTAGCCAAAGACAACATAAAAGGTGTTGAGGAAAGAAAAATGTTCTTGATGTACACAGATTTGTCTGTCGTATACCAGTATTTTCATATGTTTCTCCTTTTCTTTACAATTATAGCTCAGTTGGCTTACGCACTGGTTTCCAGTCGTTCTGCATTGAGCTATTTTCATTCCAGCACATAGTTATTTTCAGTCTCCACTGGAAATGAGTGCAGTGACCACCTGATGATACTGATTCCATCTAGCCTTCTTTGTATTCTAAGACTGAAACATATTATTTTTGGCTTGACACCATTTCTATTGATCCTAAGAATTCAGTGCAAGGCTCACCTTTTCTGTCTAGCCTCAGGAGTCTGTCAGGAAGACACAGCCATTAAAATGTAGGTTTGATGGTAGGACAGACAAAATTGGAAGCATTTGTACATTGTTTACCTCAGGAGTCGTTGCACTCTGATTTCAACTGGGAAAATGACACTAGAATATTTCAGGATCTGGAAATATTTCTCAAGAATAAAAATCATATTTATCTTTATGTTTATTCCATATCCATTTGTGAGGTCTGGTTTGTAATTGATGCCTCACAAGGTTAATAGTTTCTCTTGCCAACACCTTTGCCCTCTGGCTGTTTGCCACCTCTTTGCCTCTCCCTACTCAACGGCTTTTCAGAGCATAGGGTTATCTTGGAAGTCAACAAGTATTTCAGGTCTGCTTGGGAGCAGCAGGAGGTGGCCCTGAACACATCCATGTGAAAGGCCTGAATACAAAGAGCAAATACGGTTCCAAATGTTATTTGATAATCAATTAGCAATAGTTCTTAAAAAGCCAAGAGTTAGAATTGACACCCCTTTCTTCTATATTTAGGAATTCAGAAATCTTTATAGGACCCTGTCTTGTTTAGTTTTTTTTTTAAACTAAGAAGTAAAAAAAACTTACATTTATATTCTACTGACAAATGCTGACAGTTCCACACATTTCAATGTTCTATGAAACATCTGATGATTCTTTGCCACTCTTTTTTGTCTTAAGATTCTTTATATTAAAGCTACTTTCCAAAAAATTTTCTTTCTTTCTTTCTTTTTGTGAGGAAGATTGTCCCTGAGCTAAGATCTGTGCCAATCTTCCTCTGTTTTGTATGTGGGATGCCACCAGAGCACGACCTGATGAGCAGTGTGTAGGTCTGTGACCAGAATCCGAACCTTTGAACCCCAGGCCACTGAGCAGAGTGCACGAACTTAACCACTAGGCCACCAGGCCTGCCCCCAGAAATTTTGTTGAAGGAAATGGAGGGAAAATATTAAGGAATTATATTCTGCTTAACATTATTTTAATAAGTATCCACAATCAAAATATAATAATTTTTTTTTTTTTTTGAGGAAGATTAGCCCTGAGCTAACTACTGCCAGTCCTCTTCTTTTTTGCTGAGGAAGCCTGGCCCTGAGCTAACATCCGTGCCCATCTTCCTCTACTTTATATGTGGCATGGCTACCACAGTATGGCGTGCCAAGCGGTGCCATATCCGCACCCCCGGGCCACCGAGAAGCGGAACGTGGGAATTTAACCACTGCGCTGCTGGGCCCGCCCCCAAAATATAACAATTAAAGGATGTTTCTGTCCTCACCAACTGCAATTCTTTGTTCAATGTAGTTTTTCCAGTGAGACCATTCTAACTAAATTAACAAAATCACCACACCCATCAATACTTGCTTTATTTTTCTTCTGGGCACTTATCACTGTCTAACATACTTTATACTTTATTTGTTATCTTATTTATCATCTCTCTTCCCCCGATAGAATGTAAGCTCCTTGAAGATAGGAACTTTACATATGTTTTGATCACTGCTAAATTCCCAGCAGCTAAAACAGTGTCTGCCATATAGCAAATTTTCAATAAATATTTGTTATATAAATAATTGAATGACATGCTGAATGTATATACATGTGATATTTATTTAAAATGCCATGTTATTTATGAGATTTTTCCAAATTATTGTCAAAATATTTTGGTATACATCAAAGTTTATGTAACTTTATTTTGTTTATTAAAGGAATTAAGGATGACTTGAAAAATAGTCAAAAATGGCAAAAATTATAATTGTTTTTTCCCCAATAAATAATTTAATGAAGAGTACTTTTTAAATCATTTTTACATTTTGGTGGCTGTATTTTTACGTATATGTCACCACATAAACCAAATCAGGATTTTTGTTCTAAATTTCTAAGCACATGGTACTCCTTATACCTATACCCTTGTGTCTTCTCATTATGCAAGCTATTAAGAAAGCAGCATGAAATCCAAATTGTATTTTATAAATTGATTAGGAAAATAATCTTCAAAGTGTCCTTTTGTGAATGACAGAGATAGGGAAAACTTGATCAGCAGAAGGTTGGACTAAATGGACATTCTCTGTTAACTTTTTTTGTTTATCAGTTGAGGATTTACTTTTTTAATAAGCAGTGAAACTTCTACTTGCTTTTTTTTTTTTTCGAGGAAGATTGGCCCTAAGCTAACATCTGTTGCCAATCTTCCTCTTTTTTTTTCTCTCCAAAGCCCCAGCACATAGTTGTATATCCTAGTTGTAGGTCATTCTAGTTCTTCTATGTGGGATGCCGCCAGAGCATGACTTGATGAGCTGTGTGTAGGTCCCCACCCAGGATCCAAACCAGCGAACCCCAGGCTGCTGCAGTGCAGTGTGTGAACTTAACCACTCGGCTGAGCCAGCCCCTGTTTTAATTTTATGGTGCAAAAATAAACCTCTTTCGACTTAGTGCTCTACCCCTTCTTAGTAGTACACTGGTGATAGCAGATTATTATTTTTACAAATATTATTGCTGTCACTAATGACAGTTATACAGTGTCTCTTGGTCATCATTACAAATGAATATCAGTCATCAGTGTATATTTCTATACAGTCATGCTCCACGTAATGACATTTTGGTCAAGGACAGACTGCATGTATGGCGGTGGTCCCATAAGATTTGTACCACATAGCCTAGGAGTGTAGTAGGCTATACCATCTAGGTTTGTGTAAGTAGATTCTGTGATGTTTGCGCAATGATGAAATCGCCTAATGATGCATTTCTTGGAACATATCCCCGTCATTAAGTGATGCATGACTGCACGTAACTATTAGACTTGTTGGAAGAAATACATCAAATACCTATATATTAATTGCCTAGCACAGTACCAGGTTCATAGAGAACACCGTGAATATTAGATATTTTGGTCTAATTAGCACTAAAAAACCATTCAAAATTCTTTACCTTCAACTCTTAATCTTACATACCTTTGAAAAGACAATTTCTTAGTATTATCTAGAAATGCATTGACTTCTTATTTCTCTCCAGCTGTTGAAATACACGTACATATTGGTCAAAAGTTTTACATGATGTTTGCAATGTTTTATGTACTTTCTTCCTTCTTCGTCATATATCAATATATCCTTGGTAAACTATAGTTTATTTAAAGACCATGCATCCTATGATATTTGGTTATGGAAATGTATGAGGATTTAAGATTTAGAAATTTCAGGCTGGTTACTTTGTTTTGGTGCTTTAGATTACTTACAAATTGTTTCATGTTATGATTTTCTCAGTGCCTCATTGAAACATCTCCAAATGAAGCCATCAAGCCACATGGTGAATAATGCCCATTGCTTTCTATTTTTAACTTTCAAAATTTATTCTGAGAAATTTCTTGCAATTCTGTTGTGTTTAGTAATCCAAAGATATAAAATTCTCTAATCACTATAGACTCTAAAATGGTGAAATTTTGGGGAAGGAAAGCAATTCTTAAAACTACTTTGAAAAACGTATGACTTCATAAGAGAGAAATGTGATAAATTAACCTAGGCAGATAGTATATTGTGTTCTTTAGGGCATAAATAATAGTTCTAAGTATATGCTATAATGAATTTATGTTAGGAAAAATATTCAGAACTGGAAGGGACGTGTAGTGACTATCTATTTGATCTTTCTGCTATCAAATCACCCCTTAACCTATCTAAATCAAATGAATGTTCATTTATATTTTAAGATTAGTGTTGTTTTTACCTGCCTTTCGCTGTGTGAGAAGAAAAGCAGTTTCTTTTTAACTTTGCTAGAAGCAGATAGATTCTACTTTGGCTGTTTAGTTGTAGGAAATATTCTACTCTATGCTGTTCAAAATAATGATGCTGAGTTTAGATTTCCGGTTAATGAAACTCTATTACTTATGATAACTTCCCAAACCTTTGTATAATGGATGTTTAGCTACACAGGAGTTTATTCCTCAAGATTTCTGGTTTTAAGTATCAATGGAGGTGGTGTTATTTGTGCAAGAATATGACTTTGTATCTTTTAATAATTTTCAATGCATGGTAAACTCTAAAAGATTACTCCACATCTAATTACAGTTTTACATTGTGTACAGTAAATATATTTGGGGCAGTATTCAGTAACTATTCTAATATTTAATTTCAAACTCAATATAACTTAATGTGAGTAAATGTTAACTAGTAAAATGGTTCCGGTTCTTTGACTTCTTACTTCATTTTCAAGGTAGGAACATTAACATTGGCTTGGAATGTTGAATAAGTACTTCTTTTCAATGGCATAGAAATTGCGTTTTTTCCTCCCTGACTCCAGTCCCTCAAATTCAGTGCTCTCTGTGTAACTAAACTGCCTCTTTACCTGGAGTTACCTTTTACATTCACTTACAACTTCCAACAGAGCAAACCCCGGAAGTTCAGCCACATATTGAGGCAAATAGATTACACGTATTTAATAGCTAAACTTCCAAATGAAGTCAGGTTAATAGGTTCAAGTCCACAAGTCTGATAGGCCATATGCTGACAATTACTAGTTTAATTTGATCCATGTAGATTGCTAAGTTGGCCAGTGTAAAACCCAATATTCACTCTTTGACCTAAATGTACATTCACTGTTGGTCAAACTTATCATAAGATCAATTGGTTTTCCTCCTAATTGTTGAGCACATTATGTGAGACTCTGTCGAGCCTCACAGAATCAACTGGTGTGCCTCAGCTCATAGTTTCCTGATTTATTTCCTCAGGGTCAAGAAGCTTATTTTATGTTAAATGTCCATGGCACCCTGCTGACTTAGTCTGGAGCAACTCCAAATGATTTATTCTTTTGGACTGAGTATAATTGTTATGTTTTAATATTACTAGTAAGACTTTATTCTATGATTTTTCAATAGAACCTTAACCAACTGACTTGAATTTATATTTTTTACTGGGTTTATATTTTTAACTGGATAGATTATTATTTGTGAGTTCCTGTTAACATCAGAAAACAATATGACTCACAGCCAAGTCAGTTAATTAGAAGTGTTCAGTAGTCCTGACTTTAATTTAGCTTGCATGTGTGTGTGCATGTCTTAATATAACACTCTAAATTATTTCTGTATGTTTGACAAATGTGAGCCATTGGTCATAGGGAGACTCAATGGCAAAAGCAAGAACCTTCTAAGTTGATGTCTCACATACCACCAGGACATCATGATCACATTATACAATAGACCAGACGCTAGTGGGCTTTTGTTGCTGCTGTTGTTTTACTGAATGACTTGTCTTGCTAAATGACTTTACCTACTTATTTTATCAGTATTTAACATGTCCCTCTAGGCTTTGGAAAGCCAAGCTATCCACATTTAATTATTTTCAATTTTCTTTAAGTTAATCTTCCTGAGTTGTTCCTGCATTGCTTATCTGGTTTTTTTTCCCCTTAGTTTATCTACATCATCCTAGGAATGAAAGTGTTATATCTATATATACATTTCATTCCACATAGAATAAATAATCACACATTTCATTCCACATACAATAAATAATCACACATTACCTTAACTCTGCACTACAATGAGAGAGATTGAATACCAACCAATATGGGTGCCCATTTTAACAGCTAATATTAGCAAAATTCAAGTTCAGTTTGGAGTCTTGTCATTACGCTCATTTGACTAGCTAGAAAATGTCATTTTAGTAAGATACAAAACATCTCCAAAGATATCACTTCAGTCCCTGGTAGGTATGACTACATATTTCGAACAGATTGTATCTGTTCACTATCTGGTCAGTAGTTGGTACTTCTTTCCTTTCTTCCACTGATATGTTTAAGATCTTTTGACCACAACTACAAAATATATATAAAAAGTTAGAAATCTTAAGGGATGTATTTCTTTCTCCTGTAGAATGGTCCTACCGCAGTTATGAATGTTGAAGCTCTCAACTTGTAATTGTGTTATAAGTAGTTTCTACATTTTGCTAAGTTTAACAGTGCTCCACAATTTCTTTAAAATGTGCTACTTAAGTGCTAAATCATAACTTTTGGTAATCTATTTGAGGCCAAAAGTCCAATGGATTACAATATGATGTTCATATTCAGGTTGTAGGTTTAGCATTTCTGCTATATGGACTTACTTACATAATCATAATATCCTGGTAATTTGTATTTGTATAGGTTTTAAATAAGTATAGTACTCTATAGCTATTGCTCTTTTTTAGGTTGTTGTTATTTATTTGACATGAACAAACTTTGAATAAACCAAAGTGGTTTATAGAAAAATAGAAATACAGAAATAGAGATAGAAAAAAAGACATATAGATTTGATCATTTAGGAAATGCTTTTAAGTTAGAGAAACATCATTAAGGATAAAGTGAGAACTAGTTTCAGTATTTGAGGCAGCTGTATTATTACTAAACTGAGTTTGAAAACCTTTGTTTACAAAAGGGAAATTTATGGGCAGAAAAAGACATCATGTAGAGAGTATCTTAATAGCCTTTCAAATAATCATGGCCATTGATATGGCTCCCAAAGTCCTCACTGCATTCTAAGCAGGCAAAAACAAACAAACAAACAAAACAAAAAAAACCCATTATTAGTAACTAAGTAATTAACTGACATTCGTAGTGATGTTCATGGTAGTTTCAATGATATCGTCTTCATTGCTGTTGGTTATCCTTCCAAAATTTTTGATTCTTTTACTTCCCTGATGAAATCACCAACTGGTTAGCCAGCCAGTCGGCCAGCCTGCTTACCTACCCACCTACGTACCACATAAGCAAACAAATAAATAAAAACATTCTGTGGCAAACAATAAACAACTAAAAACAGTCTCTGGCTTTTTATTATGGAGGATGAAATGAAAATTCGTTAATGTGTGTTCAGTTCAGTTTTGCCCATTTTTTCCCCCGTTGTTATCTCCTGTAGTTCTTGGGGTCATCACAAAACCAGACACAAAGAACTCTTCACTCTTACCGTCTGGAGCCTCCTTTGCGCCTCCAATGTCTCTGCTCCTGCTGCTCCTGTTGGGACACTGGTTTTCTTCTTCATTTACTCAGTCTAATTCAAACTTTAAAGTCCAAGTCATCTCAATTCTCTAAACCTTTCCCCTCCTACCTCCATAAATTCTCATAATACTTTGTAAACATATATGGTTATTTTCTTAGGCACTACATACCAGCTAGAATTCAGGATCCCTGAGGGCAATAAAAGCAAATTGGTTACTAGCAAGTTTAGCACAATATTGGTTGACAATATATTAGGCCCTTATCCATAGATTACTTAATGAGCAAATGGAAGAACAAATGAATAAAACGGTATGATTGTATTTTTATTAATAATTTAGAGTTAGCTAGGGGCTTTCGTAGGATCAGCATTTATTCATACATCCATAGTCATTTTATAGCACATGGGGCGTACTTTCATTGAAAGTTTAGACACACACACACACACACAATTCTATACCCAGTGCTTAGGAAAATACTAGTCAATTTTAAATCTCTTACAATGGAAGATATGATTTGCTTTGCCACGTATAAAGAAACATATTTTGGCAAGCATGGGGACCAATTGTCCATCTCCCCAGTGCTTATTACACGTTGTAGTGATTCCTAAATGTTGCCCATAGTGCCTTCATTTATAGTGTTAGGTATATTTTGAGCTTAAAATATGATGTATAGGAGGAAATAAAACGCTTTTTTTACCCTCCATTTTTTTCCGTTTGTTAAATTATTCATCTGAGATCAGGAGAAATGTGAAGCGTGACCTGATTTCTAAGAGCTTTTTATGTAGTAGAAATCTTGGTGCTTATCCTTCTATAGATCCTTGCAGCATAGCATCTACTTTAAGTGATCTTAAACTGATTTCATTATCTAACATATGAATACTAACTAACGCACCATTTTAAATTACTTAACATTTTATTTTTTAATTTATTTGTTTTTTCATATCTGCAAGTCCATGTAAGGAGTGGGAATTTTCCTTTTTCTTTTATATTTCTAATTTGTTTTCCAGTGTTATCTCCAGTTGAATGTCTTCCCGGACTTCAAAACGTCTATATTAGTGGAGTGTCTGTCATTCCTAGTGTCTATACTGCTTTGTAGCTTGTTGTTCACGGAACAATTTATGATTAACATTTCTCCATATGATTAAATATTCTTCTGCATTATCATACTGGTTAGAAATTTCACGTCTCTTGAGTCTTTACCTATTTAAAAGTATTGTTGTAGTAAACACAATTAGAGTTAACTAATTAAATAAAATTATTTACCATGAGCAAATTTCTAAAAAATGAATTACTGTTTCCAAGAGCTTGAACAGTTTTGAAATATTTTGAGATATACATATATATATATATTTTTTTTTGCTCTTTTGCCTGCCAAATATGTTTTAAGTAATTATATCTCAACCAGCTGGTTGTAAAGTTGGCCGTTTTTTGAATGCATACCAGTACTAGGATAAATGTGTGTATATGTGTATATGTGTGTGTATATATATATTTTTTTCTTTAACAATGAAATAATCTCAATGACCTGGTAGAAGTAATAACTGAAAATGAACAATAATAAATTTTTAAAAACAAACAAGAAGAAAGTATACATTGAGAACAGTCCTGGAAATAATATGAAACTTCTACTGTATGATTATTCATTCACTCATTCATTCACTTTTGAAAAAGATTATTTACTGAACACCTACAATATTCCAGGAATTGTGCTGGGAACTGGAATACAAAAATTAATGAGCTATGACCTCAGCCTACACCTCTGCAGAAAGTACTTAAATAAAACAGATCCATTTCTGTAAAAAGTGGCTGTAAAAGATGCTTGAACAAAGTGTTATGTGAGGGAGTGTGTGGGGGAGTGGTGGAGCTTCACAGAGAAGATGATAGTTGAACTAGCTCTAGAAGTATGAGGAGTTTCTAGAAACGTGAAGGAAAAATGGGAAAAATAAACAAATGCAAATGTCTAAGGTGCAGATAATGAACAAGTATTTGTTTTGTTTTTTAAGTGAAAAAGAAGTGTGGTTCAGGCCCACCTTGTGGAATGTGGAGTGGCCCATACCTTGCTAAGAAGTTCAGTAATTAGTGTAAAAAGTGAGCAAAAGAGGATTTTAAATAAGGGAGTAGCGAACCGTTTATATAAGAAAAATACTCCTAAGGCAATGTAGAGAGTGGACCAGAGTGGAGGAAGCTATGGGAACAGGCCACATGACAGAGGCCACGTCTGAGTGGTGGTGGCAGTGGAGAGAAGCTGGATTATGGGGCTCACTGGATGTGCCGGTTGAAGAGGAGGAAGGAGAGAAAAGGTCTGAGGTTGCAAAGATCCTTATTGCAGAATAAGCTCCTTTCCCAATTTGCTACCTGAGCTCTAGTGTCCCTTCCTCACTCTTGAGGGAGAAGGATCCCAGAGACCAGAGAGGGCCAGTGAATGCCTTGAATTGATACACAATAATTTGAAGAGATAAGGATCCATAGTTTTCATCTGATTCTCTTCTTAGATTCATGGATAAACTTTTAAAAATTGCAAGCTGATGTGTTTATTGGCCATTTTCTAGGGAGAGACTCCGTGCTTTACATCAGATCCTTTTAGCAGAGTATAACACTAAATAGTGAAGACCACTGATATGTCTGAATATCCTTTCATTTTCACAGATTTTGTTTGTATTTTAGGTCCAGTCTTTAGGGCAGGGGTGCAGGGCAGCGTGGCGGAAAATACATGGGTTTAAGTTAGAAAGACTTGGCTTGCCATCCTGGCTCTGCAATAATGCTGTGTGACTTTGGCAAAATTGCTTAACCTCTCCTAACTGCAGTTTCTTCCCTTGTAACATGGGGAGAGTAACATCTACTTCAAATGTGGGGATATTAAATAAGAACTTACTAACCCAGCACTTGAGTAGAGTGGCTGCTCAATAGAAGGCACTCTGTAAGTGATAGAAATAATGAACGTTGTTGTCATTGTCGTTACATTTAAATAAAGGTGGTTCTAAGGCTTGTCTCAGTTCTCTCCCCTCCATGAAGGCTTTATTCATCACTCCATCTGAAGTCAATTTGAGTTCTTTGCTAGTACCTCCTCTTGATATCTACATTACTTTAACTTCTGTTATAATGTATATGTCTTTTCTCATCCAGCTTATTGGATATAAGCACTTTATTCATCTTATAGTCCCTTCAGTGTGGCTATATATATACTACATAGAAGAAGCACAATATTTTAAGTATTTTATATTTAAGGTAATATTTAATATTTTAGCAGCGTATTTGGTTCAGTGGTAACTCTCATAGCATTCATCCTACGTGACGACAGGGTGGACTCTGCAGGGAGAGTCTGCGGTGTATACATTAGAGAAAAGAAAGTCTTATTTCAATGAATGACCACGGACGTCTTGCACTTGAAAAAATTTGGGTTTTACTTTTACTCTTCAAAAAATAAGTGTTAGATGTCCTCTCTCTTATGTGATGTAAAACCTTCAATCTTTATATGGTGTTCTAAGCATTGTATTAAAATATCCCATATTTTCAAAAATCTCATGTAATTCAAACATCTAGAAAAACTTAGCAACAAATAATGTATAGATAGTTCAAGGATTTGGTTTTTATAATGTTATTCTTTACGTAATAATTTTCATATATATTTTGCCAATAGGTAATTTATCCCTAGCTAATGTATAAATTAGAACTTCAATAAAACTGGTCTGTGAAACACCAGCAACTCCATTATATTATCTCAAAACATTACATAGCATCTCACTGAGCAGCACCAAACATAAAGATCAAGGCCTTTTGGTTGTCTTAACATGGCTCTTCTGCTTTGAACTTTTTCTTTTAAGTTACATCTGAATACAGCGAATTTCTATATCAACAATTATGCCCTTTTAAAATATCTAAATGCAAAAGATTTGTATAATAAGAAGAACACTGCGGGTTCCTTGGAAAAATTTAAAAGAGATATCTTATGATTTTTTCTTAGTGTATAAGTAGTGAACAACTGACATTTCAATAAGGCAAACTGATGTTATCAAAGTGCACAGCTGTCAAACAACAACTTTCCAGAATCACCAGAACTGAGTGGGGCAACCTTGCCATGTGCTTAGAGGGCCCTGTGCTGATTTATCACAGTACCTATCATGTCTGTTTCAATCATCTGTTGACTTGTCTGTCTTCCCCACTGGAGTGCAATATGTTTTTTTCAAACTGTCTTTATACTCCCAGAATCTATCAAGTTCCTGGCACATGGAAGGCAGTAAATTGTTGTTTATAGAGTCAATTAATGAAGTAAATAATTATTTAATTAATTAAACAACTGCTGTGTTTTCCAGCAATTTTCAAACTTTAATGTGCATAAAAATTACCTGCAGAACTTAGTTTTAAAAGGCAACATTCCCAACTCCTGCATACATAGATTCTAATTCAGTAGGTTCTGAAGCCTGAGAACAAGGACACCAATGTTTGTGATTCAGCAAGGAAGATCACTCTTTAAAAACATTAATAAAGTAGCAGTAATGTGATGAAGAAATGTTCTTGATTCAGGTAAACTTCTTCAAAATCATTGGGCTGTGGTTCACTGATTCTGAATTGAGAGGGTCAGAGTGAGTGAGGACTGATGTCTTGAGAGAGAAGGCCAGAGGTGATCCTCTGCACACTGGAGACAACCTTGGCTCAGACTTTCTCCCATTCTGTGCCTGTTAGGTTCGTGAGGTCAGTATGAGTAGAAATTAAAGCCAAGGGCAAACTGTGGGCAGACTACAGGACAGCCTAAGGATCCAGATAAAGTCCTGTGTTCCATTTGGGCTGCATTGGGGTCACTATCCAATGGTTCAAACCAAGAAAAAGCAGGGAGCAAAATCTAGGCCAGATAACAGCATAGCATCTCCGGATACAGATCATGCAGGCATATTGACACCAGAAAACAGTCTGAGTGTAACTTCTGATACTGGACAGACCCACCCTTCCTCCTTTTCTATTCTAAGTTGCCTTTCTCAATGTTAGTGGATGGGAGCTAGCCAAGTATGTGCTGCTTCCAAAGCTGGATATGCTTCTTAGATACTGGCCATGGTGGAAGGTTAGACCTTCTAGAGCATTTATACTTTTAGATTCGCCACAGAATCTTTTAAAAATATTGTTCAAATTTTTGGACCCTAAGCCAGATCTAGTAAATCAGTATCTCCAGGAAGCACACAATGGGAATCGATTTACGTACGCTCTTTAGGTGGTTCAGGTGATCGGCCAGGTGTGGGAGCCATGACTGTGAAAAGCCTTCATAGATATCCCATCAATAAAAAACTTGTTTATTGTATTTATAAGGAGTTTTATCCCCTGCCCCCATCTTTAACCATTAGTTTCTGCCTCTTGCACACAACTCCCCTCCTCATCTGTCTCTTAGTACCCTCCTGTCCAAAATTATTTTGTCACAGACTTGCTTTTTTAGATATTCTAACCCTCTAACCATAATAGTAATTTCCTCTGTTTCTTTTTCCATCCAGTTTTCATTCTAAAGACTTATTTTTCTTTCTTTTTTTCCTCTGCACAATTTATACCCTAAAGCACATTCAAATTGCATGTTACAATGTCATGCACACCCCACCCACTTTTTTATGTATACCCTCATAAGTAATGCATCAGCTGGCCTACACTTCTAAAAATATTAGGGTCCAGTGACGCCGTGAGTCTGAACAAGTGAACAAGATCATTATTAATCTAAAGTTGTAAGGAAAAAGCTAGAAAATGAAGAAAGTTGCCAAAAAAAATAGAAAAAGTGTTCAGAAAGGAGCAGGACACCTAAGACATTTTACATCCTGACTTGTTTTAACAAGATTCTAGTGCATTGTAATTCATTTATAGAGTGGTTATAGCCTACCATTGGCTCAGTGCTCCCATTTATTCAGTGACTGTAAATAATAGCCATCAGCAAAGCTTTTGAAATCTTTAGATGAAAGGAACTAAATTAAGGAAGCTTCCCGTGTGCATCCCTCCCCCACAAAACGGATGCTGAGTAGCACACGGAAAGCAAAGAACAGCGGGGACGGTATGGGGATTGTAGCCACCCAATGTAGAACCTTCTGAGAACCATGAATGTTCATTTTCTGTGTACTGAGAGATTTTTTTTTTAATGAGTATTTTTTTTCTTGGAACAGAGTATAGTGGATTTTATCTGCAGATGTGAGAGATATTGGAGAAGGAATATTGAATCAATTACATTATGTGGATTAATGCCACTTTCTTTGGTTATTGCAAAGCTGGTTGCCATTTTAAGGCTACTAGTCACATGCTACTGTACCTGAGAGTGAAATTTTTCATTACTATCCAGAGATGATTCATGTTGTTGCTCAACAGGGGAAACATTGATAAATCAGTTCAAGCATTTGTTTTTTTATGTCTCCAGGGACTTAAAATGCACTTGGAATTTTTTAAATTTTATATAAATTATCTTTCTTTGTATAGTTTACTTATATAATCTACATATTTTAAGTTATTAGACCAAATGGGCTTGCAGTAGATGAGGTTATAATCTTAATGAAGTGCTCTGTAAAACCTTCTTATGATATTACTGTTGAGTTATGGAACCTGAACTCACTCCTCTGGGTCAAGGGTGTTTAATTGGACCAGCATGATAAATAAAGTTGGGAAGCATAACTAGAAATATGGAATATACCTTAGACAACAATGGGTTTGCAGTTAAAAAAATTTGTATTAGGTCTCTTTGTCATTTAATCACTTTATTTTATCTGATAATGTCAATATTCAGTACTGCAGAATGCAGTAAACAAAAAACCTTTTTGCCTACTAAGATCAAGTAACTGTTAGGCGTTGTATGGGATATAAGGAATGCAGATGAGTTCTCAGCCTCCCAGGACCTCAAAATGCATTTGGTCAGACCAGCTAGTGATCTGTCTAAGATATATGGCATCTATTTCCGATAACACACATCTCACAGCCCTTATTTTTTATACAACTCAGTTGACAATTATTTATACCATGTAGCATCTCCTATTCTGTAGCTTTAAATTGTTAAATTCATGAACTTTTTGTGCCTCAAAGTACAAAAATATGTTTGCTTGTTTTTCGATATTTGTTTTCTAGAATAACTTAGATGGATAAAGAAAACGATTTTAAGTGCTGAAGGTGTTGATTTTATTCTAATTATTGTCTTATTATTTTAGGATGTAAGATTTTTAAATGCACTATTTCCTTGCATTTTTAAAAAGAATGAGTAGGGTATGTTTTTATCTATTCAGAGGCATCATTATGTGTATCGGTATTTGTGATATTGTCAAAATGAAATTGTCAATATAGAATGGATATGATGGTAATCCCCCAGTTTCCTGGAAAAAGTACATTATCGATCTACTTTTATGTCATTTTTATTTTTTCTCCTAAAGATGTGTGAAGCAGTTAGGTGATTTTCTGTGCCCTTTCTACTAAATTACAACTAAATTAATAAGTGGATTAAAGGCTAAAGCATAATTCTTTCAAGAGGTAATTTCACTCTATAGGAAACTATCAACTTTATTATTGATATCACTAGTCCTGGGTTGTCAATATCTTTGAAACATTATCTCAGATTTTCTCATCACCAACATGAAGGATCACCTACGGCATTGCAGTATTCACCCTGTGCTCTATAGCACTTGCTTTGATTTTGTTCCCAAGGTAGGAAGGAGGAATATTTTTACCTTTCGTGTTTTTTTATAGAGAATTGCACTTTTAGGGGTGGAGAGCCGGAGTGTGGGAAGTATTTTTGTGACACATCAAAAGGGTAATAAAATTAGAAATTACATACTTAATTTATGATAACAATAAAATTAATAGCTGTTTGATAACATAATGTTCTCCTGAGATTCCTTCATTCCTAAATTACAATTTCATTTATTTTGTGAACATTCGAGGAGGTAGACTATATTAAGAAATGAATCTTCTACAAGATTCATGAAACTCTTCTAAAACCTCCAGGTTGTGCTTACTATCTTTGTTTAAATGTCTAATGTAATTATTCCCTTTCAAATGCCAAAGCTCAATTCTGTGACTAATACAGCTTTATAAGCTGTATCTACTTATTTGTGAGATGCTCATTTTAGTGAACGTGTTAGAAAGAATAATGGTGTCCCTAAAGATATCTTCATCCTAATCCCAAGAATCTATGAATATGTTATGTTACCTGGCAAAGAGCTGACCGTAAGATCAGGAGATTATCTGTATTATCCTGCTTGATCTTACATAGGAAGAGAGAGGCAGAAAAGTCAGATCCAGAGAGATGGCGTCCTGAAAAACACTTAACTGGTCATTTCCAGTTTTGATGATAGAAGAAGGTCATGGCCCAAGGAATAAGGGAAGCTTCTAGAAGCTGGAAGCTGGAGAGTGAAAAAAAAATGGTTTCTCCCCTAGAGTCCTAGGAAAGAATGAAGCCTGGTGAGACTGATTTCTAATTTCTGGCTCTAGAAGTACAAGATAATAAATTTGTGTTGTTTTAAGCCACTAAATTTTGGTAACTTGTTACAACAACAATAGGCCACTAAGTTTTGTCACTCTAAGTAAGTACTGGAGCCAAAGATTGGAGCATTCTTATGATGTTACGTAGAGAGTCAGTCAAACAGTATTGCTGAATTCCCACATTTGGGTGAATGTGTGGTGGGGTACTTCTCTGAAACTTTGCATCATTCAGAATCTTTGGATGATATAAATAGTTATCCTATGTGAGGCCTAATGCAGAGACAGGGTAGATGAATTACTCTGTACTGATGCATCAAATTTTCCTGTATTTCCTTTTTAAAAGTGAAACACGTAAATCTGTCTTCTTATTTCAGTTTGTATTGACTCTTCCCATGTTGTTGGACATCAAATTAGAATTCTTATAAACTTTTGCTCTTACTATAATATTCTTGTTACAATATGGTACACCTAGCTTAGTATTTCTGCTACAGCGTACAATAAACAGGTCACAGTGATTATTCTGCATTTTGGCTTATGTCATGATGCAATTGCTTTCAGCCTTCAAGAACCACAGTACTGACAAACCTCTGAACTATTGAGATACAGTTATGTTGGGTGCTACATATGCAGGATAGACAAATGCTAAGAAAAATAATATACAAAAATAGCTACAGTGAGTGACTGAATGTGCCCGTTGGGGAGTGGATCTTGACTCAACCAGGATAAGCTCCTCTCTCCACAACCGGTATTCATTATCTGAAACTAATTTAACTCCATTTATTAGAACCATGAGGACTCTGAACTTGGAGTTTGGAGATTCACTATGAAGAATCTAAAGATTCCACTTTGAGCTCATTTATTGGTTAAGCAGGATTTCTCAACCTCAGCACTACTGACGTTTGGGCCAGATAATTCTTTATTGTGAGAGGTACTGTCCCATGAAGTTTAGGATGTGTACAAGTATTCATGGCCTCTACTCACTGGACGTGGCCTCTGTCACTTACAAACCTCTACTCCAGTTGTAACAACCAACAAGTTTCCAGGTGTTGCCCAATGTCCTGGGGGTGTGGGGAGTGAGGGAGTAGGGGACAAAATCACCTCTGGTTGAGAACCACTGGGTTATGGTACTTGAGCACTTAACTTTTTTTCTGCATCTGAGACTTCATTTTATAACCCACTTGTAGTAGCTGGACTCTGTCTTAACAGCCCCTGTCAAAGTACCTGCTTTCATAGCCACAAATGACCTCAGGGACAGCCCAAAATTTAAATACCATATTTTCTCTAGACTTCAGTAGGTCTCTGCTATGACATTGCAGAATATCTCCCTCCCTCCTTTTTTCTCATGAATGAACTATCTGTAAAACCTCCCTGATGAAATATTCTACTTTGCTGGATTTCGTCTATTGACTTCTGGAGACATCTTTCCTGGTGGGCCTAGCCTGATAGATACCCATAGTTTTCTCATGCTGTAATCTGTATTTTGTCCCATTCTACTGGAGTCTCATTTCTGGCAGTCACACAAACAACAACAACAGCAAAACTAATCTATACTCATTTTCACACACAAACACACATACCACCATTGCCCACAACAACCATAGAGGCCTGGGTACCAAGTAAGACTGTATTTACAAGTAACAGAAACCAACTTAAGAAGCTTAAGTAGAAAAGCAATGCAAAGCAAAGCAAAACAAAAATGGGTAACTTTGATTAAATATAAATTGTCTTAGAAAATCAAATGATGCCGAATGAACTCAAGATTGCATGCAGGAATTGGGAAGTGGTTAGGACCTCAGAGAATGGTAGGCATCCTTCTTTCATCTCGGTCTGCTCCACATTTCCATGATCCTCTCTTCTACAGATTGGCTTCCTTTCATGCATTGTCCACATGGCAAGATGGCTGAGCCAAAGATCCCAAGAGTTTCCAAGCTCTCCCTTCCAGAGATTAGCCCAAACTAAATTATATCTTAATCCCAATTCCAACTTCCTGTGAGAGAGAATTTGTGGCCATGAGTCTATGGAGGACATTTCTCCCTGCCAGATGAGAAGATTCCCCAAGAGATGACAGACACAGATTGGCTCAGAAACTTACCCAAATCACCTGGTCACCAACACAGACTATAGTTCTCTATTTGTTTACAGGTAAGATTTATGATTGAAAACAATTTCTCTTGGAAAATTTTATTTTTCTGAACGCAACATAAAATAAGAACATATCTTTGGGAAGAACACACATTTATATAATTATATATCAACACATATTGCAAATTTTATTGATCAAAGAAACATTTTAGAAGCAGTTTGGGGTGGATACAAATAATGACTATGTTCTGTTTAGGAAAAGAGAAATTTAATTTTTCTGCATATACACAAATAAGTAAAAACATCAAGATCTTTTAAAAGAGTCTCCAAGATTTCTTGCACATTGTTGAAGCTAAAGTAAAAAAAAAAAAAATTATTTGCAAGATAAAAAAAGGTAATAGAACCTTTAGTGTGAGTCTACAAAGATGAATTTTTTTTCTGTAAAGCAGGTTTGTTCAGACCATGCTTACTTATTTCACCAGAGAGCACACAAGAGATTTCAATACAGTAAGACAAAAAACTAGGAAGTTTGGACCTTTATGTTTTCCTAATAAGGGTGCTGTTTTATTTTCTGACAAGTTCACTGACAGAGCTTCAGAGGTAACATAACAGTATCTGCACTTACCTGTCAGCCAGGAATGAGTCACTCCTGAATTTACTAAAAATGACACGATCACCACGGCATAGTAATGAGCCCTGGGGAGGATTTTAAGATACTGCATGGCACCAGACCTTCTCATTAGTGCCATGGGTCTTATTAGTACATGTCATTTTTATAACCTTGCTGGTAGAATACAGCAAACACTGAATATCTCTACATTTGTGACAACTCTTCATGTCACATCTCTTAATAAAAAAACTGTTTATACCTTGTTGAATTTTCTAAACATGTTTTAAAGATGAGGAAATGGTGTAAAGCAAGGAAAATGAGAAAAATCCATAGACTTTGTGGGCAAAAAAAAAAAAGAAAAAAAAATTATGCTAGTACAGTGAGTGGGAAGAAGTGCCTGTGCCCTGTCAATCCTTATATCCTAGGGAGGCAACAGCCCATAGGGGCAAGAGGCTGGTATTCAGGCTAGGGTTCTAGACTCAGCTCTGCCGGTAATAATTTGTGTTACTCTTAACCTCTCCTAGATTCATTTTGACATGTGTGATAGAGGAAGAGTTCTAGAGTCCTTTTTTGTTAGCACTGATTTTTCAGGGCTCTTTGTGAGTGTTTCTCCTCTTCTATTCCTCTCTCTCCATTCCTTCCTCTTTCCCTCCCTGCCTTCTTTTCTTTCACTAACATTGATGGAACAAATAACAAATGCCAGGCATAGTGATGGGCACTGCAGATAAAATCAGGGACTTCAATCTATGTATGTAAAGATGAGATAATATTGTAATAATATGCAAGTGGATTCATTGACCCCCAAATTCATATGTGACTGTATAGAAAACCCCTTTAGGAATGAATTTAACAAAGTTTGGTTGCTGGTTATTTGCAATGAACAAGGTGATGGAGAGAAGGTGCTGGATTTATGATTTAAATACAAACCTCCATCTAAATTTCATAAATTATCTTGAGAAAGCGAAGCATTCACATTTTTCAAAAGGAACAGAAATAAATACCCAGTATAGCTTTAGTATTTTAAAGGCCAAACCAAGTAATGAAGATTGTGTTAAAGTAAGTCCGGTCCATCATTTGTTATTTTCAATTTTAAAGTTAACATTTACCAGGTGCTACTTCAAGCCAACTTTACAAAGCCTGTCACTGCTGATATCTAGCGTGGTGAATCCCAGGTGTAGTCCCTCATGTCTTCTCCTGACATTTCCTCAAGAGTGACTGATAGTTGGGCGGGTCCAGGTGTACTGAGGGACGGATTGATACTGATACAACTAAGGCTTAGAAACGAGAAAGAGTGTTGGGAAATATGTCTTACTAAGAGATGGCATCTTATTCTGATGACTTGCCAAAAATACAGCATAATTTTTCCGTGATGTTAAAGAAATAACACATTTGCATGTATATTTACATAAATATTTCAAGTAAAAATGAGTAAATAAGCACTAAAATATATCATTCACATGCACACTATTATAAGGTTATATCTGCCAAATTCAGAACAATAAATGTCACCTCAAAATCAAAATTAAGAGAATGGATTTTTTTAAAAAAACATCTGATTTGTCTGGTAGTTACTGAACTGTTTGTCATCATATGACTGATTTGTCTTTCTAAAGGCAGAATCATGACAGATATTAAATGTA
The DNA here is from genome assembly GCF_037783145.1 of Equus przewalskii. NCBI lineage: Eukaryota > Metazoa > Chordata > Mammalia > Perissodactyla > Equidae > Equus > Equus przewalskii. The sequence continues at coordinate 76,925,054 of NC_091834.1, forward strand.
GAATGGAGGGAGGGGTATTCAGTACTTTTCAAGGTAGTGGTTTAGACATCAGAAAGCTCCTGGGGAAATATCATATGCTAATGAGACTATAAATTGCATTGAGTGTTTATTGGTTTCTGTCATGGTATAGTAGGTATTGGTTAGTGATAAAAATGAAGGAAAATTCATTTGTTTGCAGCTTTCATTTTCCAGTTATGTGCTTTCTGGTAGGTATATTTGTCTTGTAGAGGAGGTAGAAAGGTGCTACTTTAGAATTCAATTCTAATCTCAGACAAAATATTTTAATGTAGTTTTTTCTTTCCCCAGTGGAACCAGAGTGGTATAAGATATCTGGTGAAGGAACAATGGTGTATCAATAGTTCATCATAATGGATGAAATTTACTTTTTCTTCTTGAATATACTTCTTTTTCCCTGTCAAAGGATAATTATTTCAAATAAAATTCAAAGTGATATCTACTAAGATATGCATTATTTCTTCTAGGAATCTCAAAATCAACCTAGTTTGCACAAGACAACATATGTAAATTCCCCATCATTTGAAATTCTCTTTCACTGCATTAATGTCGAAGCTTCTGACTTTAGCAGATCTCTTCTGCTGGTTTAGAAGCAGTAACAAAAGATCAGCCATTTATGATGTGCCTGCTTTCTGCACTGCTGCCCAGGGTGAAAAGGGGGAGAATTCAGGTATAGGTCAAAGAGTTTAAAGACATTTTTTAAAAAGCAAAACATATGCATGCTAAAAATTTAAATAATCTTTCTAGTCAACAATAGAAATGTATGACAAAGTAGCATATGATTAATAGCAAAATGAATAGCTTAGGCGATAATTGCTAAGGAGTCCTTAGGAGAGCACTTCACTGAAGAGTTGAGCTACCCATTAATCCAAAGGTAAGAATTGAGCTGGGTAATGAAGGATGGAGTCAGGGCCAGAGAGCCATTCTAGGCTGAAGAAATGCCCAGCGCTAAGGCAGAGAGATAAGAAAGTAAAGTGATTTTTTTAGATAAAAGTGAGTATGGATATATGAAGGGTATATGTAGGGACTAAAAGTCTAGAAAATTAGCTTAAAGTCAGGGTAAAATGGCGTTTGAATGTCTGGCTAAGTGATTTTGACTTTTTCCTTTAAATCTGTATTTCCTAGAGAACAGTCCTCACAACTTTAAAAAGTTCTATGAGATGTGATAGCTAATCCTTGGAACGGAATAAAGACAGGAGTGAAATTTAGAAGTTTGGTATATTTGGGAAATTCTCAATTAAGAAAAGTAAATAAGGTTCCTTATAACAGGTCTTCATAGAGTCCTTAATATGTTAATGTGCATTGTGAAACCACAAGAGGACACTTATAGTCTCAGTGAATCCCCAAACATGTTTGACTGTGAGATTCTTTTCCTGTGGAGCATCCCACAGCATAGGTGCACGTGGGACAATATTTAGGAAACACCGCTGTTGATCATTGATAAATAGGAAGGCAAAAAATGTTTGATTAATTGAAAGTTTATTGAACTCTACTCTGTGCCAACACTATATGCGGGAGTAAGAAGGTAGAGATAAATTACAAATATACATTATCTTCAAAGAGCTCATAGTGTAGTCATAAACAAACCAATGTAACATCACTCAATGTGTGCAGTAATTAGACTATGCAAGGGAGAGACGGGTGTACTGTAGTGTTCATGCACATGGACTTTAGATAGAAACCACTAGGCTTTGAATTCTGGTTTCATTACTAACCAGCTGTGTGTCCTTGGATAAAGTACTTGCCTTTCCCGTGGCTCAGTTTTGTTTATCTGTAAAATGGAGAAAATAATACCAACTGCAGGTAGTTACTATGAAGATTAATTAATAATGCATATAAAGCACTTTCACACTATTTAGTACATAATAAGCACTATGTAAATATTCACTGTTATAATATAAAAGCATAATAGAGCAATGATGTACAAGCTACCTCTGGAAGGAGGGATACAGGTTCATGAAGTGAGAGATAAAGAAAGAAGTGTATGGGCTAAGGCATTCCAGGAAGAAGGACTACATTTATAGAGGCAAAGATATGTGAAACACCTTCATGTATTCTAGAAATTTTAAATCATTTGATATTACTGAAGGATGCTATGTGAAGAGGTAAGAGGTGAAAGATGAGGCTCGAGAGACATAACTGAAGAGTTCTCACTTGATTGTGCAGGTTCTTGATTGTGTAGTTAATGGAGAGCGAAGGAAAATTTTATAGGAAGAAGACTGTCACAGCCAGATTTATAGTTTTGAAAGGTCATCTGGTGACAAGCCAAGAGGCTCCTACAATCACTTGTTTAAGAAAGGGGGGCCTGAACCCAGGCGGTGGCAGAAGAAATGGACAAAAAATGTTTAGTTCAAAAATACTTAAGGAATATGATTCTAAACCCTTGATGATTGAACAGACACGATGGAGAAGAAGGAGTTAAGAATGAATGTTGAATTTGTAGCTCATGAGACTCAGTGAAAAGCAGCATCATTAATCAATGTAGGGAACAAAAGAAGAGTAAAATGGGATAAGGGGTAGGAATAGTTCAGGAAAACAAATAGCGAGATCAAGCTGTGGTGGCTTTGGGTTTGAGATCTCAGTGATACCTACAGAGGAATCTATCTAAGTGATATTCACATTTATACATCTGGAAGCCAAGAGAGTGATCTGATCTAGAGGTAAAGGTTTGTGAGTCACTACCATGCCACAACACAACATGTGAAGATATGGGAGATGACGAGAACACTTACACAGACTATATAGTGAAGACAGGAGGATCACCAAGGACTTAATCAAGAAAAGTGAAGAATATATGGCAAAAAGAGATCAAGGCTATCATTATCCAAATGTGGTATTAGGAATTGTTGTATACCCTATTACTGTGCAATTCAAAATGGGATTTTCTCATTCCTTCATGAGTTAGTTGTGGCCAATATCCCCCTGCCTACACGCACACACACACACACACACACACACACACACACTTTGGTGTTACTAATCACTGGGTAGCAGAATCAAATATAGATTGCTCTCTTTTTTTCCCTTCTTGACATTATTATATGGGTTTCTTTTCCCAGATAATTCCCTAGTACATATTTGAAGACCACTGTTCACCAAATACACTGCCTTTGATGTACAATATGTGGATTCTTTAAACAACATGGCCTGAGCACAAAAACCCAACAACAAAAAAGCATTATAAAAAATGAGACAATAACATGTCAGAACTACTTGATACGTGTTTCCTGAGAGGCCACGCTAGGAGCAGATGCATATGCTCCTTTTTTATGTATGTCTGAGAATCATTGCGACATATTTTAATCAAGACCAAGGCAATATGTATGATTTACTCCAATGGAGGAGACAGCAAGCTGCTGGGAGACAGTGTGGCATGATAGAATGAAGTGTTGGTGTTAGACAGGTCCGAGTTGGATTTATAGCATGGCCCCATTCTTGGTGAGAAACTTTAGACAAGATTTTAATCTCTAGAGTCTCTGTTTCTTAATTTGAAATATCTTACAAAGTAATAGCTATCTCATGGGATAATTAGAGTGTTTAAACGAGATAGGTAAAGCATCTAAAACAACCCATGATGTATTACGTTAAACAATTGTTGTCCCACCAGTGTGTGGTAGTCATGGGTACAGATGTGCTGAGGTAGGAACTCCCAAGCTTTTTGGATAATCCATGTCGGGACTGGGCTGTCTGCAGCCCACAAGCCTGTAGTCAGCAGCTTGAGCAGCCTTATCCATTTACCCCATTGGAACATAAAAATAGGATTATTTCCTATCAGTGTCATGATATAAAAAGGCTAACAGCATAATTAGATGAATCAAAAATTATAATTTTAGAAAGTTATGGTAACTTAAACAGTACACTACCAACATCAAGTAGTTGTTCAATACATATAATTTCTATATATGTTCAATTTTTCAATTTTTAGAGCAACTGCTGATATGACCACTGATTGGTTGTCACTATAGAATTATTATAGAATTTTCTGGGATTTTATATATATGGAATCATACAGTATATAGTCATCTGTCTTTGGCTGTTTCAACTTAGTTCATCCATATTGTTGATGTGTCAGTAGTTTGTTCCCATTGTATGGATATACCACAATTTGTATATCCATTCACTAGCTAGTAGTCATTTGGCTATCTTTAATAACAGACTATTCTGCTGTGATCATGTGTAAACACAGTTTTTTTAGACATATGTTTTCACTTCCCTTCAGAAAATATCTAAGTTTAGGATTGCTGGATATGATAAGTGTATGTTTGATAAGAATCTGCCAAACTACTTTCCCAACTTTTTGCCCCAGTTTGCATTTCCACCACCAATGTATGAGACTTCCAGTTGCTATAACATTCTTGCCCAAACTTGCCATTGTCAGTCTTTGTAATTTGAGCCTTTCTAATGTATGTAGTCGTGTTTCATTGCGGTTTTAATTTGCATTTACCAATGACTAACCATTTTAGGCATCTTTTCATGTATTTTTTTGCTCTGCATATTTTGTTTGGTTCAAATGATGTTTATATCTTTTGCTCATTAATTTGATTGAGTCATTTGTCTTCTAAATATTCAGTTGTAAGAGCTCTTTATATATTCTAGATAGAACTTCTTTATTGAATACATGTTCTGCAAATATTTTCTCCCAGTCTGTGGCTTGCCTTTTCATCTTCTTAACAGAGTCTTTCTAAGAGAAAAATTTTCAACAGTTTGATCAACTACAGTTTATCTTTTTTAATTAAAACTTTTTGCTTTCAGTCCTTTTTGGAAATATTTGCCTAACACAAAGTCCCATAGATCTCATATATTTTTCTAGAAATTTTATGCTTTTGGCTCTTATCTTTAATTTTATAATTCATTTCTAGTTATTTTTATATGGTATGATATAAGTCAAGGTTTATTTATTTAATATGGATATCTAACTGTTACAGTACTGTTTGTTGAAAATACCACCCTTTTTCATTTGTCCTTTGTCGAAAATCGTCTGACCAAATGTGTATGAGTCAATTTTTAGATTCCCTATTCTGTTCCATTAGTGTATATGCCTGTCTTTATGCCAATAGTACAATTTTTAACACTATAACATTATAGTAAATCTTTAAATGAAATAATGTAATTCCTCCAATTATGTTCATTGAAATGCTTTTGGCTATTATAAGCTCTTTATAATTCCATGTGAATTTCAGATTAAGTTTGTCACCTTCTACAAAAATCCCTTCTGAAATTTTCATTGATATTGTGTTAAATTTGTAAATCAATTTGGGGATTATTGGCATCTTAACAATATTGTATCTTCTAATTCATCAACATAGTATATCTCAACACTCATTTGTCTTTTTCACTTTTTCTCAGCAATGTTCTATATTTTTCAATGTAACTTTGTTGACTATATTTTGATAAGCTTATTCCTATGCATTTCATGTTTTTAGAAGCTAGCAGAAATGGCATTTTTTAATTTAAATTTTTACTTCTCCATTATCTTTGAAGATTGTTGAGACAGTACCCATGGGGAAAAGCACAGATCTCTTTGCTCTTCCTTTGCTTCATACCTGGTTATATGTTGACTAGCTTAACTTATTTTCTTGCCATCACTGTTTTCAAGAACTTTACCTCAGATGGAGATAGTGGTGACTTTAATATATTCTTTACGGTTCAAATTTAACAGTGCTAAAAGAAGTTAAAAAGAAGAAAGATATCTCTTCTAACTACAGTTATCTATCAAGTTATAAAAATAAATTAGAAAGTAGGTAGAGCCCAAACAGTACCATTCTTTGAGTATGACAATGTATATGTGTGGAAGAAAAGGGGGAGGAATATATAGAGAGAAAAGACCCTTTAGGAAGAGGAAGGAAGAGTACCAAGACACCTAGGAAGTATTTGAAAATATACTAGCATGAAAGTAACATCTAATATTTGTTTTTTATAGTTGTGTTGCTTAACGATGAGGAAGCATTCTGAGAAATGTGTCACTAGGCGATTTGTCGAACATCATAGAGTACACTTACACAAATCTAGATGGTAAGCCTACTACACATCTAGGTTATATGGAAGTAATCTTATGGGACCACCGCTGTATATGTGGTCTGTTATTAATGGAAACATCATTATGCAGTGCATGACTGGGCTTCAATATTTTCACTGTGCATTCTCAAGTATCACATAATGCACAAGTTCTATTGCTTATTATTTGACATATGAAAAAGCTGAGGATTGGAAATATAGTGTCTTTCCCAATTTATGAACATAGTAAGTAGCAAATGAGGTACTTGGCCTTATGAATCCTCTCTCTTTTGATTGTACTGGTTCCCTCTCAAGTTACCTTAATAGGGCTTTTGCAACTCATGTAACTAATTGCACCTTTCAAGAGATTTCCATAGACATAATTTATCCCTGCCTGAGTACTGTCTAGAAGCCAGATGGTCAGTAGATAAACCTGGATTAATATATTTTACTTCTAACAATATCATACTACATTTTATTTTTTATTTATATTCCACCTGGTCCAAAAAGATCTTAAAGAATGCTTCACTAGGATTGCTTAATCATGAGACACGCAAAAAGGAATTGATTTACAAAAATTTGATTCCATTATGGCTAAACTTTATAATTGAATCACTGAGAAGTTACAAGTTTAAATCAAACAAATAAATAAAAATTAAATCCAGAATTCCTGAATTCGCATGATCTTAGTTTTAACACCAGATCTCTCTTTCTTGGAAATCAGTACACCTTGGTTCTTTCCTCTTTTCTTACCCCTTTAAAAAAATTTGCGTAGTATATACACTGCACCACTCCTCCTGCTCTCCTGTATAGTTTCCTTTTCTATGGTTTCTATTTTTCTCCTCTAAGCCTGAAAGTCACTATGTGGTTGATACCGCTCTATTCCCGAGCTCCCCACCCTGTGTGATCACCAAGCCTCTTCGTATTGCTTGCCTTTTCTAAGACAATGAATTCACTGAAGCTATAGTGTTTGAAATATATCCCAAAGTGCTTTCTATACATAATGTTAGGGAGCTGCTAATTTCCTCAGGAAACTCCATCAGTTTTACTTTCTGGTAGAATATCATCCTGGAATATCAGCCCAACCTCCTAATGCTTCTATTTTAAGATTCTTCAGGCCACACTAAAATAGCAGCCCTTTGAAATCCACGACTTCTGCAGGAGCTTTGCCAGTACTCCTGTCCACTGGATCGTGTGGTCTGTATTCACATGTGAAACATAAATCCCCTGCTTTCGGTTTGTTCTATTGCAGTCTTAACCAATGACAAAGCATGAAAATTGTCTGCAGAAGTTGTTTGATGTAGTATGTAGTATGTGTAGAGTATGAATTATGGCTACTACCACCATCTTCCCAAACTGTAACTATTCAGAATGTTTATTTAAGACGTAGGATATTTAAAGAAAGAGTTAACATTTAGAACATTGATGTAATTGATATTATAGTGGCTAATTAACAGAAATCTGCTGAACAGTCCAAGGAGATAAATGGTAAAATACTATTTAAGCATAATAAAATTTTCAGGAATTAGTGAAGACTAATTAAACTTATATACCATTAGGTTAAACTTATATACCATCAAACGTCCGTATTTCATTTAGATAAATTATTTTTTCACCAGGACAAAAACTAACAGTAGAAGAGTTATCTCATACTATATAAACCATAATTTCTTCTGGGTTAATTTGTCCGTATATACCTACATTTGCATATTATTAGAGAAAAACGTGTGGTTAATTTTTAACATTTCTTTGATATATTATATCAACAACTGTTCAGTTATCCAAGATATGGATACACACATATATACACATATATATCTAGGGAAAGAAAAATCACAATCTATTCAGTACAACACATCTAAATTAGAAATTTGATCCCTTTTTATGTAAGTTATCCTTGAAATTCTGAAGCAGCATTGTACTACAGTTTATAATAAGACACCAAAAAAAGCTCTTAAGTTTATAGGAAAAGAGAAATTCGTATTACTGCCTGTTAGTTGACACTTCCTATCTTAATATTTTAAATAAATGCTTCATGTCAGGTGATTAACATGGGCTAGCTAGGGATTTTTTCCTGTGGAAGACTTAGATAAATCAATGTTCCCAGGATTTTTTTTGGCATTACACTATATAGGACTGTTTTATTCCTTAAACTGATTTATTATGTTTCAGATATTTCCTAAGGCAATTTCCCTTTTTTTTTTCCAGAACATGTACAGTAAGTTAATCTATTAGACTGAAGTTCAATTTTTCCCTCGTGTGCTCAATCTGGTGATGAGGTTATAATTCCCTTCTGGTAGAAAAGAAATAAACAATACAGAATGAAAGCCTCTATCTGGAAGACTTATTCATCCTTTATCATCATTGGTATTTTTTATTTTATATTGAGAATGGCCTAATTGTACCATGCTTTAAAAATAACAATAACAAAAACTCACTCTAATAGTTAATTTATACAGAAATATGGTTCCAGAGGCAGAAAACTTAAGATACTATATGTTAAATAGTTTAAATGGGTTATTCTACTTTCATCTAGATCAAAAGCCATTTGGGATTATTCCATAAACTTTCCAGCCAACAGTTAGAAAATAATTACCAGTTTTTCAATTACCATTACCCCCATTTGACCATTTTGTTATTGTGCATCATTTAATTAAGCTTTATTGAGTGCACTTATTTCAATTTTCTTCTGCAACCCAATTCCTGCCATGATCGTTGATGCATGTTCATATAAATGACCCTTATGATACCCTAGTTACTAGAGCCTAGTGTCTTCTTTTGGCCTCCTTATCTCCCACAAACCTCTGTGCTACACTTCAGAGAATCAGTCTCACAGCCGTGAGCTATAGTTATCCCCCCAAAACAGTAACACCTCCAAAAACCACTAATTTAAGCATCTTACTTTGGGAATACAACTTTTTTATTGAAGTACCCCTGTGTGATTATTTTTCCACTTCATTGTCACCTCCATTTCCTTCCTGCCACTATCATTGGCTTCTCTTCATTCATCAGCTTGATTGTTGAGGTACCCCCATATAAACATTCTTCCACTGCATCATGACATCTGGCATCTTAATATCACTGTCATATAGGCCTCTTCTTCATTAGCTTTCCTACTCTTTCCTTCTGCCGTCATTTTCCTTCTCAATCAGCTTAGATTGCATGGATCATTATGTCAATAAGTGCACATCAATACCCAAAATTCTCTTGCCCCGCTGGCTTTGACCTTCTAGTCCTGGAAATCATCAACCCCTGATGCAGCCAACAGTTGGCCTGGTCTGCATCTGTGCAGCTGGGCTCAGCTAGAGACAATAACAATGCATGTCAAACTAGTTCCACTCTAATTAGTGTATATTTATTAACCTTGACTGGACTATCATTGCCGTGTACTCCTATTATATTTTGTCTCTCCTACCCTCTGGAAAGATTCTTTCAAGCCTGCTCTGTTCTTTATAAAACTAGTGTCCCTATCATTCTGTTCATTCCCTGTAGATGACCTAGGCTGAACAAGAAAAAACCAAAACTCTCTTACTTAGAAAAGTTTCCAGTTTGATATGGGAGACGGAGAAGTACACAGTTACAGGAAGCTATTTGAGAACAACTTTCTCAAAGCCTTACTGTCATAGCCCACCTGCATCTGCACCATCTAGTCCTTATCCCAGCATGTTACTAAATCTAATCAACGTTTTGGATTAGCTTCTGCTTAACTTCCGCTTAGCTGACCACACATTCCTTCTTGTAACACTGTTTTTTATTCTATAACAAAATAATTTTTTCTTTTCTTTCTACCTCTCTGTACCTACCTTCTCAATGTCCTTTGCTTGCCCATTTCCCTCTAATTTTCTGTTAAATGCTGGGATCTTCTAGGCTCAGTCCAAGGACTTTCCTTCCCTTTCCAGTCTGTATTCCATCCCAGGCCAATTAACCCAATGAATGGTTTCAGCTCGAAACCAGTTCTTCATGCCAGTAACTCAGGATTATATCTCTAGCCCACTTCTCTCCTGACATCCAAAGGGGTATGTCAGCTGTCTTCTAGATATTACCACTTAGATGCTCAGAAACACATCAAATTCAGTATGTTAAAGTGACACAATGTTGTAACCCTGCCTTCCTCCATGTTCTGGTCCTTAGCAGAAGGAACAACCATCTACCCATTTATTCAGAACAAATTCTGAATAAAGCCAGAAATTCGGGAGGTATTCAGAACATCTTTCTTCCTTTCACCCTTTGTCCAATCCGTTAGCAAACCTCGTTGAGTTTACCTCCAAATATGTTTGAAGCACTCCATTCCTCAACATCATTACCATTATCACACCCAAGTACAAGCCACCATCTTCTTCCTAGACTGCTTCAATAGGGTCCTATCTGGCCTGCTCTCATCTTCACGTAGAGCTCTCTCTTTTTTATATAATAGCCAAAAAGAGTTTGAAAGCAAATATTATTAATCTCTTTTTTGCTTAAAACCATTGTGCTCCAGCAACATTGGCTTTAATGTGTCAACCCTCTATCTACCTCAAGGCCTTTGCATATACTCTTGCCTATATTTCTATTTTTATTTTATTTATTTATTTTTGAGGAAGATTAGCCCTGAGCTAACATCCACTGCCAATCCTCCTCTTTTTGCTGCGGAAGACTGGCCCTGAGCTAACATCCATCCCATCTTCCTCTACATTATATGTGAGATGCCTACCACAGCATGGCTGGCCAAGCAGTGCCATGTCTGCACCCAGGATCCGAACCGGCAAACCCGGGGTCACCGAAGTGGAACATGTGCACTTAACCGCTGTGCCACCGGACTGGCCCCTCTTCCCTCTATTTCTATTGTACCCCCTCCCCAACACACACATAAATACACCTCCCATTTCCACCACCACCCTTGCCTACTTGTTTTTATAATCTTGGCCCTTTGTAGAAATCGCCCTTGACACTCTAGGTGAGTTTAGTCTCCTGCAATTAACTTTCATGGTATCCTATAAATATTTTCCATAAAAGCTCGTTTAACAACTAAGTATGTTTTGAAACAGTGGTACAATTTCATGAGAAACAATCATTTCAATTCCACAAACGTATTACTGAGTGCCTCCTATGTGCCAGACCCAGTCTGTGCTCTTAAAAATCTCACAATGTCAAAGAAGTCATCCACACTAAAAAAAAAAGTAAGCAAAATTATTCTTTCAAAGAATAATGCAGCCCTTATTTCAATGATTGAATATTTTTCAAATATTTACCATACACTAGGCGCAAAGGAAAAACATAAACCCTGCACTGGAAGGACTCAGACTAGCAGGGAACATGTTTTAAAAAATTATAATATAATGAGCTATGTCTAGCGCACTATTTAGAAAGGTTGCTGATGAGGGAAGGGTTCGGTGAGCCCGGTATATATATATTTTAACATAAATACCCCCTAATAGATAGGGCATCTAGTTCCTAAATCCATGTTATCACAGAAAATGATTGTGCCCCTTAGGCAAGAAAAAGTTTAGTCTGTGGAAATGAAATTTCAAAGGGACTTATACAAAATCGTACATTTGCTTTTCTTGGCTGTTAGAATAAATCTGAGCTAATCATGCCCCATCCCCCTCATCCCTCTCAGCTTTTCATTTTTTCCGATGACTGAAAAGATTTATTGAGACCTTACGGCTGCTCACTCCTAATAAAGTTCTCCCTCAGTCATCCTGCTAATTTGGTTGACTGGTCTATTTTTAAAAATTAGCAGTTTTCAGAAACAGCCTCCAGTATTGTGGCTGTGAAAAATCTGTTGAGACGAAATAAAAGGCTAAAACAAAATCTAATACTGTAAGCAAGTATAAATTTTTTGGAATGATATACGATCCTGTGTTGTGCCAGTTTGGTCCCTGAGGCAGGAAAGAAAGCAATCTGGTTTTCTGAAACATTCAAATTTCTCACCTAGGCTAGGCTAAGAATACATCATTATGGGAAGCAGCGTGGAGAGTCACCATTTTATCCTTTAATTTACAGTGTCAGTGGAAACAGCACAACACAGAATCCAAAGTTGAAAGAAAGAAAAAGAGATCTGGCTTATGGTGGGTATAACCTTAATTTCTTTGAACCAGGTATCTAGGCCCCGCTGTGTAGATCGAACACTGGGCATTCTAGACTTCTTTTAATGGCCTTTTATAAATTTCAGAAATATGACAAAATATTCACTTAAAAGAAACCACTAAATAGCCACTTGGTAAAAACTGATCCAAGAAAAAATTTCGGTTGGATTATGAAGTATTTTACTTGTTTCAAGATAGAACAACTTTTTTTAGATTGTCCTTCATTTAATGCAAAAGGTCAATTCAACTTTCTACCTCAGTTGTGATATTCATCTCTCGATTTCTTTCCAAATCCTATTAAGAGAGAGTAGAAGCTTAACTTTATCATCTTAATGCCAAGATCTCAGCAAGCATTTATCTAGATATAAACAAGGATGCCTTTCACAAGGTTATATCCTCATTGTGATAATGAAGAAAGGGGCTCATACATTAATTATCATGATTTCACAAAGTGGAGTGTTTGGTAAGATTTATAAGCACCTTTTATTATTTTCCCAACCTCATAAGCCAGAAAAGTTAAAGAAATTACCTTGTGGTTTAAAACAATGTAGCTCAAGAACAGACTAGTTTCAGCAACCCAGGTCTACCTTGAACTGGATTTCATATGTATCCAATACACTAATGGATCTCAATAGGAAGGAGGTGGCTTTTAGAAATACCCGTTCCTCAAATGACCGGCACACAGAGATTCTAATGAAATTGGTCTTGGATGGGGCCCTGACATGGGTATTTTTTGATCAGTTCCCCAGGTGATGGTTATATTTAGCCAGGCTTGAGAATTACTGGGTAAATGCTTGACCCCAAATCACCACTCTATCAGTTAAGTGAGAAGCGGCATTCAGGTAAAAGGAGCAGCTTAGAGTATTTGAAACTCAAATCTGAGAATGCCATCTAGCCTTTCATCCATACCCTGCACAAGTGATTGGACTCTTTTTTTTCACTTGTTCCACCATACAGATCCATTGCTTTAATATCCTAAACATTGGTAAAAAGAAGGCATTAATTTATTCAAGCAGGCAGGAGATTCAGTGAAAAAAAAAAATCAAGAGTTAAATCTCTTGCTTGGCTAAATTGACACTTGTTCTCTGCTGAATATTTAGTCAGATGGCCCGTCCCCAAATCCTCTGCTATTGAAATAATTCATCGCTGCACCACTGAATCCCTCTGCCTTTTAAAAAATATATAATTGAATATGAGTGAATCCCTGCATTTTATTTTCTTCTAAAAACGTACTGTTCCTGTTGGCAAATTGGAACATATTGTACTTCCTATATATATCACCCACAAGTCATTTTTAAACCTGGATCGCTGTCTATCCTGAAATAAAAGGTCTACTACTAGGGAGGGGCAACTTTACCCTCCTGCGTATCTTAAAGCTTCAAATTCCCATCTGCTCTGCATTGTTGAAGGGGCTGCCGATGAATTTCCCATGACTTCTGCATTTTTTAGGAAACAGAATTAAAACCATTGGTCAAAGAAAAGGAAACTCTTTAAGTGATTTCTGTTAAATTTAAGTATATTTAGAATATACACAAATCCCATTTGTCCTGGCAATGTGTTACAGGCATTTGTATACACAAAGGAATCTCCCTTTCATCCACTGACTAAGTAGTAGGATCTAATATGAGGCCTGTCTTGGAGCTGATCCAAAATGGGTCCATAACTATTGGAGCACCTCAGTTGACAATGTAGTGAATGGCAGCCATGGAAGATTTTATATATATATATACACACACATAATATACATATGTACAGAAAATGATAAAGCCAAAACTGCCATTAAAGCTGATGGTCACAAACTGCAGTCAGGATCTAAGAATTAATTGCACTAATCATCAGGCTTTTGGAACTGGATTAGGAAAAATAAACATGGCTGGCTTAAATAAACTTCACTCCCAGTGCCCTTCACTGCCTGAAAGAAAACAATGTGGAAAGATAGTTTTTTGTTGTTGTTCCTTGAGCCCTACTAACTGGCCCCTGGGCAGACAATCAAGGACTGAAGAGTTTGAGAGGGTCAGTGGCACAATGGATAACGTGTCTGACTATGAATTGGAAGAACTGGAGAGCCATTGGTTTTGCATAATGGTTAAAAGTACAGTTCTCTGAATTTGCGTCCTGGCTTTTCCAGGTTCTTGCAGTTTAACCTTAAGGAATTTACTAGTCTGTCTCAATTTTTGTTTTTTTTTTTTTAATATGACAAAAGAGCCCCATGGCTGAGTGGTTAAGTTCGCGCGCTCCGCTTTGGCGGCCCAGGGTTCGGATCCTGGATGTGGACATGGCACCACTCATCAGACCATGCTGAGGCGCCATCCCACATAGCACAACCAGAGGCACTGACAACTAGAATATACAGCTATGTACTGGGGGCTTTGAGGAGAAGAAGAAGAAGGGAAAAAAAAGATTGACAACAGATGTTAGTGCAGGTGCCAATCTTAAAAAAAAAAATTATGACAAAAGAGATCTACATAGTGTTGTTATGAGAACTGTATACAATTAATCCATGCAAAGCCTTTAGTTAGTGCCTAGCATAGAATAATTACTCTATAATTAGTAATGATTGGTACTGCACCACAAAAAAGATATCTTTAAGTAGACATTAATCCATTTTATTTTTACATCTATTCAGAGATCAAAAATTACAGGAAACAGAAAGAAACAGAATTTGTAAACAGGAACTCATACTTCCTTCTGTCAGTGGGTCAATAGAGGAGACTCAATATAACATTGCCTGGTAGGTTGGAGTTGCTCAACATTTATTTGCAGAATTAATGAAAATAGGTCTTGATAGGAGGGAAGGGGGAAAGGAAGAGCTTGGTGATGGTATCTTTTGAAAGAGCAGTTTCCCAGGTACTTCATGAGTTCAACTTCAGATAACTAGTTGGGAGATCCATAGCTCAGTAAGACAGGGAGACACTGCATGATTAACAGTCAAGGACAAGTTCAGTAGACGAGGTGCATATCCGTCTGGAGTGGAGAGGGAGAGAGGTGTCTAAAAAAGGCATCTGATCAACCTGCAAGTAGACAGTGAAGCAAAATCCATAATCTTGTCATCTTGTCTCTTGATGACTAAGGAGGCCGGATAAATTTTCATTATTGGAGT
This sequence comes from Equus przewalskii, assembly GCF_037783145.1. NCBI lineage: Eukaryota > Metazoa > Chordata > Mammalia > Perissodactyla > Equidae > Equus > Equus przewalskii. The sequence goes on from NC_091834.1 coordinate 76,940,228, forward strand.
ATAGGTAAAAAGGAAGAAAAATGAATTCAATTTTTTTTTAAAAAACTATAAAAACCAAAGGCAGAGAACAACATCTTCAAGATGCTTGCTGGCAAATATATGCCTCTGAAAACTATTAACATAGGAATCACGCATTAACTATATCATTTGGCATACATAAAATCATGAGCTATGTGAGATGACAGCAGAAATTTATAAGGGAACAAATTGGAGTTCTGAGTGATATTGCTATAACCATAACAATATATTATACTAGTTACAATAATTATAATTGTGATTGTTAATAATGTGACAGGTATTTGATCCTATCAAAAATAAAATGTATCAATAACAATAATGGGTATGTCACTGAAATACATTTTAAGTTATGAGATTATACTTGACATTGTTAGATTTCCTGATAGTAGCATATGCAATTCAAGTACCTGCCACTTTAGTTAATGTCAAATATGGCTGAGAGGTGATGCTCAACCATCAACAACAACAATGTCAGTGTCCTTTGTATGTGAATTTAGCGCTGTCATCACTATTGTCATGGTAATTCTAAATGTAGATAATTACCTCTATTCTAGAGATGATGAAACTACTGCTCAGAAAGGTTAGACAATTTACCTACAGATAAAAGTACAGGACAAACCCCTTGTCTGTGATCAGAACACTTCAGCATTTCCCATCGAGTGACCTGTACACATGATAACCTCTCTGAAACTCAGTATTCTATTTTGAATAATGGAGACCTGGACACGTTTATCACAGTGCTATTTTATAAGAAAAGCAATGTGAAAGTGTTTTAAACATTGTACCATGTTATTGGATCAGACCCTCTGTGATAACACTAGAAATACTTTTCTATAGATCCGTGAGTGATTGGTAATTTTCAGCCAGGTTTAGGGTTTAACATTTGGAAATACTATTTGATGAGAATCTGACGTGAACCACTTAATCTCACATACTCCTAGATTTCAATTTATACAGCATTCTCATTTTTAGTTATGGCCATATGAATACCAGTCATCATTTCAGGCTGCTCCCTCTTTATCGAGGTATCAAGCTTTGAATTGCTAGGCTGTTCTAATTACAGCCTAGGTAGCAAGATAGAACCCCTCCATCCATGATTCTGGTACTGGCTAACACAACACAACTGCTTCCCATAGAAAAAGTGATGGGAGCTGGTGGACTAGCAGTCACTTCTTAGGCAGTTGTGCATGGTGGGAGGATCACATGTCAGAAGCATGGCTGCTGGTAGATTCAGTGTAGCGATCCAGCAGGATGGCAGAATGGCAGAAGGCTGTTCAGTACATCTTCCTTACAGAATCTTTAGGAAAATTACTAAGTTCATGAAATGCTAAATGTGGAAAAAAAGTGAAGGGGTGGATCCTCTCATCTGGGCCTGACATATGTAGCATGGTTGAAATTTTGCATACTCTACTGCAGATATGCCAAAATCTGTACCCTCTTTATGTTCTGTAAGTGATCTAAATATCCTCTTGAGCCCTACCATTCTGGCTGGTGGAAAATGAATGTAAGGTTCTCAAGCTTTCCTTATTTAACTCTTTTGTTGTTCTTCTTCAAAACATTTCAAACAGTCTCAAGAGAATATGGAATCAATTCAAATCTCCAGTCCTACTCAGAGCTCTTTTTTCCCTTTTCTCCTTCCTTCATCAATGCAGTTATCCTGATGAGATTGGGGAAGGGTCTGTTTTCCTTGGGCTGTCTTCTGGGTTTGGCTGGTCCCATTCTCATGTGGTATGGTGGGTCATATAGTTTGGGGTGCCCTTTTCTTTGGGTATCTGGCATTGGTGACCGCTGAGGCGTTTTTGACCTTACTTTGGTTCTCATGTGCTCTGTGTTAGCAGTCCCAATTGCTGAAACTGTCCACCAGGGATAACCATGATGTTCTCATCCTTCCCGCCTGGTTCTCTGGATGCTACCTGTTCTTTCACAGATGCTGCAAAACCTGAGGCTCAGATCCTTCCTCCTTCTGGCCCTCTGCTTTGGGTTCCCTAGCCTATAGCTTCGGATAATTGGTTATTCCAAGTAGCTCCACAGTGGCTCCATGGCAGCCCTCTGGCCCTCAACTCAGATTTTTCCCCCTGTACCGATTGGGACCCTGCACAGTTTGGGGAATTTCTTCTACTCCAGGAGTCAAAATAGAATATCAGAGTAAATTCACCTCGCTGCCATTTTCCATCTGCTCAGGATGCTCCATGTTGACAAGGGAGTACACTGCAAGGCAGTCTGTCCCAGACGTCTTTCTGCATTGATACCTCCCTCAGGCAGTTCTGAACTGTTGCCATGTAGCATCAGTGCCCTGCTGAATGTGGGACTTCTCTCACCAGCGTGCAATTGTGTAGGTTTCACCTTAAGGAGAAAGAAGCAAGTCCCCTGCAAGGGTCCTTTCCCAAACTTGTCTGGTCAATTTTCACCCCCTTATTGTTTCGATCCCAAATAGAGACCTTGATGTTTGACCTCTGACTTGACTTCTTCTCTGCCCCGAACTACTTCCCCTCCAGCAGAAGGGCATTCATTTACTTACCTTCTTGTCTTACAAAATTCTCCGTATCAGTCTCATTGCCTCCTCCAAATGTAGCATGTGTGCTTCTTTCTAACCTGGGGCCATAACTTTGGAAGGGTTGCAGGTGAATATGATTTATTCATCAGCTAAATACTATCTGAAAGGTTTTCCTCTTAGATTAGATTTCATGCAAGAATCTGGGGTACACAGTTTTTTGGAGATGTCAGAAATAAATTGTCAGACCAAACCCAAAAATTAAGAAGATACTGCCCTCCAAAGATCAGTCTCACAGATCACAGTGAAATAGATGCCTGGGTTGGTTGGTTGGGTTTTTTCCCATAAAGCTGCTTACAGAGTCTCCGTACGGTCTGAACACAAGAATCCACCCTATTTAAGAAGGGACAAAGTTGAAACTGGACTAACTTGTCTTCCTTTACCCTCCATGACAGGCAGGAAGTATTTCTCTCCCTGGAAGAACCCATTACATTCATGCTGCATTATGAGCTCTTATAACAAAATGATACATTTTATTGCCTTGTTTACTAACCCTTCCTGTTCTGGTACACACTTCTGGCATTTTAAAACTCAGCTTTGTATCTAAACCAAACTGCTTCTTTTAGTGGTTTTGCTCTTTATTTTCTATCAGAGCATTTTAACCCAACTTGAAAAAAATAAGATGGATATATAAATTCTCACAATCTTTGAAGAGAAACTTGCTTGTTTCACATTAGGTTTAATGATAAGGCACTTTCCCTAATTCTTCTCACTTGATAAAAATAGTATCCCACAGGCTACTCAGCAAATGGTTAATTACTCTCTATTTCCTCTTAATCCTGGCTGTAACTGTGCCACTTACGAACCGTTATAGCTTGTGTTAATGTTGATCACACAGTTGATATTTTTTCAACAGAAACTTGACTATCAGGTCAGTGGAGCTTAGTGGCTAAGAAGAGGAGCTTCAGGGTCAGACCCTTGGGATTCAAGTCCCAACACTGCCGCTGTAGGGTTTGTGATTCTGTGTACATTAATAATGTCGCTAAGGTTATCACTCCAAATTGCCGGTAATATTTACTACTTGACAGAAGTGAATGAAACTTCATGAGATAAAGTATGTAAAGAATCTGATTCAGCATGAGACTTCTATGAAAAGAGTGAATGTGTTATCTAATGGTTTGTCAGATACAATTTGCAGCAACTAATTAAGATGGTGATATCAGCACTACCATGCAATCAGTCACAACAAATTAAAGTCGTGGGATATTTTGGTCACATTCATTTCTGTGAATGGTCATAAGCCTCGCTCTGGAAGCCAAGAACAGATTCCATAGGAAGAAAGATGGATTTGATGTGGAGCTATACAGTTGCTTGAAATGTCTCCTAAAATAGATTCCCTGTTTAATAAACAGATGGATTTGGCCTCATCTTCTTCATAAGCAGAGTCCACAAATCAGCCCGTGTAAGAAATCTGAACCTAGGGGCTGGCCCCGTGGCCGAGTGGTTAAGTTCGCGCTCTCCGCTGCAGGCGGTCCAGTGTTTCGTTGGTTCGAATCCTGGGCGCGGACATGGCACTGCTCATCAAACCACGCTGAGGCAGCGTCCCACATGCCACAACTAGAAGGACTCACAACAAAGAATATACAACAATGTACCGGGGGGCTTTGGGGAGAAAAAGGAAAAAATAAAATCTTTAAAAAAAAAAAAAAAAAAAAAAAAAAGAAATCTGAACCTAGCTACTAAGGAAAATGATAGGAGGCATAAAAGTAAATGAAGTTACAAATAAATTGCCAGCTTACTTGACAATGGATGTGAAGTGAAGCTTAATCTGCCCCTTAATCTAAAGGCAAATTAGCGAAGGACATTATTTTCTCCTCAGCTTCGAGACAGAGCTAACTATATTTGTGCTTTAGTGTGACATGCATTTTGCTAGTTTATTTCCACAGTTAATATCTGCTGTTCTCATAGATTTGGCCTGCGAAAAATATTTCAAGGCAGAGTTTACTAAAAGGGGGAACAAATTGATTCCATTTTTATAGTGAAACTTCAAAATCATTTCTCTCTCCCTGTTCTTTTTCAGAGATGTACATAGTTATAGTAGTAATTTTCATTGTATTGCACATTTGTATATTCTTTTTCCTCTTCCTTATGCTCTTCTGTGCTATGTTTGTATTTATATAACAGGTGCAAACTGAGCATAAAATGGAGTGAAAAATTCAGTAATAAACAGTAATTTCTTGGCTCACCCCCTCCATCTAGGTTACTAGAAATGTGTCTTTCCCTACCCACTCCCCTAATACAGAACATTTTGCCACTTAGCAAAGGGATATTGGAATGAAAACATGGGATATAACATACACACAGACACACATGGCTGCGCATGTACACATTATACACACACAGCACTACCAAGGTCACAGATATGTGTTTCTCAACATTTATTCAATCAACAACTATTTTCTGAGGAATTAATATGCTAAGGGGTGTGACATACAGTGATTAAATAGTTGAAATAAACACATAAATTCCGCCTTTATGGTGCCCCCAGTGCCAACATCACCTATTGAATTTGCAGCTACCACTGCTGTACATTCTAGCTACCTTATACTGTGGAAATTTTCTATTCTGATGCTCTGTCCCAGGGTTTTACCTGTAACTCAACTCTCCTGAAATTCTTCTGTTGTTCTTTAGCATAGCAACACAGTTCTGTGAGCGTGCTGTAAAGTCTCATTCTCTGATTCTAGACGGCATCGTTCACCAAGGTTGCATTATTCTTTTCGTACATGTACTGGAAGCACATTATTCCTGGCCCTATTGCCATGCCAGATCATGTTTCCACTTGGCTTGTGGGGAGTAGAAAAATTGGCCTTCTCAGTCACTTCAACTGGTACAACTTTCTTTTGTATTATTTTAAAATTCCCTCCTAAATTTCAGCAGCTTTGTTTTACTATCCTCTCTCACCTATATTCTTTCCCTATTCCTGAGCTCTTTTTATTTTTTATAAATTGCTGATTGTATTTTGGAAGTGAGGAAATGTCCTAAAAATAGTACTTCTTAACTTTTCCGTTTAGGTTTAAATTATCTTAGGAGTATCAAAAATTAATTATATTTTTTTAAATGAATAAGAAAATATCTCTCAGGTCTGAAATGAGAAGAGCACATAATTAAGTTTGTATGCAATTATAGTGCTTCACTAAATGAAAGGAAGAATAAAATAAACATTAAACTCTATTGCTTCAACATATAACATTTCCTTAAACTGAATATGGTTTTTGCATTTTAATCTCTCAAAAATATAAAATCCTAACAAAATTTAATTTTCATAACACTCTCTTATGTCTCACAGATAGGGATATCCATTTAATAGAGATGGAATGAAAGAAAGAACGTGGGATTTTTCTATGTTCTAAGAGACTTATATAACATTGGAAAGCGATTTATATTTTTGTGTTTCCAAGACGCTGATGATCAATTTAATTTTGAATTTGGTTCTTAAAAGTTAAATATCAAAGCTAAATTAAAATGTTCTAATCATATTTCCTGCCACCTTAGAATACACTACTCTCTTTGGAGAATATTGGAAGGGGTGATATGCTTTTTATTTACAAGTCTCCTTTACATTTATAATATTACTTCTGGTCAGTGGAAAAATATCCAAGGGAAATGTCTTCATTTTCAAATGCACCTGATCAATACAGAAAAATCCCAGACTGGCATTCTAAGCTTATCACGTTTATACATGTTTACTTCGATGTAGAGAGTGGTCTCAGAGCAAATCCTCCAAGGTTTTCCCGTGTCTTTGTCACAGTTTGTTTCATGTTTACTTGCCTTCAGTCAGTGTCATTTTACTGTTTTGATCATAAACCAGCATCTGTCAATATTTCACACAAATTTAAGTAACATAAGGACCCCCAGTTCCTAGGGCATAGTACATCGTTCATTTCTCCCACCCCTTTTCCCCTATCCCCTGCCACTGCGCAGGAATTGCCTTAGTGAGCAGAGCCTTGTCAGTCTGCCCCCATGGAGTGCACTGCACACTCAGACATAATTCAGCCAGCCAGGACATCTTGATGAATTTTAGCCTGAACCTTGGACTAACCCCTATGGTCTCCACATGAGAAAGCTCTTCAGGCCTTAAACATCCACAAATGGGAAGGACTCTTCTGGGCATATCAACATTTTACCCACTGCTATAGCAATGCCAAAGCTCTGGTATCAAGTACAGTGAATGGCCTATTAAAAGCTGACAGCAGTTGTGTACTTTTTTACATATGAAACAAATATAAAAATCTAAGAGTATGAAAATATGTGAGAAAATGTATATCCATATTTATAAGAAACTTAATATCAACAAATTCTTTAACTCTAGTAAAGAGATAATATTGACATATTTTAGTTAAAAACTCAAGATTCTTGTTTTGCTTGCTACTAGAGTAGTTTTTTACTCCATCACTGCTGTGACTCTTTTCTCAATAGAGATAACACAGTTATCTAACAATTGAGAAAGACGCCTGTATGTGTCTCTCCCTCCTTTCAGTCTTTGATATATCTGAAGGTCTTTCAAGATTATACATTTTTGTAGCAATCGTATCCTTCTGTATGATCACAAAATTGCCCTGTTCCCATTCTGTGTAACAATGAACTACATTATAGGGTAAATCTGACAAGCTCTAGGTAATTCAATTGGTTTACATCTTATTTGAAGGTTTTGGGAATGGAAACAGGATCAATATAAAACAATTCCTATTAAATTCACAAAGCTGTATTCTTCAAGTTGAATATTATAAACACTTAAACATAGGGCATTCAAACAAAGCACATTTATCATATTCATCTTGATGTTTTACATTATGTAGCTCAATCCATTCTTTAAAAATCTACTCTATAATTAAAATTCCATAAAACCAAGTCAACAGGTAACTGCCTTAGTTGATTGTGTGACGACGACTAACAGTGCTTGCTCTCATACTGCTTCAGTCTAATAAAGGCCACATGCAATGGAACAATCACTTCCAATATACTGTAATAAATGCTATGATAAAAGATGTACAGATGCTCAGGAAGTAGAATTGGACTATGATGAAGTGTTACCTAAGGTGAAACCATAGCATGAAAAGGGCAGGAGTAGGAAATGAGTATCAGGAGAAAAGAAAGAATATTCTAGTCAAAGAGGATAGCGTATGATGACTAGGAGTCTGGAGAGAAAGAATATCACATTTAGGAAACTGAAGGGTTTTTTGGCTTTATCATAAAGTTTGATGTAGATGTGGTAAATGACAAAAGAGTGAGCAGTTAACTAGAGTAAATTAGAAAGTATTAAATTATGAAAATGTATTTTGGGCTTTGTATTGAGGGAAATGGAGAACTGCTAAAGACTTGTAACTGAATCAATGAACTCTGGATCTAGGAAGAGGAATAAATTGGAGGGAGGCAAGACTGGTGGTGCATTGCGTAACAATTAGAGATGTATTGAAGTAATCTGATTGAGAGGTTTTTTTTGAGCTAAGTGGGAGCAGTGGTGATGGAATTTCAATCAAAAATCAAACTTGATTTTCTAACTTTTTCAATTTCTTTCCTTTAATTCTGGAGTATGAAAAGAATACATAAGCCCCTGTAGTATTTCTTAAAAGTCCTCTGTTTCGCCTCTACAGTTGTTATGCTGCATTCCTCTTGATTCTCCATCACAGAACCCAAGAACAGGGAATTGACATGATTCTAGACTGCAGTCTTAAGGAAGTATGTACATGGTGGTATCTACCAATGAGATGGGAATGAGGGAGCGGCTCAGTCCTAGAGGGAAGAAAATTAGCTCAGTGTTGGATCTTTTGATTGTTAGGCTTCCAAGGAAAAGCCAAGCTCAAGAGGTGGCCCATAGACCTCTAGGATTTCCTGGGACATTTCTGGGAATCCACAAGATCAAATCTAATGTTATAACATTACTGAGATGTTATTTTCGTTTTTGCACTGTGTTGGTCTTTTTACTAATGGTTCAAAAGCGGTGGTGGGTAAAAGTCTTGGCAGTTTAACAGTAGTCACTTGTCATTATATTCTTCGCTTGCAAAGGAAGCTTTAAAAAGCAAATAAATCACTAAATTTAACAAATAACATTTGAATGTCCATGTTTTTAATAATCCTGTGACCAAATGGGTGGTATACCAAAAAAAAAAAAAAAAAACCTTGCGCTATATACAGATTGTCTCCAGGAAAAAAGAAGGAAAAAAACAACACTTGTGTGGTTGTCTCAATTGTGAGCTGAACTATCCAGTTTTTTCATGGAGCATCATTTTTATCTGAAAGAACAACTGATAGACAAACTATTATTGCTCAGATTTGGGTATCTGGTAGACATGTAAAACTTAATTAAAATGAGCCCTTTACTTGAAGGACCACTGACTGTATTTGTTGTCAATGATAAAATTGAAGTTTTCAGGTAAAAATCAGGAAGCTGGAAAACTAGTGTCTGCCACTGTAAGCTTGACATCTAATAAACACATTCTTGATGAAATTAGAATAATATTTTTAAAAATATGACTTTTGGATTTAGTCTAATGAAATATGTCAACGTTTGGAAAATCTGTAATCTCAGTCAATTAATATTCTCCAAATGACCTATGCATAATTTTACAAAATTATGCATGGATAAAAGATCCACTCAAAGTAAAAGCTAGACCAATGGGTTTTAATTTTATGGAGTTCTATGATTTCATTGATCTGTGTATTAGTTTGCCAAGCTGCCATAACAAAATACCACAGTCTGCGTGGCTTAAACAACAGAAATTTGTTTTCTCACTTTTCTAAAGGCTGGAAGGTCAAAATCAAGGTGCAAGCAGATTTGATTTCTCCTGAGGCCTTTTTCCTTGGCTTTCAGATAGCCACCTGCTTACTGTGTCCTCACATAGCCTTTTCTCCGTGTATATGCATCCTCAGTGTCTCTCCCCTTCTTGTAAGGACACCAGTCATTTTAGGTTAGGGCTGCACCCTTATAACCTCATGTAATCTTAATGACTTCTTGAAAAGCCTGGTCTCCAAATTCTGTCACATAGGGGGTTAGGGCTTCAAAATATACGTTTAGGGGGACACAATTCAGTCCATAACAATCTGTTTTCAGATTCCACACTGAAATCAACTTTTCAGCATCTACCATTTGCCAAGTTTTGGTGTAATATCAAAGAAGAATATCCATAATTATCTGATAAGGCTATTGAAATAGTGTGCCTTTTCCCAATTATACATTTTTCTGAAGCTGCATTTTCTTCACATAATTCAAACAAAACAGCATATTGTAAAAGATTGAGTGCAGATATCCAGGTGCCTTCGATTAAACCATGCATTTGCAAAAACTATACAATAATGCCACTCTTCTACTGCATTTTTACTTTCAAAGACATTTATCATAAAAGATGCTTTTTCAATGGGCAATAGGAGTTTTACTGTTATTTTAAAGACAATAATCAATATCTAACATGGTAAATATCAGTAAATACAACACACATAAACAAAAAGTTCTTTGGGGTCCTCATTAATTTCTGTGTCCACAGGGTTGCTGAGACCAAAACGTTTAACATCTCCAGCTTTAGAATATCAGCATAGATGTTGGCTGTGAGGGTTTAGAACTTGTGGTTATCCTGAAGATGATTCATCAAAGTCAAAGAGCAAGTAAGAAATCAATAATTGATTAACAGAAAGAAAAAAAGAAAGAAAGAAAGAGAAAGAAAGCCTGAGAAATACCTGTATTTAAAGGCCAGAGAGAGGAGAATGTGCTGGCAAAGAAGAATGGTAAGGAACACCTACTTTTTGTTAGGTATTTATGCTGAGATCTAGGTACACAGAAATAAAACAAACATGGTCCCTGCCTTCACTGAGCTTATAGTCCAATAGAAGAAGAGGAGAAAAAATACCTTTTTTTGAAAGGCCAGCAAAACCAGTTTCAAGGAGGCAGTAGTGAATGTCAATGACTGCAGAGAATTCAATTACCTAAGGACAGAAAAGCACCCTCAGTACCATCAAGGAGACTGGTTATGGTGAGCTTGTTGAAAGCAGAGTCAGTGGACTGCAGTGGGTGAGGAATGGGGGCAAGACCTGAAGCTTCTGCCTTTTCAGCATACAGGGAATGGAACATCTTCAGTCCTTGTCTCAGATGAGAAAGGAGAGTTGTCCAGAACCTTTGGGGGAAGGGAAGCTTCCAGGTTACTCAGCCTCATCATTAATTTTTCTTGCCCTTAACCCTAAGTTTCATATTTACCATAAATAGCTAGGACTTGAACTTTGACATTATCTGGTACTGCATTTGAATTATGTCTGTTGACAGACATCAAAGATGGCTCACTTCAACCATCACCATCTCCCTCTCTCTCTCTCTCTCTGTCTCTGTCTCACACACACACACACACACACACTCACTCACTCACACTCATACAGAGTCTTTCATTCCCACCTGTTCCTGAGAGCTTGGATATGTGCAGTGATGGGAGACTTATTACTTCATATGACAGTATAAATCCCTGTTGATCAGTTCTATTTCCTAAAATACGTGGCCTCAGGATGAATCTACGTTTAACCCCACTAAATGTTTGCTCATTCATCCTAGATATGCCTAGATATGATGAGATTATTACTTTTCTAATTTAAAAATTATGTTTTTATACCTATTATGTTTTTAAAGAAATACATTTTTAACTATTTCCTCACTTTGGAGGGCATAGAATGTCTTAAATCTTTGCATTTCCTTACTTTTTGCACAATTCGTGTTTTATAGATGATCATTAACCATCTGTTAAATGAATGGAAAATTTAAGTGCCCAAATGATATGTAAGGGAAGTAATAGCCAGAAAATATTTTGTTAAGGGCCCTGAGAGAGTCAAAGACGAACTTGCTTCATTGCATTAAGGAGCACTGGTGAAACAAGTAAGGATGGGTCCAATATTGTTGGATGTTTTACTGCCTGAGATGGCCCACCTGTATGCTAAGGGTTGTGGTGAGGCCAAGCTTCCTGGGAGAGTTGACTAAACCACAGGAGGGATCTATCAGAGGAAAGATGGCAAGTTCTTGTTGGTTTTACTTTGTGACGTTTTTTTCTTTTGTGCTGAGGGTGAAATTATCAATGAAATAAAAGCAGGTGTGTCCATGCCTGGCTATTCTGTCTCTTTGACTGCTGCCAGTGTGGAGTTTCCATAGAAGCCTGGAGCAGCTGAAGAATCAAGTTCCTGACCCCTAGTTGTGCATACTCTCTCTCCTGAGAAGGGACTCATAGTACTTGGGTCTGAGCAGAGGCTGTGGTTTTAGAAAAAAACATTTCTTCCATGTTTCTTTTTCCTTCTCTGAATCTTCTTCATCCTTTTATCCCAATTTCCTCCCCTGTGAACAGTGCATGAATTCAAGTGCAGTGAAACATAGTGGCAGCTACACTGAAAGGAGAAACAGTTAAATCAAGAGCTCCTATTTCTGGTTGGAGTTTATTGCTTGTTTGCCTTTGGACAGTGGCCTCTTGTGGGGACACAACTGAGAGAGATCGTCAGAGCTCATGGGTCCCAATGTGTTGCTTTGACCTAATTAGTTTATTTCACCACTGTGTAAAAAGGTCCTAGAGAAAAAATAGACCTTTCCAGGTGTGAGCTATTACCCTGAAATAGCATTTCCCACCTGCACTAGTCTGCGATCATTGTCCATTAGTAGATGTCAGAGGACACATTGTCTTCTATTCAAGACTCACAGGACTGGCAGACTTTTTAAAAAAAGGAATGTGATATATTTGCATGGTGGAAAACTATTCACCTCAAGTCTGTAGGGGAAAACAGGAATAATTTCTCTTGCAAATATTAAAATTCATGTGCGAACTATAAAAAAAAATAAACTTTAGACTAGCTACCTTCCTATTCATTCTACTTTACATTATGATTTAGAAAGCCAGTGTTTCCTAAAATTTAAAAGTAACCAGATAGGCAGTAAGGAAATCATCTCATTTTTATAGGAGACAGCATAAAGCGTGACGTGAGGAATGGTTATAACAAATGAAAAACCTTATTAAAAATTAATTGTGCTTTCATACACAATTTAGAACCCATCAGACCTTATATTGGACATTAATAATAATAACAGAATTAAAAAAGAGTTTAAACAACTAAGCTGAACTCTCATTCCTTCTGGCATAACCATTGTATACATGCATAGCCGTCCCCCACAGAGCCTATCCTCGCTTCCCTTTCCAATGGAGTATGTCTGTTTATTTGAGTATTTGGACAATGAGTGTGTTTTCTCAGCTTCTCTAACAGAGTTTACCACACTGTTAAGGCACTGTGCACTGTATTAAGGAAAACTAATGCCCAGAATTTAGAATCTGCAGCCATGGGATACTTCATTTAATCAGATGAAAATGTTGGTAAATTGGTCTAAAAGTAGAGCATGTAGCCTGAAATGCTGATCATAATCAATTACAATATGACTACAGGCTTGAGAATTACAGTGCTTGAATCCAAAACAAAAAGACACAAACAGTGAGAGAAGGGAAGACCATAGACCTTTATTATACTTTTGAGCTTGATAAACTGTTGTTGCTATCATATATAAAAAGAACACATTATTTCCAGTAAAAATTGGCCGTCATCATTGTTGACAAGCTTAAAAGAAGTATAAGAAAAATAAGTAAAAAAGGAAACACAGGATAGACAAATATTCTCCTAATATATTTTGATATGTACTAAGATTAAGGAATGAGAGGTAATCTATAAATAAAAGAATTATGATAAGAAATAGAAAATAGTAGGTAAATAAAATGATATATTATGTAAATACAATAATTAGAATGCAACATTTGATCAATGAGTTGTCCTATATGTCATTCATAGACTTGGAACAGAGAGAAACCTCAGTGCACAAGCTCAGGTGTTCAAGCATGCAAGAAACACAGTTTTCTATGTTTCTCTCTAGCTGAACTTAATTTGTATTCTGGGCCCCAATTCCATCAAGTGGCAGAAACTCAATCTCAGTCAGCCCTAACTGACTCTCCTCCAGGACTGTGTCTACAAAATGCCAGGTGGGGGGCCATCTGGCCCTCAGTGTCATCAGCTATCCCTGCTGGCACCCACCGAGACTTCCTCCCTTCAGTCTGGTCTGTGGTCACTGGTCCTTGCAGGTTGCCACTGCAGCCTCCTTGTCCTCATTCCAAGGATACATTAAGCCTGCTGGCTCTCTGTGTATTTCTCACCGGAGAAATTTTGCCTCTCCTGTACAGCTCTAGGCTAAGGAAAACTCTGTGAACTGCTCTTGGCTCACATGCCTGGTCAAATCTTGCTTTTAGAGAGCCCCAATTCATTTGAAGTTTTTGTCATTCTCTCCCAACACTGGGGCAGTGTCAGTGAAGCAAACATCCTTTCTCAGTGATGCCACAAATATCTAGACTCTTCTTTTTTGCCTCTCATTTTCTTTTTCTTCCTAGCCTGTGGAATTTTGCCCTGGAGAAGGAACCGAAATGGGAAGAACAACTTCTTTTATTCACTCTTCATTCTTCCAAATCTTTTGGATTTTGAAACTCAAAATGTAATAGCTAAATTTTATTTCTTTTTATTTCTAATGCGTCAATTAGTACTTGAGACAATGAGGATGGAACATTCTAACACTTTGAATTAGGGGAAGGAGCATAAGGTAAAAAACAAAAAAACAAGAACAGAAATCACATTGGTAATATAATAATATCCTAACCTCCTAAAGATAAATTTTAAGTAATCAGATAAAATTAATTTAAGCTATATTATGTGTTTACATATATGATACTGAAGAGTATAGTGATATATTTATTTCACCTATTTCCATATAAGATAATGAATAATATAGCAAGTATGTTTCTAGATTTGAAACTGTTTTTATCTTGTAGTAGCCACTGGAAACAAACCGGAGCTATCACGTTAGTTCTGTGTAGTCAAATTCTGAATGACCAAACAGATGTGATCCTACTTTATCCAATAATAAATTTTGGAGTCCCTCTGGGAATGCATGCCTCTTAGATAATGCTCCCTAAGAGACACTTCCCTGACTTAGGAATTAGAAATTGAAGAGCAGAGATTCTGGATTGTGCTACATTATGAAAGTCTGGAAGATTTGGCTTTCATTTTTCTCATGGAAGGTAAGGTATATGCTTTAGAAACTAGATGAGCAACTGTCACGCTTGACAAGTTATTATGAAACTGAAGAGACTTTATAGAGGACCAGCCCACCTCCAATCAAAGGTGTCCCTAGGCAGCCTCGTTTTCTCCAGGAGACAATTTGGATGTGTAGCAGTGTGTGATCTGGTGCTTAATTTAGTACTAGGAATCTCACAAGGTAGATAATAGCAGTAATTGAGAAAAATTCAATCCTGATGTTATCAGGAGTTGGCCATAGTGATGGAACAATTTTGTGATGCTTTCCTGGAACATTTTATACTCATGGTAAGATTCTTGGTGTATCCACTTGGTAATAATTGTTCACTTTATTCAGCCTTAAATTGAATTATTTCATATAGATCAATTTGAATAATGTTTGCCAAACATAAAGACAATCATGATGTGTATAACATTTACATTAGATAGATAGATAGATAGATAGATAGATAGATAGGTGTAGATTTAGACCTTCAGGAAAGAATTAGATAGGCACTAAGACTAATTTGTTTATTTTTATTGTGGCCACCTCATGATCATAATAGTAATAAAACTGTATAACTTGCATTAAGAGAATTCTTGCAGTCTAATTAAATCTAAAATTATTTGAAATCACAAAGTCATACATTAAAAACATATATTGTGAGAATGGGAAGTGGTTTGCTAGAATCTCTGTCTGCCTTGATTCTTGTGGCATTGAAAATCAGATTTTATTGTGTACATTCAGCCTGACTCATAGCTTGTTTTTAATCATTTTCAATTCATTTGTACATAGCTATTGAAATTATAAACCACATTATATTTTTTAAACAGTTTTTTCCATAACATTCATGGACTACTCAATTCACAGATATTTATTAACCTTCTTATTCATGTCAGAACCTTGTTCTAGGAACTTAAATCTTGTTCAAGAAGACTTTAGTGCCAGAAGGTCAATAGTGGAATAGCCTTGCCTGATGCTTCTCTGCTTCATATATGAAATATTGGGCTGAGAGATTCAAGTCTCTACTTCATTAAGAAAGCAGACATTGTATTTTGAAGGAGATTGAACTTTGAATTGCCTTTTAGGGGAAGTTAGGGTACAGTGTGCTTCAAATATATGTTGTAAGTGCCATGTTTAAGGAAATAATTGAAATAGATTTTTTTTTCCAGGATCCAGAGTTTATCAATTAGAAAAGGATTTAAATTGGTTTTGAGTCAAAGGACCTTCACCTAGTGTTTAATTTGTTTTGAAATGTTTAATGAAAATAGTAGTGTTAGGAGGAATAACTGAGTTCCAAACACAGGCATCACGGCTCTATAAAAGTAGATACATTAATCCAAAACTCTGAGAAGTACTGGAATTCCCATTCTCTAGCATCTGTTCAATCATTGTTCATCACCGCTGAATACTAGACATTAACTGAATCCCTATTCTCTGTCACTCAGGGTGGTAGCCTGGGTACAGCAGTAAACTAAACTGACAAGGCCTCCTCTTTAGAATTTATAGTTTTGGTTTATATATATATACACGTATGTTTGACACAACCTCTCTCCTGAAATTATACCATAAAAATTTACTATCATTGATTCATCAGGTATTTCCTATACTATAGAGTTTGTTCAAGAAGATTTACGTTCTTCTTGAACATAGGGGAAGTACAAACTTGGCAATAAGATTTGAATGTTCTTAGTCCCTCAGTAACCTCTTCCATGTCCTCTCTTGCATGCTTCCTTGCCAAAAATGAATGTGCGTGTTGGGGTGCTTTTATTTATCGCTTAGAATCTCTACTCAAACCGGAAGCTAGAAGGCCATAAATAACATTCATAATTCAAACTATTTTAAATATAATTCAATCTTGGAAAATTCAGAAGGCACAGAGGATTTTTGATGTCTTCATCATTATGAAACATTATTTTTCAATCTCGTGTAGATGTACTGAGTATTAGATAATAAGGAGTTCCATTTGATATATCATCAAATAAGCCAT
This sequence comes from Equus przewalskii, assembly GCF_037783145.1. NCBI lineage: Eukaryota > Metazoa > Chordata > Mammalia > Perissodactyla > Equidae > Equus > Equus przewalskii. The sequence goes on from NC_091834.1 coordinate 76,956,839, forward strand.
AGCAAATTGTGATTCAATTCCAGGATTCCTGGAGTTATGTTTACTTTTAGTATAGAATTATATTAATCAGGATACAGTATAGAAAAAGAAATTCTTAAGCTAGCTTTTCATCTTAGCCCTCCTTAAAGAACTGTTGAAAACAAATATTATATTTTATATTCATATTCTAGGGAGAGAAGAGTAAAAGGAATAAAATACAGTTTAATCTTTGACTTTTAGATGAGGCTGTTTACAAAATTAAACAGATGGTTAGTGTTTTCAGATGAGGGATAATGAACAGTTTTCAAAAATGCAAGAATTTATTTCCTTTCATTGATCTAGATAGAAAGCAAGGTTTTCTTTAGATATTTGTAAGTTTTTAAATTGACTTTGCTGAAATTGTCTAAGGGAATGAAGGCAGGTAATGAGCTACTAACAAATTATTTTAAAAAGAGAGTAGTTGATGCAAAGTTTATACTTAGAACTTTTATATCTCATTGGTTTTCAATCCTATCCCACCTAGAGAGATACTTCCAGAGCTCCTTTTTTTTTTTTTTCAGTTCTTTTCCCCAAAGCCCCCCAGTACATAGTTGTATATTCTAATTGTGAGTACCTCTGGTTGTGCTATGTGGGACACCACCTCAGCATGGCCTGATGAGTGGTGCCATGTCTGCACCCAGGATCCAAACCAGCGAAACCCTGGGCCTGGGCCGCCGAAGTGGAGCAGGCGAACTTAACCACTTGGCCACGGGGCCGGCCACCAGAGTTCCTTTTGTAACCAGCTCCCTATGTTAACCTCTGACACACTGGATTGTGCTTACCTATGCCTCCTTCGGAAATGAACCCATGAATATTTTCTGAATCCCAGGATCTTTATGATCCTGGTGAGCTTTTATATGTTCCTGGTTTATATTTTCCAGAATTGCTCTTCTCTGAAGATATCTCTAATTATTCTATCCTTGCAAAAAGAATCTCTTTACAAGGGCTGTTTTTTTTGTTCAATAAGAAAGTAATCCAAAATGTTCAAATTTTGAATATGTCCTTTTTCTCTATCTGTAGTTATCCTTCAGGTAAGTGAGCAATAGTCAGAACCTTCTTGCTGTTGATTCAGCTTTCAGTACCCATGCTGATGGCTACATGAAAATAAAATAATACAAGAGCACCTCACAATACATTACAACTAGCAATTTCATGGAAGACAAAGCAAATCAAAGCAATTGCCTGGCTTTGGAAAGACAAAACTGGTTAATGAGGGAATGGTAATTTTACAGATATTTTGAAATTGCACAATGTTCTGTGGAACTGGAGCAACCTGCATTTGAATCCTCTTTTCTTTCTAGCTGTGTGAAATTGTCCAAGTTATATAAATTCTCTGTTACACAGTTTGCTCACCTATGTTAATAAAATATGCTTAAAAGTTGTTAGGAGAATCAAATTAGTATAAAATTTTCAAGAGGCATATGAGTATGTGGCACACAGTAGGACTTTTATATATATTTCCTTTATTTGTTGCAGCAATAAGTGGGCACAATCCTATTCATTTTATTCTTCAAGAAGTAGCTCTTTGATTTTGAGGCTCGTTTATGAAAGTCAGAGATTATTTTTAATACTGGGAACAAATGGCAGTGTGGGCTTTGTTTACGTTTTCTTTATGTAAAGAATGAATATAAGCTTTACAGTAGTCTATAAAATAATAAATGAGTGGTAAAAATAAATGGATATCTAATGGGCAACCCAAAGAAAATCCCATAGAAAATTCTCTTTTATGCAAAATATAATTAACCTGGAGAAGATTTTCTTACACCTAGTTAGACAATGACTAATTGCTGAGTGAGTTTAAATGGCTAGGTATGGAACTAAACTTAATTAGTGGAAATATCATTGTGCTTCAGGGAATAAACTTAGAAAATAATGCATGTACTCAAGATTTATGGTTACCATACTCTGCCCATTGCTGTAAATTTCTTTCTGGCATCTTGGCTATTGTTGTTTGTGGTTTGTGTAACTACCAGCAAGTTGGCAGCCAGCTGATATTGAGAAAAGTCTTCTGAGTCTCCACCTCTTGTCTTTGCCCCTTGGTTAACTGACAGCCAGGGAGGCCCATTCAGAAGCGAAAACAAGGCCCAGTTCTTGGTAACAAGTCCCACAAACCCTGGTGTTAATGTCTTTCCTGTTGAGACAGAGACTGCATCACCACACCTCTTTTCTAGAGTCTACAGAGGAAGTTCAGAAGTTCCAGCATTAGAGGATACTACCTCTAACCAACAAAGAGAATAACCCCATGAACTGTGCTATGTGGAGCCCCCCATTAACAATTAAAGAATTGAAGGAAGTGTTACTGTCTGGAATCCCAAGCTTGCAGTCCATGGGTCCATTGCAGCCAACACATCTGTGTGTGTCTCCATGGTGATTGTTAAGAAGAGTGAATGTGAATGCCTTCAGTCAAGTGTGCTCTGCCTGGTTTACCACAGTCCCCTCTGCAACCTGTTAGCTTAAGTTTGTGGATTTGAGTTTGCAACTCTTGATGCAGAACAACCTTTCTTTAATTGAGAAGGAAAATAGTAAGTAGAGACTTTTTAGAATTCCATAAAATACAAAATGACACGCAAAAATAAATGGGAACCTAAAAGTCTGCAGAGTGAAAAAAGAAAATAGCAAATCCTTTTTGAAGCAACATGTAATTAATGTATTGAGCATCATGATTTATGTAGTTGGAGAGCAATGAATTCCTGGGTGTCTTTAACGTAACACAAATCAAATGATTTTTATAGACACTCATCTAAGAAGTCACACAAGAACATTTTCAAGAACACGAATGGCTTTGTGACAGGTTCCAACAGCACACTCTACATAGCTAGCCATCAGTGCCCTTTGTACAGAGCTGGCCAGTGTGGTTGGCCATGTGTATCCATCATTTCGAGCTCGTGCTTTAAAGCAAACTCAGGAAGAAACAGTCTTAAGCTCTTTGAATTTTTAAAGATAAATTCAAAAAAGAAATACAAAGTTTATAAATGTTCTCAGAGTCATTAGTTGGCCACATTGCTTTATTTTGTTCTAGGAAAGAAAGATGTAAAGAGTGTGCATGAATGCCTATGTCTGGGTATGTGTTTCTGTTTGTGTGTGTGTGTGTATCACTCATTCTATCAGTTCCAGGTATTTCGGAGCTAGTAGCTCTTTGCCATGTAGGACTGGAGCAGTGTCAGTTTTGACAGACAGCCTCACGTGTGTAGCTCCAGAGCAGCAGCTCCTGCACTTGCTTTTTACAGCTAATCAGGGTGAGGTGCGCTGCTGAAATTGCATTTCTGACGCTTGCTTTCCCACTATCTCCCTCAAGGCAATGTTATTGTGACAGACTAAAGAATAGGGTAGAAGAAATTCTGGCTTTGAAAGATTAGATAGAATTTTCCTCTCCTTCTCAGGTTCAAGGCTCTCAGAAAAACTTGAAAGTTTCACTGTTTAATGATCTCCAAGAGAAAAAAAAAAAGAGTTGCCCTACAGAGGAAAAGAATATGAGAAAGATACTGGGATCCCAGCGTCTCTCCATGGAGAAATTGACATTGCCAGCAAGCCCTCCTATTCCTTCTCTCTGCCCCACAATTCCTCCTGACTGGTCTCTCCACTGCCAATTTTTCCCCACTTCCATCACCTTGCCAATAAATGCCAAATTCATCTTGTTGAATCATAATATTCCTCTTCTCAAGACTTTCAACGACTTATCACATGGTTCGTCAATACCAAAACTTTCAGACTCTCCATTGCCTACCAATTAAGACACACTTCTTTGCATGGCATTTGATGTCCAGTGTGATATTGGAGCCCACTTTTCCAACTTCATTTCTCACTGCTTCCTTTCATAAGCCGTATCCTCCAGTTTTTCTCAGCTGGAGTGCTATAGGCATTTTTGAAGGGACAGCATTTTGTTGTGTGGCACTGATTACTGAATCATTAGCCTCCTTGGCTTCAGTGCAGTGAATGCCAACAGCACCTGTTAGTCATTGTGACAACCAAAAATGCCCTCACCATTTCTAAACTCCCAATGGAGGTGCTTTACTCCCCTTAGGGATCTGTTCTTGAGCCTCATTTACCTTTCTCCATTCCTTGTTCATGCTGCTTCCTAGGCCTGAATTGTCTCTCCCTCACGTCCTCATACCCTGACTCATGATGCTTTAATGAAATTACGTTGATCTCTAGTTCAAAGAGATTTCTCCTTCCTCCTGAAAGACAATTCATATTCACGGAGTGCCTATCACAAGCCAGGCAGTTTTGTTAGTTGCTTTTTATGCATTATTTACACTGAACATTGTGCTTCCTTGCTCGTAGTGAGTGGTATTGAAACTCACTCTCTTTGCAATGGCCACCCCTCCCCACCTATACCATCTTCCTCTCCCCAGAAGGCAAGTTGGAGGTGAAATCTAAGCTTTCTAATCTTATTAGACCTCGAACATTCAGGTGTTTCTCTCCTAGGTATGAAGCACCTTTTACTGATTTTCATAAAGGCAATATATTGACTTAGTTATTGGCTAGATAAGACATTTTCATTTCTTACCTTCTGTACCTGACCAGTAGTTTCTTGAAGTCAAGGCATCTGATTTATCTTCTTATTTCCTAAGGACCCCAGAAGAATGCACTGGGGTCTCAAACAGGCCTCAAAAAATGTTTGCTGTAAAAATCTGGATACTGAAAAAATAATTAATGTGTTCCCATTTTAAGTACTTATTTTAAAATTTAGAACACTTCAAAAGAGTCAAGATCTAGAATATCAGAATATTGGTTGGGAGTGGGAGTGGTTGGATAACAGCTTAAAAAATTAAAACTAAAGAAACTTAATGAAGTTAATTTCAGCTTTTCAAACAAATACATAATGATAATGTCATTCTATAAAACCAACGTAAAAAGCCAGGAAAAATTTGATATTTTGAGGATGGTAAGGGGTAACGACGCAAATCACATTAAGAAGGACAATTGCACAATTCCCATTACCATGAATGAAGCTCATATGGTAAAATTCACACATACTTCAGTGGAAGCATGACCTCAACTGTCATTGGACTTGTTACTATTCATGGTCTGTGATTTTCTCCTCTAATTTGAGGGAATTTAATTTTCTGCCCACTTCACAAAGAAATGTCAGGCTGAATGACTAGAGCATTGATGTTGAACATCTTTCTTCACATGTTGTACTTATAGTAAAATTGATTCTGTTATCCTTGATATCACCAAATAAAGGCCAAAACTGCAATATTCTTTCATATATACTAAGCTTTGAAAATAAGAATTTGGGCACAGATTACAGTCATACTTATAAAACATCTTAGTAGAAATGTGAAAATTTAAAAACAAATTTTAGTGAACAAACAAGAAAAGCTGTTATTAAAGAACAATAACATTATGTGTTCCTCTAAAATTTTGGGTAAACTTTCCATATATTGGAAAAGATTCAATACTTGGATTTTGTGTTCATTTTAAATTTCATAAATGAAATACAGAATAGTGGTTAAATGGATGGTCTCTGGAACCAGACTCTTCAGAGATTGGCTTCTGTTTGTTACCAGCTCTGTCGTCTCAGGTGAGTTACATAACATTGACGGGCCTCAGTTTCCTTATTGATTAATTGAGAACTGGAATTCCTACCACATTAGATTGTTGAAAGGTTAAAATGAATTAATAAATTTAAATCATTTTTAAGGGTGGTTAGCACATGGTGAATATACAATAAATGTTCGGTACCAATATTATCATCTTATTATAATTGTATCATCTTATTATAAATAGAAGATATTCTATTGGGAGAGACATAAGATAAACTAATTCTTATATTGATTTTACTATTATTCTCTTTTGAATTATATTTGACATGATTATTCTATTTTGTATATTATGGAAAAGTATATCAACATGTTATATAATTATTTTAGAGGACTTGATTCATAAATATCAATAAATAACCAAGAATCGGACCTATTCATTAATTCACATGAAATTTTTTATCTGCCTCCTCCTCCTTTTTTTTTTTTTTAAAGATTTTATTTTTCTTTTTTCTCCCAAAGCCCCCCAGTACATAGTTGTGTATTTTTAGTTGTGGGCCTTCTAGTTGTGGCATGTGGGATGCCGCCTCAGCATGGCTTGCCTCCTCCTTTAATCTAATACAAGCATTCAATCTAGCTGCTTGAGTGCAGGGACCATTTCTTACTGGATTCTGCATCTTTATCACTTTGTAGGCACTTTGGCACATAGTAGGCACTCAGTAAATATTTATTTAATCCATTAATCTTTCTCAAAACAAATATTCCACTTTTTTCTACATTTCTTCATCTAACCAGTGCACCCGACCATCCTTAACCATGCCCTGGGTCCCTTTGATGGTTTGTCTTTCCCATCTAAGGAAGAGTTTGAGCTCCATGACCTCCTGATTCCTGTGCAGTGCTTCTAGTCCACCCTAATCTCTGCCTTCTCAAACTTCTTGCAACCAGATTCAGTGCAATAGAATTTAGCACCACATTGATTTCGTTGCATGTTGGACTCTTCAGGTAGATTATATGCATCTTAAGGGCAGAGATGAATTTGATACTTCTTTTGTAACATCTTACAGTTGGTCTTCAACAAATAATTATTAATTGATAACTACCAACACCTGCGCTAGGATTTCTTCTTATAAACCAAGTTAATATCTCTACTTGAATTACTCTCTTTTGTTCCAGTGTTAGAGTGTAATTGTTCCAATGCTAAAGGAAAGAACTGCAATATTGCATATTGTATATCATATATACATATATGAGTGTATTTATACATGTATACATACACACACACATATATGGGGTTGGGGATTTGGAGCAGGATTCTAGCTTGTAACTCAGGGACACTAAAGGAGTGCATATTTTCCTTATACTCAGAGGCCAACTGGAGACTGAGTCACTGGGCACTGTACTCAGTTTCTATTGTTATGGGGGTTGGGAGATGGCAGAGCAAGTACCTTGGAGTTCACTGAGTCTAACACAGCTATTAATTAGTTATAGAGACTGTTAAGATTGAATTAATATAATTTCACTTGCCATTCTAACATGTTTTGCATTTCTAAAAAATTGACATGCCTGCTTCTATATCTCTAAAGAATCACTTAAAGAGATTCAAAGTTTTAGTTCAGAGTTAATCAAACAGCACAATGTTTTACTATATAAACTGTAACCAAATATTTTATAATAAACAATAGCTTACATTAATTGAAGGAGACACTATTTTTGTCCCCATTTTATAGATGACGAAATTGAAACCTCAAGAGATTAAAAAAAGTCTCTGAAGATCACACAGGTTAGAAATGGATATGGCAGGATTCAAACCTAGGAAGTTTGGCCCCAAAACTCACACTTATCACTACCATCCCATACTGCTGGCAGACACCAGGTTGCCTACACAGAGCCTCTGCCACCCACTCCTTTTCTGAGAGCCCATCTGCATGATAGTCACTTTCCTGGTCTCTCTGAAGTCGAGGATGGACATATAACCTAGTTCTGGCCAATGGGATTAGAAGAAATGCCTCCTGGGTCTTTAATTTTCTACCCTGGCAAAAAAATAGAAAGACGTGTTAAAAGAGGCCTAGTTTTTCCCCTAATTTTAGATATTGATGTGCGAGGATGCAATGCTTTGAGATTCTGTAGCCATCTTACAACTGAAAAGAAGGTCAAGAGAATTACAGAAGAAACGACTCAGAAACCGTACATTTTTAAGCTTCTGAACCAACCCTCGTCTTCCTTTCTTATGATGGTCTTGTACCATAAGAATAATAATCCTTACTGCTTAGGCTACTTTTTCTTGGATATTGTTACCTGCAATTCAAAACCTCCTAACAAATGAAAATATAAATTTCTCAGACTTGTTCAACACTTAAAATCTATTTCTTCCAATCAGCAAAACTAGTATTCCCATGTGAATATTTATAAGCATCTTAAATTCTTTCAGGTTTTCATATGGGCATGATTATATTTATAGGACTGTTTTATATACATATACATATATATATATTTTATTCTTGGCCAGACACGAAATAAATACAGTAATTCTATTTTTTCAAGTTTAGTGTTTACTAATTATCACCTAGATTATCACTTTGATTCATGAATTACTAGTTTTAACAAATATTCTAAATTGCATTGGCAAATTTGACAAAGAAAACCTTAATTTTTAAAATGTGGATCCATTTTAATTATTTGACCTTTTCATATCATATAATAATCACAGTTAGGCAGATGGAAGTATACTTCATTTCCTTCCTTATATCTAAATTTAACTTAAATTAAACTTGTATTAATAATTCAGTGTCTGTTATCTGGACTTCACCAGACCCTTCTCTCCTAAACAGAGAATCAGACATGAGAGAATATAAATCTTTCCTCTTTTTAAAAATTTTGTATTCAGACAGCACTATGCCTGCCCACATTGCCTTACTGGCCTTTCCTTGATCAGACTGAAGATAAGAATTAACCACCATTTAAGAAGATTTTAGATTCCACGTAAGAGAGAGTAATATGTTCCAAGTTTGTTTTATTTTTTGTTTTGATAAAACATTGATTCATTCAGAACTAAACATTTTTAATATTTGAAAAATACATCTTCATTTAAAGCTAAGAGTTTAATTTCATTGTGAGAAACTGGGATGTGAAGACAGATTTATTAACATTAATAGGAGCAAATGCATATTTCTAAACCATTGAGATAATAAAATCATCCTGTAGGAAGAATTTCAATTGAAGGAAGACAAAAAAACAAAAAAACTCCTCAGTTAAGCCTGCCGTTACCGCTCTATAATTTACCTGCAGTGCCTGACTATCTGTGATGTCAAAGTACATAACACTACAGCTCGCTGAGCTAATCTGGAATCTGAATCTGGAATGACAAAGTGCCAGTTTCAGCCTTCTGTGAATAAAACCAGTGAGCAAAACTCAAAGGTTTACATATATCACTGCAATCACTGTCTCTAGTATGAAATTTTGAAGAGAACAAATCAATAAGAAGTCCTATGGTGAGACATCATATAATGGATATAATGTCCTCTGAAGATTCTGTTATATGTTTTATTTAAATACGTGTGTTTGACTCAAGTAAAGAAAGTACCCTTTCTCCACCTAAGCACATAATACGGGTCAATAAATATTTGCTGATTTGAATTGCTTTGGGCAGAGGGGAGATGTGAGGGAGAGATATAAGGGTAGGGAATGGAGAAGGGAAGGGAAAAGCGGCAGAAAGAGGACCAGGGCCCATAGACAATGGAGAAAAGCCCTTCGTGGCATTGTGTGGGAAGGGCACCAGACAGCTATGCATGGACTCCAACTGGAATTCTGTGTTTAGCTGCAGTGTGCATTCTGAAGTTCATGCCACACAATCTGATTTAGAGGAATTAGAAGAGACAAAGGAAATAGGATTTGGCTCAGGGTAACTATAAAAACATCTAAGGTAGTAGGCTGTGGCTCTTGTTTGAAACAGAGCTCATTTCCTTCATCTCATATTTCCATAAAGGGAATGAGACTTCTGATCCACTGCCTGGGAGAGAAGGATATTAGAGTGAAAGTTTCTGCTACCTCTCCTCTGCGGCCTTCCCTGAAGAGGAGGTGGAGTGCTTTACCTGTTGGCGAGATTGAGGAACCTGACATCCTCTGGGCCATGCCCCAAAGATTGGTGGAGTTTCCTTTGACTAAAAGAAGAGAGCAGTCCTCTATAATTCCCACTCTCCTTCCCTCTCTTCTTCTCTCACTCCCTCTTTCCTTCTGTCTGTTGCTTCTTCAAGCAAAGCATTACCCCTCCCATTTGCTTCCAATCTGCCAGCGACTCACCAGAACTTTTCATCACAGTGCTCCATTTGGGGTTTGAGATGGGAGGTCTGAGTTTTCTGTTGTTGCATGTAGCAATAACAAAGCCAGTGCTGTCTCTAGGTTGGTAGGTGGCTCTCTGTGTCTGCTGGCAATTGATTGGAATCTATAGGAGGAAAGGGTCGAAAACTTGGCTTACCTTAATGTCTAATAAATCATTAAATCCTAGGGAGCATCAACTCCCAAGAAAAAAAATATATTTAGGGGCTAGCCCAGTGGCGCTGTGGTTAAGTGCGCACATTCCGCTTCGGCGGCCTGGGGTTCGCCAGTTGGGATCCCGGGTGCAGAGATGGCACTGCTTGGCACACCATGCTGTGGCAGGAGTCCCACATATAAAGTAGAGGAAGATGGGCACGGATGTTAGCTCAGGGCCAGTCTTCCTCAGCAAAAAGAGGAGGATTGGCAGCAGTTAGCTCAGGGCTAATCTTCCTTAAAAAAATGAAAAAAAAAATATATATATATATTTAGAACTCCTCTGTGGACAGAGTGGGGAATTTGAAGACTGACACTTGTTATGTAATTCTGTACAGAAGTGAGAAATCAATGAAGTTTTGTATCTTACTCAAATATTTCTTATAAAAAATTAAAATAAAAATAATAATAAGTATCAATAAATATATTATTAGAGGCCAGGTGCTGTACTCTGTGCTATGCATTTAGTGTATCAATTATTTGAAACACCTTCAAACTACAGATTGACAAACTCCTATCACTAAATAATGACTACATTTTGCTGTAGACTGTAAAGCCAAATGAGTGACATAAGAAAATTTATGAATAATAAGTAAAAACATGGCCATGGTGACATCACCTCCCCTTCCATGCCCATTTCAGACTTTGCTAATCAATTGCAGCATGATCAGTCCCAATCAATCTGCATTGACCTAGAGAGATGAAATCTATCCTGTGCTACCATGACCCCAAAGGAGTCTAAAGTCTTGATTTGCTTTGCTTAGGTGTCACTTAAAATTCTAGAACTCTCAATAGGTTAGAATAATTTTCCAAATAGCAAGTCCTAGGCTCAGCCCACATGTACTGATAAACCAAGACAGTCATCTTTACTAATCTTCCTGTTTTGCGAACTCTTCGGGTGGTATCTAAGTCAGTGATTATCCAAACTATAAAAGAAGTCAGTAAAAGATTTTTTACTAATGAAAAACTTTCTAATTTAATAATTTTTTTGCCTATTTGAGAGCTCATTTTACAGACTATGATATGCAAGGAAAGTGTGCCTATAGAACAGACCAATACAGTCTTTCAAATTATGCATAACATTTTAAAATTGAAGGGCTTTTGAGTATAGTGACGTAGAGCACAGGCTTTCACGTCAGATACCTCTGGGTTCAAGTTTGGGCTCTGTCACTCTCTCTATTTCCTTGTGCCAGTTACTTACAGCTCTACTTTTTGATTTCTTCATTTGTAGAATGGAGTTAATCAGTAGTACTTATTGCAGAGGCTTGATGGAAAGACTGAGTGAGATAAGGTATGTGAAAGCACTTAGCATGGGGCCTGCACGCATGTAGGCAAGTATTATTATCTATTATTGTATATTAATACCAAAGACAGAGGTGATAGAGTGCAGAACCTTCAAACCATGCTCCTCATAGAGAAGATTGGTAGGTACCTCGATGTCCTTCTTTTCATCTCTGCTTTTATCTAATGCACCTACATGGGTTGGACTAAACTTTCATTTGAACAAAGAATAATATGATACTTTCTGTTTTAAAACGACTGGTCTGAGCAAAGGATATTCCTCTGTAAGTACTAACTAGATGAGTGACATTGGGCAATTTATCTAACTTCTCTACTACTCTGAACCTATTTCTCTAAAATAATGGCATTAGTTTGGATGACCTTTATAATCTGTACAGCTCTCAAAATCTGTTCTTTAGTCAGTATTAATTATTTAACATTGATTTAACACTTCAAACTTTAATTCGTTTGAACTTATCTTTCGGTTTTTACAATATTAATATCTTTATATCAACATGATACCTAGAGAAATTCAACTATTTATTTCTGTTTTCCTGGCTTACTTTCTCTCTGGGAATATCACAATAAGTAAAAACAATCTCATTACTATGAAACTGATTATCATATTAGCTACAAATGTGAAAATGTAGTCATGCTTAATAACGTGTAAAGCAGCACAGTAAGAATAGATTTAGTCTAGTATTTCACCTTTTAGAATGTGTCATTGAAAACTGTACAAAATTGTATCAAAGAGAGAAGATGCCAAAGCATGTGATCTCATAAAAATTTCATGAAAAAAGTCTGTGCTTTTGCTTATGTTCAGTCTTGTATGGAAAGAATCCATGCTATTTATCAGGTTCTCAAATTGTCAGTGACCCAAAAATCAGGAAATATTCCCATTACTTCTCGCCTGCTTCCTATCAAACCCCACCTGACCTGCGTTCTTTCCCTTCAGTATGCTCCTCCGTATTTTGCAAGTGACAAATGGGAAGATAGAAGTGGGGATTGCAAGCCCCTATCTTCTCTTCCATCTCAGGGTAATGTATATGCATTTTTAAAAGTGGAATGTACTATTCATTCTTTCATTAAATGATTATTTATTGAGCACTACATTGATGAGGGTTCTTTATTCCAAGTAACAAAGCCAAGTAGAAATAGGTTATGAAAGGATATTGGGTAATTCACAGAACAGTTGAGAAGTTTAAAGAACCAAGTATAGGTCTAAGCAGCCAAGAATTAGACCCAAAACAATGTCTCAGAACTAATCTGATAAAGGGCAGCTAAGGGAAGAACATGCAAACCATCTCCTGAATCCTATGTACTAACTCTCCAGGCTACGTTCTTTGTGAATGTCTCTGCAGGGAGGACCCCAGATCACAAGTCTGGGCCCAGGACACAAGTGAGGCTGGGGAAGCAAATATTTAACATTTTTACTTTCTGCATGTCAGACAGTCTTTGATATCAACCAAGACTCATTAGATGAGAGTTCCCACAACCTAGAAATGGATTCAGATGTTACAAGGCCAAAATGAGTAAAAATATTTATTATTCCACATCCACCATAACCACACAGTGTATGTCACATCCTGTACTACCAGCCCTGAGAAAATGCAAACAAATAATTCCTGTTCCTTGTTTTCAAGACAGACAAACTCCAGTTAAGGTGATGGGCAAATGGAAGATTTGAATCTTATGTGCTAGGAGCTATGGGTCCATAAAAATGAGAACTCTAGACTGAGAAGATCAAAATATAGACCAGAATTACTTGAGAATTGTCCAGTTATTAACTTTAAATCAAGAAAATGAATGAAGCATTCTTTCTACATAGAAAACCCTTGGATTTTCATTTTTGACTCTTTTCTCTCTCTCACACTTCATATCTGATCCATCAGCAAATCCTGTTGACTCTTCCTTCAGTTTGTATCCAGAAAAATTATGATGATGATGATGATGATGATGGTGTCCCAAATTCTACTGTCTTTGTAAAACAAAACCACCTATATGAACCAATTAAAATGGAAGTCAGAGCATGTTTCTCAGAACCTTCCAATGGCTCTCAATGTCCCAGAAAAAAAAGTCCAAATACTTAGAGTGGCCTGCAAGGCCCTACAAGACCTGGCCTGTCACCTCTGCCACTACTGCTCTGGCCACCTCCTCCCTCATTCCCTGCATTCTAACCACACTTCGATTGCCACCTGGCTGTTCTGCCAGCATAGGAGATATGTTCCTGCCTAGGATGCTTGAGCTATATCTGCTCTTGTTTGTGCCCTCTTCCCAGAATGCTCTTCCCTAAACTATCTGCATAGCATGTAGCTTCACTCTTTTAGTCTTTACTCAGTTATACCTTGTTAGTGAGCCCTTCTCTGAACATCCTATTTAAAATTTCAGTGACTATTCCCACCCCCAGCATGGCACTCCCCATCCCAGTTCCTTGCTTTACATTTTTCCATAGCTGTTACCACTGTCTAGTGTTTTATATCATTTGCTTAGTTATACTATGTACTGTTTGCACCCTTAGAATGTAAGCTCCACAAGAGCAAGAATTTTTGTCTGTGTGGTTAGTACTCCATCTGCAGTGTCTAAAACAGTAAGTTCCTGGCATACAGTAAATGCTCCATAAATATTTGTCAGATAGATGATTGCATAAAGACTCCAGTTGAAGGATAAAAACAGAGAGAGGCTTCCCTTTCTGCCTTACTTTTTCTCTTCATGCCTTGAAGTTTATTTTTCTAGTAATTTAATTTCAGAATCTGTTATGTGAACATCATGTTTCCATCCTCACCCCTGTGAACTCACAGTCTAGGAATCCTCCTTCTCTCGCAGATAAATGCCAGCATAAAGACACTTTTCTTGTCCTCCAAATAGCAGAGAGAGAAGAACAAGGAAACAGTGCAATTAATAAATGGAGACTGTATCTTCTACTTGTTTCTTTCTCAATGCCTCCTTCATTTGGCTTCTCTCTACTAATGATTCTCATCTTAGAATTTAATCTACACAGACATATAAATGCTTCCAATTAGAAGGAAATGTTTCCCTTCTTCAAACTCAGGAAGAGGGAAGTTCTTTTCCTAAGTGTGTCTAGGCCACCAGGTTCCTCCATAACTAAGCATAACATTGTTGTCTCTGTGTGGACTCGGTTGAGCTCTCCTTGGAGAATTTTAAGTGAGTCCTATAGACCAGGCACCCTTTAGGAGCTTTCCAAGCTGTAACGTAATTTAATTCAAACAACAATAGTAGAGCTCTAAATTATTATTCCCATATTACAGTTTAAAAAATTGAAGTTGGATAAAAATAGGCAATGTCCCAAAAGTCAGCTGTCTAGTGATGGAACCTACATCCAAACTCATCTTGGCCTGACTCCAGAAATGGTTCTTTTTCTACTTTCATACATCCTGATTGCAAATAGCTCTTCGTGCATCGTCTTTTGTCTTTTGTCATGCTGCTTTTATTCTCAGCCCTAAAGGCATCTTTCAGTTACTAAAAAACTTAAGGGAATTTGTTTCCTCACCAAGACCTTTTTTTTTATTTTAACATTTGAAATTAGAAATCTAGAATATAAACTGCAGAAACAATTATCCATTTTGAACACTTGTAGGGAGGTAAGTTACAAAAAAAGCAAGAAACAGCCTGTGGAAGTATCAGGGGCATTTACGTACTGATGCTGATTGTATTTTACAGGCTCGAGAGAAACTCGAGGCAATCACCCTAATTTGAGGGTTCAGCCTGCCTCTGACCACTTTCTTTCAATCCAAACAAAAAGCAACACATAGAGGACAAAAAGATATAAGAGGCTTGACACTCTTCTTTGCAAATTCAGCCAAGACAAGTAATTCTTTCTCTTATACACTGTTAGAAAAAATTAATACCTTCCCAGATAGTTAAGGGAGCAATTTTTTTGCTGCTTTGATATATTACTTGGAAAAAGGGGAAAATGTGTCCCTTGTTTCTACTACATGCTTTATTGTTAAACCTAGTCTCTGACTTTTATTCCGCTGTCACTTAGCACCCTCCTTGTTCCTGGAACATGAGACAATGATTGCCTAAAGGCCTGCTGGCTGTGGCTATGGTGTCATTAGCACCTCCTGCCCCAGGCACCCTAGCTTAAAGGACTTTCTATTGCAACCTATGCTCCTGCAATTATTTGTACCTATTGACAGGATAGCCGCTAATTAGCTCTGGTGGTTTGTCAGCTGCCACTGAGGTCACTCACTTCTGTCCTGTTTGTGGAAAATAGCCACAAGAGCAGGCACTTTTTCACTAGGGTTCCTAGAGCAAATTGTAATTACTTTTTGTCTCAGATAAAAACAACAACAACAACTTCTGTCACTGTTGTTTTCTTCAAGCAGCTCAATAGAACCGGTATTTCAGATATTTTGCATGCCCCTCTCCCATTTCATTTTTAAGGCATGCCGATTCTTGCATCAATGCCCTGTTCGAACCTACATGGCTCTGTCTGTTTTTTAGCTTCCTTTTCATTCATGTTATTCTTTTCACCATACAATGTGTATGGTTTTAGATATTTGGGGAGGTTGCTAAATATTTAAGTTGCTCTATGAAATTATATAATTGACAGAGACTTCTAACTGTCAAGCATTTTCTAGGAGGTGCAGGATGCTTTTTCAAAAAAGACTATGAATATGAATGTAGATTAATGGACATTGTGTTATTTTTGCGATATAGAGTGCTGTTTTTGTTTTTTTAAAAAAACAGACTTCTGCCCTCATTTAATTCTGCTTTTGTCACCTTTCTAAAATCATAATCTTCCCACTCCCGTACTTGTAGTTTTCCACTGCAGATCTAACAAATCAGTGAGTATGCTTAGTAAATTCAAGAAATTTTAAAATATGCTCGAGAAAGGTGGATCCTTACAAGCAGTCCTCTTTAAAAATAACCAAAAAGACAATTATTTTCATCAATCTCAATGGAAACTAAGGTGTTTAGGATATAAGAAATGTTAGAAATAAAATTATGAGATTCAATTCTTCTCACAGTGCCGTGGGATATGTAAGAAGGTACTCACAGATTTTAGTGCTGATTGCTCTCTCTACAAGTAATTTCCTTAATGTTGTTTCCTTAGCACACTTCAAAATGTGTTGTCCAAAGAATCCCAGAAAAAAAAGGAGATTTCTTTTTGGTATGCGACGTTCTGCAGAGTTCAAGCCTTCAGCAGATACTTAAAATTTGGTATCTGGGGTGAAATCCTATAAATGAGGTTATTAAACCTGAAGAAATTAATACAAATACAGCATCATCCTTTTAAAATAAGGAAGTCCAACATAGATTTTTCCACTCTACCTATTTGTATAAATTCTAGATTCTGAGATTCCCTCAGCTTTCCTTATTGAGAAAATATTTGCAGATATTGAGCATTTTAATGAGCACAGACAGTGAAGACCATGGTTGTGATGGATCTCTGGCTAGGAAGAAATATTACTATTTCTAATGATGTTCTTTTAATAGAATAATGTTTAGGACTATAAAAACCCCTAAAATGCCTTTAAAAATACAGTGTTGGGGCCGGCCTGGTGTTGTTGAGGTTAAGTTCATGCACTCCACTTTGGGGGCCTGGGACTAGCCGATTCAGATCCCAGGCACGGACCTACACACCACTTATCAAGCCCTGCTGTGACAGTCATCCCACATATGGAAAAGAAGAAGATGGGCACAGATGTTAGCTCAGGGCCAATCTTCCTCAGCAAAAAGAGGAGAATTGGTGGCAGATGTTAGCTCAGGACTAATCTTCCTCAAAAAAAAATAAAATAAAATAAATTAAAAATATAGCATTATAGAAAATAGGATAGTGTTTACTTTCCACCCTGAGCTCTTTCTCTTGGCTGAAATAATCATCTCCCTTGTTAGTTTATCCTGTATTAAATGATGATAATCCCTATTTTCTCATATAACATAGAGCCCCTCCCCATGAAAATAAATAAGAATATAACTAATAGAAAGGTACAAGAGATGAAGAAATGAACTTTTCAAATAAGGTCAATAAGCCAAAACTATACCACTATAATTGATTTTCAGGTTTTCAATGGAGTGTACAAATACTGAAAATAAAAACAATTACCTGAGAGTGCTGGCTGTTGCTCTGCTTTAATCCAGTTTTCTATTTATCTATTCACCCATACTTTTACCATCTATATGTCAAGCTAAGGCAGGCTATGATGCTAATAACAAATCACAAAATCTCAAAGCTTAGCACAACAGAGCTTATTTACTATATGATGAGGTCCTGTGGAAATTAGTGAAAGCAGCATATAACTTACTAGTTTGTTCTGGTATCTGCTTTTTAAATATAATCTTTTTTGCATATAGGCTAAGATAATTAAATCAAGATTTACATTATTATTATTTTTTTTTTTTTGAGGAAGATCAGCCCTGAGCTAACATCCGTTACCAATCCTCCTGTTTTTGCTGAGGAAGATTGGCCCTGAACTAACATCTGTGCCCATGATCCTCTATTTTATATGTGGGATGCCTGCCACAGCATGGCTTGATAAGTGATGTGTAGGTCTGTGCCCAGGATCCAAACCGGTGAGCCCTGGGCTGCTGAAGCAGAGCACATGAACTTAACTGCTACACCACCAGGCTGGCCCCAATAATGACTTAATTTTAAACTTTGGCATATATGTTATATCTTTTAAGACAGAGGAATTATGTCTTTCCCTTTCAGCTTTAGTGATATAATCTGCAAGAATGTAACAATTAGATCTCTTAAAGTTAATGCAATTGATACTATTCTTAAAGTGCTCTCCTTTGAGGTTATTTGAAGAAGTTTTATTTTTCACATTTGTAATCTATAAAGTCAAGTACGTAGGGGTGTAGATGAGCATTAAGCTTTTATTTTATTTTGCAAATTACTTTGTATTGCAAAGTATTACAAGTAAACATTGTGCTAAGCAGAATTCTTCTATACATTTAGGTCACTCTATCTGTTCTTTCATTTTGATATGACCTAGTCTAAAATGAAAGACACGTTGTTTAAAGTGGCTAATCTGTGTAGTTAAAACAAAATCATTCAATTGTCAGTCTTCTCTCTTTACTCCTGGTTTGAAAATTATAGGTTGAGTTTACCAGCAGCCACAGAATTTGATTTGCAGAAAGAAACAAAGGAGACATCTTTGATTGCCACATCTTTTACCATTTATATCTTGGTTTATGAAAATTGAAGTGACATTGCTGATTATCTTACTCCTAGAAAAGGACTGCTGGTCGTGGGTTGGACTTTTTACCACACAAGTGAAGTCTGCATACAGAAAACAATGCCAGTCCATTCTTGAAGGGCAAGAATTGAGGCATATATATTGTATGTAGTAGAATGCCCTGACTGAATGCATTGGATAAGGTAAACATTTCTCATTTCTTTCTCTTGCAGTTCAGCCTTTGTCTTTCAAGAAGAGCATGTACCAAGCCACCCCATAGCAATGTCACAGAACTGCCTGATTTTCCCATAACTGTCAATAAGACTATGTTACTATATCAAATTAGGTTGTCAGGGGTCTTGCCTCTGGCTGAGTCCATTCTTGCAAGCTAGTTGGCTAGTTTGATTTGACTGGTCAAGGTTATAAAATGTTCGTTTCTCGAGAGCCAAACCAATAATATGACTAATTGTTTGTCACATAATTTTTTTATCTCATTCATTCATTTATTCCTTAGATATTATATGAACAATATACAGAACCTACCCTTAGGGGACTTAAAGGCTAGTGGTTGAGGAAGCAGGTACAAGTAGAAATCCTAGTAGCTATTTGAACTATAGTGTAGAAAAAGGAGTGATTCATTCGCTGAGGTGCAGGAAGACTTGGGGCTCACTTAGTGTATTAGTTTTTATCGCTGCCTAGCAAATTATCACAAAATTAGTAGCTTAAACCAATAACCATTTATTATCTCACGGTTCTCTAGGTCATAAGTCCAAGTGGGTTTGAGTGGGTTTTCTTCTCTGGTTCTCACAAGGCTGAAATCAAGATGTCGGTTAAGTTCAGTTCTTATCTAGAGGCTCTGGGGAATGACTTCCAAGCTCACTCAGGTTGTTGGCAGAACCAGTTCTTTGTGCTGTAGGTCTGAGGTCCCAGCTTCCTTGCTGACTGTGGCCCAGGAGGCCATTGTCTCCTCCTAGGGGCCACCTGCCTTCTTTCTCATGGGGCCCCCTTCATCTTCAAAGCCAGCAATGGCACTTGACGTCCTCATGATTCAAAGGTCTGTGACTTTCCCTTCTGCTAGCAGCCAGAGAAAGCTCATTACTTTTTAAGGGCTCATGTGATTAGATTAAGCCTATCTAGATAATCTTCCTATGTTAAAATTAAATGATTAGTAATCTTAATTACACTGGCAAAAATCCCTTTTGCCACGTGAGGTAACATAATCATGGGAGTAAAACCAGGAGACAAAAGTCATGGGGGCCATTCTAGAATTCTGCACACTACACTTAGTTGGGGAAGTCTTTACAGAGCTAGCGTTCAACCTCAGCCTTTGGAGAGAAAGGACAGAGACAATGGAGCATTAATGTTTATGTCATATTGTGAAGGAAGCTGGGAAAATGCAATGTGGTTGTATCAAAACAGACAAATGATGCCCATCTTGGGTTCTTATGGGAAAATATTATGCCATTTCATCAGTTTTCATTTCTGTGTTGCTAAATGCTAATACCGTATGGCAAATTGTATAGTTGATGTATCAGAGAAGAATACTATAGGACCGTAAAGAATGAACACAGAGGACGGGCATCTGATTCACTGCTCAGCACCTGGAGGTATTAGGAGAGGTTTCCATGCAGAAACTTGAACTGAATTTTAAAGAATAGGCGTGTTTTCCAGGTAAGTGGATGTAGACAATGACTGGACCACAAAGAGAAAAAGAAAATATCAAAGTCTAGAAGAATTTAAAAGGGGAAGAAAGTGGTAAATGTGAGAGGAAGAGGAAGTTTCACTGGTAAACTGATCAGATCAGCTTGATTATGTTCAGTTTGAGGTGTTTGAAACAAAGAAGTAGAGATGGCTAGCAGTCAGTCAGACCTATTTCTCTGAGGTCTGAAGGCAAAACTGGCTTAATATAAAGATGTGAGCATCACGTGTGTATTGATAGTATTTAAAGTCATGGGTTTGAAAGAGTTATCCCAAAGGAGAGTAGAGGGATACAGGAGTCAAAATTGTCTTGCCGCAGTAAAGTAAGAATGAGAAGTAGTGAAAAGAAAATAGGAGTGGAGACAATTCTTTCAAGAAGCTTGGCTTAGAGGAAAATGAGTGCTATAACATTAGGCAAAGAATGATGTGTCTTCTAAAACAGCGTTTCTCAACAGCCATCAGACACTTGGGGCTGCATAATTCTTTGCTGTGGGGGCCTATTCTGTGCATTCTAAGATATTTAGCAGCCATCCTTGAGCTTTACCCACTGGATGCCAGCAGCATATGCCCCCCACCTCTCACAAGTTGTGACAAGTTGTGTCTCTAAGCATTGCCAAATGCCTTATGGGAGGCAAATTCATCCCCAGATTAAAACCACTGCTCTAGAAGACATTCATTTTAATTAAGCAATCAATAAAGTTAACTGCAATAAGAAGAAGATAAAACCGAATATCGAGACACCCAATGGGGAAAAAGAAGCAGTCTGTTGATGAGGTCACTGGGAATAGAAACATTCAAAGACAGAGGAAAATAAACCTAGGAAAAGATGGGAAGTAATACTGTTACGAGGGTTTGGAGGAAAACTAAGAGAGGCTGCCAGCCAAAAGTATCATAGCCTCTGATATTCTTATCATAGATAGAGATAGAAAAATGAAGCCAGTTGTCTCTGTTCGTAGTTGAAGACAATCCTCCCACTTGTGACCTGGATTCCAGCTGTTCTCACTTTCTCAAGATCTTTGCTCAGTGCTCCCTTTAGTCTCCCTCAGTAACAAATTGTCCCTCTCTACAGATGATTCCTGTAGTAAAATAATTCAAGGTTCTGTGAAAACAGTGCTTAAGCCCACAGATGCTAAAGGCTATGTGCATTACTTTCCTATTGCTGCTATAACAAATTACCCCAAACTTAGTGTTTAAAACAATACATATTTACTTTCTTACAGTTCTGGAGGCCAGAAGTCAGAAATGAGTCTTACAGGACTAGAATCAAGATGCCTGTCAGTGCTGTGTTCCTTCTGGAGGCTCCTGGGGAGAATCTGTTCACTTGTCTTTTCCAGCTTCTAGAGTCTGCCTGCATCTCTTGGCTCATGGTCCCTTGTCCACCTTTAAAGTGCATCATTCCAAACTCTGCTTCCATCATCTCATCTCCTTCTTATGACTGATTTTTTTTTTCCTCCATCTTAGAAGGGCCTTTGTTATTATCTTGGGCCCACATGGATAATCCAGAATAATGTTCCCGTCTTTATCACATCTCCAAATTCCTTTTTGCTGTGGAAAGTAACATATTAAGAGGTTCTAAGAATTAGGACATGGACGTCCCTGGGGGAGTCTACCACTGTAGGTAAAAGGAAGACTATTGCAATATGAAATGAATGCTGTAGGTTAGATACATGGGATTGAGGAGGAAGAATTTCATTTGGTAGATAGTTTGACTGAAAATAAGTCAAACATTGGTCATGATATGTGGAATAAAAGAGATAGCCCTATCCATCAGTTCCTTGATTCTCAAGACTGAACTAGAGTAGGCTCAGTGTCCCTAAGAAACAGGTAATTAAGGTGCTATGGTAGTTACCGTTGACTCTGTTTTATTCTCATTTTTATCTATCTACTAGAACATCTAGCAGTTTAATTTCTGGTGCATTCTGAGGCCATCAGGTGTTCTTTAAATGCAGCCTCTCAAGAAAATAAAGTTTCATCAGAGCCATCTGGCAAGTCTACATCCACAAGGGAACAGAGTGGCAGATCCAACCTGCTTAAGAGACACATTTCACGCAAATGTGTTAGAGACAAATGCTACTGATCTCTCGTCTGAAAATGGTCAATGAAGGTCACTTTATTGCGATGCACTCTATTATTATCCATATGAAATTTCCAGTCTGTTTGCTTCTTTTTGACACCTGAGATCAGTTTCATAATAAGGTATACACAACATGTTCTACTAAGCACTGACTCAGGAAAGAAACCGATTGTAACCAGAAGTGGGTGTTGATGCCTAATACATGTAAATGTAGCAAGAAATCATTAAACAATGAAAGTTAGCTCCCAGATGGCACTACCATCTGGAACATAAATCCATAAAGGTACTTCTGTAGTATTTTTGCAGTGAAAAATCAGGCCTTACTGAGAATTTTTAATGGCCACTTACGAAGTTCACTGTTAACATTAGTGTTGATAAATGACAATTATGCATATATATCCAAACTTGCATTCATCAAGGTAGGCTCTGGAAGCTTCAAGCCTCTGGTAAAGAAAAAGTGTGTTTTAAACTAATTGGTCTCTGGGAGAATGCATGCAGCTGGTTTAGTAACTGTGATGTGAAAATTTTTAGTTCTATTCATGCTGCAGAAAACAGCGTTCGTCTATTAGGACTTTTCTCTTTATTTTCTCATTTGAATCCCTTGCAAATATTAACTAAGTACTTTACTTAACTCTTTCTTACATTCTCATTTCACAGATAGATGAATAAGAGAAAGAGAATCAGTAATTTATTTGCAGGTTTAAAGTAAATAGCAAATGGAGGCCCTCTGCTGTAATATGATTTTCTCTAAAGCAGATAGGGAAATGAGGATGGCTTTGTCTGAACACTGGCCTAGGAGTGTCCTTCTTAATGTCATTACCTTATCCGTGATACACATCTGTGGCATCCCCCAGATGGTATTGTAGCAATGGTTCCTTCTACCGATAATTTGCATGAAAACTCCCAAATTTATACTTGTAACATTCCTTTTTGGAAAAAATTCAAGTGACTTCTAGTTAGAAACTTAATTTCCCATAAGATATTTTTAGAAAATTGTATTCTTTTATGGATATTTAAAAGGCCATACCAACAACAAGCCTAGGTATATGCTATGATTTTATTTACATATTTATGTATTTTTTAACATTGATTGGTTCCACTGTTGCTGTTTTCTATGGGATGAGAGTTAAAGAACTTTAGAGCTGAATTTCAATGTGATCTATCTGAGAAATGTGCAATAAACAGCAGACAGATTGATTTCCTAGAAACCTGTCATAATGAGACTGCACAGGATACAAGCCTAGCTTCAGGCATATTCTTCCTTGATCTCTGACTGAAAGCAGGGATACTACTGGCCATGAAATCTTGCTTGTTTCAATATTAGAACTTACCCGGGACACATGGCCCCTGAATGATAATAGCAGATTCTGGGAAGATCTTTATGGATATGGTGTGTATAGACACCAACCCACCCCTCCCTGCCACATGTACCTCTCATCCTCAAAGTGCCACTCTCCACCTTAGAGTCCCTATATTTGAAAATTAAATTGAAAACTTACGAACTTTTGATCCATTATGCATTTTATTGGTATAAATTCCTCAAATGTTAAGCATGAGTAATTCACAAAACATAGATGAATTGGATCCTCTCATTTGTGAAGCTCAGCACTTCATCTTTGTCATACTCTGTAATGGAATAGGTTTAGTTATTAGCTGAATATAATTTTATAAAGATGTGTATTTGAAAGTAAAATGGAATTCATGGTTTTGTCCATGAGTGGCATACTTAAATTCTGTTCATGGTCAAGTGATACATATAATTTCATTTCGGAATTTTAAATGCCTTTAGTGGATGCATGGCGTTTTTAGCATTAAATATGTCCTGTGTATTCATTCTTAGCTTGCCGGTGCCGGAAAACTTCAGCAAAAGGATATGGGAGAGTCTAACAGCACTAATATTGTTAGAGAAATCATCATTAGTCAATGCTCTATTTCGGTAGTCGAGGACTGGGAGCTCAAGTCCCAGTTCCGTTTCTGTCTGTTTTTATCTGCCAGATGCATAGGATATTTCCCCAGAAAGGTTCCATGGAATATGACAGAGTCAAAAACCAAATTAGCAGCCCTGGACTTCCGCCATGAACTGGAGTCAAGTATAGATCAGCACAAGTATCTCCCATTTTCTCTGTTAGACCAATTGTGATTGTTTTTCTGATTGAAGTAATTATAAATCTGATATGAGTCTGCTAAATCGAAAACTGCCAAACTAGCTGCATGATAATAGCATTGGTATTACACAAATCAGAAGCTAAAAACCAATTTCTGGTTCATTAAGAAAGAAAAAATAGGGGCCAGCCCTCTGGCTGAGTGGTTAAGTTCACACAGTCTGCTTTGGCAGCCCAGGTTCACCACTTTGGATCCTGGGCACAGACCTACACACCACTCATCAAGCCATGCTGTAGTGGCATCCCACATAGAAGAACTAGAATGACTTACAACCAGGTTATACAACTATGTACTGGGGCTTTGGGGAGGGAAAAAAAAAAGAGGAAGAATGGCAACAGATGTTAGCTTAGGGCCAAGCTTCCTCACCAAAAAAGCATACCTTAAAAAAAAAAAGAATAAGAACAATGAATTTTGAAATCCTATTGATAGTGTACAACTGTCACATGTGACATGTTGGTTCACTATGTAGGTTTAGAATATTCAACATTACTCTGAGATTTGAGATTATGGCTAGTAATTTATTTCTGATGATGGAGGTGTGTCATAGAATTTCATTTCATTTTCTTACTTAGTATTGAGCATAGATTCCCAGAGTGAGATGATATCTGAAATTGTTTTCCTTTTAAAAGTAGCAAGATTAATATTCCTTTCATATTTAAGCGTGAAAATTAGTACATACAGCACCTCTCTTCCTAAGAATCACTCATGCTCTAACAAATTCGTAAAGTCAAACCTTGTACAGCATCATTTCACCACTACCACTACCAGCTATATCTACTCAAAAGAAAAGGATACAATTTATTTATTTTGTTAAATGAATTGTACACTGTGAAATTTTTTCCAACTAGTAATATTCATAAGTCTGAGACATTTATCCCTGCAGGCTCCCACTTCGTTTTCCACTGCTCTATCGGGCACTTTAACATAAGTGCATTGCATGTGCCCTGCCTGTTTATCTCTTCTCTAGGTGAGCTCATGTCAACCTCTTTTTTTATGCAGATTAAGATGTTTTATGTCTGAGATCTAACATCATAATAACATTCTTTCGAACTTAACCATGCAAATGCTCTTCTTCCCTTCATAGACTCCTCCTGCCACAGTTCCTCATCCAGTTTCCATAAAATTTTAAAGTAGGGGATGTGTTGTTTTTGTTGTTTGTTTTGCTTTCAGGGACAATGGTAAAAAGAAATGAGAAGGAACAAGGTGACCTTTAACTTCCCTTTCAAAGCTTAGAGAGTTTTATGATTCTATAAGAGTTAATCACTGGTCTAGAAAAGGCATCGAATGGAAACTATCATAGTAGAAAAGGGGGAATAGAGAAGGATGGATATCATGGTAACTCAATACATTTGTTACGATGTTATACATGCGATATTGTATGACATTATATATGTAGTATATAATATAGATAAAATGTATCCAGTCTTCCTTTAGGATTGAATTAATGTTCTTGGTAATGCCAGAGCTTAATGACTCCCCATATACATCTCAATAACTTAAATAAGAAAAAAGAAAGATGTGTTTGTGAGTGTGTAACGTTAAAACCATTAGAAATTATAAGGAACCAAGTGAACCATCAACTAATAGACATGGAGGGCTCTGGAACTGGTTAACATGCTGATAGGAATTCCAGGTAAGCAGCTGTCACACCAAATTGTAAGCAAACTGTACTTAACTGTTATATAACATGTAAATGAGGAAATTTTTGATTGAGCTACTATGTTTTAATATGATAGGAAAGGCTACTTGTTTTTATTAGTAGTACTTTTTGAGAATCATCTGGGAAATTATCTTCATTGCCCACCTGTCCTCAAATTGAAGATATTAATTTTTTCATATTATAAATCCTCAAAATAAACATAATTCATTGGTGATGTACAAATAGTAGCAACTTATGGTTGTCTTTACTGGAATTATAATTCTTTCAAATGTGTAACTGGAGGAAAAGATTCTTTTAAAAATATCTCCAAATTATCTCTAAATAGAAAATACATGCATGAAATATTGACACTGTGGATCTGGAATCACTTACATTTGATACTACAAGATACACCTTTTTTGACTTGGGTAGGATTCTAATAATGGGTGTCCAGAAATTTGAGCCCTTTACTGTCGCTATCTGTCCACTTCAGTCATAGTCAAGCTATTTAATCTCTCTGAGAGTTTAATTTACTATCACCTCACAATCACTGTCCTCTGGTCTATGTCATGAGGAGACTGATGATGACAAGATAACATTGTTCCTTTGAAAACTAACCCTATTGGACAGGAGACTAAATTCTACTCCCTATTACTAAATATCAGAGTGAGCATCAAATATTCTTTGCAGTATTTTTTAATATCGAGTAATGTAAAGTGTTGGAGCGAACTGTAAAAATATGGTAATATTCAGTAAAACAAATTGTAGGAGAAGGAATGACATACTCGTAGAGATATAAGGAGATCATGAATGGTAAAATCCTCAAAGAGTGAGGCCAATAGCAAAACCACAACTCGACTATAGGAATAAACATTTGTTATGTGTCAAGTATTGCCTCAGTTAACCGTCACCATAACTGCTACTATTATCATCCCCACTTCAGAAATAAGGAAAACAAGAGTCAGGAAAGTGATGGAATTTATCTGAAGTTATATTGCTACTCAGTGGCAAGGGGGTGGGAGTCTTCCTAAAAGGAATGTGCCGGGATAGTGTGAACTCAGGAGTAAGTGAACAGGAAAAATGCTGGAAGAGAGTTCCTGGAGTAGAGGTCCCTTTGCCATACTGGAAAGTGCAGGGGTCTCAGAATAACATTGTGCGAGTTGCAAGTCCCCATCATCAGTTTGTGATCATGGGCAATTTACTTTATCAAGCTTCAAGTTTTTGTAAAATAGTGATAATATTTTTTCTCACAAGATTGTTGTGAGGTTTGAAATACACACATACGCACTCAGACACAACATGTTCATACGCACTCAGACACATACGCAAAGTTTGACTTTGGTTGACTGGTTGGTTGGTTTTTTAGCTTCATGGAGGAAGCCTGGAGTCTTTTGAAAAGCTCAAGCTTTGGGACAGCCATAACTAGACTCAGTGAACTAGTCTCTTGAAACTTAGGAATCAGTAGGATACAAAATGCTATGAACAGTGGGAAATCCAAAACTGGCAATAATTGTAAGTTTCTGAAAACAAACGTTGACGCTAGGGAAGACATTCAGGAACAGCTCCAGCCATGGACCTGAGAATCAGCGTGAGGCTGAAATTCACATGAAAGAGATGGTAAGGGATGACAAAGAATTGTGAACACTTAATAAATAGGGACTCAGAAACAAAACCAAAATGAAATTCATCGTGAAAATGTAGACAATGACGGTCAGGAATACACTGATAACAAGGCTGGCTGGAGGCTGGCCCTCGGATGTGGAGCTTTCCGGTCACGACCACCCCTGGAAACCTGCACAGACCAGCACACAGCCCCAGCTTTAGGGGTGGAGACAATGGTGAGGCTCAGCTGCACCGCTCAGGAATGGCAGGAACCATGGTTCTGAGGAGCATGTGAGAGCTGGGTCTGGAGCTTGTGATAATGCTGGTGGATGATGGAATGTGATCCAAAGCAACAATGGGTTATGCTTAATTTAACGAACTTAACCTTGGTGCTCATGGCCACTCTCACAGGGAATAATGTGCCTGGTGACAGCAACAAAAAGCATCGATATAGGAAGGCATCCAGGTCAGGTTTCATGACTCAGGGGCTCTGCACTTTCTCCCCCATGATCATTTGGCTGAGTCTTTCTAGCCATTCAGAATGCTGCTCAAGTGCCATCTCCTCAAAAGGGCCTCTTCTGATCATCCCACCTAATACTGCCTCTTCCTCTGCCCCCAGTTATTCTTCTATCAGAATAGCAAACGTCACTCAAACACCAACTCATGCTTAGAGGTAATGTGATTTCATTATTATGCCTATAATTAATCTGATCTCCTTCATGAGTACTCTATGCACTGTTTAACAAGAAAAACAAAACCTTTTAATCCAATCAAAAAGGGTTTTTTTTGATTCACCAGTAGTAACAGTGTGGAGGAACATTCAGCTTTCGTGGAAGATAATGCCCAGTCTCTTAGCTGGTCTCCCCTCACCCTGCTTCGCTCCCTAAGCTAGTCACGGGGTGTATTAGGGGAGAGAAGAGGCTTTGTGACCAGGTCGTGAGAAGGGTTGCTCAGGGTCCCTGGGAGGAGTCCTTGGGTCCTTGGGACTTCAGTGTAGTGTTTATCCAATCAATTGTTACTTGGCCTGTTGTCATTCTTGACTGAAATCTGTAGTCATGTAGCTTGTGATGTAGTCTAATGGTGTCCCTTGCCTGTGTCTTACTGATCTCAGTTGTCACTTCAGTGTCATCCTACTATGTTTTCTTGTCAGCTCCAGCTTGGGTAACACACCATTCTTTCTACAAAACCACCTACCCTGATGCTTTTTTATGCTGTCCTCCTCGCACAAATTCCCTAGCCACAGCTTCCTGGTCGGTGCTATGGATACCACATGGGAACTCAGGTCTCCCAGAGCCTGAGCATTCTGCTCTGCCAAGTTCATGTGAGGCATCGGAGGTGCATGTGGGGTCATCTGAGTGGTGGCTTATTTTCAGAGTCCTTAATGAGGAGTAGAAGCAAGAGTATTCTCTGCCCTTGCTGTCCCTCAGTTATCCACCACCCCCTACCTCAGCCCCAGTGATCTTCACCTAGTTTCTTTAGGGAAGGAGAGTAGAGGGGTGTCAAGGTCATCTGCTTCTCTACATCTTCTCATTCTTGTCTTTGCCAGGCATGATCTCAATTACCTGCTCTCCTCAGGGTCTTCGCTTTTGACCATTAAGGACCTGGTTTTAGATACCAAAACTTGGTGTTGTACATTTCACTCTATGGAATTACTGCTATAAGAAATGCTAATTCTTTTCAGACATTTTTAATCAGAAAAGTCTTATGTTCATAAAGGCAAAGGAAAAAAAGAGAGATTAAGAGTTTCTAAACATTATGCCCTTAAGAAGCAAGAGGTAATTACATTTCTATTTTCTTTAATTTGGTTCTTAAAGTTGTACATAAGTGCTTAGGAATATATCCCCATATATATGTAACAGGGGAAGAGATAAAGAAAGTTAGCTAACATTAGCTTTTTAAACTAAGTTAAAGTGACTGCACTGCGTGGGGTGCTTCTCTTTATCATTTCATTCCCTCCTTCCTTAAAGAAGGATCTTGATAATGATCTTGCATAAGCCTTGCTACACAGTAGGCAAAATGCCCTATCTCTATCCTTAAAGTTGTTTGGGAGGCAATCCCAAGGCTCAGCTGCACCCGAGGATGCAGGAAGTCACGGTTCTGGGGTACATGGGAGAGCTAAGTATGGACCTTGTGATCATGCTGGTGTTTTTTAAAATGTCAAAGCTTTTTTTTTTTAAATAGTTTTTTTGTGGTGAGGAAGATTGGCCCTGAGCTAACATCTGTTGCCAATCTTCCTCTTTTTTTTCCTCCCCAAAGCCGCAGTATGTAGTTGTATATCCTAGCTGCAAGTCATTCTAGTTTCTCTAAGTGGGATGCCACCACAGCATGGCTTGATGAGCAGTGTGCAATTCTGTGCCCAGGATCTGAACTGGTGAACCCTGGGATGCCAAAGTGGAGCTGGCAAACTTAACTGCTCAGCCACAGGGCCAGCCCCTCAAAGCTTTTTATATACATTTTCCATATCAGATCCTCATAGTAGTCCTGTTGATTGGAGGAAGGTTGTTAGTAACTCTGTTTTAGAGGTGGAAACAGGTTCACAGAGCTTACATGGCTGGCTCCAGTGTCTAATAACAGAGCATAGTGAAGTGATGACTAGAATGCGTTGAGGGAATGTTGTTCTGCTTTTCTCTTCCAAGCTTCTTCATGTTAACAATGATCATATGGTCATACAGCACTACAGAAAACAATAGAAAATTTAATGTGCTCATATATAAATTGCATAATGCTGTGGCAATATAACACTGCTGAATGCTAATCTTAGCACAAATCTGACCAATTTGGTTAAAATTAAAGATGGAAGAGACAAAATATGAGGAAGTTCCCACAAAATCAAATCCTGGTGCCTCAAGCCATATACTAACAGTTGCTAGAAAATGATTATGGGAGGATGAAAAATGCAACAATCTTAAGACATGAGTACTGATCATCATAACCAACCCTAAGAAATGCTTCTTAATTCTATTAGAAAAGAATGTCTCTATTTTCAGAAAACAGTTGCTTTATAAATGTTAAACTTTTAAAGCTTCCATGAGGCCCCAGATATGTAAGACTGAGTGCACAGAACATGGGGATAAGTTAATGTGGTTCAAATTCCTGCACCACCATTTACTAGTTGGAAGGACCACAGGCAAGTCGCTTAACCTTTCAATACTTCAGTTTTCTCATCTGTGTCAATAGTTCCCATCTGATGGGGTTGTTGTGAGGCTTAAAACACAGAAACCCTAAACTTTATACAGTGCCTGGCACAGAGAAAGAAATTTTTATCTATCGCTAGAGTGTAAACTCCTGAAGCAGAAATTTTTCTCTGTTTTCTTCACTACTGTAATTCCAGTGTCTGTGACAGTGCTTGGCCTAGAAAGATACTTTCGAATATATATCAATTAGTTGAATACTTATTATTTAATCAAATAAGCAAACTAGACAATGTGGAGCTAACCAGCCCATCCCATTCTACTCATATCCTGAAACTTCTAGGTCCATTAATACTTTTAGACTTGACCTTCCCTTCTTTATATTAAATTGCTGGTTTTCTGCTGTATGGTGTTTGTGCACGTATGTCTGTGTGGGAAGGGAGAGGGAGGTAGGTGGGAAATAGTGCTTTTATACATAACCTCACAAATTGCATCCTTACACCTTTCGAAATACCATTATCCTCTTTCTCTTTTCAAAAGAGATTTGTGCTGACTTATGTTAGAGGACAACACAACCTGATAAAATAGAAATAGGAAATTACAATCAATAAAGGAAAAGGAGGAAATCTAAACCGTAAGAGTAGTTGCTGTGTCTGAGCATCACAGTGGACTCTAAGCTTTTGCACAGGCCATAACCTTTCCCAATGCTAACCAGCAAAGCTGGCCTCATCTCACGACTTAAGTGGTAAATCAGGTAGCTATCACAACAGGACATTTGTGAGAAGTAGTTAGCTTGTTCCATAACACCAGCATATTCCACCCTCTGGCCTAACATCAGTGTATATATGTTAAGATACAGATATGTAAGAGAGTAGCTACGTGATGGCTTGAATTTGTTTAGAAGTCCTCTCACTATATACTACTACCGTCCTATGAACTGTCTGCCTTACTATATGCTAACCACCTTCTTATGTACTAAGTAGCTTGGAGAGGCATTCCGCACAGTGAAGCACTAAATTTAATTTTAAGAGAAGAGAGAGGGAGTTGCACAGAACTGTTTAAAAAGGCAATTGGTCTGGGTAAGGCACTGCAATCAAGCATGCTGGACAAATTAGGATGGGGTTTATCTGGAATTGAGTAAATCAGAGCAATACAGGGCCAACTGAATAATTCAGCAACACTTGTGGGATATGCCCCATTTGGACTCCATCCTTTAAAGGTGACATCAGCCTGAGTAAATAAATTATTACAAGACACACAGATTGGAGTCAAAACTAGTAAGAGTTGTGTTCTTTTTCAAAATTGTGGTCGCAAACCTCTCAATTTCTTTCTCATCACTAGCTTTTCCCTCAGTGTGCTCAGAGTGGATTCTATCCCTTTTATATGAATGCTAACAATATTAATAATAATAATAAAGTTCTTTTAATCATTGATTCATCCTGCATTACGCATTAATTTGTCGAGAATTTGTAACAAAAACAAACAAGAAATAGACTCTATAAAGTCAATTACATTTATAATCTCTATGGATTTATAATCTACTAGGATTGCCCCTAAAGGTAGCCCAAATGAGAAATATGCCCTAAAATATTTGCATTAGTTAAAGCATGCTTCAAACATAAAAGATACAGTACTGTCATATTATATATGACACTTTTAAATTGTGCTTTTATCACTCAGAAATTTTCACTTACATCATGCATTGAAATTGACCTTATATCACCCATAAATTATCACTTAGTCATACTAGCTACCCCATTGATATAATAATAACTTCTGCTGATTTTCAGGTAAAAAAAAACTTGTCAGTGAAGTAACATTTTGACCGTACTGTGGGGATGTTACCAGAACCAAGTTCTGCTACTGTCTTCATTTTTTCTTTATGCCAGAGGCCCATAGAATGAGAGGAAATTAATTTATCCTCAACTGAGATGATAAATCATGAAAAAATACTTCTTTTCCTAATGTAATATGAAAAATAAAGAACTTTTTAAAAATTTTAAATCTCTGATGATCTGGGTGAAGATTTGCATACGTATTTTTGAATAATATAGTTATAGCTATAAGAAAAAACCTGAGTTGGAAAAAAAGCCCTACTAACAATTCATATTTCTGACTCTATAACAATTTCTTGTGCTGGCCTCTGGCTATAATGTTTTCTATCAGACTCCAGAGACAGGATCTTTTATCTCTTTCTTAAACAAGCCAGGAAAATAACCATACTGGAGATTTTATAACTATATCCCAGTAAAATAGAAGGAAACTTGATCTTCTCTAATTTAATAATGTATTAAATCATTAATATTTTTCTCCCTTATTATGCGTTTTTATAGGAAGGATAGTACCTTAGAGCCTTCTCCTTGGTTCAAATGATAAAATTCATTTGAATTTGATACTAACCAGGGAAATAAGCATTTTCTGCATCTTTGCTGTAGGGAACAATTGAAACAAATGTATTGAAATTCATGACTCACACTTGACTACAGGCGATATCAAGTTAAAATTCAAGGTTGTAGTGTTGCAGATGTGTTATGAGGCTTCATGCATACAATTTCATCAATGAGTAACAAAGGAAAAATAAAACCTCATAACTTTTTTCGTAAGAAGCTTGAAATACATCCTTTAATGCACAGCTATATAGATGTTTGTTTATTAGAAAAAATATAAATATATGATCCAGATTCCTGTTTGTTTTCATTCAAATACAGAACATATTCAGAGTTAAAATAAAGTAATATTTCAATTTTAATTATAGATTCAGTACATCATTGTTATTGCCACTCAGATTTCACCAATTTATGTATTTGATTGGAATATTGGTCATACGTATCTGTATAACAGTAAAGTTGAGGTGAAAATTATACTGAGTGTTTATAAAATTTCCAATTTCTTATATAATAAAATTAACATAATATTTTAAGAAGAAGTATATTATCACACATTCAAATCTCTATTTTATCAACCCATGGAAATTAAATGGTATTTTCTTTAGCTTGACTTTGAAATACTTTTTACTTCTGGTGAGTTTGTGAACTGAAACAACAAGAAGTATAAGCATGTAGAGTTACAAAAGAACTCAAGAAATGTATTTAACAACAAAGGACTTTTTGCTCTTTTAAAAGGAACCTATAAAGAACCTCAAAATGTACATCATTTTCAACAGTAGTTACTTTCTATGGGCGAGGAATTTCAAGAAATATTTTAAAAATATATATTGGTGCTTTTCCAGAGATTTCCAGGATACTTTTTCTGGTAATTCTCAGCACAAATTTTCTATCTGATTTGTATGAATACCCCTCTAAAAGGGGAAAGAATCTGCCTACTCAAATGTAGAAGGGATGTATAAGCAAGCCGTTATTACAAGGGAAGGATGAGATGGTGAGAGAGGCTGATACCTACCCAAAATATACACTTCTGTGTTTAATTATCAAGAACTTTATTCATAAAAGAAGACTTTGAGGTTTAAACTATTTGATAAGATTACCATTTCTTAGAATAGACTATTCTTTGACCATGTAGATCTGCTTTTATGTGGTGATTAGATGAGTAAATTGAATATTGACTGTAATTAGGTCTGTGCATATGCTAAATTTTCTTCTTTGACTATATGGAAGGAAGTGATATTAACACTATGATCTGTGGATGACTGCAACACAGGAGAAGCTATGTTATAGAGATTACAAAGCATTTGTAAATGTAAAGTCTTCTTCCTTTGTGAAAAAGGCATCATTTGAGAACTTTTGACGTATATTGCCAAAAGTCTAGGAGACACATGGTAGAGATACATTTTTTGTCAAATAATGATGGAATACTATTTTTTTTAAAGATATCTTTTTGGTAAAATGACATGATATAGGGATTTGTTTCAAAATACTTCAGAAAAATGGTGAGAGAGAGTAGTTAAAGCAAATGGGGCAATATCATGAAAACTATTGAATCTGTTTGATGATTTTATGAGGATTTAGTATATTTTTCTGCCTACATTTGTATATTTAATATTTTTTCATAATAAACTTTTTAAAAAACATAATATCTTTTAAGTTAACCATTAAATTTATAAATTGCTAATAGGCAGGCATTTGTGATACTCAAAATCAGATTTAATTCTCTTATCTCTGTGCTAATTATAACATTCCTAACTTTAGAATTATATGAGGAAAATGTTTCTTGAGTTCTTTCTGGTTATTAAAATACGTTTTTGTGACATTTTATAGATGCCTAAAAAATTCTTTCTGACAGCACTTGGAAATCTATAAACCAAAATCTTTTCTGCTTATTTTTTTTTTTCTGCTTTATCTCCCCAATGCCCCTCCCCATACATAGTTGTATATCTTAGTTGCAGGTCCTTCTAGTTGTGAGATGTGGGACGCCGCCTCAACATGGCCTGATGAGCTGTGCCATGTTCGCGCCCAGGATCCGATCCCTGGGCCGCTGCAGCAGAGCACACAAACTTAACCACTCGGCCATGGAGCTGGCCCCTTTTCTGCTTATTTTTAAAGGCCAAATTGATTTGGTTTCACGTTCACATGCATTTCCCATTCCATATAGCATCTAAACTGGCAGTCCATATTACTACTCAGATTAGTTCTAAATGTGAATCTAGGGAACCTTGAAATCAGTCTCTTGTCATGTTTCTTAAGTTTATCTATAAACTTATCTATAAATGTTTTTTTCCTAGAAGTAATCACTATATGGATTAATTGCATTAATTAAGGTATACAGCTGATATAATTAAGTCTAATTGGTTAATCTTGTTAAACTTCAAACTAGCATAGTTCTTGGGGCAGTGCAGGACTCTCTTGCAGCTATGTTTTGCAAAACAAAAGTTAGGCAACTTCCAGGAAGTCTTTCTAAAGGGAGAAGAAAGGATGCCCTTCTCTTTATTCTCTTGATGCTGCTCTAGAGGTAGACAAGATGCCTTTGGCTCAAACTGCCATTTGGGGTCATACACCATACTCTAAGAATTTTACTTTATTTTTAATAATAATAGTCATTGCTAGCATTTATTGAATATTTATGTTGTGAGAACAGTGATAAATTGCTTATGATTAACTGTGTCACTTATTATTTATAACCCTATATGTTAGGTTCTGTTGTCTTCATTTAACAGGTGAGAAAACCAAGACTTGGCAAGGTTAAGCAGTTTCAGAAAGTTCACAAAGTTGCTAGGAGGAATAGCTGAGATTCAGACCCAGAGCTGCTGACTTGAAAGCTTAGGTTTTTAACCACCGTGCTGTATGGCTTTTTGAATTAAAGGCTTTATATTTTATTTAATGATTGACTTTTAAAAGACTTCAGGGGCTGGCCTGGTGTGTAGTGGTTAAGTTCACGCACTCCGTTTTGGTTCACAAGTTTGGATCCCAGGCGCAGACCTATCACCACTTGTCAAGCCATGCTGTGGTGGCATCCCACATAGAATGGAAAAAAGTTGGCACAGATGTTAGCTCAGTGACAGTCTTCCTCAAGCAAGAAGAGGAAAATTGGCAACACATGTTAGCTCAGGGCCAATCTTCCTCATTAAAAAAAAAAAAAAGCACTTCAATTAGCCTTTTTTACTGACACTATCAGAGACTTTAAGAAGAGTGTAGTATTTGTACTAGGTCTTTAAAGATGTGTGGCTTTCAACAAGGGGGAATGTTGAGGAGAGAAACACAAGCAAAGGGAACATGATGATTTAAAATTTGCACGTATTGAGTTTGAGATGCCAGAATGACAACCAGGAGGAAATACTCAACAATATGAATCTGTATCCTTCAACTTTTTAAAAGGTCAGAGCTAGACATACAGATCTGTGAGTTATTTGCATGGAAATGATAGTTAAAACAGTAGAGATATCTAA
Source organism: Equus przewalskii (assembly GCF_037783145.1). Lineage (NCBI taxonomy): Eukaryota > Metazoa > Chordata > Mammalia > Perissodactyla > Equidae > Equus > Equus przewalskii. The sequence continues at coordinate 76,993,439 of NC_091834.1, forward strand.
GATTGTCTGAAAAGAGAAATAGGAAGACTGATGAAAGATTATTGGAAATATCTGCATTTAGAGAGAGAAATAAAGAATGTAGCAATGGTAACTGAGTGGATTCATCCAAGTGAAAGAGGAAAATCAGGAGAATACAGTATCAAAGTAACCAAGGCAAGAAACAATGGAAGAAAGAAACAGTAGTATAAAAAGTTACAGACAATTCACTAAGGCAGGGATTCGGAAGGTGAAAATTAGAAAGGTACTGCTAACCTTGAAGAAAGCAATTTGAGTCAGCTAGTAAGATGAAAGACTGATTGTGTTGGACTGATAATTAAATACAAGATGAAGAATTACACACCAAGTATAGAATATTGTTTCTAGAAGTTTGAGAAGAGAGGGAAAAATGAATATGAGCAGGTACCTGAGTGGGAAGAAGAATCCAGAGATGATTTTGTTATCATTGTTTTGCTTTGCTTTTTAAAACTTATTTTAGCATGAAGAAATTTGAGGATCTGATAACTGGAAGAAAAAAAAAACTAGTCAAAAACAAAAAGAATGTGAAGGTGAAAAAAATGACAAAAGACAGTTTCACGAGGAGCGAGGTCCTAGAGGACACAGGAAAAGAAAGCCCCAGTAAACACCAGAGAGGTGAGCTTTAGAAATGAGAAGGCAATACTGCCTTGCAGATAGGAAATGAGGGCAAGGCAGGTATGCATAAAGGACACGCGGAGGTGACTGTTAGGAATCCGTTTCCTTTTGAGTAGTTATTGTCATCCAATCCTTCCTGTCTATGGCCAGGTTTAGAAAGGGCTTATAGCTCTCCTACAATTTCAAGGAGGCAGACAGACATCCCTTGTCCTCTGGACGCCACCAATTGCGGAGTTATTCTCCATAATTCTATAAAGCCTTTACATCTATTTTCTTTTATGCAGATATGGAATCTATTCTATTACATAGGAGGAGAAATATCCATCTCCAAAATCTAATATGGAATATCTTTCAATGTATATTGAAATGCATTCCAACGAATACATTTTTTTCATGAGATTAAAATGATGCTTTTCAGCATTCTCAGTTCAACTTGCTTAATATACCTTTTACTATTTTTTCCACTCTAAGTGCTTTATTTTTTAAATTTCTTTTTATATAACATATCAAATATATAATACAAAGCTCTTACAGAACCTTCAATTAAGAGATGAAATTTACCATTTGTGTGACCTCTCATTTTGTTTTACAAACTTTTCAAGGTTTTAGTGTTAACAAAAAGCTATCAAAATGAGAGCTTTATGCTATTGGGTTTTTTTTCCCTTTATAATGAAATAAATTATACACACACACCCTCCCTATTTCTAAGATCTAGTCTTACATGCATTTTATATATACACACACACAGTCATACACACACACACACACACACATATATATGTAAAAACAAATTTTTTGTAGTAAGTAGTAAGTTTTAGTAGCACTTTAATCAACATTGTGAAGACTTTTAGTGTTATTGCTTTTATTTTTAATTTTGGATGATCTAGAAAATAACCTTTCATTTAATGTATTACTTGCAACTATTACCACTTTGTTACAATAATTGGTGTGTTTAGTATTATATTAATGATGAACTCACTAAGGTTGTAATCTGGACATTATTTCTTCAGCATAAAATTCTCATCTAAATATCAAATCTTAAAATGCCTCAGGTTAATTATCCTAGAGTAAGGAAATCTCCATTGTCTCCTCAAATAATGCTAAGGAGTTGACTCCATGGCAACATGAACTATCAAGTGTAGGAATGGAAATACAGTGCCTGCCCAGGAACCTGGCCAGTGACATATGACCATAGCTTTTCACAAGGCACAAAAGAGGAGAACAGTAGTCCTTGATTTGCTCAGACAAAAGAGTGACCTGCAGGTATTTCACAGAAGACCTGCCTCTACTGGATTCCTTATAGAAGAAAAACATGTGTTATATATGCGGAAGACAAGAAAGAATGTTTTTTTAAATCAAGAAGGGAATATAAAAAGGAAAATTCGTAACAATTGCCACCTCATCATAGAGGCTACCCTGACTGTTCTTTCTAAAATAATAACTTGCTGACCCCTTTACCATGTTTTATTATTCCTCCTAGCATTTGTTATCACCATATATATGTTTCTTTGTTCTTGTATTTTCTATCTCCCTTCTCTAGAAAGTAAGCTACATGAGAGAAGAGACTTGTTGGTCTTGTTCACTGCTGTATTACCAGCACCTAATGTGTATAATGTGTTCTATAAATATTTTAAAATGTGTAAATGAATGAATGAACAGATCTGAACTATTTGAATTAATTCACTCAAGTTAATATATTTTTGATGTCTGTCTTAACATAATTTGTGATAATCTGACTTTAAATATAAGCTATATGATGATACAAACTGTATCTAATATATTTGAATGCTATAAACACAATCTTTGAGATGTTTCTGGGGCACAAATCTTTTGCAAATTACCACTAGAGATGTTTGGTATAAGAGAAGGTATATGTTTAGCTCTACTCCATCTGGAAGGCCAACAAAGGTTATAATAAAACAAGTTAAAAAGGCATAAAACCAGGGAGTATCCAAGAGAATGATAGGAGAGATGATGAATGAGAAACATCATAGACATCATGGAAGCCCAAGAATGAACTGAGGAGTGGTGGTTGACATAGTAGATCAGAAAACAATGAAACTTAAGCCTGCAGGAGGTGGAAACCGAGGGGATGTGAGGTGTTTAATGCTGCACAACTCTAGAAACACTCAGGAATTGCAGGCACAAATTCCTCTGAAGGTGGAAGTGTAAGGTAAGGCAGACTGATTGAAAGTTAGGACGGAGGGGCCAGCCTCGTGGCCGAGTGGTTAAGTTTGCCCGCTCCGCTTCGGCGGCCCAGGGTTTCACTGGTTCGGATCCTGGGCGCGGACATGGCACCAGTCATCAGGCCACACTGAGGCGGCGTCCCACATGCCACAACTAGAAGGACCCACAACTGAAAAAAATGCACAACTATATACCGGGGGGTCTTTGGGAGAAAAAAGGAAAAATAAAATCTCTAAAGAAAAGAAAGAAAGAAAGTTAGGACAGAGAGCAGGTAGCCAACTAGACAGGGTACGAAGTTTGGTTTCCACAAAGTAGACCAGAGGTTTCCTCTCCACAAAGGTTGACTCAGAAGCTAATATGTAGATTCAAGGACTCCAGATACAGGTAGAGCATCAAAATGAAAACAAAGAGAGGAAGTGAAAATGTTCATGCTGAATGGTGAGGAATTCCAGGCTTCTTTCTGTGTCTGGCTAACTTATTTGTTGTCTTTTTTCTGGTCTGAGTAGCTCACCAAGTTATCTGTGTTAGTTAAAGTAATTGAAACAATGCAAGGGGAATTTGTAAAATACTAGTACCTACCAATGCTGTCCTTTTAAACACATACATAATAAGGCCAAAATATATGGGACTGAACTTGAAGAATGCTAGACATTAAAAAGGAAAATCAATGTTAACTTTCAATCCCAATTTAAATGAATCGAACTATTAAAAAATCAGAGCTACAAAGGAAACGTGCCGCCACGGATCAATTTCAGCGTTCTTGACTGACATAAGCAAATTGGAACTATAAGAAGGATCAAGGCTGTAAACGGCTTTGAAAGCCATAAATTGTAAAATCAATATGCTAAGCTACTGGAAGCCAGTGTGAAAAGCACAGTACAGGAGCACTCTAGAGATCCAGCCTGGCTCCCACCAACGCCTGGCATCATATTCTAGAAATTAAATTCCAACGGGTTTGTCTTTGTTACCAAACAGGCCTACAGCTCTTACTAGAAATAAGGAATGTTCTTTAAGTAAAGGGAAAGAAAGATGCCCTTAATAGCAGAGTAAGCAACAATTTAGCTTTCTATATAAGAAACTGAGCTAAATCATTCTTCTGGGTACGATGAAGCCCCAAAGTCCTAGATAGGAGAAATTGAAAAACTAGTAAAAAAAAATGGAATATCAGGAAAAATTAAGGAAGTAGAAGAGATGAGGTAAACTAAGAAAAGGAGAGAGAGAGAAAGAATGTTATCAACTATCTCCAATGTCACCGAATTTCACAGAACCTAGACAACAAGTCCAAATGCAATGGCCGTGTGTGGTCTCCCCGAGCCCTCCCCTTCCTTGGGGTTGTGTGGAAAGACTCTCTATTTGGGCAGCAGTACCGTCACTATGCCTATGTGCTATGATAGTCTTGGAAGGGCAAAGTAAGGAAATATTGAAACCACACCTCAGCGCGACTGCCTAGACTTCACCTCAACTAAGATTTTATTTCAAATAGTGCAGAAAGGATCTGAAGATTTTGCAGAGCAAGTGAAAAACAGCTTGAAAATCAGTTATTCATTATGGAAACACTCATACAAAAGATATGCAATTGAAAAAAGGGGCCAGGAAATAGTGCCAGTGTCTTTATTTTCATAGAAGGATTAAGAGTATAGTTTATTGCTTAAATGGTTATAAAAGATTATATTATTTAAAAATTAAAATATCTGTTAACATAAAATAAAATTTGTTTGTTTGGAAAAAATATTACCCTCAATCTATTTATTCAACTTATTTCATGTTTGTTTATGAATTTTGTATCCCCTTATATGAATTTGGGAGGTTCCATTTATCTGTGCTCACAAAAAAATAAACAAAAAGACCTTATTACCCTTTCAATAGAAATAATATACATGGGAAAATCAACATAATCAATTATGACTTATTTTGGGTACCTAGCATGCTAATTAAACCAAAAGTATATTTTCCAGACTTTCAAAAAAATGAGCACATATTCAATAAGTTATTCTAAATAATCTGTCCAATTTTCCTCTACCATTTGAAAGTATAGAATGTTAGATCATTAGGATAAATTGACAATTACAGCTAAATGTTAACAAGTATCCTGATTAAAATTACCGCTCTGCTAGAAATAAATTCAATCTTTCTGCATATATATTAATATTGTGTATATTAAGTGCAGGCCAAAATAATCCTATGGTCCCTTCTAGACTGGTTTATGTTTGTGCAGCTAATACATCATCTCTAAAACATTTAGCATAAATAGAAATTAATTCATACGTAATACAAATGACCTGTATACCTCTAGATCACTCTGTTGTTATTATAACTCTGTTATAACTTAGTTCTCTTCCAATGATATATGAATGAGCCGGATATGGGTATAAATTATATATATGTTAATATTGTTTACATATTTTATATATATACAGTAACAAATTAAATGTTAATACTTTAATAGAAAATTAGTTCTATTACTTCATTGGTGAATCTCTTTTTTCCTTTTGAAAGATAGGCATTCATACAATTGATGCAGCTGTGCAAGCTGAGCTACAAACCTCCAACTGAAATAAAAGTCATCATATATGCTCTAAATAAATAACTTTCACAGAAATTCCACTCCATTACAAAGATGTTCTCCCTCTGTCCTTGAAGGATTGTCCGACTTGCTGACAGAGGCATATTTTGTAAAGTTATTTTTTCATGTTGCATTTACAATGATTCCAATAAAGATGAAAATGCTTTCATTTCAGTTGCTGTTATTCATTCAATCACGCCCTTATCAGAAACAGTGTTAGTCTTGAAGTCGTGGTATTTTCTGTCCTTGGAGAAAGCACTAGGCTTCGTGTCCCATCCCAAAGGGACACAGAAGGAGTATCTGAGATTTAAAGCAGTAAATATTGAGAATCTTGTACATTAAAGAAATCAGTGAAGATTAGCTAAATTTCTATTATGGGAGTGCTCTAATAATTCTGGCAGAAATGCAGAGAATATCTGAGAACATTTTAGATGGTAACTCAATCCTACGCCCACCCCTATAAGTGGGTCAGCCAGATGAGAAAAGAAAAAGCGGAGAATCAGGCAAGTTGTCTTGTCATTCTGTAACCAAAGTGCCCTTATTAAACTAGGCTTAAAAAACCAGGCTTTGTCAGGGTGACATGGAAGCCAGAAACCTAGGAGAGATACCAGAATGTTCTGTCTCCACAGCTGCCCTAGCCAGAGGGCAGTCTGTCCAGGAGCATATTACTCATGAGAATCAAGAATACTCTAGTGTCCATGAACTTGGGTGGAAAAAAATTACAACTTCATTTTCCTTTACATAGGCTTGATATTTAGCATTTGTCTCAGTTTCTCAGTTATGAATATATGCAACCAACACAGTAGCATCACTATACTACTATGTCATTGTATCAGCTTATATTATAGTAGTTGCACTATATAAAGTTAAACTCATCACTAATTTTTTTTTATCTAGGTAGTTATTAGACCCAATCTTAGATATTATTTGATATGATTTGTTGATAACAAAGCGTATCATGATTTTAGTTTTTAAAAAATTTATAACTGAGCTTCAGTATCAATGGTTTTTGTTTTAATCCTCTGTATTTTATTTTATGCATTTGAGAACTTTTTTCAGAAAAGAAACCCATGTATTTCACCAAAATGCTAAAGTAGTGCATGGCACATAAACCATGAAGATGCTCAGAAGGCAGACCACAAGTTAAGCAGCAGCCTTATATCATATCAGCTCTAAGATATGGAGTGATTTTTATGCCACCCCTGTGTGGCTCCAGTCTATACCTTAAGCACTCCCTGGGAGATTGCAAAGTACTCAATAGCCACAAAGGGAATTGGGTGATTGTATGAAAAAATTATTTACAAAAAACGATTATGAATAGCTCAGGACATCATATTTGTCTCCATATTCAGCGTTAGTCATCGCCATCTGGTGTAAAACTCCTGCTAAAGCAAGTAAATCTGTCATCTCATTGCTGAAGTTATACTGAAGTTCAGAGAATGATTGGACAAAGTCCCTGCGCTGTAGGCCACACCTACAAACCCAAACCAGGCACTTACTAAAAGTCCAAGAGCAGGAAAGAGCGGGTGTCTGAAGAACCGCTGCTGGGCTTTCACACTAATGAGCCATAGGAGAGAGGACCCGCCACCCCTGCTTGTGCTATAAGAGTAATCAAATACCTCCGAGTCCTCAAAAATAAGCAGAGCATTTTTATTATGTGGGCTTATCACAGTTAGATTCTGAATCATGTCTAAGAAATATGAACACGTAAACATACCAAGAGTTGAATTTACTTGGTTGAAAATACCGTGGAGGAGCAAGAAAACTTTCTTATTGGGTAAGACTGTGTTCCCTGAGATGTATGTGTATCAATTAACTATGAGACAAGTAGGTATTGGGTGTACATTATGGGCAAGGCACTGTGTCATTCCTACAGCAACAGTACAGATGTACGATTACAGACATTCTAGTATCATGAAGAACGGTTTACTAGTATTATAGAAAGGTTTCCCTTCCTTTTGAAGATAACATATTATGGTTGGTAGCCTATCATTCCTAATTAAAGGTAACTATTTTTCGTGTTTCCTGGAACTATACTAAAAAGGCTCACCCAAGGCTTGTGGGATTAATAGTCTAGATTCCTAGTATATGACAGAGCAAGTTCTGTGCAGAGATTCACAGGAAATAGTCATGTCTTTAATTGTTAATGACATAGAAATAATAGCCAATCTTAGCAAAATATGTATGGATTTAAGTACTATGAACATGTTAACTCGTTTGTTAAAAAAATGAATTCTCAAAATTTTGCCGTCTCTTCATTTTCACTTTAGTTTTGATTCTCATTTCATGTATTTGAAATTTTAGAAGCAATTAGGGAATGTTGAAAGTGCTACTACCTGTTTATGTGATTAGTGTAATTATGTAATTAATGTAAATAATTACAACCTAGCAATTACAGTTTATGTTTTAATAAAATATCTATAAGGCTAAGAGATTTCATATAACTGTAGGAATTTTAGTTTAAATCTCTGGCCATTTAAATTGTGTCTAATCAAACTTTTCATTAATAGTTCCATGCAAAATCACGGTTAGAATTTCATGTTTTAAAATGAAAAAATGGCTTCTTTATGCCTTGTATAAATCAATTCCAGACATCAGCATTTTCCTGACCATAATATTTCATGGCCATCAATCAAATAAGAAGCAATTTCTTTCTCTAGATCTTGGAATACTTCAATTCCCATCTCTACTCATTCTTGTGGAATGAGAATCTAGTAAAAAGTAAAACACACATACACACAAAAGTTATATATTCTCTGTACTGACATAAAATCATAACATAATGCAAGATTCAGAAAGAATGTCTTAAGGTAGATGGATTTCTTGAAGTCATTTTATAGACAAGCTGATGTATACCACACCAAAATTTGATATGCTCTTTCTACTGAATCATCATATATATATATTATATATGTATATATGAAAGATATAGACATATCCTGAACAGAAGCTTCAAGATATGTATATAAATATATATATACATACATATACATGTATACATATACATACACACACATATCCTGAAGCTTCTGTTCTCCTTACCACAGCCCTTTCCTATTTCATCACCCTAAAACCATCCTGTAGAACAATAATTAATATTTTCTTTCTTTTCTTAATGATTTAAGAAGAAATTTTAGCAGAAGAAACATGATACTATCTGCAAAAGAGAACTATATAATTGTGTCACAATGCTGATCACTGAGAATATAACAATATAGAAAATACTATCACTCCACCGAAGGAATTTAAAGTGTGATACAATGGAGACACACATCTGAAGAAACAATATATGATTTAATAAAAGATTCTTGAAAATACAAAAGAAAAAAGCAAATAACCAAATAGAAAAACTGACAAAGGACATAAACAGGCATTTCGTTTTCATGAAAAGCAAACACAAAAACACCAAAAATCTCTAAAATGGTTCTCAATATTATCAGTAATAAGAGGATACAAGTTAAAACCTTAACAGGATAGCATTTCATACCTACTATATTTGTAAGAATTTTAACAAGGCCAAGTGCTGATGAAGATGTGAAACAATGCAAACTCGTGGTATTACTCATGGGAGTAGAAATTGGTGCCACCACATTTGAAACTCTTGCGTATTTGTATCAGGAGATATGATCCAGAGTGTTCATAAAAGCATAGTCCAGAATAGTGTTAAACTGGAAACATCTCAAATATCCAATTTCTAAATAAATCACAATATATTTATACAATGGAATATTTAGTAAGCAGTAAAAATTACTGATCTACAGGTAATTACATTCAATATGAATGAATCACAGTATAGTAAAAATGTAAATAAAGAAAAAGTGTCATTTGACTACATATAGAAACGGTATCATTTTTAGAATGTTTAAATCAGCAAAGTGAGGGGCTGGCCTCATGGTGTAGTGGTTAAGCTCGGAGTGCTCCACTTTGGTGGCCCAGGCTCCTGGGTTTGGATCTCAGATGTGGACATACACCACTTGTCAGGTATGCTGTGGTGGCAACCCACATACAAAGTAGAAGAAGACTAGAACAGATGTTAGCTCAGGGCTAATCTTCCTCAGCAAAAAAGAAGAAAAAAATCAGCAAAGTGAAACCATATACTGTTTAGGGAAACATATATGTGGAGTGAAAACTATATTTTAAAGCAACAAAATCATAAGAAAAACAAAGTTTGGCATAGCTGTTTCCTCTTGCTTGGGGGAAGATGGAAGATGCATCTAGAAAGAGCAATCAGGTAGCTTCAAGTAACAGGAATGTGTAGATATGAAGTAAATTGATGAGTTTTCAGGTGTACGTTTTATCCTTATGCCCTGTAGTTTAGTCTGCACTACAAATTTTTTACTTTTTTGAGGAAGATTAGCCCTGAGCTAACATCTACCACCAATCCTTATCTTTTTTGCTGAGGAAGACTGGCCCTGAGCTAACATCCATTCCCATCTTCCTCTACTTTATATGTGGGACGCCTGCCACAGCATGGCTGGACAAGTGGTGCGTATGTCCACACCTGGGATCCGAACCATCGAACCCTGGGTCACCAAAACAGACGTGCAAACTTAACCACCGTGCCACCAGGCCGGCTCCTGCATTACATAGGTTTTCCTACATATTATGACATCATGTTTAAAAGGAAACAGTTTAAACAAGATATGTCACATTAAAACATGTCTTTAAATATTCTAATATTTAAAAAGCCTTACAGAGGAATTGCAGTTGTGGTAGAGAGAGAAATCACCTGGAAAGGCTATACTTAGGTTAAACTAACATAAAAGATAATAAAGATTAGGGATAGCATGGGTCTGCATAGGAAGACATCTCATGACTTATGGACAGTTTTTGTTTACCCTAAAAACACATAAATGTTCAGAGGAAAAGTCCATTTAAACATTCTAAAACTATTCAAATTCACTATTGAATAGCCCTGCTGTAGAATCCAAATGATATTTTAATCTTCTAAAATATGGTTAGGGATGTATTCTAATGCAATTTAAATTCTACAGAAATTTGTGTGCGTGACATGCTATTTTATTTTTCAGCGCTCCAGACTAATGCATCCTTATAGGAAATGATTATATCACTGCATGTTAAAGTGGATAACATGTCTGAAAATAGTCAAAATATATGTAAATCAGTCTTTCAAGTAGGACCTAATGGAACCATTTAAACAGCCTTGTTGAAGTTTGACCCATAATTGTGATTGTACTACTGTGTTGTCAGTTTTGCTTCGCACTGCTAGTTGATGACCAGAGGACATAAATAGCCTTGGAGTGTATAATTGGTGCTGTGTTGCCACAAGAAGTTATTTAAATTCAGCTTCTCTCTTACTCCCCTGAAATCATGTGCATTAGTAATAATAAAGCTGCTGAAATAAATAGATGCTTTGGAAATATAATCAAATCATTGAAACATGTTAGTTTTATTTTTTTCTCACTGGCTTGCTAACCTGGGAAGCCTTCGTGTTTATGTTTTATGAATCCTAATGTTTAAACCTATTCGTACAAGCACTAGAGAATGTGAGTTGTTTTTAAGCACAGTGTTGTTTTGAAAATTAATGAGATCAAATATTTCATGGAAAAAACAGAGATGTTAGCAACCCACTCTTGGATATTTTGAAGCAGGATAGAGTGACAACTTTTTTTTGACTCAATTCAATGTGATCCAGGTCTTCGATGAGACGTATTTTATCATTGTGAGATAAGAAACAAGCCTGTCAAACCAACTTGCCAAGGTCGCTGTGTCCCTTTCAATCAGAAAAGTTGGGGCTGTAATGTTACTGACCCAGAACTATGCAAATTGTTCATTAGCATAATAGCTGATCAACCTAATGCATTTTAATGCCATTAACTTTTCCCCATACTCAGGAAGGAAAAGAAAATGTAGAAAGTTACAATTTTAGATTAGTCAAGGGTAGATCTGATTCAGATGAAATTCTCTTTTTCCTGAGTTTCCTAGGCTAAAAGTCACTCGTAGAAGCTACGTTCCCTTATTCCAGCTGCGGTCAAGCTTGAGAGGTGGATTGCGAGAAAGAAAGGTGAAGACAACAGTCCAAAGTATTCTACTCTTGCCCTGCTCCACTCACCTTAGAGCTGCCGTCGACCTGAGTTAAGGCAAAAGCAAGGTCTCAAGTCAGTAATTCTGTGTTTAAGGCAGCAAGAAGGATAAGGATTTCCCAGGCTTTGAAGAAGTGAAACATTCCCCTGCCGTATTGTTGTTTAGCAGGCAGCGTACCAGGAACAGGCAGTGGGCATGTGACACAGCCAGAGAGATGCTAGAAGGAGTCTGGATTAACACGAGGAAAAAGCAAAATGAAATAAAGAACAGGTCAAGTAGACAGGAAGCTTTAGAACTGATACAAATGAGATGAGTCATTTTCAGAGATTGTGGAAATCAAGAAGGCAAGACCAACGGCTGTTTGAAGCAGTAGTTTAATAAGAAAAGGAAAAGGGATCTGCTCTGGCCTGGAGGTCTCCTTGGGGGAGAGCTGCCCTGTAAACTGCATCACTCTCCCTGGAGAAGTTGCCTCGATCCACTCCGAGGCTGGAGGACTTGATTCTCTAACCTTAGACTTGTTGGTTCTAACCTCTCTCTGTGTTCTGTTCATGTCACTATTGGTCTGAGTGGAGGCCACTGTTGCTGTCAGGTGAGAAGGCCGCGTATCCTAAACTGACTCACAGTTGCACAATTTGTTACTGCCACATGCCTCTTGAAGCTTTTCCTAATCCTGCTCGCTGGCTGTGACCTTTCTCTTCTCCAGATCTCTGTTTGACTTTGTAGCAGGGATCATCCTCTAGTTTTTATTATAATTATTTTTGTCTTACTTTCCCCAAAGATGCTAACCTCTCCAAGAGTTAGAATTATGGGTAATTAGTATACACACCCTTACTACCTAGTACAATCACTTGTTGAGCTGAATAAAATCTATTACCCAACCCCATGAACAGATATTAATTGGCTTAATGATGATGATGATGGTGGCATTTGAATTTGTCTAGGTTCTCTTTAAGATAAAGATAATTTACAAGATCTGTCATATATCTGAGACTGTAATAATATCCTTTCTCTACTAAGTGTTATGTATAGCATGTAAAAATACTGATTAATCATTCTCTTTGTTAACTAGACTGAAATGTGAAGTAAAAATAAAGGATACGGCTAACATTTAGAAATAAAATTAATAAGCACAGAAGAACATCTCATTCTGTCAAGGGCTTTTTAATTGCATTATTATTACTTGCCAGCAAGATCCCAAGGCCCCTTTCATATGACGTAGATTTTAAGAGATCATCTTGTCCTTAAAGATCCTTTGAAGAGTCAACATGGCCACAATTGGAAAATAAAATATTCATAAGGGCACATATGTAATATTGCTCAGTCATGGAAAACTTTCTGAAAGAGATGAATCCTCAGAATGTTTAAAAAGATAAGAGAGAAGTTGTATTTCATAAGATTAGGTTCGCATGTTATTTAAATTAGGATTATGGGAATAGGTTTTTAAAAGATAGAGATTTATATTTTCTTCATGACAGGGGTAAGTGCGGCTCTGCTCCACAAAGTCCTCAGGGACCCAAGCACCTTTCTGCCATCCAAGAGTGTAGCCATTGTTCGTTCTCATGTTCCAAGTCGGCAAATGTAGCTCCAGCCATTACACTCAAGGTCCGTGGACAGTGGAAAAAGTGGCAAAGGTTGGAGCACCAGTGTGTTTTAAGGAAGGGATGCAGGAGCCCTAAGGCACAGGACATTTCCAGCTGCATTTTCTTGACCTGAATTAATCACCCAGTCAAACTTAACACGAAAAAGCCTGGGAAAGAAGTTTTATGTCAAATGAATATATGTACTCAGGAGCTTTATTATGATGGAAGAAGAGGAGGATGGATACGAGAGGAGACCTAGCAGCCTCTGCCACAAAGCAGTACAGATTCCAAAGAAGGCATTTAAAGAAATAAATTAATGAAAGGAGAGGAGAGGAAGCGACAAGGTCTTACTAATTTTTACAATTTGCCATACTGGTCTTTACTTAGTGTCACTTCAAAGAGATATCCATTTACCAACATTTTGTAAGTGTCAAGCAGCACTTTCATCGAGATAGGCGCATTATAAAGCATAGTAGCTCCCAAGGGCTGTTAGAAGAGCAGTTAAGAAACCAATTGAGAACAATATATTAAAAGGCACTGTGGAAACCTGAGGATTTTAGTATCTATCCGCGGGAAATAGATGTCGTCCATGAGCCCTAGGCTGACCAGTGTATGAAGTTTTCATGTTTTCTTAATCGCTTTTAAAGAGGCCAAATGAATTGCGCTACGTACTATTTTCCAGCATGGTCACTTGAAGATATAAGTAAAATCATTAATATATTATACTATTGGGTTCATTGGAAAATTTTTCTTTGGGACTAGCGTAAGAAATCTGTGACTTGACTTGCATTTAAAATTATGGGCAGGAAGCAGTTGATCCGCATGAGCCTTGTATCATAAATTATATTCTAATTGCCTGCTCTGTCAAGTTTTATACTGCTAAATATTCAGCCGAACCAAAGGGAAGAAAACGTTGTGATATACTGAGCTGTATTTAAATGGATTCTCTGATAAGGGAAATTTTACAAAGCCAGCTCAGACAGACTTATGGAAATTAATGTGTTCAAAATATATTCATGTATTTTATTATAAATAAATTATAACTCAATTAAGAAACAAATAATAAATAATTTTTATTAGCCCTTTAATTTTATTTCGTATTTAAAGTTCAAAAATAAAGGAGAAAAGCATGATTTGCAATCTATAGAAAGTACATAAAGAGGTGCAGCCTTATTTTTCAAGATCTTAAAACCATTTTCAAGTAAGAATTTTCATTACAGAAATTTTTATAAGTAGTGTAGAGCTTTTTACTATATTTTTCTCTTTATCTAGAAAGTCCTTCTTCATTTTGCTCCAGTCCCCTCTGCCCATGCTCCGTCCCCATCACACACCCTTCCTTAGAGCAAACCCTACTTACCTTTAAAGACCCAGCTTACATGACATCATGGAAATGTTTTATGCTGTCCCCACCTGGAAGCTGTGCCAACCTCGTTTACACTCCACATGTACTTACCTGATCTATCATACAGCACATTCTTTTTTTTGTTACACCACTCTGTCTTCCTCTTATCTCTCCTACTAGATGACTCATTTCTTTCTTTGTTTCTTTCTTTTTTTTTTTTTTTTTTGGCGAGAAAGATTAGCCCTGAGCTAACATCTCTTGCCAATCTTCCTCTTTTTGCTTGAGGGAGATTGTTGCTGAGCTAACATCTGTGGTAATCTTCCTCTATTTAGTATGTGGGATGCTGCCACAGCAAGGCTTGACAAGCAGTGTGTAGGTCTGTGCCCAGGATCTGAACCCAGGCCGCTGAAGCGGAGCATGCACACTTAACCACTATGCCACCGGGCCAGCCCCCAGATCACTCATTTCTTAAGCATCAAATCCCTATCTGATTAATTTTGGTATACCACAGCCCCCCATGTAGCACAGTGTACCTAGCACATAGTGAATGCTCAAAAAGTGGGATAGTCGTGGATGCAAAAGAAAGCAACACTTAAATAGATGCTGGGTTATATTGGCATTTTCATAAAACTATGTTTTATGTGTGGGCTTTTTCGTTTCCAGAGTTGATTTCTCTGAGTGTTCCCTCGTAACCATTTTATTAAATTAGATATTGCTCTCAGAGATCAGTTAAGGTCTCTAACGTGCATTTTTGGCAATTATGGTGTGAGTTAAGGTTTTGTTTGGACTAAATGCAGTCTGGAGATAGGAGTGACTGCTTATTCTGTGGTTCACCAAACCCCAGCAAGAAAGGGCTGAGAGCATCTACTGAAGACATCTTCACCAATCATCGTAAACATGTCAAGGTTCTTGTCCCATAAGTGCTTTGCATTTCCATCACTGTTTCAGCAGGCCTTATGATTTTCTTCTCCCATCAGGGACAAAGGCCAGTGTCTCTTCTGGGCTGCCTAACTTGATGCTAAGCCCTCACTATTGGAGCATTCTTGCAAAATTCATGAGGAGAGTCACAAATTCCAGTGTTAGAAGTTCCCAGGTGCTTGTACTTCTTTGAAATTCTTCCAGAGAAACACTTTATGGACCAGATGTTAAAAAAAAAAACTTTAAATATCCTGGGGTAATTTAATCCAAAAAAGAAACTGAACAAACCAAAGAATCTAACAAACAACAGTAACGACAGCAAAATAAAGCCAAAACTCTAAGTTCTGCAACTTCCCAAAGGAAAGCAGAATTTCGTCGTTACGTAACTTGAAATTTTGCCTCACTTCATAGAAAAACTTGACTAAAATGTACGGATCTATGCGTGATGATGAATATGGGCTGAAATATCATCACTGAGAATATTCTGCCTACAACGCCAAAGCACGTGAATCAATAAGAGGACTTTTGATTCAGTTTTCAGTCTATTGTACCACAAATGATGGTTAAATCCTCTATTTGACTTCTGGCTAGAATTTGTTCTTTTTGTGTGAAAAAAATGCAATACTAAATGTACTAGGCTTCATAAGAACTCATCGAATGTTAGCTTAAACCCTAAAGCTATATTTTGAGTCTTTTTTTTTTTAAGTCGGATTAGTTACTCCAGAATCTGTTAGTCCGTCTTCTTTGTTTCTTAGTTACACCAGTCTTTATACTTTGACATATGTCATCTTGGGGAACAGACTCACAGGACAGTAATGACCTTGCCAAGGACCAAGAGGTGTGTCTTAAAGAATTATAATCTCTTGTAACTCGATTTATGTGATTACTGTGTAAAACAGAACTTGTTCAGCGATGATGGATGGCAATGCTGCAGGTATTGACTGATCTTTAGAAATATTTATGTGACAGGCCCCTTAAGGTTTTGTACATTGTAGGAGAGAATAACTGCATGCAGAAAACAACGGAGTTGTGATTCAGGTTCTTGAGCAATGCACTTAATTATCATATTTCTTCCATGCCCAGTCTAAAAACTGAACATTTGCCAGTGCAGTAGAAACAAGTGGCACTTAAATAAGTGCCCTCTGCCCTTTTAGAGCATCACCTTTGCAAAAAAAAAAATTTATAATTTTGAAAAAAAAACCCTGAGAATTATTTTAAAAAGTGAAGAATATATGTAAAATCAAAATTTACTTGAATTGTTTCACATCTAAACTCAGTATGTTCTCTGATTTATTTCCAGTCTGGGAATTGCAGACATACATGGACACATAAGCATAAGAAATGCAGCCTCAGCTGACAATTCTGCTGTGTTTAGAGAATTCCAACTCTTGCTCCATGAGATCATATATTTCCTTCTGTGGCTTTCGGTACTTTTGGGGGTGTTTCAGATTTTTAAAAACCTTCACTTTTAAAATTTAATTTTCCATTAAGTATTCACTTTGGGTCACTAGATGCAAAATGTCTTGACAGTGTTAAAGTTTTTCAGGAGCATATATTTTAAAAATGTTTCATTGCATCAATTAAGCAAAGCATATTCACAGAAACACAATCTATGAGAACTATAAAGTGTTTGTAAGCAGTGCTTTGAATAAGCCGGACAAATGCCATGTAATCAGAAAGCATCTTTATTTTTGTCCCTACTGCCCCTTTAAAATTTACTCAGTGGGGAGAGTTCTGTAGACAAGGATTGAAAGTGGAGGAAACCCCTCACTGCTACCTTGTTTTAATAGCAAACTCAGTCCCATGTAACGTTCAGTTCCATATAACAATCAAAACACTGTAAATTCAGGGTAATTTTTTTTCACCTTGCAAAGCTAAGGCTCGCTAAAGGCTGGCTACTAACTTAGAGAATTTAAGACGTTGCCCTTCTTAACTCCTTTCCCTATTCTAGGCTTTCACTCCCTCTTCCACTATCTTGTGAACTAAGATTTCTGACCTCACCAGGGTTGCAGAAGGATTGAGAGAGGCGAACAGAACAGAGAGGAGAGGGAGGAGAGCTCGTGACCGGTAAGATGACTGCTTTCCCTGAACTGGTAGATATTTAAGCTATCTTATGGGCCACTTAAAATTCCCTCAGTCTGGATGAAAGTTTCTCTATTCCAGCTGGTTGCTTACTGCTTCAGCAGCAACTAGGAATTCACCAATCCCCTTCCAGCTTTGGTCTGCTGAGTGTCCATTGCCCCTTTAGGTGGCCTATCAAACAGGACTCTGTGTTCCTTTCCTTGAACAAAGCATAGGAATGCAAGCTACTTGCAACACAGCAGCCACTCTCCTTCAGTCCACACCAAAGCAGTCAGCAAGCTTCCTGGTAGGCTTACGGAGTTGGGGTTGGACTCTGATTCGTATCTCCCAGCTGCAGAGGACATATACAAAGCCATTCCAAGTGGTCCCGTTAAATGTTGTCTCTTCTGATATGCGGTAAAGTGGGAGCACCTTGTCTTCCCTTTTGATGGAACAGTAAGGCTCACGAACAACTCTCTCCAGGAAATCTGCTCTGCAAATCTTGCACGTCATACCTACTTTCTCAACTATGTTGTATGTCTGACATAAAAGAGGCAAAACTTTTTTCCAGTTTTTGTTTATCTATTTTGAAATTCTTTCAGGGTATGCCCGCTTACTTATCTGTTACCTATTGCCTTACGGTCTAGGCTGAAATTCATTTTAACATCTTGTTAAAGTAAATATAATCCACTGTACTTCAGATGCTTAGCAGTTCTTTTGCAAGCCTCCTAAAATGGGTCAAATTCAGAGAAAGAGAGGGAGGAGGGAGAGGAGCTTCATGTTGAAAGCATATCATGTCATTTTTCGCCAATGCATGTTTTATTTATAACATAAAAATTAAATGGCATTTAAATTTGGCATTAAATGTCACATTCAGGATAAGAGTAGCAATAATCCGTGCTTATGTTTTAAAACTTGAGATTACAGATTCATTTCTAAAGTGAGACAGAGAGTGGAAAGCTGTGGCCAAGAAAGCATGTGAGACTTGTGTGTACTCTTTACACATTTTTTTTTCCTCTCTGTGAGGAAGATTGGCCCTGAGATAACATCTGTTGCCAATCTTCCTCTTTTTGCTTGAGGAAGATTGTCACTGAACTAACATCTGTGCCAATATTCCTCTATTTTATGTGGAATGCCACCACAGTATGGCTTGATGAGCAGTGATATGTCCACGCCCAGGATCCGAACCTGTGAACCCTGGGCTGCTGAAGCAGAGCGCACAAACTTAACCACTGCACCGCCGGCCGGACACTACAGTTGCGTTTTGAGACTCAATTCTTTTCCACATAGATTTGTCAAACTTTCTGTGCTCTCTCTCGCTCTTCCTCCTTCATGCACTTTTCCGTTCCTCCGCCTCACCTCCAACTCTTTCCTTCGCATTTCTGCATTCTGTTCTTTGCTCTTTATCTTTATTTACTTCTGAAGATGATGAAAACTTGCCCGCAATTCTGCTCATAATTCTTCAGTATCTTCTATGTTTAGTCCCTCCTCAATTCTGAGATCCCCAGCTATTTAAAACTGAAAAGACGTCCAGATGTTCCTACATACACACTGGTGGGTCCACTTTGTAGGAAGCCTAGAGCCTTACACAGTTTGGAGCAGTGGTGGGAAGCCACATTAAGCAGTAGAAATAGAGTACAAAATAATGAATATAAAATTAAGTTCAGGACCTTGGAAGGGACCCTTACAAGTGAGGGCCCTGAAGTTTCATTAGCTTCCCAACAAATCCACCTCTGCATCCATATATGAAAAGCCTTGAAAAATCTTTTGCTCCTTTCTTTTATCTTTCTAAAACAGTCATAATTAGATAGCTGCATCCCTGTGTCTTTCCCCTAGGTTATATAAGAATAAATAATGAATTAAACTTGTTAGTTAGGATCTTCAAGATCTGATTCTTAAGTGGGTGTTAAATATAAAAGCTACATCACAGTAATTAAGTAACTCTTTTTGGTATGTGCAAATATATTATAGTGTACAAAAACATAATTTTGGCTCATTCAACACCCTCACACTTATATAACTAATAATGATGCCAAAGTAACATTACTATATCTCTTAAAATAATTCTTTAGTTCAAAACATGCAAAAAATAGAAGAATTTTTGAGTTCTTAGTTCTTTGTTATGCTACAAAATTAGTTCAACACTATGAAATGTGGAACATGTTAGCTTTCTGTTGTTTCATTATTATTTTACATAAACCTCAGAATTATAACCTCAGTAATATGGATCTATTTTTGCCATTCATTGAAAGAAACCTTTATGTTGCTTCTTATTGTAAATAACTAAATTTACAACGCTTGTCCCTCATGTTATATTTGATGGCAGTTAATTGTTAGTTGGTTTTAATTATACATCATAGTCTTTGTTCTGGAGACAATCCAAAGAGTAGATCATCTTGGTGTGTAATTTACTGAAACAGTTTCTAGGCAGCCTGCCATACTAAAGACCATGTGGTACAATTGTCATCAAAGCTGGAAAAATATTGGTATACATGTTTGAATTAAGGAGTAGGGGGTGGTTCTATAAATTATGGAAAGCTCGGCAAAGTATTACTAAGGTTTGAGTTCAGCCAGAGGCCTAATTTCTAAATATCATTACAATACACAGATGCACTTCATACACGTATGGTAAGGCTTGGAGGAATGCTGCTTCTGTTGGTAGAATTCTGCATCGCTCATGAATATGGATATACTCTTTTTTAGCAGGTGAGTAGGTGGGTGAATATTGTTAGTGTCTAGATATTGGATAAGACACTACGAAATATTGTCCCATTACAAAATATGGAGCACTTATAGCTTTTTAAAATAAAGGGCCCAAATTCTACTTAATATTTTCTTCAGTTAAAGATAACATTTTACCCAATTTAAAAATTAGTAAAAATGCTCGGGCAGTGTTTAAAGTCATAAATTCGTGCTCATGAAGTATGAAACAATTGCTTTTCTAGCTACATCATTAAATATTATTTTATTTTTATTATTTTACTTTTGAAACTCAGTAAAAATATGTCAGGTAAAGACTAGCATGAGCTGGCTGAAGATGAAAACAGCGTGCGCCCTTTTTGAAATAAAAGACGTGTCTTTCCTCTCCTTCCTCCACTTGACGTCTCTCTTAGGAATCTTCAAAAACAAATCTCAGAGCAGAGAGCAAAGGAAACAAAACCAGACACAGCCACAGAACTTGTGTTTGCTGAAGTAAAGCATTCAGCTGCAAATACAGCTGGGAAAAACTCAATCCATTGTTTTTATTTTAGTTTTCTGCCAAAGCAATATTCTAGGAAAATACAGAGGAACTGTATGTTTGTAACAAAATAACGAAAAATGTACTATTGTTTTTTCAAAAATCAAATTTTATCATGTCAATCAAAACTCAAAGATACAATAGGGGCCAGCCTGGTGGCACAGAGGTTAAGTTCACGTCCTCTGCTTCAGTGGCCTGGGGTTCGCTGGTTCAGATCCCAGGTACGAACCTGGCACCACTTATCAAGCCATGCTGTGACAAGCATCCCACATATAAAATAGAGGAAGATGGACACAGATGTTAGCTCAGGGCCAATCTTCCTTTAAAAAAAATAAAATCAAAGATACAATAAAGTCTCTTGTCCCTGGACTCATGTCAGCTTACGTACTCTCCAGCACTGGCAGTTCCCCCCAGGCCTACCTAAACCCAGAGAGATATTAGAATGATATATGAATAGCTGGTATAGTGCTAAGAATTCTGGACTCAGAGTCAATACAACATATAGATGATAAAAACAGACTGATGGAGAACAGTAGGGTCATAAGGACTGACCTGCTTACTCCTGTCAATTTTACCCACCATTCAGTGTCTCTGTGCTACTTGCTCTTATATCATCTAACCCCTTGTTTGACCTTGTACAAAAAAAAGAGCATTTAACATCAAAATCTATTTTCTTATCAAGAAAAGTAAATAATTTTCTTCTAATGTGTTTTTCTTTGATATTAATAAAACAATTTTAAAAGTCATTTCTACATTATGTTTGCTTCCAGTAATATAAACTAATTGTTGATTTGAAGCCCTCAAAAGGAAAAATGTTGGTCTTGACTTCCCTTTCAAAACTCTGTTTTTAAAATTGTTTTTTTCTGTGAAGTTTGAAAGTAAGAAGAAATACATGAAGAAAGCAGATATTTTTTCAAAGTGAAAGGTATGGGATTATAGTTTTATTTAATAGATATTGAGCTCAATTCGTGTGCCAAGAAATGTGCTAGCTGCTGCGTACACAAAAATAAGTATGATTCATGCCCTTGAGCAGCATATAGACAAGGGCAGTGGCTGGATAATTGGATTAGAGCAGCATACTAAATGATGCCAAGATCATAGATTCCACTTATGGACCAATTAGCTCGTCTTTGTTCTATGGCCAAGATTGCATATAGATTAGATACTTTCATGGGTTTGTGCATTTGTACTCTATCTCTTGCCAAAAAGACTTTGAAAGAGCATACAGCAAAGATATATAGAGTTCAGAACTCAGTGAAAGATAATACAAAAGGCTTTTTGAGAATGTATTTCATAAGATTATTCAAATGTACAAAGATCTTATTTCCGTTTTAGCCTGTGAAACACATTGAAATCAAAATGGGCTGATTAATTTAGCAATCTGAAACCATTTAAAACTGTAAAATAATCTTAATAAAGTAATGAAATTTAACGATTACCTAATTTATTTATTGGAAACCAAGCCTTAACATAGAATCTAGATTTAGGATAACAAATACAAGCATACAAAGATAATAATTTGCAGAATAGAGAGATTTCTTAGTTGTAGCTAAACTGTCTGTAGACAAATTTTCCACAATAGAATTACCAGTTACGTCTTCTTTAATTTTCTTATTTAATTACTATCTACATTAGTATTTGCATAAGTCTTTAATTGGTATCAGAATTATAATAATCATCATTTTATTTATTTATTTATTTTCTGAGGAAGTCCACGAACAAGAAGAAACCAAGGATGGCATTTCTGACTAAATATTATAGTCTGTATCTCTGCCTTTATATATACATTACATATTACCTATAAATTGTTTTATATGATAAATTAATCAGTTGACTTAATTGGTTCAGTTAAACATTTATTCAAATTGGTTATTTGACATTCTTTAGTATGGACCTTTTCTTCATCTTTTTAATAAATTATGTTAAGTATTTTAGGAAAATAGTTTTTCTTAGTCATGTTCTTTCAGAGCAGGGAGTTGAAAAGAATAACAGGATGTAGATGTTGAATCTATAACAGATCCTTTTATGAATAGGATTCATAATTATTTGCCAAATTTGTGGAGAATGGTGACATCTGTTGAGTTTTCTGCACAAACGTATGTGGCAGAGACTTCTGGTTATCTGTCCTCTCCTTCTTCATTACAAATACTACCCTGATTTTTCAGCTGGGCATATGACAACATGGAATAGAGACTCCATCTTTCAGCCTTCCTTGCAGTTAGATGTGACCAAGAGATGAAGTTCTGGCCAATGTGATGTAAGCAGAAGTCTTGAGTGCGCACTTTATAAGCAATTTCCCTTATAGGCGCGTGCCTTCCCTTTCCTCCTCCCTGTTGGTTGGAATGCACATCTGACGACTAACACGTCAACAGTTATCTTGAAATGTGAGGTGACCTTGAGAAGGGGGGGCCTACGTGTTACGGAATATCAAGACAGAATGTGTCAGGATCCCTTATATCATGGGACTCCTGTTAGCCCTACACCTCTTAATTGTGGACTTTCTGGTGAAAAAGAAATACGTTCTTATCCTAAATAAGGTAGTGGGTTTTTTTAGATTTTTTTCACTAGCATTCTAAATTATACTTAAACAACATATAACAAAGCATTTTTGACATAAGATGGCAAGATTATTATATAATATGTTTAAATTGATTTTCATAGTAGCATTTCATAAACATAAGCTCATTGGAGGTAAATGTCAAATATTTGGAAGTTTACTTTGAAACTATATTGTCCTTAATTCAATGATAAGATTGGTCTGTTTAGAGTTGTTAAGAGGTTTTGAGCCTATAGTGCCTCTTTGATCATTTTAATGAACTTCAGAGTTTTGTTAACTAAGGCACATTTACAAGACTTTAATTAGTCTTTTATTAACAAACAAAATCATCAACAGAAAGAATTGGTTGGTTTTTCCTCTTTTTAAAAGTTAATTTCTCAGGGCCATCCCCATGGCAGAGTGAGTAGTTCAGGCGCTCCACTTCGGCAGCCTGGGGTTTGCCCATTTAAATCCTAGGCACGGACCCTACACACTCCTCATCAGGCCATGTGGTCACTGCAGCCCACGTGAAGGAACTAGAATGACTTACAGCTACAATGTACAACCATGTACTAGGGCTTTGGGGAGAAAAAAAAGAGATTGGTGAGAGATGTTAGCTCAGGGCCAATGTTCCTCACACACAAAAAAATTAATTTCTTAATAGTTTTTAGAACAAATCAAAAATTATTTTTATAATTAAAAAAACCACTTTCTTATTATGAATATCATGTCCTTTGCTGATATTCAGTTTTACATTCTATGAGACAGTGGAGGGTTTTTTTTAAAATCAACTGTAGTATATTTGTGTTATCTGGGGATCTGAGATTTCCAATCAGAAATAAGTATTTAACATTATCTGAATATCCAAACAAGAAGTCTATTATTTTTTATGACATCCAAAGAGAACTGATAGATTTTGAAGATTTCATACTCAAAGGAGTTTGCTAGAAAAATAGTTTCAAGGAAGTAACTGTGGATATAACTTTTCAATTCATTATGCCCTCTGGCTGCAACACACTACTTATTCACAGTAAGCTGGAAAGAAAGTGATGTTTTAAAAATTAAGTCATATCTTCCAAAATGATTGCTCTAGCAATCCTTTTCTAATGGTCTAAAAGGAAGCCAAGGTGATGAATGTTAGCTAGACTTATCATGGTGATCATTTTGCAATGTATACAAATATCAAATCATGTTGTATATATGACATCAATATAATGTTATATCTCAATAAAAAATAAATTATAAAGAAATAAATAAAAGGACGCCAGAGTAAAAAGCAATGCGAAAAAACACACATGCCTCAAATTTCAAAAACACCTTTTTTAATTGTTTCCTGGATTCTGTAAATTACTTTAAAAATTGGTCCCAATAATATGTAAAATCATTGTTCCAAACTACAGGAAGCCTCTTCTGCCACACGAATTATATATCTTTCCTGCCAACTATGTGGCATCCACCAATGTTATTAGCAAAGGAAAATTGATGAATCCACTTTACCTCCTCCAAATACACACGCTCAGATTGGAAGGTACCTCCTATGATTTATTTTTTCCTTCAGTAATCCCTCTTAGAGAAAAGAGTGAACAGGCTGTACTTTGCCCCTAGCCCCACTGTCTCCAGAGACTGCTACTGATTAAATATTAGACAAAATATTGGATACTGATAAAGTACTAGACACTGATAACATATTAGAAACAAAACATATTTGTGAATATGCATGTGACGTAAACTGGCAAAACATGAAAGAGATACTTCTGCCAAGAAGTTTACAAATCAGCATAAGGACCATATCAATTAAAATTTTTATTTTACTTCTAATTATATTTATAATGTAAAAATATTATGATAACTGTCACAGCCAAGAAGAGTCTAAGGAAAAATGACTACTAAATATAATGTGGTATCCTAAATGGAATCCTGGAGCAGAAAAGGAACATTAGGTAAAAACTAAGGAAATCTGAATAAATTATGGGCTTTAGTTACTAATATATCAATATTGCTTCGTTAATTATAATAAATGTACCACACTAATGTAAGATGTTAGTAATGGGGGAATTAACCATGGGGTGTATAGGAACTCTCTATACTCTGCAATTTTTCTGTAAACTGAAAGGAGTTTTACAGTGAAAAGTGCTTTTTTGTTGTTGTTGTTGAGGAAGATTAGCACTGAGCTAACATCTGTTGTCAATATTCCTCCACCTTATATGTGGGTCACTGCCACAGTATGGCTGACAAGTGATGTAGGTCTGCACCCAGGATCCGAACCCACGAACCCAGGCTGCCAAAGTGGAGTGCACCAAACTGAACTACTATGCCAGGGGGCTAGCCCCGGAAAAGTGCATTTAAAAAAACACGTTAAAATATAATGTTGTCCAGAGATAGGTATTCAACAATAATCTCTTCTCCTGGGTTGGAATTGTCACTTCAATATACAAGGCTTACAAAGGTCAAACATTTTACTTCTTTTGGCAGCACACTAGAGGAGTCAGATGGCTTGTTAACAGTCAAATAGCATCTTAATTTTGCAATATTACTTATTGACATTTATCATATTTGTGCATGGAATGGCAAGTGTGCCCTAACATGTTGATAAATCGCTGTGATGGCATTCGTTTTGTTGCTTATTTCAATGCAACATAAAACAGTCCAGTTGCAAAAATATTTGCCAACTTCTAGTCATGTGCTTCAAATGAGTTTTACCTATAATTAAGAAGCCAGTTCCCACAATTCCTTCAATAAGGTATACAATACCTAGGATTCAATACAATGCAATACCTGGGGTAAGCTTTGGTTCTTTTTTCTAGTTGAACGCTTGCCAAAATAGCAGGAGCTATGAGACAGCTGTGTGGTGAAGATACTCTCTCTCCTGCATTGGACCATCGAGTCATAAAACCCTACAGGAAGCCAGTCCCTTTCTCCCCTATCATTTCTGAGCTTTAGTGTTTGAAGTTTAACCGTTCAGCTTTCCTGTGGGAGAAATCTCCTGGTACATGCATCACTGGCACTAACGTTCAGGCCAAGAGGCCTTGAGTCTTTCCTAACCTCAGAGACCCTCTTTTCAGTGAAAGAGGTAGCTGGTAGCATATGAAATGCATCATATTCTGGCTGTCCGAGACAGCCAGGTAATGTTCTAAGTACTCGACGTGGATTGAAGATCATATTTAACGAACTCTTTGAGGTTGGCACTATTAGCTCAATTGTACAGAAGAGGAAACTGAGGCAAGAAATTTTAATTCATTTGCTCGAGATCCCCAGCTATTAAGTATTGGTTCTAGGTTTTGAACCTAGAACCTGGTAGCCTAGATCCAAAGTCTTATCACATACTGCCTCCCAGAATCTTGCCAGTACATCAAAATATTGAGGAAAATGTACTTTTGGGAACTTTAAGACCTAAATTCAAGCCCAACCTCAGCTAAAAGTCCTTAAAGCACCTCATCTCAATTTATTCATTAATAAATATATACAATTTAACCAGATGCCAGTGTCCCAAAGATTGATTAGGGGTAGGCAACTATTTGACATCATATCTTTTAACAGCCCTCCATGAATTTCAAAAATTCTCCGTCTAATGAGCACTAATTTTTCCCCACATTCACAATTATTGACAACCGCATCTTTGAATATATTGATTTCTAGAACATTTTAAGATGCTGGGTATATCTTTCACAAATTACAACTTCAGCCATTCTTACCAATTTTCCCTCCTTCAGCCTCTGCCCCCCATATAAGTTCTCCCCATAGCAGCCAGTAAGTCCTTGAAAACCTAAATCACTCCTCTACCCAAACGTTCCAATGGCTTCCAATTTTCAGAGAAAAACTCAAATCCTAATATGCTCTGTAACACCTCACATGATTCAACACCTGCTACCATCACTCCCAAAGACACACACACACACACACACACACACGTCAGAGCTTCTAACTACTGACTCCCTTGCACACACCTCACCAACCATGTCAAGATCACTTGGACTGAGGGCATTATAGTTCCTCTCTCTGGAGCATTTTTTCACCTGGAGAGCTCTATGGCTCCTTCCCACTCTCTTCACATCTCTTCTCAAAAACTCACCTCCTCCAGGAGACCTTCCCAAATCTTCCCTCGGACTACTCACACAAACCCTTGTGTCCATGCTTTGTTTCTCCCCAAAAGACTTATCACCATCTAAAATTATTATACTGTTAATAGTTTATTTGATTTTTATTTGTCCTGTCCCCCAAGTGTGTGATCTTTTTGAGAGCGGAGACTAGTTCTGTTTACTGGATATCTCCAGTACTTGGTCCATCGTGGGCATTTGGTAGTATTTATTGAGTGAATAAATGAATGAGTGGATATAAAAAGTGTTGTATAACTTATGCAGTGTGTAGTGGGATACACTCATCAATAATATTTCTTTTCTTCCTTAGTTATTCATACATCCCAAGTATGATTTCTACATTATTTGAATACAGTAAATTGTTGCTATGTCATTTTCTGCACAGTAGAGACATATGGCTTTAAATTCTGATAGTCATTTTTTTTTTATCAGTGGGACTATGTATGAGTTTTTTTGACCTGTTTGAGATTGTGCTCTCAACTGTAATATGGGGATAGCAACACCTATCTTACAGATTTCAGTGAAGAGATAATACCTAGAAGATACTAAATTAGTGTTATATGGAAATGTCAGGCTAATACACAACCATTCATCACTGAGAGCATTTCTGCCCTTAACAGAATAGGATCCCAGACCAGCCCATTTGTATTATATGATAGAACCCCCACTTCCTCACCACTTTTCAAACCTGGCACAAATGGAATTTCTCCAGTTATGCTTCCTTTTCATTCAGATGATTGGAGCAACCTGAGATAAACTGCCTTTGCCCTAACCCAGATGTATGAATTTCCAACTAGTATTATTTATTCATACCGATGCCTACCTTCATTGACACTGAATAATTGAGAGTTGATTGTGTTTAGGAAGATCAACAATTCCATGGTTCAATTCACTTTTCAAAGCAGAGAACTCTCCAGCTTTCAAAGGAATAGAGAAGAATTAATGCATTTCAAAAAACAATGCAAATGCTAAATTTTTATCTACTTTGAAAATTGGTAATGCTATTAATGAAAAAATAGTTTAAAAATAAAGAACTGATAGAATAGTAAGAAAGAAATATTTGTGAATGTATGTAGTTTTCCATTTTGTTGTAAATATTAGATATTAAACATTAATTGAAAATGAATATTAAAATTCTTAGTATATATTATGGTTAGTTTGTTCAAATATATTTTTGAAATTTGTTGATAAACAAGTTTTATTGAACCTATTGGGCTACATTAGCATCACATTAACTTCTTCTAACCTTCAGAAATTAGGAAAAGGTAGCAATTATACTCTTAACAATTCGCTTTAGAATCAACAAATTAATCATTCATTGCCCATGGCACTAATAAGTCATTAGTCTTGTGGGGGCTCATTATAAGGAGCAATATGTAGACAGGTTCATTTAGGTAATCCTTTCTGAATGTTGATTAGGTTATTTGTAGATGATACAAGCATGTTAGGATCAATTATAACAAATTAGTGAACGTTTTTTTCCTCCTTCTTTATAAAGGCAGGAAGGTTAGAGACTGTCTAAACCAACTAAGAATTATAGTTTTGAGATGTCTTTGAAGTTTCTTTAAAGTGGATGAATGGAGCAATTTTCTAGTGAAACACGATTTTTTTTTTTTAAAGATTTTTTTATTTTTTCCTTTTTCTCCCCAAAGCCCCCCAGTACATAGTTGTATATTCTTCGTTGTGGGTCCTTCTAGTTGTGGCATGTGGGACGCTGCCTCAGCGTGGTCTGATGAGCAGTGCCATGTCCGCGCCCAGGATTCGAACCGACGAAACACTGGGCTGCCTGCAGCGGAGCGCGCGAACTTAACCACTCGGCCACGGGGCCAGCCCCGTGAAACACGATTTTTATATCTTAATCTGTGAATCCAAGCAGCTCACAAAATTCTAATGACTGTGCACACACATTCTGAAGCATGTTTTGAGAAATGCACATTTCAAAGAGTTTAACCATAAAAGACTTTGAAGCCAACTAGTCCAGGCACTCAATAGTGAGATTACATCACTATTTTTTTCTCTAACACACACACATACAAAGTTTGTTTATTATCTTTATTCATTTAGCCTTTAAACTCTCTTTCCCACTTATGATACAGATTTAGGTTGTGTCCATGTGAGGTTAAAGAATTTAACATTTTTACAGACTCAGGTACTCCATTTTTAAAAACCAATTATTGGACTGATGTATTTCACTGACGTGAACCTCCAGTTTAATTAAATTAGTGGAATCAACCAGTTGCTTTAGTTTAAATGGCTACAAGGTAAGTACATGAATATAAAGATGTTGAGGGGAACCACTCTTGTGGTATAGTGGTTAAGTTTGGCGCACTCTGCTTTTGTGGCCCCGGTTCCTGGGTTTGGATCCCACGTATGCACCTATACCACTCGTCAGCCATGCTCTGGCAGCTACCCACATACAAAATAGAGGAAGACTGGTGTAGATGTTAGCTCAGGGCTAATCTTCCTCAAAAAAATAAAAAAACAAAGATATAGAGAAACCTTGTTCTATTTTAAATAGTTATAACACTTGGGTGTAATTTTTTTCCTCTCAATTCTTTGCCTGTTTGGACATGTAAGAATAGAAAAATGTATCATGAAGATAAAATTCACATTTAATGTGAAAAATTTTATTTTGAGAAACTAATAAAGTGATATAAAATATCAATCCAAGGGTCTTATACATTAAAACCACTGTATACTTTAGGAATTATTTTGAAGACAATTTGATTTAAACCGTGCCACGACTCTAGCAAAACAGACAGACTAGCATTTAATGTGTGCTTACTAACAATTTAAACCCACTAATGAGCATTTAAATGTGAATTCATTAACAGTAATGGCCCAAACTCTGCCTTTGGATGCTCATATGTTGCTTCCATTGTTGTCAACAGGACATATTCTGGAAGGACTAGGTCATTGATGTAATGATTTATTTTTTGTCTATAGTGTACTCATAGGTTCCTGGAAAAGATGTTGCAAACATAAATTATATAAGTTAAATCTGATTTTCTCTTTTAAAAGCAGGTATAATTGAAGATTTTGCTCATGACCAATGACCTGCTCGTATTCTTACCTGTCCATACCAAAAACCCAGAGGCAAAGAATGCTTTGTAACTGTCAAAAATGTGAAAAAACTGTCAAAAGAACATGAAATCAGTTGTGAAGCAGAAGTCATGGTTCAGTTTTCTCAGACAGTGTATAAATTGCAAACACCCAAGTTATAAGCACCCCACAAGTACATGTCACCTATGCCCAGGGGACATATCTTGCTCTTACGGATTAAATAAAACATAACATTTAATCAATCATAATTTATATCCCGATCTAATATAAATATTTATAAAGTGTGTTTAAACAGGACATTTTACTATCCAATAATGTAAAGTTTTGGGGTTTTCTTTACTTATTTGTAAAGTAGTTTGTTTTTACTGCAACAAATTAGATAATGAATGTGTACTTCCATATGAGTTACTTAAGTCAGGAAGTTCACTCCTATTTAAAACGCATTCTTATTTGTTCCACTTTTTTAAACCTCTTGTTCTCTTGTAATATTATTTCGTAAGATTAAAAGCTCTCCAAGCTATACTTTGTGCTCTTTGCACACCAAAAAGACAAATCGTTCTGAGTTATTCTCACTCTTTCCATTCACTTACCCTCCCTCCAGCCGAGTTGACCTGCTCATCTTCCTGATTTATGTTCCTGCTTTCCTGCCTCTGCCACTTCCTCTTCTATTTTCCCGACCTTCAATCTTACCTCACATCGAAGTTATCATTCGTGGCCCAGCGGAAATACATGTATTTTGTGAGGCCTTCCCTGATATCTACATCTGGAAATGTATATTCCTTTCTCTGAGTTTTTATTGCTGTATCAGTCAGGATCCAGTCAGAAAAACAATCTGGTAAACATGCTAGGTGTTTTACTGGGGAGAATTTAATTAAAAGTTTGTTTAAACAGGAATGGGGGTGCAAAAAGGAGAGAGGAACCCTGAGGTTATGAAGAGACAGCTGTAGGAAGGAGATATCACCCCTACAGCCGGGAGAACAGAGGGAAGAGGTTGGGATTATGATAAGTTAGAAGCTGGGAGGAGCGTCCCCGTGGTGCTGGGACCCTACCTTTAGGAGGGGTTATGTTCTGCTGCTGGTGGTACCTCAGGAACTCAGAGGAGGTCCCCCCCCCCCCCCACCTAGAATTAGGACTTGGAGTTCTGAGAATGAGGCATCCCAGCTGTCTGAGGCTTTTATCTACTTCAGGAACTGAAAAGGAAATGGAATATGAAACTGATGCTGTGAAGGTGAAGAGTCAGTTGTTGGGGCGATGTTTACAGAAAGAGAAAGCAAAACAGTAAAGTAGCATATCCCTTCTCCCTCCTTCAACCATCTAGTCTCTTGATTGGAGAAAACTAACAGGGAGCCAGCTGGCAAAGGGAGAGCCAGCTGGCAAAGGAGAAGCCAGCTCCAGCATCACAAAACCGTGTAGAAGGGTAGATTTGACACTGAGAGATAACAGCTTAATAACCAGCACCTTAGCATTTTAATTATACCTCTTTCAGATACTTAGCACTTTCTTCCTTCTCATGCACTGTATTATCTTATCTCCTATCGGTCTCTGAGATCCTTGAAAATTATATCTGAATATGACTCATATTTTGATCTTCCTAATTTCAATTAATATTGTTGAATAAATGAATGCATGAATTTCCCAAAATCAAAGGCCTTTCCTTTTCAATTATAAGTCCTGAATGTTTTATTATAAAAGAAGATCATTAGAAAATTAGTTTTTCTTTTACTTGACACTTCAAATAATTTTTCTAGGATTTTATTGAGTATGCTTATGATAATACATGTATCCAAACAAATACACACAAGAGAGTGTTCTTTTTAAAGTTAATCTTTTGGTAGACTATATAATTATGCAAATACTGCTTCAATTTTTCAAAAGGTTGTTTCTCAGTCCAGCCTTACCACTTTCTCCTTTCTCGACCAAGCAAAAGTGAGAGCAGAATCCCAGAAAGAGCCCTTGCTGGTGTTTCAAAGCTGAGCCAACTGAAGGAAGAGGATAGAGCATGAAGAAGCTGGGGAAGAAACTGAGGTTCAAGATGAAGATCTTTTGCTACTCACATCCAGAAATGATTTACTGGCACAAGTCTAGGTATATAGTGCCTGGCTCTCCAAGTGCTGTTAAATTGGGCTCATGAGGGTGAATCGGCTGAACTCCGTTAATATAAATAGTCTGTATTTAACTTGACAGAAGATGGGAACTCTGCTGTTGACCCACAAATACATATCCACATATATAAAAATACACATACGGAGACTCAAACACCTAGACCCTTACGTGTTACACTTTAGAGATTCAGGAAGACTTTTTAATGGATAGAAAGGTTTACAATGAGTTCTTTCTGTAACAACTAATATGGACAGACTCTAAAGAAGTGTTGCATCAAATTCTACATAAAACTCCAGAGAATCTGAGGTTGTTCTGAGAAGCATGAAATCAGCATTATAACTTGTTGTCAAAATTTCATTGGCTCCAAAGGAAACCATTTGTTCCAGTGAAATAATTTTATTCGTAGCATGTCAGGTTCTAATCTACAAAACAATGGTAAACTAGAAATCGATTATTCATCTTACAAATTATTGACTACACAATTACTTTTATTAAAGTAACCCCATTGCATATTTAAAAAGCAATTCCATTTATCAAAATTGGATTTGCACCTAATTTTACAGGTAATGATTTTTTTTGTGAATTCATTTGTATTGCGTGAGGCACAGTCATAGTTAAAACTGATTGCAGTTAGACTTTGTTAATGATACACTCAGTATCCTTTTTGAAGAAAATAAGGAAAATGTTATACTCATTATAGTTGTTGAGTCAGAATCGCATCTTCTATAACTATTTCTGTAACTTTTGTTCACAAATACTATCCATAGCTGAAGTTCAAGTTATAATTAATATCAGTAAGCCATGAAGTGTCAGCAAAATCGTTATTTAGTATGTGTTTCTAAAAGAAGCAGTGTAATATGATAGAAAAAAAGCACAGGATTTGGGTTAAAATACAATCTTCTTCACTTACTAGCTATGTGACTTGAGACAAATTATTTAATTTCTCTGAAACTCTCAATGTACAAAATAAGGAGATTAATGTTCATCTCTTAAATTTGTTAAGCAGGTTAAAAAAAATTAGGAGGCCAAGTGCTTAGCACATAACTTCAATAAAGGGTAACTATTGTGAATACATTGCTATTGTCAAGTTTAACCATTTTTTATCTGTCTTTGTTGCATATTTATACATGAATAACTTATAAGATATTCATTTCGGGAGTGCATTTAAATATAAATCCTCTTGCATTTCATAACTGCTTTTCAATATCATACTACTTTCCTTACTTGAAACCTCAGTGTGTTGGTCAAATAACATCTATTTTAAAATTTTGTACCAGTTTGTGCTACAGGTCTTTTTAGAAGACTCAAGCATGCCTTTTGTTCCCTGCATCCTCTACACTTTAGCCATTTATTAGCAGCATGTTCTATGGGCTCTGCACGGCTTGAGAGTATACAATCATCTATGCGTAAAGGATGAGCTTGTTAAATAGGGATCTGTGGCATTGTCTGTACAAAAGATGAGCATCAGGTCTGGGAATTAAAAAAGGGATAGGAAATTAGACTTACGTAGCATTATACGTGTGTGTTATCTCATGATCAGAATCTCTTAGTCTGCTGTAATATTTTTCTAAGAAAATCTATACTATCCTCTCCATCTGAGGATTCTTTCTCATCAAAAAAATTTCACTGACTACATAGTTTCATGTCACAATAATTTTTATTATTAAAACATTTTCAAAAATTCAGTTGCAGGCCAGCCCCAGTGGCCTAGTGGTTAAGTTTGACACACTCCACTTTGGTGGCCAGTGTTTGGTGCCCCAGCACAGACCTATACCACTCACCTGTCAGTGGCCATGCTGTGGTGGTGGCTCACATACAAAAAGAGGAAAGATTGGAAGCAGATGTTAACTCAGGGCAAGTCTTCCTCAGCAAAACAAAAAAACAAAAAAAAAGTCAGTTGCAACATTGAGGTAAATGTTCACTACGTAGTAATAAAGTAACATAAAAATAATGAAGCAAATGTCTTAGTTATCAAACAAAGCATAAGATGTTAAATCAACAAGTTCTTAAAATTTTTCGTTTTGAATCATCTGGAAAATTATCATAGTTCTGAGCTTCATTTGAATTCAATAGATTTTCCCTAAAACTCATCAATACAGTAAACCATCTGCTAGAATGAAGTTCAAGAATGAAGTTGTATGTACAGATTATATTCATTTACTCTACAAATACACAGATATGAAGTGGAAAAGTATTGTTAGAGTGAATTTAAATTTTGTTATATTTGTTATATGGGTAAGAAATGTGTCATCTGAGCTAAATAAGAATTGAGGAACTGAAACAACAATTTGTTTCACTATGATAGCACTTTGCCATAGGATGGATAATGGCTCCCAAAGATGTCCAGGCTCTGATCTCTGGAACTCGTACATATGTTCCTGCACATGGCAGAAAGGACTTTGTAGGTGTCATTTGGATTAGGGATATTATCATGAACTATCCAGGTAGGCTCCATCTAATTGCATGAGTGTTTAAAAGCAGAGAAGTTTCTCTGGCTGGAAGAATGGCACACAATAGAAAGTCTGAGAGATGTCAAGCATGAAGAAGACTGGACACACTGTTGCCAGTTTGAAGATAGAGGGGGCAAGGTGACAAGGAATACAGGTGGCCTTGAGGAGCTGAGAGTGGCTCTTGGCTCACAGTCATCAAAGAAAGAAGGACCTCGGCCCTACAACACGGCACAGAATTCTGCCAATAACCTGGATGAGCTTGAAAATAGATTCTTCTCCAGAATTAGACCTCATAATTCCACATTGAAGCCCAGGCTTGCTGACACCTTGATTTTGTCTTTGTGAGACCAGGAACAGAGAAACCAGCTGATCCCACCCAGACTCCTGACATAGAGAAGTATAAGATAATACACTTCTATTGTGTAAGCCACTAACTTTATGGTAATTTGTATGGCAGGAATAGAAAACTAGTATAAGATTTTTCCCCAACTCTCTTTTATATGAAGTGTTATTTCATTAACAGAATCATCAGACAAAATAAAACT
This sequence comes from Equus przewalskii, assembly GCF_037783145.1. Lineage (NCBI taxonomy): Eukaryota > Metazoa > Chordata > Mammalia > Perissodactyla > Equidae > Equus > Equus przewalskii. Next base: position 77,028,794 of record NC_091834.1, read on the forward strand.
TCAAAAAAGATAATAAAATCTATTCTTACATAGTTAAGGTTTTTACACTCAAGCCTGATTCATTACCTACATATTTATTTAAAATAGTTTCTAAAATTCTTATGTGATTGAAGTTAATGTAATATTTATGCAATCAAAGTTAATGTTAAGACATATAATGATTTTATCAGGTAAGCCATGAATATAAATTACAAATTATCATAATTATTTAAGATCATAATATTTTCATGGTGAAAATATTTTTTCAAAAGTAATGGTTATTCTCATTTTGAGAGTACACTTTCACAATGAATATATTAACAATAGCTAATGATTTTCTTGAAATGCATTAAAAATAGAAATCTGTATCATGATGCCTAGTTCTTAAACTCTGTGTGTCTGATTATAGTCTTTCTCCTCACATAATTCAGTATCTTGATAGAGTCTAAGCTTGGACAGGAATGGGTATTGCATTATGCTTACAGAAAAATACTAAAAAAAAAAGAACACTTGAAAATGAGAGGAATAAAAACTGACCCTTGAGATTTTGCTCAGAGAAATCACTAAGAGATCCATCTTCAGCTCATCTTTACCAGTTCTGAACCAGGCCACATCCATTCTCATCTGGATTACTGCAACAGTCACCCCATCTTCCTTCTCTCCATTTCTCCCATCTCACTGCCTTCAGAACGGTGGATTTCAGTAGATCTGCCCATGTGACCTTGCTGAAACCTTCTAATAGCTCTCCTTAGCTCTGAGGTTAAAGGATAAATTCTTAACTTGGCTAACAAGACCAAGCATGGCCTACCCCCACCAGACATTCTACTCCTCTTTCTTCATCTGTGTCGTCCTTCAGTCAACGTCCCAAATATAGCATGTCTTTGCTCACACTGTGCCCTCGGCCCCACCTCCCAATCCGTTTGTAGTGTTAATACTCAGTTATCCCTCAGATATCAGCCCAACACCCTCATTACAGGTAAGGATCTGTTTGTGTTGTATATGCACTTATTTAATCCTCATTCCTTTGGACCACTTATTTAAATCAGTTTGTAATTATACTTTCATTTTTGTGATTATTTGATTACCTGTCTCCATTTAACATATTGCAAACCCTTGGAGAATAAAGTCTGTCTTTGTTACCTGATGCTTAGAACAGTGACATATATAATAGGTGCTCAATAAGTATGTTGAAATGAATGAATGAATGAGTGAGTGAATGAGTGAAGGAAAGTGATACTACAAATTAGCTCACACATAAAAGTAAAAATCACCTTTCGGTAAAATCAAGTTTCTAGAACAATATGTCAAATGAAGGTGCCGATGGACTTCAAGTATTGTAGTTTCATTGGCAAAGTTCGCATTTTTTCATAAATGGGTCCATCAGTCCACCTTAGTCTAATTCATTAAACATTTAAATCAACAAGTTCTTATTGATGTTCTTTTTCTAATAAGCCTTTTGATTCCAAGTGGGCTTTTGAACTGATTAGGTTTACAGGAAGAAAATGCGATGGCTATAAAAATGTGAATGTGCTGGCTCAGTTTTGCTCATGTAAATTAATGTTAGTATTCTGATTTTATATAAAATTTTTTATATTGGTTAATGTGAATATAGCTCTAAGAGGTGTGGCCCTTTCAACATGGTGACAAAATTAAGATTTGAGATTTGCAGGATTTAGCTATAACCCTGAACTGTGAAAAATTTACTGAAGAAAGGTACCTTATAACTTCTCATTGGAGATGGTCAGCTGGCCTTTTCCAAACAATATATAATCATTTATAATCTACTCTTTAATTTGATATGCCAATATTCATTGGCTTCTGCACCGGATGAGAGAAAAGAACTCTCTATGCCTGTATGTATGAGAATAGAAGTCCTCATTTAGCAAACGTTTCCTGAATGGGCTAGAGAGATGAAGAAAGTCCTTGACCTTGAGAAGGTTAGAGGAAATAAACATGAATCAGTGAAATAAAAAAAAAGAAAAAGCAGTGAAAAAAAAAAAAAAAGCAACCACAGTGTATGTGCTTGAGGATGCTCCTGAAAAAGAATAGAGAATATTTAGTTGAGACATGTGAATAGACCTGAATGAAGGAGTGTGATGGTGTGATAGTAACTAGATTATGTGACAGACATGAAGATAAAAATATTTTATTATGTTACTCAAATGAGCAGCTAAACCAATGAAATGTTTAATTTTTTATTGGCAATAGGTTGCTAGTAAATAAAAGAAAAGATGAAAATGTAGAATTTAGAGCATCTGTTTAAAAAAAAGCAAAAGAAAGAGAGAGTTTAGATGTGTGTATTAGTTAGGTAACCCTAGATGCTATTACAGATAATCTTCAGATTTTTAGTGGATGAACATTATAGAAGTTTATTTAGCCCCCACCTGTCAAGGTGCATGGCTTTCTCCCATGTAGTGATTGGATGGAACCCACCTTCCATTCATCTTTTGGGTCTACCATCCTTTTCTGAGTTTATAGCTAAAGAGGAAACAGGGTGGAGAAGACATACTCACTTAGTAGATAATCTGTACATATTCCATTGGTAGGAGCTGGTCACAGGGCCAAGCTTGGATGCAAAGGTAGACTGGGAAATGTAGTCTGCACATGACACTAGAGAAAGAGGGACATTATACGACTCTACTTTTCTACTGACTAAGCTCTGTGAAAATTCTGTTGATGACATGAAAGCAAAACCTGGAGTCTTAGCACCTTAACATAAAGATACTAGAAATATAGTGAGAGGAAAATAAATATATTCTAACTTAAAATAACATCACCCTATAATGTACAATTTCACCTTCTAGGAAGCATGAAACCTAACAGCTTTGCCCTCAGGGTACAATATAATATGGCCAATTTCAAAAAACTTTTTCTAGAGTTATAATCCAAATGTTTCCTTTAATTTTCAATTATAACTGTAAATTACAAAATCAAGGAAATGATTACTAAATCAATTGAGCCTGCATCTTTTACCTGTATCAGATTTATTTTATAAGCATAATCAAATAATCTTTAATTTGTAGAATATTTTTATCCTCTTTGGGCTTTCAAAAATGTTAATGCATTGCTTTTTATTAAATATGAAAAATATATAAATCTAGATAATGAGTCACATTCAGCAAAGGAATAGATAAAATTGAATTTTTAAATATATTCAATTAACATTTTGGAGTATTCATTTCCCAGTCTCTAAATTGAGCCTATTGTACGCCTCACTTACCTCATAAGGCTGTTGGAAGATTCAAGTGAAGAAAAAGATTTGAAAGTGCTTTATAAATACAAATCTATCTATATCTATCATCTATCTATCTATCTGTGTGTGTGTAGTTTGTATGTATACATACACACATACACACACAGGCATACCAAAAGTGTACTTGTACATTGGAAGAAATGTATTTTTTTGAATGAGAGTCTTAACATTCCTCTATCCTAGCTATTTAGTTGCCGAAAGGCTTGCACCCAATGATCGCCCAGGGTGCCATCAACCTCTATTATTCTATGAAAAAGTAAAATCATAATGATATGGAATCACATGTCCCACACAAAGTTGCAAGTGACTCTTTCTAGTCTCAGCTTCCCTTTTTTCAGCCCTGGTTCTGTACCTCCATTTGTGGTTTTCCCTGCTCCTCTTCCTAATCACTCTCTTCTGTAGTCCCATTTGCCTTTCTTGTCCTCGGCCTGTTTTAGGAAGGGAAATTATTGTCTGCTGTGGTCCTCTATGTTAGCTTTCATTGGGGCTTTTTAGAAAAGGTCTTGTGTAAGCCCTATTCAAAAATCCAAGTTAATCTACCCAGTTGGACCCAGGGTACAGCATTAGAACAGAACACACAAAGACTGATTCTCAACCAAGGACTTATGGCGGGACCCTGAGTGAATCACTTAATCTCGTCAGACTTTAGCTGAGGGAATTACCTTAGTTACTCACTCCAAGATAGAGATATTGAAAGATCAGTGGGATAATATATGTAAAGTGGTCTTTAGAAGGAAGCAGAGAGGTAAACAAGACTTCTTCGAGTCCTCTCCTTGCTTTTAGAAATGAGTCACTCTAATGTGCTTTGTTATGATTGCCATGTAAGTTGTTCGTTTTCAAACATTGCTACGAATCCTAGGAAAAATGACTGTTCAGCATAAGTTATAATAACAGTACTAAGAATCATCATTGATAGACCAGAAAGGGTAAATGAAAGTCATGAATATTCAATTCTTTATGTTCTAAATCCTCAATTTGATAGAGCGGCTTTGTAACGTTAGGCAAATCACATCGCAGCAAGTCTCAGCTTCCGAGTCTCTAAAATATGGTAAATTTAGTGCTGGTTTTATGAATAGTAAAGCAAATCTCTGTAGAGTGCTCATTTTATGGAAATACTAAATAATAAAGGGAGTCCTTGTAGTCTGCCAATTTTCAGTAATGCTTCTTGCCTTCGTCACTTAGACATACCTGTCATTTTTATTCTTATTCTGAGCTCATAATGTTTTTCACTAGATTTGCACCTAAATTGAGGAAACCAGAGATAGAAAACCCAGAGCCTGTATAGGTGAATCATACAGATGAGGAGGGTGAAAGTGTCTCAAATCCATTGGATTCTGTAGTACCAGGAAATAAAGGCCTTTTAAATGCAAGCTGTGTGCGTAAATGGATTTAAAACATAAAACCACACGCAATCCTGAGGGAAGCCATAGCCCCTACCGTAACCTGGCAAGGCTAGAGTCACGGTGCTAGAAACCACCAGATAGACCTGAAACATTTCACTTATTAGTATATCAGACTGGACTGTGAACAAATAGTTTATTGGCAGAGGCAATTCAGAGGGTGGAGAACAACTCTTGATGGGGGATGAAGAGAGCACTTGTAAATCTTGCAACTGATACACAGTTCAGAAGATTTGCTACTGTCTGTTTCTCTCCTCTTCATCAGCTAGGTTGGTAGGATCATAAACCTAATCATTTATGCTAATTTATTTCCTCTGCCTGCACAGCTGCACTTTGCTAAGTCTCGGCACAGAAAGTGATCTGAGTGTGTATGGATTTCACAGATCTGTCTAATCAAGAATACTATGGTGTAAACTGTCGTTTTGAAGTCTCCTTGAACCTTTATTTTCAGCTCTTAAATCTTTAAAGATACCAATTTATTGTATGCCTTCTAATATCATTCTGATATTTAAACGTTTATAATAAGTCACCCAGCAGATTAATAGGTTATCCTTGTGTGTTAGTTTGAGCTGTCTGGACCACTGGGTACAAAAAGAATGCAGGTGCAAACCCTAGCTCTCATTCAGAATCGCCTCAAATGCCAGATCTTGCATAAAGCCTTCCCCGATTCATCCACAGGGAAGAAATGGCTCGCTCGGAACTGCCATAGTTCTCCTGTGAAACAAACAACTTCCCGTCTCCTCCTACAGTTATTGTGTACATATCCAGTCTCTTCCACTAGTCTATAAAGTTCTAAAAGTTCAATACTGTGATTTATTCATCTCTAACTCTTCAGAAAAACCAGAATTTTGTTTCCTACTGCATATAGGATAACAAGCAAACATTTATTACAGCTTATAAGTAGAGTGGAGGTAGCATTTATCTCACCTTTTTGAGTGAAAGGAGGCACTGTTACTAATTACTTTTGTGACAATAAGCAAAAACCGCTACTGCCCTGGGCAAACTGGGACGTACGGTCAGTGTACTTACCCGGGGCTCTTCATGATTTGACCCTCGCCTCGGTTTCCAGCCTCATTCTCCATCACGCGCTCATACTCACACTAAACTATAGCCATGCGAAATTATTTGAAGTGCTCTACAGGTGTGATGATCTCTCTTATGTCTAAACCTCTGCAAAAGATTCAGCCGAAATGGCAGTTCTCCATAATCCCTTCTTCGATTCTCAAAGACAGCAAAGTGAAATTACCCTCCCGACCATAGTTCTCAGTATATTGTTATAATCGTTTCAGTAAATGTCTGCCTACCCCACTTTACTGTCAATCCTGGAGGACTGTGTGCAGCTTCTGATCATCTTTGGTTTTTTTCCCCCAAAACAGTTTTCGGCTTATTGCAAGTACATAATTAACTGTGGTGCTCAGTGAAAGAATTATTTTTAAAAATTAATTATAATCTAAACTGGACACAAATGTTACATTCTGGTTTGAACATGGAATTAGAATGTAAAATTACATGCTATCAAACCTGGCTTTAAATTTTATATCTCCAAAGTAACCAATGTGTGACCTTTATACCCTGACTCACCAATAATGTTTAATAATTTTTTAAAAGATCAGCAATGAAATACTTGTAGAAGATCACCACCTCTCTTTTAAATTGAGTCCATCTCATTTCAGATGTGGTAAATCCTACAGTGATTGTGCTGTTTCCACTCCTCATGTTTAGGTGATCACTTCAGTTACTGGAAGCTATGTTCTTTAACATTACCACTCTATCCTAACTGTGCTTGGCTTCCTGTCATGAAAGAATGTTGTGCAAAAATCCATGGAGACAAAATTCTACATGTACTTTTTTAAAAAAAAAATTTATTGGAAATGCCTTCTTTCTCTCTCTCTCTTTTTTTTTTTTTGGTGAGGAAGATTGGCCCTGAGCTAACATCTGTTGCCAATCTTCTCTTTTTTCTTGAGGAAGAGTGGCCCTGAGCTAACATCTGTGCCAGTCTTCCTCTATTTTGTATATGGTTCACCACCACAGCATGGCTTGGATGAGTGGTGTAGGTCCACACCTGGGATATGAACCCATAAACTCGGACCACCAAAGCTGAGCATGCTGGACTTAACTACTATGGCACTGGGCCAGCCCTCTATGTGCACTTTTAGTAATGAAACAGATTTCCAGACATTTCAGAACAAATTAGCCTTATCTACTTATTAAGTAAATAAATGTTTAAAATACTAATGATTTTATGTGAATATGTAGTAGTCTGTGTATGTTTGTGTATCTTTAGACGGACAAGCAACTTAAAGTTTCCAGAGATTTTTTATAAAGCTGACATAATTTTTATATAAAAGTAATCATAACCAGAGTATGCCAGCTCAACATTTCGAAACATCTCAATGAGAAATAGAAATATAGCTATTCTGAGTAAGCCAAAAAAAAAAAAAAAAAAAAATGTTGGATCAAGAGGAGTGAAATATGAAATGTATAAAAGTTTCATGAGAAAATTTTTGAAAATCAATATTTTTTTGAATTTCAAAAATTAGAGAGTCAACTAATGACCTAAAAAGGCCAAAGTCGGAGAGAGCTAACAAAACGTACTAATAAGATAGTAGGAGCTGAGAAATGAGTAAAGCCTGGTAGTAAGATAAAATGTGCCACTATTGTATTGCTTTTAAAAGTCTTTGCTTCAATTCCATGCTAGCTTTTAAAACATATTCTTAAATGCTTTTTCTTTGACACTTAGTCTTAAGGCAATGCTAAATATGGACATAACCTTCATTTGTTTAGAAATGTAATTTCATTTTCCATAATTACCATCATAACTGCTATTATGGTAGAGCTTTGCTAATTCACACTAATGACAGGGAGACAATTGCCGGATTTTGCAAATTACTAAGTATGTGAACAAATATAATAACAGTCATGGATATTTCATCTCAGGAAGTACTTCATTCCTTTATTTTGACAATTTTAGTTTAGCTCTTAATAATTCTGATAACACTAAGACTAGTCAATATCCTAAGGCATATTCTGTGAAACTTAAAAAACTCACAAGAGATGCTTTCTTGCCAACAAATTGCTTGGGTTAGCCAGCTTAGAGAACCCAATTATCCTAACAGATACCTAACAAAGTTCACTTTCTTGGGAGTGTATCGAATGTGAGGATAGCAAAGCTATTCCATCACACCTGTCTTTCAGGACCTCACACTCCAGTGTGACTTGGAACTTGCATTTCTTTTTAAATGCTTAGCACTCATGACTTGTTCCTGATTCCCTTCTTTAGTCATTTTAATTAGTGAGGTATGCTTAGAATTTATCGTGAACTATCTTTTCCACTAAACGGCTTCTATCTTACGTTAGTTACTGTTGGTTTTACTGTTAGTTTTGGGTAGGATAAAATAAATTCCCAGAGTCCGCGTGCCTACTAATTCCTTCCCCAAGGGTTCCTTTGCTGTGCTGTACAAATTCAAGTTGTCAACCACTTGCAAAAACTTAAAATTATATTTATAACTATGATTCAGGGGCAAATTTTTAAAGTTTAGAGCTCCAGAATGGAAACTGAGACTTTTAAATGGAATGGAAACTGAGGTTTTTAAAACGTACTAAGGCATGAAACTTACCCCCCGTGAGTCTCTGGAATTTTAATTATTTTCTAAGTTCTTACCTTACTTTCTGGGAATGTTCTTGTTTTCTGTTGGGCACTAACTTGTGTTCAGAATGCTATGACTGTCTAGTCTTAAATCAGCAATAATAGAAGCTGGTGTAAGTGAAATCAATTCCAAATTCCTGCTCACAATTCTGAGGGCACAGTTAGGTATCTGGCAGGAAATCCCAGTCTTTTCCCCAGGTGGCCACACACTTGGTGAATTCACGCCTTTGCAAGGTTTGTATTGACTCACAAATCTCTCTACACCCTTCGTATAATTCTCTGACATTAACATTGTACAGTCTTACTCATTACTGAAAGCAAACACCATGTGCCTTGTGCCATTCCATTTATTCATTCAGTAACCATTTGCTAAATTAATGAGTGAAAAAAGAAAACCTATCATAAATACTCAGTTGACCTATCTTACCTCAGCAAGGCCAAATTGAGACTTCTTTTGTTTGTTTCTATGCACACAATCTCGTCTGAATTTTTCTTGAGAAATACTTTCAGTGTTCCCGTGTTAATACGTCATCGTAACCTTATTGTGTCCGCTGTGTTGTTCTAATACTCATAGTCTGGCCAAGCGTGTTTGCTTGTCTTCTCCACCTTTTCTTCTCCCTTAACAAATGATACTCTCCCATTATCCTGGGATTTCACACAGTCACTAAAGGCCTCCCCGCAGGAGAAGGAAAGACACTGCCTTTTATCTTGACCCAACGCATTTTCACCAGGTCACGCTCCTTACCATGCTGAGATATGAGTGTGATCTATACATTCTCTTTTATCGGTTTATAGGTACCATTCACCAGACATTGCTTTCTGGTTCAACCCAGAATTCGACTAATCAATATCTATTGCGCATTTCAGAAAAACAACAGAGTGAAGAAGAAGGAGCAATGGAGTTAAATCAAACGTGTGGGATGAATCCCAACAACGAAATACATGTGGCTCTGGGGGAAAATTATTCCATTAAACGCTCCTGAAGTTGTTTTCTCATATACAGAAGGAAGTGCTCAGTACGCCACACACCCCCAAAGCAAACAGATTGAATTAGTTTGAGAAATTTGACAAAAGAAGCTTGATGTTTTGTTGATTTATTTTTTTAACATATCATGTGTCCAATAAGTCAATAAAATAAGTGACTCAAAAATGAAACGTTGTAGGGGGTAGGAAGATTTAATTTACTCCTTAAATATCGTTTTGATAATCATCCATTATGGAAAAATGTCTACCTAAATTTATAATTGTTATAGCACTTATTTTTTATTTATTTATTTTTTTTGCTAAGGAAGATTCGCCCTGAGCTAACATCTGTGCCAATCTTCCTCTATTTTCTATGTGGGTTGCCACCACAGCATGACCACTGACACACTCGTCGTGTAGGTCCATGTCCAGGAGCTGAACATGGGCCACTGAAGTGGAGCACACCAAACTTAACCACTAGGCCACAGGGCCAGCCGGGTAATACTTACTTTTCAAATGCCATGATGTTCATGCTGGACACACTTCTCTTTTTCAATATAGGAAACTGATTTTTGTTCAGTCTTTCAATTTCTATTGACATTTCATTCATTGTCAGAAGGACAGTAAGCTAAAGCCCCAAATAACCATCCAGAATCAATTTTGAGAAGAAAGTAATATGTCTTTCTTATACCTGAAAGCACATAAAATATTTGACTATAATTTAATAACAACAACAATGGATCACTTTAACTTATAGAGCTCATGATAATATAATGAAGTACATCAGATTCATTGAGTAATTATGATGGCACTTTATCAGATCGGCACAATGTGCTGGCTAAGGAGTCCCATCAATATATTTACCCTAATGTATATTGTTACACAGTATACAATAAATTCTCTGTTTTATCGTCTTCTGGGAACTGAGGGAAATGATTCAATTAGCAAGAACACGTGAACTGAGGGAAATTAAATCAACTTTAATAAAAACATCTATAAAACATGTTACAAGCAAAGTATAGTGGTCATTAGGGGCCTCATTCCTGGAAATCAATAAAACATTTTAAGGGTCATATTTTTGTAACTTCTTCTTGCATGCTAGTTGGACTCAGCTCAAAGGCATCCCTAAAACTGCCAAATCTTGAAGACTCCTAATTTTCGGTACCCCACATCTCTGATGAGGTTGCTGGGTAGGCATTAGCTCTATAATATGGAACTAGACCGGAGAAAATTTTAATATGTGAATTTAATATGTCATTGGTCAGAAATGTATGTAGACAAGTAGAACTCGGGAAACGTGTTGTTTTCCCTAAATACTCAAAGTCTCCTTGACTGGAAATGGTCTCTACCCATTTTCACTTGTCCAGATCCTGCTTCTCATTCGTGAATGTGGGAATGTAGATGGTTTCTATTGCCCCTTAATACATTTATGCATCTTTTTCAACTTTTCTAAAATAACTGTATGTTTTTAATTGCCATTACAAAACGAATAAGTAAATTGATGAACATTTTAAACAAAGCAAAATGCAAGTATAATGTTTTCTTCACTGCTTCCTCCCTCCTCTCACCTCCTTTTTTCAATTCTACTACTATACTCTAAGGCAATTGCTGTTTACCATTTATTAAGTATTTTTCTAGAAATATGTCTGCTAATTTATATATAAGGAGAATATATATATATATTCTATGCCACCAGATATATATTCTCCATATCTTGGATCACATTATACATATTATTCTGATGTTTTTTCACTGAATAATATATACCACATTCTTATAAAAGTTCCATTTTATTGCCTAGAGTGAATATACTATACTTTATTTAACCATTATTTTTGGTGAATGTTTAGTAATTTTTTGATCCTAAGATTATACATAATTTCCCTATGATTCTCTAGTATATTATTCTTTTAAGTTTATATTTTTTAATAATCAGAATTTTTTGGTAAAGTTGCCTTGGTATTAGGCTAGTTCAGTATTCCACCACATTCTAATTAATAATTCAGAAAAAAGCCCATGGTCCCTTCCCTTTTTCTTTCCCAACTGCCTCCACTCCCCTCCTCCGTATGAACTTCGGTTATTGAAGTTTCCTCAAGGGAACTCAGTAGTGTCGGGCATCGTGTCTTTCCCCTGTGTGGAGTCACATGTTCCTTAACTCTGATGGACTTTGTATTCAATTTGTTCCCACCTGTGTGGTATCTTCTAGAAACCTCTCACAGCCTGTTCTGTTGAAGGCACATCCTCCATACTCTAACAGAAATCAGGAGGAAATTGGCCAACCCAATAGAGATAAATCATGGTGGTCCTTCTAAAGACTTACTTTTATATTTCTTCTTCCACTTCAGAGATTTTGAGAGGAAAGATACACAATCAGCCATCTTGAACCAGTAGATTGTATTACCTTTATAATCAATACAGGCTATAAGAAATTTTAAAGGCTCTGTTCATCTTTCAGGGCCCAGTTTAGGGAGCCACGTGCCCCTAAAGCACTTTTTGATCTTTGCTTCATTCTTTGTGTTCCCATAGCTCTTTACCTAAACTTCTACTGCAGCTTTCATTGCAATGTGCACTGTTTTATAATTCACGTGTATGTGTCTTTCTTCCACACTGGACCCTTGCTTAATTAAAGATCAGGACTGTGACTTATCCATCTTTATATTAACAGCCACACTCACAGGAAATATCATAAAATATTTGTTCTATGAATAAATGGATGAACGTATGTGTATCTGTGTGAAGTAGTGTAAGTTATGGATACTAAGGAGCAGACAGGTTTGTAGAGCAGGAATATTTATCTACCTGTTTTGGTCACAATTTGCTGTGACCTAATTGTGGAAAGTGATTAAATATATTTTTTTAAATGTAGCTGTGGTTTTTGCTATTGTGCTGCACAATACGGTATTAGAACAATTCAAATATACTTACTTTTTCTCTGTGATTTTATTACTTTTCTGCTACAAAGACAAACATTCTTCCAATACTCTCAGACCCTCAGGGAAAGAAGAATGATTTTCACAGTAGTTTATACAAACACTACTCTTTAAATTGGACCAGGAAAGCTTCTTTAAAAATGACAGCAGTCATAGAATTTAGACTCTCAATTGCAATATAAAATTAAATTTTCAGTTTTTCCCCGGTGGGGGGAATGATTTCGAGGTTCGATTGGGAAGGAGAACTTGTTACATATGTAGAAGAGGTTTTAAAAGTGATTCATTATTAAAAAGAAAAAAAAAAACAAATTGATGACATTTTAGAAGGTCACTTAGCAATGAGCTATTCTAGTTTGGGGTTCTTGAATCAACCTAATTAAGTATACAATTTGGACAAAATGTTACTTCATGTTCATGTAAGGTATTATATATCATTTGAAAGTAAACTAAATTGAGAAAGGAGTCAATATCTTCTAATTTTTTTGGACTCTGTCCATCTTAATATACTCAGACTCACCAGCACCTTCCAGAACATGGAGCAGAAATTGGCTAACCTCATAGAGATAACGCATGATTAGTAAATGAAACACAAAGATGCTGCGAACATCCCTGCAATAATTACACTCTCCATCAACCATGGCTACAGTATTACAAAATTTTTCAACTCCATGCTGGAGTCAACTCTTTCCTTATAACAAGTAATGATAACTCCTTATCCAATTTGACTACTATTCTCAGCTTCACTGTCCCTTCCCTTCAATGCTTTGACCTATGAGGCACATGAGAGAATAAAGCTATAGGATTTGCGGGGCCTGCAAATTGACAAACATGTTCATAAACCTATGTGACTAATTACTTCCTTAATTTTTTTTTTCTACTAGCCACTAATACAGGACTCAATGCAGGAAAGGTAGATATTATGAATTGATGTCTCCGAAAAACAATGTTTGGACACAGTCTCTGCTTAATCGTTTTCCTCCTTGGCTGTTGGTAGCATTCCCAATGAAGGAACTTCAGTGAAGTTGTGTACAGCAGATGTGTGCCGTGAATGCTTACCTGGGAGCACATTGACCCATTTTGAAACTAACTCAAGGCATTCTTTCTGTCTCTTTTCTTGCCTGCCCCTCTTAGGTACCCACAATGCTGGTTGTATTAAGGTCTGACATTAGACAGTGTCTAAGTTTGAGATTAAGTGAAAAAGATGTTCTCCTAGTAGCTTATTCAGCAGTGAAAGTAAGTATCTGAATTATTGGAATGTAAAAGACGCCAGTATTTCAGATATACTTGGGCCATTTCACCTTCACCCTGTTCTTCTCTTCTAGAAAGCTTTTCATGGCAGCCCTCCAGCTGCTTTTCTTCCAGATGAATTTGAAATGCTCTGTTACCTTGGCTACATTTCAACTATGTCAGTAAAATCCCAAAGAGCAAATCAAGCTAGAAGCAAAAGTGCCTTGCCTAAATAAATAGACTACTAACCCCCAAATATGAGAAGAGACACCCTACCATCAGGATTATTTCACAGTCAGTTTTAATAAATGCAGTCATATGCCTGTGCAGAGGCTTTCAATTGTTTAATTCAAGTTGAAACTTGGTTGAAACGAGCCACCTGTCTCCTTAGACTGAACACAGTTCAGCAGCACCAGAGGAGCACACTCTTTGTGCTTCCGGTATGACCAACACTACTGCATTCATCACTATAAAATGCCAGAGGCTAGCTTCAAAAAAGGAAGCTATCCATGTTCCCCTAAGAAGTGATCAGGACAAAACCCGCCATGTCATACCTCTTCAATTACTTCAGCTTCTGCAGAAAAAAACCCATTCCTTTCTCTTCTGAAATTGATTATTCAAAGTATGTGTTTTCTGATGATTACATCCGCTACCCTACTTTGTAGTAGCTACATAACACTGTCTTCACTCCCAAAGACTTCATTCATTGAAAACTACCCTCCTTTGTAGTAGCTACATAACACTGTTTTCACTCCCAAAGACTTCATTCATTGAAAACTTAACAGCTGTTCTATTCTTTCATCATTCTTGATGAGTCCATGAAGGTCTTCCGTCTAACACTCAGATCTTTGGTCATCTCTTCTAACAACCTTGTCTTCCATCCCACTTTATGTGCCCAGTCCCAGGGTCTCCCTAGATCTGATCAATATCAATTATTTTAGGCAACATCTCTAAAATCTCAATTTCAAGTATTCCACTGTTCGACCACCTCCTATTACCTCTCCACCTCACTCTCTCTATTAGCTATTCAATTTCAACTATTTATTTCAACTATTATTTTCAACTATTATTTCAACTATTATTCAACCCCACAGGTGCCTGCAATTCATTGACTCTACTAATTTTTTACTATTCCTCACCTCACTTAACCTTACTCATTGCTCTTTACATAGTTTAGATTATGATTCATAATTATAATTATACTCCCTTGCCTATTCCTTCTTGTTCTTTGCCTGTTTTTTTCTTATCCACCTCACTTGTCAATCCCCAGGTTTGGTTAATAATCCAGCACTCCTCCTCCTACCAGCCTACATCAGAGCAGCTGAACATGGTTGGAGAAAACTAACAGTTGTACTGACTGATGTTGCATTTACGGCCACAGACTTATGACTCAGCACTGCCCAGAAATCCTGCTGCTTTTCTGTAGTCATTTCATGCTCCCATACTCTGAAATAAGTATTCGATACCTTCTCTTGTCTCCTCAAACCTCAAGTGTCTCCTTCCCGATCCAAAGTCTCTCAGCTCACTTCCTTGTTTATATCCCTTTTTTAAAAAGGCAATCAGGTGATAAGTTTCTAATTCTTCCACCACAAAATCTACCAATCTGCTTTACCTTTACCCATATACTTCTCTTTACTCCTGATTAAGTGGATGAACTGTCCTTGATGCTGCTGAAATCCAGCAATTTAAACTGTATCCCACCCCTTCTCATGCACTCAGTTCTCGCTCATAATTAACTCCATCTTTCTTCTGTACCAATTGTTCATTCTCATCAGCATACAAACTTTCTGTAATACCCCCATTGTAGAAAAACATTCCCTTAATCAAATGTCCCTTTGCAGCTACCACCCTTTATAGAAAAACTCCTCAAAATATTTTTTCTCTTACTTTCTCTCTTGCTATTTTTACAATTAGGTTTTCAAGCCCACTCTCCTCCTGAAAGTTCTCTTTCCTGAGTCACCAGTAACATCAACGCTGCTTACTCCAGTGGGCAATTCTCAGGTTCCGTTTTATTTGTTAGTTCCTTCGGACACAGTTGATTACCACCTGCTTAGCAAGAGACTTTATACACTTGGCTTTCATACCACAATACTTTTCTGGTTCTTGTCGTATTTGACTAACTACTTCTTTAGTCTTATTTCTTGGTTCTTCTTTCCCTTTCCAAGAAATGCTGGAGTTCTGAAGTTACCTGACCTTGAATTTCATCTCTCTTTAACCTACATTTGTTCCCTAGATGACCTTATCCAGTCTTTTGGCTTTAAATATCACAAAAACTCTCAGGTCTCAAGCCCCATATTCTCCTCTGAGTTCTGCTTGGCTGTCTAATAGATACATCAAACAGAGTTCTTGATGTTGGAGATGTGGAGCTTAAGTCATATTTTTAAAGTTAATTAATTAATTCCTAAAGATTGGCACCTGAGCTAACATCTGTTGCTAATCTTTTCTTTGTTTTGTTTTTTGCTTTTTCCTTCTTCTCCCCAATGTCACCCAGTACATAGTTGTATATTTTAGTTGTAGGTCCTTCTGGCTTTCTGTGTGGGATGCTGCCTCAGGATGGCCTGATGAGCAGTGTTAGGTCCCTGCCCAGGATCTGAACAGGCAAAACCCTGGGCCACCAAAGCGGAGTGTGCAAACTTAACCACTCGAACACAGAGCCGGCCCCTTTCTAATTTATTTTTAAAAAACAGAAGCAAAACAAAGAAAATGGTGATTCTTGCTAAATCTGTGCCGTGATTGTACCAATGTAAGTTATATTCTGAAATTTTCTCTATGATTTCAATGCTTCATTATTTCTATTAAATTAAAAAATAAAATCTGTGTCATCATCCTTTAACACTGTCACTACAGAGAAATAAATCAAACAAATAAGCTCACATCTAAGCAAGTTTTAGTTTAAAATATAGACAATAAGCCTTAAAATCACTTAAACCTAAGCTAAGTAGTTATTTTTCATATCAATAAAAGTGATGATATAACATTAAAATTATTATAATATCCTAGTTTTAAAATATTCTTCTTTTAATAAAAAACCATATCTCACAAAGTTAGTTGTGACATGTACAATTTGAAAAAATCAGGATTAAGTACTAAGAAAAAAAATGAAAGTACCCGCTGGCTGAAATAAAAAGATCATATATTCCTTTCAAATCACTATGAAAACAAAAGATAAAGAAGATTACTAAGATTTAGTGGGGCACTGATGCAGAAAAGCAGTGTAAAATAATAGGAAAAACATGATGAAAAAGTATAATGAAATATATCAGTTATGAAAATAAACAAATGGAATAAAATACCAAATTTTAAACAATATATATGCTTTTTACATGAGTTATAGCTAAAACAACATAACTAAAATAATTATGAATAGTCATCCCAGAGGAAAGTGCTCACAGGGCAATATAAAATGAAAATATAGGATAAGCTACTTTATAGTCATTATAGTATCTTATGAAGAATAATGCACATGTAAATACATACACACATATGCACGTGTGCACTCTCCTGGAAGGATACAAGGTAAATGTTTACAGTAGTTCTCAGATGGAAACTTGACAAGTGATTTTACTCTCTTCTTTTTACTTCTGTCTGTTTTTGTCAGCAAATATTCTTTACTTTAATATCGACGGAGGTTAATATCAATATATTATTTAAATAATCTACTGCCCATCTTTAAAGCTTTTAGTCTCAACCTATTTACAAATTATTTCACCTTGAATTCAAGACCTTCCAAAGTCTACTCCACTTACCAACTTTTCAATCATTTTTCTGACCTATTATGTAAAAACTGTTCCAACCAAAGAGGTCTCCCTTCTGACCTTTTGGCACTGTGCACATTCTCACCTTTAGCCAAACTTGTAACACCTTTAAGGTCCAGCTCATATTTCATTTTCTCCATGAGGCCTTTAGGACCGTCATAACCTTTGGAGATTATTGTCTCCATAGATTCCGATAGCATTTCAGGTACTGTTCATCTCACACTTGACAAAGGATTTCTGGCAGAATGTTTTATTTCAGTAATTATATTCCCTAAGTATAAGGAATATAATTTAAAAAACAGAGTAATTACCCTGCATCTAACTCAGAGCTCTACCTGCAAAGATCCATAACAAATTTTCATATTCTTAATAATGATGACAGGTATGTGAACTAACATAAATCCATTACTAATGTTTAGAAATAATTTCTACCAAACGAAGACATGTGTATGTTTAATCTCAAATAACTGGAAAATATGTTGGGTTTTATGGAAAACTAGCATAGGTCATATTCATTGGATAACTGTATCTACAGCATCCTACTCTTACTGCTCCTTTTCCAGATCTGTCCATGGTCTCCTCCATCTTGATATATAAATGTTTCCACAGACCTCTCTTTGTGGTCCTTCAACCACTGTGAGTAAAGGGAGTTAATATCTTGAATATCAAATACATAACATGACCCTGGTTAAATAATAACTGGTGCAGAATGAGTAATGGTCTCCTTTTGGAAGTGACCAGTTTGAAGAAGGATTGACAGTTATCTGAGCCATAAAAGTAGAATGGTAAGGCCAAGAAAAATTTCCCAGCTCCCTGTTGCACTAGGTCATCCACAACTCAGGGATTTTGAAAAACGTCTTTGTTTTTCAAAACAAATTCATGTGACATTCCATGATAGTCTAGCAAATGAATATTAGAAGTACCTCTTGTATTAATGTCCTATACAGAAGATATCTAAATAATTTATATAGATACTCTCCACTCAAGGAGGTAAAGTGTGACTTCTACCCTTTGAGTGTAGGCTGTGTTTGGTGACTTGCTTTCTAAGAGTAGAGTATGGAAGGAGTGAGGAATAACTTTACATTGGAGAAACCTGAAAAACACTACCTCTGCCCTGTGACCAAGGTTAACATCATCAGTATAAGTCCTGTTGATAGCAGGTACCATTATGTGATGTGATAAAACTGGCATTTTACTTCTGTGGTCTTCCTCCCCAAAACCCTAACTTCACTCTAACACAAGAAAAACAACAGACAAACCCAAATTGAGGGACACTCTACAAAATACCCAATTAATATTCCTCAAAACTGTCAAGGTCATCTAAACAAAGAAAATCTGAGAAACTGCCCATGTCTAGAGGAGCCTAAGGATACTTGACGACTAAATGTAATGTGGTGTCCTGGATGGGATCCTGGAACAGGAAATAGACATTAGGGAAAAACTAATTAAATCTGAACAAAGTGTGGACTTCAGTTGGTAGCAATGTACCAATGTTGGTTTCTTAATCGTGACAATATGCTATTGTAATGTAAGATGTTAACAATAGTCAAAACTGGGTGAGGAATATATAGGAATTCTCTGTACCGTCTTTGCAACTTTTCTGTAAATCTAAATCTATTCGATTCTAAAAAGCTTATTTAAATATAAAAATGTCTCTGTGCTATCCACTGTAAAATAACGCTTAATGTTTATAAGAAATACTCGATATACCACATTAAGCAGAATGATAAAAGAAATAATTTTTTATCTTTGATATGTAATATTCTTTAAATGAAAAGCATGCTAGTTAAAGAATGTGTTCCAGAAAGCCATTCTATCACTTCAGCAAGATTGTGTTTTATGTATAGTCTTTGGTTTTAAAGAGTTGTAACTGCTACAAATACAGTTGAAATACATGTCTCAATAAATAAGAGGGAAAGTGGATGATTCTCAATACAACCTTACTATTATAGTAATCTTCTGGAAAATTATGGGCTGTTCTGTATCCTTCAGATGTCTTCGTTCTGCTGTAGCTAAAGCATGACTTACTTCCATCATTATTCCCTTTCACATATAACAGTATATACACATTCTGTGTGCTTTTCTCATTGACATACATAGTTCAACAATGTAACTTTACTTTTGTTGATTTATGTCCTTTCAGTCACATGTAGTTTAATATTATTTTCCTCTCTACTGTTCCTTTATAGTTGCCCATTTCTTTGGAAAAAAATAACTTGGTAGACTATCATACAAACCTGTATTTAATAAGTGTTTTGTGCAACATTTAAATGAGGACTTGTCATTTATTTCCAGTAAAGTTCATTTTGGAGCTGGAAGGTAATATAGAGTATACTTGTTACAAAATCTTCATTCTTCAAAGAAAGAAACTGAGGCAGAGAGAGGGGTAAATCATTTATCTGAGAGTACATGCCTAATTGCTAAGCAGGTACGGGAAAGCTGACTGCTACTGCTCTCACTCACTTCTCACAAAGTGGTATTTACAACGATTATTTCACCAATGTTTTGGATTCTAAAAAGGCTATTTAAATTTCTAGTTCTCATAATTTCCTACAGAATACATTGATATTAATGTTTTTGATAAATGAGGCAAACATTCTAAAATTGTACTGTGTCATTTGTGGATGGTAATAGGAAATAAATGGGTGCTATGTACAGCAGAATGAAGGATCCAGCTGGAGAGAGTCCATGGTCCCCAGAAGACCCTTCAGCATGGTCCATAATGTGGAATTACTTCACTGTGTGTGTGGCACAGCTGAAAAATAGTTGAAAAGAAAATACAGTCCACTAGTTTTTGTCTTTTATTCATTTTTGTGTTAGAAACACCCAGGTAATGCAGCCACTAGTTAAGCTGGACATCCATTTCAATATTTTAAACAGAAAATAATTACATATAATCTATTAATTATAAGTAATATGTATTACTTATATGTATTGCTTATAATTAATATATATTAACTATATATACCATTGGTAGATAAACCCATACATACTATATCTTATAGGCAAGTACAAGAAGGAGAGATTATTAGGAAAAAATCAAATAAATGCTTTATCAATTGATAGATATTACAGACACACATACATATGTCTTTATGCTTTCTCATAAGCAGTCTGTTTCAGTTAATTTGCATATTTGCCTTCTGAGTTTAGGACCATGTATGGCAGCCATCTGGATTTGGTTTCCAAAAGCCCCCAAACTTATGGAACCAAAGTCACCTCTGAAGAAAGCCTTGGGGCTTATGATCAATTTGCTGATTTCTTGCAGGAATATGAGTGTTTGCAATGCATTTGATGGAAAAGCAGGATGCTCACTCTGAGCCTGCTAAGGAACAGTGAACACAGGGCAGCAGAACCACGCAAGGAAGATTGGAAAACAAGGCTCTCAGAGGCACTGACTCGCATCCCCCACGTAATTCCTGAGGCTATGACTCAAGCATCACCCAAAATGGAACCCAGTGATGGAGACACAGAAAGAACCTTTGGCTGTTGAGTCTTAACCTGAGATAGCATCTAGAACAGCTACGCGGCCTTGCTAACTCTGAAGTCTTAACATTGCAACTCAAAAGGGGCCAGTCCAGTGGCATAGTGGTTAAGTTTGCGGGCTCTGCTTGGGTGGCCTAGGGTTCACATTCCTGAATCCTGGGCACAGACCTAGCACTGCCCTTCAAGCCATTCTGTGGCCTCATCCCACATAAAAAAAACAATTGAGGAAGATTGGCACAGATGTTAGCAACAGTCTTCCTCAAGCAAAAAGAGGAAGATTGGCAACAGATGTTCACTCAGGGCCAGTTTTCTTCACATACACACACACAAAAAAAATCACAAATCGATGATATGTGTCACTCCTGAGATGAGGAGGAAGAGCGGAAAATAAGGAAAGATGGAGGCTTGCTATTCTCTTGAAGAAAACTTTTTTCTACAAGAAGGGCAAATCTCCATTGTGGTGAACCCAATAGGGTGGGAGTTAGAAAATGAAATAGGTAGGGAATCAAATGAAATAAGATGTACTTGTAAAATGTTTCAGTAGTAGATGTTATGTAAAAAGTAAAATGCTATTTAAGTTTACCTTATGATACAAAATTGTCAAAATCTCTTTAATGCTGTCTCTATAAATTGTCCTCCTTTGATATGGAGGGGTATATAGTCCTTGATAAATCTATACATTTGTCATGTATTTTTCATGGAGACTTTAAGTTTCTTGTCCTAATATAGTTATTTAAATAATCTCCAGCTGGTTGGGGGGACCCATATATAACAACTTTTTGTCATACCTTGTTGATATACTAGCTTTGACTGTGTTTTTAAAACATGTCAAAATTTAGGAGTGACATTACAGTTTTTCTTAATTAGAGCCTCAGACCTTTGAATGATGCCAAAGCCTTAGATAAATATTCATATCTGGAGTAATCCTCATATTTTCACACACTTCTTCAGCACGTCAACTACAAGAGAAGTTGTACCCACAAAACCTGCCTCCTAGAAGGATGGTTGTGTCTACACAGGCAACTTTTAACCACTGTTATAAATAAGTCAATCAAAATAATAATAAAATTCATCAAAATTATATATCAACTTTATTGTCTGATTTCCTTGAATGGGATTGACTGTCTTTCACCAAAAGAAATAACAGCTTTTATTGATCCATGACTGAATTGGTTAGTCTCTGTCCACACAGATGAAAAATATTTTGTAAGTGCAGAATGGTTAACTTACTAACTTGATAGTTTCAAATTGACTTGACTATTCCTTTCGTCTCCTCAGTTTGTTGGAAATTATTTTACTCTTTTTATTAAAAATAATTCAGAATGGTGGAACTTAGAACAATATTGTTTATTTATTCTCTCTCTCCACCTCAACCTATGCTCTATTTCAGTTTTCTCCCCAATTGCTTTTTTTAATTGTAGTGAAAAAAATGACTAGAAAAATAAAGACGTATAAAGTGCTACCTATTTTTTTAGATTCAAAAGTCATAAAAGTACTCATCAACTAGCTACTAAATTTTTAAACCTGTACTCTTAATTTCCATCCTTATCTCAACTTAAATGAGGGGAAAGGGGAGAACCTTAGCTTCTTTGAGGACCACTGCTATAGATCCATTATTCCCAAACCTGCCTGATCAGCAGAACCACCACTGAGCAAGCTTGATAAAAAAGAAGTATTCTGATTAAGTAAATTTATTCAGATGACTGAGGAGATGGGAATATTTTCTCATATAGACCACAGTATGGAATGGATCATCTACCCACGCTAAAAGTAGCTGCAACAGGACTTCATGAAATATAGAAAGACTGGAGAGCTTACAAGTCCGAATTCCAGAATCCTTAGTCTGGAGGAGGATTTTCTGGGCTCGTGCATGAGGCTTGCATGCTCTAAGCACATAAGGCCTTTCAGTTGGTGCTCACCAGGACAGGCCATAGTCCGCTTACTTTCCAGCTGCCTTTGGCCACAAGCCTAGAAGCACCAGATGATCTGAGAGCAGGAGGAGGATTTTGGCCTGAGTAGTTTGCATAAACATGGTGT
Source organism: Equus przewalskii (assembly GCF_037783145.1). Taxonomy (NCBI): domain Eukaryota; kingdom Metazoa; phylum Chordata; class Mammalia; order Perissodactyla; family Equidae; genus Equus; species Equus przewalskii. Next base: position 77,051,470 of record NC_091834.1, read on the forward strand.
GATAATTCTTCTGGTCAGGAAGAAAGAGAAATGGGCCATATTATGTCATTAATCATCAAAATTGTATGTTCATGTGCATATTTGGTAATAAATTCATAGGCATCCAGGGCAATTCATTTGAAAGTATTTTATAACCAATGTCTTATTGGATCTTCTATTCAGCATCTTCCTTTATGATGAAGGAATAGATCATTATAATATTCTGAATGCTTACCTTAAACACATTTTGCAGCCATTTATTGGTTCAATGAGATGTTTCTGTGACCTATTTTATTAAATGTTCTTTAAATGCTTTGGTATCAGGAACACGGGACAACTGTTTGCTTATTACAATGTGGTGAATTAATGGAGCTTGAAATAGAAGCTGAAATTTCAGATCCTCAAGACTTACCTCCCCAGATTGAAATGCAATAAATAAATCAAAGACAGTGTCAGTGTCAGGTGTCAAACGATAATATCAATATATTGGATTAGATTCAAGTTGATTGCAATAAGCACTTACCGTACATTGGGTAAGTTTATTTCATTTTCAAGTGTCAACATCTTTTAAGTGTTTTAAAATCACTTTTATAACTGGCTTTGGGAGAAATGGTCATACTACTTGACACTATTCACTTGGCCAATTACCATGTTGTATTATTGGGGTAAAGCAATTTTAAAAGAAATTGACTCCTTTTATTCTGCCCCAAATAGCACTGGATTTCTAATGTATTGATTCTCTGTAACTATAAGAAAAATAATAAAATTACCCTGATAAGTGTCTCACCGTTAGCACAGCAACAGCATTAAGTGAATGAGACCTAATGCTAACATTGTTCTAATTGTAATTCCCTAACCATTCCTCCATGTTCTGTTCAGTTCACTTCAGCATGTTCCCATTTTTTCTTTTTTTTTTTAATGAAATATTTCCTGTCAGTGTTTGGCCCCTCCAGGAGCCAGTGAAATACTTTTATTCCTAAATAATAGTAGAGACATCTTTACCTTTTCCAGTAATCTGTTGATAGCATCTGATACAATTTGAATGCCTGAGCACATGGCCTGGGCTGCATGGCTAATATTGGAAGGATGTCTGTTGTAACAACTCTTTGCATTAGGATGCAGCAAATAGCTACTATTTATTGCTCACTTGCTATGTGTCAGGCAATGTAATAAATAATTCTAGCTGTTACAGCAGTCCAGCAAAGCAAGGATTATCTCTGTTAGCCAGGCCATTTGAGGCTACTTGCTCTTGACAAAAGGCAATTTTGATATTTTTGAATCCAGAAAAAGATAAAATAGATGCACACAAACACACACCACTCATACTGGTCTCTAAAAGTCTTGAAAAATATTGTAGGTATAAAGTTTTCTTGCAGGGTATAAATGCTTCCCATTGTATGTGTCACAGAAATTCTCTAGAAACTTCTTTGTTTGTTCTCCCAACATCGGTCCCTCTGGCCTTGCTATGCTCTATCCATTTCCCTCTCTGACCACTTCTCCTGTGTCCTCTGCAGTCCAGTTTCATACCCTCCAGGATTTCTTCATTTTTCTCAACTAGAGTAAGCCTTTCTGTGTCTTCTCCAGTTGCCCTCTTATTTCATATCTTTTCCTATTCAACAAAGGACTAGCAACCTTCTGCTTTAGGAGACAGGAGAAGAGGGAAGAGATGCCAACCCTTATATTTGCGAATTCTTTTCTCTGTCACATTCCTATTTCACAGATAAGAAAAATGAGGATAAAAATGAGGTTCTGCTAGGTGAATTAGCCTGTTCAACTGCTTAAGTAGTTAAAATACTACTAAGTATTTTAACGAGAATTTGAACAAGGCAGTTAAATTCCAAAAATTTATGTTTTTCCACTATGTAACACTGTCTTATTATGGTAGAAATTATATCTAAGCCTATGAGCTTTAAAAACCAAACACAGTTTTCTTGTACAGAGGATGTATCCTTTACTTGAAACACCCATTGATTCTCAAAAATCTTTCTGTCCCTTTTATTTTATCTTTCTATTTAAGCCAAGGTTGCATTGCTTCTCTAAACATCTAATTTGCAAAGAAGTCTGGAAATTTTTTCTCAGCCAATCTGCCTTCTGAATAATAGATATTATTGAACACAACTGACTCTTATGACTCTTATCTATTTCTGATAAGAACCTGCATTTTAGGCAATTTTTGTCTCCTAAAAAAAGTGTCGCCTTATATGAACCTTTTAGTTATATGTGTAGCTGGGATCCACCACCACCCTAACCAACTAATCTGAAAAACTGGCAGAGGATGGACAGGGAGGTGATAATCACATGACTCCTGAGAAAGGAATATTAGTGATTGTTTTCTGCTTCCTTGACCAATCTGAATTGTGGATTTTGACAAATAAAAATATTATAATTCATATGGAAGTGTTTATTCCTCTCTGAACTGGCTGCTCAAATAAATGTAAATTTTGATTGAGACCATAGCATATTGTGGAAAATAAATTTCTTAAAAGAGATAATGTTCTATGTTTAGGCAAATTATAATAGGTTGGGAGCAGAAGGAAAAGGAGAACCACAGCTGGGAGGATTAGCAGAAGTTCTAAGGAATGGTTCATTCTTGGTTTCCATTATATAATAGACACAACCTTATCTTGTACACAATTGTAAGCAAGGATGTCATTTAATTTAGATCTGTGCTTTACTATTTTTTCCCAACAATGGAATTATAAAAAGCAGTATCATCATTAAAATATCTTGTTTGTTTTATTCCAAATTGAGATTTATCTAAGGAAAGATTTCTAAATTTGTAACCTCTCATAAATTAATCATCATTATGCAACCACAAGATTCTGGAAATATTTTCCTAAAGGATTAGAATCAGCCCAAAGTTAGCAGAGGTCTCTTGACCTTGGCTTTACAATTGGTTGGTCCTTAAAAAACGTTATGAATTGTGGCTCCACTTGCAACATCAATTCAGCAATGCCAGGATCAAATTCTCAGGACAAATTTCACTCTCTGCCATTTCTGTCCTTGGTAATAATTACACGTGTCCCCACAAACTCATTCTCAATGACTTTTGCTCAATTCTTAATTCCTCAGTGACCAAAAAAGCTAATTCATTATACAGAGTTGGAGTTCAAAATCACCAGGTTTTCTTGGGAAGTCGAGTGATAAGAGATGGTAAGAGCTGCTGAGTCTAAATCTGCTGAGAATTCCCTAAATTACCTTAGAAATAAGAGCAAGTCCAAATATCAAAAAATGAAGATAACTCTTACTTGGAGAAAGCCTCTGAGAGTATTCGATTCTAGTAGTTCCTTCATGGTTCTGAAAACTACGTTAGAGATCTTTTCATATTTATATGAATTCCTTTCCTCTTTTCTTCCCATATATATCCAATCAAACATTGCCATAGGTATAAACTAAATATTTAGATTCTAATCTTAGACGTGTTTTTGAAAGGAAAATTGTCTTGCAAAGGTAATTTTATTCATGCTGTCGTTATGTGCAGAACTTACTTCTATTTCCCACCTGTCAATCTCTGCATTTCTATATGCCTACCACTGCAGAGTCAGGCACTGAGAATGAGATAGGACAATCGAACAACAAGGCAGATATCCATCTTGCTTGTCTACTCTCATTGAAGTTAAGCCAGATTTCATAAAAAAGATTAGAGAGCCCAAACTGATAGAGGTTCATTTGAACATTTGAGTATTAAACTATGTCTTACAGGTATTACATAAATAACAAAATGGGGGCTAAATATCTGGAGAAAGATTTTCATTACATAAATTACATGAGTAAAACCTCCTTTCCTGATTCTGTAAAGCTTTACTCTTTAAGATATACTATTTACCAAGTTAGCAGTGAAAGTTGTTAAGGGGAAGGAATTGGAACAATTTCTGTGATAAATTAGCCTTATAAACAAATATATTTTTCTGTTTTTAACTTTTTCTCATTGATCTGATTTAAATTTCAGGTATAATCTGTGTAGAGAAAATATCCATTAGTAGCTGGTATAATATGCATTTCATGCTATCTTCTATGTAATCTTAAATACAAATATAGTATCTTTAAAAATTGTTTATACTCTCATGTTGTGGATTCTCAGTCGATATAGAACAGTATTCCTATATTTCCATTTTTATCCTCTATCTCGTTCTTCCCATGAAATCTAGATTCTGTTATCAAAATCAGAAATGATAACAGTCATCTTATAGCCAATGTCCTTCAGTTGTTATAAACTCAAAGCCCTGGCACTAGAACCATAACAACTAATTGAAAATAAAGTATATAATATACATGAAGTTACAAGAAATTCATCTGGGTGCTCAGTAGTTACTTATATTTAAGTCTTCGTTCTGTTAAATTAAAATGAGTCTTAAAAGGTCAAAGATAGAGAAGCAAACTGTGAATGAATCAGCTCTGGCTAGCCTTGGACTTACTTGGCTAAAACTCCCGTGGGCTTGCATCATGAACTTTAATAAGAGCTCAGTGACTGAAATCATTCTCTATTCTTCTCTGAAGTTTTTTCTAAAGAAGTTCTGCCTCTGATTACCCTTTCTAGGAAAGTGAGTTTTTGTGGGTCATGTTGTCCCTGAGTCTCCATTTTCTTTTCAGTTCTAACTGCAAAAGAATCTTCACTTCCCCCATTGCTCTGGCAAAATAACAAGCAAAGACTCGGGGATATGTTTGTTGCAGTCCCATAGATGCTATTAGAACTCTCAGTTGCCTCTGCTTTTTCTCTCTGTTGTTGCTATTAAAAAGTCCAGTACACCTAGGGGTGATATGGATTTCAAAGTCAGCCTGAGGATGTGGATAAATTATTCACTCATCTTAAAAAAAGTACTTTACTTAAAATAACTCTGGGCAACTAAGAATTATGCTGTTCTTCTATGCTTAATTTTAAGTGCAAAAAAAGACTAACAGGTGCTTCTTGAATGTTCTTTGTGTTGTCAGTGGTATAGAATGTCACCACATGATTGATGCTACATTAATACTGACTTGAGACTTGAGTAATATATTAAGAATGTGAGGCAGTCAGCTTTGTTCACCTTTATGTGTCCTAGAGATTTTTAGATACAGCCTTTCCCAGGATGAAGAAAAGCAGCAGTAATTCAGACAGAGCTCTGGCCTCAGACTCTGTCACAAGTTGTGTGACAATGACCAAGAGTCTCAGTTTCCACATTTCTATATTAAGGCAGCTGTTCCAACTATACGACCTCTAAAGTGTTTTCTGCTTTCCTGAGTTCGATAAAGAAAAAGTGTTTCTCTAGCAGCAATTCTTTAGGTGCTCTAGAGAATTTCCTGAAAGAAGTGTCTGGTAGGATTTCAGTAGAGCATGCGTTTACCTGGGTAATCAAGACCCACTTCAGGAACCATAGGAGGAGTCTGGAGACTCATTCAGAATAGCCAAGCTCTCACTTCACCTAAGGAAGTCTGCCTTGTTTGTGACTTTTCCATAGTCTGCCTTATTTTGGATCAGAATGGAACTGACCCGAATCACAGTTAGGTGAAAGAGAAGAAATGGAGGGAGGAGGCAAATAATCTTATTTCTGATGAGATGAACTAATTGAAAGCTCTGCTGAAACCATCTCCTTCTTTTCCTTCTACTACTAGAGAGGTGAAAGGACTCTTCCTTAGTTTAAAATGGTGTTATCAGTTTCTATGTGTGGTAAGTTAGCGAAGTCTGAAAGCCTTGGCTCCTCCAAAATCACTTCCCTTCTATCCCGCCTTTCTCCTGCTGGCCTGCCTATATTCCCCAAAGAGATTGATTTCTTCTAGATCAAACAAGGGAGGTCTTGACTCCATAAAGCTCATAGTGGGAAAGACGATTCCACAATAGTACCTTAGCCATACATGCTCGTTAAATAATTGTTGAATGAATGAATTAGAAAGAAATGAAGAATGGGGCTCTTGTAGCTTTCCTTCAGGAAGTATGCTATCAGATCCAGTCATCTTACCAGGGCCTGATGAGGGGGAACTGATATAGAAGTTAAATTTCAGTGAGTGGGGAAAGGAGAAGGGCACTCTTACCAGCGGCAAGTTCCGTGGCTCCGTGTTGCTCATGAAAACTGTAGAAAGGGCTGGACCACAAAGCTGAGCACCTGACAGGAGGAAAAGCAAGGAACACACCTTGGAGGACTGACTAAAGAGGGGTGTTTAGCTCATTGACCCTATGGCAACATTTGTTTCAATGACCATTTCTATTTGGTTGTGGCATTTCAATGTCATCTTTTTACTAGACTTTGGATTCAAAAGAAGCACTCAGTTGCAGGAACTGAATTTTAACAAGGTTGGTATCTTAAGAAAAATTGACCCCACATCCATTAAGATGTCAAAAGCCAGAGAAACAAGGGTTGACCCTTTGAAGTGAAAGCAGAAGCAGCGATCAGCTTTAGACATGGGGATTCTGAAGGGAAGGCACATTCAAACTATATTATAATTGAGCAATGTTGGAAGTTAGAAAGCATGCCATTTTAAAGGAGACCTCTATCGTGATGTCTGATTTAATAAAACATCCTCTTCTGTTCTATAGATCAGTCCTGATTGGTAGAAATTAGCCACTTCTATTGAGGATACAGGTGAAATATGTAGAAAAGTTAAAGGGAAAGAAGAAGTAAGAGAGAGCAGGGAGATGGAGAAGAGAGTCATTTTCTCTAAGCATAATAGCACACTCCCGCTGAGGTTTCAGTCTTTGCACACTTGGAGTTTGTGTGTTGATTAACACTGTTATCGTGTATCTGTTATTACTTAACTGACATGTTGCTGCAAATTATAGCTAGAGCACTATAGTGGGTTACAGATACAAATAACATTTAAAATAATTTCTTTCTTTTATACCTAGAGGAATTGTGAACTCAACAGCAGGTTTTCCCTTTACTCTAAAAGCATCCATCCTGCTAACTGAGTAAAATAGCTGTTTTTCGGTTCATGCTGAGTTTTAAATGTAATGTGTTATAAGGTGTTTATTCTCACACCGATTAGCTCCCATTATCATTAATGGGAGTTGCCTGAACAAGTACTCCATGAAGTGGTGAAAATATCATCTTCTCGGGATACTTTTTGAGGCAATGCTTTCTTTCAGAGAGAATTCTTTTCTTAACCTCAGCCATCATCGGTGTCACACCATTTGTTGTGCTGTGGGGTTTTGTTTTTTCTATAGCATTGGCAAAACAAAATAGAGATACCCTTATCAAAAATGATTATAATAAAGGGCATAAAGATAATAAAGGATAGTTGGAAAGAACAGATCAAAGCACAGACAATTTAGCAATCTCCCTTGGGTACAGAGCCAATCTCACACATAGCTGGAGTTAGAAGCTGCCTCTAAAGAGAGATTTTAGGTTCCCACAGCACCCATCTTCTCACCCCCCATAGCTAGCTCTCACTGGTTGTGCTTGTTCTATTGCCTTTTTTGGGACTGGTATTAAAATTGGAGTTAGTTTTCTTTTCTTTTTTAAAGTTTAAATACCCCTTAAAAGCAAAGTATATTATCAAGATGGTTTAGTGAGGCATACAGGGAATAAGATTATTATCCCTATTTTACAAATGAAAAAAAATGAAGTAACATGAGATTCAATGACACGTCAGAAATTGACCATAGATTATTATCTCTTGACCCAGTGATCAGAATAAAATGGTTAGAATTGCCCCATCACTCCATTTCATATTTTGCTTAAAACAGGAAAACCCACAAGATGTGGCCAAAATAAAGATACAGAATTAATAATATTCAGTTCGTCAGGTCTGATTGTGGGCTGATGTATCTGCAGATTTTCCAAATGGTATTTGACTATGCTTGATTCCATTTTATGTTAAGAAACAGGAAATGGTTTTGCAACCAAGCATTTTGTAGTCAACCACAGGAAGCTCGCGCTGTTTGTATTCACACATGCTCTTCAAGGTCTCCAGGGAGCCATTTCAGGATTAAACATGCCTTCATAACTCTCTGCCTCTAGAGTAAGAACAATTTGCCTTTATGTTTGTGGAATCTTCCTATCCGTTTGAAATTCTGAAGAAAGAGGCAAAGTAATGTCACTTTCATATGGACTTTCCAAGTCAAATAAACACATGAATGGAGTTGGAAAGGCAACCTTGAAATAGCACTTCTCAAATGGAAATACGTCATTTTAAAAGATTAAATTGAGGTGTTATGATCAGCACTGGACCAACTCTGAGGAGAAGATTGTATTATATTGGAAGCCCACAAGGAAAGAGAAGTAAAGAATAAAGAGAATTTGCAATTATTTATCGTAGCGAAGCTAAGATTGAAAAATGCTAGTCAACATTCAAGTACAATAAAAGTTCATAGGTTTCTTTTCTATTCATTCAGAATTTTTAATAAACTTGCAGAACTCTAATAAAGTTCTTTTTCATACTATTTTCAAGAGATAGACTCTAGGAAAGAAAGGGAACAGAATAGTTACTTGAAAATATTTGAACAATTTAAGAAAAGAAAATTTCCACTATCTGTAAGCATATAAAAATTTCTATTAAAATGGATTACTGCACAATTATAAACCATTCCTGTGTATTAAAAGCAGGTCCTTAGGAACCCCCAGTAGTGAAAAGCTTACTATATGGCTACATATCTCCCAAGTTTTCTTTATTTGTTCATATATATTTACTCATTCATTGATCAATAGTTATTGTGCATCTTCCTTGTGCCAGGCACTGTACTAGGTACTGGAGATATGAAATGAGATTGAATTATGCAAGGTGTATGGAGATAATTTGAAATTGCCTTTCTATCTGGTGATAACATTGTACCTATGAGTCAGCGTTTTTCACAGGATAGAAATCATCAAATTTTCTCATTGCACGGAAAGACATGCTATCACATTTGCTTTATTGTAAGTTAGCTTTCACACTTTAAAAAAATTGCCACAGAATACTATTGTAAAAGCCACAGGATTCCTTATTAGCTAAACCATAAGTGATCTAGATTTTTTAAGGCATTCTTACTTTTCCTCCTATCAACTTGGGTATACTTTAAAAGGGATCGCAGTGTATGATAGCCATAGCCTCTAATCTGTGTATCCAGTCATTCCTTCACCTAATATTCATTGAATATCCATTATGTGCTGGGTACTTGCTGTGCTCAGGTATTGAAGAAATGAAGATGAATGAGACAAAAGTCTTGCCCTCAAGCAGCCTCTGGAGGCATGGCATTTCCTGGAGGGCATCAGATAACCAGGAGACAGAAGGCTAGTACTGGTTACAATGCATTTCTCTTCTAATTCTGCCTTCTTCAGGAATCATAACAGCCCAGTTTGACACAGGACACAAGAAACCGAATGGGAAACAGACTCTAAGAAAATAGATTGCAATAAATGTCTACCCTCAAGGAAAATAAGTTTCCTATAAGGTTATGCAAATCCTAGAATGGAATGTTTCCTTATAATCCCATATATGTGAATTATAATGAGATCCAAATGTGTTAAAGTTTTGATTATACTGTACCCAAAGAATTCACAAAAGTTACTTTCTATTGCATTAAAATAATGAGCAGTGTCTTTATTTACTGGATGTGAAGGAGTATCTAATCGTGAGAGAAGATTTCTAAAATCCACTCTTTTTACAAGTTCATACTACCTTTTCCTGTCACTTACCACACCTTTGAACACCTTATCCTTTTGTCTATAATATTTTGTTCAAAGCTTTACTTTGTTTTTACAACCAGGTAATAGATCCCCTGACTCTGTGGCTCTCGCACCTATTACAACACACTCTGTATACTGGGTACTCAATGTGCTCTTTCGGCTGCTACAGCTGCTGATGAGGCTGATAAATTATCATCTCAATCCATCTCTAAATAGAGAAACGGTCTGCATCTGTTGGGGATGATTTTAGGCCATCCTGTGTGCGCAGAGATTAGATCACTCAGCAAAGGAAAATGATTCTCATGGTATTTATTGGCTGAAGTGAGATTTTAAAGAGATGGACTGGAATAAAGTATAGAAGAAAGTAGATCCTAGCAGTTATTTACACCCAGATCATATGGTTCAGAGACTGCTGTGAGTATGGGCTCCCATCCTGGACATTGCTAATTTTCTGTCTTTTCCCTGTAGAAAAGGCACATTATACAGATTGTTTAGGCAAAAGCTGGAGGTCTTCTGGGATCATCTAGTCCTCTGACTTATTGGCCTCTATAAGCAGCTCACACCCTCATGGGCGTCTACCTTGAATGTGCTTCGCATGGGAATTACTAGTGTTTTGTTATTACTCCCAACAGGGTTAGCCTACTTTCCAGTTGGGCTGGAGAAGGATTCAAAAATCAGTCTTGGCCACATTTACACACCAAATAGTAAAAAGTAGCTTAGGATCCAAGAGGCAGTCACTCACATAGTGGTTAAGAGAGTTAACTTAATTAGATCTTTTAGAATAAACACAATATGCCTTTCCTGCTATTCCTGGCCAGTTTCACACCACCTCAACTAGAAGTTAGAGCTGTGGTTCTCAGACATTAGCTGGCATCAGAATCACCTGGAGGGCTTATTAAACACAGATCAATGTCATCTACCCCAAAGTTTCTGGTTTGGTAATTCTGGGGTGATGCCAAGAATTTATATTTCTAACATTCCCAGGAGATGCTGATGCTTCTGGTCTTAGAAGCACATATTGAGAACTGCTAGATTGCAGAAAGAAGACCTCACTGATCTTTGGAGTTAGCCACGGACTGAAACCTGGCTGGCTGCTGCTGCTTATGTAGCAGGTTCCGCCCTTCCTTCTTAGCTATGGCCTGGCTTTCTCTATTTCTCCTTCTCTCTCCTTCCTCCATTCAATTACATACTCAAAGGCAGTGAATCTAAGAATAAAACACTGAGAATCTATAAGGTCTTGATTGATCCTACATTTAGCTGTATGGTACTCTTCTTTCACTATAATGTGAATATAAATTGAAATATGTCCTAGGGAACAACATCGCTGTACGTCCACCCAGAGATCTGCAGGTCCTTTATCTTCTGATTCTCTCACAGGGACGATGATGCCACCCATTCCTGGTGTCTGCTGACCCCTAGTGGCTCATGATGCCATCCCCTACTCCTGTATTGATTTTTACAAAATAAATTAGGGGGGGATTTTAGTTTGGGGTGATGTGAATTAATAGTGAATAATTCACAATATCAACTATAATTTTCAATTTGGGGAAAAACATGGACATATTCATTATTTTTTCCTGCTTTGTATTTTGTTGGTAGAAAGTAACAATGATTGGCAGTCTTCTACTCCTTGAAAATCAAATCTGTCCAGTCAACTTCTTACAAATTCAGGACAGTGAGTTCTCTACAAAATCCAGCTGTTTGCTCAGTAGTTTCATATAACTGAAGAGATTAAAATCTGGGTGTAAAGGACACTTTGTGTGATTCCAAAGAAATGTAATTTAAAGATGTGTTTAAATAGATATACAATGTAAATCAAATGTGAAGATAATGACAGTTATTTCAGAGAACATTTAAGTTAGGTTTATTTCCAACTGAGTTGCTCAGTATCCCTGAATATGAACATATCTGCCAAAAAATTTGCTGGCTTTAGTACAGTACATAGTTGTTAAATTAGTATACCCATAAACAAAATTCAGAGATATTTTTCCTTATGGACAAAAGTCATTTGAAGAAAATAGCTTAAAATTCATTAGATATACTATATACTTTGTATTAGGAATCATAACTCTTAGTGTTTAAACAAGGGAGTTGAAAACTGAGAAGAACAGTATTAGAAATTACTGGCACTTCAGCAATTCTTGGATCAAAGGCAAATTTAAATTGATGCCTGTGAGTAAAACTGGAGAACTGATTATACAAACTCTTTTATACCATCATCTTGTGTATGACTTCAAAGGGATTCATTTTAAGTGAAAAATAGCGACCAAACAAAAAGGCTTCCAACATTATTTGTTGTCCTCCCATCCCTCTAAGCCTGCAAAGAGTATAAAGAACACTAAAATAAAGAAATTCTCCTGGTGAGCTGTAGAGAAGGCATCTTCTTCACAAAGAATAGTCTTTCCATCAAGTGCTGGCCTGACTGCCCCTGAGTGCAGACACGGAGAGCCTCCAGTTGCAGCCAGTTGAAGGTGACCCAGCTATTCTGTATGGATCATTAGAAAGCAGAAGAGAGCAGACCCCAAAGGGGAGCCTCTTCTCAAGGAGCCCCTGAGAAGTCTGCTCAGGGGAGCAGAGGGATCTGGCTGTGTGGACACTGTGTCATCATTTAAGGCTCTCTCCTTAGAAGAGGCAGATCATTAGCCAGGAATTTGCTTCTCTTTTATCACCATTTCAAAGTGTTTTTCTGGCAGATTCTTTTAGGATCTCATCAGATATGTGACTATAGTCCTTTACTCACTGTGACATTTCAGTTTATTGGGATGCAGAGTGAGGACTTGCTACTAAAGCACGGATTTGGAGGAGAGAGGGATTTATTGCACACATGTGCAGAGAAACAGTATTGCCTGAAAAAAGATGCGCTGGCAAACGATCTAGACTTACAATATTAATAAAACAGATTTACCTGTATAATAGACATGGAATATAAATCACTGTAAGGAATTTGTGACATTAACATTGCATAAAGCAGAGTTACCTTGGGTAGAGATCTGGCTTTCTATTACCTTCATCCCAGTTGGAGATTGCTCAGTGTTATTCACTAACATTTTACAAGTGTTATTGCGTCTACGGTTAAATCAACAGGTGTGTTCATCTATAAAAGTTCCCAACTCTTAAAATTCGTCATCCAGGATTTTACTTCTGAATCTTGCAGACTGGCTGCCAGTGTTCATTTTTCCTATGTACGATAACATATCGCTAGCTCTTGTCAATGAGAAATACTTTCCAGAGTGTTTTGTGTCCGTTTTTTAAAAAATTGTATATAGATATCTTTAAAACCATATATGAAATGATGGTATAAAACAATTTGTATAAGTAATATCTCAGGTCTCTTCCATGCCTTTAATCATGTGTTGGTCCCATTTGAAATCTCTCTTCATTTCCCTCTCCCGGTACAGAGTCCTTCTCCAAGGAGTATTCCCTAACCTCTCAACACCTACATTTTTCTTGTTTTTATGACTAATAACCTATTTACTATACTAATAGCATACTTACTAGTTTCCCACTAAAGTACATCCATATTTTTAGTTGATTTGCATGACTCTCCACCTGTGGCCTAAGCTCTTTGAGAGGTTCAGAACCTTGTTTTCTATCGTTCCTGAATTCCAACTCACAGAATATTAACCCTTAATAAGTGCTCAGGAAAAACCTTTGCATTAAATTTCATGTCAACACCACAGCCTATTCCCAGTTTATATGGCAGTTGTAGAGGCACCAAAGAAATAATGAACAATTTAAAAAGAATAATTCTTGTTTGCTGGTTTTTAAATACCAAACTCCTGAAGAAATATAAGATTTGAATATTCACAGTCGCCCTAATTGGCTAATTCCTTGCAACCTGGCTGAGAAAATTAACAACGTAGGCCTCTTAAATTTTTACTAAATGTTTCCTCCGATGGCTCTATTATTAATATTTTTTCCAGAGCTCTGCAAGATATTCAGAGGCCTTTAGAAAATTATCCTATAGATTTTCATGGCATGTTTAATTATGTTTCCATGTAGTTTGTAACTCAACAAAAGGGTACACCTCCAAAAAATGATGATCTGATTCTTACAAGGTAAGATTTATTCCAGGCTTAAATAATAAAAGTAACTGGAAAACTGTGCAAAGGAGAGAATATAAATGGCCCTGATGAATCACAAAAGGAGAGGCGTTGCAATCATAGGTACTGGGATAAGACAGTCAGAGAAGGACAACCATCGCACCCTTAAATTATAGCATGCTTGGTGACATTAACAGCTCTGAAAACCTATTCCTCCTCCACACAGTCACATCCTCATCCTAATTGTTCACCCCTGGAAATGGAGGGGACATCAACACCTTATTTTCAGCTCAGAATTAAATTAATTTTATCTATCTGTGCATAACTTGGGATTCTAGGAAGAGCTAAATGGGATCTATAGGATACATGCGAACAACTAATTAGCCACTCTGTTTCTTATAATATCTTCACTTGGATGTTTCTTTCATTGAAAATAATGGTGTCTGTCATATGGTGAAACAGATTGAGTCAGCTGCTCCCTGAGCTTTTCAAGAGATGAGCTGATAAATTTGTCCTTTATTTGCAGGATAATTTGGACCTTAAATTTCTGGGTTTTTTTATAATCATCTGTTCCCTCAAAATATCTGCTTCCTTTGTCTGTGTAGACCCAGCCTAGTCTGGTGAGAAGCAAATGCAAATGTTGAGGGAATCATCGTATCCAACAGGGCACAATGGTATAAAAGAAGCTAAGTACTCCAAAACATCATGCCGAGACCCCTTGGTTCATAAATTATCTGAATAGATAAATGGTTAATAAGTGGTATAGCCAGAGTTCACAGAGTAAATACTTTTTTTTTGTTTTGTACTACTGACATGTGGACCTAAGTACTGGTTAAAAAAATCGAAAATGTTAATCCATGCTTCAGAAGTTGTCACCTTTTATGACAATATGATTATCTTTCAGTGCATAACTCTGTTCCTTAGTGAAGTGATAGTCCTAGTGCTACCATAAGCAAAATTATTCCTTTTCTAGTAACTTTTTGAATTCCATTTCCTGATGATAACCATACTACTACTGATATTAGCTAGAATTAACTGAGTACTTCCTATTTGCCAGGCATTGTGCACAGACCATCTCACTTTTGATCTCACAAACAATCGTCAGTGGTCTGCACTTCTCCTGGAGAGCACTCCTCCCATTCTACAGATGAGAATAGAAAGGCTTAGGCAGATTAGAGAATCTTCTCAAGATCACACAGGTAGAAAGGGAGATAGCTTGTGCTTCAGAGCATGCCATGGAATCCAGTCTGTGATACAGTGAGCTGCCCTACACTAGCATTTGGTTTAGTTAATTGTGATCTTTGAAACTCGATATGTTACTCTTCCACATCATGTATGAGTTCATTAATTAATTGTCTGATGATATCCATCAGAAGATTAATCAAGGCCTTAATAAATAGTAACTCCGATCTTGAAGGATGTATTGTGAAATATCCACAGTCCTTTGGAGCAGAAAGTTCTCAGATGAAGGACAACACTAACATAAAATAAATGATTTAATGTTACATTCAAAACAACTTTCTGTGGACTGTGATAGAACTGGAATGACTTTCTTATTTCTCTACTGAAATCATAACGTGACTGTCTTTCATAAAATAATAATTTTAAGCCAACAGTGCTGGTGGGCCAAAATTGTTGGGTCGTTCTCAGTTAAAATTTAGCATTAATATGGCTGACTCATAAATAATTCAACATTGCTATAAACACTGCTGGTTTCCATAGGAAAATATTTTTCCTAGGTCCCAGAAATCATTTTTGCAGTCCATTTTTATTACACAAAACCTTGCCATAGATTAATCAGCAGAAGAAATTTTAGATATTCAGTAGTTTTAAAAGACTTGCTACTTGAAGTGGAATGATGAATCTAATTTGATTTAAAATATTTTGCCTTTAAAACACCTCCAGTGAGATAATCAGGGGAAAAAGTGACAATAAAATATTGGAACTAGTCATTTTCAGAAGCTCATATCATTTTAAACGATAGGGATTTAGTTTTCTATAGAGTCCTTTCTGGGCTCAAGGTCAAAATTTTAATGTGGTAACCAGCTTTAGCTAAAATCTTTTGCACTGTTTGGAGAGAAGGATTTGGTGTTTGAAATAGATGCAAATGAATGCTAAGACATGGGAAATCTTGCCGAATTAAATTTAAAAACAGTCTTTTAGAAAACCCTGTCTACCAGCGTGTCTCATTGAACTAAGCAACAGGCTGAGAAATCAAGGTCATTAGTTTAATATCCCCTGACTGAAATTTTCTACATGGTGTGTTTCTCTCAGTGTCTCGTATTTCAAATGTTGAATAATTGCTCAAATCTATTGAAATCATAAATGTTAAAGGATCGCTTAGATAATTCTAGTCCAACTTACTAATTTTAGAGGAGAAGGGAATGGAGCTCAGAGAAGCTGTATGTGACTTATCCAATGCTACATAAATAGTAGGGAGTAAAATGTTCAATTGTTAGACTAAGTGTTGGTCAGCCTGTAAGCTAGCCGTTAGTACTGTCATATCAAACACTGAGACTGATTAACAAATACACCAATACGTTTGTGTCCAAATGATCGATCTTTATAACCAATTACCCTAAGAGGATATACAAACATTCCAGTGATTGCCAAAAATAGTTTTGGATTCCCCTCTTCAGAGCCAGATTTTACAATATTTATACATTAATTTAGCTATTACTTAAAAGTGACTGACAGCCTACTATGCACTGGGCATTGCAAATAAAGAGGTAAAAGCCACTATGTTCTTGTTCTCAAAGACAGCAGTAGAGGAGAAGATGGACAAAAGGAGAGTAGAGACACCATTAATAACATTGGAAGCTTGATTGGATTCAAGGCCTGCAAGAGAAGGTGGAGAGGGCGAAGGTTAAGGATAACTTCCATATAGTGTATCAGGCACTGTTCTAAGGATTTATGAAAACTAATCCTCAAACCAACACTATAAGTATGACTGGTGTCATCTTTACTTTACAGATGAGGAAGCCGAGACCCAGAAAGGTTGAACTACTTTCCCAAAGTCACAGAGCTGGGATATGAACCCCAGCAGTTCAGCAGTAGAGTCCACATTCATAAACACTAGGCTATCTGACTTTTATAGAATAGTTCTGATGGCTTAAGTGCTTAAGCAGATGGAAGTGTTTCTAAAGTAAATTGGATGTGAAGAAGTACAAATAGATTTATGAGAAAGGGAGAAAGATGGTCAGTTTCTTTATTTGGACAGACTCAGGGATCTGTTCTGGAGTCAAGCAGTTTTGCACATTGGTCGGGGCTGCAGACATCTCTTTGGGAGTTTTCAGCACAAAAGTAGCAGCTGAAAATAGGGATATGGGCAAGTTCGCTCAGAGAGAGTATACTGAGTGATAAGTGAGGTTCTCTGAAGTACAAACACCCATATTTAAGGAAATATAGCAGAAAATAAACCAGAAAAATTGATTGAGATGGAAAAGTCAGAAAGAAAAAGAGAATAAAACATGACAATAGTGTATTAAGAGTAATCCAAGGATGAAGGCATGTTCCACAGTGTTGGCTTCAAAGGGAAGTCAAAGAGTTGAAGGACTGAAATGTGTCTGCTGAAGTTGGTAACAAGGAAGTATTTGAGCAGTAGAGGAAAAAGCTGTTGTGTGGAACATTGAGCCATGAATCTGAGGTGGTCAGGATGATGATGTGGACTCCTTGTTGAAGAAAACACTGTGAAGTGGAGAAATAGTTGGGGTTGGGGGAAGCAAAATAATTTTTTCCAGGATAATAACATCTTGATATTTATATAAAAGAGACTTAATCAAGTTGTTCTCCCACTTTTAAAGGACAAGCTCTTAATTACATTCAAAAATAAAATCGTTTCTTAAAGGAAAATTGTGTGGCATCACTTAAGACATTAAACATTGTATTGTTAACTCTAAGATTAATCCTATAAAATAAAACTCAGATATATTATAGTAAATGTACATAACCCCAGGCATTGCACGTGACTCTAAAGATCAGTAATGAGCAAATAGGGACACAACCAGAAGTGATTTGGTGAACAGAAGTAAATATGTCAAATTACTACAAGATAATGAAAGATCATTTTTGTCATTAATAGATTCTGTGAGATAAAGTATCTTTGTGAAAAGGTATTTGGAAGCTATACTAATGTTCGGGAAAAATCTTCAGACTATTTGCAGTGCAAACAAATTTGAATTTGAAATGTCAGGCGATGTGAAATTGTTATGTTCTTGGTTTATCTTCAACCCTGATCAAGCCATGTATTGTTTACCATAATTAGAGGTTCTAATATTGCAAGTGTTTCTTCTAAAATAGAATAGTGGCATGTCTGTTACAGGAAAGCTCAATGTAATTATTTTCCCTAGTAATCAAAAAATTCTTCTTTATGAGAAAGCGCTGTCACTTAAAAGTTGAAAATTCTTTAAGGATACACATGGTGTAATAAAGAAAGAAATGAAAAGACTGCCTCTCTAGCTCCGTGAACTCAATCAAGAGCTGGCTGAAAAATGCTATGACATGTTATAGTCATATCCCCCTTAGAAATATAATTAAACTTTCCTCCTTTTCCACCATTAGGAAGAATATGCACTTAGTAAGTCCAAGAATAATTTAGAAGAAAAATATTGAAGCAGTGAAGGGCTTTTCTCTTACCATAAAAGTCTTTCCTCCTGTATTTCTTACCTCAGAGAGCAAGACTGTTCATTTAGTTGCCCAGCATGAGATAGCATTCTTTGGTCTTTATTTCCCCATCACCGACATCAATCACTAAGTCCTTTCAGTTCTAATCCCTTTCTATATGTTAAGCCTATGATTCATCTATTGTTCCACTGTCCCTACCTAGATTTGAGTTATCATTTTTTTTGAGCCTTCAAACTGGTCGCACTGCGTTCAATTCTGCTCCTTCCCAATCCGTTCTCCATACATAGAGGGATCATTCTAAGATGTAAATGCAGCATCTTCAGTGTCTTGTGATCACCAACAGATTAAAGTCCAAATTCCTCAACACAATGTACACAATCCTTAATGATCTGACTCCTGTTTTCCTCCCCCTGTGCATTCAGGCCAAAGTGAATGAATGCCTGCAGTGTCTCAAATACTCCAGGCACATTCTCACCTCCAAGCCTTTGCAAGAACTGTCCTTCTGCCTGGAATATCATAACACTACCTCTTCCACTTCTTTGCCTGGCTATTGCCTACTCTTTAATTTGTCCACATAGATGTCCCCCCCTTCAGGGATCCCCTGTGCAATGCCCCAAAACTGAGTTAGGTATCTCTTATAACTTCCCCTTCAAACCTGTATTTACCCCTTTGGAACATTTATAAAACTACATAGAAATCACCTGTTTATATATCTGTGTTTCTACTTGAAGCTACTTAAGAATAAAAGAGTGTATCTTCCTTACTTTTAGATGTATCCTAGTGAAAAAAAAATAAATGAATGGGAAAAATCTCATTTATATGTATAATATACAAAAGAATTTGAACAAATAACTTTTTCTCTGCAAGCCTTTGTTTTGTCATCTATAAAAGCACAGGATTACTGAAAAAAAATCAAAAAAGATAATTAAGCTAGAACTCACTAATAATAAGGCAAATATATAATATGCGCTATATTGTTATAATTTTTGTTGTTGTTAATGATTCCTTGTGAAATTGATGCCTTGGACACATATAACTGCTTTTATGAGCAGCTTGTGACAGCACACTATGTTCTTCTTGTGCAGAACTCCATTTTGCAGATCTGGGCTCTCTCATCCACATTTTGACAGTCCATCAGTCAGAGGATTCCCTGGAGAACACCACAATAGTAGCCCATGAATTAATGACTACTTACTAAAAGTTTGCATCAATAAATTAGAGCTGTTTGATTAATAAAGATATTACTCACCAAGAATATAAATACATATGCTTCTGCAATGCAGTTCTTAATAGAGTGTAATAGAATTTGACTTAACCTCAAAAACATCAAAATTAATTTAAGTATTGGGGGTTTTCTCCATAGAATTAATGTGGGTTGAAAGTTTTAACTTAGGATGTTTTATATGCATCCTAGGAAAACATCTACAAAAACCAAGAGAAGAAGTATGTTATTTAAAAAGTACAAGAAATGTCAAGAATTGACTCTAATAATCTTTATGTAGTCGTACAGACCTTAAGGATCTGATTCTCAGTTTTTCTGTGCCTAATTATTACCTAGGATTTATAATAAAATATATAATTAATGTTCCCACTGCTAGAAATTCTGATTCAGAACTCTTGTTGAGGGCTGAGGAATTTGCATTTTAATAAGAACGTCAAATGATTCTGATGCAGGTTTTAATCAGTTCACTCTTTAGAATCCTCTTTCCAAAATGTGCCCATCTTTGTTCTGATTTTCTTACCAAAGACGCTGTATTTTTTAATCATACTGAATATATTGCTGAACATGCCTGTTCACGTAGAGTAACGTTTGTAGACACGTGTAAGGGGAGTGAGGCTCTCATTTTCAAAATTTGTATTCATTCATACTTAATTCTACTAATATAAATAATATATTTCTCTTACATTTTAAGTAGGACTCTATATATTAGGAATAGGTACCCACTGAATAGACAAAGATAATACTGTTTTCATGAGACTGTTATCCTATTACTGGTATTATATTAGAAATGGAGTGGAAAGGCCTGAACTGGACATGAGAGCTGCTCTGCCAACACTTCCGTGACCTTGGGCAAGGCCCCTCATGGCTGTGGACCTCAAGGTCTATATCTGGGCAAGGAGATTGTACTAAATACTCCTTAAAGTGCTTTCCAGATTGAAAGTTAGACATTCTCATGCATGTTAAATTATTTTAATTTGTGAGACCAAGTTTTTTACATCTGACAATGGCTGCTAATCTGAATTTAAGCACAAAATATAGCATATTTTCAAAGGCATGATTGCATTGTGTATCTTATGTATTACTTAGAGTCTGTTGATCACAGAAAAGAGGGAATAAGTAAAAACTGTCGTTTTAGCACTGTAACGGCCCTGTGGGTTACATCTCCAGTAAAGGGAATGATGGCACGGCCCTATGGGATATCCATCCAATGGATAAAATTATCAGTCCATAATAGAGTTGTGTTAACAGGTTTTCTGTGACTGGCCTAATTAGGATCCAGTAAATGCTAAACACAGTTGATTTAGGTGACTCTGCCTGTCAGAGTCATTCTGCCTGGTTGTGAAATCGCAAACCATTCTCTGGACAAGAATGAGGGTTTCTGAGATTCCATGATTTTTAAAATGAAGTGCATGTCTGTTAAGTCAGAAGAAAAGAGGCTTGAGATTCTCTTCCCACAGTGTTCCTTCTTTATATGATAAAAAATATAACTGTACATCCTTGGAGAATACCTGAGAAGGAATTTGCAAGTCTCTGCTTTTATTTTAAACTTAAGAAATCAAAGTCTCAACTGTTGACAAATATTTTAACTTTCAGAAGTTCTGTCAAGGTGAGAATGATAGTCAATTTTCTTGTGATTTAACACAACTATTACACAATTCTTTGCTAATTCCTGAGTGTACAAGCCATCCTATTCATCAAAGCGAACTTAAAGGACTTATTATTAAGGGCTGGCAGACATAATAGCTGTCCACTGGGGATAGCCGATAGTCATCATGGATAGAAAGGGCCCCTGGGAACTTCCAAGACTGAAAAAGGATGGGCTTGCTCAGGCGCTTGCAGTTTTTTCTTTTCTCTTACTGACATGTTTGTGTTGAGGGCGCCACTTTGGTATTTGTCTTCTACTCTGAAATAGTAGAGCAATGCGTGGAGCAAGGAGAAGGGGAAGAATTCATTGAGAAAAGAAACATTGCTTTCTTCATTATTCTGAACTTGAGGTAAAATAGCCTAGCTATGAATACATCTTTTAAAATATCTGTCACCTCTTTAGCAATAATTTCCCATTACTATTTTAAAAGACTCACCGAGGCTCAGAGAAGTCCAACAAATCAGCGTAGCAGAATAGAATATACATATATATATAATTATGGTTTCCAAATCTCATTCCCATATGTTTTATTTTGTTTTTATTGTTTTTTAAGACATGGCTTTTTTTCCTTTTTTTCCTCCTCTTTTTGCTTGAGGAAGATTGTTGCTGAGCTAACATCTGTGCCAATCTTCCTCTATTTTTTTTTTTATGTGGGATGCTTGCCACAGCATGGCTTGACAAGCAATGCTAGGTCTGCACCCAGGATCCGAACCTGAGAACCCCGACCGCTGAAGCAGAGTGTGCGAAACCAACCACTACGCCACCAGGCCGGCCCCAGGCATGGATTTTTCTTAATGTTTGAGTTATTCATCTTTCTTCACACGTGATTTTCATAGAGAACTTTATGCAAATAAATTTAAATATATTTACATTTATACCTAAACCTCTAGCAGTGGGCTAAGTTGCTGGCTCATTTATGAAGTATATGATTATGGTTTACTAATGATACATTGAAAAACACCTAACATTTTGTTTGTATATAAACCTCTTTTGCATTTTTAGAAATAGGAAACTATTTTTTGTCCGAATGTCTATTATCAGACTTATGTCTCTGAAGGGGAAAAAAAAACCCTGTAAAAGAATTTCCATGTTCTTCCTCCTGTTGTGCTTGTCTGTGTTCAAAGACCATTAGAACCAACCCTTTTATTATCTCTTCAGCAATCGCAAGTATTGCTATGCTTTTGCATAGAACATGAGCATTCTCCTTTATAAAACTCTATAATAAATACAGCCATACTCTGCCCTAGCTACCCAATCTGTGAACAGCCATATGTAATTGTATGTACTTAACAGAATGCCCTAGTAACCCAGAACTTCAGTAGAAATGGCATTCAGTTTATGTTTGTTATATCACTCCCTCCACTTGATACAAATGACTGCCTCAGGTATAATCATTGTTTGGAAATTCATGTGTCTGTCATCTGAAAAATAGCCCAGGATCTGAGAAGAAAATAAATTTGCCACAATTCAGAACTCAGAAGTCGATTTCCTTTCAGGTATCCCTACAAAACTTGAGCTAAAGTTCTCCATTTGAAAGAACAATACGGTAGAGCACTTACAGAATTTCACCTACCAAGGTGAGGACATTCTATAAACTTCTGCAATCACTTGTCTTTCTTTATATGCAAATATTTTCAGAGAAACACAAATATCTAAAATGAGTAGATGCTTTTCTCCTCCCGGGATAAAACATTGCTTATAATTGCTTTCTGACATGATAATTTTGCAGTATAACAGTTTCATTAAGATTTATATTTTTGCTTGCAAAGCTGGTGGCAGAGTTTAAATCTTGCACACTGACATCATGCATGCCATCATACCAGGAAAGAAAACCAATGCTTGGGGAATGAATAAAATTAGATATTTGCAGATAAGATCACAATCTGTAGCATCAAACCAGGTAAGCACTCATTTCTTTCATCTTTTCAGTTATATGTATGTTGCATCGATGATGCGTGTAGTGCTCTTGAATTTAACCAAGATATGCATAAAGGATTAACTTAGCACTTCCTTATGTATGTTCTTGGTAATAGACCTACAAGAAAAATGGTTGACACAAATCAGTTTCCAATTTAAAGCACTACAAAAATATCCTAGAACATTTACATAAGCCTTTTCTCAACATAAGTGGAAGAACTAAGTTTAATGACTTTGAGGCAGTGGCAAATAAACCCTTTCCTAACCCTGAAGAGTAATATTGTAGAACTTCAGTGGGTTTGCATGAAGACTGCTGTATATTAAACTAAAAATCTCAGGTCTAAAGCTCCATCAGTACTTTTGTGTTGAATTAAAAATCGTTTGAGGGGCTGGCCCCGTGGCCGAGTGGTTGGGTTCGCGCGCTCCGCTGCAGGCGGCCCAGTGTTTCGTTGGTTCGAATCCTGGGCACGGACATGGCACTGCTCATCAGACCACGCTGAGGCAGCGTCCCACATGCCACAACTAGAAGAACCCACAACGAAGAATATACAACTATGTACCGGGGGGCTTTGGGGAGAAAAAGGAAATAATAAAATCTTTAAAAAAAAAAAAAAATCGTTTGACTCTAGAACTACTGATTTTCTAATGAGACTGACCAGATTCCTATTTATGCTTAGCAAAATGTGCGTTCCCATTATTAGCATAAAAGACTCATCAAGAAAAAAGTCTTATTGAACTTCAAATAATTCAAATGACTATAAATGAATGACAAATTAAGGGATTACCATTCCTTTTAAAACACATTGGTATCTTACTTTAGGGCAAAGGTTTTAATAAAATCAAACCCCAGGACTTCCAAAAGAGTTGCTTAAGATATGTGGCAAATGTTCCAACTGCAGAAACATTGCTTTAAAGTATAATTAATGATGAGGATTACAATACCTAAAATTAGTGTTAAGAGCTGGATTAGCACGTGGATTCTGGGCCAGCCTCCCTGGTCTCTAACATTCTTTGATTTTCTACCTTCAGCAAGTTACTTAGCCTCTCTGTATCTTCAATTTCTTTATCAATAAAATAGAGGTAGTAAGTGGATCTATCGCTTAGGGTTGTTTTGAGGATAAAAGGAGTTAGTTTAGTGAGTGCTATGTAAGTGTTTGCTATGGTAGGGATCAATTATTTGGTATTTTGGAATTGATTATTCATCTACTCCATAAAGGTGGAGCATGTCTGCTTTTTCAATTTTTGTTTCCCCTGGAACTTCCTAGATAAATGCTTAATAACATTGGCTAAATCAGTGAATGAATCTTTCACTTCCAGTCATTCTATTTCTCTCTAGCACCACCAGCAGATGGAAAGGGTAAGCAAACAGGAATAGAGTAAAAAATAAAATGCTAACTCTTGGGCATAGTTCTCATTTCAAGTTGACCCAGGAGGAAGTTTGCATTAATAAGTATATTTACTTTTCAATTTACTCATGCTGTTCTCATTCCTTCTATTTAAAGATATTTCTAAGGTGACCACATTGTATGTTCTAGTTGGCATCTTCCTTAACCACAGTATTACTAAAGAATTTACAAATAAGTGGATGTTCTAATTCCAGACCTGCTTCCTTGATTAATCTTGTTTCTCAATTTATGATATGAGAAGCAAAACACCCTCCAGTGCCGTATTCCTAACAATACAATTTCTAATTGTTAATTGCTGTCTCTAAAAATTATTTATCTAATTATTTCATGCTTGCATCCCTTTATTTATAAATAAAACTTAATATCTCAAATTATTTATCTCATTTTGGAGAT
The DNA here is from genome assembly GCF_037783145.1 of Equus przewalskii. Lineage (NCBI taxonomy): Eukaryota > Metazoa > Chordata > Mammalia > Perissodactyla > Equidae > Equus > Equus przewalskii. Next base: position 77,076,273 of record NC_091834.1, read on the forward strand.
GTTATTATTAGTACAAATCAAAATTGAGAACTCATACTAAAGAAACCTTTGTTCTTCTGCCTGTTTATAAGCCTGTCTGCTCGCCACCCCCTCCTCCACCACACGCATGCGCAGTGCTCCTGCATCGCCAAAAAGAAATACAGTCAACATTTTGAAAAACAAAACTGACTTTCCATCAATAAATGCAAAATATTGTCAGAAGGGAAAATTTCCTCATGTTTGCCAATTGTATACCCAGCAAGTGTTACTTAAAGAAAATCTAGTTTAGAGAATAGAAAAAAAGAAAAAACTTAGCTTAAATTATCTTTCCAGTAAAACACAGTACAATATCTCTCCAAGATGATTTTTTTATAAACTCTTGTTTACAAATTGAGGTTCTAAGATAGAGGACAGTTGAGGTTGTTTTGTAATTGGATAGCAGCCTGCACAGGGCCACGGGAGTGACAGGTTGATTGAGCTATAATGGAGACAGGGGACCTTTCAGATGGGGATTGATTTTTATTTGACAAATGCTAACGATGGTTGAAAAAAGATCAACACTCCAAGAACTGTTTCTGTTAGGTAATACGTTAAGGATATTTAGAGAAGTGTCAGTCTCCCTCTTTGTGTAAATACTTGTTTTAATTGATGTTCCTCCTACCTCTTAACATTTTGTATATAATTTGTGTTTGTTAGAACATCCTTTCAAGATATTTGCATAATACAAGGACATTAGATGTTTGGGAATTGATCGTTGAAGTCTGGTGATATTTGAGTTTCTCTCTTTGATTTTTCTATTTCAGATAATCTTTGTGTAATCTTTTCAGTTTTTTCTCTCAAAAGCAATTAGTTTTTTACTAAATGTCATGATATCCTGTTCTATATCCACATGTAAATAACATATTACCTTTCTCACTAAAGATACTTCTCAATTAAGGATTCAACCATTCCTTTATTTATTACAGTTTAATTTCTATTATAGTTTCCTCACAGTGTTACCTTCATCTTCAGATTTCTTGAAATTCCCATCACCACGCAGCGTTTCTTTCACAAATGTAACACCACCAGTCCTGTTCTGAAAACTAACTATAACTTTTCCTTTCCTGGCTAATATAAAAGTGGTATAAACAGTTGGTATTTCTTAAATATATCTGTGTTAGTCATGTTAAAAAGGTTTGTAAGATAAAAGTGCCACTGTGATACAAATACTATCATAATTTTATCAGTTCTAACGACTTACACCCTACAGTTCATTTCTCTAACTCCGCGCCATTTCTGTAACTATTCCTCCCATTCTTCCAGCACCCAGACCTACACCCCACCTAACAGCTTCACTAAAACACCGCTTGTAAGTTCCTCTCCATTGCCACCCACATTCAGATATTTATGACATGGTTGACTTATGGACTGCGTGTCCCCAAACATCTTTTCCTAGCTCAGCATTTACAATATTTAGTCTTTATTTGTGCCCAATAAATTTACCCAGCTTTGCAGCTTTGAATTGAAAAGAGAAGCTGACATATGAATAAAAGAGAGAAAAGGATTTGGAAAGAAAACATTATTAGACTTAATAAGTGAATTAAAACTGAAATCAGAAAAAGTAATATGGAGAGAATCTTGGCTCAACTTGGACACAGTTCTTCAGGGACCGTGCCTTGTGATAGGGGCTTATGGGAGAGAGGGGTGGAGAATGGGAGGGGAAAAGGGAGGGAGAGAAAGAAAAAGTCAAAAGCTAAGGCAGCCTGGCTCTTCTTGGAATCGGTTCCTGGACTGAGGACAGCCTAGCTTTTCGTACTTCTCTTACTCTATCCTAGAAAAACGGGCAGGAAACAATTTAAGTTTAGTTTTTTATTTTACATAAAGCCTAATGGCAAGAAATTACTCCTCAGGGTCCTTTTGCATGTTCAACATCTGTCTTCTCTTTAAAAGCTACATAACTCTTTCTCAATGAACCATCTTCCTCAATATACATCACCTAAACATCTGGCTAAATAAAACCAATTAGACTATTAAAAATAAACCAGGATTTGTCAACAATAGGATCCGCTAGCCTAGTCTTCCTCAAAGTTAGATATTTGTATTCTAAACACAGTTATATGGATTTACTGGTTGCATTTTCCACTTGGAATATTTTTCCCCTTTTCTGTGATGTCATTTCTCTCTTATTTAATCTCTACTATCAGAAACCTAATTAAGGGTGGTAAAACTAGGGAATAGTGACAGAAAGAGGAACAGTAGTGAGCAGAAATGCTTAGCTTCCTAACTGGGATTTTCCCAGCTTTATCTTCATGACCAATTCCTTATTGGTGGGGTTTATCTGCTTTACTTTCATCTGTGTGCCAATTGGTTAAATGAAAAGAAGGATTTCCCTGATTCTTACCATATAGGCTTAGGCAGAACCTGAGGATAGAGCAATTGCTTGGTCTTTCCTATGAGAACAGTGTCTGCTTTTTTTTCAAGCAAATTAAAATATAGTTCATTGATTGCTTAAATAGTGTACAAAGCCATCTGTTCAAAAAATGTTTTCCTACATTAATATGAAATTAGTAAATGTGTAGGTACATAGGTTGTGGTATTGGACTGGAAAATGGATTTCAAAGGCAATTCATTCTATATCATCATGATTTGCAAAACCAGTGCAAAGGTGTATGGTTTCTACATATATAGTTTATACTTAATTTATTACTCATGCAAATGCCTTATGCATACATCAGGCAGTACGTTGCCTTATTCAATGTGACATGTGATGACTTGTTACAGTCTGGCAGTTTGGGAAAGTGTGAACATAATCTATATAACCAGTCTAGTAAAATAGTTGGAAATGAGAACTAAGGAGACATAGATTAATAATTATGCATACACACACCAAATCTTTTCCTTTTTAAAAATGCTGTTATCCTTTTGGTTTATTAAACATTTACATGTTTAACTTGAAATGTTTTCTGATTTTGATGAGAAATGATTTGTTAGTTAGACTTTAAGAATTCGTTTTAGATTGAGTCCCTCAAAATAAATTATTCTATCTGAAATATTATGATATTTTCTTCTCGGTTATAGTTCTTTAAATTCTGTCTGCTAAAGCAGCAAAACTTGATCCTTTAATCTCCCTCAACACTTAAATTTGCATGTATGAGAAAAATAACTATGTCACTCGTGTTGTAATGCTTCACTTTTTTTCCATTTTTTGTCTTATGTTACACATTATCAATCAGAGTTTAGATGCAACTATAAAATGAACATTGAAAGGTAGCAGCAAGTAGTGTCCTCAAGGTGTGACAAAAATGTTGAAAGTCTACCAAAAATGCAAGAAGAAACAAATTTCTAAGCTCAGCCCATCTGAAGTTCCCATAGCACTGCAGATGGAAATGAGGTTTTTCCGGAAACAATTGTTCTAACACTTGCATTTTCCCCCCTTAAGTTTATATAATAATTATTTTCCTATAGTCACGTAGTGACGGCTGCTTCTCCTAGTAGTCCAGGGCACCTAAAGACGTTTTTCTTAACAAATGAAGGGAAAGGACTTGGAAAATGCATCTTCAGTTGGCGTTTAGAGTCCTGTAACAAGTCCTATCTTCACTTTTCTGTATAGCATTATCATCTTTAAAGAACTTAAATTTGGGCATTATAAATACTTGTATGTTGTTTTAACACTTAAATCTCTGTGCTTTTGTTCCTGTGGTAGTATTAGACATTTAAAGAGAGGCTAAGTTAAAGATCATTTTAGAATGAGAACGTAATAGAACTAACTTAAGTGAATTCTAGGAAATGTTAAGGTTTAAGGTCTGATTATTTTCTTGTTATTTCTCTGATTAGAGGACAGTATTTATATTTTCCCATCACAGAATTTAATCTAGAATGTGAACAAAAATGACACTGTTGACAGTTGTTTATAATGCAGCTAAATGTATTCAGTTTTAAAAGCTAAAGAACTCCCTTTTAATTGCCTCCAAAAGGAGTTGATTTTAGGTGTAAATTGACCTAGGTAGCTTAAACTTAATCACTGTCAAATGTCTTGTAACCATATAAATGAACAGAAACACTTGTCAACAGCCAGGTTCCACATATCGTACGTGAAAATAAAAATGAAAGATTATTAAAAATGCCATTGAAAATACTTGAGAAGAAACAAATGGAAGCAAAAATAAGAGTAAATGTGCTCAATAATGCCTTTGGTTACAATATCTGATAAAGGACCCAAAAATTTAAAAGAAAGAGAGAACCTAAACATTTAGTTAAAGGCTATTGAAGCAAAGGACAAGATATCAAAGAAATAAAATAAATTATCCATAACTTCTAAGCTGGTGATTTTCAAACTTGGTTGCACTCTAAAATCACCTGGAGAGCATTAAATAAAAATACCAAATACCAATGCCTGAGTCCTACTCTGAGAGATTGTTCTCGTTGGACTGAGGTACCACCTGGGCACTGGGATTTTTATAGCTTTCCAGGTGATTCTAATGTGCAGCCAGGGTGAAAAACCACTGTTCTAGACTCTGTCTCTCTCCCTCCCTCACCCTCCCTTTGTCTCTCCCTCTTCCAATTCAAATTAGCTTTTGCAACTTCAACAAAACAAATAGCAGTAGTTTGATCTTTGGGGGAGCTATGAATGATGGTCTTCTGCAGCTGTTTTTCTCTGAAATACCCCAAATTTTCTTACTTATAAGATCCTTACTATGAAATGGATTCCATTCTTCACTCTTACAAAGAGATATATTAAACAAATACATAAAGACTACACATACAGAGTCTCCTTACAAAATGATTCTGGCTACCTAAAATCTGTATACTTGGCTGGCTGGTGCTCAGTTTTCAGGACTTAAAATCAGGAGAACATGCTCTTATGCAGCCCTAAATCTCAAGCTGTGTTTGGTTGGAATAGAAGCAAGCTGGTAACTCTGGCATCGCTAATGTGGACAAGCACGCTCCTGACTCACATGCCCTTGGAAGAATGTTTTTCTCATCTCTAAAATAATTGAGTCTGACACAGTCACGCCTAAAGTTCTTAACAATTTTCAGATTATACACTTCATTTTTTTCATATCTTAGTGAATTTCTTTTCCTTTATATAAACATGGATACATTGCTCTGCTACAAAACTGGGATCATGGTATCTACAAAATTTTATATCTTGATTCTCTCACAACTTTATATAATGGCTGACTGCAAAAGCATAATGCACAGTGTGGAAAATAGAAAAAGTTATTTAGAAGAGTCAGTAATCAGGCTTGTCTCACCATCCAACATTTTGGAATATGCTTATCCAGTCACTTTTCAAAGAATTATCTAGATTGTAAATGTATCTAGCTTGTATGTAAAAAAGTAATAACGTTCGTGGTAGGAAAGTTGGATAAAAAGAAAAAAATTGATGAATCAATAAATATCACCAATAATCCTACCACTGGCAATTAAATATTTTGTAGGATTTACAAAAACATTTTCCAATATGATGAAGTTTTAAAATACAATATCTTAATTGCTCCACAATGTTCCATCTTCCAAATTTATTTAGCTCTTACCCTGCTGTTAAACATTTATGTTGCTTCACATGTTTTTGTATTCGTGAATAATGTTGTGAAGAACAGCTTCGTATGTGCCTCTGAGTATGTCTAATTATTTCTTTGGGCTAGATTCCATGCAATTGCAAGTTCAAAGAGTATGAACATTTTTGGAGTTCTTTATTCATATTGTCAAACTGGTTTTCCAAAAGAAATTTTAGGAACTTTAACCTTCCTCAAACAGCATATTAAAGAGTACTAGACACCACACTATCACTAAAATGGAGCATCTTTTTTGTTCAATTGTGTAAGTGAATGAAGGATTTACTTCTAAACCTGTTTTCTTCATTCTCCCAAGAAACGGTGTCCTCCCTCCTTAGGCCAGTGGAAGAAGATGAGAAGAATCCAGATGATTACAGCCTGATAAAGACTGATGTGCTTATTGTATAATGTTTTACTATTTAAAAAAAGGATCCGTGCCATATCCTTACAAAGAATATATGAAAATGCAATCATGATTTTTTTTAATTTTAACATTGGGAGATTTTAATTGATTTCTTATTTTAAGAAAAACTAAATGGTAAGTCTAGGAAAATAAAAAAGAACAATAACAGTATAGCTGGAAGGTCATTTTGATTTTTCCTTTTGATTTATACAAGTTTTTTGTTCATAACTTATTCTGAATGTGCCAATTGTGAAATATGTCTTCCCTGGAACATACATCATTTCCACAATTCTGTTAAGTGACTTCCTCATGGCTGCAGGGATGAAAATGAAGACCTACTTGCCTGCTATTTCAGCCTGTGCTGAGCAGCACTAAGTTAACTATGCCCTTCTTAGACTTAAAAAAAATTAGTATTTTTAAGAAAAGCATTTCAGTTAAGTTTTTATTCATTCAAAAAATATCCTCTTGCAAAGCAATGAAAGACCACCTTAAAATTCAACTCATTTTATATTGGCGTTAAAAAATGCTAATCTAGCACGTTAAATCTTATCACTATAGTTGCCCCACGAGCCTGCCATTAGCCAATAATTGCTTTGTAATTATTTTCTATCCTTAACAAGGGGAGTAATCAGATACACTACTCAAGAAATAAAGTTTGTAAAAATCTACATTTGTTCTTCTTATAAAATGAAAACTATCCCTAGAGATCCACTCGAGAACGAGCACTTTAATAAAGATGATTTTCCAAAGATGTACAGAGTCCATATATTTCTAATTTTACTTCAAGTTAAATAAAGAGCATTTATTTTAACCATAATAAACCAGAAATAAACTATGGAAAGAGTATAGTACAAAATTAGGTAGCTGAAGAAAAGCTAGACATTGAGAGAATGGTGGGGAGACCCAGATAAGCAATATGCCAGCAAATCTGGGAATGACTTTAGTGGCCTGAAGCTGGACACCCCGGCTCCATCTTTAATGCTGAGAAGTGTGTGGTTGAGGACTGAGTCTTAGTGTTCCCTAGATGATACCCATGCCCATGGATGACATTTCACATGAAAATCCCCGTCTCCATCCCATTTCTCACAGATATCAATCAGGCATACTGTTTCTATCAGGGTTTGTGTATCAGTAAAGCATAACCCTTCTCAATAGGGCAAGGCCAACATAAAGAGAGTAAGAGTGAGAGAGGGTGAGATGGTACAGAAAACAGGTGGACTGTCCCTGCTCCTCACCCTTCTCTCCCCCACTTTCTGCTTCTGCTCCCAAAGCAAACAGTCAGCAAAGAAGATCTGAAACTTGAGAACCAGCAGAACCCACTAATCAGAATTAGGGCACTGCATCCTCTAGGTGATAATTATGCAGACAGTCGCGCGTTGTTTACAAACACCTGCCCCTGTTCCAAATGTCTAATGTTTTCTTTTGATTCTTGAACACATTTATAATTCACTTTTTCTTAGAACTTGTGTTCTATTAATAAGAAAGACATGGTTTTCTTTTACGTTATAAAAAGCCATTTTTTATGTGTGACAAACTATTTTAATATCGTATGCTGTCTGCTTTGTAATAAGCAGCCAGAATCTGAAAAATAACTTCTATAACTTCAATATACGAGCTTGTGTTTATTCTGACATAACGATCAAGCTGAAAAGATAGTGAGCTCTCCATCTCTAAAAGCCCTCAAAGAAAGGCAAATGAGCCTCACGTCAGAATAGTTGAGCATGGATTCCTAAATCCAGCAGAAGAGTGGACTAAATAACTTCTCCATTTTATTTCAGCTCCAGGAATTCACAGCTGATACCTATTTCCAAAATTTTTTGAGCTGAAATACAGTAAAATATATACTATAAGTCTGCTAAACTGGAATTTGAAACTAAAACTTCTGAGAACTCAAGATTAAATGATTCCTAATGTAATGCCTAATAAGGCATTAGAAGACGTAGTAATGAGCAATGCTCACTGAGAGTTTTCTGAGCTCATTCATACTGTTTGGGACAAATTTGCTGAGTGTGGCAGTGTCAACGGTTGTAGTTTTTAGAGCCAGTTTAATGTTCTTCTTTCTAAAACTGAGTTTGTAGTTTGTTTCTCACTTGCCTACGGAAGCCCTATAGAAAACATTTAGTTTCTGAGTCTGGAGCATTTCTATCATAGGCAGCCCTTAACACAGACAGTACCATGTACCTAGTAGGTATGACATAAAATGTATGGATTGAAATGAAGACTTTGGGACAGAAAGTCCTTATCCAATCCTATCTTAAAATGTCTTATCTCTTGCTAAATAATGAAATATATGTCCTGATGGAGATCTAATTCGATAATAAAAGAGGAATAAAACACAACAATAAGGAACAGAAATAGCAACAATTCAGTTCCTCTTTGTGTGGAGAAAAGCAATCCTCCACCTACATTTTTTCCTCACAGAAGAAAAATGTGGCCTGTAACTTTAGTATTCAGCTCAAATAGAGAGTAGGCAAGATAGAAGCAGCAAGCTATTTGCCTGGAATCCAAAATTGTCAGATCTTAACAATTTATCAAAGTGTAAAAGAAAAAGAAAAGAAAGCCTTCAATCCTCTTAATATTTAAGGATAATACATATCACTCTTCATCTAGAAAATGCAGTGTAATTGCTGTCTACCTTTTCTCTTTGGATTTTTCAGGACCTTGGCCTCTCCGAGCCCCAGAACTGCAGCAGTGTTAACCACTCCCCCCCTTGCCGCCCCTCAAAGATCCCAACAGCTCTCTCTTATGATTAAAAAAAAAAAAAAAAAAAAATCATGTGACTCTTCTCCTGCTAGGTCCTCTTCAATTTTTTATTTCTAGCTCATCTAAACTTTTCAAATAATTTTTTTTGCCATCATATTCACCCCCCTCATTTTAATATTCTGCAGTTAAGCTTCTGTCCTCATCTTGTACTGATATTGTTTTAAGGGCACAAATAATCATCTGCTTGTTAAATTAGTCTGTGTTTTCCTTCACCTTTCTGCTATATGTTCTATTATCAGCCACTCCTTGCTTCTCCCATGCCTTAGATTCTGTCACGCCTCAGCCTTGAATCTCTTCTAAGTCCTCTGACTCCTCCTCCTCCGCCTCTTTCGCTAGTATTTCTCAGTCCTCCCATTCCATAAAGTGAGCTTTTCCCTCAAGATGCTGACTTTTGCCCTCATTTTGTTCTTTATACCTTCACCCTCAGAGATCTTATCAACTCCCAACCTCCCAAGGATTAAGTCAATGTGCCAGCAAATCTCTAAAGAGTAATAAAAATGTAAATATAATATATATAAATTTAAATAAATAGTTTCCTCCTGAAAACATCTCTTTATCTTTTGGTCAACTTTTGTCTTATCCTTGGCCCCAATCCTAGCCAGCAGGTATTTTATTCTTTCTATCGTTCATTTTCTTTCCTTCCTTTCTGGTTTCACTTTCACCCATTATGTAACTGGTGGAACTTTCAAGATGGCTTCCTTCAGTTTTCTTAGCTTTTGACCCTAGTCTCTTGTCTCTCATCCTATCTGGTTTTCATTGCTCTGTGTGTGTGTGTTTTATGTGCACATATCTTCTTTCCCAACTTCACTGTAAACTCTGCAAGGCAGAAAGTATATTGGATATTTGCAGTATAACCTATAGACCTAGCAGAGGGAGTTATTCACACTTAATATTGAATAGATACTTGCAAGCCTAATGATAATAGATAAGAACGCAGTCACCATTAGGAGCATGGATAAGAAATGTAGTGTACCCTATATGTACACAAGATATATGTGTATATACATATATATGTGTATGTAATATATTTTATCATTTCGCTAGTGCTGCCATAACAAAGTACCACAGACAGAGTGGCTTAAACACCAAAAGTTTATTTTCTCCGTTCTGGAGGCTGGAAGTTCAAGATCAAGGTGTTGGCAGCGTGGGTTTCTTCTGAAACCTCTCTTGTAGATGACTATCTTCTCCCCATGTTTTCACATGGTCTTCCCTCTGTACCTCTATGTGTCCAAGTTTCCTCTTCTTATAAGGACATCAGTCATATTGGATTAGAGCCCACCATAATGACCTCATTTTAACTAAATTACCTGTTTAAAGACCCTACCCTACATAGTCACATTCTGAGGCGCTGGGGGTTAGGAATTACACGTATGAATTTTGGGGGAATGAAATTCAACCTATTATATATATATCTATATTTATATAGATATATATATAAAAGAAATTCAAGTAAAGAACATTAAACTTTGAAGAAAAACAAGAACCACACAAAAATTTAGTCAACCGTCCAGCCTAATGTCTGAAGAATTCAGCTGGGAAGGTGTCAACCACAGGACATCAAGGAGGTCATTGGATTCAACGCTGTCCTCTTGGTAAAAACAAGGAAGTAGCTAATAGATCCAATGGGATTTCAGAGGGTGTAATTCATATCAATGTTTATTCCCTTGAGACTTTTTCATGAAACTGAGGTCAATATCTGGAATGCACAATTGACAGAGAAACATGGAGAGCAAGCTTTGGTAATATAAATAAGCTTTCTGTCCTCTTCAGGGGTGTAAGTTACATTTTGATTTCCCTCAGAGCACATATTCTGGCCTTGTGTATCAACAGTTTAGCATTCCAGGCAGACCATCCCTAGGCCTGGGTCATTTATTGATTGTGTTCAGTCGTGGCTTTTACTGATCATTTTTAGTCTTATGTTCGGGTGGCTCTTTCAGCACATTTTAAAGTTTCCTTGCTGGCATCCCTGCTGTTATTTCTTAGGTGACTCATGTTGTAATTTTCCAAACTCACTCTCTTAACAGTAAGAGGAAAAGCATTCATTCAGCTAAAATGGATTTTATGTTCAATGCCATTCTAAACTATCAGTGAAGGAACTGAACACGTTAGTATTTGAAACAAGTACATTGAGAGCAATATAAAAGAGTCCATTTAGGAATTAGCTGCCTACATAACACTCTCGTCAGAAAGTCTTGCCCCAACTGCCCCCGTATTCTCACAGAAACATACTGTGGCTCTCAGCAATCCTAGTCCTTATGAAAATCTGGTAAATACATGGACCCACTTTCTTCCACATCTCTGTACATGGCATTCTGCAGACTGTGCGTGCACACACATATACATACGCTCACTTTGGGTGAAAGATGAAGTATTAGCTAAAACAAAAAAAGCTGAAAAAGTGCAATTGTATTGGGTTTGCTAAAACAAGAATACCTTCTTAATTCTTGTGAACTGTTAAAAATTTTTTATTAATTTTTCACTGTACTGAGAAAAAAATGCAATGTAGAAAAAGAAGGGAACCATAGGGAGATAGGATTTTTTCGGTATATTTATATGAACTAGAGTGGTGATTTTTTTCACCTGAGTGAGCGTGGTCTTCAGGATGGCAGCATTTGAGAAAATTTGACTTAGACAGGCCACTTTCAAACTATCTATGTACCTTAGAATTCCTGATACACACACAGTGTGCCTCCCCTTCTTGGGAATGACCAAGTGTAACAGTGACATTACTGTGCTTGCTTTTTGTGCATATGAAGTGTGGGGACATAAAAAAGAAAACATCCTGGGAAATATTATAGGAATACAAAACATCTATGTGAAAACATCTCTGTCTCTTGGATGACTCACAAGGAAAAATGGATGGAAGAACATAGGAGGAGAAAGGGGGAATGAGAGGTGAAAGTAAGGAAAGTCATCAAAGTTGGCAAAGGGGTGTGATGTGGTCCATATTGAAATTCTTAAATTAAAATATATGGATAAGGGAAGATTTGTGAATTTGCTCACGTAGTATGCATGACTTGAACTGGCAGAATAAATAAAGGAATGAATGCAGAGTAACTTATTGTGCCAAGACTTTGTAGAGGAAGCCAGGGTCTGAAATTCAGGTAGACTGGCAGAGGATTAGTTTGCACCATACTAGGCATCAAGGGAAAAAAGGACAGCAGGAAACAAGGAGAGGGCAGTGCCGTCTGTAAAAGTAGGTAAAGAATGAATTCCAGGAAGCGGGTAATCAAGAAGCTGGACCAGGGGACTAAAGAGAAAATGTGGTCAGTAATACATCTCCATGCTCAGCTGTTTGAACCAAGGACCTATACCAAAAGTGATATTTGATAGCAATGATAATGAATCTTAATCTCTTAAATGTTCATCTCTAGTAAATTAGATGATCTTTCTTGATGTCTTTGAGCCATCACTGGCTATTCATTTAGTCCACATTAATAAGAAAATCTCCCAGGTTCCACTGGGTTGAATTGGCAGCTTTTTAAGATTGATCATCTAACAGTCACAAGGCTCAGTCCAGCTCAATCTATAAATTCTGAGCTCACTCTTGTACTCCTTCCTCAAGAAAAATGCCAAAAGCTACTCTCTTTGATTTCCATGAGTTTTTTCCCCCAGTATAAAGATTTTGTGATCAGATTCCTAAATATCTTAGATATCATGCAATATAAAATGTACAGTAGCTATAAACACACACAAACGTGTGTGTGCATGCATAAAAGCCAGGTGATTATGAAATAATGACATTGCACCTTTTTCCTATGAAAAGCACTATATATTCTAAATATATTCTTAAGTTAAGCTAGTGATGTTTGCCCTCAGTTATTTTTTACTGAAGGCTTTTCATTTCTCATTTTCTCTATTTAAATACTGAAATTCTCATCATTACTTTTGTCTTTGTTTTTGTCAGAGGACAAAAGAGATCTTTGGTTATGCTTAACATTCACCAAAATCTTTGTTCACAGTTGAACTTGCAAGGTATGGTGTGGTTATCAAAATTACTATAAATTGAACCTGCATGAGAAATTGTCAGGCACAAATAAAGAATGTTCTGTCACTTTTAAGAAATTAATTCTCTTTTCTACACTGTGTAAGTCTGTACAATTGTTGTGCATTTTGTAGACTAACTGCCAAATAGCGGAAGATATATTATTAGTGATTTGCAGTATTTTATTGTTAAGATTTTCACTGCTTTCTCAATGGTTTCCTGACTTTCAGAGGATTTTTTTTCCTCTTCTTCTCATTTCCTCCCAGGGTAGCATTTTAAATAGATGTTATAAATCTCTGCCAAAGGCACATTCATAGCTCTGCTTGAATGGTTTCATTTAGACCAGGACTACCCTTACTTTTCAAGTCTCTTCAAGATCTTTATCATGGTGAAATAACACTTTGTTTTCACTAAAGAATCAAGCACAACTTCCTAAAAAGCCCCAAAGTAACTAAATATAGATGATTTCTTTGATTTTGGAATAGATCCAATATTAAACCACATTATTAAATTAACTTGAAATTTCTACTTGAAATCCAAACAGGGATTTTAATTAGTTTTCTTTTTTTAAGGAGAGAAGGGAACAATCTGAATATATATATTTTTCATACATCCACTATTTTAACTCTATAAATCAAACACGTTTGACGCCTGAATGCTGCAAAAAATTTTTAACAGAGGCAAACAAGATGCTGGTATCTTGTTTTGAAATTTTAGTCTAGTGTTTTCTAAAAGACCGGTGATGACTGTGGTGTGTTTTTTTCTTAAAGCTTCCAAGATCTCTAAATCAGGCCACAAATATTTCTTTAAAACGCACTAAATCCAGCAGAGAAATATATTGAGTCAGAGATTCAGAAAGGGAAAATGAGAAATAGAAATCCTTCCCAAATTCCATTCCAGACAAGTAGACATCAAGAATACTAATTTTTCGAAAGGTGTCATAATTTTTCAAAATTTTAGCCTCAGGGCAGCTATATACTATTCTTCTTGATCTGTTTCATGTTCAGTAAGAATGGTTTATTCATGCGGTTATAAGCGACAGGGGAATGCAGATCCTAATGACTTACAGGATTTTTTCCCAATTGAATAGATTTCCTAACAGATATATCTATCTTTGGGGCAAAAAAAAAAACATCAAGTGAATCAGAGATAAGATAACCTTTCTTTTTCAGAATTTCTCTTGTAACATCAGTCACTCTGTTCTCTCCATATAACGATGAAAAACAACCACTTTTAGTTTTACAAAAGCGCCTGTCTTCACAATGTCTCATTTTCATGACTCATTAAACTGCCTTTATAATAATGCACGTGATCCATATTACAGCTCCCACTGTGTGCTGTCACATTTATTCTCGTCATTTTAATTTTTTAGTATTTCAAATAATAAAAAATAATAATTTAGTAGTATTCTCAAATGCTAATCTGCAGACTGTGCCTATAGATTTTGTGGTAGACTCTAAGAGCCCCTTGAGACCCGCATTTAGAAGCCAGGGGTATTTTCCATATACTTTGAAAATGCATGTTTGTATTCATGTTCATTCGTGAAGACTAAAATGTCAGAGAAAGAATACCCTCTTTGTCCAGTAAATACAAACTGTTTTTATTTTAGCACATGCTCTCCTTTTCTCAGCTGAATGTTTATGTAGTTATAATTTGGAGGAGATGATTCTATGGTCCTTGTGTAATAAAAATTCACATTAAATTTAAAAAGAATTTTACCCAAGTAAAGTGAGGAATTAGTGGCATTCCTGACTTTAAGTGCTTTTCCTATTATTTCATTATATTAACAGGTGTATGGAAAGTAATTTAAAAGTCCCTATCTCATTGCAACTCACATTTTGTAATCCTAAATACCAGAATTAAAATGTTATAAATGAACTGTATCCCTTTGAAGGGCATATACAGTGCCCTTCACTGTATATAAAATTTTTATTGCAGCTAGGAATGCTACTAGAGGGAAGTAACTATGCCAAAAATTTATATATTTTATATATATAGTTTTTTGCCTTTTTGACTTATCTATTTAATACCACCTTGTTGTACCAAAGCTTTGGATGGTCAAAAGTATAAAGACATTGAAATTGGGATCAAGAGATGGAAAAAGGCAACTGTTGCAAGCTCTTAATACCAGCGGTCCAGGCAGGTGACAAAATGAGAAGGTGAACCAGATGGGCCTGGAGAGGCCACGCCTTCCCTGAGGGACAGCTGCTCCTGCTTGAGCAGGCCACTGCCTCTAGGGAACACACGCCTAAGATCTGAGTTCTTAAAGGATAGCAGAAATATAGATTTCCTGGTTTATAAATGTCAGAAACTCAGTTTTTTAAAAGCTTCAGGTTTGAATCTCTGAGGTTAGAAGTCAATTGGTGGTTTTGCTTTGAGGGGTGGGGACAGCCAGGACGGGACGTGAGCAGCATTGCTGGGAATGGATATATAATAGTTCTAGCTTAGTTCTAGGATGTCTCAGGATTTCTACCCAGGGCCCTTGCGGAAACAATGCTGAGCATGTTTTTCCTGGGTGGGTCCCTCAGACTGGAATCTAGGATCAGAACCTTAGAGGCCACTAAGTTTGGACCCGTCATCTTAAAATTGAATTTAGTAGGAGGTTGCTTATAGAAAGCAGAGCCGAGCACTTTTCACCCCACTATTTATCTGGGAGGATGGAACATGAGTGTTTCACAGCTGCATTCACTCCCACCTCCTCCTGACATCTGTGGGCTACAGGAACCCAAGCTTGTGAAGAAAACTGCCTTCACTCACCAATTACAGTGAAAACTTTAAAGCGGGTGGAGGAGGGAATGGCAAAGTAGACAGGAACCGGAAGAGGGCTGAATTAAATTTATACTATCGCCTAATGTGTATTTTTAAATTTTCCTTATCTAATTTCTTTAGGTTTGGGACATAATAACCCACTGACCTGGGTGGCAGTATTTTATTCAGTATTGCTTCATGTAACAATATCTTGGGGTTTCAGAGCATTATCTCTTGTGCTAAGTTTAACAAACCAAAATTAAAAGGTGTGTAGTCATAAAGCAAAGTAACTTGTGTGTTGTTCTAAAGCAAGGCAATAACACATTAATCAAAGAGCAGCTTCTCATAAGCCAGCACAGAAGATTCTTCTGAAGGACACAAGTCAAAGCTGACAAATGTTATTTAACCCTAAAATTAGGAGCTAGCTCGCATTTGTAGGCAATGTTTATTTTCACAAAGCTAAATTCAGTCATACAATAGCTAGAGAAACTTCTCTCTTTCTAAAGTAACAATTCAGTTAACATAAATAATGGATAATAGAATTTTAAGCGCATGCTAGAATAAATGTGTACTAGGATATGATAAATTTATGGAATGAAATAAATATCTGAGGTGAATGAGTATGCATAGCGCAAGAATAAATAGAAACTTAGATTCTAAAATTTAATTATTACCACTACCACCAAAATATACATTTAATATCTGATATACATAAATATATTGAAGAATTTGGTAGAATATTTTGTGAGATAAGGCTGTAGATTTTTTTAAACCACACCTCCAAGAACATTTGACAAGCGTTTACTATTTGCAAGGGGACATACAGAGTCACTATTGAAGAGCTTTCTAGCTCACTGAGCCCAAAATCCTCAAATGCTAGGATAAGTCAGCATGAAGTGAAATAAAATTGTTACTTTGTTATTTTAATGTACATTCATTTTAATGCAAAAAGCTTGCCTTTTATGAGTTTAATTTATTCTCTAGGAAAAATAAATGTCACAATTTTTTTTTTTTAAGTAGAGAACTGAAATCCTTCCAGATGAAATCTGTTATTTCAGATGTCATGCCTGGAGTCAGACCTTGAGCAAGTTTTTAAACTCACTGTTCCTCAGTTTATTCCTGTGTAAAATGAGAATAATAACAGTACTAATTTCATAGAGATCAGTGGGAGCATCTAACAGCTCAATAAGTGGTTATTATTATCATTACTAATAATAATATTATTATTGGCATTTTAGACACTTCTAGTCAGAGAGAGGCCTCTAAATTTCATGTTTTGGTTGTGTTCCTGAATTTTCATAAAGGCTCTTCACAGTGGATTGTATCTCCCATTATCAGTCACAAAAAAATACAGATTCTTGTCAAAGATTCCAACTTTTAAATCCTTGATATTAATCCTTACCAAAAGGCTGGTTGTGGCAAAATAATGGGGCATTAAAACTACCCATTCATCTATTGGAGGGATTCCAGATGTAAGGAATGGGCTTCTAGGAATAAAGAATGCCACTAGATCTTCAATTTTACATAGAATTTAGTTCATTAAATATGTTACAACTGTAATTTTGTGTCTGTATTTTTGGAGACAGAAGTTCCAACCACAGCTGTCATCTGATTCTCAAAAAGATATATGGGGGGCTGGCCCCATGGCCTAGTGGGTAAGTTCGGCATGCTCTGCTTTGACAGCCTTTGACAGCCTGGGTTCAATTCCCAGGTGTGGACCTACACCACTCGTTAGTAGCCATGCTGTGGCAGTGACCCACATACAAAATAGAGGAAGACTGGCACAGATGTTAGCTGAGGGTGAATCTTCCTCAAGCAAAAAGAGAAAGATTGGCAACAGATATTAACTCAAGGCGAATCTTCCTCAGTGAAAAAAAAAAAGATATATGGCCCCAAAGCTACATTTTGGTGAAATCTTCTGTATATTTTAATTTTACCCTTGGATCAACCCAGGCCCTCAGACAATTGTATATGTGGACTATAGTAGTTTGGTCTTTCTTAGAATTTTATACTGAATTAAATATTGGAATTATGTCATTTGTATCTAGTTTCAATGGTTTCTTATGTAGCTCATTGTCTAGAATAATCTTTACAAGAAGCTTTTCCAATACTCTAGTTATGAAGACTTGATAAGATAAATTTTACTTATACCTCAGTGTCATGAAAAGTTCCTGAAAGCTTTCTGTGTTTATCTCATAGACAGGTAAATATTTATTTCTTGGACTGCTAGAAAATCTGCACTACAAGTCATATATAGATTTTCCGTGTTAAATTTATTATGGATTGATTATTTTCCTACCATGATACTGCTTCATCTGGATTTTCCACACATTTTCTTTGAAGAAATAAAAACTGAATAACCTTTCCCCAGTATATACCACCACCCATATTCAATGTCTTTCAGTAAAGTTATGCCTCAGCTTTCCACTCATATACTTATGACTACAAATAAAACACTTCTTTACAAATGTGGTGAATGCTTATGAGATATTTGTGGATTTCAGGTTAAAAATATGTAGCAATATTAAAGTGTACTCTTTCATAGCTTGCTTTATTCTGAATGATTGCCCACTGAATTTCATAGATAGCAAAAGAATGGGTTGGCCTACATTGAGAGACAGTCTGGTTCAATGGAAAGTGCCTCAGTCATGGAGTTAGAAGACTGATTCTAGTCCAGGCTCTGCAACTTTGGGCAGAAATTTATCCTCTCCAGGAGTAGAAGACAATACTGCTACACCTATACGCCTCCTAAGATTGTGTTAGGATGAATAAAATAACGCTGTGCAAAGTGCTGTGCAGAACACTATAGAAATGCAAAATATTGATATAACCTCTAATGTGAAGAAGTAGATTTACCCAACCACTTGCTTAAAAAGGAATCATAACCATGTTCAACCTTATACTTTTAATCTGTGCTTACAGAGCTCTCAAGCAATATAAATTTATTCAGTCTATTATTTAGTCTGCCTTCACCACCTAATAGTTACATGATCTTGGGCAAGTTTCGGAGCCTGCCTGTCCCTCAGTCTTCTCACAAGTCGTTGAGAGGAATAAATGAGACAATGCCAATAAAACCCTTAGTGTAGTATTTGCCACTGTGTGTGAGGGTCAATAAATCTTAGCCATTGCTATTAACATGTAATTCCTTTGCTTAATAGGCATTAAAAAATGAAAGCCCATTTCATATATACACTAAGTGTAAACGGTTTCCTATAATAACAACTGGTGGCTGACAAGATTTTATAAACAATAATTAATGAGATTCTAGGCGCTGATTAAAATGTAATGAAAAAAGTTTTAATTTATAAATTTCTGTTCAAAGTATCCTAGTCACCCAATTTTAGTTTAATGGCAGCGGATGCAGTCGAGGGGTCTTAATGAGGCAGCTGCTAACGTGACTGTGCTGTCAGGTGTGCTCAGTCACCAAGCACACGATCCAACTGTATGTGACAACGACGACAAAACACGATCCTGCAACAACAGAGCCGCGGTCCCCTTCTTACATAAAGCATATGGAGCGGAATGCTTTATTATACTTTCAATTAGATAACACAATTTTAGAAACAGTGGACCAAGTTTCTTGTAAAAATCACAAAGGCATGTTGGTAACATCAGGCTTCAGCATGCATGCCACAGCCCTTGTGTACAATCTCTTTATTGCACACAATTATACCTATTGTAAAGACTAGAATATATGTGTGTCTAGGTCTAATAAAAATAAGTTCATTTTGGTCTGAAGAAAATCAAGATGCATGGTCACTAGAGTTCTTATAGTGCTACTCAAAATCTTCTCACTAGAATTCATTTCTTATAAAAATATGTTATGCAGATATTTATGAATTTTGAAAGGAGAAGGAAATGTCTAGTGGGATTACAACATGATCCTGATAAACAGTCTTAATACTCACATTTTCTGGGAGAGTAGAGAGTTATCTGTCGTCAATACCCACAGAGAAATATAAAATATTACAAGCAAACAGTTTTTATTAAAATGTTCATAGAAAGTGGCCAACACAAATACCAGAAAAACAGTTTGACTGTATACAAACAAATATAAAATTGTTTCAAAAAGATTCTGGGAAAATCCTGTTTAACTAAGCACTAGGATGAAATGAAAGAAAAGCTTCTTCCTATCAAATATCCCTCCCCAGAGCAAGCATTAGAACCCAAATAAGATGCAGTACGTGACAGCTGGTCCAATCACATACTAATTTATCTCGTCATTGTTCCTAAGGAATACTTGATTTGGGATAGAACAACCTCCTGATTGATTCCCCAAACAGAATTAACTTCAAAATGAACAAGAAAGGAGCTAAGTAAATTTCTCTACCAGATGAGGTCCTTAGGCATTGTCCTTTTACATATTGGAGGAGAATGTCACAGCACCCTTTCAAATATAAATTCCCTGTCACTTCCCACTGTTATTAAGACCAAGCCAAGCGACTGATTGTGAGAGAAAAACCAGTTCCTAGCCACAAATATGCTCACCAATAACCAAGTAAGAAAAACTCATCCTAACAATTTTGGCAGCAAGAGATCTTCGTACCACGGGCCTTATTAATGATGGTCTATAGCAGTAGATTTGTTGAATCCTAAAATGGAAGGGCACTGAAATATATATAAGTGACCAGACATAAATAAGCCAAAGGTGTAACCAGACCATTATCCACACCCACATGTGACACCACGGAAACCAAATGTTGGTTCTCTGATCCTTTGCCCACTTCCTTAGAAGGAAATCAGGCCTTTTGTCTGCAGTCTCACCCCTCAACCCATTATTCCTCGAGGAGGAAGAGGGGAACATTTTCTCATAAATCGTCAGAGCAGTGCAGTCTCCCTACACGAATGCTCCCTTGACCACTGCTGCCTGCTGCCTCTGGATGGCTGCCCACACCAGTCCCAGCCTCCAGCAAACTGCCCACCTTTGCACTCTTCTCTGTGACTCCTGAGAAACTTGTACCCCTCATAAGCAGATAATTCAAAGAGCAGAGTTTTTGAAACTCTAATATATAAGGGTATGCTGCCAGGGGACCCCAAACCTCATTGAACATCAGGAGCATCTGGTAAACTTTTTGAAAAATGGATTTGGGGATCTCACCTCCAACCAATTTAATGTGAAACTCCAAGAGTAGATCTCATGAAATCTGCATTTTGAACAAGTTCCCCACAATAAAGTCATATAGTAAGGGTGCAAAAAATAGTTGTTGAACTAATTCCTGGACAGATAGTACAACTCTAGTACACAGATTGGCATTTGGAAATTACAGTTTACTCAACAGCCCTTTTTTTCCTGTGGTAGAATACCTACTTCATTGCCCCAAACATACAGAGACAAAGACGTCCTTAAACATTCAATAACACACTGGATATTGGTGTGTCAGAAATACAGAAGTACCTCTAGACAGAGATGTTGCCAAAGTCTCCTGCATCCCAAGCGTAACAGGCCCACTCAGTCCCCACTAAAACCCACAATGGAAATCGGTACTTAAATTTCCCTCTTAAAGAAATTGTTCTGTCATTGTCAATATCGCAAAGGATACGTTGAGTCTTAGAGATTGCTAAGTCAAAATGATTTCAATGATATTTCTTAATCCCATTTTTGAGAGGCCACAGTGTAAAAAGAACCAAACGTTAAAGTGATCAAGTGAGTTTCCTTGAAACTACACTATGAGTTCCTCAAAAGGTAAAGCTTTGTGTCTATAGCACCCAGCACATGGAAGGCACTCAAATACGATGTGGAGGGAAGAAAGGGAGGGAGGCAGGCAGGCACAGAGACTGAGGGACAGAGGGAGGAATCTCTGAGTGAATGAATGAATGAATGACTCTTGTTAACATGGGCCTTATGTTTCCCTTTTTGCTAAACTTTATGTAACCAGAAGGTAAATTTTCTCACCCTGCTCATTATTATGATGGTAAATGAATTTTTCCAGACAGTCTGCTTTTTGATAAGTGCAACTTTGTCCCTCTATTTACTTAGATGTATTGTATTTCTCAAGAATGTAAGGCAGAATGTATCCAATTTTCCCTGAAGAACTCTTTCATAATTATGTTAACTTTTGGGCTTTTTAATGAATTAAGTATTAGCCAAACTATTACCAAAATGTTATTCATGTAGGAAAATTATGATACCAGCCAATATATACTTAGAAAGTGGTAAGGCAGAGATACATCGGTTTCAAAAACGTGAAGAATGAGTATGCATATTTTTAGTAGGCAGTTATATGTTAAAGGAGAAACTAATATTTTGTGTTAGTAAAAATTAGGGGCCAGCCTGGTTGCATAGTGGTTAGGTTCATGCGCTCTGCTTTGGTGGCCCTGGGTTCACAGTTTTGGATCCCATGCACGGACCTAGCACCACTGGTCAAGCCATGCTGTGGCAGCATCCCAAATACAAAATAGAGGAAGATGGGCACAGATGTTGGCTCAGGGCTAATCTTCCTCAGCAAAAAGAGGAATTTGGGAATGGATGTTAGCTCAGGGCCAATCTTCCTCACACACACACAAAATATTACAAAAAACCTTATTGCAGAGATTATCATGCCGATTTTTCAGGTAAAGGAAAGAGGTCCAGAAAGGTTCTGAATCTCCAGAAAGTCCCACAAATTATATGTCCAAGCCAGATTTTGAGTTCAATGTGTTTGACTTCAAAACTTATGATCTTACCAAGTAAATATTATTAGGAATCTGGATCAGGATTGAAAAGAGTTATTTGCATATGGCTGATAAATCAAATCTATATAATGCTACCCAGTAAGTATTTATTGCATCCTACTGTGTTTACTATGTGTTAGTTCCTATTGAGTTTCTGCATAGTCAAAAACCAGAAAGATCCAGGGGCTGGCCTGATGGCTTAGCAGTTAAGTTCACGTGCTCTGCTTCGGCAGCATGGGGCTCGCAGGTCCGGATACTGGTTGTGGACCTGGCACCGCTTATCAAGCCATGCTGTGGCAGGCGTCCCACATATAAAATAGAGGAAAATAGGCACAGATGTTAGCTCAGGGCCAGGCTTCCTCAGCAAAAAGAGGAGGATTGGTGGCGGATGTCAGCTCAGAGCTAGCCTTCCTCAAAAACAAAGTTAAATAAAACAAACAAAACCCAGATAGAGCCAATGTCTACCCTAAAGAAGTCCATGGTCTTCATGGAAGGATAAAACCAAGCTCATGTGATTATACTACGTTGTGTTAAGAATTGAGAGGGAAGTAATCATAGTTAACATGGGTCTGAGGACTGTATACTAACCTCACAGGAAACTCAGAAAACTGAGTCTTGCAGACACTAAGTAACTTATCCAAGACTGAAGTTCAAACTCAGGCAGTCTGTTTCTGACACTTATACTTAATTACTATTGTATATTCCTTCCCAGGTTAGAAAGTGAAGGAGAGACTGGAATAAGGGAGATCAGTTAGGTTACTGCAATAATCCACGTGAAGGATGGTGAGGACCTGAACTAGAATGACAGCCGTGGAACTGGAAAGGAATTAGACAAGAGATGCTTGAGGGAGAGAAATGAGAGCACTCGATGCCTGATTGGATGTGGAGGAGGCAGCAAGAGGTACTGAGAAGAGACAGGGAGGAGTCAAAGATCAAGGGCTCTAGCAAAACGAAGAGAAGAATGGTATATCCTTAAGGAAGACAGAAAATACAAAATCAAGAGAGATTTGTGGGGAGGAGAAATAGGCTTAACTTTTGACAGGTTTAGTTTAAATAAAAGGTTTTATCGATGCAGTGAGATTTCTAATCAGTTAAGACTTGGAAATAAAAATGACCCAAAAGACATATTGGGCAGGAAAGTCAGCTGGTGAAAATTCTATTCATCATATTTGGAAGGATACATATGTTGCTTTGTTTCCCTTATTGAAACTCTCTATCACCAGTCAGAGTGCATTCCTTACTGGGATCTTACACTCTTGGGGTGTGCAGCACTTCCTGGACCTTAAAGGGCCCGGAAATTCTCATTATATAATGACTGACAAAGACTTTCTTTCAGGAAAGCAAGACAAACCTAAATAATTTCCATCCTAAAGATCCTGGGAGTGTGTCCCAAAACCTAACTGGTTTTTTTTTTGGTTTTAATTTTCACGCTGAAGAAAGCTATTTTGGAACTATAAATATTTTTAAATTTCATGAGAGTCAAGCCCTGGTTAGTCTTGTTTCATGAGTTGCCTTGTTTTTGTAGAAGCCAGCCTGTGCTAAATTGCCAGAAGCTGTGATTTACGTAAGGAAGCATGGGCCTCAGTCCCTAGAGGACGCCTCTTGAAGTCAAGAGGCCCATCTGGGCTTGATGTGGGAGATTTGTTTGCCAATGTTATAAAATGCCTCCACAAAAGTATTTAGCCTCCCCCAAATAACATGTGGATTTTCATCCAGAGAGCATGCATCAACCGCAAACCGTTGGCACTTCCAGTTCTGCAGTAAAAGGCTTTATTTATTTATATTTCCTTTTTCTTTAGGAACTAAAGTCATTTCATTGAGGAAGAGTTTATCTTCCTTTATGACAAAGCTTAATATGTTGATTTTTTTTGTAAAAACTCAAGAACGTTTGTGGGAATATTAGCTCTAACCCCAAAAGGTAGTTCTTTTTATGTGTGAATAATGGAAATATCTTACTGCTTAGTAATTTTAATGCATTTATGTGGCAGCTCCATATTCTTCTGGTTAAATTATCTTTTCATACAGGGAAGAAACACGGTTTTTGAAGTTCTTTAGGTAGGATTGCTGGGTCTTTTGATAGTGGTATGTTAAGTTATGAAACTGACAAACTGTTTTCCAAAGGGGTTCTGTATTTTGCATGCTCACAAGCCGTGGGTGTGTGTTCCAGTTCCGTTTCTTGTCAAGACTTAATATTGTCAGGGATTTGGGGGAAAGGAGACAGGGGTGGTTTTCTTCCTTTTTTTTTTCCACTTTAGTCAAATAGTTGTTCAGACCTTCTGCTAATGTTTTTAAACTGGATTGTGTATGTTCTTATAATGAGAATTGAGAGTGCTTTGTATATTCTAAACAGAATACCTTTATAGTGTATTTTCCTACAAATATTTTCTCCCAAGCTTCCTTTCTATTTTCTTAATAGTGTCTTTTAAAGAACAGAAGTTTTTTGTTGTTGTTGCTGCTTTTGCTGAGGAAGATTCACCCTGAGCCAAATCTGCTGCCAATCTTCCTGTTTTTTTTTTTTTTTTTTTGTATCTGAGCTGCCATCACAGCATGGCCACTGACAGACAAGTGGTGTAGGTCTGCAGCCAGGACCAGAACCTGGGCCACCGAAGCGGAACACACTGAACTTAACCACTAGGCCACCAAGGCTGGCCCTAAAGAGCAGTTTTTAATTTTTTGAACACCAAATTATGTAAGTTTTTATTCAATTCATAATCATGCTTTTAGTGTCATGTTTATGAAATCTTTCACTACCCAAGGTTATGAAGATTTTTTTCCTATGTTTTGTTTTACAAGTTTTGTTGTTTTACATTTTACATTTCGGTCTCTGATCCATTTGACATAATTTTGTATATGGTGTGAGGTATGGATTGAGGATCATTTTTTTGAAATATGGCTGTCCAATAGTTCTAGCACTATTTAGTCAAAAGATTATCATTTTTTTCATTAAATTGTCTTTGCATCTTCATAGAAAATCAATTGATCGTATATGCATGGGTCTATTTCTAAACTCACTATTTGGTTCCGTTAATATATTTCTCTATCCTTTTGCCAATCCCATGCTGTCTTGATTACTGTAGCTTCAAAGTAGGTCTTGAAATCAGACAATGAGTCCTCTAACTTTGCTCGTCTTCTTCAAAATTATTTTGTCTATTTTGTATTCTTCGCACATCCAAATAAATCTTAGAATGCACATATTTATTTCTACAAACAAATTCTGCTGAAATTTTTACTGGGATTGCACTGAATCTCTAGACAAGTTTGTAGGAACATTGACATTTTAACAATATTGGCTCTTCCTCAGTATATTTCTCCATTTATTTAGGTCTTCTTTGATTTCTTTCATCAATCTTTTATGGTTATCAGCATACAAATCCTGGACATTTTGCTAGATTAACACTTATATATTTCATGGTTTTTGGTGCTATGTACTTTTTAAATTTTTAAGTTGTTAGTATATGGAAATAAAATTAGTTTTCGTCTGTTAACTTTGCATCTTGCCAACTTGCTAAACTCACATATTGGTTCTAGTAGCTTTGATGTAGATTTGTTGACGTTATCTATGTAGACAATCATATCTCAGTGAATTGAGAAAATTTTATTTCTTTTTTTCTGATCTGTATGCCTTTTTTTTTCTTGCCTCATTGCACTGGTGTCCAGTAAAATGATGAATAGAAGTGGTAGAAGCAGACATACTTGCCTTGTTTCTGATTATAAGGAAAAAGCATTGTCCTTCACAATCGAGTATGATGTTAAATCTAGGTTTTCAGTAGATTCCCTTTCCTAGGTTGAGGAAATTACCTTCTCTTCCTGCATTCTGAGAGTTTTTATCGTGCAAGGTTGTGAATTTTGTCAACTTACTTTCTGACGTCTATTGAGATTAGATATGGTTTTCATTTTTCTTCTTTAGTCTATTGAAACTGTATTTCTTCACTTAAAGAACTTTGTAAGAGTTCATATTGGATAATCACAGGATGAAACTTCATGTCAGAGAGTTTACATACTGTATATTAACGGGTTGAAATCAGACTTCAAACATCCAACGCCACTCCACCCTTCTGTATACACTGAGCAGATAGATACAGAAAAGCCTTCTTAGTGTCAGTAAATCCTAAAGAAATCATCCAAATTTTAATTTTTTAATAATTTAGTTCTACTCTTTCAGGTTCAAAATTTAGCATACTAAAATTAAATATTGTCCCATCATCTCTTACAGTTTTATTGGATGTGTAAAATACTCAAAAATATCTCATTGGAATGAGCTCTACTGAAATCCAACTTCTGTGGACAAAGTATTCGATATTTAAGAATGCCAGCATTTCCAAATGGCCCTCAAACTTCATTAGCTTTTAATTTCAGATAATCTACTAAGTGTTCATTCAAAAGAAAACCAGTAGACTGTGAAAGTAAATTGTAAATTGATTTTCCAAAATAGAGGGGATGAACAATGATGTGTTTAATTACCAGATGAGCCTCATTGCTTATATTAAGACATCATTTGCCATCACTTATTAGAGATTTGAGGAAATTGATTGTAAATTTCCTTTGTTCCTAATTCTAAATAACTTCATATGTGATTTTCAAAATTTAGTATGATATACAGAAATGGGAAAATATCTTAATGTGGTTTATGTATTATCTCAATGAATGTTAATTGAAGAACTGAATGAATCAATGAGTCATGTATTGGTTTTTACTGAAAAAATGTAAATATTCCATTATGTATAATTCCCTAATTTTGGTCCAATTTTATTGACATTTTTGTATTAGTATATTTTTATTAAGATTTACCGTTTATTTGACAAATCA
Organism: Equus przewalskii; assembly: GCF_037783145.1. Taxonomy (NCBI): domain Eukaryota; kingdom Metazoa; phylum Chordata; class Mammalia; order Perissodactyla; family Equidae; genus Equus; species Equus przewalskii. The sequence goes on from NC_091834.1 coordinate 77,103,145, forward strand.
GATATATGTCTTTAGCACTATATCTTCAATCAATAAGCACTTTAAGCAGTTTTTTTCTACGCAAATCCTTGTGCTAGGTGCTGGGAATGCAAAAATAAATGAAACGTTGTCTACCTTCTTGGAGTTTCTATGCTATTCTGCTGAGTGAATCAGATGCATAAATAGTAGTTACAATATTGTAAATCCCTTTAGAGTACGGACTACATTGTATTTACTTATATTTGTGACCATTGTGTTAAAACAATGCTTGCCACATAGCATGCCCTCCCATGCCTCATGCTACAGTAATAAAATTCTAAAAAAAGATGGAGGGGACACAGAGGATCCAATGACCCATTCTTCCTAGAGAAGTCTGTTTAGAGGAGATGACATTTGAACTGAATCCCATAAGTGGGAGAAAGAAAGAAAGGACATTCGAAGTAGAACACCATAAGCAAAGGTGATTGAATGCTGGGTAAAATGGTTTCCAAGACTCAGGTGACTCTACCATGTAGGACAATGGTTGTAGAATTGGGCATTCTTAACAAGAGCTAATCTGTGGACAGAGAATGGAGATTTGGCCTTCCTGCTTAGGATCCACTTCTCTGGAGAAAATGCAGGTGATAGCTGAAAAAACCTAACTCTATGTTATGTTGTATAGCCTACAGCATATTAAGCTAGTAACATATGATTCAAGAGTTGTACATCACAACAGTCCTGTAGTACTGCCAAACCACCCTGATCAATCCTTTGTGCCTTTCCTCACCCAAACTCCCTGTAATAGTCCACTACTAAAAGCATTAAGACTTCTCACCAACAGTGAGCTATACTATCCCTTGGAATACATAACCCCTTCTCACTTAGCTAATTTATAGGTCCACCTGCTCACATGTGAGGCCAATATAGAATTCCATTCAGTGGTTTTTGCAATTTGATCAGCTTGAAGAGGTGGATAAGGGAAATCTTCAAGTATAAAACTGTCCAATGAAGATAAGAGCATATAATTTAGGACATGCAGCACGAGACAGCGTTAGTTATTGCTCTTCCCTATGCTCTGAACAAAAGCTGCAGAGCTCCATACCTACTGACAGAATTATGGCCCCCACTTGAAGCCTTTTGTGGTACAGATGTAAATAATAAAGTCATGTAAACAGCAGTAAGGGAAAATTTCAAATCGTCTCCATTTATCAGATTTCCTCATTTTAGAGAATTCATGGGTGTTAAATGTGTTATTATGGAAAAATGTTAGACCTCAGTGATCATCTAAATGTGGCAAAATTCCTCATCAGTCTATTACCTCTTTTTTTCTACAAGTACACCTCCGAGCTTTAGTGTCCTTTTTTCTTGTTTGTTTTCTTCTTTGTCATCCCAGTCCAGCTGCAAGGGCTTGCTGCAGTCATCTATCCAGTATGCCTGGACAGAGCTATGTGGTTTCCAGTGTTCCGTGACCCAAACTCAGCCTTAGGAAGTTGTGGAGATGCTGAGCAGAGGGGGGGATTAATGCCAGTAACATAGATGAGGGCACCCCGCTTAAGCTACAGTAGTAAAACTTGAATGTTTCACAGTCTTCGGAATATTTCATTAAAATTATAGAGTATGAGTTTATAACCTAAAGCACGCAGGAGATGTGTGAAGAGAATCCCTTTTAGAAATGTCTCCTGCCTCATAAAACAACCATCTCAAATCTCTGGAGGAATAAATGTCCAAAATTCAGAAAGACATCCACTGAGAATGTTACATAGTTCATCATTTTCTTCTCCACTTGTTTCTATGGAAACATTTTAAAGGAATTCTTGAAATAAAGTAGAACAGATAGAAATAAAGACTCAGATTCAGAAGCAGTTTGTGCGAGTAAATATTGCTCTTAGAAATCTATTGAAATATTTCCTTCTACTCATGAGAGAAAGAGGAGAAGGAACTCAACACAAATTATGGGAGGGATTCATTTAGTATTAACCCACACAGAAATATTTTAATAGAACAAAAAGTTTCCTGGAAAAAAATTATATATTCTACATATGGAGCCTGGTATAGTAGAAAGAACACTTCATATGGAGTTAAAAGACCCATGTTTTCCCACTCATTGACATGTGACCTACTAGAAGTTACTTAAATTCTCTGACTGTCCATCTCTTTATTGGTAAAATTAAATCATAATATAATCTGAATTATTATTTAGTGGGTTACTATGAAGTTCAAATACAATAATAAATGTGAAAGTGCCTTTTACAGCCCTTCAACCTGGAAGGAATCTATGGTGGGTGCTCCTTCTAAAGAAACAACTTCTCAGGGCCAGCCCAGTGGTGCAGTGGTTAAGTTTCATGTTCCACTTCTGCCGCCCAGGGTTCATCAGTTCGGATCCCGAGTGTAGACCTACACACTGCTTGTCAAGCCATGCTGTGACAGGCGTCCCACATAAAACAGAGGAAGATATGCCTGGATGTTAGCTAAGGGCCAGTCTTCCTCAGCAAAAAGAGGAGGATTGGCAGCCGATGGTAGCTAGGGCTGATCTTCCTCAAAAAAATAAAGAAACAACTTCTCAAATATTCTCAAATATCCCAAGTGGGCTGAATGTATGTTGGAGCCCCAGACCATTTCATTTCTAAGAGTTAGGCTTTCAGCTTATCTGAGCAGTGGGCTAATGTGGTCCTGAGTTCCATGCCCGTACTCTGTGGAAATGATTGGATCTGGGGCTGGTGCCAAGCCTTGTTGTTTGATATGCATGATCTGTTTTGCATGATTGTGAGAAGCAGCATGGTGCTGTAGGAAGACCAAGAGTCAGCAACAAGATAGGCATAGGTTCAAATCTTGGCCCCACACCTATTAAGCATCTCTGACTTTGACCTCCTGCCCTGACTCTTTGTGTAGAGTCAGACATCAATGCCTGGCTTTCTCCAGACCCAATGTAAATTCCCATATTGAAAGTTTCTCTGGTCCCTGTCACATGAAACCCTATTTGCAAGATGCTCACCATAGTGATTTTTATCTCTGCTGGCAAAGATGGCACTGAAAATTCAGCTCTATGTAATAAGAAATGCAATGTGAATGATACCCTGTGTCCTACCCTGATCCTTAAGACTGAATAACCTTTTAAAAATTTAGTAGGATATTGGTATAATATATGGGCGTTGTAATTAAATATGTGTGGATTCAGGACCCAGTCTCACCACTTGTTGCCTTTATGTCCTGAATCTTATTAAACCTCAGTTTCCTTAGCTGTAAAAAGGGAGTGATCCCTTAAGCCAATCTAATAGGGCCACGGAATTAAATGTAAATTAAAACAGGCAGTACCAGGCCTGACACATTTAATGAATTCTAAAATGTAAATGGTTACTATTCTGTGCTTTTATTCTGTAAGTTTCAGTGATTACTGTTGTTCTCTACTCTTATTCTTAGTAAGTGAGCCTTATTAAGGAAGCCCTGCCTTTTCTGTCTTTTACCTTGGTATTTTTAATCTAAGGTGGTGTCTCTTCTTTTAGAGAATCCAATCTAGAGTCCATGTTCTCTCTGGCAATTAAAATAGAAAACAGGTGCTCCTAGCATTCTCTTGTCTCGAATATGCAAAGGTTTGATTTATTTTTATTTATATAATTATGCTTTAATCATTGTGGAGAAGAGACTGAATATTTTTCAGTACTCTGTTGAGTACATAATGTAACAGGAAAAATATCTTTTGTATGGTGCATCATTTTTCATCTAACAATTATAGAAAGAAAAACATTTGTATATGTGACCTCTTAATCATTCTAGCATACCTTTGATGCAGGGAAAATATTATTACCTATTATTCATATAAGAAAATTATTTTTCCAATTATTTCTAAACTGTTCATTTGAAATTTGCTTCTTTCCTGAAGTACAAGCAATCTTTGAAATGAACATTAATGCGATTTTTTATTGTTCTACATTTTTTGTTATCATAATTATTTATTAATACGTCTTTGAGATCTTTCCACATCACGACATATACGTGTACATTAGTGGTTCTCAGTGGAGCAATTTTGACCCCCATGTGACATTTGGCAATGTCTGAAATAGTTATACAACCACGACCACTATGCAATTCCAGAATGGCTTTGTCACCCCAAAGAAGAAACCTCGTTCCCATTAGCAGCCACTCCCCACTATCGCCTTCTCCAAGCCCGTTGCAACCACTACTCTACTTTCTGTCTCTGTGGATTTGCCTATTCTGGACATTTCCTGTAAATGGAGTCATACTATATGTAGCGTTTTGTATCTAGCATCTTTCACTTAGCATATTGTTTTCAAGGTTTATCCATGTTATAGCATATATTAGTACATCATTCAATTTTATGGCCAAATGATGTTCCGTTATATGGATATACCACATTTTGTTTATCCATTCATCAATTGATAGACTCTTGGCTCATTTCCACTTTTTGGCTGTTAGGATTAATTCTATTAACAGTCATGTACAGGGTTTTGCGTGAAGATATCTTTTCAGTTTTCTTGGGTATATAACTAGGAGTGAAAGATGTCATGTGGAAACTCAGTGTTAAACTTTTTGAGGGACTGCCAAACTGCTTTTCAAGCTGGCTGCAACACTTTACATTTTTACTAGTAATGTGTAATGGTTCCAATTCCAGAAATCTTCACCAAGACTTATTATTTATCTTTTCTGTTATAGACATCCTAGCAGATGTGAAGTGGTAATGTGGGTTTGGTTTTTCCTTTTGTTTTTGTTTTTTGAGGAAGATTAGCCCTGAGCTAATATCTGCCACCAATCTTCCTCTTTTTGCTGAGGAATACTGGCCCTGAGCTAACATCTGTGCCCATCTTCCTCTACTTTATATGTGGGATGCCTGCCACAGCATGGCTTGACATGCAGTGCGTTGGTCCGCACCTCGGATACAAACCAGTGAACCCTGGGCCACTGAAGTAGGACGTGTGAACTTAACTGCAGCACCACTGGGCCAACCCTGGTAATGTGGTTTTGATTTTTGTATTCCTTATGGTTATGATGTTGAGCGTCTTTTCATGTACTAATTGGCCATTTGTATATCTTCCTTGGAGAAATGTTTATTCAAATCCTTTGCCTATTTTTTTTTTCTTTTCTTTTCTTTCTTTCCTTTTTTTTTTTTGAGGAAGATTAGCCCTGAGCTAACTACTGGCAATCCTCCTCTTTTTTGCTGAGGAAGCCTGGCCCTGACCTAACATCCATGCCCATCTTCCTCTACTTTATATGTGGGATGCCTACCACAGCATGGTGTGCCAAGCAGTGCCATGTCCGCACCCGGGATCCGAACCAGCAAACCCCGGCCGCCGAGAAGTGGAACGTGCGAACTTAACCGCTGCGCCACCAGGCCAGCCCCCTGTGCCCATTTTTTGATTGAGTTGTCTTTATATTGTTGCATTGTACGTGTTCTTTATATAGTCTAGATACAAGTTCCTTTTCAGATATAAGATTTAAAAATATTTTCTCCCATTCTGTAGACTGTCTTTTCACTTTCTTGACAGTGTCCTTTGAAGCACATAAATTTTAATTTTGATGAAATCCAATTTATCACTTTTTTCTTTTGTTTCTTGTGCTTTTGGTGCTGTATCTAAGAAATCATGGTTTAATCTAAGATCATGAAGATTTACACCTGTATTTTCTTCTGTGAGTTTCATAGTTTTCACACTTATATTTAGATATTTGATCTACCTTGAGTTAATTTTTATACATAATGTGCAATAGGGTCCAACTTCATTCTTCTTTTGCATGTGGATATCCAACTGTCCCACTAGTCATTGAAAAGATTTTCGTTTCCCACTGGAATTGTCATGGCATTCTGTGCAAAATCAACTGACTATAAATGTGAGGGTATATTTCTGGACTCCTAATTGTATTTCATTGGGCTTCATATGTCTATCTTTATGCTAGTACCAATGTCTTGGTTACTGTAGATTCTAAGCTTTGAAATCAGATAGTGTGAGTCCTACAATTTTGTTCTTCACTTTCAAAATTGTTTTGGCTATCCCAGGTCTCTTGAATTTCCATATGAATTTTAGGACCACTTGTCAATCTCTGCAAAGAAGCCAGGTAGGATTTTGATAGAGGTTTTGTTGAATCCATAGATTAATTTGGAGAGTACTACCATCTTAACAATCCAAACAGGATGTCTTTCCACTCACTTTGGTGTTTAATTTCTTTCTACGATGCTTTGTAGTTTTCAGTTTACAAGTCTTATACTTCTTTTGTTAAATTTGTTTGTAAAGACTTTATTCTTTTTGAAGCTATTGTAAATGGAATTGTTCAACTAATTTTTTTTTTGGATTGTTTATTGCTAGAGTATAGGAATACAATTGATTTTTGTGTATTGATTTTGTTTCCTACAATCATACTGAATTCGTTTATTGGCTCTAATTGTGTGTGTGTGTGTGTGTGTGTGTGTGTGTGTGTAGATTCCTTAGGGTTTTCTCTATGCAGGGTTATATCATCTGCAAATAGAGATAGCTTTATTTCTTCCTTTCCAATCTGGATGCCTTTTATTTCTTTTTCTTGTCTTATTGCCCTGGCTAGAAACTCCAGTAACGTGTCTTTTTCCTGTCATTAGGGGAAGATTTCAGTATTTCACATTTAAGGATGATGTCAGCTGTGGAGTTTTCATAGATTTTCCTTTATTAGGTTGGACAAGTTCCCTTCTATTCCTAGTTTGGTGGGTGTTTTTATCATGAAATAGTGTTGGATTTGGTCAAAAATTTTTCTGAATGTATTAAGATGATCACATGTTTTTCTTCTTATTTGTTGATATTATGTATTAGGGTGATTGATTTTCATACATTAAACTAACCCTGCATTCCTGTCAGGCTGCTAGCTTCCACTGTGCTTATAGGGCTGTTGGTTTTAAAGATTCCTATGGAGCCAGGGAGAAGGGAATGAGAATAGCACACGTTAAAACATGACAAAGCTCACTTTTTTTATGGAGATTCAAACGTTTCTTTTTTTTCTTTTTTTTGTGTGTGTGTGAGGAAGATTGGCCCTGAGCTAACATCTGTGCCAATCTTCCTCTATTTTATGTGGGATGCCACCAAGTATGGCTTGACAAACAGTGCAATGTCTGCACCCAAGATCTGAACCTGCAAACACCAGGCTGCTGAAGTGGAGCATGCAAACTTACCCACTATGCCACTGGGCCAGCCCCCAGATGTTTCTTTTTTTAGTAAATGCTCCCCAGTTTTTTGCAAGCCTGTGGTAAATTTTCAGACTCTGAAAAAGTGTATTTTGACAATTTTTGTCAGTACTGTCATTGCTTTTATGGAGGTGAGGTTTTCAGAGGTCCTACTTTGCTATTCCCACTGACATCACTCCATTAATGCAATCTTAAAGATGACATTGAATATTCCTGAATATTCAACTTAAAAAATTTGTAGGTAAGAAACCTACAGACTCTCAATTTTATTTTCTGATTCTACCCACTCTTTCATAAACTATATTACTATTTCTCTCTGTTTATCCCTTTATTCTGGCTGAATACTCATTCGTTATATTAATTCCTTCAAATGTTCATTTGGTGGCTTCTATGCTTAAGGTACTCTGATAAACTTTTTGGTGGGTACAAAATTAATAAATACGATTATTCCAAATATGATAAGCATGTGTATAACAAAAATATGTCAAACATGATAAATACAAAAGACTAAAATATATCAAATATGATAAATTAAAAAAAGATACAGATAATGGAATTTCAAAAAAAGGCTAAAGGAATCTTGCTCTCTCCTTGGAGAATAAGTTGGAGAGGCTACATAGAGGCTGTGCCATTTCTTTTGAATATAGTGTGATGGACAATATGCGAGATGGAGGAAGAGCATTTCAGACAAAGGAAACACTAGGAAGAATGGCATGAACTTTAAGAAAACACTAATCTTGACCAAGAAAAGGGATGTAGGTCTATTTTGCTGTAGCTTACAGTATCTGAAAGAGAATAGTGACAGATACATTTGCACAGAGATTAAACCTAGACCAAAGAGTGCATTCAAGGCCAGTCTAAAGAATGTGGGCACTTTTTTTCTGCAGTAGGCTTAGAGCTGTTGAAGATTACATGATTAGATCTATAATCTTCATATGTCTATAAATATTTGAGAAATTTAGTTCAAAGATATGCTGTGATCAAACGTAATCCAGCATCAAGATTAAAGATAGCACTATAGAAAGATAGAAAATTATAAATTTAGATTTAAAATAGCATGAAATGCAAGATGAAGAAGGGATGGGGCATCAGCCTCCTGATTCTTTTGGAACTTATTTTAGATTTACTTGCTTTTCAGAGGTTCTTAGAAGCAATATTTTATATTACATGGATAAGCACAACTGAAAGTTCCAGGTGGCAAGAATCTGAGCAGAGATCAATTATCCAGGCATTTCTGCCATTTGCAAGTATATAGAAAGGTTTTTAATGCTTTTGCCACATTTACAGAGCTATTCACAGGGTTCTCGGTTATGGAAACTTCCTCTAGTTTTTCTAGTCTAATTTATAGTACCTCTGATCTCAGCACAATACGTTAATTCATCTCTCATCTTTTGTTTCCAGAAGTCAATGCTGAACTTCAATAGAGCCTTCATTGTCCTTGTGCTTTATTTTCGCTGCCATCTCACTTCAGCTGTTTCAGCTTCCCACAATTATCTAGTCTTTACTCCCGAACCTCCAGAGCCACATGATTTCTAGTACCTTATTCACTCGACCACAGCATCAGGAAGACTAGTCATCTTTAACAGTTAAAGTTAAATACAACCACCAACCCCTCAAAACCCCTGAAAAATTCCTTCACGGTTTGGGCTAGTGGCTGATGTAGCACCGTCCATCTGCCAGATGTCCAAAGACCAGGTTAGCTTTCATGATTAAATTGCCTTCTTAAAAAGCAAAACAAAACAAGCGACTGACCAGTTAGATGATGTACCCCCTAATAAGTCTCATTTACACAGCTTGGTTGTCCATAACACAAAGGAAATCTGGCTCTTTCTGGGTTTTTTCCCTACTTAGGCTGGCATGCGACCTTGGTTTGTAGCCAGTTAATCATCTTTCATAACACTGCGCTGGTACTGCAAAGCAGTTCATGATATTCTGGATTTTTTTTTTTTTTGCACAGTTAAGAATGCAATAATGCAACAGCTACTGAATCACTGTCTTGCGGACTTTGATAATGTCCATGGCCTATTAAGTTGATGGAGATCAAGATTGCGTAATAAAAAAAGCTTCCATTTCCCCCTTGATATCTTAGCGCATAGATTGACTGAAATTGTTAGCCAACATTTTTCACTTTCATTGATGAGAGGGAGAGGATTGCACAGCACTATGTCAACCCTGACATAACTGTTTACACTATCTTGGAGTAGCCTTGGGAACTTACTAAATATTTCTTGGCAGTCAGATTTACTGAGACTTTGCCAGAAATGAATCCACCAATGTGGTCAAACCGACCCTGGGGAAGGCTAATGCATATAGTGTGGATATCTTGACATTACCCACAATTTTCCTATAATTGCTGTGCACCAAAACCTTTTGTGTTTGAGTTTTGTGAACTTTTGAAACTTGAAGATGCTGCTGATTTTGTAGTAAAATGCCATTTCTGAAAAATGCTACCATCTAAAGTGTAGTGAGAGAACTTAAGGGTAGGATTTCTGGTTGGCCTTTAAGAAGCTGACTCTGCTTACCACTAGAACTGTTACACACAGGTCCAGCTACGTAATTGTCAAAATGAAAATGCAGGGCCTATTACAAAAATTATTTTAAAACTTCAAGACGGTCATAGCTGAACTTTAAACCAAGTGTGGGGGTACTCTAAGCACAGGGCCCTGGACGACTGCACAGGTCGCACGCCCATAAAGCTGCCCTGCTTCCGTGCCTTAACTAGGGATGAAAAATGATATGAAAATCATCCATCCTGGACTATGAAGTCCACATCCCATTCATATAAACAGAAATGCTGAATGTTTAAATATGCAGTGCAGTTTTGCAATAATTTGGAAAGAGTATAGTAATTATCCCACCAATAACACACATCTATTTGGGTGCCTACCATGTGCTGAGTACTTTCCAACATATTATCGTATTTGCTCCTTATAAAATCCAAATACTCAATGGCATGTGTGACTAAACTGCAGAATATATCTGACCACATTGCCTTTAACTTGAAGCTACAGAAAGGATAATGAAAGTGGTCGAGGCCGCCTCTATAGCACCTCTTAGGTGTGTACTTTTGGTCTCCCTGAAGATAACGGAACCATCTTTGAAAATTTTAAGAATAAGAAGCCAGATCCTTCCTCAATAACTGAAAAGCTCCTGGTGCTGGAACCAAGTATTTGTGCATGGCAGCTGGGTTTAACCAGCTCGATCCCAAACTGAAAGAGAATAAAGAACCTCCTGGACTAGGGTTTGTGCCCCTCTAATATGCTCATGAGTCCCTGGGAATCTCCATAAAATGAGGAATCTGATTCTATTGTGGGGTGGGACCTGAGATTCTGAATTTCCACCAAGGTTTCCTGAGATGCTGTACTGCTGGTCTGCAGACTGTAGTTGAGAGGCAGGCCCTAGAGAAAACAAATCGATCACCTGCCCTGAAATCAACACAGAATAGATATACTGTGCAATCACTATTCATGAGGAAGCTAATTACTTTGAGAGCTTTGTATAGTCATTCCACGGTTATTTCATTTTTAAAGGAGCTGCATTCCCTTTTTTTAAAAAAAAAAAATGCGTCTCATCATACTGAAAGGGAACATTAACAGCATGCTACTCTTCTGCTCACCTTGTTTTTATTGCTTGGTTATGTAGATAAATGTGTATTTTCAGGGTTATGAACCAGCCTGCCCTTTGATTCTCGTCACCCACTCAGCTGTTGCTCTTAGAACATCTCCAGCCTCACATCTATCAAAAGCCATTTCTCACATCCGTTCTGGAAACGCCCATCTTGCTATCCCAAAGAAATCACAAATGATCTAAATTGTACTTCTATCATTAAGGGAGGATAATTGCTTACTAAATACAATGTCCTACAGCCTACAGCGGCCCTCTGGAAGTCTGAACCGTGCCATTAAATGAACGTTGGGAACAGCCGAGACTGCCCTGATGACTAATATCTGGTTCCTCTATGCTTGGTTATGTAAGCAACTCCAAACATGTTTACAGATACTGTTTAAAACCATCATACATGTCAGTTCTCACTGTATCTTTGTTGTGCTTTTCTAAAATGTGAAGCTGCAAACAGATTTGTTATAAATTCAGAACTTTGCATTAAGAAATAGAATTTTAAAGAAAATTGAAGAAATTGAACATGACCTTTCAAGGGAAGTTGTAGCTGTCCATAGACTTCTTCTGACCTGGCCGTGGAAGATCTGTGACTCTGTGCCCTATCTTTTCAGGGGATGTAGGTTGGTAGAAATACACTTTTGCTGAAAGGATGTGAGTGGGTTTTATGATATTTATTTGGTTAGAGTTGGAGTGAAGGGTGTAAAAGGGGCAGTGGAGAGGATTGTTTTTAAAACTCTAGTCTGTGTCCAGAAAACCCTGATTGAATTGGTGAGCAAGGAACAGATGAATAAGGATTCAGAGACTAAAACCTGAGAGATACCAATATAAAAATATTTCATTTTGTGCTCTCCACAAAAAAGTGAAAAATGGACTTCATTCCGAGATGAGTCTCCCGATAAAATGACCTTTCGAGACTTCCTTTTAATGATATTTAAAATATCGTCAGAGGTTACAAAACCCTGGGATCATCACAGGGCTCTCGCCTGTGCATCCTTGGGAAAGTCACTAACAGAGGTTAGAAGAGAAAAGGATGTTTCTTAGGAAGAAATCTTTGGCCCATGGCGTTTAGACCCCATGGGTAGTGCTCTGCCGTAACAGCTTAGTTGAATTTTCTTTTACCACAAAAATGTGTTTAAGTAGAATCAATCCAAGTTCCCCAAACTCTGAACTATGCCTTATCCAAAATGAATGCAGAGATATGGTTCTTACAGCTTTCCCAATCCACGCTACAGAATATTTAGCGAGTAGCTCTCTTTACCCGAGATATGTCTTTTGTGAATTGCTTCCTAGTAATGAGCAGATAGAGAGCTATTGCACCATTGCTAATTTGTCCCTGAATTTGTATATAAAGCACTGATCAACAACTCAGGCTGAATTTGAACAAGCAACTGTATCAGAAAAAAAACACCGTAACTCGTCATTCAAATCCCCTATGCCCAAATACTTAAACTTAGACTTCATGAAATAAAGAGCTAATGCTGCACTCTGGTTCCATAGCTACATTTCCGCACAACACTCATTTTGTGGAAAGTAGTGTTTCCCATTATATAAAGTAATTAAAGATCATTGAGCAGTGAAGGAAATAACACATAAGGGGTGCTGCTAAGGTACTGAATAAATTATGAAGGAATATGTTGAAAGTAAAAACAGCCATGTCTATTTTACTGCATTTCATGTGAGACATGCATATTTGTTTTACAAGCCTTTTCTCATTATTTTTCAAATAATTAAGTTTTGCTCTTTTTATAATGTTGCATTGAATACTCAGACTCTTCACTGCAGGCACACACTATGATCCCAAGTGTCCAGAATTCACTGGCAAACTGTAAGTCTTAGGAAATGTGCGTTTCAATCGTGGAGGTGAATTTCTAAAAGAATGAGGCCATTCTTATTGTATATGTACCAATTTCTGGTTACTAGCCCTTATAATTTTTTAATCTATAAGAAACTTGATAAACTCATGAGTACTGTAATTACATGGATCTCATTCAGTTACTTTTTTTGGCATTTGAAGAAAGATGTTGAATAATCAAATTTCCGTTGATTAATTGGAAAAGGGTTGCATATTATTCCCAGACCTTGTTTCACAAATTGTTCTATAAATTCAAATTATAAAATAGAAGAAATTGTAAATAAACCACTCGTTGCAGAATAATGTGCATATGAATCTAGGAAAAGCACAAAGATAGCCACAGAAGTTGGGAGAGGTATTCAGTACTTTGTACAGTAGAAAACTGGTTGTTTAGCTTAATTTTCAATTTCTTTTTTTCGGGATGATCTTGGTTTAGGTGACGTCTACCAGCTATTACACAGTGATTCAGAAAAACAGCATACTACAAAAATTCAAAAGGTCATTTGGTCTGACTCCCTGCCTGCAGATAGCCTGATAACTAAAACCTCAAGAAAGAAGATTGCAACCATTTACACAACTAAAGACAGTTATGATTCGGCATTTGTTTCTTTTTCTCTTCCAGAATGAACAAATTCATATTCCTTGAATTGTCCCTTACCTTTTACTATGTTATAATTCATCCCTGATGGAGGGGAGAAATTCTGGCTGAGAAGGCAGGTCCTTCATTTCCTTATGAGGTCCTTTGTCATTTTCAGGAGTAGAATTACAGTCTTCTCTGTATTTTCTTGATTGTTAAAATTCCTAAAAGGCAACTTCTACTTCCCTACAAAGACACTAACCAAAGTTGAATTCCACATTTCATATCCCAATACATTTAAACCATGAAACACATGTTCCCATTGTTGTTGAAGTCTAACAATTATTTGTATAGAAAAGCCTTTTAGATAAACAAGTCTCTAATAAAACATTTTAACCTTTTTTGGAATAATTTTAAAAGATTATACTCAAATCTCAGTGCCTTAAACAGTAAGCAACAAAGTACTCCAGTAGAGGATCATTTTGAGCTTTGCTTAATTTGAACCTCAGTGCTCCTTCATCTAAAATAAAGTCTATAGAACTAAAAACCCACCTCATCTAGTTTTATTTGCAGTTATAGAACTCTGCTGCTTCATTCAATTCCTTTGCCAACAATCTTCCAGATTTCACCTCCAAACACCCTCTCCCCATACACATATATTCCTTTCCCACTTATATTTATATGTTCCCAAGCTAGACCCAATTAAAATACAATGAACATTGGATTGAAATTTCATTTACTAACCTGATATGTGCCAGGAGATAATCAACATCACAGGATAAGTATGGTACAAACGTTTTTGTATTGATTTTTTTCTAGTGTTAAGTAATTATATTCATCACTTTGTATTAAAATGAACAAGGATACCTTATGGAGCAAAATACAAGGCTTGCATAATTTTTAAGATAAAACAAGAGACTTCAAAGAAATTTCCAGAGGGAGATATTTGCCAGTCTGTGCCTAGAAAGCAATATAGTGGAAAAGTTTAGTAAGTACTAGGCTTACTATGTTATACCTTGACCTTTTCTTTTCAAACAACATACACTAACATTTAAATGCGTTTATCATAGGTGCAAAGAATTCAGAGTAAGAAAGGCTATGTCAGATCATCTAAACGAGCCTTCATCTACAGATAAGAAAAGGAAGCCCTGAAAACTTTAGTGATTTTTTAAAAATCAAATTCACACAAGTAGATAACTGTAATAACCATGCGAGCACTTATAACCCTGACTCTAATTCCCATTCTTCCAACTACATCATCATGCTTCTTGGATATCGTTGTTATTCTTTGTTCTTGCTTCAAAAATCTGTAAACAGGAGGACTTACCAGAATCATCAATAATAGAAAGTAGCATTGCCATTGATAGTTATCCTCTGGAACCTGGCTCCAAGATCATTTATAAACAGAATGTAGGTTGGCAGAGAGTTAGTAAATCACATTGAGAGTGACTCAGTTTCTGAAGACCAAATGGCCTAATTATAAGATGTTTTTACATAGCAAGTGTTCATTAGCCTAGCCCAGGAAGATAATGCTAGTGAAGAGGTCCAATGTATTACTCTACTCTTTTAAAGGACAAATAAATAATAAGAAACACTCTCCCTTCCAACACAATATGCCCATTGTCTTCTGGGGGAGATGGCACTTGTTTTAGCTTTCTTGGATGCATCCTTATTTGATAAGGGCAACCCCATCTCAGAGTGACAAGATGCTAAAGTGTTGCTGTTTCTTCCCAAGAGCCAAGATCTTCTCAAAGATGTTTATTGCTGTTTCCTTCGGTATTTCTCCTATAAATCCTGCCTGTGGTTACCAGAATTTAGTTCTATATAAATCACCTTTTTAACTGCCCTGCTATTGTACTAGAAAATAAGAGAGAGTAAAATGTGACAAATAACTTCTTCTCCAGGGCTTTGGTTTCCTAGTATTATAGTTTCATGTCATGATCTGAAACTGCATCGAACTATAAGGGCTCCTTTTCTAAAGGAACCATTTCCCCCTCTCAAGATGGATTCCTTTGCTTTGAAGCTACTTGATGTTCAATGATAACATGTTAATATGACTGGAATTGCCTTGACTTGAAAATCTTACTTATTGGAATTTGGTTCTGCATCAATCAGATAAGTTGAGTTTTTCACTGAGTTGAAGTAAACACGCTTTCAAGGCTAATGATGAGAAATATCTGGGATACTATTATGTTGTTTAAGAAGTTAGTTTGGGGCATGGCTGAAACATGAGGTGTATTATTGATGAGAAAGTGTAATATAATGGAGATAATCCTGGGTAACCTTATAGGGTCTTGAATGTCACTCTCATCTGAATGCCTCTGACTTTATTCTTTATGTTAGGGGAAACATAAATAGTTTACAGAAAACAAAGTGATAATACACTCTAGTAAGTTTTGTGAAGATGAATCTGGTGACAGATAAAGAGTAAGGAGGTAGCCACAGCACAGAATAGGGGGTGATTTATCCTTTACAATAATATAGATAAGAAACAACAGTAGTCATTCAACAAATGCGTTAGTATCTGATATGTGCCAGATTCTGTGTTTTGGTTACATGATGATAAAATAGATTGATATGACTTTTGTCATTGTGAAGTTTACTTTCTAGTATTGAGGGATAGATAAAAAATATAATCTAATAAGTGCTAGGAAGCAAATAAACAAATAGAGTAGAGGGTAACTAGGAGGATAGACTTAAAATAGGATGATGAAGAATGGGCTCTCCAACAGAGTATTTCACCTAATGTGAATCATGGGAATCTCTACATAACCAATGAGAAGCTCACATTCAGAGGGACAAGAAAAACCTTCTCTTGTTCAAAGAACTCAAATGACCAGTGCAGCTGGAGCTCAAATGATTTTGGAGAGAAAAATGGGAGGAGGGCGGGGAATGAAGCATTCAAGGCCAAAGAGGGCATGGCCAAGACTTTAGATTTCATTCTAAGTGAAATGAACTGCAATTGAAAGGATCATTACAAGAGGGCACCATGCTTAGATTTACCCGGTAAGAGGATCCCTTTGCTACTGTGTGAAGAATGGTTTGTGGAAGGGAGGTGGAAAAGGAGAAATAGGTTAGGAGGTAACAGATGCAATGATCTGAAGGCTTATAAAAATAGACATGAAAGAAATTGCTGGATTGGAGATTATATTTTGTAGATAAATTGCTGATGATTCAGACTTATCTAGTTAGAAAAAGGGAATAATCCCAGATTTCTGGTTTCAGCAACTGGGTATATTTATTGAGAGGAAAAAGAATGGGAAGAACAGGTTTAAGGTTATGTTTTGGCCATATTATGCTGGAAGTATCTGGAGACATCCACAGAATGAGAGAAGCATCATCACTCACTTGATGGACAATGGGCCAGGAGATATGATCCCAGTCTTGGAGTTGGTAGAACCTCATCCGAACCCACACCCAAACATTCCCTCTGTTCCCCTGTTTGTATTACATAAATGTTCACTTGGGAACCCTTATTATTTTAAGTGTTTTACAACGTGATGTTGTCATAGAAGAAATTTTATCAACATTATCAGAATTTACATATCCAAATAAGTGCTTTCCCTTCAAAGCAATCTTTTAGGAGGATTCATATTTTCTCTAGAAATGCTGGCTTTATTGACAGTGTTTCTGGAAACTTCCTTTGGAATTGCCTACAGAGCTTATAGAATATTTTTAAATGATAGTAAGTTTTCTTCTCTAAAGATCAGTTTCAGGGGCTGGCCCCGTGGCCGAGTGGTTAAGTCTGTGCGCTCCGCTGCAGGCGGCCCAGTGTTTCGTTGGTTCGAATCCTGGGCACGGACATGGCACTGCTCATCAAACCACGCTGAGGCAGCGTCCCACATGCTACAACTAGAAGGACCCACAACGAAGAATATACAACTATGTACTGGGGGGCTTTGGGGAGAAAAAGGAAAAAAATAAAATCTTTAAAAAAAAAAAAAGATCAGTTTCAGAAACAACCAAGTTTTCAATAAGCAAAGTATGGTGTATAAATCAAGGATCAAAAGTAGACAAAGGTTATAAAGGGACTGTAAATCAAGCAGACGTATTTTCCCATATGGCTCATAACTGACTAGAAAGACGATTCCTAAAGAGAATTACAGAATAATTGAGACTCGTTGTGGCTTCCCATATTGACTCTTGATTTCCACATAATAATTTGAAGTTTCCTTGAAATGTTTTCAAACATTTCAGCAGATAACACTAACTTGAATCAATTACTGTGAGATTCTTCACCTACATTTCACATATTCCTAATAATTATAACCAACATTAGCCACCATCTGTTGCAAAGATGTTTCTATTTAAATTTATGTGAAATGGAAAAAGGAAAGTAAGTCCTTAGCCTAATAGATTGAGTTCTGTTGTCCATTGTAATAAGGAATTTAGCCTTGAATGACTTTTTGTGAAGAGTTCTCTGTTTCACTGTAATTCTGAATCTTTATTACATTTACTGTAGAGAAGTTGACAGGCATGTTGTGTATTTCATGAGTTACACCTAGACCTGGAGAATTTGACCTTTGCTACAATTAGTTTTGTGTTAGAGAAATGCAAGTCTGCACCACCTGTGTCCTTTTTCCATAATCAGGACACTACCCGTGACTTGGCAGATTTCTGGATAGGTTGCAACAACCAGCAATTGATCTCATATTGCAAACAGTAACCCTAGGATTAACAGGGAAACATTCAAGGGAATACACCTTAGCCTAAGCAAGGACCTGCCAAGGTGACTCAATGTGCAACGTATGAGTCTAATACCAAAAATTTCAAGATATTTAAAGTGCAGGAGATTTCTAGATTATATATTTTGAACCTGCCAAATCTAGCATTATTTCCTGCTCTATCATGAAACTTACAAAAGACATAATTGTTTAAAGAAGAATTTGTCTTAGTTTCATGGTCACCTTGTGTCTGTTTCTGCTTTTCTGCCTCTTTTTGTGGTTTGGAAATGTCCCTCAGCCTTGACTTCTGTTTATCCTTCACTAGACTATAAAGGGTATCAGGACAGTCTTAGTTACTTTTATGTTCTCAGTATATGGCACGGAGCAACTCATGAATAAATCTTTTCCTTGGAAGGAAAGAAAGAAGTTAATTTTACTGGATTTCACAAGCTTAAAAAAAAGAAGTTCTGGAGTCAAACTGCCTGTATTAAAATACTATTTCCCATTTACTAACTAAGTCATCAAAGGAAAAATCATTTTCTCCCACTGAGCATTAATTTCTGCAACTAGAAAATTTGGATACAACTTGTACCAACCCGAAAAGGCTGTTGTAAGGAGAAAATGAGACAACACATAAAAAGGTGTTAGTATGGTATATATGTATTATGTACTGTTTTAACTGTAAATAGCTATATATTTTAGCTTTTATTGTCCTGAGAGGATGTCATGAATCCGTGTGAGAATCAATGGAAATGGACCATCTCCTCAAATAATTTCATGGCTTTAAAAAGCTCTTCAAACCTATCTAAGTACTCCATATTAAGAACCAGTCATTAAAATTAGTCACTTTTTTTCCCAGCTACACGTTACAGCTCATTAGTGAAGTGAAATCTGTTTACTTTATAGGGACCAATAATATTTTTTAATGAAATAAATAGAATATATCCTGCATCTCCTCTAATTAGGGTAAATAAAGATAAAAAAACTTGTGAAACTTTGTTTCAGACGTGTGTGTGTGTGTGAGAGATAGGTAAGACTGTAGCTTGTGTTTCTCAGGATGGTGACCCTTGAGTGTCCTTCAGACCCTAAGGCCTAATCGCCTTCTTAGTCCTTCCTGTTCTTAGTTCCACCCAGCATCTTTGATTCTCAGCCCTTTCTGTTTTTTAGCTCCACTTTATCTGCTGTATTTTCCAAACATCTGAGCACAACAGCTATATTTGTGCATGCAACTGATCATAGGGTTAATTATTTAAAAAATGAATTAACTAACTTCAATGATCAAATTAATCATTGCATATTAACCCCACCGGCAACCTAAATGTCATGTTTAGAAGACAAGATATATGCATCTTAATTTCAGGTGTGCCATGTGGAGACTTATATTCCAGAGTTTCACTGTCATACTGCCCTTAGGCTATGACCTGGGAGTGTGTTATACATGAAACAGGTACTGCAAGGTGCTCCTAGTAATTGCATTCTTCTGGATAACATCTAAAATGCCAATTCTCTGCCAAACTTTGTGCTACAGCATGATGCCTTATAGTGAAATTGTGATGAATGTGTGTTCCAGATTTTTGAAATGAAACTGCTTTAAGCCAATTTATCTGCTTTCTCACCTTGAAACTAGAATCAAAATATAAGTCAAATAGGATTCAAGTGTTTCTTCTATAAAATATAATTCCATACTTACATGTAAAATATTTTCCATTTGAATTTTAGATACCGAAGATTTCATTCATAAAAGCCTAAAAAGTCTGCAGATGATGTAGACATCATCTAAACTCTTTCTCAGTGACCATTAATCTAATTGTCTTCTGCCTAAAACAATATCCCTTCAAAAAGAATAGCTTCTCACTGAGTCTCCGAACTGAATTACAGCTGTATTAACTTTATGGTCTCTAATTATAAATGTCTTATTTATTATAGAAGTTTATCAACTATTAATATAATTCACATTTAGCATTTTTTAAGACTGCCATTGTTTCATAAGGAAAAGACATAAAATTATTTTAGAAAAAAATGTAAGCTTTTATTGTCTTCCTCCTAGTATATACTTTCTCTAATTATCACATTAGTGATTGATTTACACTAAGTAAGAATGACCTTTCAGTTATAGTTTATTAGTATAAATAAACTTCAGTGAGCAACACCTTGCTCTATTTCAGGCAAGAGACATCAGTTAAAAAAGACATAAACAAAGTCTTTCTGATGTCCTCTATTCTCACATTAGAGATTTTAGGAAGATCTGTGAAAAGAATCCCAGAAGTTGAAAGTAATTATTAATTTAGATTCTCTTATCTTAAATGTTTGTTAGAAAACTAACGAATGAAATAGTTATCATAATAGGAAATGAAAACATGACTAAACTTTTTACTCTAACATTACCTGGCCTATTGACTAAGGATATATGGATGTTTCATGAGGGTAAACATCCTTAATAAGCTTTAAAATATAAATATTTAAGATGTGTAACTTCGTATACACTATGTGTGTAGTTGAAATGAAGCAGCTAGCTGTTCATGCATGAATTTAAGAAATCAGAAAACTGATGACTGGTGTAATAAATAGTATTTTGTGCATGCAAACTTAGAAAATGTAATTTGCAGGCATGAAATAGAATTTGTAACAATGGCAACGGACACTAAACAACCAGAATATAGTCACATGATGTGGTTCCTTAAAGAACATTAGCCCAGGAGTCAGGAAGCCTTAATTTTATTTTTCTTGTTGTCATTGCTGTTCTTGGCTTCTTGTGATCTTTTGAAAACTGAACATCGAATTATGAATTTGCGAAACGTAAATACAAAAGCAAGATTCTTATCTGCCCTATTCAAGATAGTATGTGGGGAAGAGAAGGCTGAAAGGATTTGTTTTGAGTATAAATACACTCATGTTGTGACTTTATTCATAAAGCTAATATTTAGGCAATATGAGTATGCTTCTTCTAATGTCTTAAAAATTAACATTTTCTAATTACATGAAAAAAACTTCATATTACCTCAAAAGAGATTCTGAAGAATAGTTTTATAAGTACAGAATTGAGCCTATTAATTATAAAAAGCAAATAATCTCAATTGAGCAATATTTAAAAATTGATATCATGAGTTTTTCATTTGAATGCTGTTATTTATTCTGTCATATGAAAAACTGGCAGAATTCTTGCAAAGAAACCTCTTTTACTCCTAAGAGGCACTCAGTAATTTTCATTCATTGACAATCCATCACATCTGGTCCATGAAAGGATGTAATCTGGAGCTCAGGTAGGCACCATGAGGACTGTTTTGGAGTTGAGGGCAGGGCCCACGCTGCTCTTGTTCACTGCTATACCTCAGCACGGTACCTAGTAGTACTAGAAGTAAGAGTTCAGTTAATTTATTTTGTTCATATATTTTGAGTAAATGAAGGAACAAAACTAAATCCAGGAAAACTAGACATGATAAAATTGTTTGTGGTATTAATATAGAAAAACAAAAATTCCTACCAAGTATTTTTCCTTGAAACATCCCAATACAAAAGAATTTAAATTTTTTGGGAAAAATAAGTGAGTTTTTATCAATTTATTGTCCAGAAATGTGTAAAAACTCATGGTTTTAAGAATTAGTCCACTTCTCTCCACTGGTAAGAAGAGGAAAAACTGATATGGTAAGTCATAAGGTCTGATACAAATAAGTTGGATGGTATTGGGCAAGTGAAAACCCTGGTATACAAGAGTCCAGATCCTGGGCAAACCCAGACTCATTTTGGGTAAAATAAAAAAGTAATTTTTTTTTTTTTTTTTTTTGAGGAAGATCAGCCCTGAGCTAACATCTGCTGCCAATCCTCCTTTTTTTGCTGAGGAAGACTGGCCCTGAGCTAACATCCGTGCCCATCTTCCTCTATATTATTTGTGGGACGCCTACCACAACATGGCTGGCCAAGCAGTGCCATGTCCTCACCCAGGATCCAAACAGCCGTGCCCTGGGCCACCGAAGCAGAATGTGTGCACTTAACCGCTGCTCCATCGGGTTGGTCCCAAAAAGTGATTTTTAACATAACTCTAAGATATCCTGTCACCTTGGACCTCTCTCCTGTTCTGCCAAGTCACGCCATAACCTTTCTTTTGTGCTTCTGTGAAATACATTGAAGGATAAAGTGCAAATTTTTCCAGTGACTCTGGGGACAATGCACCTGCCTATATTGTTTAACTCAGAGACTCCCAAATACAGGTCTGTACACTCTGAAGTCTGTAATAAATATTTTAGTTATCATGGGGGCAATATTAAACAATCTGGACACTGAACTGAGCTTTTCATTAAAATATTTTTTCAATTTTAAGATCTGCTCTTTATTACACAATGTTATTTCTTTTATAAAGTAATAGTGATATTAAATGTTACGTTGTTTTTCCTAATAAAAAACAAAGTTGAATTTTGTTGTCACCCGGTACAAATAATTAAAAACTCGTAGACAGTTGGTAATAGAAAAACACATTCTGAGACTGAATAAAAAGAAGAACATAGACTACATTGAATGGCTTAATCCAAGAAGAAAACAAGTTTAAAGGAATAGATTTCAGTATCTCCATTTACAATTGCCATTGACTGATGAAGGCAGAAAGTCCAGGAGTGGTATGAGTGGAGTTCCTTCCTCTTTTGTTCATCGTTTCTGAAAGCATCCTGCTACCTCTGATACTTATGTGAAGACTGGAATTAGACTTTATTAAAAGAAAATGAAAGGATGACTTTTTTCTTTCTTTTTTTTTTTTTTTTGTAGGATGAAACTGCCTTGTTTTTCAAAGGCTCTTTTCTTTTTTTCATTAATTCATTATGACCTGACCAAGTTATGATGGAAAACTGTAAGTTTCACTAGATTATAAGAAAAAGAAAAATGCAATTTATTCCAAAATAATCCTCTACTTAAGCAAATGGTTTGTTGCCCTGTGATATTGGGTTTTGAACAACCTAGAACTGATGTGTCTGAGTTTGTTTTAAAAGAACTCAACATATGTTAATTCTCTCTAGACGAATGGTTTAATGTGAATTCATGAACTTCAAACTTTAGAGATGCATGAAGACTAATATATTTGTATTTACAGGATTCTTTTTTAAGTGAGAGAGCCTGATGAGACTTCAAAATAGATATAACAGGTTTTCTATGGGACCAGTGAGCCTTTTTACCCAAAGATTATTTACCCAGGATTACTAGGTAATCCAATTAATTAATTAATAATCAAATAATCCATGCAAAATTATTATATATACAGTCTCATCATTTCTGTTAATAAATAAACAGATAAATGCATATATAAAACATATCCTAACTTCTCACCGTATTCAGGGGGTTATAGCAGAAACATGGAACACTGAAGCTAATGCCATTATTTTATTCTCTCAGGCTTTAAAATAACTCTTTCTTTTCCTACACACACACACACACACACACACACACATACACACGCACACCACATACACATTTTAGACTTCCTTCCTTTATATCTAGACTTTTTTGGCTAAAACCAATATCTACACATTTTTGGCCAATGTATGCCCTATATTGCCAAAATTGAAAAAATTCTTCTTTGGAGAATTGCTAATTTTCAGATTTCATTGAAATATTTATTTAGCATATTCAATCAGTTCCGTAGCAGAAACAAAGAAGCATAAAGTTGAAGACTTAAAAGGCTTTGCAATCAAGTTCAAGAGAACATATATTCAGTGGAAAAGTGAGTAATGATATAAATGATTACACAGGAGAATGTCAACAAATTGAAGGAACACAGAAAATAGAGATGGATTTAAATCCTGACCTGGACAATAGTTGGTTACTATATAAACTTTTGAACCTTTTTTTTTTTAATATGTGAAATTAGGATGCTGATATCTACATTACATGATCATTGTGGAGACTGGAAACAAGGCATGTTAAATGCTTAGTACTAGACCAAGTGTATACACAAGAATCAGCAAATAAATATTTATTATTATTAATGATACTTCATGGCGTTAATAGTTACAATTGTATTTGGCTGTGATCTTCTCTCCCTTTGACATCCCCCTGCCCTCGACACTTTGTTTATACTCCTCTCAGGAACCTCACTTTCTCTCTGCCTTCATTACTTAATGTTCTGCTATTAGCCAGTGAGCCCAATAAGGGCATATTTGTATCCTCCCGAACAGTGCTTCTTCAACTTTAATCACCTAGGGATCTTGTCACCCTGAAGATTCGATTCCGGCTCAGTAGTTTCAGGTGGGGGTTCTGAGATTCTGCATTTTTCTTTTCTTTTCTTCTTTTTTGTTTTTTTTAAAGATTGACCCTGAGCTGAGATTTGTTACCAATCTTTCCTTTTTTTCTCCTTTCCCTGAAGTACCCCCAGTACATAGTTGTATATTCTAGTTGTAGGTCCTTCTAGTTCTGCTATGTGGGACACCGCCTCAGCATGGCTTGATGAGTGGTGCTAGGTCCACACCTAGGATCCAAGCCGGCGAAACCCTGGGCCACTGCAGCGAGCGTGCAAACTTAACCACTCAGCCACAGGGCCTGCCCGATTCCACATTTTAAATAACACTCCTGGTTCCTCTGACCACACTTTGAGCACCGCAGCCCTACAGCACTGAGCTCAGCATATGGAAGATATTCAATAATATTTCTTGAATTAAAAAGATAACATGAAACACATGGTTTAAACTGCCAAATTAATTACAAAAGCAATCCTTTTTTAAGATGTTCAGAGGAAGGAGCTGCAGAAAGCTTCATGGAGCAGGTGAGAATTTACATGGGTCCTGAAGAGCTACAGAAGTGTGAAATGATCAGAATGGAGGGGAAGCAATTCTAGGCTCATAGAAAAACATGCGCCAAGTTATGGAGGGAGCAAAGCCCAAGGAATGTTCAGGAATTAGTACCAGCCAGTGTGCTCAAAGTGTAAGATTTAGATTGGCTAAAAAAAGTTGGAAAATTTTGGTTGATGCAAATGTTTGTCTAATAAGCAGTGAACAAATGTAGAGTTTTTGAGAATTCTGTGAAGCAATCACTATGTTTTTTAGCAAAGTTATTCTGGGTGGTGGTGTGTAAAATGGTTGATGATGAGAAAATGAAAGATGAAATGTTCAATAGGCTCTTAACTCTACCTTCTAACTATGTTCAATTAAGCTTCCAGGATTTAAATTTGACATCAAATATAAGACATTCTTACATATCATTCCACTTGCTGTGTTAAATCACATTCTAACTAAGCCTGAAAGCAATTAGACAGGAGTTTCAGTATATTCTGGTCTCAAGATAAATTTGTTTCATGGATTCTTCTACCAAGAGAACACATTAATTATGGTGCAGCTTTCCCAATTTTGAGCATCTCCAGACTTTTGAGATCTCCAGCCATTTTTCCACCAGAAAGAAAAACAACAAAAATAACTACATTCTTTTGGGAGACTCATATTTAGCACATATTGTCATTATTTTCTCGTATTTAATAATGTCGCTATTAAACAGTTAATGCATGAAATTATTAATAACCCATGAGGGAGGAGAAAGCCAATCCGATATTTTCCATGAGAAATTAAAATGTAAAAATAGAAGATGACATTGTCTAACAATATATTTAATGATAGAAGGAGCAAATAGTCATGCTTTTCAAAAGCAGTTTTGATTATATTGTAAAAGAATCAACACAAGTTTTGATTAAATTTATGAGGTTCGCCACTGAGAAAATCACTCATTAATGTATATCTCAAAGCATCTAATTGCAATTTTGCCTATTATGCGATTCATTTCTGGAGGGGAAATAGAATGAGACTTGGCCCACATTGTATGGTGTTAACATCTAACTATAGTATATAGCTGCCATAAAATTAACTGAAGAGTAGCCCTCATAAGTGATGTCTAAGATCAAGTGATTTAGTGTATTGCGTCACTTAGAACCAATGAAGCAGGGTAAGTAATTGGCAGAAAAAAAATGGAAAACATAGTAAAATAGCAAAGCAAGGCAACTGCTATTAACAGAAAAATGTAATGATCTCATTAAAGGCATTGCATGCAGTCTCCATTCCAATTTTCACATCTCTGAATTTTTCTCTAAGCTTTGCAAAAATGTTATGTACTATCCCATAATTTTAACTTTAATTCAAATGTGAAATAAGAATATACTTTAGAACTTTATTACAGATTTCAAACTTACGTTGCAGTGTTCCATATACAATCAATATTTCAATTTATTTCTCATGTCCTTCCTTTTTCTAATCTGAGATACAGTAATTCATTCAATTCAAATGGAAAAGTCCCAAGGTAAGGGTCCATTATTTCATACTATATGTGAGGGAGAAAAATTTATTTTACTTGTGGAAAAAATAGAAATCATGGAGAAATTAAAAGATTACTGGAATAAGGCATATTCAGAAGCATATCCAATTAAGCTTTTTTTTTTTTTAAGGTACACTTTTTGGTGAGGAAGATTGGCCCTGAGCTAACATCTGTTGCCAATCTTCCCCTTTTTTTTTCTTTATCCCCAAAGCCCCAGCACACAGTTGTATATCCTGGTTGTAAGTCATTCTAGTTTGTCTATGTGGGATGCTGCCACAGCATGACTTGATGAGCAGTGTGTAGGTCTGTGCCCAGGATCCAAACCAGTGAACCCCGGGCCACGGAAACAGCACGCAAACGTAACCACTCGGCCACAGAGCTGGCCCCTAAGCTTTTTGAATTGTGAAATCTGACTGAAAACTTCATGGGAATAACTTTCTTATGGTAAATTTGAGGAATCCTAATGTGTCAGACAAAAACAAGAATAGAAGAAACTTGAAAAATTTTGGATTCATTGCTTATTCCAGTTTTACAGTTTACTATCACTGATTATGATAAATCCTCAATATTTTGTCCCAACCTTGCAAATTGAAAAAGAGAAGTTTTAAACTACCTTTCTCAAACTACTTTGGGAGAGTGTAATTTTAAATATGTAGGTAAGGACATATGAAAAGACAATGGTATGCTCTAAATTTTGTGACATTTTCAATCTAAAACAAGAACCTATTTTCAATTAGTCTAACAATGTTTGTACTTCTCATAGCTTTTGTTTTAAATTTAAGATCCCTATTAAGAATGTGTGGTTTGCATTAATATTTAATCATTTACTTTTTTTGCATTTTGTATTTTATTGTTTTATAAATAGTTTGTAAAAACAAAAATCCGTTTTTGTTTCCGCATAGAAAAATGAACTCTAAGAAGAGTAGGTTAACGTTCCAGATATGTAACAAAAAGTTTATTGAAAACCTACTTTGTAATTAAGCATTCTAGTGGAGAATACATAAAAGAAAGGGCATGACCTCTTTTTTCAAGTATCATATAATCCTTTTAAGGTGTAAAAAGATTCATAAAAGTAACCACCAATTTTCATCGTGTATGTTACTGTAGATATTTCTAATGAAACACGGGTTAAAAGAGTAATCATAAACATGATGTAATCTACACAGAATTAGAAATATATTGCAATGTACATCTGAAAAACAAAAGAGTAATCATAGTTAGGTGGTACTAACCAAGGTGATTCCTGAAGTTAATGAGTTTTGCATGATATACATGGATAGCACTGTGGTATAAGTGCCATCATCAATCAACGCTATTTGATTCCACCAATAATAGCCAAAAAGATGACATATCTCTAAATCAGTCCATAATTAATGGCACCAGTCTCTTCTGGAATACTGGAATTTATTTGAAAATAAATGTTACAGTAGTCTACACTGCACATTAAGATGCAGTTGTATTCAAGATTCAAAAGCTTATTTGCTGTGTGACCTAAGGCAAATCATTAACTTTCTCTTTGAAAAGTTTTCTTCCTGTTTATAAAAGGGAGACTATGGTTTCTGCCCTATGCAGCTCATAATGTTGTTTGGGAGTTCAAATGAGACTCACAGTAAATATGCTTTGAAAAGGGTAGGACACTAGAGAAATATATTGCTATAAAGAAACTCCTAAAGAAAACCTCATGCCTATTTTCTCATGATCCCTAAGTTCCCCTCCAGTGCTGTGATATGCACTACACAAAGTCTCAGTCTCTTTGAGTTTGTCTAATATTTTATCCAGAGTTGGTCAACATCGACTCCCATTTGTATACAGCATGATTTTCATCATACACCACAAGGCTATTATATTCCAATATAACTTCAAGTAAGCACTTAGTACAGCAGGAACCTGGATGGAACTGGAAATTGAATTCACTGTTTCCACAAACCCTTATTAAATATCTACAATGTGTCCAGCATTGTACTTATTACGGGAACACAGAGAAGAAAGTTCCTAACCTTCAAGAGCTTTTCATCTAGTTGAAGAGAAGGGCAAATAAACTTATAATAGCATCCTACTTTCAATGATTATTTTGAAAACGGATAAAGGAGGAATGTTTATTTTAGCAAAGAGATATTTGATTTAAAAGGTTACAATATGATTTTATAATGTTGATTTACGTCAATTTTTCAAATAAATGCCTATTTTGAAAAGTAAAGTTCCTATGAAATGTTACCCACTATAGTTTATTTCCGTTCTAAAAGAATTGTTCTTTAATTTGATTCACTTGTCAATGTCTTTCTAGCAGTCAAACTTATAAGCTTCTCGTGAGCTAACATCTTCTATTGAGTTAAAGTGATATGTTCTGGTCTATACTACAGTTTAAGGCAGGAAGATTATGACAATGGCCCAATAGTTTAATCAAAGATGTTAATGCTTATAGAATTGTGAATAGCCACTGTGAAAATGCATTTATAATACATTACGTATAATATTAAAACAATCTATTAATTTATTATAAATAGGTGAAGAAACCATCCATTTATTAGCAGACACGTAATAATTACTGTTTCCATCACCTTTCCTAGGAGGTCCTTAAGGAATCCTATGTTAGGATTTCAATAAATCTACAATAATTAGTAATTTGAGAAATTAAGGAAAAAAGTTTGTTAGGCCAGAAAGTTTGATATAGAAAATGCACACATTGGTTCTAAGGAATATTTGGCATGGCATGAGGAAATATAGCAGCATATGGCAGCAAATATACAAAGATATGGAAAGAAGAAAAACCAGACTATGAGACACTGATGCATTAAAAAGAAGTAAACAGGACCGGCCCGGTGATGCAGCTGTTAAGTGTGCACATTCCACTTCGGCGGCCCGGGGTTCACGGGTTCGGATCCAGGGTGTGGACATGGCACCGCTTGGCCAGCCATGCTGTGGTAGGCGTTCCACATATAAAGTAGAGGAAGATGGGCACGGATGTTAGCTCAGGGCCAGTCTTCCTCAGCAAAAAGAGGAGGATTGGCGGCAGATGTTAGCTTAGGGCTGATCTTCCTGAAAAAAAAAAAAAAAAGTAAACAAAGACCTCAAATAATTGAAACAGAGGTTTTGATTATCTCCTTTCATGAGTTAAGAACAGTGAGAAGAAAGCAAAAGATATAAAATCAAACAAATCTGCACACCAAATATCCATGCTATTTTCTGAGCAATCAGGTAACCTTACAGGTAGAGCCCAGGTACTTGCAGAGTTACTGCATCAGACACAGAGGGGCAAGTCAGTGTAGACATTCCACAGTCCAAGGATCAAGGGAATATGTACATTACCAGACACTGAGGCAATGTTAGCTGTGATGCTGCCAACCAGCTGTGACTGTTCTCACAGGAAATCTCCTCTGAGGTCATTTTTAAGTTTCTAATGATTGTTTCTCCAGGTAAATGTCAGGATTTGAGACAAGATACACCTGCAGATCTGTAAATGAAGGGGCTAAGAATGCCGTTTCCCTTGGCATATATCTGTCATAAATAAAAATACATTAATAAAATCAGAACTAACCATGTCCATAGGGGGAAAAATTATTTCCCTTATGTGCCTAGGAACTCTCATGGCTATCGAAGGAGCATATTCCGTAAGCCTAAGTGCCCACTTCCAGCCACTACATAAATATATAGCACCCCAGGAAACTTCTGTAATTAAATCCACATTTACCACATTCTCCACACCATCACTGCATGCAGCTTTTCTGAATTAATTCAATAAATTTTTATTGTGTTCCTACATTGTGCCAGGTGCTGTTCTTATGTGCTAATGAAACTACAGTGAAAAAACAAAGTCCCAGAACTCAGGGACTTATATTCTAGTCAGAGGATGAAGACAGTAAATAGGTGATGACTATTATGATGAAGCTATTAATAACAATGGTCAGGGAAAGGGAGTGAGTGATACAGGAGCTCACAGAAGAGCTGGCTGATAAGGTGTCATTTCAGGAATGGTTTAAATAAACCAAAAGAAAGAACCACGTGCATATCTGTAAGAAGAACTTTCAAAGGAGAAGAAATAAGTTCAAGGGGCCTGAGGCAGGAAACTGCTCAGCCTGTGTGAGTATCTGAAAGAAGTCTCAGTTGCTTGGTCTGGGATAAGCAAGGAGCACAAGATGAATTGGGTTTGGGAGACAGGACACAAAGCAAGTGATGTAGACCTTGTAAGCCATGCGTAGAACTTTTGACTTTACTATGAGTGAGGTGGAAATTAACTAGTCAGATGTATTTCAAATGAATTGCTCTGCCTGCTGAATGATGAACAGAGTGTAAGGGGTCAGGATGGAAGCTTCAAGCTAGTTAGAAGGCTATTGCAATAGTACAGGTGAGAGCTGTGTCGGCTGACATTAGGCCAATAGGTGACACAGTTAGACTGGACAAGATTCTAGATATATTTGGAGGCTGTTGGATGGACTGTGGTACATGTGAGAGAGGAGAAGTAAGGAAGGATTCTAAAGTTTCTAGTGTGAACAACTGGAATAATGGAACTGTGGTGGAACAGATGGTTGGAAATTAAGTTTGGTTTTGAACATATGAAGTTTGAGATGTCAATTGAGCGTCTAAATGGAAATGTTAATTAGGCTGTTGGATATACGAATCTGGAGTTCAGGGGAGAAGTTGGGGCTGGAATTCTAAATTTGGGTGTCATCAGTAAAGATATCATAATTAAAGACCTAGGAATGAGTGCACCAAAGGAAAGAAGTCCTAGCACTGGCATTTAGGGAAGATAAAGATGAGCGTACAATCTTGGCATTTCTCTCATTAAGGGGGAAGTTCCCAAGAAAGTTGTTTTGCCATGCTTAGCACTGAACCATGTGTAGATAGGCAATTAGCAAGATACTTTCATAACGATGTGACAGACTCATGCATTAATGACCCCAGTACACTGAGACAGTTACTCTTTGACTAATACAAATTCATTAACATGTTGGAAATGATCAAAGGCACTGGAGTTCCTTAAAAAAAGAAATATGAGACAGAATCTTAGTGCATAGTGATTTGAAGAGTTAAAGTTGTTTGCAAAAAGTTTCATTTTTTTCCCCAAACTATCCAAAATTTTGGGTGTCAATTTTCATTGCTCTAGTTATAAAAGTATCCAACTATGATTCAACCAAGGTCATTCCATCAGACATGAATGGTAGGGAAACTGTTATACCAAAAGCTCAGATCTTTTAATTTGATAACAATTTATTAAGAGTATTTTTATAAATTAACTATTAGAAAAATATATTAAATAGAAATATACATATAATACTAATAAAATTTCTTTCTATTGCTTATATCATTAGGGAATTCCCAAACTACTGGAAGAATGAGAATTGTGGTTATCTCACTTAAAGGCTATTGTTCTAATATACTTTTCACAATATGGTTTTCTTGGATAAATCACATGAGTTTTAAAATGTCTAAGTTAAAGCTTTGCATTTCCATTTATCGCTGTGTTAATATGAAAATTATTCTTGCCAGAAGCAGACTACAACTGTATTTCAAGGAAGAAATTGAAATTAGGTGTATGAGTCTGTTAATGTTATGAGAATAGTGCTAACTATATCTGCTAACTGAATACGTAAATTAGAAAATCTTTGGCTTAGTGATCACATTAGCCTTAAGGAGCTGCAGTTTAAAAGATACTAGAGGTATTTCTAACAACTGTTTCCAAAGCTGTTGGTACAAAAGGAAATGAACACCTATTATCTTAAGAAATGTCTGAAAACTTTATTAAGTTAATATTTTTATCATTTTTTCATTCATATGGCATTAAATCAGATATAGGGTATCATAAAATACTGCTTTTGAATATTTAAATGTTCTTACAATCTTTTACTACTGAGTCGTTGTCTATCCAACATTTTGGGGGGAAATACTGTGATATTTGTTTAGAACTAAAAATATGAATATAATGTATGAAGTAGCCCAGCATTCAGACAGTCACAATGTTTCCATTTGAGAGCCAGTGGTTTTTAAAATCAAAACTAGTGTCTAAAGTTATTGAAAGTCATTACTTTGCAAAGGCTTAAAATAATGCAAATATGAAAGACCACGTTAAAAATGCAAGCTTTTATATGAGTATTTTTCACTTTTTAGGAGGATACACAGAAAAATCTAGAGCTTTCCTCTGGCAAGAAATAAAATTGTATAGTCTACTTAATGCAGTGCTTTTTAGAACAGCATATTAAATTATTTTATGGAGTTAGAATTCAGGACAATACAAGAAAGGAATGACTGTTGTTTGGATTATATATTAATTGCATATATTGTCTTTTATACCTATAAATAGAAAACATGGAAAATTAATTTTATATATGAATAATTTATTTTATCAGTTTATTTAAAAAATGTAAGTCCAAATATTTCATTATTTTCAATTTAACCTAGAAATGAGAATTATAAACTCTTCATTATACAAATGTACAAATTCTATATTGAAAATTCTTACTACGGAATAACAGAGAAAGATTAAAATGATAGATACCCTATGTGCTAAGCATTGTCCTCATTTATTCATGTAATCAGTATGTTGTGGATTCACAAAATGAAATCATTAGGACACTGTCTCAATTCATGAGTCAGGGCTCCCAACTCACTTTCAGGTTCTTGTCATTACTCTAAGTAAGACCTTAATTTTCTTGGAGGATAAATGGATTTCTATATATTTTTATAACCTCTCTAGGACCTAATGTGGTTTCTATATGATTAGAGAAGAGCAATTCCAGTAAATTATATTCATAATGCAGCATCTGCTATTAAAGTCTACCAATTTTCTATTTCTAAAAAAAAAAGATGGTACAGAGTATCTCATAATTCTGCAATTTACTATCATTAGGATGTAATCTCAGCAGTATATATGCACACATGCTGAACAGTGGGAACAAGGGCATACTTCCAGAAAATAAATAATTCTGTCTTGCATTTGTATACACCTTGCATCTAAGAAATTGAAAGCACTTAAAAGAAATGAATTTTTAAAGCCAGAGACAACAACCTATAAATGATACTTACTACTTTCTTTAGAGAGGTGAAGTACACAACGTACAGAACAAGAAAGTGTCTCTTTCTAGAATTATTTGAAAAGTGAGAGGAATATTCTGAATATATCTTTACTACTGGCATATAGAGGTCTTTCCTTTTCATTACAAGATGAGAAAAAAAATTATACTTGACCAAAATTTCCCACATGTCTGTTTTATTTTATTCATTTTATTTTACTAAGTAATAGTAATTGTGATATATTTATTGCATCTACATAATATACATGCTACATAAATTAACCCACTAAATACTTACAAAATCACAAGATGTTATCTACCGTCTCACAGATCAGGAAATATGGGCATGGAAAGGTTAGGTAGCTTGCCACAGATCACACAGTGAAGAGCTGCGGTTAATATCCTGCTCTGCTACCTTTAGATGTAGCTTTTGAACTTACAAGGACTCTGTGTTAGACACACCATCTATCTGATTGCTTACCTAGAGTCTATTTTCAAGGAGACACCAAGATTCTCCCATGACTAACCAGAACCCACTTTCTCTCGCTGAATTAGGGTGAATCGCCAATCTTGGCATAAGAAGAGACTTTAAAACCTGCAGCAATTCTCATACTGTTAGCCAAGCTACAAGAGAAATAATTCCATTGGTAACAGCACAGTTACAGGCTTGATTATCCATTGTAAATCACACAAATAAAATCATGATTTATTGCCATTTCAAGTATTGAGAGAAATGTCTCTTTTCGTTCTCAGAGGAAAGAGAAATTGAGAGGAGATAGAGTTAAGGATGACTGTCTTTCATTTTAAGTTAATCGCCAATTTGTTCACTGTTGCTCTTGTACCTGGCTGCTCTTTCATAGGGCTGTTCAAAGGAGAACAATGCTACTGGTTATAAAGTTTCTGTTTAGGCAAACTTGGCAGGTCAGTCCAAAGAGATTAGTCCATTTGAGAAGGCTATTTATCAATGCAGAGAAAATCACTTTTCAAGTATGGACCATGATCCTGAGGCACAACCAGAATCTCCAGTGTGTGTATACAGAGAGAAACCAAGTCTAATGCTGGCACCTATGGATGATCAAGAAAGGGCAATAAACATTTGGAAGAAAAAAACGTGCTGTTTCCTAGGACAGAGCTGGCCTATTCAGACAGTAATGAGAACCAAACTGAAGTAAACACATATTTATTGAGATTATCTCAATTAATTCTCCCCCAAAACTCATGAGTGTCCTTATTTCCTATTTTACAGATGAGGAGACTGGAGTTAAGAACATTTAGGTGCTTTATCAAGATTATTTGCAAACTGTAGGCGCAATATTGGAACCCAGAGAATCCAATTCCAAAGACTATATTCTCAACCATTTTGCTAGTCTGAATTCATCACATGGTATATAAACAAGAAAGTTTAGTAGTCTCTTCTTACAAAATGGCAACTTTTGCATTATGGTTAAGTGAACTTATAAGCCTGACCTTATTATGTTGTTTAGAGCATACATCAAATTATAAATTGGGTAGGATAGCAAGGAGTTCAAATCTGAGCATCTGGCAAGTATTTTGAAGCTATGTGAGTATAAAGAAAATCAATTTTATTAAATGCGTGAAAGATGTGGTTATGAAAATGAGGTCAACTTTCCAAGTACAACCTAATAAGGATCACCATGATCCTTGACATTTGTACAATCTTTTCATTTTAGAAAATGTAATACTGATCTGAAGAATAGACTATAAAATTTAGAGGTACAGATTCTGGACTTGTATTCCAACCTTGGGCAAGAAATGCTTTTCAACTCTTTGAGCCTTGATTGCTTTATTCACAAAATAGGAATATTCAACAAGCAACAAATATTAATTGAATAATAATACTTATTATAATGCTTTCTTACAGCAAAATTTTGTTTTTAGGTTTAAGTGAGGAAACATGCTATGAACACGCTAAAATTCTACCCAAAGACTGGATAGTATTATTTGACAGTTCTAGAGACTGCTTCCTTGTCATCTCTACGCAAATGTCTCAAATACATTTCATACTTAGTAAGACCAACTTCGAACTGCTTCATTCACCATGTTCTTTAGCACAGGAATTGGTACCAACCATACATTCAATAGCCAACCCAGAACCCTGGGTATTATACTTGTGACCCCCTTCAACTCACTTGCTACATCCTATCCATCACCAAATCTACTAAATGTACCCCCAGTTAGCTCTCAAAGCCATCCATTTCTTGGTGTAAGTACTGCCTTACCTCACCTGACACTTGCAGTAACTCCTAAGAGAGCTTTATGTTTTCTCTTGCTCACCTCCTTTCTATTCTCCATTTTGCAGTCAAAGTGAAATTTTAAAATTACAAACGTGACAATGTTACCTCCCTATCTAAAACCCTGTAATAACTTCCCACGACCTTAGAGAAATGTCCAAAGTCATGATGAGAGCCCCACGACTCTCCCTGCCCCCCAGTCCATCCTCACCTTAGGCTACTCCCCCACCTAGAGATCTGGATGTCAGCAATTTCAGAATTGCTGCAGAACTACCTCATACCACCTCTTCCTCACTTCTCAGCCACATCATGCTGTTCCCTTTTCCTGAAATATTCTTACCTCTTCTTCACTCGGATGATTTCCATTGACCCTTAAAATCTACTTATTGATGTCATTTCCTTAGCAAGGTCTTTCCCAATACCTCAAACGAGGTTAGATTCT
The DNA here is from genome assembly GCF_037783145.1 of Equus przewalskii. Classification (NCBI taxonomy): domain Eukaryota; kingdom Metazoa; phylum Chordata; class Mammalia; order Perissodactyla; family Equidae; genus Equus; species Equus przewalskii. The sequence continues at coordinate 77,138,936 of NC_091834.1, forward strand.
CCTGCTGGTGAGAATCTAATACCTTTTACTTTCCTTCTGAAAATAGTCATGACATTTCAGTTTCTTATTTTATAAATTGTCTGTCTTGTACACAACTATAGCCCTAGAGTCTAGAGCAGGTCATCCATAGATATATTGATATTCAAAAACTGTCTGATGTAACAGATAAATGAATGAATAAAATAACAGTACTAAACATTCAATTGGCTAGGATAGGAATCAACATACTTCATCTTGGGACCCATTCAGAGGACTCAGCATTGTCTGTGGGTGCTACTGCAACTTGTCAAGTATATTAGTGCTTGATATAAAGTTTGAGAGCAAGGACAATGCCTTATTTCCTTCTCTCTATCCTGAGATGCAGAAAAATGCTGAGAACATCGTAAGAACCACACAAATATTGGTAGATATAAAGGAAAGATGAGATTGTTTGCTAAAATGTAAAAGACGGAAAATAGAGCCCATCTGATCAGATGAGTGTTTGTTACTCCCTTCAGAATAGACATTCTGCAGCACATGTATTTATGCTAGGATGCTTCCATCTTTTATGATACTTGAGAGTCCTTTTTAAACAAATTATATTCAGGGTGACAACAACTTTCTTTGGAATGTCTTCAACAATTGCAAATATTTGACCTTCAGGTGTACCTTTGAATTTTTAAACCATCCAACCTTAAGAGCTACAGATGTTGTGGATAATTGCAGGGGGAGAATATTGTTTTTGAGTTTAAGAAAAAAAAAGCAGGAAAATAATGAAACTGAATGTCTTGGGTGAGTCTTAAACTCTCCAAGAACAATTTTTAAAGAATTTCAAAAACATTTAAAGCAATGGAATGGGAAGACTTCTAACGACAATATTCATTTGCTTGCCCAGGGATAGGTATGTTTGTTAAAAATAATTCCTGGACCAAGAGCACTATTGCTAAGCTCTAAAGCACTGCTGTGGTCTTCCCATTCCAGAAGCTTCTGTCTTATGTCTGAGTAAAATGGTTCCTGTGCCTCACCTCTAATTCCACAGTTATTCTCTTGATTGGTGGGTTTATTTGTTCACTTGCTTATTCATTTACTCTTTTACTTAACAAATATATGATGGTCAGAGATTACTGTTTGAGAAGGCATTTCTAACAATGCCCTAAAACATCTTACTTGGTATGGTGGGAGTCAGGATAAGATCCAAGATTATAACCACAGACAGCAGAAATCATGGTGCATAAGAGTATTACAGAGGTTTAATGAAAGAGAGAACTCAAGCTAGCAGCAAAATCTTCATTCCTATTATGTAATAAGAGCTCTTCCTCATTATGAAATATTTATGTTTTCACTAAAGAGTTGAGAACATGTTTCTTTGTATTTTAATAGTGCTTCATGAGCTATGTTTGCTGTGAATGCTATTATTTTTTTGCATAATTAAGTAATGAAGCAATTAGCACAGCAGGCACATGTCAACTAGATAGTGGTTAAAATTTGTGATTAACTAGAATTTTTTTGCTGTGTTTGCCAATGTTCTCCTTCTTACCAAATGAAGCTATCCTTTCTCCACTGTGAAGAGATTGAGTTCCCATGTATTTGAAGCTCTGCCTATGTAATAATGGAACTAAATGGGTCTTAGCAAAATGTGTTGATGACATGAATCCATGCATTGAAGAGCTGTCTGTGAAGATCTGTGAAATAAACTACCAAGAACATCATTTAGGTTAAAAAAAAAAAACGTATCGAGGAATAAGTATTTTGCAGGATTCCTAAATTGACGGCTTACTCCCCATAATCCACCAAGTAATATCATGACTTTTCAACTCTGTGCCTGTACACTCTCTGACAAATCGATAACCTACAGTCAGGGACTTGCAGAACTATGAGCAGGAAAACTGGCTCTTATAAATTTCATCTTTGTGGCTCCATTATGTAAACTAACTGGAGAGAGAAGGCAATCCATCCAGATTCAAAAATCCACCATTTAATTTCATTCAACAGGCATTCTTAAGGTACCGTCCCATGCCAGCACTTTTCTCTACTCTCTGAGCCAAAGATGAGTAAGCACTGGTGTCTGCCCTTGAGGAACATACAGTCTAGACTAAGTGAATGACTAGATTTGATTCATAGTTAAATCACATTTCAAAACCTGCAATAAGTGCCAATAAATATTTGCTAAATTCTGATGAGACTCAGGAGTTCTTGAATTGGCTCTTCATAACCTGGAACCTAGCTTTCATTTTCTTTCCATGGCCTTATCAAGAAGAGTAGAATTAAAGAAGAAATTGATGAGGGTAGTAAAAAGAGTCCAGACATTATGTCTGAAGATCATGCTCCCCATCTGCTTTTTACTTGCTGGATAAATCCAAAACCTCTTTGAGTCTGAAATACATTGATGATGATAATACCTGTCCTGCCAGGGCACAGGGTTATAACCAGACTCAAAATAGATAACGGATTGAAAAGTACTATGCTTATTCAAAAGTTTTTCCTTTCTCAATTATTTCACAGCAGTCATCCAATTAAGGAGTGAAAGACAACTCTAGTATAATCCTTTCATTGGTCATCAACAATACTATACAAACACAGAAAAGATTTCATTTCTGCCCATTTCTGATATAAGCATTAACCTAAAGCCACAATTTCTCCAGTCATTCTGGTGCCTATTTTGTGTGTGGATAAGTAGATTAACTTGATTTAATCACTGTTTAGGTGAAAAAGAAATCCATCTATGGTGCATTTTTTACTAAGTCAGAGTTGGGAAATGTGTTCTTCAAATTTCTTAAGATGATTGAAATGCTTCAAGTGTCTTTCTCCCTATCAATAGTCCTGGGTGTATGATAGCCATCACAGAGTTCCAGGACCTAGTTTGAAGAGATTAGCTCCTGGGTAACTTCTGCTGAGAGTTTGAAAATGAAGACCCAGTGGAATACCTGCCTCAAAGCTAAAATAAAGTATAAAGAAGCAAACACTGGAACAGACCCCATTCTTCAAAAACACAAACACAACTGATACAGGAAACAGTAAAGACAAATCAGGGAAAAAAAATGCATTAAAACTGAGATGTTAGATTATATTGTCTTAAGTGGTGGAGGAGAAATAAAGTGGCTACAGTGAAGTCAAGGTCAGAGAAAAAGTTTGATAGGTAAATTTATGATTAGGATCTTTCCTAAGAATTTCTTAGATGTGCTAGTAAAGGGATTTTTTCCTACATGTTCACACACTGTTTTTATCTTTACCATTTTACTATTTAAATCTGAAACAAAGTAATGAAGAGTTGTAAAACATCTCCAATGTGGACTCTCCATGACTAGCACCCTATCTAAGATTCCAGACATTTTAGGATCTGTAAGACACACTGAACCACAAGCCAACTGAGGGACATCTGTGTTTGCCATGTTCTATAATAGATGCAGTAGAAAACTAATTTGCAAAATGGAGCATTTTCCCTAACATCTGGGGAGGAATTTGGATTCTTTACCTAGCTAATAACTATATATTTCCTTTACCAACTATCAAGTTTGTTCTCTCGAGGTTTACATTTCATACAGATCCTAAAAGAATCCTTTGGACAGAATATGATATTACCCCTTAGGAGAGGGGTAGAGCTGAAATATGTATAGTTCTCAATGTGATGATAAGTAATTTTCTCCCTAAGATTTGGAGAATAATAGGTCCTATTTGTAAATAGCGCTTTCATAATGAGGAGGTTTGCATACTTCCCTCTACTGCAAAATGGAAAGTTCTGTCTGGAAATCAAAAGAGTACTTACACCCAGTGGGTGCTTCATACATGCTTTGGGCTTGTATAGATATGAAAGAGACCATTAAAAGTGTCAGGGGCCAGCCCGGTGGTGCAGCGGTTAAGTTCGCAAGTTCCCCTTCTCCACAGCCCGGGGTTCACCGGTTCAGATCCCAGGTGGGGACATGGCACTGCTTGGCACACCATGCTGTGGTAGGCATCCCACGGATAAAGTAGAGGAAGATGGGCATGGATGTTAGCTCGGGGCCAGTCTTCTTCAGCAAAAAGAGGAGGATTGGTGGTAGTTAGCTCAGGGCTAATCTTCCTCAAAAAAAAAAAAAGTGTCAAAGATGTATAGATTATTTGAAGTCATATTCACCATTGAGAGAGGGGGCTTGTGGGGTGTGATTGTGTCTGTGTGTATTTGTGTGTGTGTGTGTATGTGTGTGTGTGTTGAGAGAGAGAGAGAGTGACATAAAATTGAAAAACAAAAATACAGGTTGTCACTTTGCCAGGTTCCTCTTTAGTGATAATCTGCTGTGAGTGTTTTTCAGCTCATTTTCCCAGAATGAATTTTATAGAACGGTTTCCCTTTGGTGCCTCATTTATGCCTGAAAGAACTTCAAATGCTAGCATGCGCACACAGCTTGGTATAAATGAATAAAGCCTAGAGAAAGATACTACATCAGCTTTGATGGCATTGATTTGGGGAAGAGATCTCCCTCTTGGCAGTACAAGATAGAAAATTTTATCAATTTTTCTGACTTTATTCACAGAGCAAATGCAAATGAAAAAGAACTCTGGAAGAGAACGGAATCAGGTCTTCCTTTACTGTGGACTCTTAGGGAATTTCTCCTTTCAATATGGTACATTTTTAAGTACCAAAGAACAAAGTTTAAGAATCAGTAAACCTGGTCTTTGATAATCAATAAAATGATTCCTTCCAGAAGATACGAAAAGTGCAACTGTGGACCTCTCTCCTTTGACTTTAAAATATAATTCTTCCAGCTCTAACAGGGAGCAGTGCAACTCAACCCCCTGGGAAAAGAGCTGGATTTCCCCTATTCTTACTATTGCTGTTGGTCATTGACAACACCATGAGCATAGTGGTTTTTTATATACTCAGGTCAATATTTGTCTATCATGCTGAAATATGAGACACTAAAATCAGTGCAAACTCAGGATAGGGGAAGTGTAAGCAAACTCCATTCCAATCTTCAGTAGCAGGTAAGGGTAATGAATGTATCTAATTCAACTCATCCATCCTTAAAACTGAAAAGTTTGTCTGCCTTGTTTGCTTGTGTGTTAGGGCTGTGTGGGGAATTATTCTGTGCCAGCCAAGTGCGGTAGCTGGAAACTAACAAACACTTCACACAAAGAGATTTGTCTACCTGCAGGGGGAGTTTGTGTCAAAGCCTTAGCATCACTAATATCCCATTGTATTTTTTTATTTTTTTGTGTACCTAATAATCTTAATACTGAAAAATAGAAAGAAAGGTAAATGTTCCATATAACTCTCATATCCACGCATATGCATCACACTACTTCCCACACATTCATTTTTTAGACTTATGGATATTTTAAGTGTAGCTTTTTTAATAACATTGAATGCTTTCAAAGATTGATTATTCAACAGTATTTCTTCCTTCCCCCTGTGGTTTTAGTCTACCCTGTGGAGTGTGTTGATGAAAAGTCTTGTAATATATTGAGCCTTCACTGAAATTTATTGTCCTTTTTAGATGACACATATAAATATCCTAAATGAAATGTTGGCACCACTATCAAAGTACTAAAATATGTCATCATTCCTCTCCAGCAATTTCATATTTTACGTGTGTTTGATGTTAATGTGAATGTTATATTCAGGCTTAATAAATATAGGGTAAGAAGAAAAGTAAATGTCAATAGGCTTCTTGAACCCTTTCATTAAATGGTTGTGTTGCATAAAAATACATCATAAACATAAGAGGCATTGTAAATCTTGTTTATCAACATTATATAGTTCCATATATTTAAATGATTTATATTTGTATAAATGTATATTTCCAAAGAGAACGGGCTAAAGTTTTAATGCAAATTCTTCAAAAATGTTTTATAAGAGGAAAAGTTTTATGTTAGTTGTTTTGTGAATTTGGTTATTACTGATAGCTCATGGTATAACATCTTCCTTTGGCTTCTTGCTCTGAAAGATATTGTCCAGGCATTGGAGAGCTCTAGCTGAGGACCAAGTTGGTGAAATGATTTGCATTTTTGCTACATGGGGTGCATTTCTCATAGGGGCATTATAGAGTGAAGGCAAGGGAAAGGGAGATAGTTGAGGAATGCTATTTCTAAAGCCAATATAGCTATCTAATTATCCAGAGAATTAAAATGGAATCTGATTGAAGTCCTCAGGGCTTCGTTTAGGCCAGCTGCTTAGTTAACCCAGCAGATCCAATTACCTAGACTCTGTGTAGATCTGGCATCAGTTCATTCGGGGACTGTCATTTGGCAGCCCCCAGCTAATCCTATAATGTTGAACCCAAGGAGAACACATGGGGAAAATGAAACAAGATAGTCTTTATGGAATGGCTACTCCAAAAGGCCCTGTGCCCTCTGGAGTCCCTGGAGATAGGCAGGCAAGAAGATTTCCAGCCAAGCTTTCCCCCACTGGCATGCTTTTAGAGACCAAACTCATCTGTGACCTTCTGTAAATCACATTGATAATGGACATTTTCTCCAAGTATCTGCCTCTCTTTTCCTCTGGGTACCTGACTCCTACTAACTTTAATAGGACTTCTGCCTGGGCACGCCAGGAGAAGTGCCCCCCAGATGCAATGGGCTGATGGATAAAACTTCAAAGTGTCACTGCTTAATATCCATGCAAAGTCATGAAATGAAATACAGGCACTATTAATGTCATTATTACATCACTGAAATGGATTTCCTTTTAAAGTGAGAATCTTATTAAAGTTTTTCTAAGCATTTTTCTTTTTTTTTTCACGTTGGATACTTAAAAATCCAATTATAAAAATTTCCTGGAAAGAATAACCAGTGTTCTGTGTTAGGAAACTTAAAGATAAAAGATAATGAAAAAGAAAGAAAGAAAAGCTCAGCATTCTCGTATTCACCTACTTGCGTGTATACTGGAAAACCAGCCATTGTCATTTCCTCACAAGATGAGAGCTCTTAGAACTTCCTGGTCCTTACTATGGCTGGGATTTTGATGCCTAGTTCAAGTTCACATGACAAAACTATTATTGAATCAGAATCTAATTAAAATATTTCTGGATGTTTGCTGTTGCAAGCCTCTTTCTAAGGTCCTTCTTTTTCTCTATATCTTTATGAGAGCTGACTATTGCCAGGTTTTTTTTTTTAACCCTTTCCCTATTTATATCACAAATACATCCCACAATCAAAGACACTGATCTTGCGCTCAAAGAGAAATCTGCATCCACATCTCTCCTTTTATATAATAAAAATATAATTTTGTTGTATAAAAATTATAAATATATAACATGCATAAATGTAGTATTTTATGTATAAAATTTTTATCTTTTATAAAATATCTTTTTATATAAAATTTTCATTATATAAAATATACTACATGGCTTTCGTTAAATACTTTAAAGAGAAATAAAGATGTTTCAGTGCAGTTTAACAGGTTTTTTTTTTTCTTTTCTGTTAGATATGCCACCTGTTTAAGCTGGGAAGAGTGTTTTATTATAATAAGGAACATTTATAAACTACCTCAGAGTTTACAAACATTTTCACATACATTATCTATTTAAATATAACCATCTCTCTATGAAGCAGTCATTGCAGATTAAAAAACTGGATCTCAAAGAGGTTAAGTGATTTGCCAAGATTACGTTTCTAGAATGACTAGGACTTTAATAATATTTTGTGATACCAAAATCACATGCTTTTTCCACAAATGTATCAGAATTTCTGTAATAAAAATTCCAACTCTACAATAATAATAACTTTCATTGTATGGCACCCTCCAGCTTCCAAAGCATGTTATTTCATAAGATCGGTCACACAAATCCTTCCAGGTACAACTGAACCAAGCTTTGCACATAGTATTGTGAAAAAAAAATTTGGTAATTGAATAATAAATTCAGAGCAATATATATTTGAATCTTTTACAGAATAAGGCACTATCTTCTAAAGTCATCCTGTATTCCACATATAAATATTTTTTTGTGCCTAAGTAAGGAACTAACAATATTAGCCATGAGAATGCAGTTTTAATCTAGTGAGTGACATTAACATAGTAAGAATAAAATATAAAAGTAGACTTTATATAATAGGCTGCAATTTGTGAATGTCAACATAGAATAATAAATATTCTAATTTGTGAAGTTAACTTTATCATATAGTATTGAAACTTCCAAATATTTCTCAGAGCTATTAACTTAGAAATATGTAATGGTCAATTTTACAAGCAAGCTCTGTTGCCACAGGTGTGTATAATTTGATCAAAGTAATAGATATTTATATCTTAAACTATATACTGTTCATTTTAAATGTCTATGAGGAGTTTTAAGAGAATAAATGACTCACACTATTTCAGGCTTTTGAGGAAATCGTTTTAACATATTAGATGCCAAAGTCCTTTTAAAGACCAGTCATGCTTGGAAGACTGGCAAATAAGGATCACAATAACTTTTTTCACAATTTATTTTAAATATACTTCATATTCTGTATTATATACACACAATTAATTGTTCAAGAATGGCTTATGGAAAAATTTACTTTAACCATGAATCAAACAGAAAAATTATTACCACCTACTCTTAAAAATAGAGAATGTTTACATGGCATAGTCATTTTTAATGATATGAATTCAAGGAATATTTAAAATAAAATTATTTTATCATATGATATCAATATTATTTGTTGTATATGTTATTATTATTAAATTTTCAAGAAATATTATTAGGAAAAGCATAAGTAATCTAAGCTTATTTTCTCATGCTGTCTCAACAAAAAACAATTCAAAATGAACTTTGATGAAAGTATATATGTTTTCAAAGTGAGATATATTTAAAGATTAACTAACTTATATCCTAGTTCTTAAGAAACTGAATGAAATCTCTGTAGGGACACAACATACCACGTGTGAGAATTTAGGGTAATATTTAAAGGCTAGGACAGGAATTTCAGAATATTATATATAGAGAAAGAGAATATGATAAGAGTATCAGATGACCATTATACATGGGAAAGCCATCCATTTCAAGCACATTCCTGTTGGCAGATCTACTGGAAAATATATCAGTCACAAACTAAAACTTAGTCCATTTCTGAGGCCCAGAGATTCCAGCCAAACTCTACTACCAAATAAAATCTGATGATTCTAGAAAGGTAGACACTATAAATTATAGACCTGTTAACTTTACCAAGGAAACTCCTAAGATAAATGATTTAAAAATCAATTTCCAAACCTCTGGAAAAGAACAAAGTACCAGGAAATGGCCATATTGAATTTCTATAATACAAAATAACATTACCATAAAATATATCAAAGCAAAGAAATCATTAGCAAAGATTTTATTTCTAGTCACGATGACAGCATCTAGTTTCATCTCAAATAGATTAAATGTTCCTTGTAGGCAGAAAATGTTTATTTTTCCCACAAAGATAAGGATGTACACATCACAAAAATTCACTTAATAATTTCATGATGGCTTTAGGTTCGTTTACTGGTAAATTCTCATTACTATCAGAAGCCAGGTCCTGTCTTTGAAAGATAATTAAGAACATTTTTATTTAAGAGCAAGGGCTTCTACAGAAATTATTTGTATGTCTAATATTTATCCCTTCTCTTAATATATCCCAGACTAGAAATAACCTTTGTTGATAATTCTTCTAAACCCACAGGGTTGTGTTTGCTGGCTGGAATTTTGTCCTGTCTAAAGGTATAGGCTAGAATCAGACTCTGTTTTGGCCACATTTGTATTGACATTTGTAAACAGTGTCTGGACCATGATAGACAATATTCATTGAATGGAATCACAGTTCTATTTTACGTGCTGCTAGTTTGTTTTTTCCCCTGTGATGTTCTTCTGCCTCTTTGTAAACTTTGTATGTGTCCTATATCTGCCTTTAATCTCTCTTTTTGTCTACTGCAATCATCTGCATTCAGGAGGGCATTTGTCATATGCTGTTAAATGACTCAGGAAATTGGTTTAGTAAAACAGATATCAGTTCAGAAGTAATTCTAGTCCTCACAACTAAATGAAGAGATTGAACAGAACTGTAGCCCTGAACCCCATTGTTATAAAATCTGCCTATCAGCTGGCCACATGATAAATGGCATGTTAACATGGGGTTATGAATCCAATGGATAACCGTATGATAGATGGCAGGTTAATATAGGGTTATATGTCCAAAGGCCAGATATCTTAACATTTGTTTTTATAAAGCCATGAATTCAGTGGACACTTAGCAAGTTCTATTTTTCCCTCTATGTTAGGAGGAATTGGAAGCCCTCACATTTAGTGAGGTAAGAAAATAGATACCATCAAGTAGGCATCCGCCACCAGGATGTAGCTGTGTTATCTTTTTTGTGTATCTGGACCATGAAATCACTTCTCTTCAGAAGGATGAAAATGTGGTAGTAGGAAATTAAACTGAGATCTGCCTGAGTCATTTGCCTCTGACAATCTGACCCAAAATTTTCTTCCTGCAACCATATGTGACCCATTTAACAGCCCGGTAAATGACTGTCTTTTTCTGAATGAGTAATGAAAAGAAATTTAAAAAGCATTCACCACACAACCCCCATGCTATGGCCTTGGCATCTTTGATCTCCATGGTCTGACTCCTGCCTAGGTCCTCTCCTAGAATTACAGCTCCTTACTTTGCCTGTTCCTAATATCTCAGACTTGTTTCACTCTTAGATGTAATCATGCCCAAAGACATCTTTTTAAAACACTAATTTCTCTATTACTGATTTTGTTGATTGTGACATTCAAAATTAGATATCTGTCTTTCAATTTTGATTATTGTGATTTCTTTTCTGTCTCAACTCTCATATTTACATTTGTTTTGTATACAGTCAGATCTCTCATCAACCTTCTCTCTGATTTCTATCCACACCAACATGCAGTGAAAGACCTTTCCCACCTCAAGATTATCTGAATAGCCACATAGCTTCCACTTTATGGGAAGAAAAAATACCCTAGAGCTCAGTTTCTAAATGAAGAAGCTATTTAAAGCAAAATGCAAAGAAATCTACAAATATTCCACGAGTGGGGAGAAGAAATAAATAATTTTGTTTTAATCTCAGTGAAGAAATTCAATACTGAATTAGTGCAGATCATGTTTCTTTAGAGAGACAACAATAAGAAACGTGCATTTTCTGCTAACCAAAATATAAGCCTCACTTTGGTTTTTGAACCTTCCCTCTTGATTTTATTTACTCAAGTGTGTTTGATCTTATATAAAGACAACTCAAAGAGCCTTTTTCTTCTTAAACTTTCAGATCCATTTCTCAGATATACAGAGTTTTAAGAAACAGCCTAAATGATAAAGTGTTCGCTGAAAATGATAGTAGGTTGAGAGTATCTATTTCATCTGAAGTATTATCATGAAGTCGTAATCTCTATACTATCAGGTCTTGAACTTGACTTCCAGTATGATTTAAGTTTTTTTCTGTTTTCAGACCTACTTTTGTGCACAGTGACTCTCACCATTGATTGAATATGTGTGAATTTAAAAGCTTGTGATCATAATTTGCCTTAAGTTAAACATCATATCAACCTTCAGGTCATAGGGTTTGCTTTCACTGTCCCAGCCCCAGGCTGCCTGACTGCCTTTAACCCGGCTCTCTGTGCCTGGCTACAGGTGTAAGAATGGAACCTTCAAAGAATTAAATCACAATTGCTGTGACTTTTAGGCAAGAAGAATATATCACCGTGGACAGTCCCTATCTATACTACCATTCCACAACAACCCACGGACCACATGCCATCGTTTTTATTTTATGGCTGATAAAACTCCTTGTCTTCTGTGTATCTCACACTCCAAGATTCCTCTCGTCCTCCCCTCTCCCTTTACAAACACATTAATGTTTTGTTAGGAAAGTAATCTAATTAATTTGTTACCATATTGAAAATAAGGCTTTTTTTTTGTTTCTAGTCAATTTAAGAAGGCAAGAGTTTGTTGACAGATTTGTGTGTGGAACAAAAAGCTAATAATTTTCATTTACATGAATGGCTTACCATTCATGCCTAATTGCTGCTGAGTACGATACTGTTAATGCACTTTTTTAAATATTTGTCAGAGTAACTTTGTTGTAATTTTGCATTTGTTTTAACATTCAACTCTGTCTATATGTGTGTGTGTGGCTACTATATTGTATTTATAATTTTAGGCTGACTTAGCATGGAAATATACTCACAACTTTTAATAAATTTAGTGGTAACATTGACCAGAAAGTATAAATTTTATTCCCACGTGTATGATATAAGTGTAGACTTACACATGCAAAATAGATATGGATATGGTTCTTTTGTGTGTATAAATATATATATGTAGGTGCATACAAGAGTCTTGCTTTGCTTATGCAGTCATGTTCAAGTCTGTTTAATATTCAATTGTGATACTAGCAATGGTAGTTAGTTGCTTTTTATTTTTTATTGAATGAGTAAGAGGGTGAATGATGTCATACTTTTAACAAAGGAGGTGGTAAAAAAAATTTCTTTTTCTTCCCTCCTAAATACTTGTTTTGTTCTCTAACATATTGTCCCCACAGAGAAAGACAGAAAAGCCTAATGGCACGTAGGAGAGGACCAATAAAGTCACCATTAAAAGAATAAATAAGTAAAGCTAATGATAGTCACAGATTGGGATGAATGAGTTTGTGTAGTGCAGATCAGAAAAAGAAGACAGAGGAGGAATTAAAAAGATAATAAAGAGAAATGGGAGCTTAACCATGAGGTGCCTTGGAAATGGCAGTGAAAACCAAATACAGGGTAGCAAGTAGAAGCAAAGAAGAAGAAAATAAAGGAGTATATATTAAGAGAAAGATATCAAAATAGAGAAGAGTGCGAGGAGATAGCCAAGGGGGTAAAAAGCAAGAGCACAGTCATAGCAAGATGGAGAGAGAGAGAAGAGGGATCCTGATGGAGCAACACACGTGAACAGGCATGAGCAGAGAGGAACTCAGACAGTGCAAAACTGGAAAGGACACCTCAGTGCAAGAGGAAAGGAGCTGGGCCACTGTGTTAGCTCTGTGCCTCCAGTATGGATTAATGACTTTTGGGTGATTTTAAATTTCGAATTTGATATTTTCCTTAAGCCTTTTAAAATAACAAAAATCCATGTAGATTAGAGTAACCGAAAGCCTTGAAGAATTAGAGTTCCATGCACACTATATATACAGTCTGCTATAGCAACCCTAAAACGTAACTCACCCATTTGTTCCAACTAGAATAGCGTTTCTTATAAACGGCTACTGTGGTTCTTATAACTTAACTTATACAACAAAGTCACTGTAAACTTTATTTTAATTTCTGAGAAGCCAATTTTTATTAGGAGATGTTAATGTAATTAAAAATTAGTAAGCCATCTAATTGTATTAATGAAGTTTTTTCTTAGCAAATTGAAATGCACCTATTATACAAACAAGTCATTTTGTAGACTCATAGACTGGGAGAAAAGATCTTCAAGAAACACTAATCCTAACCTCTCATTTAAAAGTTGAGGAAAGTGAGCCTACAATTAAGGGACTCTCCCAAGGACATATAACTAATTAGTGGCAGAATTAGGGACTAGAACTGAAAATAAGACTTCCTTTCTCAGTTATAATCAAGATGTGTAGCCTTGGTATGTTTTTCATGTAGGTCTATGTTATTATCTATGAAATGCATCATTACTTGCACATTAGCACTGATAGGCTTTTTTAAAAATGCTTTGCCATTTTTTGTAATATGGAGATAGTCAAAAATTGAAATTCATTACAGACAAGAAAAAAAATCTTCTAAAATAAGTAAGACAATAATGTTCAATAGGTAAACAATAGAATATACCAAGAATGCTTACTTTAAGTAAATTTTGGAGAGAAAGAGAGACAGAAAGAGAGGGACTGGGAAGAGAGAGAGACAAATCTAATAAATTATCTTTTCTCCAAAGAGCAAAGATATTTCATTGAGAAATAAAGGAAATTAATCAGCATTGGTCTTCAGTTGTATAAGCCTCCTGTTTACGAGTCCATAAAAATCAAACAAAGAGAAGTGGATCACCAGAACTTCACTTGACTAATGTTTCATATATTGAGTGTGAATTTTTAAAAGAGTAATGAAAATCATCAGGATTTTGGGAGTCATAAATATTTTTAAACCTTCTTGGTCTGTAGAATTTATTCAAGATTTCTTCTCATAGTGATATTCTAGTCTAGTTCACCTACAACCATGTCACACTTTCATGGGGGGAAAAAGGGAATGCTAGTGCATTTCATATGGATCTGTCATCTAGTTATTTTGATGGTCACACAGCTAGACATTTTCATTGAATAGAGTTAACATGGATTATCAATGTGGCTGAGAATTCAGAATCAACTGTTGATTCAGATATCTCATAGTGCTGTGACCTACAGGCCTATAATGAATGATACAAAATGAATATCATTCTGTTAGTTGGTAGAGCTTGATAGGCTTTGTATAGTGCTTTCATATCCACTATTTTATAATAATACTGTGTAGGACTGAGATAAATACCAGGTTTGAAAATGAGGTTAGGTGATTCATATAGTGCATCTGTTTTGAAGTTATGATTTGAATCTAGTTCACCATATCCTACTTAGATCTTCTTTCATCCAGTGGAAAATAAACCCCAAGAAGGCAAGAATTTTTGTCTGGTTTGTTTATTCCTCTGTCTCCACCTAACTGCTGGGCACATTATAGGTATTCAAAAAGTACCTGTTGAATTAATGAATGATAAATCTACATCATTCTGTTCTCATTAGTATCCCATTTCCTTTTACTGAATTTAAATTTGAGTTCATAAATAATTTTAAGCCAATCAATTATTCAAGGCACATTTTCCTTCATCTTAAAATAAATATTTTTGTTTAAGTCTTCCCAAAAGGAAAACATTTGGTACCCATGAACACCTTACACATTTCTGACTTTATCTACCTATTTTGGGTGAATAATATGTTTCAATCCAGCTAATTGAAGAAATTGATAATTTGTTCATTTTGGTGTAAAGGAAATTGCCTCTCTACTTCCCAAATTACCCAAAAGCCCTCTGTTGCAGGTAGTGCAGCCTATGGAACATGGATCAGAGTAGGAAAGAAGATAATATGGGAAGGGAAGAGGGACAATGTGATTCTGCTCTAGATGCCCTCATGCCTCCTGACCTCAGCTGTCCATGTTCCTCAGTGATTAAAAAAAAAAAAAAAAAAAAAAACAATGGAAAGACCCATTATTAACCATAATGTAGAGACCATGATAGTAGAGATGACTAATCAGAAGCCCAGCTTTCCTTGTGTTGTTCAGGAGACTGGACCTTGAGGTCATTTCTGAAAATGATCTTAATTAGATTACATTTGGGGTAAATGGAAATGAAGTATCTCTATGGGACTCCATGGGCTACCTCCTAAGTTTGGTATTTGGAAGGTTCACCACCTCAAAACCATTGTCCATCTCAACTCTAATTTCAGTTCTTTCTGCTGGAGAGATGTAATGAGTCATGAGTTGAGCTTGGAGAGAGGAAGAAACTGAGATATCTAGATACCACAAAAGAAAAGCAGCTTTTAAGTTTTCCAGAACCTTTCTAATTTTCTCATCTTGTTATTACAATTTTTACCGCATCTTCTTTCTCTTAGCAGGAAAGCTTTTAGTCTATAGAGGGTGTATTTTTGGTGACAACAAGAACAGAGGTGGTGGGAGGAATTCACGCTCTTTACAATCATTCATCATGGAGAAGAACCCCCCAGGACAGTGGAATAGTCAAAGCTCAATAAAGAAAAGGTTTCATCTCAGTGACAAATCTCAGTGATCCTGCAAGACTTAGATAAAGGGCCACTCAGTGGTCTGTTTTGGGCCTGAGAGACACCTTCCTTAGTTCATGTGTTCCTTATCAGGCAGTATCTCACCTTTCATCCAAAGCTTGGGTTTGGTGTCAGAATGTCTTAAGATAAGAATCCTGCCTTTGCAACTAACTAGCTATGTGACCTAGAATGAGCAATCCTTTATAGATGCCAATTAGCTCATCTAAAACAATTGTATTAATTACATCATAGATTTATGAGGATAAAAAGAGATGTTGCTCAGCATCTATTTATTCATAAAACAAGCAACAGTTACACACCTACTATGTAGCAAGTGTTATGCTACATATTGGGGATACACAAAAACTTGAGTTCCTGATCTCAAAGTCCCATAATCCAAAAGAATTGCTGTAAGCTCAATAGATAAACACAGTTCACAGTGAGAAGGGGTATAGCGTAAATAGGGCACTATGGGAAAATGGAAGAGGGAGTCATTAACTTTGCTAGGGGAAAGCTAACAAGCAGTAGACTTAACAAGGCATATTTTTGTTTATATTGTCTCTACCCAACTTTACATTGTGACTTAAACGTACTCAGACCATGTTCAATTCTGAGTTCTCTCTACAGTGCTGCTTATATGATTATACTCAACAAATATTCATTATTAGCAATTGTTTTAATGCCCCTTTCCAATAAGTTGTATTGTTTTATTATGGAGTCAGGGGTAGTTGAAATCTCTCATGTGGTTCTTCAGCCAGTTTTAATAAGTTTTGCTTGATTGTTTCTTCAAATCCTAGGATGACTCCAAGAATGCAAGGCATTTGATAGTGTCAATTAGAAAAAAATGTGTTATTTTACAGAATGCAAAATATCATGTTCATATCTAATTAAGCAGGTATTTGGAGATACAGTACTTTCAGCATAAAACACTCTGTGAATTGAAGAGTAATAGATGCTTATATCCATTGCGGTTGGCATGTTGAATGGTACAATTTATATGGAGAGTGATTTGGAAATAGCAGTCATAATGTATAATTCACAGAATCTTTGACTCAGCAGTACTAATTCTAGAAATGTATTCTGCAGACATATGGGCCATCTGTGAAGTAACATATGTATAAGGATATTGATTGTAGTGGTTATAATAGCAAAAGATTAGAAACCACGTAAATGTTCATTGGGATATTGAATTATTAGATACATTTCAGATAATGTATGTAATGTACATCCAAGTCGTCAGATACAATGGAATACTATGCAATGTTTAAAAAGAATGAGACAGCACAGTATATACTGATATAATGTCAAGCAAAACAGCAAAGTGCACAATTGTGTATTATAAAATCATTAGGACAGAAAGATAAATATATATAGATATAAATATAGATGTAGCTTTGGATATGGATAAACACACATACATGCATATAATCTTGTGTATAAATAACTTTCCTTAAAAGGATACACAAGAAATAGTCGCAATGATTACAGGGGAAGAGATTAAATGGAAATATTCACTTATCATTATATACACTTACTTTTGTTCTTTTTTGAACATGATATTATATGTATGTGTCACCTATTGAAAAACTCATTAAATGGATTAATAAAAGAAATACCTAAAACACAAAATGTCTCCCCGACCATATTTGTAATAGTCATCATGGTTGAAATTTTTTCTGTAAATTCACAAGTTATACATGGTAATCCATTTTTATATTTATGTAGAAGACATTTTGAATTTTTTTCTAGAGGGAGAATAATTTTTAAATTCTTTAAATTACTTTTCCCCCCAGGAAGTCAATAAACTTCAGTTACTTTACTCCAAAACAAGCAGCGTCAGCTATAAAAAAGGGATGAATCCTATATTTGATAGCATAAATGAGGCAAAATAATCAAAGAAAAAAACTTTTGAAAAGAAGAATGTGTGAGCTACTGGATCCTTGGGACTCCAGCAGTAATTTACACACCGTTACTTATTCAGGGTTGCATTCCTAAGTACTCCTTGGGAAAAAAAGATAATTATTATACTGTAGTGATTACTCCTTTCAGCATACAAGAGAAACAATGCTGATGTAAGCACATCTTCAAGAAATATAACTCTAGTCTGTTGATAAAATTGTTTATATATCAATATTTTAAGGGGAATATATTAATGACAAAAATACATTTCTTAAAGGAACATTGAGCTTTCTGGTAAACTCTCATATTCAAGTATTTCTAGGAAAACGTACATAAACAAAGTCAATTTAATGCTAGATTCTAGATTGTTCATGACCTACTAGCTTTCTCACAGAACTTTGTTAAAGCATCTTTAAAATTTAATGGAGAGAACACTATTGAACTGTACACTTAAAAATGATTAAGATGGTAAATTTTATGTGTTTTTTTTACCACACGCACAAAAAATCACAACTAATCGAGTGTTAGAAGAAAGAAAAAGAGGAGGAAAAATGTGCCTCTTTAGTGTGAATAATCATCTAGATCCTAGTTATACAAAGCCCAAACACAAGCACTATTATTTGCCTACTATCATGATTGAGATTGTCTATCTATATATCTATGTCTATTTATCTCATCTAATCAATCTAAATATTCAGAGCAAGATTAAAGAAGAAAAGCTATGCCTGGTTTGCACATGCTCAAACCACAAACTTTCCTGGGTTTCTATCTGTTTAAAATTATATTTGGTTCATGCTTTTGCAGAAGTATTTTAACAAAGGGGGGAAACATTTGGTATTCTATCAACTCTTCTTTATCCACTCACAGATGACCTGTATCATGTATTTAATACCAAATGGAGTTCCAGACTAGCATGTATGTCTCTTCCTGACTGGTTTGGCTTTCCCGCCATCAGTTGAGGTATACTTATAAATACAAATTTTATTAATATTCTCAGCCAACAAAATTCAGAATGTGAACATGTAGAAAATACTTAAGGCTATATTCTAAAGGCAAATGAGTGTCATGCTTTTTCAGATGATGCTCATCACTGCCTCTTTACATTTACAGGAGACCAGACTTGACCTGTACGTATTTAACCAAGTGAACCATAGAAAACTATTTCCTTTCATAATTTGTCACTGTAAAGCAAATGTCTAAATTTAAGATGGTAGAAATAGATCTTTCATTATATTTTTAAATACATAGAGCATACTGAGATTAAGTTTTTAAAATTCATATCCAAGCGTATCTATAATGTATTTTAATAAGGTCATAAATAATGAAGTAATTTTATACAATGTGGAAAGGCTGTGAAGTGTAGCATTTGAGTGATATTTATCTATGAGGTGTATCCATTTTATGGTTATCTTTTCATAAATTTCATTTCCATTTGTGGAGTTGTGACATATGCAGACTAATTAGTGTGACTTATCCTGTGGCTAAGCAGGAATGTTCCTCACTTTTCCTTTATCCGTTCACCTTGTACAAAATTATTATTCCTTTGAACACCTCATTTATTCTCCCATTCACCCTAGGGAGTCCCTCATGTGGAACGACTCAGAGGTGTATATGGGGAGCAACAATCTGGCAGGCTCATCATAAAATGTGATATGTTCGCTATTTCTCTTTCCAAGGGACCTATCCAGCTGAGACGGTACGAGGCCTCTGGGCCACACAAGCAAATGCAGCAAATTCACATCCCAAGAAAACTTTTTGCCAAAAAGGTGGAGGGAAATAGCTCTTTAGCAGAGCTTGCACAGAGGGGAAAAAAAAATTCTGTTTTCTGGGAATTTGTCATGTAGGAGAAATAAGCACTATAGCCATGTGGCAAGAGGATATGTTTTTACTGGACCAGAAATGCATAGAAATGGAGCTGAGTTCTATGCATTCATACTGCTAATTCTAGGAATTCTTGTTCATCTTTCATACAGAAAGGACATTTTGAAAAATTGAGTAGGCTACTATTGTAAAAACATATATTCTTAGAAATAAATTATTTTTGCCCATAACAGATGTGAAAACAAGCATTGATAAACACATAGATCAAATTTTCTCTGCTCTTATGGTATTGGCCATTATTTGAGTCTATAGCTGCCTCTTGGTAGGAAGGAAGATTTTTACTCTTAATTTGAGTTCATTAGGCATGTGCTTTGCTTCATGGCTGATTTTCAATAGTGGATAGATTTATACAGGCTAATATTAACTCTTGACCAGTAAAACAAATTCTGAAGGATTTTCCTAATACTCGTACTTTAAGCTTGTTCTGGAACTAAGAGAAGCTAACTGGCTTGGACACTGATTAACCTAATACCTAATCCATATTTCCATGAGAATTTGATCAATACACCTAATCAGCCTAACATGAAGAAAATTGCACACGGGCTCTTGACATTTCAGACAAGAGACAAAATTTTTTCAAGGGGAAGAGCTTCAGTAGTGATAGTTGTGAGATCCGAACAAGCAGGAAACTGTCTGCTTTGTTCCTGCTCTATCCTCAACACCTAGAACATGTCCTATATTTGTCCTCTCTCATGGTTTGGATGCACACCTCTATGCAGAATGATCCCCAAAACATGAAACCAGATGAGTGATTTCATTGCTTTAATCAAACAAAGTTAATCTGGCAAATACTTATGATACACATAATGTCTACTGGGTAACATGGGGCTTAGTCATAAATGATAAGCAGTTCATCAAATATGTGATTTAAATTAGCATTATTTTAAATAACAAAATTGTTGTTTCTTATATTATTCTCTCTTCATTTGACCAGTCTTTTGGGGTTAATCTTCAACCTTGGCTGTTTTTCCTGATATTATGTGGAAATTATATCATTTATCCACATCAGCAGCACCATCATACACTCTGATGTGGAAACCTTAAAAGAAAAAGGTCCTGATTCTTTACCTCCAAACAGCCAGTGATGACTTGACAGTGTCTGGGTCCCAACACGCCAAGGACTGATGTTTCCTTTGCTCCAGTATTCACTCTCAATCATTATTATAATCCTCTTACTGCCTTACATTAAAATACTGTTAAAAGTCATTAAAATGTTTTAACTGAAGGAGGGCTCCTTACACACATATTCATTCCACAGTTGTGGAGACATGACAGGCATTGTGGGATGGATCTATAACAGCAGGAATGTGTTGAGTAGTGAAAAAACACAAAGATGAGCAAAAGTGAACCCTTCCTTCAAACTTAAACACCAGTAAGAGAGGGAAGGTATGTACAAAGATTGGAACTTTCCTGATTTTACATGAAATAATCCTCAATTTGTGGCTAAAGGAATGAGTAACATCTTGGTTTGGACTGCTATAGTAAAAATATAATAAACTGGGTGGGTTATAAACAACAGACATTTCTTCCTCACAGTTCTGGAGGCTGAGAAATCCATGATCAAAGCACTCGCAGATTTGGTGTCTGGTAAAAACTCCTTCCTGGTTCATAAATGACCATCTTTTCCCTGTGTCCTCACATGGCAGAAGGGGAGCTCTCTGGGGTCTCTTTTATAAGGGCACTAATCCCATTGATGAGGGTTCCATCCTTATGACCTAATCACCTCCTCAAGGCCCCACTTCCAAATACCGTCAACATTGGATATTAAGTTTCAACATATGAATTTTAGGAGGACATAAACATTTAGTCTATAGCAGTAATTTTTGCCAGGATTGGGGATTTATAAACCAGAAAAGCCCCAGGTGTCTAAAATTCAGAGGTAGACAGTAGAAAGGGAGAAGATGTAAATATGCCACCAATGGAGGGAAAGGGTTCAAAGAAAGATCATTCAAACTTGAGAAACTTCACAGTTTCCCTCTGGCCCTGCCTTATCTTCTTCTGTGCAAAGGTCTGTAGAACATACATCTTTGGGCTATATCTCTGAGATAAGTGGATCTGAGCTACCATATATCCTACAATAGAGCTGATAGGGGTCAGCTCCCTCTTTAAAACTCTTTACTCACCTTGACTGTGAGTCACAACTACTGCTATAGACGACACAACCACGTGGTCTCCTTGATCAGAGACCTTAATCCAACAATCATGACAATAATATCAAAGGCACCACCTGCAAAGAAGTATTTCTGTGTGGAATTATGTGACGTATTTAAATTCTGTATGCACAATAGCGGAAAATGACTGGCAAATGCAAGGTTGCCTCATACATTTAAATTGCAATTGTGAAACTTTTCTTTGATTAAAATGTTGTAGTGTTGATTGCACACCATGAGGAGAAAATAGTAAGTAAATTTTCAACTGCCTTTATACGTCAATCCAATGAGTCATTTGTATTTAAACAGGAAACGAATTTCCACAAGGCAAATATAGCAAGAAGTACTACTTTTGGATGTTCTAGTTGCTTCAGAGATCAGTAGGAAAAATTATCACCTCTCAGAGATTCTATAGGTTTCATGTGGGTGAGATATTATGGGTAATCATGGTTGAAATATTATGCTACAAGGAACAAAACTTGTTATAGACATTTCCCCTTACTGCAACATATGGGCATGGCATACTTTTAATTATATGATTTAAATTCTACTATTTTTTTTTAATTTGGTAAGTGGTGTCCAAAAGGAAAGCAAGTTTTGACTCTCATCAGTCCTGAAGTCTTCCTTCCAATTAAAAGCAATGACCATTGTACATTCAGTCTTCTGACTAAAATGCATGTATCCTTTATTTTTTAATTTTCAAAAGAGAAACAATGTCTGGTCATGTGAAGAAAGCTTCCTAATCAAGAAAAATGTCTTTTCCCTAAATAAAACAAAAGTAAATGTGAAAAGGAATCTTCAATTAAGAATGGATCATTTCTTTTCCCTATATATCATGACCTCCTATTTCTTTCCACTTGGTTGGATTTCGATAGAAATAACTTTTATGTTAAGTTTGTTTAGCCTTAATTTGCTATAAAAACACAAACCATACCATTATCATTGATTAGGATAGGGCTGCCAGCATGCCCTTGAAAAACCTTTATGTGCTATTGTGCAAACACAGATCATTATAATATGAATGGCTTGCTTGCATACAAAGGTATCAATTGTATTAATATAGCTGTTAAAGATTTTTAGGAAGACTACATTGTAACAAGCTCTGTAGTTTCAATCAAGGAATACAGTGCTCTTGGAGTTGATTTAATGATGTATTTGTAAAAAATACATTCCTATCATATAATTTTTTTCCAGCCAGCATCTAGAAAGGGACCATCCAATAGCTTTATTCCTAGAAATGGAGAGGGGTAAGAGAAGGAGTGTTAAGTATCACTTTCTTTAAATCCTATTTTTGAGAAGCTTTCTCAAATGATTTTGGATGAGGCATTTTAACTTTAATACAGTTGATAAAGGCAAGTGGGCACATAATACCTGAACCTAAGATAACATTGAGGGAAGTGGGGTGGAGAACAGAGTGGGTTGACTCTCTAATCCCCAAAATCATCTGCATTGCTCCTAGATACAAACATAAAAACCTCTATTTGTCTAAAACTTTGCTGTCAAGAAGCAGTTAATTATTTTTTAGAACACAAAGTATTCTAAGATGCTGTTACTAATGATACTCACGGTCATGGGCTCCTGAGGCTTAGAGCGAGGAACACAAGCAGAACAAGAAGAAAGGAAGGCAGGAGGTCTGTGAGATCGACACAAGCTTTCCGTGGATGGCGCCTCAAACCATTAAACCGAATGATACCTGAGCAAATGAAATAATGTGATCAAGGATTTCTTAAGGATGATTTACTCTGTGACTGGACTTGAAGCTTTTGTCCATTGTTAAGATAGTTCTATAGTGTTCCTCCTGTGTTCCTACACAATGTTTGCCATAGAGAGAATTGGTAGATACTCGATACATTTTTTGTAAGTGTTAATTAAATAAGCATTATAATCTTCTTCCAAATACCTCCAAACATTTAGAGTAATGTTGCTTCTTAGTCAGGTAAAATCTCATTATAGCAATGATCATTTTGATTATCTGAAAGTTCTAACTAAGCTATTTCTATATCCCAGCATATCTCCCAAAAAGACAATGCTTCAATGATCTGATTGTATTTCTTTCTTTACAACACAATTTTATACATTGGCTTTTTCTATTGCTTGGCACTGTAATAGCCACACTTTACAAAAGAAGAAAAAGTCTGCTATCTGTAATATATGAGGAGAGACAAACTGAGCTTACATATCAAATAGAAATATTTGTTCTTCGTTTATTTTGTTCCTAAATGAAGATGAAATTATCCTTCAAATTCTCTGAACCTTTCTTATTGCAAGTAACTCAACCACCTAAATAAAGTGCCCCTATGCACCAAATCATCCACTAAAATGAAAGAACCACAAAAAGAGATTTAAAGCCAGAAAGTAAGGGTACACTAAAGATCTGGACTTGATCCTGATTTCTAACACGTTTTCATTTTCTTCAGTGGATTCCAAAGACTTTTAACTTGCAATGATGTCAACTCATTGATTCATCTAAATACTTTCAGGCTAGGAAGAAGTTTCAACAGGTGGCTGAACTTCATTTGTTTACAAGGGTGACTAACCAGGTATATAACTAGAACTATTTTCCTAATAATCAGGAATCGTTTGAAGCTCTCCAAACCGTCTGGGCCTGACCTCAGCCTGTGGAAGAGCAGGGTCCTCTAGACTGATATCTGACATGTAATATGACTTGGAAGGATAAGTTTGTGACATATGATGGTACACGATATGTTGGAAGTAGTTTAATTTCTTTCTCTTCTAATTTCTTGGAGCACTTTTTAAGTACTTGTCTTAGAGAAATAATCACATTACTTTTCTTACTACTGGAATAGTCTTCCTCAATTAACCATATTAACAAAAATGAGAGGTTGCAAATGACATCAGTTTATGATCAAATTGCACCAATTAACAGTAAAAAGAGCAAAATAATTGTATGATTTTTCGTAAAATGATTTCATGCCCTCCCTACTTGCTTGATATTTAAATGTTTTCTATTTAATTATAATAATAGAGCAGTTAAAAAGATGACAATCCCATGACAGCCCTCCAATTTCATGATGATTTTGCTAATCTCTGATAAATCAAACTTTAAGAACAACTGCAAAATTTTTTTTAACTTTTACCTTTGAAATTTACTCAACTTTTATTACAAGAGCAAAACAGATATATAATCATTTACCCCCACCATTCTCCAGTTTCATCTCCTTGAAGTAGAAATACTAACCTACCTCTATCTATATTTCCTCACTTTTCTCTATGCTCATAAAAATGTGTTTACGTACACATATATGATTACAAATGCATGCTTACTCCTCTGTAACATTTCTCACTTAATGCTACATCATTGATAAAATTCCAAGCCAAAGTGGCTATGAGAGAGGTTGTGATGAAAACACACACTTTGCAGTATCTCTTAAGCTTGGGGTTCAGCCTCTTCCCTGTCTTTCATAGCAAAACAGAAGTCTAGACATGTGAGTTAGTGTCTCCATGACCTATGATGACCTAGCGTGATGGCCTTTTTTTCAATACTAAGCTTCTTTCCAGTATAGACACCTGCATGCAAGCATACACAGGCATGCTTGCACACACACACAATTTGAATCATGAGTACATAATTTCAGGCAGTTTCTACTGTTACATTAGTGCGTGAGATTTTTTGTTTGTTGGTTGACTGGGTCTTCAGCCTTCTTGGTATCGTGAATGGTTTGCTCTAAAATTAACTACTTTTGCTTATTCAAAGTACCAACCTGTTTATACTCCTACCTTGATCAAAATAGTTTATAAACCAATCATCAACAGCTTTGTATGTAGTCATTATACACACGCCTCAAGTCTTCACGAGACTAATGCAAATTTGTATCTTTGTATTTTGAATATAATACACTACTATATTTGTGATAGAATTTCTATAATAACTTATTGAATAGAAGAGAAGGGGGAAAGGAAAGAAGGACGGGAAAATAGGAAAATGAGAGAAAGGAAGATATAGGCCAAAGAAATGCATATTTAGCATCAGCATTTAAAAGTTGTCACTGTAGGTTTTCAAGTAGAAGTGCAGTCACCATGTGCCTGGGACAGTTATGTTAGGGAGAAAATAGAAATGGTGAACTCCTGCTTCTAGCGCTAAAGCCTTGATTCCACATTTCATCTATGACTTTCCAGATGCCTTGGCTATCACATCAGTGATTCAGTGATGCTTCTAAGCCAGGGAACTCTGTAGGAGAGCTATTTGGAGGTAGGTAAACTCTGCCATAACTCTCAAACCAAATAGTAGCAGAATATTTACCAATTTAGCATCCTAGAGTCCCAGGCCTCATACCCTGAAAAATTATAAAGATATCTATCTTCAAATGTATTGAATATCATACTTAATTATAATTTGTTCCAGATTATTGTTTTTTATTTTGCAAGATCCATGAAGCCATGTTTCAATTAGCCAGATTTTAAAACCCAGTGACCTAAAATGCTTTCCAGAAAAGTTGAGTTTTGTGTGGATGGCAGTGGCTCTCCAGTTCATAATGTAACTACTTTTTTGCCACTCAGGTTATAGTGCAAGCAAGTAGATATTTAAGGGGATGATGGAGGAGGGAAATAACCTTTGTGCGTCATCATCATAAAACAAACTATTGAGTAATTGCTGCAATAGTCTGATTTTATGAGTTGATTGGTTGATGAGTTGATAATTATTTGTGTCTTTCTGTAGCCCTACATTTAAAAAACACACCGGATATTTAAATCGAATGTGACACAGCTACCTATCTGCTAGGCAATACCCAAGCGCAATTTGTTTTACTTGTGCAACTATACTTGATGTATCAATGCACTTTACATTATCTTGAGCTGAGTTAATTCTTCATTAACTAGTTTTATTTTACTGAGTTGCATGCCTAGTATAGCACAAAAACAGATTCAAGTCCTTTATTTTCTTCCACATATTGTCAACAGCTTTTATTCCTGTGGGTTATGGAGGAAAGGTGTTGTGTATGCCTATGGATTGCTAGCAATAAAGCCAACATAAAATTAGTTAAGGAGGAAGAAGGGGAATTGGGAGGTTTTCTCCGCTGCTTTTACTAATCTAAAAGAAATCACTGGAGTCATTTACTTTCCATTCTCTTTACGATAATTGACTCACACAACCCATCTCTTTTTCTTCAAATAGTTCTGCAACGATCAAACTAGATTGGATCTTTCTGTGGTTGTGTCTTTTATTTTACAAGCACAATTATTCAAATAACCAATGGGAAAATCATCCATAAGCATGAACACCCAATCAAGTATAAATCTGCAATTGTTCCATTAGTAATTATAGATATTATTTCAAATATGATCCATATTTTTGCAAATAACTGAATAGACTAAATATTAAGTTCTTGATTTGAAAAATAAAATTTCAAATCAACCAGAAAATAATATTTGAGGGAAGAACAAAATTATTAAGAAACTTATTATTGGGTCCAAGTCTCAGAAATTTGACAGGATTTTATTTTAAAAGGTCAAGTGGTTTTGACAAGCATTCACATGAGTGCATACTGCTAGTCCAGCATTTTATATATCATGAAATACTTTTAATATTGGGGCAGTTTGGTAGATTGTAAACCATAATTCTAAGTATTCCAGTTTTGGGGCAGAGTGGGGAGCATTTCAAATTTAAAGGACATTGTGATCTATGGCATTGAAAATCAGGAATGAACAGAAAGACCACAATCAACAATGAGAAAAAGTGAATTTCCACCCTTTTAGGATTGGGAAATGTAGTTGGTCAGTTTTGAATACCTATGTGCCAGGTACCCAAGCAGTTTCTAAAAATTCAAAGGTAAAAGATGCGGTTATTTTACTTAAAGAATATGCAGTCTAGAACATTAACTAATGAAATTCTGATAAAACAGGGCCACAAAATGTAAATGATACCTTAGGTCACCCTTAGGAAATTCAGATTGGAGTCCTACCTGCCCATTTACTCAAGGATAAATTTGCATATGTGCAAGTGATAATGTCCCCATTTCCTTGTTCATTGTCCAAGTGTGAGATATGGGTAAGCTCTTGAAGAAACATCCCCAGTGCCTGCCATCTGGACCCAACCAAAGTTCACCGGGCTAAGTCAGCAACAGTTAGCCTCTTAACTACTAAGTCCCTCTATTCCATCCAAGATCAAACTTCATCAAAGGATAATGCTTCAATCTGTCTCTCTCTCTCTTTTCTTTTTTTTGCTGAGGAAGATTCACCCTGCACTAACATCTGTTGCCAATCTTCCTCTTTTTGCTTGAGGAAAATTTACCCTGAGCTAACATTTGTGCCAATCTTCCTCTATTTTTTATGTGAGTCACTGCCATAACGTGACCACCAATGAGTGGTGTAGGTCCACACCCAGGAACTGAACCCAGGTCACAAAACGGAGCACGTCAAACTTAACTACTAGGCCACAGGGCTGGCACCTAACCTGTCTCTTTTTACTTAATACTTATTTGTAGTTCTCTGGGTAATTCAAGGGAAAAAAATATCAATACTTAGGAAACTAACAGTAAAGGAATTTTAGGGCCAAATTCATTCAATAGGTCTCAATTCTCTAAATTGTCCTTTTTAGCTCCTCAAAAGGAAAACCAAAGAACAACTGAGGAAAGGGTGGGAGGAGAGGGAGGAAGAGACAGAAATATAGAAAGAGATAGAAGACTATGTAAGTCCTGCAAAAGACTTCATAAGGAAAAAATACATCATAAGCTGAACTTCAATAGACAATCAACTACTTAGACATAAACTAGCAGACGAATTTTGAGCTTACCATCTCTTTCCCCTAGTTGAGCAAGACTCTTACTATAGCAAAGACCATAGGCTTTGATTTCTCATTTTAAATTTGATAAGGAAAACTTATTATGGCTGCTAGTTAGAGCAATGTGGCCCATTTACAAAGATTATTAATTTTGGGGAACATTTAAGATTCTAGTAAAAGCTGTGAACCTCCCCAGAAAAGTGCAGATGCATGTACATATAAAGTCTTTTTTGTAAGGTGTGTTCACATTTCTGTGAATAGAAATAGGAAACCGTGGCTGAGTGGTTAAGTTCATGCGCTCTGCTGCAGGTGGCCCAGTGTTTCGTTGGTTCGAATCCTGGGCGCGGACATGACGCTGAGGCAGCATCCCACATGCTACAACTAGAAGGACCCACAATGAAGAATATACAACTGTGTACCGGAGGGCTTTGGGGAGAGAAAGGAAAAAAAAATTATAAAAAAATATAGGAAACCAACCAAACAAGTAAACAAAATAAATATAAATACCCTCCTCCTGATGATAGTTCTTCACTTAGCATATTACCTCTAGAATTGGGATGAGCAAGTTCCACTTTATTTGCTGGTCAAAGACAAGGGTATTGGGATTCTTGATAAAGACGAGAACATAATTCCAGGGGCTTTTGAAGTCTTTGGTGGCTTAATGTTCAAATCTTTGCTTCCTCAAAATTAAGGTTCAAACACAATTTAGGTCAAATTGTGGTCCATGCAAGAGTCTTTTGCATACAGCTTCAAAGTGGTCTCAGAATCCATGCAACCATCCATGGATCTAGGTTGGGGTTAACACGGTGTCTATCTTAGTTGTGTTTCCAGTTAATTACAGCAATATTAAAGAAGAAAAATATGAACTCTATACTGCATGTATATAAAAATCTAAGAAGCAGCAAACTGGGTCAGCTTAATGCATGTATGTAATAGGAATCTCAGAAACACCACCCTAGGTGAGATTAAGGGGCCTCCAGGCCCATATTCAGTTTCTAAAAGGAGTCTATAGAAAAATAGGAGATCATAAGAAATACCTCATGGTTCTCATTTTATCTAAAAATATTAGAGTTCTTCAACTAAATATATCTAACTTTCTCTCAGTAATCCAATTTCTGTCTCTACTCGGTAGACATGAACATGCCCAAACTTGTCTCTTTATTGAACTTTAGAAAAAGAAGAAAGAAATAAAAATGGAACAAAGAGACAGCTTGGCCAGACATGTCACTCCACTTTGACCTCCGCTTCTTTCCCTCACAAGAAACACAAATCCTCTTCCCAGGTGTGAGAAGGTATAGATGACATGTGATACCAAAGTAAACTTACTGTCACTGACAGCCCCAAATAGAAGTAGAAAGAAAGTGCCTTTAAATATCTCAGTAACTAAGAAGTTTATCACTATGCCTGAGTGACCCCAAGGAAGAATATACACATTAAAATATGTTTTATATCCCCCAAATAAAATCAAAATTCACTGAAGCACTCTCAAATAATGGCTTACTAGAGAAAAAGTTGTTTTGATAAATTTTTCATGGGAAGAAGTTGTACATTTAACCAGTGTGCCTATGTTATGAAAATGAATGGATTTTCTTCCTTGAAAAATTTCATGCATCAATGATAACAGCAAATTCAGTAATTGTCTTCTCTCTCTCCAACACCATGTGATGCGGTAATTCTTCTGTGTCAAGATGTAAAGCAGCTGGGAATTGAACAAAATTAACATACATTTCACATAGGTCATGATCTTAGAATACCTTTTTTGCCCAAGTGAAAAGAACTTGGGGGGGAGCGGGAAGGGGAATTTCCCTGAGAAAAGAAAGTCATTATAACAATAGACCTTTAAAATAATTATCCCTGCATTAACAATGCCAAAAAATAAAATTCTAATAAATTCTAATAGTCCTTCTAGAAAGTGTTTCTGATTTTTAAAAATGTTTCTTAACATAAAACAATCAAGGTGGCTGGTTGAATAGTAAAATTACGTTACATCAGTTTCAGGATATTAGTTCAAGTCTAATAAAATTTTAATAGAAATATGTTTGATGACTCTAACTTACTGCTGAATGAATAATACTGTGCAGGATTTGATAGTATATGACTCGAGAAAAGATTATTAAGAAGACATATAATGCACTTTTATAAAAGATATTTGCAGAAAACCATTAGATGACACAGAAAATCAATAATGCCCTACTGCCAATTTCAGCAACATTAAAATTACAGTGCTCGTTGATATTTATGATGATAGAGCTACCAAATCATTTCATTTTTGTCTTTCACTGCATTGGCATTTTTCTTTGTTATCTAGGACCAGTTGCAAAATTTGATCAGTTCCTTTATAAAGTGTTTTATAGATGATCCCATCTCTAAACAGCTCTTCTCAGGGAAGAACTTGAACAGTCCATTCTTTCTAGTTCAATGTATAAATAGATTGGTAAATCTCTTTCCTTTTAGGGAAGGCATAATAATTGTAAAATATTAAGACATTCAAAATGATTCTTCGCCAGAACCAAGTAAATAGGATTTAATAAACAGAGTTACTCAGCTTTCTTTATTTCCTAGAGGAGAAAAATGATGATCTAGACTCATTATCTCACATGCGTAAAACTGAGGTGCAAATACTAATGAATTATTCAAGAGTAGAATTCTATATAAGGTACAAATAAATCTCTTGAGTTTCATCCACGTCCTTCTCCAAGGTCACCCAAATTATCATACAAACAAAAATATACAGCTTACGTTTATTTGGCTTCTGAAGTGACTCTATGAGTTTTTCTAATCTGCTAGAATATTATTCTCAATGGAATTTGGATTAATTTATAGAACTAGAAGAGAAAATAATGGATATGGTAAAATATTGTTTCCACAGTTTGCTGACTTGGTGCTCTGGCTATAGGAAAATAGAAGCTATTTGGCTACATTCCTGTTATTGGGCTTTCACAGGTAAGGAGATGCAAAGAAGCCCCACTGGAAGGTTGTCTAGAACTGCTGTTTCCAACTTCAAAAGGACAAGGAAAACTTTAATGATTTTCCCAATTCTGAGCCTCTCTAGTTGTAGAATATAGAAATAGCAACTACCAGAGGCAAAGTCTTTTCACTGGTGGCTTCCGTGAATTGTGAAGTCTGCAGCACTGATAAGAAGCTCGGAGAAAGCTTTCAGATCTCATCCCATACTGAACCTTCTGTGAATCATCCTTTTTCCGTTGTAACCAATCTGGTGTACATGAACACATGTAATAACAGCAACGATAATAAAAAGTGACGGTAAAAATTCACATCCACTCCTAATGGAATCTGTTTCAAAAGATGAGTCTACTGCCTATAAAAATAAAGATATGTTAATCAGGTATAAGGGTTTCTTTGACGCCATAGTCCTCTCAAGCTTAGAAAGTCATAGATAATATTGCATTTTGGTGTAAAAGTTTTCCAACTTCCTGTTCCATCCAGACTAGTTGTATCGTTTTTCATACTCATATAGAGTTCCCTGGATTTCATTTTCCAGGTAAAATCCTGAGAGCCAAGTGTAGGTTTTTACATTCTCCCACGGTGATCCTGTCTATTGTTAAGCTTCTTAAATTACCACGTATAGTCAATGAGTTGCAAATCTATCTTCGGATCAGATCTGTTATGGGCTGAATTGCCTCCCTCCAAAATTCATATGCTGAAGCCCTAACCACCTCATAATGTCACTATATTCAGACATAGAGCTTTTAAAAGATGATTAAGTTAAAACACTTGTTCCAAACTCATCCAATCTGACTGACGTCCTTATAAGAAGAGGAAATTTGGACACACACAGAGACACGAGGGCACGCATGCCCAGAGGACACAGGGAGAAGTCGGCCATCTGCAATCTAAGGAGAAAGACTTCAGAACCTCGATCTTGGACTGAGACTCCAGAACTACAAGAAATGAATTTGTGTTTGTTAAGTCAGCCAGTCTAGTATTTTGGTATGGCAACCCTAGAAAACTAACACAAGATCCTTCTCTTCAGCTCCAGATCTAGAAATATAATAGCATTCTAGTTATCTCAAACTGGATATTTCAAAACTTCCCCAAACCTAGCATGCTCAAAATTAAATTCACTTTATTTCTCTCAAAATCTGCTTCTCTTCTCTTCTTCCCATACGGATGATAAGCATCTCCATCTAACCAGTTGACCAACTAGAAATCTGGGAGTCATCATTGGTACATTGAGTTTCTTCAGCCGCCATTCCTATTTGGTTACCAAATAGCATTAATTCTACAGATCTCAAACACATCCTCCTTCTCCACGTCATTATTTCTCTCTTAAATGCTTCATCAACTTCCTTGCTGGTCTCCTGTCTAGTCTTGCCCTGCTTTAGTCAATGCTTTGCACTGCAGCTAGAAGGAGCTTACCAAAATGTAGATCTTATTATGTCATTCCCTTGCTGTAAATCTTTCAGTGGTTCCTCACAGCCTAAAAAATAAAATCCAAGTCCTCATTATGACATAAAACACTGTCCATGACCTAGGCACAACATCTAATATCATCTGCCTTTCCCAATCTATACTCCAAGCATCCTGAACCACGTGGTTTGAATGTTTACTATGCTTTCCTCCATGCCTAAGTCTAATTTCTCCTTCAAAAGTCAACACAGGTAACGCTTATAAAAAGCCTTACTTAAATGACCTGCCACAGGCCAGCATAATCTAGGTGCCCCTCTGATGAGAGCCAAAAGCATTTTATGTATCTTACTTAATCCTGTAATATACTCTTTACCTGTGAATCTGAGACACTTGATTTAAAGTCTTTGAAAAACCTTATCTGTGTATCTGGAGGCTTTCTATGAGTTCAATCAATGTAAATTAATAGAAGAATAAATTAAGGAATGGATATATGAGTGCAAGTTGAAACACGTTAAATTTTATCTAGAATTTCCTGAGAGAAAGCCATTAGTAGACCCAGTTATATTCTACGTCTCTGAGAATTTTCTTGGAGAAATATTTTTGGACAAATATCCTGATCCCTCCAGTTATTAAATTTTCCCTACTGCTATTAAAAAAATACAGCCACATCCTAAACGTAATTTATTGGCATATCTTTCTAGTTGTACAGTTTCATAAACTTCTTCTAGCTTCATGGTCAACCACATGTGCCCACAAGGCCTAAGGACTTCAAATTTAATATGACTGTATTTTCCTTATAGTCCACTAGAGGTGGCTATGTAGGGGGAGGGTTCTTTTCTCAAGAAGATAAAATAGTAAGGTATGCCTTTATAATAAAATTGATTTCAAAATAAATATACCTTCAATGTACATCACTTTGAAAGGCAATTCCAAAGAATTTTTACAATGATTGTTTACTAAAACTTCATCGTATGCCAGCCTTGCTAGCAGTTTCTGGGAAAAAACCCCAAACTTCTCCTACCTGCAGCTGTTTTTGAAAATATGACTTTATTTTCTTATCTCTTTTCTTACAAGTCTTTCATCAATCACAACTTTTTTGTCTACCAAGTTAGTCAATACAAAATTGTTCAACTCTTGTTCACCCCACTGAAGCTTGCTAACTCCTTGAGTTTTTAACTTTATGATTCTTTATTGAGTTTCTACTGTTTTTCCACGGTGGATGCATGCTTATATGCAGCATATGTCTGAGTCTCTAGAATATGTATAAGAATGAAACGTAGAAAGACTTCCCATCTGCCACATACCTATTTCCATCTCAGGTCTATATGCATGCAGCTAGAACTGTTGACGTCAGGAATGAGAACGACCTCAAAGGTTATTGTGCTCTCATAACACTTTGCTTATTTCTCAATGATCTCATTTATCATAGTATTATAATGAGCTATATAGCGGTGTCACCTTGACTAGCTTGTAAGTTATCTGACTATAGCATCCACTTACTCATTTTTCTATTCTCAGCACCAAAAACAGTCTAGCATTTAGAGATGCTCAATAAATGATTGTTGCATTGAATTGTTTTGGCCAGGTGCTTTTCTATTGCGGATGTTGAAAGGATTTTCTTTGATTTTTTTTGTGGAGTCTTGTTTTAAATGCTTCCCTTTCCTTTTTGCAATTAAATGGAACTTTATCATTAACTGAAAACACATTTTGGATGTATTTCACTTTGTTTAACTGCAGTCTAGGCATCATTTAGTCCCACCATGCTCAGCTCTGCGTCGTTGAATTTAACTTCACTGACTTTAGTTTCTAGATGTCTTTAAATTGAATGGATTGTTACTGTTTCTAGGTTGTAGAATTACCTGTAGTATTTTCTGTCTCTGACTTAACATTACATTCATTCATTTTAGAATATAGGAATTCTACATTGGCCACAAACTCATATTTTTTAATAGTGTATTGAATATTATAACCTGATTCATTTGAAGATAGGTGTACTTCAAGATATCAAAGATGAGTTAAGAAGTGAGCAAAATTCTTGATCAATGATTTACATTTCTCTTGAGAAATACCGTACATATATTTGCCATGATAATCAGGCTTATTTTCAAGTTTTCATACATTTCCTTCCCTTGTATCTCTTGCTATTTCAAAATATGATGACTAAAATGATTACAAATCCAACTGTTTGATGATGCAGGACTGAAAGGAGAATAGAGGAGACTGGGTGACCACAATCTACATAAGAGCTAAGAATGGTACCTTCTATTAAAGGTCTTGTATGAAGTAATCAAATTTGCTCTGTTGTTGAAGGACAGAGCTTGAGATCACAAAATCTTAACTAGTCTAGTTGAATCCTGATTAAACGAGCATTCTGTTAATCCAATGAGTAATCACTATGGAAAAATCTAGCAAGCACATGATCACACTAAGCTGACAACTGTTATTCTTATCTCAGAAACACTGGAAGTGATCAAGGCTGCCAAGAGTTAAGAGCAGAGGGTGACTATAACAAAGTCTTTGGAACTGAATAAAGACAGAGGTTACAGGTATTGGGCCCGGTAGAATTTTCCTTTTTTTTTTTTGGAGAATTGGTATTAGTGGCAGTAGAGACAGTGCTACCAAGAGAACATCTGTGATAAATGGAAATATATAATATTTACATGACTGACACCAGAGGGTCTGTGAGTAATCATTCACCTTGGAATGAATCAGTCAGGGAAGAGTAAGCCAATAAATCAAGAAACTGATAAGATCTAGGAAAGAATTAGGAAAATAAGGTGAAACAGACCACTTATGAGTCCCAAAGACTCTCTGTCCAACTAGTCTTTGAGAAACTGTTAAGGAGGGATGTGGGTCCTCTATTGAGTTGAGTATCCATGACCGTCTATAATCGATGGTGAGAACTCAAATACATGTAAAGGATCCAATGCTGATCTAAATGTTACTTTAACTTACAGAAATTTGAGTATCCAGAAGATAGAATTTAGGAACCCCTACTTCCAGAAACATCAAGAGCATAAATTAGATGAGGTCTGTCAGTCTTTGGGACATCACCTCCAGTTGTTTTACGTGATCTTAGTACTTTCATTTTTGCTTTCAACGTGCTAAGATACTCCAAAGACAGGATTCTGTAGGAAAAGATTTCAATATGAATGAATTCTTTAATTCCTAAGTTGACTAATGTAGGCTTATGTTTTAAAAGAAGATTTAAGTGTATTTCTAGGTCAGTAAGAATATGTATAGCAAATGTTATTTTAGGAAGCATGAAACTAATCTGTAGTCCATATAGCTTAATCAGTGTTCCATCTACATATTTTATTGGAAATATAATCATTAATTTGTGAGCCATTTTTGTTGAACTGTCAGTGCAATATACGGCTTTAGTGAATTGAGACCGAGGCTGATCCTTCACTATGTTTATTGAAAATAAGCCTTATCTGAACAGAACACATGCGCTGTGTTAGCATGAGATACATTTAAACTTCATTATGATTCTTGAACATTAACTCTAAGATGGTTAAGGGAATTTGACCTTAACAAGAACATCACTTACATTTATACCAGCTGCTAAGTAAGTATGGTGCTTTTCCAATTCCCTATTCCATTCAATTGCATAGGACTTATTACTACAAATATATATATATATATATACATGTTCTTTTCATTCCCCAAAACTCTTATACCATGTATATATGTGTGTGTGTGTGTACACATATATAAAACTTTCATATCTATGCCTCTTATACTGCATGTCACAAATATATAATACACACACACACATATGTACATATACATGTATATATTCCTTCTTATCAAGGGCATATTGTGAATACAAAAGTCCAGTTTTTGGGGGAGGTGTGTGTGTGTTTTAGTTCGCAACATAAAAACTTCTGAAACTTGATCTAATTGTACTCAACTTGAAAATTAGACTAGTAAAGTAACAGTACTTTCTAAAAAGTTCATATTGCACTTAGACATTAAGCCCCTCAAAAGTACTAAAAGTGGTAGAGAATATATTCAGACAACGTCATTAGGCAGTTACACAGCTTACATAAACAGTGAAGTTTCCATATTTGTATATATTTCCATCCTGTATATATTATTCCATCTGGTAGCCTACCCTGAGGCTTCATTTTATCACCCTACTTGTCCCGTAAAGTTTCTTGAGATTTTTATTGAAAGAAACAATGAAAATGCTAATTAGTTATATTTTTCATCATAATCTTTTTTTTATACCAAAGGATCCCTCTCCCTTTTCTGTTCCTGTTTCTATACTCTACTTCCAATGAGTTTCATTGCCCCAAAGCTATCATTTTTAGGCTTCTAATATTGTTTTCTGTTCACAGGGCTTAATAACTACTTTTTAATGGATTCTGTTTACCTCAGAGGCAGGCATTTTGGAGAATTCGGCTTCTATTAGGGCAGGATTAAAAACTTCTATGTGGCTTTCGGGGCTTCTTCCCTCAGAAAATTAAAATGGTTTAATCTTTGGACTGAAAGAGGAACTGAAATGATCCCTTTTAAAATGAAACACTTGGGATTTGAAAGAGATCACAAAAGAAGACGATGCTGCATGTACTTAAACGCATAGACAGCATATTTTATGCACATAACTATTTTCATTCTTTTAATTATTTTTTTTGCCTGCTTTAAAAAAGTGGCTACCTAACCAAGCACTAGAAGAGCAAGTTGTGTTGCTCCAATAAGAATAACCATTGGTCCAAGTTGTACGTTTCTTTTAAAATCTTCTTTCCAAACTTAAGATTTTCTCTATTTCTCTGCTTCCTTTAGTCATGAAAAGTCCATTTCATAACTGATTTAAATAATACTAAATTCAATACCCAGAAAGAGGTCCTTTCATTTATTCATTTGTTCATTTAAACATATATTGCTCATGTGCCCCTAAGACCAACATAGATTGATCGGGCAAAGCATCCCCTCATCATGTGGCTACTGATAGATTAAGACACAGGAAGAAGTCGGAGAGGGTTTAAATTGGGTAGACATAGATAAGAATATGAAAAGAGAACGCTGCACTTAGTTTTAGAAATGACACATTTACATGTGAATAGTTGTCTCCTATGGGACAATTTAAAGGAGAGCAGTCACTAAGTGATGGAAGAAATAACATTCAGAAAAGAATAGTCATCATCTCCAAGAAACTTCCATAGGCCAAACAAGGCTCAAGCAGGGAAGGCACTGTGCCAGGAAGTTGAGATATGAAGAAGAAAAATATATCATCTCCCTCTCCTTAATATGTGACTGGGAAGACAAGAATAACACAAACAAGCATTCTCTTCCCTTTCTTTCTATCTTCTGAACTCCCTGGCACTTTACTAATATTTCTCTCCTACATTTACCGGTATCTGCCCTTTTTTAGCTATTACTACATACACGTGTTGTACCTGTGATACTGGACTGTGAGCCCCACTAGGGCAACAGCTTGTGACTGTTTTATCAGGTATAATACCAGGCCATGTGCCTTACAGCAGAGGGCACATAACAAATATTTGATGAATGAATAAAGCAAATTACGAGGCAAAATAACACGTGCTAAGTGCCACATACATGGAATCTTTCATGAAATGTCACATTAGAGAAGCCTTCTTTGGCCACCCAGTCCATATTTTTCCCCAGCCCATCACCTCTCTAATCACTTTGCTTCATTTGCAAAGTCTTTATTGCTGCCTTTCATTATATTAAATATTAATTTATTTTCAATCTAATCCAATACTGTCTAAGCTCCTTGAGAGAAGAGGATTTGTCTTTTTTATCCACTGTTGTGAAATCCCTTCATTTCAAAGCCCAACCTGACACAAAGAAGTACTCAATAAATATTTATTGAATGAAGAAATAAGGTCGTCGGGAATAGTGATGAGTTTAATTTTAGATAAAATGGATTTAAGGCACTGACAAGTCATTCAGATATAGTTAGTAAATGTCCAAACATTAGATTAAGAGGAGCAGGTCCCCTATGGTCTTGAGGCCCCTGACGGATATACTAACATGGTACTAATAAGTGTTGGTGTAGCTTTTGGGCTATTGGTAATGCCACGCTGGTTAGTGCTTTAAGGTGAAATCCCATAGTTCATGTCCAACACTGAGATTAATTTCACATTCTGAACAACCTATTCATGTATAGTGCATCTCAAGCTATCTAATAAGCAGTACTCCAAAGGAGATTTATTTCAAAGTAGCATTCGGATGGGATGCATGGTCCCTAAAGAGTTGAGGCTGTCCAGGACTATGCATTTCAGAGTACTGGACTGAAATTAGGAGTTCCAGGTCCTCTGCTGCTACTCAGTAATTGAGGAGCCTTGGATTTCTGTGTCTCAGTTTCCTCGTCCCTGGATAGAACCGTGGGATGTGTAGAGGTGACATACATGGATTGTAAAATCCCTTCCAGCCATAATGCTTCCAGATTCTATTATTATCAGGGAGGAAGGCTTTGAGAGTCAGAGGAATCAGCAAGATGAGGGGAAGAAGCAGGATGATCTTGCTCTAACTAAACGCATTCCCTCTGTAAGCACAATTCTTTACCTGCACTGTCATCGGGTGACATTTCTGTTACAAATATTTAAAATGCATCAGTAATGAATAAATAATTTCCATATTCACCTCTATAAAATGAAGGAGCAAGCATTATGATTTTAGTAGAAAGTTACTAAACTTCTTTCTACTCCATTTTTCTCAAACTATCATATGTACATAAATGAGTTCGGGCTTCATAATTTGTCTCTATCCTTTGGTCATAAATATTCACATTTTCATTGCTGAATATCAAGAAGCCTATCTGTCAGCAGTAGTGCTCAGAAAAAAACAGGGAGAGTAGGTGAATCCTGGTTTTATATCAGAAACTGAGGATTGTTTTTAATGCCATACGTGGAAATATCCTTTGCTGAATGTCCATATGAAAGGGTTTTATTTATGTCAAAATAACATAATTAGGCTAACTAAGCAACTAATACTAACTTAGAGATAATTAAATGAAGCTCCCAAAAAAGGCACAAACTTTAAGTAGATAATAGTGCAATAGAAAAGATACTGTTTAAAAGCAAATGATAAAATTCTGCATAAAGTAATGAATATAAATTAGCTTTGATTGTAGTTTATTGCCTCATTTTCAAAATATAATCTCAAGCTATGCTAGAACATAAGTTATCATAACTTAAAGTAATACATTCCATCAATGTAATAGTAATCTTCCCTCATTTTTCTTTTTCCAAGTTAAGGAACATAAGCATAATTTCGCAAGTTTTCTGTATGTTTTCTCTAAGTGAATATTGTTTTCATTACATCAGTTATTTCCCTCAGAGATATATGGAGGAATAAAAGACAACATTAACAATATGAGAGTAATAATACATCTGTTGCTGCACACAATAAATTATATTATCAGAACATTTAAAATTAAAAATCAGTAATCTTTCAGATAGATTTTCAATAATGGTCACCTTTCCTAATTGATAGAATAGAGAGTAAGTTAAAATCTAGGACAGTCAATTGAAATATAATGTAAAGTGGGTTAAGACTCCCATGGTCTTCTGTTCTTTCTATAAGATACCAATATAGACAAAAAGTACAAAGATTCCATGAAACCAGCCAAAAATTCCTGCAACTCTCTGCTAATAGTATAAAAACTCATCCTACTGATCAGTGATTTTAATAAATATTAAAAGACACAGTACTCTTTCTTTTGTAACATTATACAGCTGCAGCTGAGAGAAGACTTCAGAAATGAAGCAATGACTCAGGATTATTTGAATGGGGAACATGTTTGTAACATATATCAGTTAAGATTTTTTAGCTATATATAACACAATGCCCAGCTAAAAGTACTTAAAGAAATAGTCATTTATTATCTCTCTTAACAAGAATTCTGGAGTTAAGCATTTCCCTGGTTGATTCAGTAGCTTAATAATGTTTGTTCCACTTTTCTGCTCTGTCTTCATTTGGTATGTTGGTGACATCCCTATTTAGGGTTTTAAGATGACTATAGCAGCTGTAGGTATCATGTCTTCATAGAACAACTTTCAAATGAATAAAGAAGAGTCAGTCTTCCCCTGTGTCAGGGACTTCCAGCAGACTCCCCAACTATCCAACTGCTTCACTTGTCCATCGCTAAACCAAACAATGGCAATGACAAATGAGATGCATGACTGAATTAGACAACAGATTGATTTAGCTCATGAAACACTGGTTGGATGCCATTTTTTCAAAGAAAAACTCTAGCCCATACCTGAGCAAAATTGGACTTCTTTAGGAAAGAAGGAGTATGACTGCGGAAAAAGAAAACACCAATATCTGCCATAAAAACTGCATATAATTGTTAAACTCTAAACTGTTAAATTCTAACTTTTAATCAATTCCGAAAGTAGAGCAGCTAACTGAGGAAATTACTTCCTCCCCCCTTTGCAATCCAAGCCAAGTTTTGTGTCAAGCGCCAAGCAGAGTGCCTGTCATTCAGTGCATGGTTGATGAATAAATGAAGTCCTACAATTGTTGATTTGCTTTCTCTGATGATGACACTGCAAATGGAGATGGAGGAGGAACTATCAACTTCCTGTACTAGTTGACATTTCTTAAACAAGTCAGCAAGAGGACACACTAATAATGATGAGTGTCCTAGAGACTTCTGTGGGGTACAGTGTGGAAAGATGTCAGTGGAACTCAGAAGTACTTTATACTCTGTGAAAAGGGATAACATCAACAGAACTAATTGGAAAGATGCTGATAGCATTTTTATAGTCAATGCAAGAAGCAAACGTCCAAAACAAATGTGAAAGTTCTGTTTTCTAAGATACTTAGCAAAAGTAATAATTATTTAAAGTATTTAAATAATATTATAACTGGCATATAATAAATATGTACAATTTGAATATGTATAACACAATTAGGACATTCTGTGCTCAAAGAGAAAAGATGATTAAGGAGCATGAAAATTTGACACAGATGACCAGATCACATTAGCCTAGTTATGACAAAGC
The DNA here is from genome assembly GCF_037783145.1 of Equus przewalskii. Classification (NCBI taxonomy): domain Eukaryota; kingdom Metazoa; phylum Chordata; class Mammalia; order Perissodactyla; family Equidae; genus Equus; species Equus przewalskii. Next base: position 77,180,660 of record NC_091834.1, read on the forward strand.
AAGTTCTAGTACAGAAACTTCAATAAAACAGAGGGTGAGAACTCTGAATAATCAAAAAGTTAAATCCCTTTGAATTTTCTTTAAGAAGAAAAAGAAATCGGAAGTGGAAATAGCACTTCAGAGATTCAGTGGACTTGAGGTCTGAGAGCTGAAATGCAGATGGAGTGATGCTGGGATCGGTGGGATAAACACAGATGATTCCATTGCAGCTTGTATAAAATGACCTTGTCTTTCTCTTTCTTTTTTTTTTTTTTTTTTGAATGTTTCTCTGGCTTCTTACTTGAGCCATTGGGATAATGGGGACCATCTCCAAATAGAGCCTTTATTTAGTAAAATAGATGTAATAAGAAAATGGAGTACTTCATCATCACCTGAAAGGACAAGTGATACTGCTGATTAACTAGAAAGCCTCTGTCAAGACAAGGCCTAATTTTGTACAAAGGATTTAACTCTGTGTGCATGCAAGCGTGGAGGAGGCTCACACCTGGGGGCTTCAAATATAGCAAGTTCATCTTTGCTAAAATGCGTCTCACGAAGTTCGAGTTAGCACACTCATTTCAGTGCCTCGGGCCTCATGGCTTAAGCAACTACAGGTAAGTAGAAGTTATTTTCAAGGAGACAAAGATTAATCAAAAAAACATGTACAACAAGCACTCCTGGAATATTGTAGCAGGACATGTGAATTTCCCTCTTAGATAATGAGAACTGTAGCAGATTGGTTAATATTTTTCATTCTATTCCTACCAGCTTTCATTTTAAGAAGTCGGAGGTTTTACAATACAAGCCAACTTCAGCCACACAGGAAGTTACATACTCTGGGTAGAGCTTAAGTATCTCTAGGTAGTTATTTGGGGTAGACTCTGGTAAACTTTAAGGCTCAGAGGCAAGGCCCAAGGTAGCAACATAGATGAGTGCTGATAAAGGTAAAGTTTCTGTGTATGTCTAAACCAAGACTGGGAGAAAGATGAGACTCCCTCCAGTACACGCAATATCACTCTTCCAGATTTGGTTGTTAATAATTGGACACTTACATAAGCACCAAGCTCATGTAAGCTCTGAGGATTCTTCAAAGTCATTAGACCAATATACCAATAGACCGTGGTCCAGTATACGAACTGATGCAGGCATCTGTCCAAGTCCTACAAATACCTCTGACTCATCAGATTACATCTATAGGGACAATCATGTGACAATGTGTGCAGAGCACTTGTGGCATTAGAAAGTCTAATATGGTGGTATCAGATGCTACAGTGGTAGTTGACAGAATTTGGAACTCTGAGATAAATGCATAATCACACAGCTGAAGACAGAAATATCCAAATTGAAGTGTAGCCAACACCTGCTCTATGAGCTATTTATCACTGCAGAATCTGCTTTCATTCAACATTACAGCATCAGCTCCATATCTGCTGTCACAAAAACAGTTAAGTTTGTACTCCACAGCTTTATTTGGATCTTGATAAAATATGTTTTGTTCTGCATAAGGGAGAGAGCTCTTTGAAAAAGCAGTTTCTAAGGAACATTCTGACCAAGCCAATTTTTTTAGAATTCTCTCCTTCTAAGAAAAAGTAAAAGTGGTACCATTCTGATGAGAAGAGAACCTCTTCCTTGGTGGTCAGGAGTTGTCTTATTGGAATCTATTTCTGCCTTTCCTCTGAGTCCATTGTGGGGAAAAGAAAAAAGATTTCGTAGATCTCAGAGATCCTATTCAAGAGACTGAAAAGATTAACCATTCCCCTCCTCCCTGCACACACTCCTGTACATTAAGCAGAAAGCAGTTAAAAAACTTTCTCTCTAGCAAAGCTCAAGACAGTAGTCCCCAGGGGCTAGTCTCCAGGGACCCCCGGAGGATCTTTACATCAAACATGTTTGCATTTATAGAATCCCACATAATATCTGGATTCTATATAAAGATTAAACAGTAAATCATAATAAGCAATATCCTAATCAAGGTGTTTTCGTAAAACTAAGGTCTCATAAACACATAATCCTTAGATTTAGTGAAATAAGGATTGAAGCTTTTAAAACACTTTGCCTTTTTAAAACAGTTTACTTCTTTCAAAAGTATCTCGTTATTAAGGTTCATCTATTTAATTATAGTATTATTTATTGTATTAATCAGCAATTATAATATTAATTATATTTTTTAAAGTAAAATAAGAGTAGATAGATCAGTGTTGCAAGGATGGAAATGTGGGAAGCATCCAGCATCTAGTTTGGACTATGAGGCTGAATCCCGACTGCAACGCTGAGGACGCATTCCTGAATCTTAGGTTCAGTCAAGTACACGGGTAAGCGTGGCTTTCTTATAAGCTGGGGCTGCAGAAACCAAAGCTATACCATGTAACATACATATTTATCCCTGAGTTTATATCTAATGTACAAAATTGCAAATGACTTACCTGTCAATTTTAGGGAAGAGTTATGTAAGTTAGACCAGGAGTCCACAAACGTTTTCTATACGGTAGCAGATAGCAAATATTGTCAGCTTTGCAGGTAGTAAGTCTCTGTCCAACTAATCAACTCTGCTGTTGAAGCATAAAACAGTCATAGAAAGTAAACAAAGGAACATGTGTGTCCCAATAAAACTTCATTTATAGACACTGAAATTTGAATTTCCTACCATTTTCACTTGTCTTGAAAACTTCTTTTGATGTTTTTCAACCATTTAAAAATTTAAGAACTGTTCTTGGCCTGCAGGCTGTACAAGAACACGAGGATGACCAAATTTGCCAAGGGCTATAATTTACCAAACCTTGTTCTATGGATGGAAGTCTTCCCGGGCCCTGGAGATCCCACAGATAGCAAGGAGTAATTCACTGTCTTCATCTTTGAGCTTCTGAAAACCATGTCTGTCATGCTCAGTCTTTGTTTCAAGCCTCCATCTTTATTCCATAACATAATCCTTGAAGGAAAAAAAAAATTCAAGAATGAGACTTAAGCCTGGTTATGATTTTAAAAATAGAGCTACCTAGATCTTTCTGAAAATACTTTTGTCTATATTTCCTGGAGTTAATACTCTCAAAAAAGATCTTTTATAAGACTGAGCAGGAGGAAGGGCAGTCTTGCCTCCTGTATGCCAATACCAGATCCTGAATATGAAAAAAAAAGATTTTTTGCAGATGAAATAACTCAGTGATGGATCCAAAAGCAGACTCCACATAGTCAATCCTCTCTTCCAACAGGTGCCCCCTCTGCATTACTTTTCTTCCAGATACTTTAGAGAACCTCATCATGGTTGCATTATACATAGAGTGGCACTATATTACAGTCTTAACTTATGAGAAATGGGTCTATGAGCTGACAAATGCAGTAGTGGGCATAACTAGATATTCACTTGTAATATCACATTACATTCTCACTTTCTAGACAAGAAAAATGCAACACAAGACACAAAATAAAAACATGCAACAGGCACCATACAGAATACCAGGAAGCATTGATATTGTTTTCTTTCCGCTTGTCATCAATTTTGAATCACAGTGAATAACATTGCAAAAAAATTTAATTCTCCTTTTTTTATATGTTTATGCCTTAGATACACACATTGAAATAGGTGTTTAATTTTGTCTTTGAACTAAAATGTTTCCAGGTCAGTAATCTGATTTCGCACCTTGCTATATTTTGGTTTATAAAGAATGTGAGTCTGTAGTCACTCTGTATAGTTTAGACCTAATATTTACTTGAAATATTTATAATGAATACAAAATATTAAAATTTATGATGCGGGTTTCCCCTCATTTTATTTTTGGATCAATATTCTGGTTTAGTAATTATGATTTATATGAAAACTTGGTCATAAATCACCACTATCTTTCTCTCAAAAACTACTTGCATAATGTACTTGAAGAATGCAATAATGTGCTTCTATGTAGCATGGAATTTGTGTAAGTCGAGTTTATTTCGCAGGCCCATTTTTTTCTCCTTAGAGGCAAATAAATAAAATGAGGGTAGGAGACTATACAATTTTTTATCTTGGGAATATCCTCCAGTAAATAATTCCCCAGAGCATCCTTTGCCTAAACAGCAGGATTCTTGGGCCTCTGCACCAGTGTTGTGGAGGGGAAGAGCTTAAAGGGTCTTTCCTAGTGCCCATCTCTTAAGCCTTTTTTACCAACTGCCAGTAGACGTTCTAGTCAAATCACTGCTAGATGCCTCCTGATCTCCTGAGCGCCTTGTAAATCACACCACAAATCTTTCTATGTGATTCTGGCATTAGAAAATGGTCCTTTTTTCAATGATAATTTTTATCAAAACATGGAAATATTATTTATTTTCAATGATAGACAATAAACAAGTGTCCTGATCCTTGTTGATTAAGAGCTAATATATTATGCAAATCTAGGGCATGCAGAAAAATACCTCCTTTAGAATGAATTTTAAATTTGCTTTATTCTCTTTTAAATAAAAACATGCATATACACAAAGATAGTTCTATTACTTTTTCATGTACTACCCTCATAAAGGAAAGACATCCACAAATAACTTCCAGAGAGGTTCTGACACTCAGCGTTTAGTTGTTTCCAGGTATCACTATTCGCTATTCGGGTGGCCTAAGGGTCAAGGGGGAGAACCACGTAGTTGCACAAACAAGCAGAGGCACCAGCGTGCCAACCCTGTCCAGTGACATCATCCTGTTTGCATAACCCCCACGGTCATCTTTGCCTACAAGCCATCCGGTGAGGGGCAGGACACTGCAACAGTACACGAGAAGCAGAAGGGAGTAGGCAGGAAAGTAGAAACACATCAAGCAGGGTGTGGATGCATTTCAGAGTCACAAATAACAAGTCTTATTTCTGACAATCACATTTATCCAATTAAGAAATATTTATTGACCACCTCTACATGCCAAGCACTGTTCCAAGCTATAGGAATACAGCAGTGAAGAAAAAGACAAGAACTTTTCCCTTCGTGGAGCTTGCATTTTAGTGGGAGGAAGGGGTGAGGAGGACAGATATAGGCAAAATAAGTAAAATGCATGGTATGTTAAAGGGTGATGCAGGATATAGAGAAAAAGAAAACAGAAATGAGTATAAAGGATGTTGGGAAGAGGAGTATATGTTGAAATTTTAAGTAGGCTGGTTAGGAAAATCCGCATTGAGATGGCATTTAAGTAAAGACGTAAAGGCTTTGAGGGCGTGGGCCTTGGGTATCCAGGGAAAGAGAATTCCAGGAAAATGCAAAAGCCCTGAGGCATGATCATTTCTGGGGTCTATGAGGAGCATAAGGAGGCCAGTGAGTGGTGCTAGTGCAGAACGAGGTCGGGAACTTACTCAACTGGGGATCAGATAGTGTATGGCCTTGTAGACCATTCCAGTGACTTTGGTTTTATTCACAGCGAGACTGGAAGCCAATGCAAAGGTTTAAGTAGAGAAGTAACAGCTGTAAGACATTTCTAACATCTGGTTTAACAAGATCTCTCTGGCTACTAGACTAAACTGGACTGTGAGGGACAAGGCAGAAGCAGGGACACCAATCAGGAGGCTATTACAAAAATCCAGGAGAGAACATGGTGGCTCAAACCAAGCTGTTGGCAGAGGAAATATAGAGAAGAGGTTGGACAGTAAGTATATTTCAGATGTTCAGCTGACATGGTTTCCTGACAGATTGGACAGTGAGTGTAAGAGAAAGAAATCTAGAATGGCTCTGAGGTTTGGGGCCTGAGAAATTTTGGAGAATGATTCTAACCTCAACTAAGCTGAGAGAGACAGGGAGCAACAGAACTGGAGGGGAGGATTAGAAGTGGAATTTTGGACATGGTAATGTTAAGATGCTTACCAGACATCTAATGGACATGACACATAGGCAGTTGGATATGCAAGTCTGGAATCCAAGGGAAAGAGCTAGCCTGGATGATGCATTTGGGCATCATCCGAGTATAAGTGGTAGAAAGCCGGTCACTGGATGCAATCACCAAAGGAGTGAGTATGAATGTAAAGGAGAAGTGGCGCTGAGCGCTGGGGGACTCCAGTGCAAAGGAGTTGGATGCAATGTGGAGACTGAGAAGCAGAGGCCAGTGAGGTAGGAGAATAACCAGGAGAACGCAGGGTCCTAAAGCCAAGTGAAGAAAGTATTTCACAGAGGAGCTTGTGGTCAGCTATGTCAAACGCTATGATTGGGTCGAGTAAGATCAACGCTGTGAACTGACCTTCAGATTTAGCAACTTAGAGGACCTTCAAAGGAGCAGTTTTGGTGAAGAGGTGGGGAAGAAGTCTAACTGGAATGCAATGGAGAGACAATGAAAAGAGATTAACTAGAGATGGCAATACTTTCGAGGAATGTTGCTATAAAGGGAAGGAGAGAAATAGGGAGGTAGCTAGAGAAGGAAGTGGAGTCAAGAGAAGTTTCTCTTTTGTTTGTTTGGTGATGGGTAGTGGGAGAAGAGATAATGAGTGTGTGTGTGTGTGTGTGGTTTATTACATGAAGGTGAACTCTCAGTGCAACCATCACCACAGCTGAATAATCTGCACTAAGGGTGACTTCGGAAATGACCGCCCTTGACTGTTGTATCTTGTGAAGCAGTTAATTCCAAATTCTCTGTTATGGAGAATAGCTGTATTTTATTTTTCTCTTCCAGTTTTGTCCATAAAATAGTCACTTACTATAATGAGAGGAAATGTTACACTAGATTATGTTTATGTGACATAAACACACTGACAGGACCCAAAATCCCCAGCCTTGGCAGGCAGGGCAAGTGAGGAAAAGAGATTTCCTGGGCACAGTCCTTTAATAAAAAGTTAATTTTATCCCAGACTCCAAGGGCCCCTGTGAAGAACCCATCCCTTCTAGGATTAACAAGAGGAGAATTATTATCCAATAAAAGAGTGTCTTGCTGTTTGGGACCGCTGACTTTTGTCACTTCGTGGCAAGAGTTCTTACGTAGATGGGGACTTTGAGTTCTCTATTCTGTCCAAGTCACAGGGCCTGGGAAAGGCTCCAGTCGCTACAGGGCATCCCATACTGTGAAGCTGCCTCAGCTCTATTCATTATGATGAAACTCCTATGGGGGAAGAAGCTTTATTTTTTATTGAATGGTTGTAATGTGATTGAACATAGGGTTTCTGGGAAACCCACTGTTTTTAACTCCAAAGTACATTTTTCCCCCAAAGGAACAAAGGAATTCCTATTTGTTTAATCAAAGGAAGTGTAAACCTATGAAAGTCTAGTAAAACAACTACTCATCCCAAAAAAAAGCATATAACACAAATATGAACTAGAAATATGTTAGCTTGTGATGCCTCTTGTTTGACTTCCTGATTCCAGAATCTCAAAATGCCGAAGTACCAACATTCATACACTTTCAAGATCAACCCACCAACACATAAACATTTACATTATCTATTAAATTTCTAGGTTCTATTCTACTATAGGTTATTTTTCTGTTTATATCTGTAGAAAGGGAAAAAAGAAAAGATGGTAATAGTCCTATTATTCACTCTCATTATACCACGTATTTCTGCTTTATACTTGACAGTTATAATTTTTTACATTCACTGTGTCCTACTTTGATTAATGTTTGTCTCTTTTATTGGATGGTAAGCTGATGAGGGCAGGGATCATTTTTCTACTTTGAGGCACCGGTTTATCCCCAGTACCAAGCATAGTACTTGACAAATGGGAAGTGGTTTAAATATATTTTTCAATAGATAATGAATAAAGAATAAGAGGAAGGAGGCAAAGAAAAGAGAGATAGGGAGAAGAAATAAAGTAGGGGAAGAGGGCAGGAAGGACAGAAGTAGGGAGGTAAAATAGCTCCCAGCGTGTGATCACTGCGTCTCGCTCTGTATCAGATATTTTATATGTGCTCCCTCAATGAATCCTCACAAAAAAAGTAAGTATTATCATTCCTATTTTGCAGAAGAAAAAACTGAGACTGAGAGAGGATAAGGTCACACAAGTGGCAAGTGGCAGGTAGAACACTGTCCTGTCTGAATCTCCAGTGCATCTGTGTCTTTTCTTTCTACTATACTGGGACAGCAGGGGTAGCAATCGGCAGAGAAAGGCCATAAAGCAGACGAAAAATGTAAACATTTGAAAACAGACAAGAATGATCTTCTCTGCGTACTTCCTACAAATTAGAATCAGTTCTTGGCAACTCATGTTGATGACTCCTTTCCCAACCTGATTTCTGCCAGTCCCTTCAGCTTCATGTAATTGTTGTCTACAGGTCCAAAAACTTTAAATTTTGACTCTGTTTCCTAGCTTTACATTTTGATGTGGCAGGCCCATCCCAGCTTGTTATTTTAGAGAACAGCCCTTCATACTGGACACCTCTACCTAGGCACATTCCTCACAGATGGTCTTTACAAGGTATTGTCATGTTCATGTGAATGTACAGTCTGGTGCCTGGGATTAATTAAGTCAAGCACCATCTACAAATAAATATTATGCCTTCAAAATCCTTTCTTCCATTGGAAATGGCCAGATAGAGACTCAAGTTGGGAGACAACTCTCTTTTTGTATGTGAGCCAGGCCATAGATCATGACAAGTCTGGACTCAGCTACCCTTTGTTCTAGTAGAACTATAGATAATTCTTCCATAATAATGTTGTACAGCCTCCAATTATGAAAAAGACTAAATCTAAAATGAGTTAGAAGAACCACTGCAGTTCTATTTCTTGTTGATATTACTGCCCACCGTGATGCTTACAAAGTTCTGAGGTGTTTGCCCTTGCCCTAGGCTGGTTAACTGATGACTGTGAAATTGATCCTCAGCATTGGGCATGCCTAGAAGTCATATGACTTACTGTTTCATGTGAGAAAATCTCTGTAAAATACAGCTTTAGTATACAACCTGGATTACCAATGCTCCCTAAGCCATGTGCCTTTGCAGTCCTACCAACCGGCCTGTGTTCTACTGTGTTTCTCTCCCTTTGCTCCAGCTGGAATACCTTTGGGTATCTCTGTCGTCTTTCAAACTCTACCTAACCTTCAAGGTCTAGTTTAAATCTGATCTCTTTCCACTGAATTTCTATGACACTTTTGGTCTCCCCATCACATTTTAGCACTTATTGAAAATTAGATTGATGACCGGATTCTTGTTTCCCAACAAAGTTTGCAAATTCCTCAGAGATTTAGTTCTTAACCTATTACTGAGTACCATGATGTTGAACACATGATGAAGCATAGTTTTGTTTTATAAAATAAAAAGGTCAGTTAAGGAGCTGGCCCCGTGGCCAAGTGGTTAAGTTCGCGTGCTCCGCTGCAGGCGGCCTAGTGTTTCGTTGGTTCGAATCCTGGGCGTGGACATGGCACTGCTCATCAAACCACGCTGAGGCCGCGTCCCACATGCCACAGCTAGAAGGGCCCACAACGAAGAATATACAACTATGTACCGGGGTGCTTTGGGGAGAAAAAGGAAAAACATAAAATCTTTTAAAAAAAAAAAGATCTCTTAAGCCATATATATCCCAGAAGTTTTCTGCCTTATTGGTTCACTTTAATTTTAAGAAACAACAACCATATGCAGCCAAGAAAAAGTGTGTTTTACTCTAATTATAAAGACAGGAATATTTGACAATAGAAAATATGCTAAGTTTAATGTTTTATATTTTCTCTGTTTATGAGACAATGAGATTTCCTACTTTATGTCAGACAGATTTTGTGAGAGTGCCAGTGTAGTCTACCACATTATCTGCTGTTTTTTAAGAAGGAAAGGAATTAGGCTAGATTTAAATTGGCAGGGGTTTTTTTTCCCAGAGAAGATTATTTAATTAAAATTTGTTGCTTGGAAGTCCAAATTTCTCAAAAATTTATATGTGAATGATGTCAGAGTGATGACAAAAAATGGTGAAGAAGCTACATATGTATTCATTCATAGATGGGAATAACTAGGAAGGGGTGACATACAATACTCTTGAGTATTTTAAAAGTATTATTTGTAGCAAACAGAATATTTCTCCTTTTTTCCCGTTTTATTGAGATATAGACGTATAACCTTGTATACATTTAAAGTGTACAATTTAAAGATTTGATATATGTATATTTTGTGAAATGATTACCACAATAAGTTTAGTTAACATCCATCACCTCACATAGTTACAAATTTGCTTTCCTTGTAATGAGGACTTTTAAGATCTACTCTATTAGCAACTTTTAAATATGCAGTGCATGGTATTGTTAACTATAATCATCATGCTGTACATTACACCCCCAGAACTTATCTATGCTATAACTGGAAGTTTATACCTTTTGACCACTTCACCCAAATCCCCCACCCCTGACACTCTGCCCCTGACAACCACCAATAGGAACTCTGTTTCTAAGAGTTTTGTTTTTTAGAGCCCACAAATAAGAAAGAGCGTACAATATTTGTCATTCTCTGTCTGACTTACTTCAATTAGCATAATGCCTTCAAGGTACATCCATGTTATCACACATGGCAGAATTTCCTTCTTTTTTATGGCTGAATAGTATTTAATTGCGTATATGTATCACATTTTCTTTATCCATTCATCTGTCAATGGATACTTAATTTATTTCCCTGTCTTGCCTATTGTAAATAATGCTGCAATGGACATGAGAGTGCAGATGTCTCTTCAATACAGTGATTTCATTTCCTTTGGACGTATATGCAGAAGTGGAATTGTTGGATCTTATGGTAGTTCTATTTTTAATTTTTGAAGGAACCTCCATACCGTTTTCCATAGTGGCTGCACCAATGTAAATTTCCATCAACAGTGCACAATTGAATTCTGTTTTCTTCACATTCTTGCCAGCACTCATTATCTCTTGTCTTTTTGATGATAGTCATCCTAACAGGTGTGAGGTGATGTCTCATTGTGGTTTTGATTTGCATTTCCCTGATGATTAGTGATGTTGAGCACCCTTTCACATACCTTTTGGCCATTTGAATATCTTCTTTGGAAAAATTTGGATTCAGCTTCTTTGCTCATTTTTTAATTGGTTTGTTTTGTTGCTATTGAGTTGTATGAGTTCCTTGCATATTTTGGTTATTAACCCTTTATCATATGTGTGATTTGCAAATCTTTTTGCCCATTCGTTAGGCTGACTTCTCATTTTTTTGACCATTTCTTTTGCTGTGCAGAAGCTTTTTAGTTCGTTGTAGTCCCACTTGTTTATTTTTTATTTTGTTGCTTGTGCTTTGGGTGTTATATCCAAAAAATCATTGCCAAGACCCACGTCAAGACGTTTTTCCTTATGTTTTTTCTAGTAGTTTTATGGTTTCAGGTCTTACATTTAAGTCTTTGATCTATTTTGAGTTAATTTTTATAAGTGGTCTAAGACAGGGATCTCGTTTTATTATTTTGCATGTGAATATCCAATTTTCTTAGTACTGTTTATCGATGAGATGGTCTAAATTAGCATGTTTTTAAGAATTCTCAAATATGTATACCTTCAACTGAAACTATACTGAAGAAAAAGCAGAAAATGGCAAGTGCATGTGTGAACTTAATAAATATATTTATTGATGATGATGATGATGATGACAACGACAACAACAATGGAAATGGAAATTTCATTTTCTTCTGCTTATCCACAGACCCCTCCAGTTTCCCCCCTCTGCATTTAAAGCCTTTGATTCATTTATTTTTAGTAAAGTTTGAGATGATGTAAGACTAGTCAGAATACAGACAAAGTATCTCAAAGTAGAAGTACACTGAGTAGTTTATAGATGGAAGTTGACTGACCACACTGCCATGAGTTGATTTCAAAAAGAGGTGTAAAATGAAATGCCAAAATGAATCAAAGAATCAACTAATCCTCATCCAAGGAGCACTACTGACTGGAGTTCCATATCACATCAATGCTTTTATTTAATAGTCTCAGTGGAAACCACTTCTGGGGGCATCAAACAAGGCAACCAGCCAAAACTGTCATTATCCCAAGCAACATTTCTATTGCATAAAGCTACCTAACTCAAACTGTAATTTACTTTTAGAAAAATCTGGTTTCTTTTTTCCTAGACAACACGATATGATGTTATTTTCCATAGGTTGCAGACATTCTTTGTTGAGACTGAATAGGTAAAAGGAAATCATTTCACTATATATTTTTTCCTCTACAGAAAAAAATTTGAGCTGAACTGAAGGCTAAATTAGCATTTTGTTAAGAGTACCAGGGCCAGCTTTAATTTAGCCATTCGTATTGCTAATTAGGAGTGGCCTGCAAAGACCCCACCCAACATGTATTACTTCGATGGAAGTATATTGTGACCTGTTGGGTCATTTTCCCATATTAAAGTTGGTCGTGTTACAAAACTGTGTGGAGTGAACATAAACCCTAAACTGTCTTGCTTGATCAGTAAGTAAAATGATTATAGATTATCAAACAAATATAACTACTTAAATATTTTAAAAACTTCGAGTTATATACATTTGCAAATACTGACATCACCCTTTTTTTTAATCTGGAAGATATTCTATTTTATAGAGCTTTTGAACTGCTGAATCAGTGAAAGTGTTACTTTTCACATAGGAAGAGAGTCTATTGAGGGGATCAATCTTCCCTAAGCACTGATAAATGAGTGAGCTTGCATTTTAATTACAGATATGGTTTATGTGTTTTCTCCTTTCAAATGAGATTACTGTAAGGTACAGTAATCAACAGATAACTTTTTATACTGCAACCAATAATTTTTGCACTTCTTAACTAAACATCTTTCCAGTGTTGATTTTTCGAATGCCAACCTCTAAAAAGTTAATGTTTTTTCTGCCTAGATAGTGAAATAATTCTCTTTTGGATTTATCTGGGTATGAGAGGAATTTTTTATTATAATTATTGGTTTTAGAAGCTAAAAAAGAGCTCGAAGATATTGAAAAAGAACACCAAGATACCTCATAATAAACAGTCCCTAGTCTGATATGCTAAATAGGTTTTAACAGCTTTTGCAGAGTATAAATTTTTGCTGTATACTCTAATACGTAAGTCATGCGTGCGGTGATATACAGATTATCCTTTAGAGAGGTTTCATAAAAACGTGAGAGCATGTAAAATGCAAAAGAGTAAGGAAGCAGTAGATTTACCCCAGTGGATCAACTGCAAGAGAATGAAAAGTAGAAACTGAGAGGCTAATGACAGGATAAAGGTAAAAACGACAGTCCACAAAGCTGTGAAATATAGCGAAAGTGGAAGTGGCCTGACACTAAACAATAAAGCATAGCCCGTGGGGCCTGAGATTGAAGAAATATTTTTAACACCATGTATCAACTGCTGTCAAATAAAATTACTGGACATTTTAGAAAATAGTAAAGAGCCTTTATTTATTGTTCATTCAATTGTGGTTGTGGATTTTTCAATATCACTATTTTTATACCCTGAAAAAATGTCAAGGAACAATTATCTAGATTACCCATGACCCTTGTATTTTAGGGAAACATATTTGGTTATGAAAATTTACTTTTAAAATATGTTTGGAGCCCCTTTGTCTATCACAGAGCAGCTATTGCAGATAACGTAAGAGCATGCAGGCTGGAGCCAGACTGCTGGACTTAAGTTTCAGTTCTACTGCTTGCTAGTGGTGATATTCTAGACAATTTACTAAACCTTCCCATGGCTCAGTTTCCCAACTTGTTAAATGATAACAATAATAATAATAAATCTATCTTATAAAGTTGTTATGAGGATTAAATGAGATAGTACATAGAAAACAATGCATGGCACAATTTATGCTCTCAGGAAATGTCAGCTATTCATGATTACCATGAGTTATGAGCTAGTGCACATCCTATCTCAACCTGACATAATGGATGAAGTCATTTGTGCATAAAGTCATTCAACAAATATTTAGTGACTACCTACTGGTAGCAGGCTGTAGATTAATTGCCTAGACTAGAGTTAATCCTAATGTCAGACCCAATAAGTAGGCTAGGTTTCTAATCACAATTACCCTATAAAAGGAATTTGGTATTGGAATCTGATATGTATTTCTCCCTCACAACCTGGGAGACAGTTGTGTTCTTTGGGTTCAACTATGGGGAAACAAGAAAATACTACTAGTGCAATTCTTCTGCAATTCTTTCCTATACACTTTGGTATTTCTTTTATGTAAAACAGTCTCTAAAATTAATAGGAATTTAACTTATGAAAAAGAAAGACTAGTTGAGATAGCAGATGATTAAAGCCTAGCAAATGAAAAATGGGATGAAATCAGTGAATAATGTATCCAAACTTGGCTCCATTTGCAAAGGTTGAGGAAACATTCATTCATTTATTCAAAAGTATTTCCTGAGCTCATTTGGTAGATCCTAAAGACATGGAGATAAACAACCCAAAGCCCAGCTCAAAAAGAAGTAACAGTAGAGTGAGGATGATTTATAAAGAATTTAATAATGACAGCACAAGGTGAAGATATTAAACAGAAGTAAGACCTTGGTGTTATGGGGGCAAAGAACAAAAGTACAGAAAAGGAAAAACCCCCATTAAAGTCAGGAACATTTCCAAACAGATGTATGACTCGAAGTTAATCTTAAAGGATGAATGACTTTTCCAAGGCAAAGAGAAATAGAGAAGGAAAACGATGATGCTACCACCCAGAAGAGAGAGTGCTGTTGGAGGAGAAGGAGGAGGTAACAGCTTGACATTGGAGGTGGATGAGTTCAGTCTTAGATTTGTGGATTCTTTTTTTTAACAATCACAGAAATACAACTTTAAATTTCAGGAAATAGAATGTACAATTATGAGTCATAAGAAAATAGATGGTATGCCAAGTGAGAAAGAAATCTCAAGATAGAATCCTAAGAAAAACAATATTTCAGGCATGGTGGAAGAAAAGACACAAGCGAATGAGAATGAGAGGTGGCTACTAAGTTGGGAGAACCAGGACAAGCACTCTTAGGGAAACTGAGAGTGAAGAGAGCTTTCAGGGAACATGTTGAATACCGTGGCAAATGCCGAAGGTTGGTAAAGAAAAATTAGATCAGAGAAACCCCGTGAAAGTAAGGATACAGAGTGAGTTAGACTGATCTTTCATGAAGTTTATCCCTAAAAGAAAGGAGATAAATAGTACAGTAAAGTAGATGGGCATTGAGTGGTGAGAAGAGATGGGTTTTTTTATGGAAATATTTTGATCATGTGTATTTCCTGCAAATAATGAGCCATTAGAATGGGCGAAGCTCCATATGGCTAATTCATATATGGCTAATTATACTTTATAAAAGAGCACTTTTCTTTAAAAAGTGTATTAAAAAGAACGCTTGCAAAGCTATCTGTGTCCATACTAACTCTTTACCCTTAAGTAGCACTGTGCCTTGTTGCAGATGTGTGAGGCATTATCCCAAACTGAGTGATAAGCCTGTTCAATTTACAAAGCCACATTTTTATCTGCGGCCTTCTTATGAAACTATAACATGATAAATAAACTC
The DNA here is from genome assembly GCF_037783145.1 of Equus przewalskii. Taxonomy (NCBI): domain Eukaryota; kingdom Metazoa; phylum Chordata; class Mammalia; order Perissodactyla; family Equidae; genus Equus; species Equus przewalskii. The sequence goes on from NC_091834.1 coordinate 77,195,983, forward strand.
TCTCTTAGTTTTTTTCTTTGTTTGAAGTCAATACTCCATTTAGATATGATCTTACAACCATGACATATATCATAATTAACACATTATGGCCCCTCTCAACATGCAAACTTTTGAGCACTTAAAAAATAGAAAAAATGATTTTTTAAAAGTTAAGACAACAATTTTAATCAGCTTGGCAAGCTCCTTAGTGAAGCAAACAAATTTTGAAATCAATTTTTTCAGTTCCATAGATACAGCACAAAACTGTCCTAGGATGGTTAAGATTCATTTACTCATTAAATATTTATTGCATGCAAAAAGTACATAGGTTTCTGCAGAATCATGAAGGGGAAGACAATAGCTAATAAATATAGTGTTTAAAAAAACTTCTGTAGAGTCCACTACGATCTCTATCAAGATTAGTTTTGACTGTGTAACTTAAACAAGATAGAAATATATTTGAACCTTACATAAAGGAAGAATAAAGATAGGGGGCAGAAGACTGATAGGAAGACTCCACAAAGTCTTGACGGACCCAGGCTCCTTCCAGATCACTGCTTGCCCATCTTTGGGGTATGGCCCTTATCCTCATGGCCAAAGAAGGCTGCTAGAGTTCCAGTTACTGCATCAATTTTCCAGGGAGTAGATGGCAGAAAGGGGAAAAGCAAAGATGTCCCTTTCCAAAGTTATTTCCAGCATTTCTGCATATATTTCACTGGCCAGAGTTTAGTCTCATGGTAATACCTAGCTGAATTAATACCCAGTTGAATAGCTGTAATGCATAGCTGAAAACTAGGTTTCTAATTTTATCACTAAGCACGATACATATTAGCTGCATTGGCTATATGGCAATTTCTGCCACTTGGTAGCAATTTCTGCCACGTGATTCCATTCACAATGAAGATTTAAAGCTTCCAAAACTCCTTCCCTGCCCTGTGGGGAGTGGGACAGGAAGTGAAGTAGGCACTGGGTGAGTTTAGGGTAGAAATTAGGATGGCAAATTGGTGATGTTCTAAAGCAGTGCTCCTTTTCCTAAAGCATTTGCCTGGGTAGTTATATTAGTTCACATTTGTGATTGTTTGTTGTCTTTTCTCTGTCTCCATAATTCCAATGTATCCATGAAAAGAGCAGGAAACTTAGCCTCAAATGTGGAATGTGTAATCTAGATGTCATAATTTGTCCAGTGACTGGGGGGGCGAAATTGACATTATTGAGAAACTCATGAATGGCTGCTGTCAGAGAAAGCATCTGAAGATGAATCAAATTTTCACGCATGCCAATCTTCACTGGCACATGAGTTGGATACAACCATCACTGCAACCAACTGCTTATTCAATTAACAGCAAAATCATAGCTGCCTCTACCTTTCGTCACTAACTTCCTTCAGGAATCATCCAAGGTCAGTGCGCTTCCATTGCTGCTACTTCATAACGAGAGTCAGCATTTAGCCATCACCCTCCAGATGGTGATATTCAGGACCTTGGCAAACTGCCTTTCAAAGGTTGTGAACGCTAGTGGAAAATAATTGCCTGGATATTGAACGGATTTTTTTTTCACTCTTTATAGTTAAAATAATTGGGAGCAATGTGGCTGTGTTGACAGTGTTTGGCTGCCAATTTCTCCTTTTAAATAACTGCAAGTGGAAAATGATGTGAGCCCGCTCATCTGCTGTAACACTCAAAAGAATAGTTATCACACAGCACTAGAACCTAAACTGAGGCCCTATGTTCAAGAAAAGGAAAAAAGAAAGTGCCTCCCAGAGTGAGAAATTGGATATTTATTAGAGATATGTGGCAATTGCAAGAAGAAAAGTGCTGATACATTGCAGGTGGCACTGGCTGCACTGTGGTGTCAGCAATGTCACATCAGCAGGTCAGATCAAACTTCCGCAGTAATCGACAAGGGCTCTGACATGGCTGGCTCAAAGCCAGGTGTGACCCAAATCCTATCCTGTAGATACATAAAGCAGCTTTTTTTCACCACTAGCCTAGCAGACTCAGATGTCTCATAAACATTTGAAAAAATGCTATGTTCGTTTTAGGAAGTCATCCACATCTCTGATGGCTTCTCTGGCATCTTTCTATAGCCAAGAATAAATATAGCAATTGCTAACACTCATTGAACTTTTACTGTATGCCAGGCACTGTGCTAAATTTATATTTGTTTCATCTCACATAATAATGGCTATTGGCCATTCTACTGTCTGCTTTCCTTCTGATAGAATCCTGAGTGAAAAAGTCTAGATAAAGAATATTACCTTTCATAACCTCTGTTTATTCAAGACAGAACAAAAATCAATATCAGTGTAATCAACCATAACATAGCCAAGGAGCAATTTTTAGAAAGAGGCATTTCAAAAATATCAGAATTTCATAATAAATTCTGGTTTATTTTTGGATGATGCATTATTCAGGATGGTAGAATTCCTAAGATTTTTTCTTTCTGGGGCTTAAGTAAGTCTTCTAAATCCTTGAACCTCAGTTTAAAATACAGAAATGGCTCTTAAATTTTAATGCTCTGGTCAGGTGAATTGTTTTCCTTATAATGTGTCTTCTCTTCAAAGGCTATTCCTGCTCCATGAGAAAATTCACAGCCCTGAGCATTTAAGTACCGAGGTTTCTGTTCAAGGAATATTTAAAAGCTATTGACCAGATCATTTACTTCAATGGCAAGCCATAATCATTTCACAGATAGTAAGAAAAGAAACACAAAATAACAAGGGCATAATATAAGCCATGTCTAAATGCCCATTCCAAATCTTATATATGTTAAAATTCAACAAAATTGGTAAAATATTTGCTATTTGTAGTCAACAAGACCTGGGTTAAATTCTGTTTTGCCGCTTATCATTGGGGTGACCTTGTATAAGTTACGTAATTTATCTAAGTTTCGTTGTCCCTATAAATATGATACTATATTGTGTATGGATCAGAAATGATATATGTAAAACTCAGCAGGTGCTTAATAATGATAAGTGCTACTGGCATTTTTCTCTTTTTTGAGTAAACGAAATGACATAAAGAGTAAATACTTTAAAATGAATGAACACATGAAATAAAGTTTAAACTCCTTTTTAAAGGAATTAATATTTTATTAATGTTTTCTTTTGGAATAAAAAAGGTGAATTATCACATGTGAATTTACCAAATAGTTTTTATTCAAGCAGAAATGGTATTAGGTTGTGTTTGGGCTTCCCTTACACAATCAGAATAGTAAAATTTAATGGAAGGATGAGAAGAGACCCAAGTTCTTGATACTTATTCTGGAACTTTCAGCTACATCAATTCTAAGACCTCAATAACCTTAATGTAAAAATGAGAGCTTGAATTAGATAATCTCTATGACTTCTAACATCCAACAATCATGTGTTCAAAATCATGTCTAAAACTCCATCAGCAGAAATTAATTCCTTTGGCTTTAGACATTGTCAGGCAGTATGGTATAACAGAAAGAAAGCACAGTTTGGAGTCAGACAAAGCTGAGTTCCAATCCAGGTTTGGTTTCCAGTTACATGAGGTTTATCAAGTTACTCACCTTCTACAAGGCCATTTTCTCACTTGTAAAATGTCCATAACTACCTCCTGGGGGTATTGTGAAGATTAGGGATAGTGCTAGGTATTCAGTAGTTTGGCTGACATTCAATTAATCATAGCTATTATTTTCCAAAGTCCTCCAATAAAATACAAATTCATTCAGAAGGATGATTTTTCAGGACTTTTTTTCGTTGCCAGGAACAGAAAGCCACTGAAATCCCAATAAATGAGAGATGTGGAGCAGTGGTATTATAAAGTTGCATATAGTTCCATGGGTCTCGACAGGGTATTGAGAACTGGGAGTTGAAAAGGAATAAATCAATTTCTCTCTCTCTCTTTCTCTCTCTCTCTCTCTTTTCTCTGTTCATGTGACATGTATCCTTCTATCAGAGCATCTGCTTCATTTCTCTCTCCTCTCTTTGCTCATTCCAGTTCTAATAAGCATGGCTCCATGAACTCTTTCAAAGTCTCTCTTGTACCCACAGAGGGTCCTTTATTGACTAACTTCTATTTCACTGCCAGCTGTGGGACAGAGGGTACAACCAGAGGGTGGGGTCATGCAGTCCCCTTTTCATAGAGTTTCTGTCCATTTCATAGAGTTAGGTTGTAGAAGACCCTTTGGAATGGGTACGTAGCAGAGGCTAGTACCTCAACATAAAACTACTACAAAGGGTTACATAAAATGCTTGTTACTGCCTTAACATTAATTTTCTGATGATAAGATATATAGAGTTGGAGTTGGAGATGATATGGTTTTTGTGGCACCTGAAGCTTATACAATTTTGAGGACTCTCTTTAACACAAAGAAATAGTTATGAATGCAAAAGTTATGAATGCCAAGTGAATAGAAAAGTAAATATTTATTCAAAATGAGAAAAGAAAGTGCAACAAATTATACATTTGAAGAAAGTTGAATAGTCATAAATGTCACAAAATCCAGGAAAGATTTTATGAATTGCTTAACATACATCTATAATACTTTTTTTCCTATATTTGTAACTTGCATACTTGTTGCTTATCTCTTTGCATAATAATAATATTTGTAATATTTTCAATAGAGAAAATATAAACATAATTCTGTCTTTTCCATAGCATGGTTGATCAAAATTTGGTTATTTTCTAATTGATAGTTGAGATGCATAAAACAGACATTTATTTTTTGCACTAATATTACAGGTTGCTTCCTAAAAAGACAAGAATTTGTCTTTCTAGAATTGTACAGAAGAACAATTCTACTTTAAAATTTCCATTAAAAGTGTATGATTCCGTGTACCCTGCATTATCAACTCTATCTCTGACAGGAAACAGAGATAGACTTGGCATTTGTCTTTTGACTTGGCATTAATTAGAACAGAATCTTTTGCTTACCGGCTTACTCATCCAATGATTGGAAGGATTTTCCTCCAACTAGTCTGGGAGAAACCTAGCTACTTCCAGTGCCAGGTGATAGAGACCACATTTCTATATTGATATAGATTCTAGCCTTGCACCTTTGGGTCAGATACAGGGAGACTGGCACAGAGAGTGGTAGGTGTATTCCTGGAAATAATTCCTATGCCAGACAGCTATAACAGTAAGAACTATTCATGGAAGTCTCTACGAATCACATAAATGTAGCCCACTAAATTCAAACTAAATATATACCCAAGTGAACCCTTTATCTGGATCCCCAAATGCTCCACTGCTCTCTGACCACAGAGGAAATGTAAAGGAGGGAATGTTGATGTGCAAAAAGACAGAAGCTCTAACCCATAATGGTTACAACATCTTAGGAGAATTCAATAAATATATACATGACACTACCAACACATTAGTAGACCCCTCTCAGGGCCCTGAAGTGTATGCCTTTTAACTTCACCATATATCTGCCTCTGGTTGGACAGACAAGGGATTGTGTTAGGTCAAACACTCAAGATGCTGCTGAAGGATGACAAGCCGGGCTGAAGTAGATGGACACTATTCCTGAGGGGTCAGCTTGAGAGTTTAGAGTGATCAAGGAATGAAGGCTGTAAGAGGCCTGATGAGGTACGCGAAGTGACAGCACAGACCACCTTCACCTGTCACAGTGTTTTGCCCAGGGACAGGACATCTGCTAGCCTCTCCCAGATATCTTTGCTTTAGCGAGAAACTAGCTAATTTGACCTCAGACCTGGGATTCCATCAAGCAAGATGACACAACAGGCTATTTTCAGATAAAAGAGGCATATGAGGGACATCAATTCCATGATTGGCAGAAAGGGAGAGAAGAAAGTGACAACTCAAAGAGAAGAAAGACACTTTTTTTTTATAACAGTTGTTAAAATTAATGACCTGTAAAACAAAACTAAACACAGGAAGGAAAGACCTTCACTAGCTTTCTTTAATTGAAATGCTAGTGTGCCCAAGGGGAAGCATGCTTCCACAATACAATGAACCAAAAGTGAGGCAGACAACATACAGATTCAGACCATGAATTACAGGCCTCCCGGGTAAATTCATTAGAAACTGATATGTGTGTATAAGAAAGGGCAACACCAAGGAGACAGAATTAACAGAATGGAATTTTAATATGGACTGAAAGATCAGCTAAACATCATTAAATGAGTGACTGTGTTGATAATGAACTTTCTAGAAAAATATTTACACACACATTGCCTAACATGAATGGATGTAAGGAACAGCTAAAAATCACCTTATAGACTGACTAATATCAGCCTTCCAATAATGATAAAAGCTACTCATGTATTCACTATTTACCGTTGCCAGGACTGTGCTAATGTTTTTCATAGGTATCATATAATCATAGTCATCATAGATGCTTTGTGAGATAGTTGTTTTCATTTCTTCCTTTTCCCAAATCTTTTCCTAGTTACCTCCTACTCATCTTCCACGTCTCAACTGAAATATTTCACCACCCAAAATAAATTAGGTCTCAACACCCTCCTCCACTTTCTTTTTCAAAACATCCTAGTCTTTCTTCATAGCATTTATCGTAACATGTAATTATGCATTTATTGTTTGTGTATTGGTTTAATTTAAGTTCCGCTTAGGAACTTCCCTAAGTTCCATCAGGGTAGAGAGAGTCTGTGTGTTCCTCATAGTATACCCACTGGGTTCAATAAATATAGGTTGGTTAAATAACCAAATGATGAGAAAACTGAGACTTAGAAAAGTTAAATGAATTCATGGCTAAGTAGCAGAACATGATTCAAATCAAACTTTTGGTGCCTTCAGAACCCTTGGAATAAACCACTATGGTACCCTGGCCATGCCAGCTAGGCTACCCAATTTTCAGGGCCCAGTGCAAAATAAAATTGTGAGCCCCCATTCATAAAGCAGGAAAATGTTCCATTAAAGGTATTAAAATATAAAGCTTTATCCTTTCTTCCCCAATTTCCCTTCACTTGTCATATTTTTGCTGCTTAATGTGGTTTTAAGTAAAGAAAACTTAAAACTTTAAATTATTACCATGAATTTCACCATTCTTCTTTATATTGTGCAATACTAGTTTTAAATATAAATATGAATATTCACTTTGTTTGCAGAAACACCGAAATTACACAATTCGTATTTCATAACTGGAACATGCATATGCATTTTGGTCTTATAAGAACAGTGGAAATGCTGCACAAAACTAACTCAATTATTTTTATGTCACTTTGAGATTATGCGCACATTATACCAACATTGTCTACCTTTAGCTTGCTGCTGAACAAGGAAGGGCTGAGAGGAAAAGGAGCTGTGGGCTCCCCTATCTTTCCCCTGTCCTTCTAGGTCACCATTTTCAGCATACATGGTCAGCTAATAGGGGAAAGTTACAGGAGTAAAAGAGGATAGGGTAGAGATTCTTTGGTTCTTCACGTTTCTTAGAATGCAAGTACTTCCTTCTGTGTTCAAAGAAAACTCTGGTTCAAGAGGAAAGCGTGGCTTTGCAGGGCTGTCAGCACCTCCATTTACTCAGGTGTAGGTGTAACACACTTGTCTTGCAATTGCTTTGAATCTTGCTGAACTCCCACTTATCATGGATCCACCAGAACTCTGTCCTCATGGGACCTGGTGAGTGGTATATGCAAATGGAGCAGCAAGGAACAGCTGACACACCTGCTGTGTGCATCTCCTCTGCTCATGCACGCACCTCCTTGTTCTGTGGGATTTCACTTACAAAACACAAAATCAAAGGATTATTAAGAATTTCAAGATGGCTGCCCCAGAGCCTAAAAACAAGCACGGGGCCTTTGTGAGCACGTGACCCTGCACTGTGGCACAGGTTACATACCCATTAAGTCAGTCCTCTATACTGTCTGATCTACTATGTGTTGCTGTTTTGTACCTGATGGTGCTATATCCAAATTCCAAACTCACAATAATGAATCATATTATAATAAGGTAAAGATGCCTGCTTTCAGTACACTGTGAGGACAACGGAGGATGACAAATAGTTCCCAGGTCTCCTTTCAATCTTCTGTTGTAACTGGTAAAGGAAGCAGATACATATGTTTGCACACCAGGAATAAGGAATTATTTTTATTTGCAGACATTTATAATTGCTTTGCCATTGACTGAGCTATTAAATATTCAAATCTGAACAGGGAGCAGGTAATTTAGCACAGCAATATTTTCTCTTCCACTTCATTACTAAAACTGAATAAAAGTTAAATTATACAATAAGGCAATTGCAAATATTTTAGCCAGGAGGACTCTGTATTCGTCGGCCTCTGCTGAAGAGGGAGATAATCATAAACAAGGTCAACCTTCTTCACAGTTCTTTGGGTCTTTGTGTAGATTTTGCATTTTTCTCTAGTTTCTTTTTATGAACCCCAGTTCTGAGGGCATGTGCTCCAGCAACCATACCAAAGACAAATTTTTCTTGTTTACCTTCACATCTTGGGACTGACTTGGCTTAAGGAGCTATTCTAAGATTAGTACTTAGACGGTATTAAGAAAATTAACAAACTGAGATTTTCTGGTCTGTTTAACAGACTAGAAAACTTAGTCTCATAAGGGTTAAGTAACTCACACAGCTGGTAAATGGCAGAATTAGAATTTGCTCTCAGGGCTGGCAGAGCATGCATTCTTACCCAATTCATTCTCAATGAGCTCAGGAAGTCAGTTACAGTAATGATAATATCTGTATGTTTTTACCAAACTAGACCTATCACATTCTTTTCCCCTCTCTGTTTGATTTTTTCATTTACACTAATTAGTTAGCTCTGTTATGTTCTTAAACACTAGGGTACACATTTTTTGTCTGTCTACACTGTTTCTCACATGCCTTTTACTCTCCACCACTATTTATCTGAAGATATAAATACACAGTACAGTTCCTCCGATACAAAAGAAATGTTAATTATATATTACATTTGATATACCTCTATATACTGTATATAATTTACAAATGATTAAATAAAAATGACAAAGTAATCAGTTGTCTGAGTGATGTCATATCCTCTTGTCAAAGATATTGATTTTAGCATTTGACCAAAGATTCAAAGATACTGATTTCATATTATAGCACCTATGTACATTTAGATCTCTAAGTTTATGTTCCACAGCCTGTATAACATTATTATTTATTCAATAAAGTTGAAGGTCAGTATATGCAAAGCAGTGAATTTAGCATTGTTTTTGAATGACTTGCATTTGCTTTACCAGCATGCCTAAAACAGTTCAATGTTTGATAGCTACGAAGATGTTCTTTTCCAAACAATTTTAGAAATACCCAAAGTCCACAGAAAGAAATCATCTTCTCTTATGAAGACAATGAGAACCAGATAGGCTGTGGAGAGGGTCATACCAGGAAAAGAGACACAATAGGTTCCCTAAGTTAGATCACAACAGAAATAACCTTTCTGCTCACTGAGGATTTGACACGAAGTCTTTGTATTTCTTTAGAAATAAGTAAAAGGCTTTAAATGGTGTTCGTGTTTCATACAAGTTCTATTCAGATTTAGTTCAGAGAATATTCTGGTTCTATTCCTTGAGGCTTTGGTTTCTGGGCAAAAGCAGTTCATAATAGCTTGTAGGAATGAGTTCACTTTTTATTTTGGTTCATTTTAATATGAGAGTTCACCAAAGTCTGTATTTATAGTTAGGATCACAATTTACTTAAATCCAGGTTGTAATCAGGTAACTCAATAAATGAACAAATCAAAATACACAATTAAGCGGACGGTAAAAGAGCTTATTTTGTAACAAAGACTCTAATGTTAAGGGAAATTAAGAAGACTAAGTATTTACGCTCTGCGTGATAGTTGATGTCCCAGGTGCTTCCTCCCAATTTAAAAGATTAGAAGCTGATGTGACCAGGCTCAGCTGATGCTACTTGCTCTTCTTTGTCCACATGGCCCCTAAAAGGCCTGAGATAAGCAAGCTATTTCTTTTTGACATGGTAGGTCTAATTTGTACTTATATCTGTGGGGCCTATTTAATTTCTTAAAACTTCAGTTTTGTAGTTTTTCTTCGAATTTTGGATTTCTGAAATGTATTTTTTTTAGCTTGGCTTCTTAGTCTAGGAAGAATATTAGATAAGGAGAGCAAACAGAAACCCCTAATGAAAAGCACAAAACATTTCCACCTAAGGGTATAAATTTAATTTGATTTTAAAACAGAAGGGAAACTAAAAGAAATAGTAATCTTAAATTGGAAGTTCAAAAACCAGCTAGAGGTCCCCGAAGTGATGACTGAGCCCAAACGTCCTAAGCAGATTCAGGATCTATCCCAGTTGACCTCTTGAAAGACTTTGATTTCATCTGCAGGGTCCAGAACACCGGGATTCAGATTTGGGCTCTGCCACTGAGAAACATTGCAACATCTATCTACATAGTATCATTTGTAAATAAGGTTGAAAGACTACATGTGAGCGCCTGACGAATATGAGGTCAGGCCCACCTCGCACTTCTCACCTCTCCTATGATTGTCCTTCCAGGCACTTCAGGGGAATCTCTACATTTCCTTTTCCTTATTTGTAAAATAGGGGTAATAATAGTGCCTACCTGATTGTGGGTTGTGAACTTATAAATGTGTTTTTCCATATAAGGTTCTTAGTACAGTGTCCAATGAATATTATTTATTCTTTAGCCAAGGTAGGCTAGAACTCTCCAGCCTCACGGAAACTCAGTCCTTTGTAAGGAAGCTTCTCATGAGTCTGTAAGATCTCCATGCACTGACTCATCTCCAACAGCAGAGTCCACCTGGATAAGACAGTTTGGAGTAATAACCTCCATCACATCCTTAGAAGTAGAAAGAGTGAATATGCTCATCCCCAAATTTTACAGACAAACAAACAGTCTCAAAGAGGTTAGATTATTTACTCAATGTCACAAGGCTGGTAGGAGATGGAGCTGAACTTGACTGCAGGAGTCCTGACTTTATGTCTTGCCCAGATTAAAATAACTCACCATCATGTTGCTTCAAATAAAATGGCATCAACTGGGAACCTGTAACAAGGGGCATAATACAGACACATTTGATCATCAGTTAACAGTAGGCTCTTTCTTTTAGCAAAATCTATGCAGGTCACAAATCTGGGCAAATGTGCCATCAGAGATGGACATGGATAGTAACAAGTGCCTCCACGTAAAACTCTCATTCAAATGATCCTGTCATCTCTTGCTAATATGAAATTTAGTTGTATCAGATTTTTCATGAAACAAACTAAAGTGCCACCTGGGCCTTACAGACCTCATTGTCATTAGAGGTTTTGCTGTAATGTTATTGGTTATGTGAACTGCACTGTCTTAAATGTGAGGGTAAGGACTTCACAAGATCTGGATGGTGGTGACATACTATTCTTGTTTTGGTTTGGTTTAGTTTTTCTAGGATATCAGAAGCAAATTCAGACACAGCAAATATCAAAAAGCCCAGTAATAATATTGGCTTGATTGCAAGCATTTTCCTCTGTGCAATAGCTTTTTCCAGGAGAGCTATAGAACAAAAAATGTTTTTGCTTGTTTCTGGGGGGTAGTACATCTTTTACAGTGCTTTCTTGAGCACATCGATTATTATTTAATCTCTAATGCTAATAGATAGACAACTAATACAAGAATATCAAACATTTGATATATAATTCTGAGTACTACAGTGCTTCAGTTTCTCTAAACAGGCTCACTTGTTTTCTTCATAAAAACAAGTCATTTTCTTCCTACATGCTTCCATTGAGAATGGTAGTAATATGTTCAATCGTTGAGAATTTTAATTTACCGTCTAAAGTTGATCAGATAAAGCTTCTTTTAGATGATAGGGAAGTTCTGACAAAGAAAATAAATTACTATTTTTATCTGATTATGTAAGTAAAAACATGTGTTGGTTATAGAACACAGTGCAATTAACATATAAAAGGTGTTCAGCTGTAATTCATAGATTTGTTTGTACTACAGCACAGGATGAACCAGCATTGTGCTTGCAAATAACTATCCATAGAAACAACTCGTCACATTGATGTAGCTTATCAGGTGTTAGTTTCTGATCTTTTAACTCTTGTTCCAAGAATTGTGTTTTAATTTGGAATCATAAGAATTTAACAATATTCAGATATATTTTGTTGTTCTTTCTGTATCATCCTGTTTGCTCACATTTGATATTTACAGCATTTACCTTCCTGTGGAGGGCCCGATGGCATAATGAAATAGAAAAATAAAATGGAAAATCTCATTACGGTAGCCATTCCTAGTCTTTGGGAATTGAGACATCCTTCTCTTCTTTATTTGATTTTAGAACATGCACCCATTTTTAATTAGAAGAGTGCCAGATATATACTTTTCAAGCAAATTATATGTAAATTAAACCCATGAAAACCTTTTTGGAAATACTAAATAGTTCTTGAGATAAAGACATATTGGGATATCAGAAATCAATGATTGTGATTCGAGAACTTAAAGCCTGAAGATAATGCAGACCAAATATACCTCTCACTCATTTCTCTGGCTTTCCACGGCACTCACCTTCTGGGGCCTTAGAGAGAGAGCACCGCCATCACTGACCAAACTTGACTGGTTAAAAAGGCTCTTGGCTGGCAGAGACCGTTACTGTGGATGACTCACATCTCTCTGGCTGCACCTGCCAGGCATTTGGCAGGGTGTTTAAAGTACGTGTGTCTCTGTTGTCCCCAAGGTTTGTTGTGTTTTGTTTTAGAGATGTTAAGATTAGTTTAGAAAAAAAGAAAAGTGATAGTTGTGTAACTATGTAAGGTAAGAAATTCTTCAAGGGTACTTTTGCTCCTCTAAAACTATTTGGACTTGATATATCCAATTTCTGAAAGAATAGAAAATATTGCCCCATTTACCTCTTTCTTCCAGTTAATAACCCTCAACTACTGGCTGCTCTTGTCTGAATGCATTACTCAGGAGAGTGAAATGCTACTGCTCTCAGAAAAAGACATTATCATGTGAAGGGTGGATGTTCTGTACACAAAGGCACAAGAATAGCTAAAACAAACTCATTAAAATGGTGGGCCCAGTGGTGTAGTGGTTAAGTTCGCACACTCTGCTGCAGAGGCCTGGGGTTCACCAGTTTGGATCCTCGGTGCGGACCTATGCAACCCTTATCAAGCCATGCTGTGACAGAAGTCTGTCATATCAAATAGAGGAAGGTGGGCACAGATGTTAACTCAGGGCCACTCTTCCTCAGCAAAAAGAGGAGAATTGGAGGCAGATGTTAGCTCAGGGCTAATCTTCCTCAAAAAAAAAACAACAATTATTCTCATGGTCACTTACTTATTATGTTAGGATCCTAGAATTACAATTACTGCAAGATTAGCTTTGTTTTTGAGTAGGAAAATTGAGAGAAGGTTAAAACAGCACATCACACATAGATCATAGAGTTTAAAATTAACTCATCCCACCACAGTCTCACATCCTCTTTCATTAATGGCACCATATTTCAGTAGATATATAGTGATGACTCTTCATAGGAGCCAAAACATCTTCTGGTTTTATATTAAACCCAACATGTAACTTTCCATGTAAGTTCTCTACTTGCTATCTTTCCTGAAAACCACGTGTAGATTTGTTTAGCTTTTGTCATTAATTAATAGTTAGGGAGTTAAACTTGTATCTGTACCTAATCAGTCTAGTTAAAAAAACTACTTCATTTTTTTAATGTAAAATTTGTTTGAGTTCACTTAGACAAATAATTAGCTGACTAAAAGAATGTTCTTACTTGTCCATTCACCTAATAAGCCTAAGCAAAATTCCATTCAAAGTTGTCATATTTGTAGGCTAGCAAGAGCTCATAATTACCTAGATTCATTCTTATTTCAAATCTTCTATAATTTGGGGGGGATATGTTTCAACAAGAAAGCCTCACTCAGGAAAATGAAAACAAAACAAAACATTTCTCACATTTTATTTCTTCTAAAATATAAAATAATTGGCATCATCCTATGTATAAACAGTAAATCAAAAAACATGAATAATGTTAGGAAGTTACATAAAAACTTGCTTTTTTTCTGATTTCATTGACTAGAGTTTAATTTAAGTAAAACAACTCATGTTGGCCACATTCCCTTTTTTACTTCCCTACATTAATGTGTTTATTAGGGTCTCTGCTCTCTCCTCCGCACAGAGGGAGGTTTCATAAATGCATATTGACATGGCCACTGTAGGCTTATGCGGAAGGGAGAATTAATTCTCCATTGTGTAGCAGTCAAGTCCTATTTAGTGGTTTGTTGTGAGATCAATACAGGGTATCTAAGGCATAATGGCTGGCTCCGTTCACCCTTGCTAGACAAACAACTGCCCTTTTAAAAGTCGGTTCACGAAAAAAGCTTTTTCTAGACACAACCAGCCCTGGGTAAAACTTTTAAACAGTGCAAGTTTGGATTTCAGTGCTGCAGCCTTCATTTCTGGGCCCTTTTCCCTTCTTTGAATGTGAATTCTCTCCCGTCTTTCCCCATTAAAACCTGCCTTCAAAAACAGTTCGATATATAAATTCAATCCCAAAAAGATACACACGAGTTCAAAGGCTTAATGTGTTACCACACAAGAATAGTTGTATTTTAGCAAAGACTAAGAATTCTTAGGCAGAGTACGTCTCTAATAGTGGAATTTAAGTAATTCAAAGATCACGAGAGACATGGAGTTGTCAGGAAGCCATCTCAGTATCATAATAGACAGGGACTTACGCCTCTTACTCATAAGACCGTCCCTGCTGCTAGGAATTGCGTGGAAGCCTCTTAACAACACATCCCTTCTCTTTATTGCTTGGCTAACTCCTTTTTATCCTTTGAGATTCAGTTCAAATCTTACCTCCTTGTAGAAGTATTTCCCAAGTACACTCAGCTCCCAAGGAATCCCACAATCATTTCTATTACAGTAGTTATTACACTTAATTGTTACGTCTCATGGTGCCTCTCTCCCTGCTAGAAGTCACTAAGAGAAGGGACTGTTGCTTCTAATCTCTGCCTTTCCACACTTAGCACAGTGTTTGGAACATGATACATCCCCTTCCCACCCCCTGTACCAATATGACGTAAACAGTAGACAGCAAACAGGGCAATCAGCTCACTCGCCCTTTCATCTACTATATGCCCGATGATAACAGCATCCAATAACGGTGGAGACGGCAACAGTGAGAAAGGGGCAGATGAGCTGGGGTACAGAGGTTCCTCTACTCTCTTTCCCCCAGAAGACACGTTTCCCAAAGTCAAGAATTACAAAATGTTTGAAGAAATACATTTAACAGTATTAAGATAATGTTTTGTTGAACGATTTCTGACTCTTCTACAGGAAAACACAACCTTTCCAAAGCGAGTAGATTACACAGAGAAGGGTCCCTCTAAATCAGAGGCTGGTAAACTACAACCCACAAGTCAAATACAGCCCATCTCTTGTTTGTGTACCATTTGCAATCTTCAAAAAGTATTTACATGTTTATATGGTTAGAAAAATTCAAAAGAAGAAGAATATTTCTTGACACATAAAATTATATGAACTTCAAATTTCAGTGTCCATACACTGTCCATAACAAAAAGCTTTTATTTATTTATGGATACTGAAATTTTTGTTGGATTATACTCACCCTCATTCATTCTAGGACTGTTATGCACTATCTCAACTAAGTTGACTAGTCATAACAGAAGCCATGTCCTGCAAAGCCTAAAATATTTACCATCTTGCCCCTTCCAAAAACAGTGCTCCAAATGAGTATATTAGGAACAACATAGGCAATCTAACAATATTATTTACGTCTCTTTTAAAAATAATTCAGAAACAATTGAGAATGAGGAAAGAAGGTTCACTTGGGCTTGAAGAGAGTAAGCCATTGGGTCATTCCTCCTTAGTGTGAATAGCAGAGGTGTAAACAAGATAATTGACAATTGTTTCCAGTAGACACTGGATCAGATAGAGCAGGAATGTAAACAATAACCTTAGGCATCTTGGAGGTAGGAGAAAAAAATATATAAATGTTAGAAGCCTGAGATAATGAGAGTTCAGTTATTTGTTTGTTTCAACTTCTTCCTTATGTGGACTCTGAGGGGAAAAAAAGAACCACCTATTGAATTTATTATCATTGTCAAAGTACCCCACTTACTCTAGGAAATAGATAAGCTTTTGAGGAAGAAAGAAAGAGAGGGAGAAAAGAAAGAAGGAAAATATATTTAAGAGGAATATTTGCTTTTAACTTTTATCATTTGCTTTATTTTCTATTTTATAGGAGGCAGTTCGCTACTTTAGGTGCTTTTATCTTTGCAGACAACTTTATTGTACTTCTAAAACCACTAGCAAATGTTTCAAGGAATATTTCAAGGAATGTTACTTCTACTGTTTCAAGGTTAAGCCTCGTTTTCTCATCATGAAAATCAACCCCGAGTAATCTCAGAGAGACTGCTCTCAAAGGTTGAGGCAGTGTATTGGGAAGGTTTTACCCCACAACTGTAAATAAACTGTTATCATGAACCCTCATTAGTGGTAGAAACATCAAGTTGTCAACAAATTTTAGAAGTGTGTTCTAGCTATTCATGTTAATGACATCTATAATGGAAACACTATGTTCTTGTTTTTAATTTAAAGCACACGTCGTATATTTTCATGTTATTGCCAAAGCCCTCATCCACAATCTTATATTCTCCTTTAAACATAAGAATATTTTTTATTTCTTTAACTAACTGCCAGGCTCTGACATGTTTAGCTATAGACTTTCATTACTATAATAAAAAACAACAAAAATAACAACAAAAGCAAAACTCCTCCAACAAAAAGGCTCGTGAGCAACTGAACTAATTGTGGAACTATATTCATTTTTAAAGGCGACTTGGTTTTACGTATATTCATGTGCCCTTAAAATATGGTTCAATTTATTATTAATAGCATTCTCAATGATCTGTTGAAGGATACAACTTTGAAATGATTTATTCTAATTAAGATCCTCTTGCCAGCACTTAGTCACCACGAGGCTTGGAAGCCCCCTGGGACCAGCTTTGATTACCCATTGTGCCCATTTCATACAAGTAGAACATTTTACAATCATCAGAGCTAATTGGACATCTTTATAATGTTGCTTCATATTTAGCATCTTTTTTCCTCACAATGTCAAAATAGATAATTTGGTTCTTTAGCTTATTCTCAGTTTACAATGGATTGAAATTCACATCTTTGACAGAAACTGACAGGCCTCGAGCCTGCCCTAGAAGGTCCAACTTTCCCTTAGTCCTTAAGGTGGGAAGCCTGACATGCTTGTGATATTTCAGAAAATAGGATGACATGACACATGGCGCTGCTACTCAGAGAAGTCCTCAGTCTCACTACTGGGATTCTAATTCTGGTAAAATGTAATTTTCTGCTTTTAGGAGGAGGGCTGGAGTCAATCAACAAAATAACAGCTCTGTGTCTGGGTCATAACATCTTGGAACTAGAATGGACCTTAGCAGTGAGCTGTGGTGAGGTAGGCAGAGCACAGCTTTTGGGGAAAAAGCCCTGGGCTCCAGTGTGGGTTATGCTTCTTCCTAACTATCCAGACCCCAGTGGGACGCATTTCCCAGGCTGGCTTGTCATCGGATTTTTTGCCAGTTTGGCCAGTGCAAGTATTGGCAGGAGAGTGGAAGGAGGCGGGGGGAAGAGCCAAGGTCCTTCCTTCTTTGCATCTTCTAAGGCAGCAGTTGACTCGCCTCAGTGCCTCTAGTTCCTTCTGTAAAGGTCTCCTCAGGATCCAGCTTTCACCAGGGACTCTGCCCTTGGACTCAGAAAGCTTTCTCCTCCTTTGCCCTTCCAGCCTCATGGTGATAGTGGCTTCCAGCTGCTGCCATCTCCTGGCTTATCTCTAGTCCTGTGATGGGCTTCTCAGCAACTCCATCTCCTATGTAAAGAATTTCTTTCATAATAGGCATTCCTACAGGTGTAGAGCAGTATCTCATTGTGGTTTTAATTTGCATTTACCTGATAATTAGTGTTGGCCAGGATGTGAAGAAAAGGGGACCCTTGTGCACTGTTGGTGGGGATGTAAATTGATGCGGCCACTATGGAAAACAGCGTGGAGGTTCCTCAAAAAATTAAAACTAGAACTACCATATGATCCAGCAATTCCATTTCTGGGTATTTATCCTAAGAAAATGAAAACACTAATTCAAAAAGATAAATGCACCCCAATGTTCATTGCAGCATTATTTACAATAGCCAAGATATGGAAACAACCTAAGTGTCCATCAGATGAATGGATAAAGAAGGTGTGGGGTGTGTGAGTGTTGTGTGTGTGTGTATATACATATACACACAACACACACACAATGGAATATTAGCCATACAAAAGAATGAAATCTTGCCTTTTGCAACATGTGGGTGGACCTAGAGGATATTATGTTAGGTGAAATAAGTCAGATAGAGAAAGACAAATATTGTATGATTTCACTTATATGTGGAATCTAAAAAACAAAACAGAAACAGATAGATAAAGAGAACAAACTAGTGGTTGCTAGAGGGGAGGGGGGAGGGGATAAGCAAATATGTGAAGGAGATCAAGAGGCAAAAACTTCCAGTTATAAAATAAATAGATCATAGTGATGCAATTTTCCGCATAGGAAACATAGTCAAACATATAACCAAATATTATATGGTGACAGATGGTAAGTAGACTCAACGTGGTGATCATTTCATAATGTATAAAAATATCAAATCACTCTGTTGTACACCTGAAACTAATATAATATTGTATATCAATTACAATTCAAACAAAAAATTTTTTAAAAAAGGATTTCCTTCATTAAGTCCATTATGCTGTAAATGAAGTGGTTTCTATTTTCCTGCTTGGACTCTGAAAACAAAACTGTTTTAAAAGTAAGGCATTGTGCCTTTAATCTAATCTCATTTGCAGAAAAATTAAGTGTAGATAGGAACATACAAAGAGATGTAAGAAATTACGCATTTGATGTGCTTGGAATGTGGAATAGATCCTGGAATTTTTTTAAAATTTTGATTTCTAGTTTCAAATTATTTTCACATAACTTCTTTCCTCATTTTCCTTAAAATCAAACTTCAGGAAAATATTTTTTTATAGGAGGTTCTTTTTAGTTGTTTTTTGTTTAAGCAGGTACACTTTTTTGTTTCGTGTTGTTGTTTTCATTTAAACTAGATACAATCAGAATGCAACCACAGGTAGATTTCCACAGAGAAATCTGACCAGTAAGAACTATGGAGGTAGAGACGTGAATTTATTTAAGACCCTCCTCATTTATGTTTTTAAGGCTCTGCCATAATTTACATAGTTAATAGGAAGAATGATCACTCGATCAATGTTTTAATCTCCTAAGAAGAGGTGAAAGGATCTAAATAGAAAGTACATATAGCATCTTCATTTGATTTTAGGAAATAACTTTGTCTCACATTGAACAGAATAGAATTGTTCTCCAAAA
Organism: Equus przewalskii; assembly: GCF_037783145.1. Classification (NCBI taxonomy): domain Eukaryota; kingdom Metazoa; phylum Chordata; class Mammalia; order Perissodactyla; family Equidae; genus Equus; species Equus przewalskii. The sequence continues at coordinate 77,215,312 of NC_091834.1, forward strand.
GCATCTCTAAAGTAAATATAGGCCTTTGGATTCTCATCAAAACAAAGTTTGTTTAAGGATATAGAAACATTCTAGGTTAAATTGAAGACCAGAATTTTGATGGAAATGCCTAGCTGTCTCTGGGAGGTTGAATCACAGCTTCTCTGGTCTCCCTTCCTTTTGTATTTAAACAATTGTGATTATTTACATGAAGCATAATCATATTAAATTATTTATGCTTTCAGATTTTTGGAATTTTCAGTTGGAAAGAAGGCCCTGGTCAGACTGGGGAGAATGATGCACAGATGAGGAAGGAACAAGGCAGGCATCCGACCTGGCTGTATGACTTGTGAGAAACTGCTCTGTGATGGTGAGCTCCAAACTGGACCCTCACCTCCGCCACAGCACTGGAGGAGGCCAGGCCCTACCTGGGACGGTCAGCTGAGTGAAGGGTGCCAGGCCATCCATGGGATTGCCATTAGATCATGCCATAGACTGAATGTCTGTGTCCCCTCAAAAGTCATATGTTAAATCCAAACACTCAATGTGGTGATCATTGGAGGTGGGGCCTTTGGGAAGTGATAAGGTCCTGAGAGTGGAGCCCACAAGAATGGGATTAGTGCCCCCGAGAGCTCCCTTCCCCCTGCTGCCATACACTGTGCTTCACATGAGCACACAGTGAAAAGACAGCCATCTATGAAGCAGGAGGTGGATTCTCACCAGACACTGTATCTGTCAGCCTTGACCTTGGACTTCCCAGCCTAGCCTCCAGATCGGCAGGAGGAGCACCACTTGTATTTGCAGCACCACCATCTCAGGCAGATACTGCTGCTGCCGAAACAGAGCCTAATTCCCTGCCCCAACAGGGAGTCAAGTCTTTTCTCCAGTACAGTTAGAATTTTGCGCCTTCTTTTCTGTAAAACTTAAGAAGTAGACAATAGGACTTTCTGGTCAGAATTAGAAACAAGAGATGTGTTAGGTCATTACTGGGTGATCCGTAAGTAATTTTAAAAGTAAAGTCCAAAATAAAATACTTGAAGACATCTTAAAGGTGTCATGAGGCCTATAATAGCTAATACGTTTTAGACTGTGCAAACCTAGGTGGAAAAAAAAATGAAAACTTTCACAATAAACGTCTCTACTTCATGCTTTTATGCTGCGTAACTGAATTCTCCTCTAAGACTGGCTCTGCAGGCATAAGCCTCTGGACCAGCTCCTCTTTCTTCCCATGGCAAAGGCACTTAGGAGTCTTTGAATGGACTGTAAACAGTGAATAATTTTGGTGGTGTCAGCAAGTGAGAGAGGTGGCTGATTATAAGAAAACAGACTAATGAACAGAACTGTCGAAATGGCGTTGGGATTTGGCTCCTTGGGTGACAGCCTGCAGGGCAGCAACAGTGACTTGAACTAGGCACTATGGGGAGGTTCCTCCAGCAGAGTTACCTTTCAAAGGACGGAAGAGAGGGAGGCAACAGCAGCAGGTAACTGAAGAAAGCTCCCAGTGTGAGAGCAGCTCTGACAGTGTTGAAGATGAGATCCTTTGGGATGCAAAACCAAAACATGCATCCTGTGGAAGCTGGGGCCATCAGCCCAAAGCCAAAATGACAAGGCATTCACTGGGAGCTTGATTTGCTTGATAGATTAATTTTCTTCCAATGGAAGACAACATACCTCCTCCAATATATTCCTAGGGCATAACCAGAAAAGACCTTGTTAAGAAAAATGGATGCTAAACAATGGAATTTTTTGAGAATTACTAGTGCTCGATAACTAAGATTAGCAGCATCTTAGAGACAATTAGAGTGGTACAGAAAGACTCAGCCAATTCCCAGGATGATACGTGAGATTCAGAGAACCAGGAGTCAGTATTCATTCAAATTGTTGGGCATTTGAGGGTTGCAAAATCTGTCAAATTTAAGGGGGTTTGTATTTTGACATTCTGGCCAGATGTATGTTGGTTAAGCACATGACAGTGGAAAACAAGAAGGAACTGGAGAAGCGTTAGATCTCTCGGTTTCTCTGTTCATTTAAAATCATGCAGGTTAAAAATGATATCTCTGCATATGAAAAGTAGGATTAATTAAAAGTGTAGAACTAGGTTATTCTGGGCATGTCATCTAAGTATCAGAAAAGTAATTTGGACAAAGTGAGGAGATGAGATGGCGCTGGGCCTGGAGAAGAAAAGGAAATCTGGCTAAGAGAAAAAGAGCAATAGACATGTATTTCCTTTTTCTCTCTCCCATATTTATTGTTTACCATCAGACATCTCCCTGGAGGATTTATTTAAGCAATAAACATTTATTGAGTTCCAACTATTTGCTCAGCACTGGACAAGGTCTGTGCTAGACTTGGGTTTATAATAATGACATGATCCTTGACCTCCTGGACCTCATAGTTTAGCAGGACAAACAGACCTGTAAAAAAGTAATTTCACTCTTATTAATTGCAAGCAGCACAGGAGGCATTGAAGAGGGAAAATATTACTCTTTTTGGACAGAAATATAATAGTCAAGAAATTCTTCAAATAAAGAGCTGATGCTTGAGATTTATCAATGTAAATTAGAAGTTCACCCAAAGAAGTTATTCAGTGGGAGTGGAAGGGGGAATATTCTAGAAAGAACAGTATATACAAAGGCATAGAGGAATGGAAAGACGTAGTGCATTCCAGTAATAGAAAGTTATTTGTTTCAATTAGAACATAGGGTGTATGTGGGTGAGCAGTGGGGGATGGGATGGCCAAGCCATGAAGAGCTGTGTCTGTCATGCTAAGGAGCGGGAGCTTTTTCCTGCAGGTGATGGAGACACAATGAAGGCTTTGATGCAGGAGAATGACATGATCAGACTCTAAGATATATGAGGATGAATGGATAGCTCCAGGCAACAAAGACTAGGATCCCAAAGCGGGGGAAAGTATTTCCGGTGATCCCACAGCTGGGAAAACCAGTCCGTAGTGTTTTTTCATGTGTGCCTGACAATAATCAATTGTACATATATTTTCATAACTTTTTAAAAAATGAAGAATAAAGTGAGTGTTACAAACATCAGCTCTGAGAAGCATATTTTGAAAATAAAATATTCTTTAAAGGAGACTATAAAGATTTACTAATGGTATTCATTTAGGGAAAAAACGTTTTATTAGGATTTTGTCATACTCATGTTTCATACATAACCTCTAAAGCCTCATTTAATCATGTAATAGGCTAAAAGAAAGAGAAAAAATAGGAGACAGAAAATAATGTATTTCTGAAAAAAGCACAAGCCAGAGGAACACAGTTTAGTAAGCCCCACTGAAATCTCATGTTGAGAGCTTGGAGCTTAAACGTGAGCAGACGCGCTAAAGGCATCTTAGTTCTTTCCTCGATTTTCCCCTTTGCTGTACACAAACCCAATCCTTTAATTTCCCCTAATTTTCACACTAAGGGTCTTGGTCAAAGGGGTTCTTTTTTAAAATTATGCTTTAATGATATCTTGCATTACAGAAATTTGCTTATCTTTCTAAAAGAAACAAACAAAAAAATGCTGTCAGACTTCTTATGCATCTTTTTAGAAACACCTTGAAAATAGATAATCCATGAAATTGGTGAGGTTTTTTCCTGTTCAACTATTTCCAGAGGAATAAGATGCCTAAAATATATCCTAAATATTGAATGTGTGTAGGCAAAGATAAGGAATCGGTAGAAGCAATTTACTGGAAATACTTTTCTCTCAGCTTGTGAAAACCAGAAAGCTTCTGGTTTGCTTCCAAACTTTCATTTAGGTTTTTATGCCCCCTAGTGGTCATTTGCCATTTCTGCAGCTGTGAAACAGCGCTGATATTTTTACAGCATTTCCCTTGTGCAATGCGTGTTCAAACTGTTTATATTGATAATATATGACACTGACATGCCCTTAAATATTCAAACCATAAAGTTTTTAGCAATATTTGATCCATAATTATGGTAATTTAATAAAATCTCTGAAAACTCTCAGGAAAATTCCGATGAAGACATACACTGTCATGGAGCTTCTGCCCCATCTGAATTTTATACATGAATTCCTTCCGCGTCCGTGGATTTCCTGCTGAGAACCTCTGATTAAAGTGGGGGATGCTCTAGCTGCCTCTCTCATTTATCAGATGCTAAGATTATTAATGTTTTGAACAGTGGAAAAAGTAAAAAAGAAAAATACACTTTTAAAAGAATAGTAGCTCAAAATTTGGCGTAGATTTGAGAACACAGAATACTTTAAATAACTATATATGTGAGGTAATCCAAAAGAATTCATGAGCTTCCAACCCGGCTAAGAACTGAATGATTCTACAGGCAAGAGAAGTGGAGACAAAATTAAGGCAGCTTTTTAGGCAAACATTGATGTTAAGATGTCAAAGAGAGAGGGCTGGCCCGGAGACTGAGTGTGCTCCGCTTCATTGGCCCAGGGTTCCCTGGATTGGATACTAGGCGTGGACCTATGCGCCATTCATCAAGCCGTGTTGTGACGGCATCCTGCACAGAGGAACCAGAATGACTTACAACTAGGATGCACAACTATGTACTGGGGCTTCAGGGAGAAAAAAAACGTGTCAAAGAAAAATCTGTCTGTTGTCTGTTGTTGAAGTAATACCAGGCCCCTCTGGCAAACGAGTTCTGCACCACAAGCAGGTGTTATATAGCAACACTTAAAAAAGAAAAAAGTCGTTTGCTATTTACAAACATTGCAGCTACTATAAAAATTATCTGTCAAACTCTGATCCTTCTAGAATACCTAGCTGATGGCAGAAAATCCATGAATAAACACAGATACTGAGACCCTGAGGGATAGACTTATTAGCTGGGAAGTGATCCAGCTTCCAGGTCAGAAGAAATTATTTCTTGGACTTCTCTGATTAGCAGTCAGCTCTAGGAAAAAAATTCAAACACAAAAATCAGCGATTAAAATGCATGCACACAGACAATTAGCCAATAACTTTCACCAGAGTTTTATTATACATGTCACTTACTTTCATCTAATTTTTTAAAGAATACTATCTTAGTCCATTTGGGCTACTATAGCAAATTACTACAGACTTGGTAGTTTATAAACAGAAATTTCACCAGAGTTTTATTATACATGTCACTTACTTTCATCTAATTTTTTAAAGAATACTATCTTAGTCCATTGGGGCTACTATAGCAAATTACTACAGACTTGGTAGTTTATAAACAGAAATTTATTTCTCACACTTCCGGAGACTGAGAAGTCCAAGATGGCACCAGCGGATTCTGTGTGGTGGCTGGTGAGGACCCACTTCCTGGTTTGTAGCCTGCCCTTCCTGCCGTGTCCTTACATGATGGAAGGGGCTAGGGAGATCAGAGGGATATCTTTTATAGGAGCACTAATCCCATTCATGTGAGTTTTACCCTCCTGACCTAATCACCCCTCAAAGGCACTAGCTCCAAATACCATCACATTGGGCATTAGGATTTCAACATATGAATTTGAGGGTGACGCATTGAGACATATCACAGCAGATACCTATTTTTCAAATACTTACACCCCAAAATGCTGATTTCTGTCCCATATGAAGTGGTTGTTTTTTTTTTAACTAATGTAACAATATTTATTGAACTAGCACCTGCCCTATACAACATACAGGATGCTCCTGGTCTTCTGTGCAGCTGTGCAGCATCTATTCACTCTATTCCTTATTTCTAGCAATTTAAGATTTTTTTCATTGTAAAAAGAGAAAGGGAGAGCAAGAGATTGAGTTGCAGTAAAATCAAGGTTTGTTTTCAAATCATCATTTCCTTCTTGTTGTATGAAGATCTTTTCTACCTTCATGTTTGTTTATAAAATACATGGTTTTTGTTTTCTCTCTTAGTAGCCAAGGGAAATAGTTTCACAGATGGAAAGTCATGCCTTAGCTGGTGAGGTTTGCCCTATGTAACATTTCTCCTTTATCAAATGAGCCTACATTTATCCTCTTCAAATAAAAAGAGAAGAAAAAATAGAAACTATATGAATTGGACTAGGAAGCTAACAGTATTGCGCTCAAACACTCTGTGAGAAAATTCAAGGAAATATTTCTCCAGTTGAGATCTAAAGAAACCACACTCTAACTATATGATTTCTGGAGAAATGCCAAAAAGGGAAAGCTTGAGTAGATATTAATAAGATTTGGTTTACAATGTATTGTGTTTAAGATTTTTGCACACTTTCAAACCTATTTCGATATTACTTGATAAATTGGCAAGATGGGTGGATGGATGGATAGATGATAGATAGACAGACAGACAGATAGATAGAAGATATATTCATTCTACTTGTTTGTCTGAATTAACCATGTTTTGCCACATTTTTGATATTGAATGCATGCCAGAATTTAAGTACTTTGCATGAAACTTTTGGATGATATTTGAGATTAAAATCTTTAAGAACAAACAGTTGAGTCACTTCTAAGGAATTGGCCCTCCACTCAATATTACCTTTAACATATGGCAAGAGATGTAATTTTAACCAGGTATTTTGGGGCAGTGTGTGTAACTTTAGAATTAATATTCTTATGTGAATGACACCTCCATATTGCACCTTTTTAACTCACGTGAAGAGGAGAGGGAGGAGTGAACATAAGGTTTGGCAGATGTCCAGGGTAAAAAAGAAGCAGAAAGAAACTGGAGTGGTTCTACATGGTGGATGTAGGAGGAAGAAGGGAACGTTAGAAGAAGCAGAAGAAAGGAGAAGGAAAAGTATGGGAAAAACTCCCTTTCAATTAGCGAAGTTCAAGTCTGCTCATTTTTATTATGTAAAACTTCTTGGTAGTTATTCTTTTATATTATGCAATTCTCTCTCCTGTTCTATTCTGTCTTTTAAGAATTCAATATTTATCTTATTTGACCTTAGAAACCCCTTATAGTCTTTTAACCAATTTTATTTAAATATGGGAAAAAATGTGACTATGAAAACAAAACCGCATCTATGTAATGTTGTAGTGTAGCTCTTTTTGGGAAATGGATTTTTGAAGACTAGGACAGAATATTAAATTCTGAAGAAAGATAGAAAGAACAGAATATATAATACTGCTGGGCTTCGCATAAATTTAAGAACAAGGAGTCAAGAAAAATAAGGTACTTTTTACATGGACTATAAAGAATGAAACACCAACTGGTAAACAAGTTATCTGGAATAGAAATAGTCATTAAAAGTTGGAAGTACTGTAGGCAATGCTTAAACTTTAAATGATCATTTAGCCACAATGTGTCGCTTCTCATGATAAAGCTTTCTGTTCTAAGCCTTTCTTCCACTGAGTTTCAGAGAGATCTGATTCCTGAGGATACAATGCTGTTTTGCTTGTTACTAAGAGTTTGAATACTAGTTAAAAGATCCTTTGTTAAACGAAGGAAAGCAGCAGAGTTATCTCCCATCCCATGCAGATTCTGTGCCCAATTACAAGTTTGCAGCTAAAAATTACCCATTTCAATTCTCAAGGTCATTGCTAAGTGAGAAAAAAGACAAAATGGCCAATGTAAGAACAGATGCAAATCACGCTGTGTATCTTTTTTAGGATGCTCCAACATATTCAAACTAGTGAAATATGCTTAAAGTATTACAAATATCAACAGCAGGCCAATCTTAAAAAGGAGAGGGGAACAGAGAGAAGAGCAGAAGGGATGATGGATACAAAACCAAGGGGTGTGTGGAAAGAGACAGCAGGTGCTCCTTGGGAATCAGCCAAGGGCTCAGGCTGTCCTTACATGAATAACTACAGGGCAGTCTGACCAGACTTAGTAGCATCCTGCCCATTCTGCTCCCTTGTGCTCTCACCACCTCCCTCTGCCTTAGCTTCACAACGGCAGAGGCTTGGGGACCATCCTAATTTTCTCTAATGTGGGAAAGCTCTGTCTTTTTACCCAAGAGTAAAAAGATGAGAGATGGTGTCCCTGCCCATGAGTGCTTCATTCTCTTTCTCTTCCTACCATAATCTTTGCAGTCCTGTCCAGTCATCTCAAGCGTTCATCCATGCTTTGTTGATTGTGAAGGGAATTTGGATTACAAAATAAGTATGATGGAGGTAAATAATAAACATAATTACATTTGATGCAGATTAGCCTAGCCTTATGATATTAAACCACTTCAATGTATCTGTGAATTTGCTGTCGTTCAGCAGGCTGCTTTATATCCTTACTTTCTACTCTTTTGTCACAAAATGAACAACATATTTCACTTTACCCGTTTTTTCTCTCTGAGTAACAAGTTCACTTTCTGCTTTACTGATTTGTATTATAATCTCTGTTTACATTCAGAAAGAATTTGCAAGGATACTTTCCCTGATTGATACTTTCTCAAATATTGCTTTCCCAGGGAAACGTGCTTTTCATTTGGCCCAGAATCCCTTTAACTGAGTCCCTCAGAATCCATTTTCTCCTTTCTTCTTTTCAGCATCGCCCTTCTGAGTGTACGACTACCCCTCCATCCCTACCACCACCACCACCTGCTACCTGGATTTACCAGTCTTTATCTTGTTAAAGTCTTGCTAAGCTTTGGGTCATACCACACAGTTTAGCCCTTTATTTTCTCTAATAGTTACAAATATGCTATCCTTGTCTGCTCTAAGACATAGTGAGCCTAGAATACAAAAAGTAGTTAATAAATGCTAATTAAAAATATCTTAGAGGCAGGATAAACTATATGATGAATTCATTTAGCTATTTTATTTTGTTTTGCGTATTTCTGTTTTAAAAGGTTTATCTTAATTGCATGGACTCCATTTGTGTCTTCTCTGGCCTTGACAAATAGCTGAGTTTTATTTACTTTCCCTTTTGAGAAACACTTTCTGGATCCTAACTGGTAGACATTAAAATCAAATCCCTTTTTTGAAAAGCTGCCTGTATGCGTGCATGTACGGGGGGTTATGTATGGTTTAGACTTCTCCAGGGCCTCCTGCATAATCAGTGCAAAAGCAGAGGAGATGTGCATACAATATGGCCAGGCACTCAATGTGAACTGTGGCAAACAGAGAAATTAGCTCATGTGCACACAGCATTGTATAAAATGTTGATCTTTGAATTCCACTGATGTATCCCTGTGATAGGAAAATCCTAAAGCCTTTTTTGCTCACCTGATAAATTCGTTTAGTTTTGACTATTTCCTCACTACCATAATCTTCAGAATATGATTTAGCTTCCCCACTGGGCCACAGAAAGAGGCCTTGTTTCCTTGTTTCATATGCACCAAGCATTCCAATTCTTGGGTTTTTGTGTTTTTGTTTTGTTTTTTTGTTGTTGTTTTTACTATAAATTAGTACTGTCATTCTGATACCAAATCCTTGTGGGAATTTTAGGTATGGTGAATTCACTCAACTCTGATCATCCACAAACACTGACAAGAGTGAGTAACTAGGCCTTCAGAACAGAGGACCAGAGCCTGGAATGGAGTCTCCAAATACAGGGCTAGTCAGTGTAGCCTGTTGTCACACTCACCAGCCTTTCCTGGGCCAATTCCTCAGCAACTTCTATCCCCATATTGACATATATGCACTAATATAGTCAAAAGACCTCCTTCTTGTCCCCCTCCCCAGGAGAGAACTCTTGGAAGAATTCTCTATCAGTAAGATAGAGAAAATGTATTCATTCAACTAATATTTGTTAAGAGCCTGTTTTGTGCTAGTGAGACATGAAATAGAGCAGCCCCTGCTTTATCGAGGTTCTGTCCTAATGTCTGCAGGGCAGGTGGGGAGTCACAAAATTAATGCGTTAATCAATTAGAAAATATCACGTGTTAGTAAGTACTGTGAGGATAATAAAATGGGAAAACGTTACAAAGAATGACTGGAGGAGAGGATAAGACCACTATGGATAAGGTGGCCAGAAAATGACTTCTAGAATGAAGACGTTTAAGTCTCAGCCTGAATGTTGATGATCTGAGGGCTGCCTGTATGACAGAAAGCCAGATGGCCAGTGTGGCTGGAGGACAGTGAGCTTGGTGGAAGGTGGTGCATAATGTAGGCAGGAACTAAATGAAATAGGCCTTTGGAGACAAAAGGAGGAGTTTGGATTTATTTTAGTTTCAAGTCTATTAGAAGGTTTAAGCAAAATAGCAACAGTCCAATCTCCATTATTAAAACTATAATTTTGGCTGCTAGGTTGGCATGAAATGTAAAGTGGAAAATGTGGGGAAGAGTTCAGGTAAGAAGCTGTATCCTTGGCTCCGGCAAGAGATGATGATAGCTTGCAATACTGCGGCAAAATGGGGGCTGAGGGAGGAGATCCAAATGGGCTATGATTTGGTTTGATCAGGGACAGCAAGCCCAGCTGAGAAATGAGACGCAGGGACTGTGGATTCAGGTGGCTCTTTCAATTTTGATATGAGCAACTGGGCGGTTTGTGGTTCCATTTAATTAAAGGTGATAGACTGTGGGAGGAACAGATTTGAGGGGTGCAGAGGAAGCTAGCAAAATAAGAGTTCTTTTTTGGCTAAGTCTTAAATGGCTCTTAAACATCCAGGGGTAGGAATAATCAAACCAGACCACTGAAGATGTGAGTCTGACTTTCAAGATAGACATCAGGACTGTTGATGTCAATTAGGGTATCAGCAGCATGTAGATGGTTTGAAGCTATGGGATTGGATGAAATCACATAGGAAGAGGGTTTATATGGAGAAAATAAGAGGACTCGAACTTGAGACCTAGATTACACCAAGATTTAAAAATCAGGAGAAAATAACCCAGAAAAGATGATAGAAAAGTAGCAGCCAATGAGGTAGGAGGACCACTAAGGAAATTTTCTAGTACTGAAGCCAACAGAAAGTGTTTCAAGGAGAAAGAAGTCAACTAATCAAAAAAAGAGAGAGAGAGATTGACTAAGATTATCACGGAGAAATGGTCATTGGATTTCATAAGTGAAGGTTAATGGGACCTTGGAAAGTCTATTTTTTAAGTGATTATATCTGATGAAAGGAATATGATATACTGCTTTTGCTACTTCAATTTCATAACCAATCCAATGTTGAAAAAAAACTAAGTGGAAAAATGTGTTATCTAGACTATAAAATTCAGCATGGAAATATTGATGATTAAATAAATGTAAAGAACTATGCCACATTGTATAAAGGACAAATTGAAGAGCTATCATTACATCATCTGGCTTAAAATACTTTCCAATCAAAGAGATTTCTAAACGTTACAATCAATTTCTGCAAGGTTGAAAGGTAATTTTTTTATATTTAGATATTCATAATTTGTGGTTTACTGAAATCTTAAGCCATGTATATTGTAGTCATGAAGTACAGATAGATTCGTCCAAAAAATCATTTGACTTAAAGCAAAAAAGCTATTTGTAGCAAGTGGAAATGACTTTCTGTGACTTAAACAATATATTTTTTTCTCTAACCCAGGTATGGTGACATGGTACCAAAAACAATAGCAGGGAAGATTTTTGGTTCCATCTGTTCGCTGAGTGGTGTCTTGGTCATTGCTCTACCTGTCCCAGTGATTGTGTCCAACTTCAGTCGGATCTACCACCAAAATCAACGAGCAGACAAACGGAGAGCACAGAAGGTGTGTATTCAGCATTGTGCAACCATGATCTAGCATCTCCCACTTTTTATAGTGAGCTTTAAAATCCCTTACCGGCTATTCAGTGTTCCAGATTTGGTCGATAGTTGCATCCATCAGCACAAGCTAGGTTCTATTACAGCAAAAAAGAACCTTAATTTCTCAGTGGCTTAAAACAGCAAGGAATATGTCTCAATCATGCTGCAGGTCCCTTACTGGTCCAGTGATGGAAACTGCATCTTGACAATGTACTTCTGTCATCGTTCAAGCAGGGGTAAAATACATGATGAATCACACAGTGACTCTAAAACCTCCTCCTGGATGTGGGCCAAGCCCCTTCCATGTCTATTGCATTAGCCTAAGCAAGTCACATAGCCATGTGTAACTCAAAGCGCGTGGGGAAATATAATCCTAATATGCAACCAGAGGCAGAAAGAAAGAAACATCTGGTGAACAGCACTAATCACAGTAGTAAAATGAAAGATAGGTCCTTGGCAAATTTTATTAGAATGAGATTTCTAGATCTGATTCAATTAGTCTCTGTCCACCAAGATCCAAGCTGGTTCCAGTAGACCAAGCCTATTAAAGATCAACAAAATGTGTCGCACATATTTTCCATAGCTGACCCAGAAAGTAACAGAAATATGCCCATTTGTAGCTGAGTTTTGTTCCTGGCCCAGCAGTTTACTGTTTCTCTGAACTTCATGCCAGTTAATTAATCTCTCAGAGTAAGTAATGTGCATATTCATCTGTAAAATGGGGAAAACAATACCTACCTCACAATAAGATTAAGATTATATGCAAATGGAGGCCAGCCCTGTGGCATAGTGGTTAAGTCCGGCGCGTTCTGCTTAAGCGGCCTGGGTTCACGGGTTCGGATTCTGGTCCCAGACTTACGCCCACTCATCAAGCCACACTGTGGCAGCGCTCCACATGCAAAATAGAGGAAGATTGGCACTGATTTTAGCTCAGGGCTAATCTTCTTCAACAACAACAACAAAAGATTATATGCAAACATATATAAATCTATGTAAGTATTTCATGATATTCACAATATTTAACATTTACTGATGGCTTATGGTATGCCAGGTATTGGTTTAACGTTTTTCAAAAAATAATTCATATAATCTTTACAAGTCTAGGAGTTAGTTACCATTATTATACCTATTTTGTACATGAGAATGCTAAGATACCCAGAAATTGGGAAAGTCTAAGGTCATATACCTAATAAATTGGAGAACATTCAATCAGCCAATCTGGTTCCCAGGTTCATATACTTCAATATTATGATAGGCTGCCTCTCAGAAAAACTAACTAAATGTTAGCACACTTCCCTTCCTCATTCTTTATCAAAATAGTCACCTTGAGAGTCTTGGCCTTTATTGATTAGAAATAATTTTGGCAATCTCTTTTGTAGTTTTCTCAAGACCGTGGTGCGGGATTTTCAGTATTCTTCACGGACACTATATCATTGTCCTTCAAAGAAAGATTCATTTTTTTAATATCCAAAAACCACTTATAATCATGACTAAAGTGGATGCACAATCAAGGTAATGTGGTATAACTACAAAATACCATGAGAGATTTGGGCAGTCCATAACTGTCTTTGTAAGTAATTCCAGAACAGGATTTTAAATATGCTTTTGAACAATGTCAGTCTCATTATTAAAGTATAAAATCTCGTAAAATAACTCTTTGGAAAGTTCAGGTTAATCAGTATGGTCACACAGCATATTGTCCAGAGAACTTGTTCATGTTCGTCATCAGAGGTCTTCCCTTAGCAAAGAATCACTCTTTCAGCCTTGGAGTTTCTTGCTTGATGGAATCCCTCATTTTTGGATAAGTACCTAGCCTTTAACTAATTATGGTAGAGAATGATAACAAGTAGTCCCGTTATCATGAATAGATAGAACTGATAATCCAATAAACAGGGAGGGTTAGAAAAAGGCACCCCCTGGCAGTTGTAGAATCACGCAGGGCACACCTTTGGCAAGCAGAGATGGAGGAATTTCAGCCACAACTGATCCATCCAGCAGGGACTTTCACGTACCACAACTGTGGCTCTGCCCACACGCTACCATCCCTCTACTGGGCACACAGGTACATCATTTAAAATAATAGAAATTCTACAAAAAGCGTAGCTCCTAAGCACTCATCCATCTCCATCCTAGAAATTCCTTCTTTAATGGAAGGGCTACCTATAATTCGTCTTTTCAGCAACAACAACAAAACAAAACCCAAAAACAAAAAATTGCCTTTATGAGAACTGTAGGAAGTAGAAATCTCATTTTTAAAAAAACAGTCTCCAGGGGCTGGCCCAGTGGTGTAGCCTTTAAGTTCACACACTCCACTTTGGCAGCCTGGGGCTCACCAGTTCAGATCCCAGGCTTGGATCTACGCACGGTTTATCAAGCCATGCTGTGGTGTGAGTCCCACATATAAAATAGAGGAAGATGGGCATAGACATTAGCTCAAGCCCAATCTTCCTCAGCAAAAAGAGAGGACTGGCAGTGGATGTTAGCTCAAGGCTAATCTTCCTCCAAAAAAAAGCCAGTCTCCAGAATATCTGTATTTTTGGGGCTGGCCCAGTGGCATAGTGGTTAAGTTTGTACACTCCACTGCCACGGCCTGGAGTTTGCAGGTTCAGATCCTGGCCATGGACCTGGCACCACTCCTTGAGCCATGCTGTGGCAGCATCCCACATAAAATAGAGGAAGGTTGGCAACAGATGTTAGCTCACAACCAATCTTCCTCACACACACACACACAATAGTCAAAATATCCATTTTTTAGAAAAAAATCTTGTCATCTGTAACAGGCAAATCAATAAAGAAAATCTAAGAATGTTCTAGAAGCCTTTTTGCCTAAATAAATTTAGAATGCAAAAATAAATGTGATTTTTAAAAGTACATTAAATTGAAAAGCATGCTTTATGAATGCTGTATGTCATCTTTAAAATATTCCTCTAAGTTTCTGCCATAATGCCATGAGTTTTGTACATCATGACTACTAGAAATATTGGCTTAATGAAGTTGAATATTATCACCTACTGTGATATGTCCAGGTTCTAGTCTGTGAACAGTGGATATGGAACCAAAAAAGTTATCAAAGGATATTTCCTATTTTCCTTCCAGGGAGATTTAAAAAAAAAAAACAGATAAACATTTATGAGGTTAACGTAGTTCACATTAATCTAGAACTGGGCAATTTGACAAATATCAAAGTTATGCAAAAATAACCAGCTAATTAAGTCAAGCAAGCAATCCATTCAGTAAAAACATCAGTCAAGCTGAGTAATATTTTAAAATGTTTTTTAAACCAGAGTTTTTGGTGTTTAGTCCCATTTGCCAAGTCGAAGCTCAAGCGAAAGCACGAAATAAACACAATATGCATTTGAGAACATCCCCATTATCACTCTCTGGGGTACTTTCCTTCTTCTAGGCTCTTCTTCCTAGTAAGCACTCTTCCTGCTTTCACTACCTGCCCCACCCTTTAAAGGGAATGCAAAAACTGCCCCGTTTCTATAAATCCGTGATAAATTCTTAACTAAACACTGACATGTGGGTGAATGTAGACTTAAACTGTGACATCTCTCCCCGACCCCTCGTTGGTAATTTACTTTAATAGATTTATTTATTCACTCAGTAATCCGATAAGTATTTATTGATCAGAATGCATTTGCCAAAATAAAGCTAAATTGGTACAAAGACAGGTAGTAGGGTAGATACTTTGAAGCAGGGAGCCTACTTTGTTTTAAAATACAAATCACACCACTTAGTCATCTGTATACTTAGAAGGCTAAACTGTAATTATCATGTATAACAGTAATAGTGATTATAATTATAGTTTAATAATGTTAATAGCAACAACAACCCTCTCTAGAGTTTCTAGTATGTCCCAAGTGCTTTATACCTATTATTCATATTTTCACAATCAACTTGCAAATAAGTATTATTATTTCCATTTTACAGATGACTTGCTCATGCTCATACACCTGTTAAGTCTAAAACAGGAAAATTCTGGCATTATTAGAATTATGAATCTTCAGGGATTTTTCGTTAGATGATTCTAAATACAGTGAGAAGTTTAGAATCAATGAACCAACATATAGCCAATATACAATGTAAATAAATTTTTTACTTTTCACTTGATGTTGATGTCGACATAGGAAGATGTTACCAATATTGTCTGCCATTTATCACACTGCTATGGTAGTTCTCAAACTTTAGATTTATTGGAATCATCTGAAGAGCTTGTTAAAATACAGATTTCTGGATTTCATCCCCAAAGCATTGATTCAGTAGTTTTGGGTTGGAGCCTGAAAATTTGCATTTCTAAGGAGTTTGAGGGGGTGTGATACTGCTGCTGGTTTGGGGACCATATTTTGAGAACCATGTCCTAACACATTCAGCAATGTCCAAATCAAAGAATTTCTTGCAGAGTTCTAGAGTAATTAAATGCAAGAAATAACTCCTTGCTAGAGCCTGAGAATGATCTCTTAGATTATCCACTATTAAAAAATATTACCCACTATTAAAAAATATTATCCACTGTTAAAAAAAATCCACAGATCTCTGTGGATAACCTAGTTTTCAATTTGTCTGTGGTTTAATAACCCCCTACTATTAACGCATAGGAATCTTCACGTTTCGTACTTCTCCATAAGCACTCTGTGTTTCAGTCTTATTGAATTACTTACCTCTGCTCTCAAGTCTCCATTCCATCCCCTCACTACTGAATGAAGCCAACTGGCAATCTCCAACTGAGGGATCAAGACTTAAATATCACCCATTCTGTGAATATTTTTCTGAATGGTATGAACACCATCAGTTGCTCATTCTTCTCTTTGCCCATAATAATGTGCATACTCTATTATCGTGTGTTACACTGTCTTGTCTCTCTCCTCCATCGTACTGAGGACAGTGCCCAGCATGAAATAGGCAGTTAATATTTGTGTAATGAGTGAAAGAATGAATGCATGAACAATAAGATCTTGTTCGCCTTCACAGTGGCTTCCATCCTTGAGTAGGGTGGACATTCCTAGGACCAGTTGAAAACAATATGGGGAAGGATGATTTTGTCTCTGGCACCCTCCTACATCCTCTTTTAGTTTTCACCTTTTCCCACTTAGAGTCCTCTGGTTGCTTTCTCATTCCACTGACCCTTCCAGAGTCCCTTCCACTGACCCAAATCCCAGCACTGTTTCCACCCAGCACTGCCACGTCCAGGAGTAACCAAGCTATAGAGCTGCAAGTCTTGCACTATCGCCCACTGCCTTCCTTCATCTCTCTTTTTATTTTTATTGGGCATGAACTTGTCTCATTTCTAGGGAAACTATTTTCCTTTGCAAATGGAAAGATTCCAATAAGTTCCTTAAATTTTTAAAAGCTTAATATGCTACCTCCACATAAGGCATTTTACTAAACCTTAAATGAAAGAAACAAGTGTAAGTAAAATTTCCAGAATAGGTGGAACAGGGGGTATGTGGGCTGATATTTGAGGAGTAAGGAATTGCCTCATATTACAAAGGAGAAAGGTCTTCTCTACCTCACTTTTAAGTGTGCCTATCATACCTTCATTTTTCAAAAGTATTGCAAATATTTTGTGATTTGGTAGCTAGATGGTCCAATAATTGCTCTCAATCTACCTCATACCTCATTTAGAGATGGATCTCACTTAAGAAAATCATTATCTCAATGGTTTGGGGCTTATACATCTTTCTTTGATTGGCTCCTCAGCCTCTGTTGCAGAGAATACATTGTAAAGTTTATATAATGTCATTTGTTGCAATTAAAAAACAATCTACTTGCTAAAAAGCACTGTATACTAGTCTCTGAATGTTCCACAATAAAAGGGTTCCATGTCAAATTACTTTGAGAAAAATTGCATACTATATTCCTCTTTCATCTTCACAACGAACATCTACACTATAATGTGTTGTAAGGAATCCAACGCCAAAGAAACTTGTTTAACCACTCACCATTTCCCAAACTTTTCTTGACCACAGAACCAGTTGTTTGTTTCATTTGATTGCCTTGGATTTTACTCCTAACACTTATTAGTTCCTTGGAACCAACTTTGAGAAACCCTGCTAAGTTTAGAGAGTTAAGGAAAAAAATGAATTTATGGAGAATTGGGATGCACAGGAAAAATGGCTTATGAGACAAACAATTTTTCCCCAACACCATCAGCATTTCTCAAGGCAGATGAAGAATTTGAAAATAACTGCAAAGCTATTTTGTACACTGGCAATATTTTTTAATTAAAATTTTAGAAACCTCCCATTTTCTATATGACTAAGATAAAGTATTTACTGAGACCTTACTCTAATTTCCATAATATTTACTAGTATTTGGCCATGCCAAGAAGTTGTATTTCCTACAGGGCTGTGGGTGGGGGGCTAGAAGGAATACGTTTTCTTAATAGTGGATAGTTTTCTTTTAACCTCCCAGTTACACAGCCAGAGTTGCTAAGATTGTTGTTCTGAGTGGGTCAGAAGTAAACTGATTTTCTAAAATATCTTTGTAAAAGAATTTCCCTCAGTTATCTACTGGAACCAAAGATGTAATCACAGGTCATAAAGGCTAGCATTAAACAGACATTTGGTGCGGTGTTCCACAAGACCAATTAAACCAATTAACTTGTATTGTATTGGAATAAATGAAAGAAAAGTGGAGATTGAAATTGAGATGGGAGGTTCTTTTTCTAACACAGTACATGACTCAGCAAAATGGCTATTCTGTCTTTAAAACAACTGCTTTTTCTCTAAGCTTAGAACTACTTCTATGGTGGTGGCTGCCACCATATGTAGGCTTTCCATTATGGGAAGTACATAGATGTCATTTTCCTTTGCTGGACAGTATTTTGGGTTAATATAAATGTCTCATTTATGAAAGAAAGTAATGTTTCCTGATATTGCTGTTAAATGCTTGGAGAATGACATAGGTGAAACAAGTAACTATGATATAGGCAATATAATTACATGCAGGAGTTGCAAAGAAAGAAAGAAAAAGAGAGAGAGGGAGAGAGGGAAAAGGTAGAGGAGACTGGAGGGGAAAATTGGGAGAGGAAGGGAACCAAAAAAGGCATTGAATGTTCCAGGAGACCAATGAGACTTTAGGACTGAACTTTCACAGTAACCTCTTTCTGGAAACCAACTGTATATTTAAATTACTTATTTCTGGATTATTACGTCAATTCTAAGTCATTTCCAAATGT
The DNA here is from genome assembly GCF_037783145.1 of Equus przewalskii. Classification (NCBI taxonomy): domain Eukaryota; kingdom Metazoa; phylum Chordata; class Mammalia; order Perissodactyla; family Equidae; genus Equus; species Equus przewalskii. Next base: position 77,234,012 of record NC_091834.1, read on the forward strand.
GCTTGTCACTTGCCATTGTTTTATTGAGTCTGGCCTGAAATCTTGGCTGTACAGAGAGCTTTTGAAGTTGAAAATTTTCTACCTTCCAACTTCACTCTCTTGTATCATCTCAGTATTTTGAGTGATCTACACATTATCCTGCCAACAAAGAGTGAAATTTGTCTATTTTTCCCATCACTTATAAATATGATCTCTGTACAAAGTATTATTTTAACCTGGAATCAGCACACAGGAAGAGGAAATTCTCGGAGGAAGAGAGGAGGGGTGGAGTTGAAACCAGATGATATCTGAATGCTATTTTGAGAGCTTCCGATGTCTCTGTGCTCCTCTCAAATGCTGTGGGTGAAAGGGCATCTTGGCACAACTACTTTGGAAGGAAGTTTGGTGAAACCTGTCCCGCAAAGCACACACATACACATACACACACACACACCCCCTTTGATCCAGGAATAATTCTGCTGCTAGAAATTTATCTTGAAGATAAGCTCATTGTGATGTTGATGCAATACCAAAAGCAGGCAGCTTTGTATGTAGTAGCAAAAGATGCTTTAAAGAAATTAATTGTAGTTGCTTTAAAAAATTAATTGTTGGGGCTGGCCCAGTGGTGTAGTAGTTAAGTTTGCACAGTTTGCTTGTGCAGCATGAGGTTGGTGGGTTTGGATCCAAGGCACCAACTTACACCACTCATCAAGCCATTCAAAATAGAAGAAGGTTGGCACAGATGTTAGCTCCAGGCCAATTTTCCTCACCAAAATAATAGTAATGATAATAATAATAATAATAATAATTGTGCTCTGGCTAAATAAATAATGCTTCATTTATAGAGTGGTACATTATATACCCATAAACAAATGAGGTGGATCTAAATATGTAGATATGGAGGGAGTTCCAAACTGTATTAAATGAAAACAGCTGAGTGCAGAAGAGTGAGGGCTATTCTCCCAACTGAGTAAAAATATATGTGTATATATATATGAATATATATATATATATATATATATATACTTGCTTTTATATGCCTCAAAAGTTTCTGGCAAGATTCTCTGGAAATATTAACAGTGGTTCCCAATGAAGCATAAGGGTAGGGCAGCTCCAGCGTCCAGAGAGACTTCCTTGTTTTTCACGTGCATTTGTAGTATTGAAATTTTGTCTGATATATATTCATTTTCCATTTTGAAAGTCAAGATAATTGAAAAATTTTTATTATGAAGAACATTCCAGGACTAGAGACTAAAGATAGTATTTATCTGGGTTGTTTAGAAAGGGAAAGGAGTCTTTGTAGGGTAATTTTACGAGCAAGTTCTTATCCAAGCCATCCCAGTTGCTTCCTTACATACGCTTGCTTAGATATGCATGGTACAAATAGAGTTGTCACCAAAATAGTGCTCTCCAGGAGGTGAAAACCAGACTCCCTTCATGACAATTTAGGGCAGAGAGACACCAGCACTTCTAAAGTAGAATGGAATATCAGAAATATGGCTGAACTGTCAGTTTACTCAGTAATAGCATTTGGGTGACCTCACTGTAACTGTGAACAATTTAAGTGACCACACTAAACCCTCTGAATTGAGGAACATTCTCTATACATAAATTCTTTAAAAATTAAAAATAACGTTACAAATATCTCTGAAGTGGCTCACTGTGTTCTTCATTTCAACAAATTCAAGAGTGAAATAGAAATCAGTTGAGCGTACTGTTGTGTGGACCTGTGCCAGTACAAAATGGATAAACTTAGGGAATTTTTAAGAGAGCCCATATTGTTCAGCCTGGGATCGACATTGGTCAATATAGCAAAGTAATTACAAAAATAAAATTTGATATGGGGGTGCAGATACAACTGAATACTATCTTTTTAAAAAAAGAAAGAAGGGAGGAAGAGAGGGAAGTGAAGGAAGGAAGGAAGGAGGGCAATTGGCTCCTGGAACTTAATTACTAATTTTATAAAGGACATTAGTTTAAACGAAAAGGAGTTGGTAACTGTTTGCTGGGTCTTCATTTTATTAAATTACTCAGATTGGGGTAAGTGAAAATGTAAGTAAAGTTATATCACTATTTTTCTCTTAACACAATTGATAGAAATGATAGTGAAATAACTTGATCTTACTGTAAAGACTTAATTACAGTTCTTAAATGCTTAATCCAGCTGCAAAGCAGTTAATCAACCTTACTGATAAATGGTAACTAAAAGCCCTCAAATGGTGAAAATTTAATTTTCAGTAGTTTCATGTGAAAAGCTGATGTACTTTAAAAAATATGTATGCTGATATTAGGATTATACAGGAGTGTGCTCACTCTTTTAAGAAAACAATTCATAAGTATTAACAGAACATTCGTTTTTCTTCTCCTGTAGAAAGCCAGACTTGCCAGGATCAGGGCAGCCAAAAGCGGAAGTGCAAATGCTTACATGCAGAGCAAACGGAACGGCTTACTCAGTAATCAGCTTCAGGTATGGTCGAGCACTTCGCTGTTTTTAATGTTTAATTTATAGGTGTAATATTGATTTAGTTCTATTTAACCATACAGTTTTATTGTGGGTAATTATGAAGATGGCTACTGAAACCACAAAAGTGTCATTTTTTTAATAACCTCACCCTAAACAGTCTTGTTGGCTATAGCAGTTTAGAAACTAAGCTGTGAAATATTGCCAGTGAATCATGACTGTCATTCATGATTGGCCACTATTTCTGCAGGGTCTCATGTAAACATGGTGTGATACTGTGATTTTTAATAAGAAATATATATTTAGTTCTCATTCCTGGAAGAGCTCCTAAACTCTTGGAATTTCCTAAGAGATGAGAGCTATAGAGGAGTCTTGTGTTATGTTAGTGAGGTGACTTTTGGGCCAACCCAAAGGATGGGAGCTGGTTGCTAGAAGAATCAACCATGTGATTAAGGGGTTGGAACTTTCAGTCCCACCTCCCAACCTCCTGGAAGGGGAAGGGGTCTGGAGATTGAGTTCTATCACCATTGGCCAATGATTTGATCAATCATGTCTACAAAATGAAGCCTCCATAAAAACCCAAAAAGGAAAGGGTGGTGGAGAGCCTTCAGGTTAGTGAATGGGTGGGGGTTTGGGGAGAGTGGTCCACTTGGAGAAGGTATGGAAGCTGCATGCACTTCCCCATACCTTGCCCCATGTATCTCTTCCATCAGGGTGTTCCTGAGTTATAGCCTGTCATAATAAACCAGTAATCTAGTAAGTAATATGTTTCTGAGTTCTGTGAGCTGCTCCAGCAAATCAGTCAAACTCAAGGAGAGGGTTGTGGGAACCTCTGATTTATACCCAATCTGTCAGAAGTACGGGTAACAACCTGGGCTTGTGACTGGTATCTGAAGCTGGTGGGTGGGAGGGACTCTCATAGGACTGAGCCCTTAACCTATGGAATATTATACTATCTCCAGGTAGATAGTGTCAGAATTGAGTTATATGATAAGACATCCAGCTGGTGTCCAGAGCATTTCTTGATGGCATGGGGGAAACCTCTCCCCACTTTGGAATTGGGTCCAGAACCCTTTTTACATGGGAAAGGTCAAAAATTCTCAGTAATTCAAATACCTAATTATTTTTTACTTCAAAATTACTTAAATCTTCCTTAAAGTTCATTTGGGTGCGGGTAGTGGGTTATATGATGTCTTGTTTTATTTCTTAATGGAGAAGAAACACCATTCAGTGTTATAAAGATCACATGGTATGAAATATAATTTGAGAAACTTTACTTTTATGTCAAAACTTTCCTTGAATATTTAGGATTCCAGTCATCTTTACGTACAAAATAGCTTTCATGTAGGTGAGCAGGATAGTGGTTTCAGGATTCTTTAAGTACTAGATTAAATTTTACTATCCAAAAGTAATGGCTTCCAGGCTTTCAAAGGTAGTTGATAGTTGAATGATTAAAAGAGATTTAAATTTTCAATTCAGGCAGGCAAGTCCAAAAGACCAGACCACCAATTTCACGAAAATGTGAATGCTAATTATCAAACTTAAAGGGAACTGCACGTTTGTCCCTGTTAAGTTAAAAAAATAAAATGCTGCCCTTTGATCTCAAGAAATAGGCCAGATCCCTCCGTGGAAATGTGTAGCCGAGGTTCTCATTGTTTGCAAATAAAATAGAAAGCCCTTCTGTCTTCTCTGTGCTAACAGTCCTCCGAGGATGAGCAGGCCTTTTTTAGCAAGTCGGGCTCCAGCTTTGAAACCCAGCACCACCACCTGCTTCACTGCCTGGAAAAAACCACGGTAAGGCAATGGCAGGACTGGCCGCCCCTGTACTCAGACCATAATGCCTTCTGCTTTTGTGAATACTTAATGCTTCCAAGCATGATTTCACTGTCTGTGTTACTGGAAAATATACTAAAAACAAAAACCCACAATATTTGAAATTACTTTGAAAAATTGTAGTGACATTTCAACTTGGAAAGTATTTTAGAGACTTACTTAAAATGTTTTTGTCTTTAGTGGTTATCCCATAACTCTAGTCTAAAAAATCTTTTTTTTTATCATGGTTATAATAGCTTATAACATAGTGAGATTTCAGTTGTACATTATTATTTTTCATATACCGTATACATATGCCCCTTCACACCTTGTGCCCACCCTGCACCCTGCTTCCCCCAGTAACCACTAATTTGTTCTCTTTGTCAGTATCTTTGTTTATATTCCACATGAGTGAAATCATGTGGTGTTTGTCTGTCTCTGTCTGGCTTATTTCACTTAACGTGATGCCCTCAAGGTCCATCCATGTGGTTGCGAATGGGACAATTTCACCATTTTTTATGGCTGAGTAGTATTCCATTGTATATACATACCACATCTTCTTTATCCAATCATCAGTTGATGGGCACTTGGGTTGCTTCCACGTCTAGGCTAATGTGAATAACGCTGCAGTGAACATAGGGGTGCATACGTCTCTTTGAATTGTTGATTTCAAGTTCTTTGGGTAAATACCCAGTAGTGAGATAGCTGGGTCATATGGTATTTCTATTTTTAATTTTTTGAGAAATCTCCATACTGTTTTCCAGAGTGGCTGCACCAGTTTGCGTTCCCACCAGCAGTGGATGAGGGTTCCCTTTTCTCCACAACCTCTCCAACATTTGTTGTTCTTTGTCTTGGTGATTACAGTCATTCTAAGGGGCATAAGGTGATATCTAAGTGTAGTTTTGATTTGCATTTCCCTGATTAGTGATGTTGAGCATCTTTTCATGTGTCCATTGGCCTTCTGTATATCTTCTTTGGAAAAATGCCTGTTCATATCTTCCGCCCACTTTTTGATTGGGTTGTTTGGTTTTTTGTAGTTCATTTGTGTGAATTCTTTATCTATTATGGAGATTAACCCCTTATCGGATATGATTTGCAAATATTTTCTCCCAGTTGATGGGTTGTTTTAAAAAATCATTTTAATGCAGATGGAAAGTTGTTTTGTTACAGCCGACTGCAAGTCCTATAAAATATCATTTTCCCCATGATTCTTAAAATGCTGATTAAACACAACATATTGCCCACTTATTTATTCATTTACCTGTATAGTCATTCAACAAATATGTACTGCTTGCCTACTATGTGCCAGACAGTGAGCCAAACCAAAGATACACCATGAAATCAGGTGTGGCCTCTACCCCAGTGGAGCCTCCATATATGGGACAAAACACACGGACGTTACTGGAGAAGGTTAATGGGCAGAGGAAGAAACAGTAATGGGGCCACAGTGGAGCAGGGCAAGGATGGTGGAGCCAGGAGGGTACAGGATCAGGCAAGGCTTCCTGGAGGAACTTGAACTGAGACCCACAGGATGACCAGGAGCTAGGTAGGCAAAGAAATGAAGGAACTAAAAGGTGATGTAAGCTCCTGAGGAAGCCTGGAAGTTGGCCTCAGAGGCAGTGAAAGAATTTGAGGGTGGTCAGAATGAGAGAGTGTAGCATAGCACACGAGGAGGCGGAGAGGAAAGCAGTGGCCAGATAATACGAGGTTTTGGAGACATGTCAAAAATTTTGATCTCTACCTTATAATAAATGGAAGATTATTTGGGGGATTTAAACATGGTAGTTATGTGATTATATTTGCATTTTTAAATAAAGATCTATAACATAAGATAAAGTCGTAACTTAGGATAACTCAGAAAGTTAAATGATAACATTAATATTCGAATTCATTTATCCTTGTCTTTCTCTTTCCTTTTCACCTTTTTACTGTTTCCCATTTAGGCCTTTTTTTAAATCAAAAATTATTTAACACCGATTAATATAGTTTAAATTGAGCTACCTACAAAAATATATGGTAACCAGCAACAGAACGACTTCTTCACTTCCAATCACTGATGAGATAAACTAGAATTTCATGCATTATAACTTGTATTATGTATGTGAAATGTGCATTATAAAAGAAGAAAACGGATTGTGAATCCTTTGTGAGCTATATTTTTTCTATAAAATTTAATATTTTACATGAAATTCTGTCTTATCTCATCATATTATTCTCTGGACTTTTAAACAGTGGAATGTTAAGTTTCATTTATTTCAAAATGCTTGTCTCAGCAAAGAAATGACAAAATGAATAGCTGAAACAATCTATTTCCTATTAACCAGTGAATTGCTTCAACTGTTTTACTAATATTTTAGGATGAGACATGGTTAAGTGGAGTTGGGCATGTGCAAAGCCTTCCATTATAAGACTATCGCCACCCCCACCCTGACACCCACACACAAATCGTAATTCAAGTCATTCTCTAATTGTTCAGATCAAAAATGTTTTCCCTTATGTTTCTGAGGTAAAAGTCTTGCATAGGCATTTTAGGAGGCAATTCTTTATTAACTATATTAAAAGCAAAATTTACATTCTGTTTCTCTAAGGTGTGGCATGTGAAATGATGTCCATCACTGTTTGCTTCTGGGCTAAAAGAACTCTGAATACAGCCTGGGATCATGAGTACAGTCCGTGATCTATCACAAAGATGAGGAAGGAAACCTCAGAAGTTCAGTGCTGATCCCTTCTGGGTCAAACATAAGGAGATACGTTTTGTAGACAAATGTATTTTACTTATTTAAAATACACCATATTTTTCTATCTCCTGGGAATTTTATAGGAGCACCTAAAGAAATGGGAAGTGTCTTAGATATCTCATTTTCTAATTAAAAAATGTTTTGAATCCCATGTGAAAATATTTGCTAATATATAACAGACAATCTAACTTAAGGCATTCTATTAAAATAGTCCCTTTTCTATAACTTAAATCTGTTTAAAAAAATAAAGTAAATGTGGATTTACACATTCCCTGTGGGTATTATCTATATTCATTTTTAAGGGTTTTTTTTTTCATTAGCATATAACTCCTAGATTTTATGTGTAAATTAATAAATGATATTTCAAGATAAAGTTAGTCTATAAATGGATGTTAAATCAGCCTGTGTACATCAGTGTAGAGATCTACCTAAACAGATTTTATTTTCACAGAGATGCCAACAAGAGGTGGCTTTGATATTCCAATCACTATGAAAATGGTAGTAGTTACCCATTAGATAGTCTAAATGTGTGTGGGCACATTTGAGTTCTAACAATAAAGCTTTTCATTTCCTTTTTAAAAGTTAATAAGTGTTTCTGTGCTTTCTTCACATTTTCTTACAACTGTGGAACAGAATCACGAGTTTGTGGATGAACAAGTCTTTGAAGAAAGCTGCATGGAAGTTGCAACTGTTAATCGTCCTGCAAGTCACAGCCCCTCTCTCTCTTCACAACAAGGAGTCACCAGCACTTGCTGTTCACGACGACACAAAAAAACCTTCCGCATCCCAAATGCCAATGTATCAGGAAGCCACCGAGGCAGTGTGCAAGAACTCAGTACAATTCAGATCAGATGTGTGGAGAGAACCCCACTATCTAACAGGTACCTGAGGTTAATCCGTGTGTGTGCACACGCCTCTGCTGGCTCCCAGAGCATACCTCCACCTGCACTCATGTCTCTACCTCTGTGGTGTGTAAATCCTAGCTCCTAGGGTTTAGAATGAGACAAAACTGATCTGTAGCAAGTAGGAAAATGGATCTACTGTCACATTCATTAACAGTCAAAAGCAGGAGTTGTATCAGTATTAAAAGAGTAGAAAGATGATAAGATGGTCAGGCACACACAAATAGATTTCTCTCTCTTCAACACCACAACTTTTTCTTATTTGAGCAGACACATCTCTACTCAAGTGCCCCTTATGTAAACGCAAGTAGCCTGAAATGATAGTCAACACTACTAAATGAGACAAATTAGATTGACATTGATATGATTGAACAGTACTCAACAGCACCTAAAAATATATCAACATATTCAGTGTAACAGTGAAAAATAAAACTATGCCTACTCAAATCTCTTGAAATAATGCACAGTTTTGATCATAAAGGTATTTTGGCCACAACAAACACAAAAATCAATCCAGTGCAAAAAAAATAAGTGAAATGCTAAAATCATCCACCTTTGCTTGGTTTATGGACAATTTCGGTGAAATTCTTCTGTTGATATTTTTCCTTTGCTTCCCTTTATTTGCTATTTGTTTTGACCACAAACACATATTTGTAAGAAAAAGTAGTACTTTAAACTATACAAGTCATTAAAAAGATTATTTCTGCCAAAATAATTTTGCTTTGTTCCTCAAATTAAATAGAAATATTTTTACATTAACAATCCATTAATTCAGAGCTGCTTCTTTGTTCACATTCATCAATCTTTGCGGAAAACCTGGATGCAATTCTGAATGCAGGCTATGTTGATTTACATAAATCGGATATCTCTGGGACCAGAATATTAAATTTTGGAGCAATGGAAGATTTCTGTCTCTAAGATATTGTACCTCTTTGTTGTTTTACATCCATTCCAAACCGAAGTAGAAAATGGAGAAGTATTTAGACAGAAAATCCTAGGACATAAACATTTTAATTACGATTTTCATGAAAATAAAGTTAGTTATTAGTTTTAAGCTCCTATTGATACCCTCGTTGACCTTTTCCCTTTTACCCCCTCCCTACAAAGAAAATAAAACTCGAGCAAGAAGACCACTTGGGAAAACCTTGAAGTATTAGTAAACGCTAACTTTTTTGGGTTCTTAGCATTTGGCCTTCACTATGTTGAGAGCTTTAATTGCATTGTGTATCCCGGGGACAAGATAGTAAAATGATTCTGTGGTCAAAAGAACTGAGGTATATCTACACGGTCTATCCATTTTATAACAGTAACAAACCTCTCAGAGGTCCTGCCTTAAAGAAACCTATTTTACTTTATTCAACCCAGGTTTTCCAAAACTTGCCTGATCCCCTTCCTTGCATTTTTATAGAAAACACATTGAGAAAAACGATCGGACCAAATTAAACTGACTTTTAGACATTTATTTAATGTTAATGACCTGAATAGCATCTGCTTTAACATATATTAAGGTTTGGTGCTTCATTTTTTTTTTAAATCATGGTGATCATTCTTAGACATTTAAATTGTTACTTATAAACATGAAAACATATTCCTCAGTTGTAGGGAAAAAAATTTCTAAGTAAATAACTTAATTTCTTCAATCTATTTTTTCCTCATCAGCCGATCCAGTTTAAATGCCAAAATGGAAGAGTGTGTTAAACTAAACTGTGAACAACCTTATGTGACTACAGCAATAATAAGCATCCCAACACCACCAGTCACCACCCCCGAAGGAGACGACAGGCCAGAGTCCCCTGAGTACTCAGGAGGAAATATTGTCCGAGTGTCTGCTTTGTAAGACAATGGGAATCAGGTCTGAGAATTTGAGCCCTGGATGTGGAAAGAATCTCAATGTGGAAGAAGGAAGAAACAATAAACCTTTTGCAGATGAAAATGGCAAAGCAAGAAGGTTGGTAGTGACACAAAACAACGCTTCCAAACTTGAGGATGGAAATAAAACCACCAAATGGCATTTCTAGACAGAGTTTGACCTGTTATACAGAGGAATAGTCTGTGGCCCTTTGACTTTGTGAATGAGCACAATGAAATGCCTCCTATTGATGCTTCTTATGACCAGAACTCTTTTTTAATAAAATATATAAAATAAATCTTTGAACACAGTGTTCCAGTTGAATGCAAAACAAAAAAAAATATGGAAAACATTTTGATAAAAATTTTTCCTGTTAAAACCATGAACATTGGCTATGATGAAGATTATTACATATTGAAAAAAAGCTCATACAACACATTTGTATTGACTGAAGGAAACCATCATAATGCATGCTAGAATTCTTTGGAGCAGTGATCTCAGTTTCCTTATGTTGTCTTCAGAATAGGCATGATAAACTGTAATTGTAGAAAGGGAGAATTTCTGTGCACTTACAACAAGCTGATTGTTCATGTTCCATGGTGGGCTGTGCAAATAAACTCCTTTTAGAACTGCAGTGTTTCTCATGGGGATGCTCATTAGTAAATCTAAAGTGTTCGGATAGTTCAGTATTAGTTGTCATTTTACCTTGCACCCAGATACTGTTACAACTGCAATAATTCATTGTATACCTGTTGTATCAGGGATCAGAATTTTTCGTTGTTGTACTTCCCAGATGTTCATAGATACAGTAAGAGCCACTCTGTAGAAAAACTTCTGCTGTGGCCAGGTTTTAGATAACTTTTTAATCCAAAACTCTTGTGCCATAAATGTTTTTCAGTAATATTCTTTGGTCCACTGTATTGCTGTGACACTGCATTCTTTGTTCCTGTATTTCTTCTATAGCACCTTTCTATTGGGTTTATCGTCATCAACTGGACTAACATTTTGTAGTTCAAATGACTTTCCTACTTTTGTATTCTCCAGCAAATTATCTTATAAACAGATTATCATCATCAATCCCCTTGTCAAAAGTTAGGAAAAAGGAGTTGACATCTATGAATTATCTCTAACCTGCTTGCTGTTATGGAAAAGCCCAGATGCTGGATATATCACTGTATGCATCATGAAAAGAGTTGGCTGGGACTAATATCACAGGATCAGTGATCCCAGAATCTCACTTGATGTATTATTTATTTTGCTTTAGATCTCAAATACATTTTGAGAATAACTAATGTGAATTGAAATGCAGAGATAAACTGGAGTGCTTTATGTAGCAATATTTGATGAAAGCACGCTTTCTACGCCATCAAGGAAGGCAGCACAAATTTATCTCAGAGAGCAAGGAGCAATTTTCTCCACTATATCAGGAGGACAGGAGTTTGATGATGCAAAATTGATCTCTATGTACATTTAAGTGAAAAGTCTTGATACCTTTTCACCATTAAAATATATCAGCAGACGTGTCTGCACGTGACAGTGTAAAAAAGTTTTATGTCAAATGAAAAGTTTTGTTCATTCCAAACCACCACTGTAAGGAATAAAGTTTAGCTTCCATACATGGAAAGAGTTAATAATTATCCCTCTACTATAGAGATTTTAAAATACTTATCATAATTTATCATAAAAAAATTAATCCAACCATTTTCAAATAAAGCCGGAAATTCTTGCTTCCCATTTCTAGAATAGCTTCTGGAACAATGCTGTGCACACAGTATAGATCTTAATAAACATTTGCTGAGTGAAAGTAAGATAAACTACTATCTCTTGGGAAGAACTGGCTTTATTCCTAGTATATCTTTTAACAAACTACTAATCTTCCTGGATCGTGAATGTTAATTATATTAACACCTGCCTCATGTCACTTTACGCTTCTAGAGCAAATATATAGTGAAACTTCTTTGATGGCATTTGTTGAAAAACTTTTTATAAAGTAGACTAAGGAAACCACAATCAGGAATACTTAGGTCTTTTGATTCCCAACAAGAAGTTCTATTTTCATGTTCTTAATATTACATTTTAAAAAACGCAGTTAGATTATTTCGGTTGACAATTCCACATCCTTTTCAACTTATCATTTATCCAAAACTCTTAATTTCTTTAGACTTTTGGAAAAGAAAAAAAAAACTTTTTGGTGTTTTAGGTGATTTAAAAATATACTGTGTTGGTGGTGAATGACTATTGATGACTGTGTTAAGTGCATCCGTATCGTAAGTGAAATGTAATTATTTCTGTGTACCATATGGAGTAACCAAGGTCATTGTTTTTGACAATTTTGTTTGAAATTCATATATCTTATTTCAAAGGATAGCATAATATCTGCATTATGCTGGAAAAAATAGACCTTTGGAGAATACTTAAATAAAACACATGCATGCTTGAACAGGACGACATGGCTGACTGTTGCCCTTTTTTCTTAGGCTTCCTTCCATTCCAAAATCTGGGATGTGCCACGTTCATAATACACATTTGGGAGAATCCTGTAACATGCACAAACTCAAAGAACCCATTGATTGTGAGTCACCTTTAAATCTAGTCTAACTCAGTGAAGGCAGCAGCTTTCTGCCAGCAGTGGCAATTTAGGCAGAGACTTCAATAGAAAAGTTCATATCATTTAAAGATAAAAGTGCCACTGCTTTAAATGGTCATTTTTGGAAATATCTTGGCAACTGCAACTCCACAGCTACTAACTATCATAATTTAAGTATATTACCAGGTTTTGCTTGTCATTAGAAAAAAAGGTAGTAGAGTTAAAATCAGTTGTTTTTATATGTGATTCTTTCAAATACATGTGATTCTTTCAAATACTTTTTTATATGTGATTCTCTCTGTGCTGTGTGACCCACAGTTTATTAGTCTGTACCTTACATGCCACTTGCCTCTTGGAGAGTGTGGATCAGACAGAAGTGAGGCTGGTGACTGTACCTTATATACTTCTTGACCACCACTACTTGGGTTAAGCAAAGGGAAGCTCTGAGGTAATAACGTTGGTCAGAACTCAATTAGATTCTTCGTCAAAGACTCTTTTCTATCTAGGGAAATAGACAGGGTGATTTATTTGTCTAGCTATATGTATGTGTCTATATAAGTGTATGTTTATATCTATATATATTTATTCATTGGCATATACATGGATTTTTATTCATTTCTTTGAAAATGTGCACATACGATGGTTTCTCTTGAATAGGGGACAAAAAGCAAGGAAATGTTAAGAGATTATTAGAAGGGAAAAGACAGACTAAATCATTTAGTACAGAAGTGATTTTAACTGGTGATGACTAGTGATCCTCTTGGTGGCTAGTCTCCATTTTCTTGTTGTTGTTAGTTATTTTCCTTTACAGTTCTTGATTTATTAAGATGCAAATCCTGCCTCAAAAAGATTCCAGGGAGTCAGCCCAGTGGCATAGTGGTTAAGTTTCCGCCCTCTGCTTTGGCGGCCTGGGGTTTGCAGGTTTGGATCCAGAGCATGGACCTAGCACTGCTCATCAAGCTACACTGTGGCGGCATCCCACATAAAATAGAAGAAGGTTGGCGTAGATGTCAGCTCAATGACAATCTTCCTCAAGCAAAAAGAGGAAGATTGGCAACAGATGTTAGCTTAGAGCCAATCTTCTTCACCAAAAAAAAAAAAGAAAAAGAAAAAAGATTCCACACACCTCCCTATTCCTTCAACTTAGTTGCAATGTTGACTTGGAAATAGCCTCCAGGGAGTTATATCAATGTCTGCCAGCAGCATTGCTCCAAAAGAATAAAAAGGGGTTCTTTTATTAAATAGATGACTCCTCAGAGAGGAACAAGGCATCTCCTCTTCCTTAGAGTGTTATTGCGGTGTTTGTTTTATTAACTCACGGGTACAAGAATGACTCTTGCTCTGTGCTGTGTAAACTTCATCAGAATTTTCAACACAATTGAGTAAGCACACAGTATTTTTTTAAAAAATAAGAGTTTGTGTCTACCTGAGCTGGTTGTGTTTGGGGTAGTAAAACATTCTCAAAATGGTAAAACTTTTTATTTTTAATGAATTATTACTTTTGAAAAGCACATTTGCTTAAGACAATTATAAAATATTTTTATTGCAAAAAGCTTTTGATGGAAATAATATTAGATCTATATTGTACCTTTTAGTCCCTTGCTTGACTGTCTGCCTTATTTTTCTTCCTTTCTCTTCAAGCACTAAAATCATTCTTTTAATAGATTATTCTCCTCCTTTCTCTAATCATTTTTTCTCTAGTTCTGCTGTGGAAACCTACTAGGTAACTACTCTTCATTCTACAGCTAACTCAAATTATTGAGTACATAGGATGGGCCAGACATTGTGATAGGTGCTGGAGAAATGGAGATTAAGAATTCAGTCCAAACCCTCCTCAAAGGGTAATATAGTGGAAAATAGCTTGAAGTACTCTGTTTCACACTGCTATTCATAATCTTACAGTACAAGTATTCTCCTTTCTGCCATACTGGCAGGTATTTTTCCTCTTCAATCGCCTGAAGACATCTCTTCAACAGAAGCTACATCAAGATATTGTTCTTAAAGTACTTCCTAAAATCTTCCCATCACATCATTAAAATCCTCTTTCTGTAGGCCATGGTCCTCTTTCTATGGGACGAGGGGATCCAGGAAAGAGCACATGAATCTCTACCTACTGCTTGGAGAAAGATTGGAAAACAAGACAAAACAAAACAAAACAGAAAAGGAAGCAGAACTTCACACTCATGATTTGAGCATGGCAAAAAACTAGCCTTTCCCAATTACCCACTCTGCCCTTCCCAGCATAGTTTCAGGGGATGCAAAGAAAGCTATAAAAATAGTTTTGCATAAGGAGGACCACACAATGCTGCCGTGAATCCAAACACTCCACCTCAAATAAGTTCATGTGATTCATCCCTTTGAAACATCTGAGAGAATGGGGCAACAGAGTAGTCAGTCTAGAAAGAAGGGTAAGTTTATGATCAGCAGCACTCGCTAAAAAGGTGGGCTTAAGAGACCTATGTCAGTTTCAAGGCGTGGGGCTGGCTGAAGAAGGGTATTAAAGCGCAGTTACCAAAGACGCAGAGAGAAATTTGGAGGAACCCTAGCAGCAATGATGAGGGGGTTAACAAGGACTTCAAGGTGGTAGAAAGGTATCCTTGGGCTTTAATTCTAATTGATAATTGAACATTCTTTATTTTGATCAAGTTAATTCCTTTGTTAGAGCTACAAATTGTAACATCAAAAAGTATTTATCTTAACCTATCATCAGTTTTTAATATTCAAGCACCAATAAATTGCTCAGAGATCTTCCAGATTCCTTGTACAACAGAGAACAAAACACTAAAAGAGCAGAATAAGGAACTGGTATTGAGAAATGGGAAAGAGAGTTGAAAGAGCCAAAGCATGGACCTTGACCTTGGGTAGATGAATCTGTTAAAATTTCCCAATCAGAGGCACTGGACATAAAAATTTCAAAAGTAAAAATGTCATGCACATCACAATTTTACATAGGACTTAATATGGACTTAATGAGCATTATTTTTATTTCCAGCCAACCTAGTAAGGAACCAATGTACAAACCACAAATGGAAAATCCAAATGCATCCTTTTCAATACACAGTTCCCTTCTTCTCTAGATTCACAGTGGACACTAAATAATAATGATTAGAACAACCATGAAAAGATAACAACGACTGCTAACTTTTTTTTTTTTGGTAAGGAAGATTGGCCCTGAGCTAACATCTGTTGCCAGTCTTTCTCTGTTTTGCTTGAGGAAGATTGTCACTGAGCTAACATCTGTGCTAATCCTCCTCTCTTTTGTATGTGGGATGCTGCCTTAGCATGGTTTGATGGGCAGTGCGTAGGTCTGCACCTAGGATCTGAATTTGCGAACCCCAGGCGCTAAAGCAGAGCACGAGAGAACCCAGACACTACACCACTAGGCTGGCCCCCGTGACCGCTAACTTTTATTGGGTCCTAAATATATGCAAGGCACTGTGCTAATCATTTTACACGTATCAGTCCATTAGGTAATTGTATTAGCCACATTTCTGTTGAGAAAAACTTTAACAATGAAAAATGATGGGTCTGGATTTTCCTAATTCATATAACATAAAATTTTTAATTAAATCTTATATTTCTGTGATAGAGTTCTATTTTGTAGAAATATTGATGTTATGTCTTCTTTTAGAGTAAAACAGAAATTAAAGGAAACGGGGGCAAGAGGAAGCCTGGTTATGGCCATTATCTCTTGGTTGCAATGTCATTTTCAAAGACAATTTTTTTTCCTATTTTCTTCTGTATAAATTTTTTTCTTATCATGAAAAATGTGCTGCTAACTATTCCTTATTGACTATTGGTGAATTAAAACAAAAATGGAATCTAGCTGGGAAATATACTGCTATCTTAATTGACAAAGATTTTTCCAACAACTCCATATTGGCACAGCATACACATTGAGTTAATTTTCCAGTAACAGAGAGAACTATGTTTGAGCATCCATTATCTCTCACTTGCTCCCCTTTTTGAACAAGGCCTGCCAAAATTTTCAAGGTTGTTGATCGGGGCTGTAGTTATAACCTGAGGCATCTAATTGGCCCATGGTCCAAATCCTGGAGGCTTATAGTAACGGGACAGAAATATTTTGGAATTAAGGTCAGCAACGACAATTCCCATTCTTCATTATCTTTTGTATCTTCCTCAAATTCCTGCAGGCAAAAATTCCAGAGGATGACAGTGAAGTGCCTATTGGCATTTAATACCACATGCAAAAGAAAGTGCAGAGAGATTCAGAGAGGCAAAAAAAATGCATAATTCAGTATCCCAAATTAATATGATACAATTAAAAATACTCTTAGGTTTTTCCATCCTCACGAATCCAATATTTTTCTGCAGGTCATTGATATCTTTTATTTGCTCTTAATAAAATAGAAAGCTTCAATAAAGGTGTAAACACAGACATTTGATTTATACAGAACTGTAGAAAATTTAATGTACCTTTTAAAATGGTACTTGGGATATACCTACTTGTCATAAAACTTCTTCTTTAGGTTTCATCGTCTGCTTGTTTTATGTTTCAAAATCACTTTGGCCTATTAATAATATCTCTTTACCTTGCATCTCAATCTTTCCTTTCCTACTTCTCAATAGGTAAATGTGTTATTCACCATGAGTATTAACATTGTGTCCAAAACTCTTTTTACAAGAAAACTTAAGGTGAAATAATGATTAAAAAGAAATGCATATAAAAGTCAATAGTATATATCGTTTATCATTGTCAAATCCTACTGAAGATGATGATAAATTATAAAAATTTGCTTCAATGAAATAATAAAACTTCTTCAAATTGTCTTAAAGAAAGATAAAAATTCTCATTTCTGTTTTTTCCAAAGCAGGAATACATAGCAGGTAAACTCTAATATAAAAATCAAACTATACTTTGAAAAGGAGATATATATAAAATCAGATAGCTCCGCTAAGGTCTAAAACAAAATGCATTTATTTACCCAAGTATGCACCAGCCCACTAATGAGAGACTAAGAGAGAAATGAGGCCATGAGTGATTGGAGGAACCTGAAATCATATATCATTTGGAAGACAGAGTCTGAAAGAACATAAGAATTCAATATCATGTCTGTTTCTTTGGCTATCTTACTTAGAATTCAGTTCATTAGCAAAGAATCTGAGAATTTAGTTGGATTATGCTGCAATTTTTTGCATTAGACATAGATTACGAATTTTGTAGGATTATCTGAAATTCATTCAAGACATTTCCCCCATCATCTATAGCCTCAAATTATAATAAGCATCTCGATCTAAACTTAGACTGAATCCTAAAATGATTATAACAAACTCAATTTTGGAGAACAAGGTTACGGCCATCATTCAAAAAGTGAGGGTATAAATGCCTCAGTTTTTGTATCTGAGTATCTCTGATTCTGATTAAATATGTTTCTATAATAATCCCTGACCGTAATCAAAATTTAAATACAAATGAACTTTAGAATGACTGTTTATTTCAAATTAGTTGTACTTCTCTTCCATTTCTTTTCATAACAGAGAAAAATATATTCAATGGCCAAAATGTATTATAAGAGCATAGCCTCAACAAATCGTTTTTCACAATACAAGAGAAAGCCAAACAAATAAGCTGACTTAAACATCCAATGCATTTTGCATAATAGAAACATATAATGTAAAATATTACTCTAAAAATACAAGTTCTTAGGTAATTTCTTGTATGTATGTTTCTACTTTTAATCATATATTACCATACCATTTATATAGTGGTTTTGTTATGAAATCTCTTTTATGTCTCAGATGAAACTCAGGAGAGAAAATGTTGGCGAGACGGAGAGAAAACACACACACACACACACACACACACACACACACTGAGACAGGCAGAATGTGGAGTTCCATTTATTTAACTTCTCGATGAAAATAGAGTTTTAATGAACTGTGGAAGGAAACTTTCTTGCTCATAATCATTATATCTTCTGGTGGTTTTTTTCCTTGTTGATTGTAGAAAATTATAATGTAGCTGTGTCTAGGCTTTTAAATGAATCTTTCTGAAAAGAACTATCAAAAGTAGCATTCTTAGGATTTCCAAACAGCATCATCCTTTTTCTAAAGCTTAAATGCGTAGAATGCCTGAACTTGCATTAGCTGATAGAGGGAAGAAATAAGATGGCAGTGATTTGAGGGCACACATGAAAGAGAGAGACTCATTGTTTATTACTCTGCAAATCTATTGAGAATCTGTGCCTTTTAGGTTGCTTTTAAGTAAAGCAGCAGAGAGATTTTCTTAAAATTTAATCCATTTCTTAGCTAAATTTGTTTTGAACTTTAATGTAATTATATCTGATAGTGGGGTTGCAAAAAGCAAACTATCCTATTTTATTACCGTGAAACTAAAAAGGACACCAAGAACTTCAAATTCTTGTTTTCCAAATGTATCTATGAGCTTCTTCCCTATTCTCCTCCCTACTTTTCAAGTGGCTAAGCCACGTTCTTTAGGCTTCCTAATTTGTAAGGATTGCAGATGTGTACATGTGCCCACATTCTCCAGTCCGTGTTAATCACTGACTCTATGTGGAGAACTGGGGACACCAAGAGGAAGGAAGCAAGTCTCCTCACTGAAAGGGAATGTTAAATGCATCCTGAAAATTAAATAGTCTGACATGCAACTCAAGAAAATTGTTTTAAGCTCCATTGATGGAAAAAGTGCCTGCAGCTTAAAATTACATAAATTTCGAGAGATTTTTCTAACAAGAGATTTTTTTGAAGGCATGATTCTTGCATTATACTTCAGCTATGATGAAAACAATACTGCCAAGCAGCATAATGAAATTCAGGCCGTGGCCATCGCCATTCTACTCATTCATTTGCTTTGTGAGCACATTGTACACTCCAGGTACTGTGCTAGGTGCTGGAAGAAACAGTAACAAGATCCCACCCTTGCTGGTATCCTGGGAGAGGAAAAATCATTTTCCCTCTACACTTCTGAGTTCTTGACTGAAATCCACTGTAACAAGCAGATTAACAAGAGAAAAACAAACAGAAGTTTGTTAACATGTATACCTCACATATAGATGGGAGTTGCTCAGGGAAACCGAACAACTGTCCAAGGTGGCCTAGAATTTAGGATTAAATATCATCTCAATAGGGAAAGGAGAGAGGGGAGGTAGACCTCTTAGGGTAAGAGTAAATGATTTCCAGGAAGGAGGAAGAGATGGGAGGTATGACAGTTTGTGACAAAGTTTGTCTGGGTGTAGTGTTGACTTCTAGTCTTCCTCTCCCCTGACAAGTCCATCCTCCCTGGTGGATGACACTCCCCCAGGCAGGCATCCGTAACAACTGAGGTCCTTTTGGAGGACTTAGCTCTAGGCAGATAAGGAGAATTCAGAGACAATCTCTCCCTGCATTTGTTGTTTTTCAAGTGCCTACAACTCAAAAGTATGGATATACCAAAGGGGCATATTTTTGGATGGCAAGTCTTGAACTCCTGCGGTCATATTTTGGGGTAGCACGTTCTACTACCCTTCAGGATTTATAGTCTACTTGTTGACTTGGACCCAACACAAGTAGAAATATAATTGATCAAATTAAGTTCCTAGAGAGATGCATTCTAGGAAAAAACTTCAGGGTGTTGAGATCCACAGTGAAATGGTGGTGGGAAGAGGATGCTCCCCAGGTGGTGGGGAGTTGAAGAAAAGGCCTCTAGGAAAAGACATGGGAGACCTGCAGAAGGAAGCGCCAGCCACGCAAAGAGCATTCCAGGCCTGGGAAGCCCACATATGTTTGCCCTGGGAATGTAAAGAACCACGCTATTTGATTTCAGTAAAATACATGGGTTTTCATTTTTCCCTTCTATTACATGCTTCAGGCCTTTACATGATTTGGGAGCCAAATTTTTCTGGATATTTTAAAGAAATCAGCTGTTTATCATTCTTCATTCTTATTTCTTTCGCTTTCATGGTTAAGTCCCAAAATAAAGGTCTTTCAGTGAAAATGACAGCTAACATTTATTCATTAAGCAACCAACCCAAGCCATTCACTTCCTTGCAATTCTCTGCAACAACTTTGCCTCTGGTGTTAGGATAACCATTTTCCAAGGGTACTGAGGTCAAGGGAAGTTAAACAGCTTGCCTCAGGCCACAGCACTGGTAAATGATTAAGAAGGGATTCAAACCTAGGTCTGACTGCAAAATCCTGGTACTTCCCCTCTAACAGAGTCTCTCATTTTGTTAACAACAAAATTAAGTAGTATTAAATCTGCATAAACACACAATTCTGGATTTCCTCACTTTTTAAAGGCAACAAGTTTAGGAACATCTTGTGACTTGCCGATAACTGTACTATTGGGTTTTCAACACTGAAATGAGTAGTATTTTTATCAGCCACGATTCATTCATTCTCTTCTTTTTTTTCTTTTTTTTGGTAAGGAAGACTGGCCCTGAGCTAACATCTGTTGCCAATCTTCCTCTTTTTCTTTTTTTTTTTTTTTTGCTTAAGGAAGATTGTCACTGAACTAATATCTGTGGCAGTCTTCCTCTATTTTTTGTATGTGGAATGCCACCACAGCCTGGCTTGAGCAGTGCGTAGGTCTACAGCCAAACCCCTGAAATCCAGGCCACCTAAGCAGAGCATGCAAACTTAACCACTAGCCGCTGGGCCGGACTCCATTCATTTACTTTATTAATTCAACAAATATTGATTCAGTACTGCTCTTCTAGACACTTGAAATAAAACAGTGAACAAGATGTATATGATCCCGTCATCACAGTGCTTGTGTGTAGCTGAAAAAACTATCATTAAGCAAATAAACACACAGATCCTATTACTGAGTCCTAAGTGTCCGGTGACCCCTAAGTGGGTCATTTGCCCAGAGCTGCGCATGCCAACAGAACAAGACCAGGTTTGGAATAGCAGAGAAAAAAACGTTATTCATTGATCAATGAATGGAGGAGGCAGAGCTGTGCTCTAAAACACCTTCTCCCTGAAGGGAAGGTGAGCAGGGTTCTTATGGGATGTGAAGAGGGAGGGGTTTTGGCATCATCGTCCGGAGCAGGGGCATTTGGGGCATGCGCAGATCTTCCCTTCTTGCCCCCGGCACCTTTTAGACACATTTCCTTTTGCACGGCACCCCATCACCATTTTGGACCTTTCTGGTTTGGACCGATTCTGTGGTGTGGCCATCGGCAATGTTCTGCCTTGGTTCCTATAAGCAAACACAACTTGAAATCAAAGCATTAGATATGGAAATGTTTTAGGGACTTCCCTGGGCGACAATAATACATAATTGCCAATTATGTTAAGTCCCAT
Source organism: Equus przewalskii (assembly GCF_037783145.1). Taxonomy (NCBI): domain Eukaryota; kingdom Metazoa; phylum Chordata; class Mammalia; order Perissodactyla; family Equidae; genus Equus; species Equus przewalskii. Next base: position 77,255,607 of record NC_091834.1, read on the forward strand.
AATGGAAAATAATGAGGTTCTACAAAAGAGATAACAGAGGGGTCTTCATTAAGATTCAAGGCCCAGAAAAGTTCTCTTGGAGGAAGTGACACTTATTGGGGTGCAAAGGAGAAGTGGGAATTATCCAAGAAGGGGAGACAAACACTCAAGGCAGACCCTAGAAGCAAAATTGTGATCCGTAAGATGGAAAAGTCCTCGTAACATTTGAAAACCTGTGTGGTTGAGCCACAGTGAGTGAGGCGGCGAGTGACCACAGATTGGAAAGTGGACATGGCAAAAGACGTGTATCAATTCATAGACCCTTCCACTTAAGGATTTTGGACTTTGTCCTTGGTCCAATGAGAAAGCATGAAGAGTTTTGAGCAGAGGAGTGATGTGATCCAATTTATGCTTCTTAAAGATCGCTCTAGCTGCTGAAGAATCAGGTGGAAAAAAGAGCAGCAAAGGAAGCCACGAGACCAATTAGAAAACCATTTTAGTAACTCCAGCAGGGGACGACGTGTGGCTGATTTAGGGTGGTACCTAAGGGGACTGGGTGACTTAACGGACACTTTGGAGTTCAAGTTCAAGTTTGTAATGATCAGTATCAGCATGAGAAAATTCTAGGAAAGCTGCCGATTTCTGATTTAACTAATTGAGTGGAGGAAAGTGTCATTTGCTGAGACGATCAGGAGTTCTGCTTTGAAAATGTCATGAATCATCCAAGAGGCGGGAGAAAATAACAGCAATAAGAAGGCGAGTTAGTAAATATTTATTAAATGCTTACTGTATGCCAGGTGCTTTAAATCTATCACTTCCTTTATCATCAGAAAAGCCCTATAGAGTATATACTCTTAGCTTCCCTTGTTTATAGATAAAAAGGGAGAGGCACAGAAATGTCACATAACTTACCTAGAGTCACACAGCAAATAAATTGCAAGATTGGGATTCATCCCCACGTTTCTGACACTGACTCCAAAACCTGAAGACTTAAGCACCCCAGGGATCTCTCTCTTTGGTGTTTCAGTAAGTAGTTAGATGTAGGAGCAGTCGGCCCAGAAGAGGATTGGAGAGTTAATCATTTGGGAATTAGCATCATAGAGGAGGTATTTAAAGCCAAGGGAATGAAACAAAGTGTAGACTAAGAGAAGGACCCCTGCAAAGATCCAGGAGGAGCTACACCCGAGGGGCTGAGAACAGTGGCTGAGAGGCGGGAGGAAGTCGGGCGAGTGTGGGGGGATTTCCAGAAGGGAAGGGTCAACTCATTGACTGCTGCTGAAATGTCAGGTAAGGGGTAAACTGAAAATGTTTGGGCCATCTGGCACCACAGTGGTCATCATTCAACAGAACGTAAGTACAGGATGTGGTCTGGCAAGCGCAAATCCTAGACCCAATTAGAGATTTGTAGTATAGAAAATGGTCGGGAGCTGCTTGGCTCTGAGTACGGCTCAGAGATGAGGAGATTTCTAAGAAGAATATGGGGTTAAACAAGGTGGGTTTTTTATTTTCTCAATTTAATAGGATATAATTTGGTATGTTCTAATCTTGGAAAGAAAGATCTAGTAGATAGAAAAGGAAAGGTTGAAGTTGCAAGAAAGAGAGGAGAGATGGAAAGAGTGAGGAAAGGGAAGGCATGGGAGGGGGGTTCCTGTGTGGTGTTGTGTGACAGAGCATGGAACAGTCACTGAATGTGCTCTCTTGCTGTCCTCTGCTTGTGCTCACCAAGGGGTGACTGTGTCTACTGTGAACAAGTTTACTCTTTCATTGTTCTGAATAAAAGGAAGAATGACCTTAACTCTAAAGAGCACCTGGAAACTTCTGAAGCACAAAATCATACGAGGCCCTTGTGGCACTCAGCAAAATTTGGGAACAGTTGACTTTTTCATCAGTTTCCTCTGAATTCTGTTTCTGTCTTCTCCTCTCATTCCCCAGTGTTGGCCAATCCTACAGATGGGGCATATCCCAGGGCGATAATAAAGGAGATGTCATCTCAGCCAGCAAGCCACTCACCTACCACCCAAGTGTCCCTGGGTTTCCTTTCCTGAGAACTTTGTACTCTTCTTATCTCTGATTGTTGTCAGTAAGTGCTAGGAGAAACACAATCTAATTATAATAACTCACATGAAGATTCAGATGAAGGATGCGACCCCCAGGATATTTGCAGTTGAAAAGAGATCATTTCAACTTAATGAATCTCTAAAGAAATATTAATATTGAGAGAGAAGATATGTGGTTTCTGAGTATTCTCAAGGGAGCTGTATATTCTGACCTGGATGGCCGTGTATACACAGAGACACACCAGATACACATACATGTGCATATACTCAGACGCACACTAATATGTCAAGACACACATACATTATATACACCCACACAGCATGACACAAACATATACACAAACACACAAAACACAGATACACGTGCACACAGTGTGTGCTAATACACCTAAACACTCTGTATTATTTTTTACATTGAATATACCTTTATTAATAGCACTTATATTACCATCTTTATTTATCAGCCCATCATTGACTAAATTTATCAGCCCATCAGTCACTTATTGATCCCAGTCCTAGTCATGTTTTTTTCGCATTACATGGTACAGATAATCTCTTTCGCTTTTTTGTGATACTCCTGACTTTAGATTTTCTGTCCAACTGTTTTCCATAAATACTACACAACCCATGTGTTCTAATTTTTACGTTACAATTGAAATAAGGTTTAAATTCCAATTAGGCTTTTTTTTTTTTTTAACCAAATTGTATTTTGTGTGTGTGTGTGTCTTTGTGTGTGAAGATCAGTGTAGCTGGCTACTTGGCAGAGACAATACGTAAAAAATTCTAAAAGCAGAGAGTTGAGCTTATTATTCTAAGTGAAATAGAAAGTCATGAAGGGTTTTAAATAAAGGAGTGACAAGAACTGATTTCATTTTCAAAATACCACCATGGCTGTACTATGGAGAATACTTACAAGGACCAGAGGAGCAAGAAAACCTATTAGGAGATGATTACAGTGGTCCACATGAGAAGAGAGGTAGCTTGAACTAAAGTGGTAATAGTGGAGATGGTGAAAGTCTGGTACATCCAGGAAAGACATTGAAGGAAGTGCTGACCAGACTTGCTAAAGGATTAAACATGAGACAAGGAGGAACCTAAACAACTGGGTGGATTTACTAAGAAAGAAAGCTTGGAGAGAAGCAGGGAAAATCAAGAGCCCTGTTAGCCATGGTACATTTTAAATTCATGTGATCTGTGTGGAGGTGTCAAGGAATAGCTCAATGTATAAAACTGGAATTGCAAGGAGAGGTCAGGGCTGAAGATAGAAATATAAGAATTGTCATACTAGTGATGGTGAATAAGTACCATACTAGAGGATGTTAGTAAGGTGAGTGTGTCTAAAAAGATGAGGCTTGAGCAGCTGGGGACCCTTCAAGATTTTAAGGTAAACAGAGGGGGAGGGGCAGCAAAGAAAATAGGAAACACTATCAGTGAAGGATGAGAAATAGTGGGAGAGTTTTTATCACTTTTACTAGTATGTGAATCAGCTGAAAAGGAATAAATCTAGGTTATGTGCTTTCTCCTGCAAAAGCTAAGAATTTGGGCACAAAATTGTGGTGGTTTTAAAGATATGTCCACGAAGTCCTTGAGACTCCTCCCTCCGCAAGCAGAACTCAATTTCCTTCCCCTTGTGTATGGGCTGCATTTAATGAATCACTTCTAGTTAACGGAATCTGGCAATAGTGATGGGATTCATGTCAAGATTAGATTATAAAAAGGCTGCAGCTTTTATCTTGGGTGCTCTTTCTTGCTCTTTCTCAATTGCCCTCAGATCACTTGCTCTGAGCCAAGCTGCCCACTATGTTGTCAGATGACCCACAGGGAGAGGAACCGAGAGCTCCAACCAACAGCTAGCATCAACTTGCCAGCCATGTGAGTGAAGCAGCCTAGATCCTTCACCCCTAGTCAAACCTCTAGATGACTGCAGCCTCATCCAGTATCTTCGTTAGAGACCCTGAGCTGGAACCACCCAGCCAAGCAGCTCTCAGAAACTGTGAGATAATAAATGCTTGTTTTTAAGCCACCAAGTTTTGGGGTGATATGTTAGGAAGCAATAGATAACAACTTCGTCAGCGCGATGGAGACAAACAAATGCTTTGTAACTATGGGTAATAAACTTCCCCTCTAATGATTTTATTGCTCTACTCCTAAGAGAAAAAATAAAATAAAATCTGCTAAATGTATTTGGGGAGACCAGAATCGATGTCATCTTTTCTCCACACAGAAATGAGATCTGTGGCATGGATCCACGTGTGGGTAACATCTTCCACCTCCAGCTATTTTGGTCAAAGCACTGGCAACCTTGACTGGTATTTCTGGTAATGAATCACAACCTCTGGAGGTCAGTGTGAATACACTATGGGTTTCATGAAATATTCCCAAAGGGAAATAATTTAATCCCTCCTCAAACTCCCTGAAATCTCAAGATCAAGACTAAGAGAACACAGAGAGAATAAGAAGAATGAAGAGTCAGTGAGATGCTAAAGAAAAGGCACAGAAGTCCAGGCTCTACCACCACATGGCTATGAGACCTTGGAAATGTGTCCAGCATTTTGAGCCTCAATGTCTGCATCTCCAAAATGAAGTTCTGCCCACTCACAGATGGGTGGGAAGGTTAAGTAAAATAAAACATGTGAACAGCCCTTTGAAATGACGAGGTTTTAGGGTGATCACACAGGCTCTCCCTGTCTACTCCCTCTGCTACTAGTATGTGGGATGGGATTAGCTGGATAGAGGGCAATGGTTTGTTTGAGGATAGAATACATTTACTCAGATGACCCTGAATGTTCCTGTTTCAAATTGTTCATATATTGTATGAGTTCAGCACATTTTACTCCAAAGCACACATTTATACCTACGTGTCTCTGTCTAGCCTCATACACCTGATTCAGCGATTCCTTTTTTACACTTTTATAAATGATTATCGGGAGCTTGTTCTTTCTCCTTTTTGGTAATTCTTGGTATGAGCTATTTTATCTGAATTAAAGACACACAAAATCTCAAGGACTAGCTGTAACATCCAAGTCAGATTAGCTAGCATTTGCAGCATCAGTTTCTACACTCATATCTCTGTTGAAATCGTTAAAAAGCATCATGCTAATCACAGCAGACAGCTGTCAGCAGATGGTCATATGAAAGGTCACTTATACACAAAACCCACACTCTGAGAACCACCTTACAGATGAAGTGCGTATAAACAAAATGTGCTCGTGGTTGGTTATTGACATAACTGTGGCATCAGACTTAAATTTTCCTTTTTTTTTTTTTTTATCTTCCTCCTCCCCTAACCTTTAACATAAAGCAGAAGGGCATTCCTAGGGGAAGCAGCTGGTCTCCAGAAATAAATGACCAAATAAAACCATCATAATGGCGGGATTAATCCACCTAACTAGCCAAAGAAACATGCAGAATTAGCACCTCTTCATTAAAAAAATTAAATTTCAGCCCTTTCTATCCATGTCTGCTTAGACATTAATTTTCTTGTAATCAATTCTTTTTAAGGGCCTTCATTTTAAGAATCACTTTTCCACACTTCAGCGAATGTTTTGCAATGTGGTTGGTACTACAAATATGCTTACTTGCAACTGTTGGCTTCATCTTGATTGTTTGAGATTTAAAAATATTTTTAATATGAAATATTTTGAAAATGCTGAAAAGTAGGAAGAATAAATAAACACTTATGTTCGCACCACTAGGATCCAACAAATGTTAATATTTTGCTTTGTTTGTTTCAGATATTTTTCTTATTTTTAAGGAATCAAGCATTACAATTACAGGTGAAGCTTTCCAGATGCCAATTCCCTTCTTCCCTTTCCATACACAAACTTTACCCTGAGATTTGTACGTTACACTGCCCACTGATGTTTTAATACTTGTTCTATATGTATGTATGCAAATTAAATAAATTTGAGATGCCAGAACGCCTCTGGTATATTGTAGATGCAGGAATTCGAAGGCTTAGGGAGAGAATTTGGGCTGAATTGAGCATGTGTGACTCACTCACCCCTCCAGTAGCTCTGTCCCAGTGGAGCACCCAGAAAACTACCTTTATCAATGTATTGAGAAATATACTGATTAGGAAAGAATCAACATCCTAGAAAGTTCAGGGTGCTTCAAGCCAGCGACGATGTTGAGAGATGCTCCCTTGGAAGTGGGCTCCCTGATTCGCAATCTTAAGGGACAGCTGGAGATGATTACCAAAATGGGCAGCAGGACTAGAGCAGTAATCAAAATGGTTTAACCCACAGAGATCTTCGGTAGTAGCTAATTGAATATGATGTTCCTAGAATAAATATAGATAATTGGACAATTGGCCTTCTAGTTTTCTCTTCTGCCTCCAGAATCTTTGACTTGTAAATCAGGGAGTCAAATTTTATTTCTTCTTCGTAATCTGTGAGTCTCATTGTTTTCTACTTCTTTCTTTGCAGCCGTACCACAAACAATACTTCAGGCTATCATTACCCAGTTTCTGTATTTCTACGTTCAGGTCTCTCTATCTTCGGAGTATTTTTCTGTCAGTCTATCCTGCGTGCTATGCAAGCGTAGACTTCAAAAACACAGCTCTGCTAATGTACGTTCTCCATGTCCTCAGAAAAAGGCCAACATTCTTAGAAGGCCCTCCATTATGTGACCCCAACCTACCTCTGTGTTTTTATCCTCTCCAGTCATACACTATGCTAATACCCATCTCTTTGATTTCTTTATAGTGACCCTAACCTGAAATATTTTTCTCATATTTTTTTTATTAAAATCTGCCCCATTGCCAGGATAATTTTTCCCTGATATACCAAAACTTCAGCCTGTTTTGATGTCTTGCTTTCTCTGAAATCCTATATCTGTACCACACACTTTGGCATTTAGCCCTACAGTATTTTTCAGTGTTGTTAATTCAGTTCACCATTGGTGTGTACCTTCAGCTTGCAGAAACTGTACCAGGCACAGGATAACTATTCCACGTCTGTTTACCTGATCTCTCCGATTAAACTGTGAGCTCCTTGAGGCAGAGATTATAGTTTATATTTTTTTCTGATGTTCAGTGTCCAGCCCAACTTATTCTATGCAGCAGATGTTCAATGGATCTTACTAAATTGAATTGAGTTGGTCTCACACTTGGCAAGAAAAATAAGAAGACGAATTCCAAGGAAAACTAGCAGAGAATAGAAGGGAACTACGAACCATCATTAGACATCTGATTGTCAGATTGATTCACATTGAAACTCAAGCAGAATAATAGCACATTATACCTTCATCACAGCAATTTTCTTCTCCAATTTTGCCAGAGCACAGCTTTCCAGAGGGAAATACATTTTTAAGCTATGCATGTGTAGAGAATTTAACAACACAGGGCAGCTAAATACTCGCATACTTAGTTATGACATATAAAAGGTAATAGTCCAAGACTTAATTTTTAATTCTGGAAAATGCATCTATTTTTCTCCCTTTTACTGTTCCAGCTACAAGACCCTGCTCTTTGACAAGCATTTGAACAATGAATTATAAAACAGAGGCAACTTTCTCCTGCCCCAGTAACAGATGCTTTCTATCTTTCTTACTAGATCAATCAAAAATCATTATGTATAGGTCTATTTTGTTAAACCTTCTTGTAAGAATAAGAAAGAATAAGTCCTGAGAGCACAGCAGAGACACCCTGGGTTGGAGCAGAATGAAATCCCTGAGAAATTAAAGAGATGCTGCATCTGATTGCCTAGCTTGCTGAATCGTTGCAAGGCCCTAATAGATCAGGCTTAAGAGCAGGCTCAGTATCTGATTTGTTCAGCTCTGTCCAGGCGAAATTACCTTACATTAAAACAGGAGAAATTTAGTCAAGTGCTAATAAACTATTATGACTCGACACTAGGATTTGTAAATTGCTCGAATGGTTAATAGAGAAAAGATATCAGTAGAGCTCAACTCAGGACTGAGAACATTCAGTTCAAATAGGAGCAAGGTAGGAAGTGAACCACAGTCCAGACAGGCAAGCGGGGACCTAGCCTGTGGGAAATGGGGTTCAAACACTGAGTTTGAGACACCTCTTAAATTCCTACCATCCCCACGACAGTTTCCTCAAGCTCATTTTTATTCACTCCCTCCTTTTCCTCCCCAAGGCAACCACTGATCTGCTTTGGCCACTGTAGATTAATTTGAATTTTCTAGAGTTTTACATAAATGGAACCATATAGAGTGCACTATTGATTCTTTAGCTTCTTTCACTCAGGGTAATTCTTTTGATTTTTACCCATGTTGTTGTGTATATCAATTGGTCATTCCTTTTGTTGCTAAGCTTCTTTCACTAAGTATAATTACTTTGAGATTTACCCACATTGTTTTGTGTATCAATAGGCCATTCCTTTTTATTACTGAGTGATACTCCCTTATACAGATATATTGCGATTTGTTTACCCATTTCCCTCTATGTGAACATTTGGGTGGTTTCCAGTTTGGGGCTATTGCTAATAAAGTTGCCATAAACATTCATGTACAAGTCTTTGCACGGAAGTTTACTTTGCTTTTACTTGGGTAAATAAATACCTAGGAGTGGAATGGCTGAATTGTGTGTTAGGTGTATGTTTAACAATTTAAGAAACTGTCAAACTGTTTTCTGAAGTGGTTGGGCCATTTTACATTAGCACCAGCAGTGTGTGAGAGTTCCAGTTCACCTCCACAGCCTTGCCAATACCTGATATTGTCAAACTTTTTAATTCTTGTCTTTCTAGTAGGTGTGTAGTGGCACATTGTGTTTTTAACTAACATTTCCCTAATGAATAATGGGATTTAGTGTTTTTTTCATGTGCTTTTCTTCCATCCACATGTCTTCTTTGTGAAGTGCCTGTTCAAATATTTTATCCATTTTTAATTGGTGTTTGTTTTCACTATTGAGTTTTTCATATATTTTGGACACAGAATCTTTATCAGATATATGTTTTATAAATATTTTTTCTGTCAGTGGTTTGTCTTTTGATTCTCTTAATGCTGTCTTTCAATGTACAGTGTTTTGTAATTTGGGTAAAGTCCATCTAATTTATCAATTTGCTATTTTAAGGATTGTGCTATGGTCCCGTATCTAAGAAATTTTTGCCTAATCTGAGGTTGCAAAGGTTTTCTGTTTTCTTCTAGAAGCGTTGTTTTAGTTCTATATTTAGCTCTGTAATTCATTTTGAATTACTTTTGTTCACAGTATGAGCTATGGAACAAAATGGGGGTTTTTGTGGTTGTTTTTGCCTATGGATATCTAATTTTTCCAGTACTGTTTGTTGAAAGAACTATCCTTTACCACCGAACCGTGTTTGCTGCTGAATTGTCTTTGTACTTTACCACTGAGTAGTCTTTGCGCTTTTGTCAGAAACCAGTTATTCACATATGTAGGGATTAATTCTGAACTCTCTATTCTGTTTCATTGCTCTGTCTGTCTTGACGCCAGTACCACACGGTCTTGATACCATTATAATAATTTTTGAAATGCTGTTGTATTAGCCCTCCAACTTCATTCTTATGTTTCAACTTTGTAAAACTATTTTAGGTCTTTTGCATATTTTCATATGGATTTTAGAATTAGCTTGTGAATTTGTGCAAAAACACCTGCTGGGATATTGATTGAGATTATATTGACTCAAAAGATCAATTGGGGATGAATTATCATCTTAACAATATTAAGTCCTCTTAGCCATGACCATGCTGTAAAACTTCATCTACTTTAGTATTCCTTAATTCCTCTCAGCAGTGTTTTACAGTTTTCAACATACAGGTCTTACACACCCTTTTTCTCCTCAGAACTATCCTCAAGTTTTATTACTTTTAGTGTAATTGTAAATGGTAGTGTTTAATTTCAGTTCTGATTGTTAGTTGCTAGTGTATAGAAAACAATTTATTTTTTCATGTTGACCTTGTATTTTGAATTCTTCATAAAATCACTCAGTTTTAGCACTGCTTTTGTAAATTCCATTGGATTTTCTATATAGACAGTCATGTTGTCTACAAAGAAAAGTCTAGATGCCTTTTCTTTCTTTTTCTTACTTTGTATAATAAGAAAATAGTCTTATATATTTACTCATGTAGAGGGCCGTCCATTATCTTTTAACATTTCTTGTAGTATCATTTGTCGGCAATGAATTTTTTCAGCTTTTGTATGTCTGAAAAGTCTTTATTTTACCTTCATTGTAAAGATATTTTTGCTGGGGAGAGAATTCTAGTTTGACAATTTTTTCTTTCGATACAAACCACTGCCTTCTTCCATACATTGTTTTGTTAAGAAATTGGCTGTTATCCCAACCTTTCTTCCTCTGCATATAAGATGACTATTTTTTCCTCTGGCTGCTTTAAAGATTTCCTATGTACCACTGGTTTTGAGCAAATTAGTTATGTTGTGACTTGGTGTAGTTTTCTTCATGGTTTTTGTGGTTGGGGTCCTTTGATATTCTTGGATCTTTTAAAATAAAGCTTGGAAAATTTTCTAACATTATTTCGTTGAATATTCCTTTTGCCCCTTTCCCTTGAGGACTCTAATTATATTTATATTAGACCATTTGAAGGTGTCACAGCTCATGATGCTCTTTTCACTGTTTCTGATTTTTTTTCTCTCTGTTCTCCTTTTTGTATAATTTGTATTGCTATGTCTTGAAATGCATTAATCTTTTCTTCCACAATGGCTGATCTGGTGTAAATTACATCCAGCATATTTTTCCTGCCATACTTTGTGGTTTTCACCTCTAAAAATTTGATTTGAGTCTTTTTTTTAATATCTTCCCTAACTCTACTTGATTTTTTTAACATGCAGAATAGCACTATAATTACTCTTTTAATATCTTTGCCTGCTGACTTTAATATATGTTCTGGATCTACTTCAATTTAGGTTTTTCTCTTTATCAAGTATCACATTTTCTTGCTTTTTAGCTGATAATCTTTGATCAGATATCAGATATTGTAAATTTTCCTTTGTTGGGTGTTCTAGCAAGGAAATTCTTGTATTTCCTTAAATATTCTTAAGCTTTGTTCTGGATGCAGTGATACTATGTGGAAACAGTACAATAATCTAGGGTCTTGCTTTTATGATGTGTTTGGTGCCAGTAGAGCCATATTTACAGGGCTGCTTCTTCTCTGCTCCTGAGGTGGGACTTTCTGAGTATTCTACTCAATGTCCTGTGAATTATGAGGTTTCCTACGCTGGCTGATGAGAACAGCACTATTCCCCACCCTTTGTTGGCACCAGGCACTGTTTGATCTAATCTTTTTCAATATGCTGATCAGTACTCTTCTGAATACTTAAAGGGGACATTCTACATATCTGTCAGGCTCTTTGTCTACGTGTTGCTCTCCTCCATTTCTCTGTCCTCCAAATTCTAACTGCCCTGGTCTTCCCGTATTCTGAGCTCCACCTCTTTGAATATGGTGTCCTCCCTGCTGTACTTAGCTTCTCCCTCCCTTCACCACATCCTGGAAGCTCTCACAAAAAAACTTGTTGGGGAAACCATAGGGCTTACCTCATTGGTTACCAGTCTCTTAAAGATCACTGTCTTTTATTGCCGAATGTCCACTGTATTAAAAACCGTTGTTTCCAATACTTGGTTGTCATTGTTATTCAGGCAGGAAGATAAATTTAGTCCCTCTTATTCCATCTTCGCTGAAAGTGGAAGCCTTATTTTGTATTCTTAATGTTGACAAAGCTAGATAGATTCAAGAATTTTTTATCTTGTAAAATTAAAGACAGGATGTACTTCCAAATTCTTAACTAAAGAAAAATTTTAAATAAATATATTTACGGGACTCTAGCTTGTTTTTGATACAATATCTGTCAAAAATGAATGTATTCCCACAGGTACACACACAAAAGCCAAATGAATTTAACTTTGTGGTATACACACAAAATTCCTAAAGAAATACTGATTGGCAAAATTCAGCAATATACTAAAATAGCAGTACGCCATGACCAAGAAATTAAGAATAATTTAGGAAATTTGTTAGTACAGTAGCTCTCTCATAAAGTAGTTAAGAGCATGGACTCTGAATTTAAACAAACCTGGTTAAAATCTCAGCAATATCACTTACTTGCTGTGTAATTTTGAGCATATTTCTTAACATCGCTGATCCATAGTTACCTTATCTTTATTATAAAACTGACTTCCCTGGGATTATGAGAAGAGTAAATGAAACAGTGTATTTGATGCACTCAGCACAGAAGTTTTGGATGCCACATACTTTTTTAGTTTCTTTCTAGAATTGAATGGAAATTGCAAAGTTAGTGGTGGTATGCTCCAATCTCCAACTTTCCAGAGATTTCTTCAGCGATATGCACTCAGCTTTTACTCTGTACACTCTCAGTTAAACATAGATTTAAAAGCTAAAGGATTTGGGGTTAGGCATAAAATATTTGATGCATCTAAGACACTATTATGTTATTAGGCCACAAGTACAATTTGATAGTTCACGCAGACATTTACAAGACTTGACTGAGCTCTAAACACACTCTGCAGATCCAATCTACATCCATTTATAGCTAAATGGGTACTCCGCCCGTGATAATCCAGTGTCTTCTGTCCCAGTAAAGAACAGATGGCCTCCTTTAGAGCAGTTTCTCCTTATTGGAATCATTTTGGAGAATGGCTTTTGATTCGTTTGCTAACTCATAATTCATGAGTGTAGTAATTCACACACATGGGAAATAGAGATGAAACTGATACATTAGAAACTCTGCCGAGGCCTATGCAAAACGCTGAGTGGGATACAAAATAGCATAATATTTATTCTCAAGAGAGACCAGACAGACCAAAAAGAAAATAATAATATAAATGAAACATAACATTATAAAATAGAAAACTCAAGGATCAAACTAGACATCACAGCAACAAATAAATGCTGAGCTCAGGGGAAGAAGGATTGCCATGGGCTGGAGTGGGCAGGGAAGCTTTGCACAGGAAGTAGCTGCTGAGCTGAGGCTTACGGGTTGAGTGCCAGGTGAACCTCTGGAGATGAAGGGATGTCAGGGAAGAACCATGATGTGATCAAAATCAGGAAGGCACAGGATACTTGGGATGTTACAGGCAATGAGCGAACCATGGTTGGTCCATCTGGCTGGTGTATAAGGACAGGGTTAGAAAAAAAGTTCAAGTGGAAAATTTTATTCTGCAAGTACTGAGGAATGTGGCAGAGATGGCTAGTTGACACCTATACCCATTTTCTCCTCCTTCTGTTGTCATAGAACATCCTGGTTTGACCAGATACATGGGTGTCTAGAACAAAGACTATTTACCACCTGCCCTTACAGCCACAAGATGTGAATGGAACTGATGTGTGCTTCTGGCTGTGCCCTTTCCAGGGAAGAGGCATGTCTCCCCCACTTTCACTGTCCCCTTTCTGCAGCCTGCTGCCTGAAGTGTGGAAGTAGAGGATGCCATGCGAGCCAGAGAAACACATTAGCACAGCTGATTGGCAGGAGAGAAGAGCCTGAGTCCCTGATACCTTGGGCTACTCACACAAGTATGTTTTATGAAATATAAACTCCTTATTTTATTTAAGCCACTGCACTGCAGCCAAACCTGTGCACTGAGCTATTGCTTCCTGTAGTCCTCGTTTAGCCAGGCAAGGTCGAGAATGTCCAGTCACCCCTGACCTTCATTTACTCCAATGTGCCCTATTAATGACACATCCACTAATGAGTTGGGAAGTTCCGTCTTAGTTAAGACAGGGAGCCCCTGGAAGTGTTTGAGCGAGGAAGTGACACGATAAGGATTGTGTTTTGTAAGAATTAATTTGAGGACCATACAGAAGATTAGTCTTGCCTCAGGCTAAGAATGAGGATTGCGGGGCTTTACAGCAAAAAGGTGTGATGGAATTTTTTTAAATGACAAAATGTTCTATATCTTGATTGTGGGTTTAGTCAATATGAGTATACATATTTGTTAAAACTAATACTTAAAATAGGTGAGATATAGGGGCTGGCCCCGTGGCCGAGTGGTTAAGTTCGCGCGCTCCGCTGCAGGTGGCCCAGTGATTTGTTGGTTCGAATCCTGGGCGCCGACATGGCACTGCTCATCAGACCATGCTGAGGCAGCGTCCCACATGCCACAACTAGAAGGACCCACAACAAAGAATATACAACTATGTACCGGGGGGCTTTGGGAAGAAAAAGGGAAAAAAATAAAATCTTTAAAAAAAAAAAAATAGGTGAGATATATATATATATAAACCACCTCAACAAAGTCAATTAAAGAAATTAATTTGGCTGTATGTGTGTGCAAGATAGATCAATGGGAGACAAGAGGTGAGGAGAAGAGTGAAATTTATGGCTTCAATCAAAGCTTTAGATAATTTGGACTTGTTCTTGGCAATAGTAGGAAGAATGAAATTAGAGAGACAGAGGAGTCATTTTGAAGGACAAAGTAACAGAATTCAGAGACAACTTGGGCCTGGAGACATGGATTCACATGTTGGAGGCTCCGGCTTTTCTATGTAAGGCATCACCTGAGCGTCACCACAGGCTGATGAAGATGCCATGTCACAAAACGGGGAGAAAGGAAGGTAGAGGATGGCCACCTTCACTTATGAGTTAAATACATTCCCTCTATCTCTCTGAGGCCCTCTTCTTCTTTTGTAAAACGGGGTTAATGATACCTACAGATTGCAAAAAAGAAGAGCAGAGAAAATATGTGTAAAACATCGAGATGTGTAAAACATCAAGCACCCTGTTCCCGGTACTAGTGGGCACCTGTGAATGCATGAGATAAAGAACCATTGCAATAACATATAACAGGAAATAAATGAGCTTTCAAGATGATATCAGAGACTCCCCCATACACGTCTCTAGGAGATGTTTGACGTGAAGAAGTAAGAACTCACCCAATAGGCGGGGCCGGCCTTGTGGCTGAGTGGTTAAGTTCGGACGCTCGCTTCGGCGGCCCAGGGTTTCACCAGTTCATATCCTGGGGCTGGACATGGCACTGCCGAACAAGCCATGCTGAGGCGGCATCCCACATGACACAACTAGAAGGACCCACAACTAAAAAAATACACAGCTGTGTACCGGGGGGCTTTGGGGAGAAAAAGGAAAAATAAAATCTTTAAAAAAAGAACTCAGCTAATAGGAAAGACAAATCCACTTGTAAATCACAGGATGGTAATAGGAAGGGGGGTTGGGTGAAGTAACATGGCAGCTGGCAATATTTTTTAAAAGGAGGGCGGTTCCTTTTGCCAAGAAGATTCAGTGGTGTATTCATTTCTCTTTTCTTTACCTCCCTTGACTCATCCACAGGAGTGGGAATTCAGACAAAAGGAAGCTCTTTTAGCATCCTGCTTAAGATTCTCCTCATAGAAGATTTGGTTCTTAGCCCACTTTCTGTCAGGCTTCCTGGGATCGGAAAGCAATGCATACACATTCTCTGGCTTGACAGTGAACTCTCCTGAGCTCCAGACTGGATTTTACAGCTGCCTGTAGACATCTCCATCTGCGTGTCCAGCAGGCATGTCCAACTCAGTGTGTCCCAAACCAAATTAATTACCCTCCCACACACCAGTCCCCCCCTCTAGTCTTCTGGCTGGTTTAATGTCACTGCCAATTCACTAGATACAAAATCTAGAAATTTCAGTTCTTTTACTTCTTGTCTCACACTCCCCAAGATCAATCTACTGCCAATTTTTGTGGATTCACCCTGTTGTAATCTGTGTCATGCACTCCACCTTTTGACTTCCATTGTCCTGGTGAGGATCCTTCTCTCTCTCTCTCAAGCACCACAGCAGCAGCAATCTAGCCAGTGTCCGTCCAGAGTCCCCAGTGTCCCACAACTCAGCGGGCCGCAGACCTAGACTAGGTAAAGGATGGCCCACCCGGGGGAGTTGTGTAACGAGTGTAACTGTCTCCCTATGGGCCCCCAGTTTCTTACTTGGCTAATTCAGTTACATTTCTGAAACATGAGTCATTTCTCTTTCTGGAAATATTTCAATGACTTGCCATTGAATTTACAGAATGCAGTCTAAAAACCCAAATTTCACCCATTTCCTTTCGCATGGTATCTCTTCAAGTATTCAATGCTCTGTCTAACCACAATGAACAACAGACCCTGCCCCCTGAGTAGCATATACTTTTTAAACTCAGAGAAGCAGCTCATGGAATGTTCTCCATGAGCTGGCTAAGCTCCACTCTTCCTTCCTCAGTTGAAGGCCATCTCCTCGATGTAGCTGCCTTAATTCAACTCTCCTCCATCTCAGATTCCTAAGCATGGCCCCACTCACTGTATGTTCCTGTCCTAATTTTATCTGTGGTTGGCATGAGTGTCTCAACCAGATTTTACAGTGCTAGAGGACAGGCACCATCACATTGCCATCTCTGAATCTCCAGGGCACTTTGAATTGACTATTAACCAGTCTAAAAATGATCTCCTTAAATTTTTACTTTAAAAAATAGTGAATTTTACAAAGGAAAGCTCTTAAAAATTCCCAAAGAAACAGTTAAAAATTATGTTTGCAAAGTACCCAAACAGTGAACTCCCTCAGCTCTACCATATTAAATACACTTTTTTTAAACTCCCTTGCAGTTTTATTATTCCAGGTGCACTGCTACCATAAGAGGCCTCTGTAGACCACTGCTATAAATGTCACTTGTTCCCATTAAGTGTATAAGTTTATAAGATGACTGTCTAAATTTATGTTGACTATTCTAAAGAGTATTAAGTCAGGGAATATATCAAAATATCTGAAGTCTGTAAATATAGATATCAACTTTAATTTATAATTTGAAGATTTTTTTAACTGATATATATTTGTTCCACACAATATATATTTGTTCTTTCTATGACTGTGAGACACATCAAAAGAGAAACAGCCAAGTTTGACCATTATCCACATAATTCATATAATCCTCAAAGCTGTCTCAATTACTTGAGCATTTTAGGTGAAATTATGGGAAGTTGGGGTGTTGAGGAAATTATACAAAAGGGATGCTTTTGGCTCTGATTGAGCAAGTGATTTTCTGACTGACTTGGTTCTGACTGAGCAGTTTTCATTTAAGTCTATGCAAGATATGGAATGTGGCTGCTGATTTCAAATATTGTATTCCTTGACTCATTTTCTTTTGAAAATTATTTTTTTAATGGGATATGAAAACATTAAGATAAATTAACATGAATGGGCATATTTTTATATTTTATCAAACAACTATATTATTTATCATTTAGCTCAAAAACAAACTTGAAAAGTAAGTAGGCATTTTTTTCTCCTCTCTCAGTGAAGATAAACGCTCTTAAAGATAAGTTCCAGAGTTTGAAATTTACTATTATTACTTTATTTAATCATTTCTTCTCATATTTTTTCTTGTTAATCTTCTCAAGTGGTAAAAGTGCTTATAATGTACAAGAATTAGACATAGACAAATTATTACTCTCTAGAAAATATTTATTGACACATTTCAATTTCCATTTTCTGAGAAATAAACATAATACACAAAATACAGTAAAATGCACTTTTCCCATTTCAAATAAATATATTTTACTCTTGTAAAAAATTTAATAATCTGTGTAATTCACCATAGTATCTTAATCAGTGAAATAAAGCAAAGAAAATCTCTAAACTGTCACTTATTTTAATGATTCTCACAAGGTTTTGCTGGAGAAAAGGGACCTTATTACCTGTAGAATTATATTCAGACTTGGAAACTGTTGTTTCTTTTTTGGAGAAGGGAAAGATAAGCTCCTTTAAAAAAGTGTTTAGTGTCAAAAAGAGTCTTAGTTTGGGAGAAAGATAGCATCCAAGTCTTTGCCGAATGAATGAGGTTATGTGTAAGCTTTCTTGTTAAAACTGCCTAGAGACCAGACTACATTCTGACTTACTATGATTCCTGTGTATTACACTGGTAATTTTTCAAAATTAGTGGTTAAGTACTTAAATTAACAGTTGCATATGTAATATAAACCCAGGACAGAATTTTAAAGCTCTATTAAGAGGAAAGGTTAAAAATAATGGTGCTATACAGGATAAATTTATCCTTTTCACAATTGTTATTCTTAACATTATAAGAACTGAAATCTACTGAATTATACAGACTTAACACAGACTCTTATATACACATAGATCCCTGATCAGTTAAAGACAATGTGTTAGTTTGCTCTTCTAAGTAGTAGCAATATTTTAATAACCAGCAAAAATCACATTTAGGTAGTCACCAATCTTCAGAGTTTTCTTATGTATAATCTATCCACCCTCAAAAGAATATCTCACCAAGGAATAAAAGTCATTAGTACTGTCTAACTTCCTATGTTAGCCGTTAATTGGTACTTCATATACTAGCAAGCTTATGGAAGTAAATCAGACTTTACTGTAGCTCCAATCCCACCATAGCATGGCGTGTTTTCATGGATGCAGAAATGCTGGTCAAACTGCCAAGGCATAAACCCCAGAGCATAACTGTGTTTAGCAAAAAATCTTACATAGGCTATAAAGTGGGTATTGGATCTTTCCTCAGCATTATAAAGGGCATCAACTATTGTCTAGGTGGTGTCTTATAACACAGAACTTTTCCCTCTTCATTTTAAAGGATATAAAATTATATGCTTAGGCATCCTTTTATGGCAACATTTTTACTTTTACACATTTCTGAAACAGATAAGTATGTGCTCAAAAATTCACAAGTCCAATAAAATAAATTTGTAGCCTCCTTCTTTGACATTCTCTATAATTCCTCCATCTCAAAGTGTGTGTTAAAGCTGTTTGCCATGGATGTGTGTTCAAAGATCCTCGACAGGCTTGGTTTCAACAGTTCTACTGAGTGACATGACAAGTGCTGAGTGGTGTCGTTCTTCAAGGACATCATCTGGTCTGTTCCAGGTTCCCTTCTATCATAATAGAGAGCCCAGAGCAGAGTAATGGTGAGAATCATGGCCAGGATTTGTGTCACTCCAATGGAGATTCCCAGAAACCTTAGCACCTGCAGTTGTTTGGTTCCTCTCAAAAAGGAATACATTTTCTTCCCGCAACCCTGTAAAAAAATAACACAGTCAATATTACTTTGGATGTGTTACAAATGGTCAAAATAAGGAAAACAAAGGTCTGTACCAGTTAATGGAACTAAACTTTGTGAATCATAAGGTTTAAGACAGTGACTCTCAACAGGGAACGCCCATGAGAAGCTGGAGGAGAGACAGACGTGTGTACTTTTTGAAAAGCCTGCCCAAGGTGATTCTGATGGACGTGCCCCTTTTTCTGTCTTTCTCACAACCTGAAATTAAGAACCACTGACAGAAAAACATAACATTTAGAGCAAGGGTTGGCAAACATTTTTTGTAAACGGACAGATAGTATATCTTTTAGGCTTTGTGAGCCATATAGTTGTATTGCAACTACTCATCTCTGCCACTGTAACACGAAAGCAGCCATAGACAGTGTGTAAATGAATGGATGTGTCTATGTTCCAATGAAACTTCATGTACAAAAAAAAGGCAGTAGGCCAGATTTGGGGCACAGACCATACAGATTGCTGACCCCTGATACAGACTGATCCAAAATATTTAAAAATAATGTTTTATTATAATATTATTATTTGTATTCACTGTTAGATTATAGGTCATTTGGTCAAAGACTTTTCCCCAAGGACCAGGAATGTTTCCCTAGTCTGCTGCTGAAACATGCTGGTGGGTGGAACTCAACCTGTTCCCTTCCCCCTACCCCCCACATGCACACACACCTGTGTCCACTGCTTATACCAGAAATACACATGGGCTGACTTCCCCCATTACAGCAACTTCTAGTTCTACCAGGTAAGGGTTTGAAGGGTATCTTTAGCTCCTCTACAGGCCGGAGATATCTAATCTAAAAAGATTATTTAAGTTTTTGTTTCTGTCTAGTTTTAAGTACAAAAGGCTAAGGAGTGCCTATGGTAGATATAGAAGAGAATTTTGAAAGAAGAGAGAGGAGGAAAAAACGTAAAAGAAAGAGAAGCCATGACCAAGGAAAATGGGGGGTGGGGTGGGGTGGCACTGGGGAAAGGGGGAAAAGGAGGTAGAAAGTAACTAACAATTGTCATGTCATCTCTCAGGTGACCAAAGCATAGGCTAGCTGCCATGTCTCTAGTGAATGCACAGCACAGAAACAATAATTCATTCTTCTGAAGGGAGGCTGATTTTAAATTAAGGAGAAAACCTAGAAGGAAGTTTACAACTATAACAAATTTCATGAATTTTGAAGATTCTGAGATTTCACTCTACTTGGAAGCTAACGATTAGCCTGCCACAGTTTCATGGATGCTGGCAGAAGACAGAGACAAAGGGTTTTATTACTTATAGCAATAGAAATAGCCAGAGTTGTGTCCATTCCTCGAGTCCCAAGCGCAAGAAATGACAAAGGCCAGATGACACCTGCCCACACCACGGGATGCATTCTGGGAGGGGAATCCCAAGTTTAGCGAACCCTAATCTTTTCTAACGGGCAGTAAGCATACCTATCTTTTGCAATGGAGATATTATCTTTATTATACTATCTTATACTTTATTATACTATATTATACTTTATTATACTATATTATACTTTATTATATCTATATTATACCAGACAGTAAACAAACCTGTTGTGAAGGCGGACACTATCTCTATCTTCAAGGCTGTTTTCTATGCAAACATCCTTGAAAATATAGTCCAGAACAAACGCACCAGTGCCTCTGCTGTCAAGACAGGCAGAAGTGCATAAGACCCAGAGGAAATTATCTCCTAACAAGAACTTGACTTTTCAAAGCCTTTATTTTGAGTTTGAGGTAAAAGTGACTCAGGGCTTACCCTATTAAGGCAGTCACTTGAATAAAAAGAAATTAACTATTTAAATAACCTCCTCCTTGTTTCTTCTCCAGATTCTACAAAGAACACAACTAGATCAAGGAAAGCAAGATGACTGAATCAGTTGTTAATTTATACATTATATTTGAGAGGAGGAATGAATAATACATAATTCCTAGATTTCCAAAGATATTGATCAGTAACTGTACCCTAGTAAGGCATTATCCTCAACAAATAAAAATTAAAAATTATATAAAACTAGCCATAGACAATTTGAATAACTACCTTTTTCTGGTACACCATGTGATGCAAATTAACAGCAAAAGGTCAGCAAATGTTCATCAATTTCACCAAAAGTGAATTAAAATATTTATAACTTAATACTACTTAACATTGGTTTAATAAAATCTATGGCCATCTTACCTATTTAACACACACACAAATACACACACACACACACACACACAGTAGGAAATCAAAATAGACATCACAAAGACAATTTACCAAAGTTCAGATACTTTTCAAAGAGTTCCACTCAGGTAGTCTATCAGAGCCCATTTACTATTACGTTTACACATAATTCTATGCATTTTGGATGTTGAGAAAATTAAATGAACAAACACATTTAAACACTTAGAATAGGATCTAATACATGGTAAGCACTCAGCAGGTGTCAGCTCTTATCCGGTCTGTCAGCCCTCAGAAGATTAGAAAGCTCACATTAAAATAGATGGAAAATCTATGAAAAGCAAGTATTAATGGACAAGTATGAGGTACAGCACTTTTTTTTAAGATTGGAACCTGAGCTAACATCTGTTGCCAATCTTCTTTTTTTTTTTCTTTTTCTCCCCAAAGCCCCCCAGCACATAGTTGCATATTCCAGCTGCAGGTCCTTCTGATTGACAACACTTTTTAAGAGTATGAAAACACCAAAAACACAGTACTGTGTCGCCTCTGAGTGTTGTCGAAACACCCCTTGCCCACAAGGGCCAAGGTGGTTGTGACTGCTTTTCCAGGACAGTGAGGTAACAATCCAAAATGATTATATGACCCTGGGACGTTAGATCACGAGCCTCCTCATTAAGCAGAGAAATATTAAACATAGTTTGAAAAGAGACACATCAAAAATAGTTAAATTGAGAAGGTTTAGCTTCAGACATTTGGAAAATTAATTTATATGGACATATCATTTAACATCATTGCCAAGTAATGTAACACAAGGTCATCATATCTATCTGTAAAGAAATTGATATAAAATGGCTTTGCATTATGTTAGTTGATTCCTTATCTAGGTTTTCAGTAATTATAAACATGTATCTTTAATAAATAAAGAATTAGCATGGGCCTATCAATATTTTGGGAATAATAACTGCAGTAAATTTCAGAATTAAATGTAAATCATTCAAGAAATACATATGCTCATGATTCAACACTGTGAAATGCTATTTGCCAATTATCATTTCATTTTTACATTTTTAGTACTCTTTGGTGCTTAAATTTTACCTTTTTGGTTCTTCCTATTGGTATAAGATCTCCCATCCCTTTAGACTACTTCATTCTAAACTGAAAAACTGCAGGAAAGGTAATATTTCTTTTTTAAATCTGTGAATAAGAGACTGATAACTAAGCTACAGTCTATTGTGTTTCATATTTTCACACTGGAATCACATCTATAAAAAAGGTACAGTAAATTATATCATCTAGGTTGGTGTGGGAATGTAATATATTAGTTAACATTAAATTTTCTAGAGTGGGAGAAGACCTTGGAAGTCAATGAGTTCAACTTTTTATCTTTTAAAAATACGGCTAAAGCCCTTCTAGAGTGACATCAATAAAATTGGCAGAGAACGGACCTCTGAATAATCTCTCCTCCATATAAACAATGAAATACTAGCAAAAATTGTCAGAATCAACTTTCTTAGAACTCTGAAAATTAACCAAAGGCTTGCAGCAACCTGAGGAGAATGTATCCAAGACAGGCACCTGAATTGCAGTAAGAACAGCAAGCTTTGTGGAATTTTAATTTACCCTATTCCCATCCTTTCTCCCCAGCTCTGCAGTCAGCCTGGAAAACCAACAGCGCACAATCATGGTGAAAACCAGCAGCCTGGCTACCAGAGGCAACAGAATAGGGTTGGATCTGCTTCAAAACCCCATTCCCAGAGAATTGTCATTATTTGTCCTATTTGCTGGTTCCCCAGAAGACCTCTTGAAAGGCTGTTTTTATTTGACCTGACTAGAAGCTCAACCACGGAAATAGCATTTTCCCCCTAGCCTGGAGGTGTTTGTCGAAAGCAGTCAGAGGTAACTCTTGAACACTGAGGCTGCCTAAAGTAGTAGATAACAGTGGCACACACTGGGCTAGTCAAAAAGCTTAAAAAGGAGAAGCAGGAGGATGTGAAGTCCATAGTGGGTTAGGCAAAGCTCTAACATATTTGTGGGGATCTAGAAAGTTATATACATAAGTAGGGCGGTGCTCCTGCCCAGGGCTATGCACCTAAGAAAGCTCTCAGATCTCACCTCTGCCTAACCTTGAGGCTCTGCACACCCTTGGCAAAGGCTGGGAGACTTATTGGTTCCAGGCACTTAAGGAAATCTCTGTTCACTCATTAGCTAACTGAGCAGAGACTTTAGTGGCCACATAAACATAAAGAATACAGACTTTACAGAATTAGTTCAGAAAAGTCACTAATGAAAAAACAACAACAAACTGAAGGGAGGGGGGAGATTCTGATTTCCAGAGGTGCCAGTTATATTACTTAAAATGTCCAGTTCCCAACAAAAAAAACTATAAGGTGTGGAAAGAAATGAGAAAGTGTGGCTCAAATACACACCAAAAGAGCCATCAAAGAAAATTCACTTCTAATGAGAGAGACTCCTTGCCTCACCAGACAGCCTTGTCCACACAGCCTTGGAACTTGTCTTCTTAATGAGATGCATTGGTCCTAGTTCTGCTCTCAGACAATCTGTTTTCCATAAGGTAGAGAGTCATACTGGAAGAGTCATTGTTTTCCCTCTAACCATTCTCTTCTCCAGACTAAATATTCCCAATTCCCTTAAGTTTTCCAAATATATACACTTCATCATCCTGATGATCTCTTTCTGAATTGTGCTGATTTTGTCAATGTTTCTTTGAAAATATCACTGATTTTTAACTTTAAAAAACTAGAAAATGCAATAAACTATTAAGACAACCAAGGCTGTTGTGAATAGGTTTGGATCCCATGAAGAAAGTTTTCAGGTCCTCCAGGGAAAAGGACATGGGATTGGATCATATGGCACATAGTCAGGACCTGGCCTCCTTCTGGATCACTGGGCCCTGAAGATTATCTCCATGTCATAGAGGGCAAGGGTGGTTTATTCAAAGAAAAGGTCCTAGGTAGACTCCTCAATTTTTATAACAATATGTCAGTCTTATCACTTCCCCATTTAGTATACAAAGCACATAGATAACCCCTCAAACAAGACAGAATTTTAGTACTTAAGTTTGTCATCGAAATTTGTTAAATTATATTTTTATGCTTCTCTATCAAGAACCTCTCAAAAAGAGGTGTTATCTGCAGATTATTTAAAACAAATGAAATCAACTGACATCTCTAGGTACTTTCAATGTCCAAGCATCAAATCAGACACCAAAATCTGCCACGTTGGAATATATGAGCCTGTGCCCTTGCTATTATTCTCCACTGAGGAGTATTTTAATGACATGGATTGAAGAACACCATAAGAAATTGCTCTATAAAGTTTGTGAAAAATAGTATTGAAGATATTTTCCTAGGTACCTTAGAGTAGTAGATATAAAATCCCACTTGAAACAAATACTTTAGAATTTTGCTCCCTTTGAAACACTAGAATATTTGATGTCCTAACATTAAAGTCATGGAGATGATTATGTCTCCTTTTCACCTGGGCTGTGAGAAAGCTCAGAGGCAAATATGAAACTCGACAACAGCAACCCTGCTTGCCTTCATGTTAAGTATATCTACTTAGCTCTGACTTTCCAATTCTATTTATATTTTATTATTAATTCATTGCATATTTTTGTTGTATGCTGCATTAAATCCTTTATTTAATAAAAACGATACAGGGTGTAACTATATAAATAAAAGCACAAATCCCTCTATACTGTACACAATTTAGTATTTCTCTCAAGACTCAGAAGGCATTGTAGAAACCTGGAGCACATTAGATGTCATGCTGAGCATCAGTGACTTCTTTACACAATTACTTAAAGTTAAGGATTAACTTTCCAAAAGAATATTCCTCTTCTTGAGAAGACAGTCAATATTTTTCCAGATTTCTGTATATAAAATAACCGTTCTCCTCAGCCACTCTCTAAATTCTGCATCAGAACAGCTCCAGGGTTTACAATCCATTCGGCTCATCCTCACTGAAGTAATTCAGTCTGAACACAAGTTGTGAGTTTATTCTGAGCCAGTCAAATAATCATGCATAATGTTTACACTTCTCAGGGTAAACTTGGACACTTTTGTTGAAAAGCAAGACACCAAGTCTAGAGAAGAAAAAAATATAGATGTGTTTCTATATAATCTATTGTCCTATTCATAGACATTTAGTTGCATAAACAAACATTTCTGTTGAGTGAGTCAAAAGAGGAAATAGAAATTTTAGAGTTCAAAACTGCATTCTATTTCACAAAGGGTGTTTTATTCAGAATAGGAAAGAACCGAATTGCATTTATTTGCTTGTCTCAAAATAAAATGCCCTGAGTTGATTTACCTGGAATACATTTTCTTTCTTAAATAAAGCTATGCTAGCCCTACATGAATAACGTCAGATAATTCAAAGGTATGAGTAAGACATATTGGCTGACCTACTTTATTTGCTGCAATATTAAAATTCTGGTCAACTATTAACTGTAAATAACGATACTACCTTTTTATCAGAGAAAAATCATTAATCCCTACATTTCCTGGAATCTATTTGAAGTCATGTCAGGATGGCTCATTTCACTTGAGGAAATTATACACTTGAAATTATTCTCTGATCTATCTTGAAAATGAGTTTCTAAAATTGGAAGAACCCCCATGGCTTTTCAGTACTCAATATTCACAGGCCACATCAAAAAATTAGGCAGACTTTGAACGTGCTCATGAAGATAAAGTATAAATAAAATCTAGGTGCCAATACACGCCAGTATTGATATTTTTGTAATCGATCTTTGGTAATAAACATGACTCCCCACTTTTAAATGACTGTTAATTATCAGGTTCAAATATATAATCTTCAGCCTACTTCTTTTACAGGTGAAAAATTGAATGACAGCAGTTCATGAGTTCAAGAGCTTTAAGTGGG
Source organism: Equus przewalskii (assembly GCF_037783145.1). Taxonomy (NCBI): domain Eukaryota; kingdom Metazoa; phylum Chordata; class Mammalia; order Perissodactyla; family Equidae; genus Equus; species Equus przewalskii. Next base: position 77,281,696 of record NC_091834.1, read on the forward strand.
TTAGATGAAAAGTTCTCCACTGATAATCATAAGCTCTGCAGGGAAATAAATGCCTCCTTAAAAAAAATTAAACAGCAAGTAATAAAATTCACCACAGGACTTTCTGTTCTCTGAAGAGTAAGGTTAACCAAACCCCTGCTGAGGAAACCCAGCAGAAAAAGTCTGCTAATTTCTTAAGAATGGCAGGCCCTCATATCTCAGGTGATCCTCAGAATATCCCCATTAGGCAGGCAGAGTCATCAAGTTTAAAAGACTACATTTACTGAACATTTTTCATTCTTACCAAAAAAATGCAGTTATAAAGATACTACAGTCAGGAAACCCAGAAGGTGCCGCTCTCCCTAGGGAGGCCCGTTCCAGCAGCCGGCCTTCCCTGCCTGACGGAGCAGAACATTGACAAACTGCTCATTCAATCGCTGTCTCTCATCGGGCCCTTCTGTCCACCTAAATGTTCATCTCTATGAAATGGGAAGGTGTTAAAACAAGCAAAGTGGGAAACCACACGAAGTCCCCGCAAACCTTGCCCTGAAAATCTACCTTCAGCCAGCACAAATATATGCAACCAGAAAATGCACTTTCCTGTTGTTACTAGAAAAACTAGAGGTGATGTGGCTAGTTAAAAATCTAATTATAAATCGCTAATTTCTCTATTTACTGTAATAGCTATGCTAATGAATTATTGTTATTATTGCCATAGCTACCATCATGCAATGAAGATTTGTGTTTATGTCCCAAGTGGGTTGCTACAGGTTTCTCAGTAAGTAGCTCAATTTATCTCGGTAATACCATAATGAGGTAGATACTATTATTATCTCATTTAATAGATAAGGAAATTGAAGTTTAGAAGTGAAAAAAATCTACAAACACTCAGCTTGCTCCTCACCACATATTCCACATCTCAAAATTTTAGTATCTAAAAGTATGGGTTTTGGAATCAAAGAGAGCTGAGTTCAGTCACTGGCTAGCTCTGTGAAACTGGGCCCCATTGCTTAGCCTCTTTGTGCCTTGCTCTTCCCATCTGTAAAATGGAGATAAGAATCCTGTACCTTCATAGAAATGTCTTAGGGCTTACATGAGGGAATGCATGTAAAACACCTGCTGAGAGAGCTGTGTAAATGTGTATCCTATGTGAAAAATCTAATGTGTACTTTTCAGTCCCTAATTTACTTTAACTCTCAGTTATTACTGCTGGTAAACACTGCAAACAGCACTGTTCTAAGGGTTTCAACTATGCTAATTCACTCTCCAAACAACCCTGAGATGGGTACTCTGGTTATCCTCATTTTAAAGGTAAGAAAAATGAAGCACAGAGAGGTTAAAAATTTGCTCCTGCTCACACAGCTAGTAAGGAGCAGAGTGAAGATTTAACCCAAAGAGTCTGGCTTCAGAGCCTAGCCTTAACCTCTGAACCATGCTTCCTCACTAAGAAAAACTCACTTCGAAAAACCTCTCCTTTCTTGACTTCCAAGACACTGCTTTCCATTTCTTCTCTGCCTTCAATAGGTGTCTCCTCCTCTGCCCTTAAGTGTTGCCATTCCCTTCTGTCCTCCACATACACTACCCCATCTCTTTGTGTGGGCTTACCTCCTCCCACGCATTCAGTGCCTCACAGACACTGAGAACACCTGTAAACTGTTAGTCCCCACACCTGCCCCTTCTGTTCTCCACTTCTTCATTGTAATTAACGTCTTCTATGGGAACACAGCCTCCTAGCCAGAGACCACATTTCCCAGCCTCCCTTGCGGCTTAGCACAGCCATGTAAGCCCACGCCAAAGGAATATGAGCAGAAGTGGCGAGTATAGAGCTTAACCCACTGGATGTTCTCCCTCCCACTTCCTCCTCCCCACTGACTGGAACTGGAGAAAAACAAGGGCAACTCTAGAAGACAGGTATTAAAAGAGATGAAGTTGTCTCACCATGCTGGGCTCCTGGATGAACCCGTGCAGCAGAGCTGCCTGGCAGCCTGGACCACCTCAGTGGTGGAGATGAAAGAAACAGACTCCCACCTTATTCAAGCCATTGTATCTGGAGTTAGCTCTTCCCCTAGTTAGTACACACAAAATTCATATCTCTGGCTGAGTTCTGCCCCCTGATCTTCATATTCCTACTGGGTTTCTGCACATGGAGTACCTGACAGGAACCTGAAACCCAGCATTTCCAAAATGGAACTCATCAAGCCCAACCACTCCCCTCAATCAATGGCGTCTTCATCCATCCAAGGGCCAAGTCCAACGTCCTTGTCGCTTCCCTATCACTCATTCCCCATAGCCAATCCATCGTGCTGTTCATTCTCCCTCAATACCCTTCACAGGCATCCTCTCCTCTCCATCTTCACCAGCACAACCTGAATTCCAGCCTTACAAATCACTCACGTGAATTACCTGCAACAATTTCCTACCTGATTTCCCTGCCTTAAGAGCCAACCCTCACCTCAAATCATTCTCCACAAGGCCGACATAATGTATTGAGGCACATATCTAAAATTGTTCCTTTGTGAGGTACTTTCTTAGGTCCAAATATTCCAATGGCTTTCATATCAGTAAATTCTAAAGGCAAAATGTGCAAGTCTCCACTCATTAAGCACAAGAGGAAAAATCGTTTGAAAAGTAAATAGGTAACAGGAACCTCACAACTGAACTGTGTCAGAAAGAGAGTGAAAGAAAAGAAGAACGCATTTGTATACCTGAAGTAAAACTGACCGAATAGTTCAAGTTCCGATTAGATCAAGCAAAGCCCGAAGATAAAAAGCCCCACCAAGCCCAAACTGGTCCTACCAGGTTTTGAATGATAAAACAGATATCACCCCAAGTCAGAGTCAACCCGATCCCTGCCGGCAGTTGCTGAGGAGATAATGAAGTCAGCAGAGAGCCAGGAGGGAGTGTCTATGACTTTATAGAAAAGAACCCTGAGAATGGAACTTCTTGGGGGATATTCCATCTAAATAACCATGGAGCTTGAAAGCTGTCTGCCGTTTACTATCTGGGCAAGACATCCTATGTGTGTTTATCTGAGAATGGAGCTTCATTAATAATAAATCAGAGTCCCACAACTCCTCCATCCTCAGCCTTCCTTTCATAATACAGTAGTCCCCCCTTTTCCGTGGGGGATACATTCCAAGACTCCCAGTGGATGCCTGAAGCCGCAGATAGTACCAAACTCTTCATACACTATACAAACATACCTATGATAAAGGCTAGTTTATAAATTAGGCACAGTAAGAAATTAACAACAGTAACTGATAATGGATAGACCAATTATAATTATATCATAACAAGATACTGATAACCAAGATGGCTCCTAAGTGACTAACGGGCGGGCAGCAATATACTACATGGATACCCTAGGCAAAGCGATGATTCACCACCCGGGTGGGATGGAGCGGGAGATTTCATCACACTACTCAAAAGGGTACATAATTTAAAACTTATGAATTGTTTATTTCTGGAATTTTCTATTTAATATTTTTTGGACTGAGGTTGACCGTGGGTAACTGAAACTGTGAAAAGCAAAACCATGGATAAGGAGGGCCTACTGTAACACTTCAAATTTGTGAACACGTTTGCCTTTTTATTTGGCAACTATTGGCAGACTTCAGTATAAAATGCATGTGTTAGCAGGACAGACAGGGATCTTCAACATCCAACACCTGCTCGGTCCAGCCCCTCAACATGGTCCTCCTCACACCCCATGTTCCAGCTGCGCTGTCTTGCTTCTGACTTAACTTTGCACTATTACATCTTTGCTTGGAATGCCCGTTTTTGGCCCCATGCCACCCAAATATTTTCTGCACCTGGCTAACACCTGTTTCTCTTTTAAGATTGGAAGCCTAATAAATACTACCGCCTCCATGCGCTCCCATGGCATGCCTCAAACATAAACACAACGACAATTAAGGACTGCCAATTCAAGGTCATCTAATCTCCACCTTTTATTCTAGCCACTGATGTGAGGATCGTTTCTACGCAGACCTGACTAACTTTACATTAGCACCAACCGGCCAGTAGCTGGCCAGGGGCCTAAGCTGTTACCTCTTGCTTCCTCCCTTGGACTTCTCTTTCACCACTTGCCCCTAATTTTGTTTGTTTCCAATATAGCAATTTACTTGGTCCTAAGAAGAATCCCACTAGTAACTTCAGAGTAGGATTACTTGGGAGAAAAATAACCAATCCCACGACTACGTAGAGCTTGCCAGAAGGCCACACTCCATTACCTACCACGTCCTTTTGTATCCACAACACTCTGTCGTGTCTCTACTTCTGGCTCAGAAGTGCTGAGGAAATATTTATGCATTTAGGATGTTGTGTGTGAAAATTACAAAATAAAAGTTCTTTCTATTAGTCAAAACAGACATATAATATTGACTCACCTTTCTACTTGGTCAAAGACATTAACTGGAGAAGAGTGTTAACAAAATATGTTGAGGGCTGAAATACTGCCCATAAAAAAAAAAAAAACTGGACACAGATTATAATACAAACACCATTTTTCAAGGACAGCAGAGTCCAAAGGACATGTGTAGGGACAGGACCTCCATTCAGGGCGAGGGCTGAGAGCGTGAATTCACGACTCTCAGCTCACAGAGCAGATAACACACAACTGAGAGAATAAAAACCTCAAACAACCCATCTCACTTGCTTCACCAGGAGCTGCCCCCGCCTCCAACCTGGGGGAGCACCCCTACATGTCCATTTACCTTCTGCAAGCGCCAGAGACCTATACTTACTTGTCATCGTCTGGGTTCTTTGTCCTGCAAGGCAAGACTCAGAGAGAAAGATCACATCCCTTCACACCCACACCCCTGCCCTTCCCCATCTCCGTGTTTGTAGACGCTTTCTGTTACTTGGAGAAGAAATAAACACTCATCTAAAGAGGCAGGAATGGTTTGGGGCAAAATTATTTGTCACAAAGAAAATTATTACAAATATTTTATATTTAAACCCAACACCACATGAACATATAAAAGCTAAGGTCTAAAGGAAAAATATCCCAAAGACACACAGCTGTGTGGAACCCATCTCTCTGTCCAGCCCTTACATAAATCTCTGTGAACACTGTTTTTCTGATGAAGCAGTAAATACCTTTTAACAGCGGTCTTTCTCCTAACTACAAAACAAAGAAATGTGTCTTCAGGGGTACATTTGACTTGACTCTCTGTCCTCCTTTGCTTTATATTTTGAGCTGGTCCACTTGAAGCAGGGCCTGTTGTGGGCCTGTTTACTTCCATTTACTTTCCTTGAGGTGGCATACAGAGAGGGCAAACGGCCTTTCAGTCTCTTTGAGGAGAGGTTCATGCTTCATTTCTTATCTGAGATAGAAACCACTGCAGCTATTCTCTAAAAGCATGGTTCTACACACTTTTAAGGATGGAACCCCAAGAAAAGTTTAGGCAAACTATGGATCCTAGTCACCGAAAAAATGCGTACAAAATATCAAAAACAATTTCAGCCGTATCACTCCTCCCCTGTAGCCCACCCAAGAAGAGAACAAGTCCATGGGCAGGAGGTTGGGAGTCCTTGCACTACAAAGACTTTTTCTCTGCCAGCTTTCCTTTCTTTTTTTGGAGGAAGATTAGCCCTGAGCTAACATCTGTTGCAACCCTCCAATCCTCCTCTTTTTTTGCCGAGGAAGACTGGCCCTGAGATAACATCCGTGCCCATCTTCCTCCATTTTATATGTGGGGACCTGCCACAGCACGGCCTGACAAGTGGTGCATAGGTCCACACCCGGGATCCAAACCGGCAAACCTCGGGCTGCCAAAGCAGAATGTGTGAACTTAACTGCTGTGCCACCATGCTGGCCCCTCTGCCAGCTTTCCTTCTGCTTTTTTCTCTCTGTTTTTCTTCTCCAGATCAAGTGTAGACACAGAACTTTAGTAACTAATATGGGGGGAAACCCAGCAGGTGAGAGAAGGAGGAGATGCACCCTAGTCCTATATTTCACCAACTGATGTTTTGCTGAGGCCAAGTCTCACACCTAGGATTTACACAGCGTGCTTACACAAACAATCCCAAAGAACAGGGAGGTAAGCAGTCAGTAATCATTGGTCCAGGCCACCTGCAGGTGGGCCTTTGCATTTGTAGCTCCTCGGCCAAAAAAGCCCTCTTCAACAGATCTTCACATGGCTGGATTGATCTCAGTCCAGATGTCACCTTCTAAGTGACTCTACTCCTAACCATCCTATCTTAAGTAGATCCTTGACCAATAAAGCCATTTTCCAGTATATTACCTATTCAGAGTCTTTAAAGTGCTTACCATCACCTGAAATTATTTTTTATTGCTGTTTTTCCCTTGTTAAACGTCTATATCCCTAACTAGAGTATAAGTTACACAAGAGGAGATATTTTTCTTTGTAACATTCTCCACGATATCCTCAGCATTTACAACAGCACCCAGAACCCAGTAGGGACTCATAGAATGTTTTGAATGAATGAATGTGATGGAACCAAATTGACGATCAGAGATATTTTCATCTGTGATTTAATCAGAGATATTTTCATCTGTGACTTTTTTTTAAAGATTTTATTTTTTTTCCTTTTTCTCCCCAAAGCCCCCTGGAACATAGTTGTATATTCTTCGTTGTGGGTCCTTCTAGTTGTGGCATGTGGGACGCTGCCTCAGCGTGGTTTGATGAGCAGTGCCGTATCTGCGCCCAGGATTCGAAACAACGAAACACTGGGCCGCCTGCAGCGGAGCGCGGGAACTTAACCACTCGGCCATGGGGCCAGCCCCAATTCATCTGTGACTTTTAAATCCATACTTTTATACAAGTGTGTAGCTCACTATGTATATTTGAGGAGTTGTGTGCCAAATCCAACAATACCTCTGATGGGAATGTTTCTAAAATGTGCAATTGTTGCTATATTTCTCTTCAGCATTTTTCACAGGTTTCAAATGCATCATAAAATATTATTGGGTCAGGGATCATGCAGGCCACCAGATGGTTGAGAATGATTTATTTCCTTGATTTCAGACTACTGAAGAAAGACTGCAGGAAGAAAGTCAGTTCTTATCTCTGAGCTTACAGAATATGAAAGATAAAAGGGACCTTGAAGATCATCTAGTCCAGATTCACTCAATTTAAAAACCCATTCTGCCCACCAATGACATAGTTATCCGACCTTGACTTTAATATTTTTAGTGATGAAACACATATTTTACAAGAGAGCCTGTATCATAATTGGACGGATTTTGATGAGCAAGGTCTTCCTTCTATTGATTCAAAATTTTCTTCCTGTAACTTCTGGCCCTTGGAGCAACAATGAGTAAGTCCAGTTCCTGTTCTCAGCGATGAACTTTGAAATATTTGAAGTCATCTAAAATATCTCCCCTTGGTAACTGCTACATGAGAATAAATATCCCAAATACCTCCAGTCGCCCCTCACTTGTTCCTCCTTCTAGATCCCTTATCTTCCAGGTGGGTGATCCCTGGGCACACTGCTGTTAGGAAACATATGCTCTGCAGGGCAGAGTGGAATTAAATCTTATTTTTAATGATGGATTTAATTGTACTTGTGCCATAAACTACTAAGTGATCCACTTTTGTAAGTCAACTATGCGTATAATTATGCACTATATCATTACCAGTATCAGCATCTGTTATTAACAGTAAAATGCAAAAGCAGATTACTCTGATATAAAGAACCTGCATTTCTGCTGGAAGTCTGTCTAAAGAACGGCTCATAATTGACAATGCCAGCTTGCTATACAAAGTCTTTTGATGAAAATATGAAAAAACTTTAAAAATAATCTGGGCCATCAATTTGCACATGCATAATAGTGTGGCTTCCTTCGATCTTAAAATTCATGGGACAAGCAATTATAGACATCCTGAAAGTAAAGCATCCCATTATAAATACTACTAGAGGACATAATCTAAGACAAACTAGTAAAAATGAATTGTATTTTTACAACAAGAAATTTTATTAAATGTTTAATTGAATGCTTTTCAACTAAATAAAGTTGAAGTGAATTTGTCCATATTCAGACTTCGTGGAAAGATCTAGTAAATTGACTCATGTCTTGCCATTCTCATGATCAATATTGGTTAGAATGCTGTTATTAATATTAATCACCAAAGAAGGTAAAAATTATTATACATGGTGTGTAGCCCAATAATTTCCCATATTGACTTGCCACTCTTAACTAACAAATGGATTAAGTTCACACTAGGAAAGTTGATAGGTTTCAATTCACTTGTCTACACTTTATATTATAATCATCTGTTTTTTTAAGACCTAGTGGTGAGTTAGAATGTATATGAATATCCACAATTATGTCTGCATTTAATATTATCTTAGAAATATTATGCACTGTTTTCTATTTTATGGAATGAACAGGACTTTGTTGAACTTGTTAGTTGACCAGCCCTGCTGCAGACATCAGCCAATATTCAGCTTTCACCCAGAAACAAAGATGTAGCATGATCACTGAGAAACTCAGACACCTTGACCCAATAAGTCTTTGTTCAATAGACAATACCTTGGATATTCCTTTTCATTCAAAGCCAGAATCTTATTAATCATATGCTTAAAATGTTATCATCCAAACACAATGCTTCTCAGTACTGTGAGGCACAACTACAAGTATTTTGATTCTTTTTTAAAATAAACAACCTGAGTTATTCAATTGTGTCAACAATACTTGTAATGAGTCAAACTGTGTCCCCTCAAATGCATACGCTGAGGTCCTAATCCCCAGGACCTCAAAATGTGGTCTTATTTGGAAACAGAGTTGTGGCAGACCTAATTCATTAAGAAGAGGTTGTACTGTAGAAGGCTGGGTACATCGTGCAACATGACCAGTGTTCTTACGAAAAGGGGAAATTGGGAGATAGATGGAAGCAGACAGAATGCCACGTGAAAACGAAGGCAGAGGTCGGGGTGAGGCTTCTACAAGCCAATGAGCACCGATGACTGCCAGCAACCACGAGAAGCTGTGGGAGAGCATAGAACAGATTCTCCCATACACCTCTCAGAAGGAACCAACCTTGATCTCAGATCCACAGCTTCAGAACTGTGAGACAATAATTATCTGTCGTTTAAGCCACCTACTTTGTGGTAGTTTCTTACAGCAGCCCTAGGAAACTAATACAATACTTTATCTCTTAAAAAAGACTTGCCACTCTTCTTTGTGGCAGGCCTTCAGAGCCCAAAGTGCTTTATTTCGGATATCCTTAAATGTGACATAGTCTTGTCCTCTGAGATGAATTTTTCTTTTTCATGTGTGAGGAAGATTGGCCCTGAGCTAACATCTGTTGCCAGTCTTCCTCTTTTTGCTTGAGGAAGCTTGTCAAAGAGCTAACATCTGTGGCAATCCTCTTCTATTTTATGTGGAATGCTGCCACAGCATGGGTTGATGAGCAGTGCTAGGTCCACACCCAGGATCCAAACCTGCAAACCCCAGGCCGCCAAAGGGGAGCATGCGAACTTAACCACTACACCACCAGGCTAGACACTGAGATGAATTTTTTTAACAGCCAAAACGTCACTCAGATCTAAGACGTGAATACAATGAATCATTTGTGTAGGTAATCCAGCATCTTTTTCAAATTAGTTAATTTACATTATAAATTAATAAAACTGATTTTTGTGCACCTCTATAACTGATTTTGGCAGACAGCCTAAAAGATGTTTTCAAAAAGAATAGCATTTCTAGAGAAAGATGTATGAGCTCCTAATGGAACCATCTTGAAATTTATATCTTGAAATATATAAAAATGCATGTTTTCTCGATGTGTTTTGTTTCCAAGTGTCTTTCTTTATGGCCATACTATATATGTGTATGTGTGTGTATGTTATATTATGAATAGCGTAAGTTGTTACTTTATGTTAAGCCAGAGGTTTGCAACAGCACTTTATGGTACCCGAGTACTTGACGGGGGATGTATTTGGGAAATGATCCCAGGCCCTCAGCCTGAGCAGCTTCCCTTCCATCTGATTTACATCTTGAGCTTCCATTCTAGATTAAGACTTCCTGTAATGATGGAAATGTCTTATGTCTGCGTTGTCCAATACGGGAGCTCTTAGTTCCAAGCGGCTGTTGAGCATTTAAAAAATGGCTGGTGCAACTGAGGAAATGAAATTTTTATTTTATTTAATTTTAATTTAAATAGCCACATGCTGCTATTGGCTATTGTACTGGATGATGTCGTTCTAGATTTTAATTTGAAAATAGGATTCCACTGCTAACAAAGTTTGAAAATCAGTACTAACAATGAAGCAAGAGGAAAACTTCTGCTAACAAAGGAGTAACATGATTCTGATAAATTCTCCCGGAAAACACAAAGGCGCAACTTTCTTGGGCACATGAGGATTGATTTGAATTCCAGTGAGCACCTAACTTCATGAAATCAGCTAACTAAAACTAACATCACTGATCATTAGCCAGCAGGGGGAACTGAAGAGTAGAGGACAGCATTTTCTCTGAAGAGTGGGATTTTCTTTTTTTCCTATACATATTTTACTCTATCTGGAGGCCCTGAAATAACACATTCTGCTCAGGAACTCCCAACCTTGTCTTCCCAAATATCCAGAGTTAGGTATACATTCCACACGTGTCCGTTTTTAAAGGATTCCTTGGATGTGGCAACACCTTGGTTCTAGATAATACAGTTTAAATTTAAAATCCAATTAATTCTAAAACCTAGTCTTTCTCAATTTCCTTTGTCAAAATTTGATTAAGGTTCAGATTATTATATTTATTTTTAGCTTAACCTATTTCTTCATATATCAGAGGAAAATTTTAAGGGTCTTTATATTTAGACAGAAGAGGAAAATTTCATCAGCATGTTGTTGATTCTTTACTTAAAAGTCATTATAACAAAACTTTTATCCATGATAAGTTAGCCACATATGGCCTTACCTCTTGATAAAGGTCACTGAGATCTTCCTGGTGGGCCTGTTTGGAACATCCTGGGAATTCCCTGACACAGCAGGAATCTGGGGGCCAGTCCATCTCTGTCATTTCCAACCAGTCAGTGAAATATACCACTCCACAGCACTTAAACTGCAAAAGAACGACTCATCAGGCTCAGAAACTACAAAAATATTTTCTTAACTTACAGGAGATTAAACGTTAGATTTCTTAAATTTTTGTACCCAGAGCTAAACTCACTTCTGTCATCACCTAATGATATATGTACATTCTATGTTGATGACAGAAATGTAGTAAAGGACTCCATAATGGAACAATTCTGAATAAAAATGTCCATAACACATAAAAACAGATCAGGCATGACTGGGTCCCACTCTCCAGCCGTAAGATCCTCTACAAGTGATCATATGGCAGCAGGATTAGTAAACAAACTCACAAAACAAACAAATGAAATCTTATATTTATCATTAAAGCTTTAGTCACTAAAGAAGAGTTGATCAACCTATTTGTATATTGCCTAGTTACCAATTAACTGCTTAACAAATTCAAATTATAAAAGTTTCCATAATCGCTATAGAAAGATTTGTTCACCAAAAGCCAACATCACAAAGATTACTCAACTTGAACCCATTAACCAGTAAGTTTCCAAAAATGTTTGAAATATAAACATAGGTTTGCCAACAAATTTTTATTCAACTGAGTGAAAGTCTTGAAATAAACTATCACATTCTATCACCATAATCTCAGAAGAAAGGATGTGCCTTTAACTTGAATAAAGTTGGATTTAAAAAAAAACAATATGGCTTTTTTTTCTTTTTTGTCTTATTTCAACAAGGATTAGCAAAAACTTTCTCTGGACAGGTTTAGAAACACTGCTTAAGGACATATGCAGACTAGATTCAGAAAATTAATCATGAAAATTTTCTACCCTTGGGGAGAAGGCAGTTACTCTCCCATACAGTCAAAAACAAGGACTATGGGGAGTCACTGAGCAGAACTTGGCTAAGAATGCCTGGCTCTGCAAATTATGTACCCAACAGATCAACCTGTGTCCAGATAAACACTGTATCATAAAATACCACAACCTACCATTTAAAAATTCAACTAAAATCAGCTTTGAAGAGTACTGAACTTCTCATGTAGAGTAAAACAAGGAAAATACTAAAAACAATTTTATATTTTTTCATTTGCTTAAATATCTAACTTCAAAAGAGAAAAAAGTCATCTTAAGGGTACTATAAAAGACAAGTTATTGATGTCATGAGTAATACTAAAATTTCCTGAAAAACTTTTTTTATATTTTTAGTATTTGCCTTTTATAAACTTGTTCTAAAAGCCATGAATATACCATAAACAATTAATTATAGATTAATTACAATTAATTAATTAATTACAATTAAATACCATCACAATTAAGTCAGATAATTTGACATCATGTTTTCCATGTCATTGAATATTCATAAAAAACATACGTAGTAAAAAAGACTCTACTTTCTAAAAATCATGAACTACTACATTTCCAAGTCCATCTTTTTAAATCCTCGTACTCAGGGAAAACCTCCTTCTCTCATTTCCTAATGACATGTGTTTTTCTATGTTGATGACAGAAAGACAGTTCTTGGAACACTCTTACCCCATCCACAATAGAGCATCCCATTTATCCGGCCTTGTCAGGAAATGGGGTGCTTCACAGAAATGACTTTTCCAAATAACTTAAGCATATCATGTTCAGTGCCAAACATTTTTTTATTTTAATAAGTCTCTGAGATATTTTCTCTTTTCACATAGTTGTTTTTCTTCGTCAACAGAAGATACCAAGTTGGTTCTGAAATTCTTCCTGAAAACTCCCTTAAGCAAACTCATTCTTACGCCACACCTCACCGTGGTCTACATCTCTTTGTAGTTTCCCTGCCGCCTTTAAAATTGCCTTGTGAGATGGGGCCACTCTTGCTAACACTGTGGCAAACTAGAAATACCACCGCCATTTTACACATGAAGAAACTGAGGCTCTGATGGGTCAAGTAACTTGCCAAGATCACAGGCCAGTGCACGGCAGAGCATATGGTACTCCAGCCACTATGTTAAAATAAATAAATAAATAAATTTTTTCAAGTCAGTTTTTTTTAAAGGTATTAAATAAACATCACTAGGGCTCAAGCGAGAGTCCACTAAAGTGAGGTACACGTAGAGAACTGCACTGAACGGGCAGCCAGGAAAATTGGGGCCAGACAAGGTCACTTTCAGCTCTACCATTGATTTTGAGAGAGGGGTGTTATAGGCTAAATTGTGTCACCCCCCACCCCTAAAATTCATGTTGAAGTTCTAACCCCTAGAATGTGACCATATTTGCAGATAGGGTCTTTACAGAGGTAAATAGATTAAAATAAGTTCATAAGAGTCCTTATTTTATGCCACATACAGCCTAATGCCGTATAACTGATGTCATAAGAAGAGGAAATTTAAACACAGACACAAACAAAGGGAAGATGACGTGACAACACAGAGAAGACGGCCATTCACAAGCCCATGACAGAGGCCTCAGAAGAAAGCAACCCTGCTGGCATCTTGATCTTAGATTTCCAGCCTCCAGAACTGTGAGACAATAAATTTCTGTTGTTTAAGGCACCCAGGCCATGGTATTTTATTATGCACGCAACCCTAGCAAACTAATAAAAGGGGTTTTTAAAAACTCTTTCAGGTCCCCAGAGGTCTCCACCACCTCCTTTTGGGGGAAATAGGCCTATGATATGGAGGACAGAACTTACTGTGCAATCTACAAATGCATGTGCCATTATTTGCAATGCTTGTACATAGTCTAGGTGGAGCCCCTCTTGGACCATTAGAAAACAACTCACTTTGTTTTTTAGCCTGGATTATCATGGTCTACATCACAAATCCCAGAAAATAAAGAGCTCTGGGCAGCTTCTCCCCGGGACAGTAGCTGAACACAGCTTTTATAAATTCCCTAATGCTTCACTTATTTTCCCTTCATGTTGTTTTTAGTACAAATGAACAGTAAACAAACAAAGTCAGGAAGCATTTCAATAAACAGGAAATCTGTGTTACAATGATAATTTTCACCATCCCAACAACTGTAACAAAAAGAACCAGATTTGGAGATTATCCTGGACTTGAACCGTTGCCCATTTGTATCCAAGGCAAACTAACTGAGCACAGAGCTGGATATTGATGGTGTAAGACACTGATCCTCACATGCTTTGTGGCCCAGCTCTAAATGAAATTAAAGGAAATGGATACCCTTGGTCATATGGGGATGTAACCCCAATCACATGTAAACTGCTTGAGAGAAGAGCTTGGTTTGAAGCAAGATCAATGGTTAACCTCCAGTAACCAGATTTTAAATATCTAAAGATAATCGCTGTTTGAGAAGATGATTGGATATCGTGCTATATTGAAGTTAGGTAAGAAAAGCTAAAAGCACTTCTATTTTGTAACATTATTGTTAATAAGCAGAAGCTAAATGAGACCAAACTTATGATCCCATTTAATCTTCTCAACAACCTGATGACCTAAGTACTTTTATTATTCCCATTTTACAGGTGAGGAGACTGAGGCTTAAGGAAATTAAATAAATTATAGCAGCTCATGTAATATTAAGCAGCAGAGCCAGAATTTGAACCAAGGTCTTTCTGCCTAGAAAGCTCATGCTTTTAATGATAGATTGACTCTTAATTTCCAAATGAGAACCATTATTTTAACATTTTAACTGATGCTTAAAATACAGATAGCTCTAAAAGTCATGAAAAATTATCTATTCAAATAGAACTTCGATATTTATCAAGGAATTCTCATAAAAGGGAAACTTCACAGTAGCTTAGCTAAATGGCTTTTAAGAAATTTTAAAACATATGTGAATCGTGAAATGAAGGGGAAATGGTAGACATGGGAAGAAAAGCAGGACACGGAGTGACTTAAGGCAATTCTCAATAAACAATTACACCAGTGGTAACTGAATCATAAGCTTAACTTTCAGCACAGAGAAGATGACCAAAGCCAAAACTTTGAACACTTGTTTTGAAAGTGTGCCATTTATTCCATACCCTCTTTCTCAGAAAATGCAGCACTTACTTCTCTCTGAAAAAAATTCCAAGCATGAGTAAGCCACCGGTACCTAGGTAAGCCATAGTTTGTCATTCTGGCTTTCAAAGTGACCATGTCTGACCACTGTACTGGAACCTGGAGATAAAAAATAAAGTATCAACAGCTGGAATACACAAACACACACAGTCAGACACAAATACGTTCACATGTTCACAAACACAATCACTCATAGACCCATACACATACTCACACAGACTCGGAATGTATTGCAATCGACAAATACTATTTTAAATTTATATTTGTGGCCTAAATTAAGCTCAAGGTTACTAAACACTTAATGAACAATCTCTATGTGTATATTTTCATACTAAATGAGGGGGTACTTCATATCAAGCAAAAAATGCAAAATCATTTAATGTCAATATCAGGCTCAAAAAAATCACAAAACAAGTGGTTTACGTCTCTCTCTCTCTCTCGCTCGCTCGCTCTCTCTCTCTCTCTTAGATACACCTGAACTGCTCTTCGTACCAAATGATCCTGCAGAGAAATGCCCCTTGATTTGATGTCATAATGCTATGAAGTTGTTCTTTGAAGTGACTGCAGATTATGGTACTAAAATAAAGGGAAAAGAATTAAGAAGGGAAAGAGTTCAGCTCAAATCAAGCCTCACTCTAGAACAAATTTGTAAATACCTTTTCAAAATTGGATTTTGGAGACATGCTAGAATTTTAGAGAGAATAGTTCTCTAATAAAAGCGTTTTTTCTGCTTCTATTCTCAAGTCACCTAGCATCATCTCCCTTAATGAACAGTTTAGTCATGACAGCGCCTCAGGTACACAACGCAACGGTTGGCCAGAAATCCTGTCAGCATTATCACGCGGTGTTTTATCTACAGTGCCACGGGAGAACTTGAGGCATACAAATCCTAGTCCCACCACTTATGTGGTATTACCTTTGGAATACGTAAGTGGGAAACTGGACAGACATCCACATTTGATCTATGAAGTAACACAGACCAGACTCAGTTGAGCAAGCTTGATGCTGACTCAAGATTAGAATTATTTTGAAATCTTATTTATTTATTTTTTTGTGTGAGAAAGACTGGCCCTGAGCTAACATCTGTTGCCAATCTTCCTCTATTTTATGTGGGATCCTGCCACCGCATGGTTTGATGAGCAGTGCTAGGTCTGTGCCCAGGATCCGAACCTGCGAATGCCAGGCTGCCGAAGCAGAGCATGTGAACTTAACCACAATATTGCCAGGCTGGCCCCTGAAATCTTATTTTTAGAACTAGTAATAGCAATAGAAGTAGTTTAAAAGTTCCTGACCACAGAAATTCTTCATTTTTTTCCTTTGTTAATTTTCTTTTTTGTTACTTGGAAATGCACAATATAAAAGAAAGCACCCCAACACTTGGGCACACAACTTTTTTTCCAAATAATGAGCTGATTGGGTATAGTTTGTGTTCATATGATTTCAACAAAGTTCAGGGAACTAATTGAAGTTCAAGCTACTCACCATAAATTATTAGCTCATACCCTTTTGAGCATAAAATAAATGGAAGTGAAATAAATTCTCTAGAAATATATAGTCTGAAACAATATTATTGACAGATTGCATCTAGAGAAGGACTAACAAATAGGAGGTGAACATGTATAAACAACAGAAACAGCAAAGAAATAGACTGTCAGTGTCAAATCTCTTGATTTGGTTATTAGAACAGTCTTATTTTTAATTTTATTTTCCAAAATAAACAAAAATTGTTTCTCCCTTATGGCCACAATCAATGTGAGACCAAATATGGCAAGAAATAGAGGAGATCACTGAGGTTCTGGCACAAAATACTGCGATCTGGCGATAAAGAAAAACACACATTTACTGGCTCCTTGCATGGAACAGCTAAGAGCACAAAGCCCATTCTATGTGAAGGCCGGGGTCTGCAAAATTTGGCAGATAATAAACTTTAATGGCACTTTTCATTCACACTGCTATTAGTGCAAGAGCAATAAAAAAACTTCTGACAAACTTTTTTTCTAAAGGACTACTTTCCGCATTTCACTTTTAAACAGTCCTTGTTCTATCCTGGCGACTTAATGGAGAAGATTTACACAAGCAAAACAGTGATGTCTGCCCTCAACTGAAATGTCAGTGTGCACCCATCTAGTACCACTGGGATACTAAGAAGATATTTGCAGTTCACACCTTAACAGAACAGAAGAAAGTGTCTAAACAAGTATAAATTCCATTCCATTTGCTCAAGTTTCTTCCAATTATATTAGAATCCACGCATTCCCTTTCAAATACCTTAAGTTAATTCATTTTGAACTTGCTATAACCTAGGAGATTTATCAAATATTGGTATGACAGAGCACTATACAAACCATTGAAAAAATCTACAGAGGGGCTGGCCCCATGGCCTGGTGGTTAAGTTCAGCATGCTCCACTCTAGTGGCCCGGGTTCGGTTCCCAGTGCAGACCTATACCACTCATCAGCAGCCACCCTGTGGTGGTGACCCACATACAAAACAGAGCAAGACTGGCACAAATGTTAGCTCAGAGAAAATCTTCCTCAGCAAAAAAAAAAAGAAAGAAAGAAAGAAAGAAAACAAAAAAATGCTTCTTAAAAAAAAAATCTACAGAAATTAAACTCATATCTAAAAAACCTTTAATTATCAAAAAGAGGAATATCAAAAGCTGAGGGGAGGGGATCAAGAATTAATTACACAATCTACTATCTAATGCTTCAATGTCAAGGAGATATGCGTATTTTTTGAAAACAGAAAAAATTAAGAGAGACTATCTCTTTATAAATAAAACAGAAACTGAGTCCCAGGAACCAATTACTTTTTCTCTCCCCTTAATAAACAAAATTTCTAAGGATGGAGTGAAAATATGATTCTCAAAGACAGCAAGAGAATTTCTATTTTATTGGGAAATTTAGTTTTAAAGAAAATTCTATTTTTTTTTTTTTTTTGAGGAAGACTAGCCCTGAGCTAACTACTGTCAGTTCTCCACTTTTTGCTGAGGAAGCCTGGCACCTAGCTAACATCATGCCCATCTTCCTCTACTTTATATGTGGGACGCCTACCACAGCATGGTGTGCCAAGCGGTGCCATGTCCACACCCGGGATCTGAACCAGTGAACCCCGGGCCGCCAAGAAGCGGAACCTGTGAACTTAACCGCTGCGCCACTGGGCCGGCCCCAGAAATTCTTAACTTTATATTAAACTAGTTAAAACCTGCTCTGACTTTTCAATTTTTAATAGAGAAAAAAATAATCATAAAGTCTGTCTTCTTCCTGAGAGTTGTCATGCATTGGAAGCATGAGTGTTTTCAGAAGCATTCAGATGCGTGGCAGTCCCAAAGTGCCGTTTCCATGCAAATTGCAGTCAGCAGAGTACTCACTAGTCTGCAATTACCACTTCATATTCAAGGCAGTCTCACAGTACAGTGGCAGATTCACCACAGAATCTGTAATAACTGCATCGGTACCAGAAACGACTTCAATTTTCTTACAAAACTGCCGAAATGCCTCTCTGAGACAAATACAAAATAATCTTCTTCTCTTCTGAAGAGCTTTTAAATTTTAAAATGTTGAAGACTCACCTGAGAAATATGTCACAAGTACAAATGCTCAGGCCCCACCCCTCTCCCTCTGTCTCTCCCTCTATTCTGATTTAGTAGATCTGGCCTAGAACCCTACCATGTATTTTTTGTGTGGTTTTCTTTGGTGAGGAAGATTGTCACTGAGCTAACATCTGTAGCAACCTTCCTCTATTTTGTATGCAGGATGCTGCCACAGCGTGGCTTGACAAGCAGTGCATAGGTCCACGTCCAGGATCTGAACCCGTGAACTCCAGGTCCCTGAAATGGAGCATGCGAACTTAACAGCTATGCCACCAGGTTGACCCCTAAAATGTGCGTTTTTAATATTCACCCTGGGTGACTCCTGCTGTAGACAATCCAAGGACTACATGTTGAAACACACCATCTTCCTGAAACAGAGTCATTTTGTGACACTTACGGTGGAAAAATCTGCCTGGCACCATGAAAATGGCCAGCAATCACAGACACATGACTGTGCTTGACCTCATTAGTGATAAATGCACCAATTTGCACCAGTGAAGTTAGTAAGCATTAAATGAGTAATAATGCCCAGTGCGAGCAAAGGTGAAGCACAAGTGGTAAACCGATCCTGACCGGTCTTATCTTAAGACTGAGAAACTCTGATCCTTATTCGTTCCAACATAGCTATAAAAGTTGTTCCAGCAGTTTCAATTGATAAAATGAATGAGGAAAATGCTGAAGAGCTGTTTTCATGAAGCCAAGTCTCAAACTCTGAGAGTATTTCTAGACTGAGGTAAACACACGGCAACTCTTCAAATACACTTCTTAAACTGAAAGACAGGGGCCGGCCCCATGACCGAGCGGTTAAATTCGCGCGCTCTGCTTTGGTGGCCCAGGGTTTCGCTGGTTTGGGATCCTGGGTGCGGACATGGCACCACTCATCAAGCCATGCTGAGGTGGCGTCCCACATGCCACAACTAGAAGGACCCACAACTAAAAATATACAGCTAGGTACCAGGGGGCTTTGGGGAGAAAAGGGAAAAATAAAAATCTTAAAAAAAAGTGGAAGGTGGTTCAGCAGGTCACAAACAGGAGATGCTCACTTCCCAGTCCTCAGTGGACAGCTGCCGGGAGCAGTTTAGAAGGCTATCATGTCGATTTTCAAGCTTTCTCAGATCCTGTTGCAAATGCGAATCTTTTTTATTATATACTCCGAAGTTGGTAAAATTATTTTAGAGCATATATTATTTTCAGTCTATTATATTTCTGTTTAAGCAATCTGTGGAATTAAAGATATATAGTATACCAAATGAAATATTACAAATTATGGTTTGGAATTATGCTTTAGACGGAAAAAAAATATTACTTTTCAGAAGTATTGGGATTATTCTCTATTATCATACAGTATAAACATTCAAATTAACACTCATGTGCCTAAATCCAAATAGTATCCAAAGTATCTGATTTAAAGGCTGGACTGGATATTGTTTCAGATTGGGATTATATCCCATTTTGAACTCACCATTACTTCCTGCTCATACGTCCAAACACCACAAGCCAGCTCTACACAGAAAATGACAAGCAAACTTCCAAAGTACTGTAGAAGAACAGAAAATGAATGCTGTTAGGATAGAGTCAAAGTAAAATATGCTCATCAGAGACAAGCCAAATACCATTCAGTGTTGTTTATCTGATGGACAAGAAAACAGAGGCACATAATCAAGAAGCTCCCTCGGGAGGAGAGGGGAAGAATTGGAGTAAATTTAGAGACAGCTGCAGACAACATTCAATACTCACCTAAGTGGGCCATTTGGATAGTGCTCTATTTATTGAGTACTTTCATAATTAACTCATTCAAGAACCTTGGGAAATGGATAGAACTACTTCATTTTACAAATGAGAAAATTAATGCAAAAAATACACAAAGTGATTTGCTCAAGAATGTGCATGGTAAATTCTGGAGAGCCGGACCATTGTGGCCATGTGCCAGGTGTTATATCTTGACACCTCCAGTTGTGGGGGTAGCTTTACAGAAACAAGTAGTAAAAGTTTGGGAAAGAACGAGCTCTCTCAAAGTTTTCTTCACTAATTCCAGCAGAAAAACACAGCACCACTGCTTTCATGGATCTTCCACTCTGTTTATGGTGCCAGGTCAGAGTTGGTGTATTGGGTAGTGATTATTGATTATCGATTATTCTTTTCACTGGAATGACTGCTCCAGTAAGGCAGGAAATTTCTTGTGTTCCTTATCACAGAGTAGTTGCTCAATAAATACATGCTACATAAAAGAATAAATGAAAACAAAGCAGAGTGATATGACAGTAAGAGACCGGGAGCTGCCTTGGACTGAGGAAAGGCTTCTTATGAAGGTGATCTTTAAGATGAGTCAGTAGTGACAAGGAGAAGGCAATGCTGATAAGACTTGTGGAAAAGCAATCCAGGAAGAGGAAATGTCAAGTGCAAGGCCACTTGTCTGGGTGAGCTAGTTAAGAACTCAGTGGAGCACAGAACTAACCGCAGCACAGAAGCAGGTGGGATGCTTACAGGGAGCACAAGCAGAGGATGCTGAGAGGTGCAGAGAGCCAGAGCTTCCTGGGCCATAGAGAGGGTTTTGGGTTTTATTCCAAGTGTAATCGAAATCCATTAGCAGGTGACATGTTGTGACATGCATTATAAAAACATAATTCTGGGTGTTTTGTGAAAAATGATTTGTAGGGAAGCAAGTGTATGATCAGAGGAACTAAATAAAAGATTGCTGAACTAGGACGTTAGCAAGGAAAGGGGAAAAAGCAGACCAATTTACAGTTGTGAGCCATCAAGACTTGAACGTTGAGTTTCTTTGCTCTTAATTTTTGTCAGAAAAGGGGAAGGGGAAATACAAGATATAGAAAATTGAGCTGATTTTCTACTACTTCCATGATATTTCCCTTATGATTTAAAAATATAAATCACGGGACCAGCCCCATGGCTGAGTGGTTGAGTTCGCGCACTCTGCTTTGGTGGCCCAGGGTTTTGCCGCTTCAGATCCTGGGCATGGACCTAGCACCACTCATCAAGCCACGCTGAGGTGGCATCCCACAAAGCAGAGCCAGAAGGATCTACAATTAGAACATACAACTATGTACTGAGGGGCTTTGGAGTGAAGAAGAAAAACAAAAAAGAAGATTGGCAACAGATGTTAGCTCAGGTGCCAATCTTTAAAAAAAATATATACATATATCAATCACCACCATTAGTTTTCATTTGTCTCTTTCATATAAAAAACAAACAATACATAGCTGCATAATCTCTTAGACAATAACATGGCGTAAAAATAATAATTGGTTCAAAAGATCAAGTAATATTTTCTTAAGGGGATCCCATTGTTCAAGCACTTTTATTTTCAGTATAAGTAGTTCTCTTGGTCAGCTTCACTCTACTCAGATATTATGTGCAAGTGTTGCCTTACTTTAAAGATTTTAGCCTTGACATGATGATTAGAAGAGATTTTGTGAACACGGGACTCCATGTCAGTTTTTATCCAAACACTCTTTAATGTTTAAGATGATTTTTAGACATGAACGATACTATATTTTCACCTTACATGACAAAGAAACCAAATGTTCAATAATTATATGCTCAATCAATTTCCTTTTCCTTAATAAGATCCTACAAAAGAATGAGACTCCAGAGAAAAATTACACTATGGGATATTTTTGCTTTCTCAGATCCCTAACCTAAATTCTTTGCAAAATTGATGTCTACTTACAATGAAAACCAAAACAGCCCCTGAAAGGTCAAGATTCCGCCAAGACAAAACATGGACATGAACAAGAATTATGTGTGCTGTTGCTGGAAAGAAAATAGGAGATACCCTGACTTTGCCCTGGGGATAAATAACCATGCAGATTTCTGGATTGATTTCATACCCTTTTAAATCCCACTTGAGTCATCTCTCTTGTTTCTTTGCCTCCTGGAGTCACCGACCAGTTTATGGTCTGTGCTGCACCAGCAGAAAGGCCCCCAACACAGGGCCACGG
Source organism: Equus przewalskii (assembly GCF_037783145.1). NCBI lineage: Eukaryota > Metazoa > Chordata > Mammalia > Perissodactyla > Equidae > Equus > Equus przewalskii. The sequence goes on from NC_091834.1 coordinate 77,304,217, forward strand.
GCAAGTGCCCGGATATATGCAATACACGCAATACCTGAGTATGTCTGCCAGACCTATGGAGCCAAACCACAGAGCAATAACTACAGGCATGACATCACCTCTGACCTTGTAAGTGAGCTCCACAATGGGCTAGCATTTCCATAACTTAAGCATCCCCAGGAATGCATATATACAGCACATACAGCTGAAACAATCTCTCATTACAAACTCAAAACTGCAATTACCAATATGGGAAGGAGGGGGTCCCTATGCGCTGGACACTCTCTTAACTCTGGAAAAACTCTAAAATGATTGTATCTTTCAGATTTCCAAAGGTCTCATTTGATGCTAGTTCTCTCATATAAAACAATTCCTCTGTCTTTATTCCACTTACATTCAGGAGCACAGATTTACTTGACTTTCAGATTGAAAATCCAAGTTTCATCAGCATTATAAAACACTGCTGGAACAAACTAAATCTAAAACTTAATTCAAATAAAATTTTTTTTACAAATGATGCTGGAGTTCATGGTCAGCTGTCGTTGCTTTGTTGTCATTGCATGAGCCTGACAAACTCAGTCTTCGAATTCCAAGGAAAACTTTAAATGTCAAATCCACCCTCAATACAACATACATAGATCAACCCCATTTACCCCTATGTTTTCTTTTTCAGTGAGCTCTGAGTCCTGGATAAAGTTATCCTCATATTGATTATTGCAGAGTCACTCTGCCACTACTTAGTCTAAGGGCTAGATCTGAGTGAGGCATCTATAAAACATGGTGTCAATCCATAGTTTCAAAAGAACAAAACTAGCAAACAATTAAGCAACAGCTCCCACTGAACTTGGTTATGGTATGAAGCGTACCTACATATCCCATTTCACTACAGAACTGTCTGTTGTCTTTAACATTACTGGAAACATTTATATATCTCCCCTAATGGTGTCAGCATGTGTCTCTCATGCTCTGACTTTCCCAGTGCACGCGGTTTGATGAGATGGTCTGTCCCAATCTTGTTTGCAGAGCAACTTGCCGCTCTCTTTTCCTCAAGTGCTGTCCTTCCAAAACGGTGGAAAGAGCTCTGAATGTGGAGTTGGAAGATTACAGTTCAAACCCCGCTCTGAAACACACTCTGTGATCTTTGGCAAATCCTTAAACTGCCCTGGCTTAAGTCTGCTCATCTGTATAATGAAGATAAAAATAAAGCCTCCTTTCCTGTTATCGTCAAGGTTGATTTGATACAACCTTTGAAAACTTTTAAGTTTTAAATTTGTCAAGTATTATACAAATGCCATTCTGAAGTAGTTGGTGAAATACATCCAGCATCGACTTGTCCTTTCTCCCTGTACATAGCCTTCATTACCTGCAACGGGCCACAGTTTCTTCTTCATCATTGTTTTACAGTATTTCATCTCTTTACCCCTTTTACTTTTCTCCTTCCCTCTGTGTATCAAAGCTTCCTTCTCTGCTGTACATCAGGCCCCAGAGGCTTCAACTTTTAAACCAGTTGGTGGCCTCACCTACAAGTCACAATGCTCGCTTAACTGCCAGACCATTGGTTCTGGCTGGCAGGGATCTTGTCCTTAAACAGTATTTTATCCCCAGTGCCTAAGCAGTACCTGTCACACAGCAAGTATTCAATAAATGTCAGTGGAAATAATGATCAGCTTCCCAACCAAAGACCAATTTCAGATTTCCTAGAGATTCTCTGACTAATTTAACCCTGAGTTTCTTGTTAATGTTGGACTCCCCTTGACTTCTGCTGACACATTTCTATTTTAAATATTGCCTCTCTGTATTACCATTGTCTTTCTGGTGGATTATTCTATGATAATCCAGTGTGCCTTTAAACATTTAAGACAATTTACCCTGCTAAAGAAAAGGAACAATATGCAGACTCTCCCCATCTTTCTGAGCTACTAACTACTAAACATTTTAAATAAACAAAGAATGGTAAAGAGTATGTTTATACAAGGAAATTAGAATGAAATTATTTGCATAACAAACTATTTTATTTGCTTTAAAAATTATTCAGTGCAGAGTTCCCTAAAATAGCTAAGCTCCTCTAATGCAATTAAACTAAAATTGGTGTCTATGAATACATTTTATCCCTAAACGTATGTTCATGAAAAAATTGCATCAAGTAAAGCAAGGTGGTGATAGGATACACCTCCAAATGATGCAATTAATTAGTGATTTTTTTCAGAAAATCTCTCAAGCTAAGAATAATTACCTTTCACTTCAAGAATGAGTGCCCTCAGTGGGTTAGATAAAAGCAGATTAGATAAAACCTTGTAAGTGAAATTGCTTTGCTGACTGGTTTTCTTTGAAACCATACAGATGGGAAGAACCCAGGCTTTGAAATAAAACGGACCTGGCTTCAGATTCTGGCTCCTTTACATACCAGTTGGATGACCTTGGGCAAACCAGTAAGGCTCAGTTTCCTCATTCACAAAATGAGAATGCTAAAATTACCTTGCAGCGTTTTGCTAAGGATTCAATCACGTAAAGGGCTGTCACAGAGTAAGCACTACCTACATGGTAGCCATTATTAACCACACCATAGTATCTACTAGAATATAAACTCCGTGAGGACCAGAGGTATCATTCAATTCTAAACACTTAACATGCTGCCTGGGATAGAGCACTTACTCACTGCATATTTCTTGACTACCTGTAACTAGGATTGGAGGAGGACAGCGAGTAAAACTGTTCGCCTCATCCTAAAACTATCAGGGTCGCTCTCAGTCAAGGACATCTAATCTCACAAGCTATTTGATTAAATCTTTAGTAAAATCCCTGTCCAGTGAGAATATAGCTGGTATTTTTCAAAACATCTTTATTAGGAAACTGAAGCAGGAAGTGTGGGGAGGGTGGGGAATCTAACTTCTTTTTAAAAAATGCTGAAATCAATTCGTCTGTTATTCCAGACAAAGGTTGGCCACAGAATGGCAAGAATGGCATAGGTTCCTAGTCCCTTTGTCCACTGGAAGTATTCGAGGAGGAAGGGAAGGGCGTGAAATCTCACCTTCCTATTTAAGTCCTTGGTGACTTGTAGACAAATGCATCCCTCAATAGAAATAAAGGGGATTCATTCCCCCTATTAAAGGTTATTTCATCTCATTGTATGTACACAGACAAAACAGTAAAATCTCAAGGAGGTTCTTTCTTAAAGAAACACTATAAAAATGATCTGGCTCCCTGACACCCACACCCCCAAGATTTCCCCCTAAAGAAAGCAGATTAAACACATTCATTTATCCCTTCTCCCTTTTGAAACTTCACTAAAACAACAACAAAGAGATAGTTTAAAAGGCATAAATAAACCCAGAGATAAAGAAAAAGGAAAAGGAGACAACAGTAAATATATTTTGGAAGTTGCAAAGAAGATGAGTGGCAAATTTCCTAGCAGTCCCCCAAAAGCTGAAGGGTTGACAGTGGTGGGGAAAGCCGGAAACACCCTGCCTCACACTGCAGAGGCCCCAAAATACTCAGGTATTGGCAGCCCTGGAAACTTCTGGAAGTGTATGAAGATAGGGATAAAAATAGGACAAGTTGCTGAAAACTCGTTCAGGAAGAAGTTAGAGCCCTCAGCTCACCTTCCCCACACTGTGTAGCTGGATGACTACCCATGCCCACTAATATAGAAGTTGGCAGGCTTATTCTGTGGGGAAAGTAAAACAGAGTCTCGGGCCTGGGGACACTTGGTACAGTGGAGGATAAAGTACAGTACTGGAAATAGAGAAGTGAAGTTCAAATTTACATACCTTTTCCATAAAGGTTCAAAACTCAATTCAAATCAAAATTGCATTGGATTTCTCCGTAGAATACTGGAAGCTAGAGGACAGTGGAAGAGTGTCTTCAAAATTCTGAGGGAAAAGTGATTGCCAACCTACAATTCTATAGCCATCAAAATTAACATGTAAGGGTATATAAAGCCATTTTTACGCATGCAAGCTTTTTAAAAAAGGTATCACCTCTGTACACTTTTGCAGGAAACTACTGGAAGATGTACTCCCTAGAATGAGAGACTAAACAGAGAAGGACAATGACTCGGACTGCAGGAAACAAGGGAGACAAAGGAAATCCCAGAATGGTAGTAAAGGGATATCCCATGACGGCAACAGCTTCAGCAGGTCTAGACTAGAGCGGGGCTAGAATGCTCTAAGAGAATTCTTTTAAAAAAAAATCATCAGTAGGATGCCCAAAATATTTAAATACATAAAGAGAAAACTTACACTGGGGGGAGTTAGAGTTGAATTAGACAGAAATACACAGAAAACGGAGTATTAATTTCAAGAAAAACAAAGTACTATTCCAGAAAGAAGTAAATCCAGCATTTATGTGGCCCAGCTGCGAACAGCATTTACCTCGTGACGATCAGGTAAACACTGACCTAACCAACATTATGATACATCCGCAATGAGTGCCATAGGAAGCATGCATGGGTGGGGGGGCCTGAGGCAGGGAAGGGTGCCAGTTCTGCATCTTCCATAAGGAGTCAATGGATAGTGCTTAAAACGGAAAACTGAAAGAATGAGAAGAGTTACAAAAACATGAGATTTAGAGATGTGGAAGTAAATTCCAACGGAATCTGCTAAAACAAAATTGAAAGCGGCTGCCTCTTAGGAATGGAAAACAGTAGGGATAAAGAACTACTATTTTTCATAATAAGCCTTTTAGAATGAAATTACCTCTGTGAATCACGTTAATAAAAGTAAAAACAAAATTAAAACAAACAATAGCCCCCCTGAAGCCTTGATACCAAGGAGAAAAAGGTTGATAGCTGAAGGATTTTACATAGGTTTAATGTGGAAATAGTTACTCAAAAAAGGCTGAAAATTGTAAGTAGACCAATTATACTTCTTGGTTATTGGGACAAAACGGGTGGGTGACTTTATCCTGAGATACCATCATTCTTCTGCTAAATGTTCCTTCAGTAGTTCAAAATAGGAGTGCTATAAAAGATACAAAAAATGTATATACTTAAATGTGATTTATAGACCCCACCCAGAGGTCTCTTTCACTAGACTCTGTTTGGAAATTTGGATCTCTCCTGCAACTTTGCTTATTAAAACCACACATACAGTCTGCTCAAATCAGTATGAGATGGATTATTTTCCATAATAGTTCATTTTAGTCACAAAATTATAAAGCTTAGAATTCCAAGTTATGGGCAATTTCATTCAATGAGAAGGCCTGGATTTACTTTATTTGCAGAAGTGATATACATATATATATATATGTGTGTATGTATATATAATCAAGTATTGTGAGTATATAAAATTAAAATTATATAAAAACTATGGAAAAAATCAAATATACTTATATGTATATATGTATATACACAAACATGTGTTTAAGAGTGAATACACACACAGGTGTGAATGCACAAAACATTTATTTTGCCAGAGATTTACATACATTATATCATTTACTTCTCAAAAATATTACAAAAAATATCATTATCTCTATTTTTTAAAAATAGAAAATGGAGCTAGCTACATTCATCCATGATTGAGAGGCAATGAACACTAACTCTTTCAAAGCACAGGTTCTGGAGCCAAGCTGGATTCAGACCCCAGCTCTACCATGTAATAGTTGGGCAAATCACTTAACCTTTCTGTGTTTCAGTGCCCTCATCTGGAAAATGGGCACAACAATAGTGCCAGCCTCATAGCATAGTTGGGCGAATTGAATGAGTCAATACACGTAAAGCACATGTAATAGCGGCTGCCACATAGTACGTATTACATTAGGGATGTTGTTAGTGGTGTTAGCAATGCCTCATGATCCATCCACTATAGATCTCCAGCTTCTGAACACCATGCACACAAGTACATGTTCACACAAGTACATATAAAACCTTTCTTGTCTTTGAACTAAGGAGGAATGACCAAAAACCCCTATCTTCCCATTTTTTACGTTTTCCAGCAGAAGAAAAGAAGACCACCAATAATATCAAAATTTTAAGGATGGCAAAAAATTCCTTTTTCCTTCCACTTAACATGGCTAGTTAAAGGCACACATGCTGCTTTAATTGCTATGGCAAAATCCTTGACAAATTATATCAACAATTCCATCTCCTCCATACTTGGTTGAACTTATATTAAGTCAGCCAGATCGGCTTCTTTTAAAACATTAAAATTAATTTTTGTTCTTATTCACATTTTACAATTTTTATAATGAAGTATGGTGCTGTATAGCCAATGAGCGCTTAACAGTTCATTAAAGGGAACTTTTAGAAAAGCACTAATAAATGAAAGTGATTTATTTTTTTACATATTTATTTCTTTACTGTTAATCACAGATATTAAAATTTCTAAGAAAGTAATATTAGCTTTTGTATAAAATATTCAAATAATTTTCACTTTGGGCAGAATAGATTTATGTTTAATTTTTGATTTCTAACTTTTATTACTGTAATAAAAACAAAAAGCAATCGGCCCTAACAAAGCCAATCAATTTATTGAGTGCTTACCTTTACTGAGAATATTAAACTTTACAAGCAGTTGAGAAATACAGGAAAAGAGAACTTTTATAGAACATATATTCTATTAATATTAAACCTATCTTCATTCTATCCAGCTTTATAGAGAAAAGACTCTGAGATAGATACTATCTAAAGGAAACAAAAATTCCATATCCAGCCTACCACAAATAGACAAAGCAGTTATTTTCCAATCTGTTTTTCTATATAAACGCCAAGTGGAAAAGAATTTTTACATTAAAACAAAATTGTAATGTCTTCCTTGAACACTTTTATACAAGTCTCTCTGTGCAAGCAAGCAGATAATCAATCTAGTATCACAGAACCTCCTCAGGAAGAATATATTCCACTGAGAGAAAAGGAAAAATTATAAACACTGTAAAAGTTATTTTAACCTGCTACTCTCTTAACTTATAACTAAAAACTCAGATTGTTTTTTCCTAAGTAACATTCAACATAAATTGAAACCACAAAAGTCAGATTTGCTTAGGAAAATTAATACAACCTGAGATTCGCCTCCCCAAAATAAAAACCGATTCAAAATATAACATACTTTACTGGACATTTTAATATTTTAAACATGGTGCCTTTTGACTCCTATCTACATGCTACATAACCAACACTTTCAATAAACAAGAAGTTTGATTAAAGGCCTGCGTTCACTAAATGATAAATGATAAACTCCAGTCCCCACCCTGTCAAATACTAAACTCTGCAAGTTTTCAGTGCTAAGTATCTCTATGGCAGTTGTTTATTTTTCCTTTCCCGGTGATTGGAGGTTTAAAAATATTATATTACTTATAGTTAGTAAATAAGAGAATTCCAGTGCCAAATATTTGTACAAGATAATGGAACAGCCGACATTCTGTTAAGAATCCACTGGGACTGAACTACTAACAGTCCAAGAGCACTTGCTGCTTAAAACACACATCCCCAGAAAGCCTGTGCTGTAACCTGGTCTCAGAGCGAAGTCATAGCAGACATAGGCTTGGTACTTTCCGGAGGCCAATTATTCACCATGTTCTATGTCTGTCTATAAATTTTTCAATGAAAAGGCATTAAATTAAATTAATTACCATTAAATATCCTTTCTTTTAAGAATCATAAATGGAATGAGCTCAGTCTAACTTAGAAAAAGCTAGAACTATAAACCAGTCTTTGAAGAAACAAAGTGTGTAACTCCTGAGCCCATGCAGAAATTCAAGCTAAAGGAAGAAAGTATTGGTATGCTGTGGTCCTTTGTTCATGCGCCCATTTGAACAAATATACAAGAATATTTCAAATAATGTATCTTAATTTACTCCCCTTTTGAATTTTATTTACACTGTAATTGCTGAGCTAACTTCTTTATCAAAGATGTAGGTGAATTACTAAGTGTCAAATTAGTAAGTGTTTGCTTCATGTGCTGTTCCAACTATTACACAGAATTGTGTTACACCAGCATCTGAGGGATTTAGTCAAGGGCTATGAGTTCCCAGGGTCAATGATCTATATCATGAGAGGTAAAGCATTAAGGGCACGGCAATAAAGTAGCTGGACAAGCTAGACAGGCCACCATGTATATAGTTTCTGTTGCTTTGCAAGCTAGGTCAGCTAAAGTCTGCATGCTCAGCCACATCTCAAAAGATTTACAGGGTGTTACTGGTCTCTGAAGGGGCTGTCTCTACATATCATTGGGCCATTCTTCAGAATTCGAGACAGGAGCCCCCATCACCAGAACCTGCACGGAAAGTACAAAGAAGGAGCCTTAGAAATATCCTAAGAAACACAGCCAAAATAACACCAGACTCAATTCTCCAGATTGAAGCCCTCACTCAGACCCAACCAAATGTGGCCAGATCCCTTCCAAAGACAAGAAGGGCATGAGTTCATTATTGCAGGCACCTTTATGACAAGACCCTTTATAAGACAACAGGTTAGGAAATTGAATACTTTTAAAGATGATGTTTTATTAGGTAGAAAGGGAACTCCTACTTCAATATCTGCCAATAACTTTTGAACCTATCTATAACTCTGTCTGTGAAAGTTGTTTCTTCTAAATCACGTTCTTTTCACTGTTTTATCTTTTTTTAGACAAGATAGACACTTTAACTTATTTTTGTATATTCTCCAGAATAACCACAAACATATCTCTTTTAAGAGTACTAAACGAAAATTTTCCTTTAAGTTTTACAAATCCACTGACACAAATATTACAAGTGGAGAGGTTTGTTTGTTTTCTCTTTTTTTGATAAGTCTATTCAAGCAAAAACACTTCCTTCCTGAACCAAAAATATATTTTCTTCCTTAAAAAAAGAAAGTATAAGAACATAACCCGATTCACAGTCATGCTTAATGTTCAGGGAAAGAAAACCACGTGTGATTCATGATAAAATCGTTAAATTCTCACCAAAGTTGCCCAAACATCAGTAATACGGTCTAATTGACAGAAGGAACATTTTGAATTAAACAGCATGAATCATAGAACAATTTTAAAGAAATGCACTTTTGTTATAATAAATATTTGAGCTATAAACAATATTGAAAAGCCAAGATCCTTGAAGACCTCCTTTTATAAACAGATCAACCATGGTTTGAAAGGAGCATATCCATTATCTGTAGGTAAAGGCTTCTAACAGGCTTGAAAAGTTTGTTCTCAAACAAGTTAAGCAGTTCTACCACAGTCCTCTGATAGCAGTCAATTGTTTATGGAACTTTTTTCCCCGGAGGCTGGAAAATGGCTGCAGCATTCCAAAGACCTCCTGTTCTAACCATCCACAACAGTCCTGGACGCTGGCTTGTCTCCCTAAGGGCATCTTAGCCTGGCACCCTGTGCCTGTTTAGCTTGACAACTATAATTTTGCTACTAAACCTGAACTAAACATCCAGATTAGCAGAATTTGTTTATAATGTACATCCGGAAAAAAAATTCTAAAACATTAGATAGACTTCTCCCACCTGAAGACTTTTATTCCTGCATCCGTAAAGGCACATCATTAGAATAAAAGTAGTGTGTCTTCCATTCTCTCTTCCACCATTGAAAAGGTTCTCTAAATGTGAAGCCCCCTTAGCCCAGAGTGGCAAGACCAGTAGCTATTTTCTCCCAGGTAAATGAGCAAAAAGGCCCAGAAGAAAGCAAGAAGAGACACTGCTACCAGGGTGATGCAGCAGAAGAGAGATCAGATCACATCACTCTTCAGCTCATGAAACTTCAAGCTGCAAAGTACATAGGCACGATATTCAAGACTCTTCATAATCTGGTCCTAGGTCACCCTGGCAACTCTCAGCCCTGCATACCTGGTACACATCTACCCTATAGTTCCAGAGAGTTCTTTTAAAGTACCTTTAATAACGCAAAGAGAGAACTTTAAAATTAAAATATTTTAATTACAAAAGGCAATCCTCTCATGATCTCATTAAAAGTTATCAGTCCATGTCTTCAACTCAGCTGTGCAAACCCAGCACAGAACTTGAAATTTCAAAATATCTTAAATGTTTGTTTCATAGGAGAGACACTGCAAAAATTCATATTTTTACTTGATAGAAACAATTCTTACATTGGCAACTATCAACTAACAAAATTCCTATCTTCTTTAAGACAATGTTTTTAAAATGTCTTCATGGTTGCAATCATTTTGAGGAAATTTGTAGCTTCCAAATTCTAAAGTTTTAAAGCTAAAATAATGGTAATGTAAGGAAACTCAGGAATGACTACTTATTTTCGAATAATTCAAATGTATTGCTTAGCAGGAATACTAAATGATACGAGCACAGTGTTTACACATTTTAAATAAAATTTAAATTAGTGTTTCTGTCATGTGAGCTGAGAAGATTCATCCTAATCTGAGCATATAACCAGGTCCTGTTATCACCCTTTATCTGAAAAAGGGGAAAGACGTATGAATGATGATTCTGAAACAATAAGTTTTTTAAATTTATGAAATTTCATGAAAAAAGCATAACTTCAATTCATAAGCTATTATTTAGTCATCAAGTTCATTAGACATTGCAAATAAAGTAAATATTGAACATCATTTTTCTACAAAGTTTATCTGAAAGCTACTTTCCCCATCGGCTTAAACGACTTAATTCTGTCATCATTTACATGTGTTATTTGCATCTTATTTTCACTCTCTGTAAACTTAGGGACACTGTTTCCTGAGTCATCTAGACAGCTATATGATTTTTTTATTTGTCTTTAATTTTTTATTATATAGTATTTCACACAAACAAAATATATACACACACACACATTATAAGGTGTACAGAATAATAAAATAAACAGCCTCCTCTTCACCATCCACCTTAAGAAACAGTACGTTACCAATTAGATAGTTATATGAGTTTAAATGCATACTTACCATTTTATGTTTGCCAAAGGAAGTCCAATAGACTGACAGGGTGGGAGCAGAGGAGAAAGCAAAAACACTTCACAGTTACTGAATTTACCTCAAGGTAGCATTTGCCGAACTGGTGGCCAGTATTCACAGCTGGAGCAAGCCTTTCAAAAGCATATGCTGCCAGAGAAACACCTGGCTTTGAACTCAGCACAGAGTAAGGACATTCATCAAATCAATGGATATAGAGTTATATGGCTTATTTTTAACGACAGTTATCTCAAATGTCTATATTAAGAAACAGAACATAATAAAGTTTACAATGCTTACTAATCACAGAGGACACCTAAATTATGCAAAGAACAAAAATACAAATACTTGGCCCATTGATACTTCAAACTCTGAAGTAAGCGAAAAGTCCAATGAGTGCTCAAAATCCTGTCACAGAGACCCAACACTAAGGCCATGAATCTCACACAACTGTCCTGGTCCCTAGTCCCCAATGTGACATTTACTTTTAAAGACATCTGCTCACATGCTTTTACAGGGAACAGGTAGAGGCAGTCAAACCAACATCACTTAAGAAACAGAAGCGGTCACGGAGTTCTGTCCTGGGCTCCCGTGCACACAAAAACTAGATGTGCAAACCGAGCCTCTGGCTCCAGAAATGCCTAAATCATCTTCAGTTCGCTTGAGGTTTTTGTGAATTTAACAAGTAAATGTAAAAACAACAGCTTTTAAAAAATTCTCATTAATATGTCAAAATAAATGCATGTATTGAAGGGATATGTTTCTACTGTATGAAAAATGCATAAATGTTGAATAATAAACCATTTCCTGATGTCAATCAAGTAATACAAACATTACTATCAGGTGCAATTCTTTATCCATTATTCTATCTCAGCAAGGTCTACTGAATTCAGCCGCCATTCTCCAGTTCCAAAGTCTTAGTTCAGACCCCACCCAAGGCTTCTGAGGACTGTAGGTAACCATTAACAGGGCTTCCTAGTGCCACCAGCCCTAAATGTTCTCATTTCATCCCATGCTAGAAACACCCATTGGCTCTCGACAGCAAGAGGGATAACATCAGACTCTCCTACAAAGACCTTCCCAATTGGACGACTCCATGCTCTTCTCATTGCCATAGCCACCCTGAATTTCTAAGTTTTGCTAAACTGCCATGTTCCTTCACTCCTCCATGTCTTTGCATACACGCTTCATGTTGCTCTAAGGCCCGTCCCTCCCTTCTTCCACCAGAAAACTCTCACATTTTCAATATCTAGATCAAAGGAAGACTCTCCTATGAAACCTGTCAGAAGTCTCCAACCGCTCCTTATTCTGCGTTGCCACAGTAATTTATTTATAACTTTAATACTGTATTTTGCTTTGCTATTTTCTTTGTATTGTCCCCTTTCATCTTTGCATTTCAAGTGTCTGTCACAGACTGGGTACTCAATATATGTTTAAGGAGGAACAAGGAAAGAAAAGGAGAACAGGAAGGAAGGAAAGGAGAAACAGTTTGATTCTTTGACAGGATAAGAGAGAACTATGGCAGAATTTTGAGTTCCTTTTATAATAAGGACATTAAAAGATTATATTTCTAAAAGTTAAATGACTACTGAATGCCTTGGAATTATAAAGGAAGCACATTTAAGTCTTATAGAAATAATGCCAGTAATTAATTAAGTGTACTGCAATAGTGGTGTGGCGGAGTGAAACAGCATGGGCTTTGAGCAAATACAGTCAGATTTGAATGTTAATGACAGCAAGTAGCAGCTGCGTATCTTTGGGACCCCTGCTTCTCCCCATCTGTAAATAAGTCTAACCATATAAAGTTGCTGTATTTTCTAAGAAATCAGAGTAAAACACTGGGAAGATGCTGAACATGCGTCAATGATATGATGGATTTTGATTTAGAAATAAAGTTGTTAGGCTATCTCAATCAAAACTATAAACAGAAAATAGTAAAGATATATAACTTCATAGTTTAATTTTAACTTATTGGCTTATGGCTAGCTAATAATGATAAAATTTATAACTACTTAAAAGAAGGCCTTAAACAGAGTCTGAAGAAAATTAATTACTACTTAAAGATAGTCCAGTTTTACACTATGATTTTAAACAACAAAAAACCGAGGATGATCAATAATTCCTTCATGGCCATTAAAAATTTACTTGATTTCCATTAAGAGAATCATTTCAAATCTGGTTCCATCACTGTATATTTTAAGAAAGCTTTAAAAAAGTGCTTCCGTACAATCATAAGCCATATGAAAATTCTCTGGAATAATAAAATTGAAAAAAAAGAAAACTTCCCTTTTAAACCCAAGGCTCTGGTCTCAAACATGGGAGGGGTAGCCAACCTAATTTCTGACCAGCACTTGACTAGCTATGCTTTGCTGGCAGTTGAGCATATATTAGCATCACACTGACAAACGACCTTCTCCTGATGGTGACATTCCGCTTTTGTCGATATTGTAAACATGTCTGTTCAATCTGTTTACGTTCCCCCTGAGCTGGCACCACTTTCTTAATGCCTATGTTAATAGCAAGGTAGAATTGCAATAACAAATGAATTTCATTTAGTCTACAGCTAAAAGCCTTGGGAAGTACCCATCTAAGGCTTAAAACCAATTTCCATTTAGCTTCAATTTCTCTGTTAAGGAGAGAAGGAATTTCTACTACTGAAATTACTTTGAAAGTCATGGCATATTCGAGTTTATTTTCCTAGTCATTTTTGGCATGTTTTCTCAATATAATCAGAACTTAATTATTCTTGATGTCCGCATATAAATATATAGAAGTTTCTGTTCTATGACAGTTCCATATTTATTAAGAACAAATCTAGTTGGAGTAGGGTTGCCAGATTCAGCAAATAAAAATACAGAATGCCCATTTAACTTTGAGCTTCAAATAAACAATGTATAATGTTTTAGTACATGTATATCCTAAATACTGCATGGAACATACTAAAATATTATTCATTGTTTATCTGAAATCCAAATTTAATTGGATGTCCTGTATTTTATTTGGGAAACTTAAATTAGGGTGTTTTAACAACTTGCATCAATAAGTCAATAGAAGGGTCAAATTCATGACCAAGGTTCACCAGAAATGTTTTCCTATGGATGGCCTCTTAGCCTGCAGAGTTGGTTTCTTGGGGGGTTGGGGTTGGGGTGGAAGGGCAAGTTGGTTATAAAGACCTGTTTTGAGGCTTTTTCACTTTTATTTTTTTTTTTTTTTGAGAAAGATTAGCCCTGAACTGAGCTAACATCTGCTGCCAATCCTCCTCTTTTTGCTGAGGAAGACTGGCCCTGAGCTAACATCCGTGCCCACCTTCCTCCACTTTATACGTGGGACGTCTGCCACAGCATGGCTTGACAAGCAGTGCGTAGGTCCACACCCAGGATCCGAACTGGCGAACCCAGGGCTGCCGAAGCAGAACATGCGAACTTAACTGCTGTGCTACCGGGCTGGCCCCCTTTCTCACTTTTTCTTGATCAGTCTGATGAATAAGGCCATTTTGACTGTTGCTTGAGCAGCACCATAGCCCAGCTGCCAGTTCGTCTTTTAGTAATCATTCAAGAGATATGGCAGCTCTAAGATACTGGTTGTCTTAAAAAAAAAAAAGCTTCTGGTTTACAGGTATTAAAAGTGAAAAAAGACTTTGAATCCAGGGAACTCGAGAAGTCGGACTGAATACATTGAGCTTGTTTAAATATTTACATCCAAAATAAAAGTAAGGAACTTCTTTAAAAAGAAATTTTTAATTAGGATAAAAAGCTAAAGGACACAAAGGAAGAAACCATGAGAGTTGCCTTGTAAATATTTGCCAGAGACCTAATATCATGTCGTATTTTGCATTAGTTCCCACCCCCACTCCCCAACTCAACAAGCCATTCCCTTGTAGTCTAAACCTATTCAACAGCCAGGATCCTCCTTTAAAATCTCACTATCTCATTATCAGCACATCTGCTGGCCGGTACTACTCACACTGTTCTAGTTTCCCGTCCATTATTCAACTTAATAAAATTGATTAAAGCAATAGACAAGGTGAATGTTCATATTATCAAGTTGTTTGTAGTCTGGTAGTTTGGGCTAGTCATGAAAAAACGAAATTTAATAAATACCATATGACCCAGTTATCTCTCTACTGGGTATTTATCCAAAGAACTGGAAATAAACCATTCAAAGAGACTTATGCACTCCTATGTTCATTGCAGCATTATTCACAACAGCCAGATGTGGAACCAACCCAAGTGCCCATCGACTGATGAATGGATAAAGAAGGAGTGGTGTATAGAGACAATGGAATACTACTCGGCCATAAAAAAAAACCAAAATCGTCCCATTTGCAACAACATGGATGGACATCAAGGGTATTATGTTAAGCAAAATAAGCCAGACAGAAAAACACTGTACGATTTCACCCATATGTGGAAAATAAACAAACACATGGACAAAGAGAAAAGATTAGTGGTTATAAGAGGGGAAGGGGGTTGGGGGTGGGCATAAGGGGTAAAGGGGCACATATATATGGTGACTGACAAATAATAATGTACAACTGAAATTTCACAATGTGATAAACTATTATGACTTCAATAAAATTTGTTAAAAACCCAAAACCCTCAATTCTAGAGTGGTCATGACCCAATTAAAAAAAACAAAAAGGAAATTTATAACAAGAGAAATGCACTGGAGTTCAAAGCTTGAGAAGCCTCTATTAGAGACATCAGTAAAGGCCCAATGAGAGTGGGCTTGGCAGTAGGAAATGCTGAGGTCTGAATTAAAGCTCTATCTGTTAGTGCTGAGTGACTTTGGACATCTTACTGAACCTCTCTGAACCTCACTTATAATTATCTATCTTGGATGATTATTGTCAGGTTTAACATGAAAGATCATAGGAAAAATTTTTTATACAATGTGAGATATGTTTATAAGCATTTAGGAAAAGGCAGCAATTATAGAGTAAAATAGTGAAGTTGCTACAAATAATCTTGTTGGAACTAGATTGCCATGGTCTGAATACCAGATTCTCCATTTACTAGCTATGAAAACTTAGGCAAATCACTTAGCCAATCTGTGCCTCATTTCCTCATCTATTATGGGAATTATAATACTCTTGATCTCAGAATTGTGGAGAGGACAAAATTAATTCTTGTAAAAATCTTCATTAAAAAAATTCATGTAAATCTCTACAGCATAAGTACCTGAGAAATGTTAACCAGTTTGATTATCATCATCACCTTTGTCATTATTATGATTTCAGGAGGTAGTATTTCAGACAAGCCTTAACAGGTTGGTAGTATCAAAACAAAAGTATTAAGAAGAAATTCCCAGCTACGGGGACAGCAAGAGTAAGAGCAGGGAAAAACAGAGCAACAAAAGCTTGTCCAAGGGTCAGAAAATACACTTTGACCAGAGAATAATGAAGCATGTTAGAAAGCTAAAAATGATAGATGAAGCCTTGATTGTAGAAAAGCTTGATGCAAGATTGAGGCTTCTCTAAATACTTCACTACCCAACCAGGGGTCTTTCGAGTTTTCAGAACAGAGGAGTCATGTGATCATCGTTGCAGTCTATTAACATAGCAGCATTGGTTTTGCATAAGTTAGAAGGAGACAACAGAGGCAGGAAGTTTAGTTAAGGGGCTCTGCACTGTTTCCGCAAGAAGTCAGGAAAGCCTGAACCTGAGCATTCCAAATAAGAGTCGAAAAGAGAGGACCGGCTCCTGAGAACATACAGGACTTTGCAACTGTTTGGAGAAGGCCATGGAAAGCAAGCCAGAGACGCAGATCAGGTGCAGCTTGGTTATGACTGACAGGTAATTGGGAGTTGAGACCCACAGATCATTCTTTAGCAAGGGAAAAGCTGTCAAAGGCTGCTTTGTGAAAAAGACCACATCCAACAAGCAAAGGTGGGGAGCGGCAGGAATAAAGCCGCTGCATCAATCTATGCTCATCATTTTCCTAGAGGAGGTGCTGACCCCTTAGGGCTGAGTTTGGAGCTCCTCCTCTCTGACCTCAGAGCATCCAGTGTAAACTATATTAGAGGTCTTATGAGGGAGTAATGGAATTATCTGTCTATCATACACACTGGTCTGATGGCAAAAACCGGTAGTGCCTATATCCTCAATAGTATTTGAAGAATGAATGAATGAACAAGTTAGCTGCCCTTAGAACCTCAGTCCTCCAAGTCACCTTTGCATCATAAGGCTCTTTCCAGCCTCACAGACTAGCGTCTCACGCACTAGTTTCTATGACTCATCCTGCCTCGAGTAGAAACCAAACTACTTTGTTCTTTGTCAATCTACTTTACCAGCATTCAAGTAGCCTAATGGGATGCATAAATGGTTTTCAAAATATGTTTCTAAAAGTCTTTGAGGTTCCATGAAATATGCTCTCCCACCCTACCCCATCCCACAGTCCAGGGACCATCCAGAGTCATACAAGCTGGGAGGGTTAGCGGGGAGAGAACAGCAGCCATACTTAAATTGGTTGTATAAATGGGACATCACTGTAAGACTGCGATTTTAGAAAAGGATTCTGAGATTTTTTTTTAAGTTTAAAATACTTTATCCACCCTTTCAATTATAAGTTTCACATAAAGTAAATCCTTGGGGCCAGCCCTGTGACGCAGCCGTTAAGTATGCACGTTCCACTTCGGCAGGCCAGGGTTCGCCAGTTCGGATCCCGGTGCCGACATGGCACAGCATGGCAAGCCATGCTGTGGTAGGAGTCCCATATATAAAGTAGAGGAAGATGGGCACAGATGTTAGCTCAGGGCCAGTCTTCCTCAGCAAAAAGAGGAGGATTGGCAGCAGTTAGCTCACGGCTAATCTTCCTCAAAAAACAAAAAAAAGCAAATCCTTTAGTTTATCTTTAAATTATTGTCCAAATATCTTAAATTGCAAAATAAGAGCCCAATCCCTTCCATCATTCTCCTTCTCGCTGTATATATACCAAAATGGAGAGAAGCAAGACAGTGGGCCTGTTCCCCTTCTCTGAGTGTGGTTTATTTTCTGTTTTCCAGCCGTGGTCCTTCTGAAGAGTTATCTTCCAAGAAGCCAAGTAATACATTAACACAGGATGTTCCAGTGCAAGTCTTCCTCACAAACAAAAAGAAAGAAAGAAACTGAGAAGACTTCTCAGCTTCACGCTAAGACTGTTTTAGTTGGCTTGGGATGGGAGCCAATCAATCACTGGTGTGCAGGAGCTGGCTCCTGAGAGCCAGTTTGAGCTCATCTCTCCCAACTCTGCAATCAATGATGCCACGTTGGTAGCCCGACACTGACCACGCTGGGAGTATTTACCCCACAGAAATCTTCAAATGCTACAAATCGGGGCTTTTTTCCTTGCAGATATCCAGCGTATCAGCACACTGTTAAAATTTTGTTTTCGAGTTCCCTACAAGAAATTAATGCACAGCTAGCGTTGAGAACCACTGCAAAGAAAGAACATACTCAATGAATTAATTTTTTAGGAGTCTGATATGTCTGCAATTACGTGTTAGCAGCCTTACTACCTGGTACCATTAACATGCAATATTTTATACACTCAATGTGCTGCAAAAAGTCTATATATAAGCTGTATTTTTAATTGGCTCAAATTTTCAATGTTAAAGAGAGCTTACTAATTTTTTAATTAAAAGTCTAATCATAGATTTTGGAATCGAAGAATTTGAGTGCTAAAGGGAATTTAAGAAGTAATCTAGTCCAACTCTTTCAGAATGAAAAGAAAAACCCACTAAGTTATAGAAAGTGAGACTTATATCCATTAAACTATGTAAAACAGTGCCAGGATCGTAAGGCCTGTCTGCTACCTCACCAACTGAATTTCTATATGGTGGGTTTGTTTAAAAAACGAAGAGCCAGCCTGATGGCATAGTGGTTAAGTTCATGCGCTCTGCTTCAGGGCCCAGGGTTTGCCGGTTTGGATCCCAGGTGCAGATGTATACCCCGCCTATGAAGCCATGCTGTGGCAGGCGTCCTACACATAAAATAGAGGAAGATGGGCACAGATGTTAGTTCAGGGCTGATCTCCCTCAGCAAAAAGAGGAGGATTGGCAGCGGATGTCAGCTCAGGGCTAATCTTCCTCATAAAAAAAAAAAAGAAGAAGAGAGAAAAAGAAACAGTTCCACTATGACCTTTTAGTTCTTGTCCCGAAGAACCTAAGTAGTAATAAGGTCCCTGACCCTAGAAAAACTCGAACTTTCAAATAAAAGTGTCAACACACAGCCTAAGGGAAATAATTAAATAGCATACCTATTTGCATACCTCATGTTTGAGTACAGCAAATACTTGTATTGAAATCATCTCTCATGGAAAGAACGCTTCCCTTCTCACAGGATGTTGAACAATTAGCACAGATTAGAGCACTGCTCTCACAGTTCCCTACGCACGTAACCTTGTGCACTGATGAAAAAATAATACACTACTGGTTGGTCACTTAACCATAATAAAGAGGAGATATAAACACATACCCACGCGAGAAGCAACAGGTTTCTTTTCACTGTTCCACAGTATCCTAACATGCCCACTATGATAAGGAAACAGCAAACGGCGATCATGACCGGATGAACCACAGGAAAGTAAGTCAGGATGACAGCCTCCTCCACCCTGAAAGAAGAACGACAGTGTCATATTATAAACAAAATACAGTCGAGATGCACCCAAGACATAGGAAGACACAATCGTGATTTGAGTTAACGATCCTTTAAATCATCATGCCTCAAAACTGATGACTGTATTCCTATTCTCAAAAGCACCAATGGGCTTGCTTGTTTTATTTTGTTTAGTTTTTTATACAAGTGGTAGCATTCCTACCTCAACTCATTTAAAATATATTTTAAGAGAGGAGTCCTCAATAAGAAGTCGATCTACAATTAGCTCCGAAGCCTTAGCCTGAGGAAACCCCACGGGACCCTTCGCTATCTTCCAGCTGAGAAGAATCTCCCTCTTCTCGGATCCGGGACTCCAAGTGCAGCTCTTTCTTTCTCCCTCACTACTGACCCTTCCCCAAAATGTGAAAGACTGCTATGTAATGGGAAATTGGTCTGTATTAAAAGAAAGAGGAAGGGAGAGAGATGATTTTCGTTAGAAAACTATGAAAAAATCGTTAACTAGAACTATAATAGTAAGGATAATAATAATTATATCAAAAATTACCATTGCTAAGCTCCATTGCGTTAAGGATTTTACAAAAACGTATCTCAGTTAATCCTTACGACATTTCAGAGTGATACACATATATTACAATCCCCATTGAGAGATGAAGAAACTCAGGGTGGGAGAAGTTAAGTAATTTGCCCCTTGCGATGTCAGTGGTTCAACTTTTGAAATTTGAGAAGAAAATGGCGTTGCTGGGTTTGGTTTTCACTAACTCAGGAATACAAAGGTAAGAAGGTTGGCAGTGATTTTCTTAGAGAAAAGTAGCTATGCTGTCCTTTCTATGTAAATATGACATAACTGACATACTGTCAGGAGGACAGGCGACTGGTATTACCATACCCAGAAATGTTCTCTAAGACCAGTGGCACACCTTAATGAGAATGCTAGAAAATGCAAGTGTCTGCAACAGAGGCTGCCATGGGCAGGAAACACTTTCCAAATGATCACGGAAGAGCACCACCGTCTAATCAGCTGAGAGCAATGGTAACAGAAACTAGCATCTGAGGAAACCCGGTGAAAGAAATCAATCATTAACTGTAACGCCTACCTTGTTTCTGCAGTTAAAGTCAGAACATTATTTAGGTAGTCCCTCATCCAAGCAGAAACTGCCAACACACTGATGGACATTAACTGGGAGAAAAACAAATACAAATTGGTTACCAAGGATTTACGCAACATTCTCTGTAGGATTAACAATAAAAAAGTATGGATTTTCATTACATAATCATGACGCTTTCTCCTAAGTACCATTTACCTCCTGTTGCAATTTACTATTACTATAAATATCTGCCATTCCGTTGTGTAATCATGTCATAGCCACTAAATAAAACGTCACCTGATAGGATACGGATAGCTAAACTATTAAATAGCTAATCCCAGGTTCAGGACAGGAATTGGACAAGATGAGGAGGCAACAGAACAACTAAATTATCAAACATATAAGATGAGCCCAAAACATGCTGTCATACTTAAAAGCAAGGAAGCTATCAAGTACTACTGACGTTGTCAACAAAAGTCAGAGGAGCCAACTTGAAAAGTCTTCCATTGGCTAATGAATGTTAGTTAGACAATTTAAGCATCAAAATAATAGTAATAATAATAATGCAATGGTTTGAAACATATTAAATATGCTAAAATCTATGAACTTATAATAATACCTAAACAAAACTCACTGGTCACCTTTGTAGGATGTTGGATAGTCAACTCACTCTTCAGAAAACTGATAAGAATCCACTATTCATTCTACCTTTCCTATACAAACCAAAGAGAGAACCAAAGACTTAATGAAAGTTTTTACAGAAGAAGTGCCGCTAATGTGTGCAGAAAGTATGATAGAATATGACTATTTAAGAACCCTTTCTGAAATAATAGACCTCTAGGCAAAGATCCCCAGTGGCTGCCAAAATTAGCAGGTCAGTGGTGCTCAGTCCTGTCTGTAGACCAGAATCACCTAGGACTCAAAAAATTACTCAGGCCAGGTCCACCCTGGATCAATTCTCGGGAGCAGGGCCTGGGCATCAGAAATGTGTGAAGGTTCCTCAGATGTTCTAATGAGTAGTTGGGGCTGAGAACTACCGCATTACATGGATGGCTGATGGGGACTTTAGAACGGAGAAGACCAGGCTGATGGAAAATACCAGACCTCGCTGATCAATTTCAGTATCACAAAAAGAGAAAATCAGATACAATGTGTCCCCCAGTGTGACACAATCGGAAGTGCACAGAGATACCCTTGAAGTATTTTCACAAAAAGTCAAATCTGAATCTAATCAAGCCTCCAGCTCTATCAGTTTATAGGAAATATAGAAAATAGATTTAAACTTGTTAAATGCCCCCAAAGGGACGCAATCAGCAAAATCGAGAATATGAGAAAGTTTACAGGACAAATGATCTCGTTTCTTCAACTAAAAAGACTGGCAAGTGGGGAAAAAAAGAAGGAAGGAGAAACTGTTACAAATTTTTAAAGATTTAAGAGATTACCCAATGCAAAATGTGTACCTGATTTGGATCCTGATTCAAAAAAATCAGTCACAAAGGGACAATTTATGAGATAACTGGGGATCTTTTAACATAACTGGATATTTGAAAATATTAAGAAATTATTGTTTATTATTTTAGATATGACAGTGATATCACGGTTAATTTTTAAAGGATCCTTATCGTTTAGAGATATATGCTGAAGTAATCATGAATAAAATATAAGGTGACTGGGATTTGGCTTAATCAATAGTCATGATACGTGCGGTTAGGTGGGAAGTGGAGCCTACACTGATAATTGTTGAAACTGGGTAATGGGTAACTGGGGATTAATTATACTGTGCTTCCTACTTTCGTATATGTTTTAAATTTTCCATAATTCAAAACCATTTTTAAAAAAAGAAACTAGGGGCCAGCCCTGTGGCATAGTGGTTAAGTTCCTGCACTCCACTTCGATGGCCCGGGGTTCACAGGTTCGGATCCTGGGCACAGACCTAGCACCATTCATCAAGCCATGCTATGGTGGCATCCCAGATATAATAGAGGAAGATTGGCAACAGATATTAACTCAGGGCCAATCTTCCTCAAAGAAAGAAAGAGAGAAAGAGAGGAAGAAAGAGAGAGAGAAAGGGAGGGAGGAAGGAAGGAAGGAAGAAAGAAAGTAACTAGAACATGTTCAAAAAGAGTCTATCAGGGAAGCTTTTCTAAAAGCTGAAAGTTAACCTAAGTTCTGACAGTTTTTCTTATTTTGATGGAACTCTTTCTCAAATGTGCCTTATACTTATCTTCTTAAGCACAACATAGTGAAATTCAACTAACTTGATTTTTAGTAATTTCTGTCATCTTAATGAACATCAGTTCTCATTGCGTCTTACAGATTTAGCTGTAAACGTTGATATAATGAATAAAGGTAGGAATGAATCTGTTCTGACTCAAGCAATGGCCATGAAACATGCTTTCTGGATAACAGCTCCACAGTAAGCCGATCACCTAGAGCTCTACGACCGCTTGTAACATGAAGTATGGCTGCCTGCTTGGAAAACAAGCCAATTCACTTGTCCACCATTAGATTGCAAATATATGCTTAACACCTACTATCTGCCTTGTACTGTCTGTATGAGACTCAGAGACTCAACAATGAATAAAAGAAGCAAAATCCCAGCCTTGGTGGAGCTTCTTGAGGGACACAGGGAATAAATACATAAAGCAGATAATTACAGACTATAAAAAAGTACCATCAAGCACGGAAAAGTGAAGTAACCTCTTCAAAGTCTCACAGATCCTAAGTGGCAGAGCTGGGATTCAAACCCAGGCCCTCGGGCTTTGGAGAGCAAGGTTTAGTCACTAACTGCCTTCCACGTTTAGAAACAAGCATGATAAGTTCCAGAGATGGTGAGGAGTCTAGCCTGCATAGCGTTCAGCGTTCCTTTAAAAAAAAGGAGGCAGTGCCAGGTGGTCTGTAGCAGTCAGGCTCAGTCTGAATATCTGAACCATATTCTTTGGTGAATGGGGGTTCAGGGGTCAATGGCCTAAGTCAGGTTAAGAACCCTGGGACAACAGTTCAGAGAAGAATTCGGCCAGTTATTATCCTCATTTCTGCTGGGAATGAAGAACAGATTGTAAATCTAATAAAAGTTACCCAGTGGGTCGGCCACAGTGTATTAGCCATGCTTCGAGCTTCTGTAAACTTGAGGCTTTAACATCTTTTCTACAGGCATATGCTGGAAACACCTTGGTCTAGAGAAACTAATAATATGCCTGAGTCACCCTGCCTTGGCTTCCTGCCTTCCTGGTTGTCCGCCTTCCACCCACCCTGAAGAGGAGTCCTTCTCCCTGGGACGGGACACACTTCTGATTTTCAAATACAAACCAACCAATCCAAAGCCCACACCCTCAACCAACTTCTTTATGGAGCTCTCTTATTCCAGGCCACTCTATATTGGCCCTAATCAACCCAAGGTTCAGGTGCCAGACAACTAGGGACAGCCCCTGTACTCCAGAGCCTGCTGAAAGTACTCAAACTAGCCAATCCTACACTTAGTGACCCTGGCTTGCCCATTCCTTCTCAAGGAAACCACAATGAAAACACTTGCCCAGTCCCCATCTCTCTCTCGGCCTTGTAACCAGTGATTCCTCTCTTGCCCGCCCCCTGTGATGAGCATAACACACTATCTTCTCAATGGCAGTCGTCTCTCATTCTTTTGACCTAAATAATGACACCTAGATAATAATAGAAGCTATTAAAACACAGGGCTAGCAGAAGACCATGGACTACTTGATTAAATCTGAGGCTATATATTCTCTACTTGGCTATACGTGTCTTTAAATACCTTGTAAGTTTCATGAGGGACAGGAAAGTCCATTAACGTGCTATTTTATTTAATTACCTCATTATTTTGCAGCTATCAATAATTCTCTTCTCTCTTTATCACTCTTCAAAGTAATAGCTGATCTTGGTTTCTCCACCCTCTAATTTCTTACAGGCTGTTTAGCCAATTTTCAATATCATAGCTCTGAGAGGTATCAATATTATCAGATCCTTCATTTTGTATATTGTACTGTGTATTGACCAGCTGCTCTCTGCCAGGTGCTATGGTATGTGCTGGAGATACACTGATGGGCAGTAACAGACACCATCTCTCTTTTATGGTAAAATTAACTAAGTGGACACACGCTAATCAACTCATCAGAGATTCAAATGTATAACTGCAAACTGTAATAAGTATTGAAAAGAAATAATACAAATTGTTATGAGAACTCTTTTTGGGGCACCTGACCTATTCCACGGGGCCAAAGGGACTTCTATAAGAGAGCTGAGAACTGAAGGGTAATTATCAAATTAATTAGGGAGAGGGAAGTTGAAAAGAACATTCCAGTGAGAAAGAACAGCAAAGGTCCCAGGGTGGAAGGCAGCATGATATGTTCAAGGGAAATTGGCTGGTGGTGAGAATGGAAAGTCAGGCAGGGGACAGATCACACAGAGTCTTCAAGGTCATTTTAAGGCTTAGGGTCTTGACCATGATGATAACGGGAAGCCATTGGATTAAGAAGCCTTGTTTTGAATTCCAGCTCTGCTCCTTTTTGGCTATATGACTTTGGGCACGTCATTTAATCTTTCCTAAGCCTCAGTTGCCTCACATATAAAATGTTATAATAGTAAGTCCTACTTTGTAGAGGCTTTACATGACAAAAATACGCAGTAAGAGTCTTATTTATGTTACCTATATCATCTCTAGTCACTTCTGACCTCAGGGCTTCCTTTTCATCTTTCTCAGTCAGTTCAACAGACTAGACAACTCCTAAATCATCTCAGAAATGGAATCTTCAGACATCAAAGGTCTACCAAATGGATGAGGGAGGAAGCTCTGTGATGTGGCTACCTATTGGACTTCCACGGCCATTCTCAATTTGAACCTCTCTAAAACTGAATTCATCTCCACTCCTCTGGAAGCCTGTGTGTCCCTTGCAGTTTTTCCTATCTTGGTAAATGGAATAATCAAGGCTTCAATCACATAAACTGGCAACTTGGCAGGCAGCCTGAGCCTCTCCCTCTTCCTCTGTCCTACATCTAATTACTTTCAAGTCCTACAGATTGTTCCTGCAACACATCTGGTGAATTCCTCCCCCTTTCCTGCCACTTCGGGCTGGTTCAGGCCCTCACTCTCTTGCCAGGCAATTATAGCCACCTTATCACAGAACTCTCCAGCTCACAGACTCCACCTCAAAGTCACCCTTCACTTAGCTTGATAAATCACAGATCAAGTTCTTCTGCTTAGAAAGCTCTAATAGCTGCCCCTTATGGCTCCTCCCCAGCTCTCACTTCCATTTCCCCTGACTCTCTCCTAGAGAATAGAGTTTAAACTCTTTAGTAGGACACACCAGGCCCTCTTCAGTCACCCATTAACTTGTCTCTTCAACCTGCTTCCTGCCAGCTCCTTCACATACACATTCTGTACTCAGACGACAAAAATCCGCTTGGACTTCTCCAAAATGCACCATGAGATCTCCCGAAGCCTTTGTCTTTACCCATGCCGTTCCCTCTCCCTAGAATGCTATCCTGCTCCAGCCTTTCTATCCTCATGAACAGAGCAACCTTATCCTTAAAGACCAGCTCAAATACCAGCCAGAGTGTAAAGATTTTCTCCCAACTCCCTCCTCACCCACAGCCAATGCTCTTATGCAGACCTCACAGAGCAGCCGTCTACTGTTTCCTATTTGACCCCCCCATCTCACTCCACTGGAGGGTACAGACACTATTTAGAACCCCACCACACAGCAGAGTACCAGGCCCAGTAATGAGGCCTAGTATTTATTAGATGAATGAATGAGGAAATAATTAAACTAAAGGGAGATGATTTCAACTTGCTAGATAAGCTAACCATCAGAGATCTTTACCAAAAATTAGGTGATGCTTTAACTAAGCTTTCTATACTGGAAGTTTTCCACTAGAGAGATGCTTACTGAATCACAAAATCTAAGATTTATATATCGGGTCAGAAGCTGGCTTAAGTGTTCTAAAAAGTCCTTTAAACTACACATTTTGCTCCACTTGGCCCTACTGGTTTACTGGTTTTTTCACAGGAGTTACCCAAGCATCATAGCTGTCCACAGAACGTTAGTCAAAATAAAGAATATCAGTACAAAGCTTTCTCTTACAGTAAACAAGCAACTCTGGGAATAAACATCTTTTTAGTATGACATGAATTCCAGCTGCATTAAATGTGTGAGAACAGTTGCATTCTCAAAGTGCCATTTTACTCACTGAGATTGAGAAAATAATAACAGAATCAACAAATATGCTGCATGCTATAGCAAGAAACTAAGCTAAAATGAGGCAAGGTCACCTCAATAACTGAACCTGATGTCAGTAAATCTAGAAGCACAAATGCAAGCCAATTCAAGACTCCTTACTAATAATGGTATTTTCTGCTAACTTTCCAAATTAAAATAAAATAATTCTTCAACTGTCAGTCATGACGATTAAATCATTAGCAACATTGTAGTTATCATATGTAACTAGGAGTATAGCTCCTTACATTTTCTCCAATATTGTAAAATATTATTTGTACTTCAAGGAAATATTTAGAAAATAACACAAGTATTACTTTATAGAAATATATTTAACGTACAACTTAGCAGGACAGTTGTCAGATTCTGTCTTGCAAAACACTTAGAAAATGCAAGCTCTCCACAAATATTTATAAATATGAAATTTACAGTGCTGGAGATATATTCTGGTTTTGCTTGCGTCCAATTAAGTAAAAATAAGTATTAAATCAAGTTGCTTTCTAAATCAGAATTTTATGAGTAGGCACATTCCCTAAATTTATTATGAAATGCATACCTATAGTATCCATCAAAGAGCAAGGTCACAGTCAAAAGCAGACTTTTAAATCCTTCAACTCTCTGCCATACACGCCATACATGATATACAGTCTCATAGAAGGTGACAGTGACACAAGCATTCCTGTTCAAGGCTGACAGATGTCTAAAACCACACACCTGAACTTTCCTTTGTATGTCAAATCTGTTAGTAAAGAGCAGAATGCAGAGATCACAATGTTAGTTACAGTTCTGTCTGTACAGACAACCAGGACAAGTAATTCAAACTCTCAGAACCTCTGTTTTCTCATCTTAGAAATGGAGAAATTTGGGGCTGGCCTGGTGGTGCAGCAGTTAAGTTCACACATCTACTTCGGCAGCCCAGGGTTCACCGGTTCGGATCCCGGGTACGGACACGGCACCGCTTGTCAAGCCACGCTTTGGCAGGCATCTCACATATAAAGTAGAGGAAGATGGGCACAGATGTTAGCTCAGGGCCAGTCTTCCTCAGCAAAAAGAGGAGGATTGGCAGCAGATATTAGCTCAGGGCTAATCTTCCTCAAAAACAAAAGAAAAAAATTGGAGAAATTGGACTAGGTGCTTTTAAAATTCCCTTTATTCTTAAAAAACAAAAAAGGATTCAAATTGTGATTATTTATTGAAAGTAAAGGTAAATCAATTCTTGATTGTTTGGAGGCTGGCAGCCCAGGGTCAGTACTTCTCAGTAACATGTGTATTTCATGTTCCCATGCCTGCTCCCCTCTGCCTTTTGGTCAGTTCATGCCTCACCAGCTTCCCTTCTACCAAGGGACGAGCAGCAGAAAAGAGAGCAGACAGCTAACACTATTCACGAATGCTGTGAAAGAACAGGCAACGTAAGAGATGGCTGAAATGAGTTCCGGAGATGACTCATGGGCATCATTTACGCATGAACATCTATTAATTAGAGCTGAATAAATCAATAGCACCCTGGAGCTGTTCTGACTAATGGTTTTTATAGATCATCACGCTGCCCTGTAGACAGGGAGACCATACATCCTGCTCTGACCGGAGAATCTGCTTTGAGCCTGCGTTGTTGTGGTATAATTATTAGTAGACATCCTCTGCACTTCACTCCCACAAGTGTCCTGATTTCCATGACAAATTATCTGGTCACCTTGTAAGCACTGCAGGTAAAAGGAGGGTAAAATGGGTCCCTCGACAGAGCAGTTTCTGTGCAGTCCGGCAGCAAACTCCAATTCCACTTCCCCAGCGCCCCAGCTTGCGACTGCTCTGAGTGGGGAAGTATGAGTGAGGAATCTGCTGCTCCAGTCTGCAGCAGGGTTGTGCTCCAAAGAACTCTCCATGCCTTTCTCCTCAAAAAGCATTCTTTACGAAGCATGCAGTGGCCCCTTTGCACAGCTGACCCACACTATATTAAAAAAGTGAATCAGCTTTGCCCAGAGACTAAAGTTTACTTTAAAAAAGCACTAACATTCAGGGGCTGGCCTGGTGGCACAGTGGTTAAGTTTGCACACTCTGCTTCAGCAGCCTGAAGTTCTCGGGTTCAGATCCTGGGCACAGACCTACACACTGCTCATCAAGCCATGCTGTGACAGCATCCCACATACAAAAAAGAGGAAGATTGGCACAGATGTAGCTCAGGGACAATCTTCCTCAAGCAAAAAGAGGAAGACAGGCACAGATGTTAGCTCAGGGACAACCTTCCTCACCAAAAAAAAAAAAAAGTACTAACATTTGTTGGAGCATTCTCTATGATTCCACAGGAAAAGTTAAGGAAAACTTGAATGTCTTTCATGGTATAAAGTTGGGGGGCATCAATTTAAAAAGTAGTATTTTAATATGACATTATAAATGCCATGTGAATGCAAATATCCACTTGTCAAGAATCTTCTTAGAGTATGCTGGGTCAAACACCTAAAGTTCACTACAGACGGCCAGAGAAAAAGAAACACTGAGCCTTCTGTTTGTTTTGTCTACCTTGCATATATCCCCAAAGCACAAACTAAATTTCCTGTCCACTTTTTAGGTTTTCTTTTCATATTTAATAATATGTTTAATATTTAATAATAAGTTTCTTTGAATAATATTTAATAATAGTTTTCTTTTCATATTTAATCAGGGCAGTCCCTCTCTATTGCTGCTGTCTTTAGCAATGGTAAGTGAGAAACAATGGCTCCTATCTGTTGGTGAGAAGTAGGAGTTTAAAACACAGACAGAATATTATATTTTCAGAAAATAATAAACAAACATTTTGATGAATGTTAAGTGTTCGACAATAACAGGAATGTCCAAAAAGAACCATATTTATCCATACTTCCAATAGCAGAAAATTACTGTCTAAAGAAGGCAAAAGTCTGAAATGGAGGAAGGTTTCATTTATTTAGATAGTATGCTATTTAAATAGTAAAAGTGTGATAAATTTGAAATAAAAATAACCCATTTCCTCACTCCATCATGGCCCAAATGTGAATCATGGTCTCCGAAGAGGTCTCAGGGCAGTTTACTCACATGCACGGTGTTCCATTACCAACCATGTCACTCATGACAAACCTAGAAGGCCCAGTGCTGCCTGCCAACCCAGTACAGCTCCCGGGGATCAGGGTTCTTCACAACATGGACGAGCCACTCAGATGGCAAACCTAGGTGACTGGACCCATAGCAAAGAAGAGAATGCAGTGCATTTGTGATCTTGAATGTGCTGTGGATTGTTTCCTCTTACACATGTCTATGTCTCACATTTAAAAAAAAAAAAAAGCAAGATGTATTTTTTCAATTAAAAAAAATATCCCCCAGTTTGATTTTCAACTCCCAGAACAGCAAAACATAAATCCATAGGTCTTCAGTGCTTTCCCAATTAAGATTTTTTTTTCCTTTCCCTAAAATCCTTGTGGAGCAGAGAAGAGGAGAGGGGACCCGTATGGTAGAAATAGACAGGACAAAGTTCTCTTTAAAATGTCAAGTGAAGAGTAAACGGCTACAGCTCTTGATCTCAGAGATTAGGAGGGCAGGTTTCTCAGTCCTGCAAAACCAGAGACAGGAACAATCTGCCTCTCCACGCTAAGGATGTGAAGTCTGGTTTAAGTGAGGTCCATATGCCACACTGGTTCATTCTGCTCCTAATTTCAACGAGAACTAAAACCAAGGGCTGAAGCCTTGCTCCTCAAGGTGAAGCATGCCGACCAGCAGCAGCAGCATCACAGAGGAGCTTTTCAGAAATGCAGATGCCCAGGCCCAACCCCAGACATACTGAATCAGAACCTGCATTGTAATGAGATGCCCAGGTGACTCCTTTGCACATGGAGGTTTGAAAAGCACCGCTCCAGAGGACTTGGAATGAGCAGGTGAACAGCTAATCCCTTTCTACTGAGGATGTTTACTTCTCCACAAATAAATTCACCACCCTTTCCAGTAGCACAACTTCCACCATACCTGGAGGAAAAAAATTAGACTTTGAATCCCTGTTCTAGTCCTTGCTAGCAAGTTACTGAACTTCTCTGAGTAACTTCTCTTTACCTAAAAAACAAGCGCTATTTTCCAGGGCTCTTAGGAGAATGAGATGAGAGAGTAGTGTAAGAATGCCCAGGCATGCGCCTAGCACAAGGCTGAAAACTGCTTCTGACTCACAAGGAAATATAGGATCTGCAAACATTGCTTTAACACTGAAAAAACAACATCAATTTTCCCAAAGTTAGCATGTACATTTCATACAAATCCAACAAAAATCCCGATGGATATCTGTAATTGTATAAAATAATGTTAAAGTCCATACAGAAAAAGAAACTTTAACCAAGACAAGAAAGGTAGGTACATTAAAAGAACAGAAGAATGTAAAATAATATATAAAATTCTAGAGAAAAATTCTATTAAAAACAACATATAAAAATGTGTTTATTACATAGCAACTGATAAATAAAATCAACAGACAAGAGGGCAAACCTAAATGGTAAATATGAAATATTTAATGAATATGAACTATGCAAAGAAATGATATATATGAAAATATGTAAAGTGACGCTCATGTCCAATGGTAGTGGAGGAAGTAAAAAGTAAAGTAACAGTGACATAATGCTTTAAACCCTTCAGACTGGCAAAAGTTAAAAAGTGCCATAACGCCAACAACATGGCAGCAAATATTTGTGTACAGGTGATGGGGGTGTACTGGTGCTTTTATTTCTAGAGGACAAATTCCCAGGACAGGATTGCTGGGTCAAAGAAACGTAGCAGTGGCAGTGGTAGGAGCAGTATTAATCACAAAAACAATTACTACTATAAGGATTCCTTTGATTCAGCAATCCACCTCCTGGTAATCTACATGAGCGTAATTATTGTAGTACTAGTAGTAACAGCTGCAAGTACTACTATGTGCTACTATTGCTTCTACTACTACTCCATACACAGCATTTCTTTTTTTTAAAGATTAGCACCTGAGCTAACATCTGTTCCCAATCTTCTTTTTTTTCCTTCTTCTCCCCAAAGCCCTCCAGTACATAGTTGTATATTCTAGTTGTGAGTGCCTCTGGCTGTGCTATGTGGGACGCCACCTCAGCATGGCCTGATGAGCGGTGCCATGTCCACACCCAGGATCTGAACTGGCAAAACCCTGGGTCACTGAAGCGAAGCGCAGGAACCTAACCACTTGGCCACGGGGCAGGCCCCTAGACAGCACTTCTTAAGTGCCACTGTTCAAGCGCTTTACAGACATCTAATCCTCACAACAACTCTAAAAAACAGGAGCTATCACTCTGATTTTACAGACTAGGAAACTGGGGCACTACATGTGCCTGGCAAACATAAGAAGAACTCTATAAATGTTAGCTGTTTTCTTGTTGTCCTTGTTACATACTCTCTGACACAGCAATCCCACTCCTGTGACTCTAACCCAGTGACAAAAACAATTTAACAAAAAATATTGTGAGTGTACATATGAACGCACATAAATGGGTATACACGCACAGGTATGGGTAAATAGATCTTTGTACGAAATAAAAATACAGAGGGATGCTACTTAGACAGCTAACATGGATTATTCTGTTGGAGGGGATGCGATACTGGGAAAAGAGGAGGGCTGGAGAGACGGAGAAGCAATCTCAATATACAAACAAATGAGAACACACACACAGAAAGTAAGTTGAAGTACAGGGTGACAACAAAGAAAGAACACTTTACATTCTTTGGGGACACAAAGAGCCCTGAAAGAGTTTGAGGAATAGGTGTTCTTAAGCAAATTTCATTACTCGAAAGAGCAATATTTTTGTTAAAATATTTGGATTCCCCCCCCACACATAATACAGATTATTAAGACATTCTCCAAAGCATTATTCTCTGTTGAACAACAAAAAATCCTAGTAATTCCAAGGTTCAAAACTCAGTAATCATCCATGTAAAGGCACTATTTAGAGGTGACAAAGCTTGAGTTCTGCTCCTGGCACTGTCATCATTGGGCTATTTGACCTCTGGCAAGTCACTAACCTACACTTAGTTTTCTCCTCCACAAAGTAAGGGAAGTTCAACCAAGTCATCTTTAAATCCCCTTTCAGTTATAAAAATGTTATGATTCTACAATTTAAAAACATGAAGTAGAAAAGTGAAACCTAAGTAAATAGGAGTGATAATTATTACACATTTTAAAGAAACCAAGTCTGAAATCTTAATACTTTCTAGCTAAGCAGGTAATTTAATGAGCCACTTAAAAATGTTCATTTTTAGAATTAAAAACGGCAATAAGACCAATTAGTGATTTCACATTTCCAAGTGGTGAACTGAACTACTCAATGCTTTAATTTTCATCTTGAGAAAAAAATGTTGCCAATTTCAATATCTTTCAGATTGCTCACTGAAGTAAAGCTTAATCTGTCACCTTAAAATGGAGGCATCCATAAGGAGTAACTCAACCAAAATATCATCCTCCAGAGACCGTATGTAATGAAAAAGAGCTGTGAAAAAGCCTAGGCAATGCCAGCCAGTCAGCCAAATAAATTTATTATGCATTGAAATTTCTAACAGAATATTTTAAATGTAAATTATTAGAACACAAAATTGCAAAACAAAATTGTCGGCTTAAGCATGACAGCTTCCTGAAGCGACATTCAAAATTTTAATTTTTACATTTTCCTCATAAGTTTCATAAAGAATAACGTGATTATTAATAACACTTAATGAAAATTTATGCCTGAGTGCAAAGCATAAAAAGTCACTAGCTCATAGGGCATAAAGATTTCCATGAGCTTGTTAAATTTTATGTATTTTATTTCCTTAAATGGTTATGGGATTTTCCAAAAGCATACACAAAATTCCTTAAAACCTTGCCAACTTAGAAATACTTACATGAAAACCACCTTTTTAGACTGTATGGAATCTCCTGGAAAAATCTACCCAGTCTTTTGATAGGCTATCTGGGTATGAATTCCTACAAAAACATAATAAGACTGCTTGCCCCTACCAGGTTTTATAGACTAGGATGATGTAAGGAAACAATTTATGGCTCACATGGTTATCTGAAATTCCTCAAAACAAGCAGTTCCCTGACTAGTATGTCATAATTTTCTTATCTACAAGCACCAGCACGTGCATTTATTTATATCCCTAGATTAACTTCAAGTCTAATTTTACTGCCACTAGTATCCAGGGGTGGATTTCTTTTTTCTAATTACAAATGGAACTTGAGCTAGATCAAAGACATTTTAAGGTCAAAATTTACTTCTCTGAAAAATAGAGGGTGTGATCCTACGTAATTAATTAATGCTTAGCCATGCCCTTTGGCGTATTATGTGGCGGCCGTAGCAAACCGAGGCCAGCCGTCCCCACCTGTTGGTGCAGTGCAACTGTTTGACTTACCCAAAAGAGCAGATTGAGCGCGTAGAGCAGGCAGCGCAGGCACTTCACAGAATCTTCTCTGGCCATTGTGAGCCCCGGGAGGGAGAAGCTCCATCCTTTTACCACATCCTACCCCCAAGGGCAAAGCAGCAGCGATCTACAAGGGGCAGGGGACAGAAGGGGACTTATGACCGCGCTCCCCACCCCTAGCCCATCCCTCCAGTGCCAGCTCTCAGCTGGATCCAGAGTCTGGTCCAAAGCCGAGTTCATTCGAGACATCGCTTCATCGAAATCATTTGTTAAGGTTATAATAGTAACCTAAACTCCCAGAAGTTCCAAACCGGCTTCGGATAACACCTGCTGGGAAGAGAAAAGATTGACTCCCCTGATGAATGAAGGCGCACAGTAAACTCCGGTTCTCAGGGGACACGCGGCGGTGTCCTCTGCATTCTGATGAGACGCTCTTTAAACCTCCCTCAGTCCACGCTTCTCCTTGGGGACAGCTCTGCTCGGAACTGTCCCGAAGGTTAGAAACCCCACTACCAGCCCCCCACCCCGGACGTCACAGGCGCCGCCGGCGAGTCCGAGGATGCGAGTGTCGCTCCCATTAGGACAGTTCCCGGGCCCCCCAACTCCGCAACCCCAACCCCATCCCGCAGCTCGGGTTGAGCGCGGGGCACTGGAGGGGGCGCAGCGCTGAGCTGGGATTCCGCCCGGCGACTAGGGTTTCTTTGGGAGAACGTGAGAAATGATGTTTCGGCCCCGGAATGATGGATTAGCCTGGGGCGGGGGGGTGGGGAGGGGCGCAGGGGAATTAGGGCCGGTGCAGCTGTGCAGACGCCGGGTTAGTCATTCGCGTCCCCCTCCCCCGGCCCCGGCCGCCGCCGCGACCTCGCGCTCCGCGCTGCCCGAGGAGCACAAAGCCGAGCGCGGTCACCGGCCCCGCCGCCGCGCCGCGCCGCGCGCCCCCGGCAGGGCGCGGGGGGAAGCGCCGGCGGCGGCAGCTCCGAAGCCAGCCTCGGAGCAGCTCAGCACACAGCGCCCAGGGCAGCCGCCGGCGGGCTGGCGGGACAGCGGGCAGGAAAGGCGACAGACGCGCGGCCACTCACCGTCGGCGCTGGGCTCCGCGCCCCAATCCCGCCGGGGGACAGTCGGCGACGCACGGCGGGGGCTCATCGGGGCAGGGACGTTCCTCCCTGAGAGCCGAAGGGCTGCATAGACTCAAACTGGAGACGCTTCCTTCTCTTCCTCCGCCCCCCCGCCGCCGCCGTCGCCGCCTCCTGGGAAAAAGAAAAAATAAAAAAAGAGTCCTGGGCAGCAGTTGCTGGAAAGTCTCTGCTAAGCCACCTCCCAGCGCCGCTGTCCCTCCCAAGTCCTCGCCAAGTCCGGACGAGGCAGCGGCAGCAGCCAGGGCCAGCTGCACAAACTCTCAGCGCATGCTCCGGCCGCTGGCTGCCGGGTTGGAGCCTAACGGGTGTTTCTTGTCCCCTCACCCGGCGTGAATCCCCAAAGGGACGCCTCACCTCTACAAGGTCCCGAAAGGCATGAAGCCTAGGAACTTTGGAAAAGTCCGCGCAGTAAACCCTGTAAAATGGTGGTGTCGAAGGAGGGGAGGCTGGGTTATAGCCATGGGGAAACAGGCTTTTATTATATGAAAATATTTGTGTTTGAGAAGGGGGGCGAAGGAGTGGCCCAACCCAATTCCTGCAATGAGAAACCAGTTTTCACAACCTTTCTGGAGCCACCTCCTGTGATTTGTCGCTAACATAGTGCCCTGTGAACCTTCTTATTGCTTTGTTGCCCTCCCTGATTTTTAAAAGAACAGTTGTTACCCACTTTCCATAGTGCACTAATAGCATTTAGGTAAACACCAGAGTAAACGTGTCCAGATCTGACATCCAGAATAGGAAGAACATTTTTAACTCTTTTACAAGCAACCCAGAGTTTCCAAAATTTTCTCCTAATAGAATTAGTTTGTGTTTTAGCTGAGTGATTTATCTTGAACTGTGTACATATTAATGAGTTTTGATTTTTTTTTTGAAACTAGAAGTATTAAAGTAATAATAGGAGACTATCCTTCCAAAAGTACCTTCCCTTGGAAGTAAAATTTTACACTTAAAAATCACTCATTCATTTTTTCCATATGAAATTTTGATGTTTTATGCCTCATGACAGTCCACATTTCTATGATTACTTTTGTGTGCCTTGTATGGCAGATAAAACTTCACTAAAAAATATGAATTACCTGAAATACAAGCAACATCTTTGAGAAAATCTAATAATGGGAGTTCTCCTTAAATTTCCTTTGAGGGAAAAAGAAAATTGGGAGTCCTGTGTCCATCATCACCTGTCTAGGGTCAGTTGCTGCATGACCAGAGTGACAATGAGACACACACACTCATGTGGGTAGAAGTAAAATGAAGACCGAAAAAGAACCTGAGTGTTCTGGATTAGGGTAGAAAAATTCTTGGTAAGTCTCTAAGCCATACATAAGGCAGCAAGCCCGAAAGAGCGCAAGGGTTGCCATCCACACAAAATACCAGGAAAAATGTTCGGTCATCCATCAGATGACTCTATCTCTGGCAACAAAGTATCTTCTGGAACATGGAGAAGCGCAAAGAAACCCAGTTTTATCTTCAATCAGTTTCTGCTCAAATGACACCGGTTCTAGGCAGAGGATTGCCAAAGCAACCAGCCATCAGATTGCCATTGGTGCCCGAAGTTCCTCTGAGTTATGGAAACATCCCCCCACATGGAGCTGCGTCTATGACTGCCATTAAAACTGACAAAAATGGTGCAAATAAATCCCATATCTCTGAACAGAGATCCTCTTCTACTTCTAGAACGCAGTTACCTGTCTTTTAATCATAAACCTTTAAGGACCCTAGAATAATAAAATTTTAGAGGAACCTGCTTTAGAAGCATGTACACCCTCCTTCCTTTTAGTAAATAAGGAATATGGAACCTAGAGAAGTTAAAGGAGTTGCTCAAAGTTACATATCTAGTTAAATCAGATTCTGAACTAAAATCCAGAATCATGCTCTCTAACTAGTATTCTAGTTCAGTGATTCTCAAAATTGTTATATATTAGAATCACTGCGGGAGTTTTGAAAAAACCCTAATGCTCAGGCAGTACCCCACCAATTAAGTTGGAATCTACAGATATGGTCTGGACATCCAGACTTTTCAAAGTTTGCAAAGTAATTCTAATCTGCAGCACAGTTTGCAAACCTCTGCAACCAGCACTTGAGAGACGCCTGAAAACGAGAAAACGAGTCTCTTCAGGTTTCGCTGGGTCAAATTCCTCATCTGTGAGGTGAAAAATTGGGATTAATATCCCCATTTTACAAGTTAAGACAAAAGCAGAGCTGCAGTTACTGCTGTCACGGTCCTGATAAATGGTCACCAGAGCCTGTGAATCGGCATTTCAGTGGAGGAGCCCTCGCCGTATTTGAGGCATTGCAGTTCTAGACAGTTGTGCTGCTTACACCTGACCCTGCTTCGCTTTAACTTCTACCTTCAACTCGAGTCCTGCCTTTTGGAGTCCACAGCATGAACGATCCTTCTCCCATCTCATGGCGCTTCAACTCCTTGAGGGCAGCTGCTCTTCCCTCCCTCTCCAATTCTTCTCTTCTCCAGGATTACAGAAGCCTGGCAAGACTTGACATCACAGCTGTCATTCTATGGGCTCTATATTTTTCTCTGTGAGAATAACTGTTTTGTGCACCAAGGTAAGATAGAAAAATCCCAAAATGGACATGACAGTTTGAGTGTAGAATAACACATTAAGAAGATTGTATGGTCTATTTATTGCCCATGAAATAGGAACCCAATTCTATGGCCATAGATGCTTCGTTAAGTACCTTTTGAGTGTGTGGCAACTACCATGTCACTTGGAGAAAAGGCAAAACTAATCTTTTCAGTTTAGAAAATAGTAACAGCCACTGTTTACAAGAAATCTCATGTGTCGCTCCCAGAGTCAGGAGTAAACTCCAGCTGGCTATGCAACAAGGTAATACATGTTCCTCAAACCGCAAACCAACTCATTTGTCCATATCTTATTCCACTCATTCTGCTTAAGTTGTGCAGAGAGAAGGAGCTGCATAGGTGTTTGGTAGGAGGAATGAGTTTCTTTTGCTTCTTAGTATAATACCCCTACAATACACTTAAGACAGTTCTTCACAGTCAACACAGGAAAGAGATCTACTATATTTTGAGCAAGTCACGTGTGCCTGACATAATAGGAGCTTCTCATAATGTATGTTATTAGTTCCTCATAACTACACAGCGTGTTACTGAGACTCAGACAGTTCATTCCTCCAGGGCCATACTGGTGGTAAGTAAAGCAACTGAGATTCTAAGATTTGTCTGACTCTTTCCACTGTTAATCTGCCTTACAATGATATTTCACAGCTGGGTGGGGATTCATTGATGAGCCTCAAGAGGAAAAATATTCTAGGCATTTTTTATTAGTTCTTGAGAATAGGAAGCTGAATTTCAAATATGTATACTCAAACTATGTCTGGTAAATCTACTTCACCTTTTATTTCTGAAAGAGTATGCCCAACAGGACCTGAGAAAAGCCCTTTATCATCAAATTAGGTAGATTTCTCTCAAATACAAGCTTAAGGTTGGTAAATAAAATATAGAATTCCCAGTTAGATTTGAATTTCAGATAAACAGCCAACAATTTTTTTGGTATTACAAGGATGCCCCAAATATTGCATGGGACAAATATCACATTGGGCATCCATATACTCAAAAATTATTTATTGTTTATCTGAAATTCAAGTTGAACTGCACATCCTATGGTTTTATTTTCTATTTCTGGCAACCCTATGCAAATAGGAAATTCAACTTCAAGTGCCACAACAATAAGGATATAACTAAATATGTTATTTCACATAACAATATAGCCCAAAATAGCAGCTCATCCACTGAGCAATGACTTCAAGGAATCAGTTATTTTTCTACCTTACTTTTCTGATATACACAATGTGTCAGCTAATGTCCTTGGGCCACCTCCTCTCATGATCACAGGATGGCTGTGCAAATCCAGGCATTGCATACAATTACTAGTTCCTCTACAGGAGGAAGAAACTATTCCTCCTATGGACCTCTCTTAGGATGAAGGAAACCTCTCCCAGAAGTTTTGCAGCAGGTTATTCTTCACAATTAATTAGCTAGAATCCCATCACATTCTCATGGATGCGCCAATTATTGTGCAAGGAGTGTGGGTCTGCTGTGACTGGTTTAAAACAGTCAGGATGCGTTCCCTGTGCCTGGAGCAGCTCTTCTCTGAAGCACATGGCCAAACAGAGGAGGATAAAGACTGAACACAGTCAGATCTTGTTTGAACTGAGGGGTGGAGAAAGGAGCGGATGCTTTGCTCATCTCTCCTAGTCGCTGCTAAAACAACCCAGCTTTCAGCCAACTATTTCTGTAGCGCTACTCAGCGAAGCCCCTTAAACTGAGAGAACCACTGAAGCAAGAACCTACTGGCAACAGCAAAAGACCCTAAGAAAACTCAAATCACATCATTTCCCTCCCATGACATAAGCTTCTATCCTGCACCCACAGTTGCGTTTGTATACCGTACTATCGATTAAAACACTGCCCAAATCGGAACCCTCAGAAAAACCCCCAGAAGACTTTCCTCTTAAAGTTTATCCAAACCCAGCCTCTGTACAAAGTTCAGAGACTTGGACTCATTTCACCAGCTGACATCGGTACAAATAATCCAGTCCTATTCAATAAATATTTATTGAATGGTTACTACAAACTCAGAACTGTGCTGGGAGATACCAAAAGTTCAAACATAATTTCGACTCTCAAAGAATTTATAACTCTATTAGCATATTTCCTCTTCACAAAGTGAGACTTATAAAACTTATGAAGTCTTTCCCTTTGTAAGAAGTCTTAATTTACAGTTCTTTGAGACAAACTGTAAAGAAAAGGAAGGAATACAGGCTCCATTTACAAACAGCTGCCAAACTCTACTTTTCTTAGAAAGATCCCTCAGGAATTATTCCATTATACCACCACATCAGCTTCCTGTCATGCTTACAATACAACAACTGGGAGAAAGATAAACACGTAGTTACCATGAATATGAGACATGTGTCTTCATCTGCTGCTCCATCAATTCACTTGCTGTGTTTTAAAACTTTCAGATTACTCCAACATTGAATTAATAAAACATTTCTTTATTTACAGTAGATAAAGATATTTAATTTTTAGAATTATTTTCAGTTAGCTAATCCAAACTCACAAGTATCCTCATCCTACCAGGTATAAACCACCCATTTTTTGTAGCATGAACTGTGATTTTGTGATTATAATTCAGCCTTTACAAAAGTTTTATCATGGAAACTCAGACTTTCTATTCCTATACTATTACTCGTATGCATGTGTATTAGCCATAGCCATGTATGGCGAACTAGAGATGTGAATTTTCCTTTCATATTTCATAGTGTGAATACATAAGTGATTGATGGATAAGGAAGAAAGCTAGTGTCCTTGCTTTCTTTTAGTGATAGTCTCACGTTCTTTTTCATTGCAAAGAACTAACAATTGCCATTATGTTTTACAATCTTTGTATTGTAAGTATTCTTTCTCAGAAAGAAGTATTAAGTGATTACTATTCACAGTAATAAAGGAAGAGATATTATGTCAGGGACATAAGATATCCATATACAACTCATACAGTTAATTTTAATAACTTACAAACATTTGTATTATTTTACTACCTTTTTTAGCTTTATCAGTAATGTTACTCACTGTGGCTGACTAGAGAACAGGACTCGGGATATAATATGTTTGGTTTAGAGAACATATAAATATATTTTTCAAAATGACTAGTAGGAATTAAATGGTGTGTGTTTTATATTGACAGTGTTTTACGAGTCATCGTCCCCTTAGCACTGGATCACAGAGAGAAATGTTTCCAAGTCTGCCAATGCGGAGATGAGCTGGTTCTTACTTCAAGGGGAAGGTGGCCTAAAATGTGGCAGCAGCCAGCTTGGGGTACAAGGCTGACCATATGTTAACTTATTTACTAGGTCCCAACAGCTATTCCTTACATCGGACACAAAAACCAAGAATATAGCAGTAGAAAATTTACGCTACATAGATGTACTCTCTTTCTTGATCTTTTCTTTATTTTACTGTCCCCAACTTGCACATATACTGATGACATTATAAGTCATTTCCCATCTTGCCTCCCTTCCACAACCTTCACTGTCTTCAGGCCAGTATTGCCAACTATCCCATGAACTTATCACGTTTGCGATACATCCAAAGTTTCACAGACGTGCCTCGTTCAGTTATGGGAGCAGGCGGGGATGGCCAGAACCTAAAAACTAGACCAATCCATTAGGGTGTGACTGGAACGCGAGTGAAGACCCATCAAAAGGCACTGTAAATTCAGGCAGTGGAGCGGAACCAAGTATGAGGGGAATGTGTTGGCAAGCCCGAGGTGGAAAGCTCAGCAGGAAGACAGATGGCAGCATCAGAGAGGCCCAGCAAATGGTAGCAGGCAGGTGCCCTGGCAGATGGACAGAACTCAGTGGCACAGGAGTTGGGCAGCAAAAACATAAAAAGGTTCACAAACGTGAAGAAACACCCCCTTAGTGTCAAGGTGATTTGGTCACTCTCTGCCAAGGCCCAGTTGGTGAGGTTGGCCCAGGGAGACAAACACAGGTCTCCAGAAAAGCAAGATTCAAGAACAAGAACCACAGTCCCAGAGAAATTCTTCTAGTCCCTAGTTTTAAGAGTCATAATGTTTAGGTTAGAAAAGTTTATGGTTTCCAGATTAAGGGAGATCTTAAATGCTGGGCTGAGGAATTTGAGCTTCATTCAGAGGCGATGGCAGCCACTGAAGGGTTTGATGTGAGCAGAAGAATAACATAAGAAGCAACAGTAGGGGTTTGGAAGTCAGACCTGGATTTGAACGCTGGCTTCATCACTTACCAGTAATGTGATAATGAGCAAGTGACCTCACCTCCATAAGCCTCAGTTTCCTTATCTGTATACTTACCTCCTAAAGTGGTCATGAGTATTATGCAATATGGTGAGTGGTCTAAATTTAGCTGGGGTCACACTGTCCTTTGAGGTTTAAATAGAATAGGCTGAGCCTCTTTTCCGCAAGCAGTGGGTGAACTTGTTTTCCCCTTGTAATCTCTCTGGAGATTCTTGGGATGGGAAAGAAGGGGAAACACTGCCTCCAGAGTTCTGAATCAATTTGTGGAGCATCTGACCATCTTGTGCATGCTGTTCTTTTCTCTAAAGAGATTCCTTCCCTCTCAACATATCGCCCAGCGTAAGCCCACATTGGTAGCCGCCTTTGACTGAAGTCTCAGAAAATCTGAAGGCATTTCTATAGCAGCCCCACATACAACTCAAAAACAAATATTAGAACTCCTGTGGCTGCCCTAGTACTACTTCTTACTTTCTTTCTTTTTTTTTTTTTTTGGAAGATTGGCCCTGAGCTAACATCTGATGCCAAGCTTCCTCTTTTTTTTTTTCTTTTCTCGCCAAAGCCCCAGCACATAGTTGGATATCCTAGTTGTAAGTCCTTCCAGTTCTTCTACATGGGATGCCTCCACAGCATGGCTTGATGAACGGTGCTAGGTCCGCACCCAGGATCCAAACCAGCAAACCGCAGGCTGCAGAAGTGGAGCACGCAAACTTAACCACTACGTGGATGGGCTAGCCTCCTACTTATTTCTTCCTGGTTGTCTTTCTCTCAAGTTTCCATGTTGACTGAGTTCCTTCCTCTCACTTCTTCTCTTTCACTGTCTACACTCTACACTCAAATTCCTGGTAACTTCTCATGCAGACAACATAGCTATTTTTTTTGTTTTATAGTCTTCTTTCACACTATGCCCTAGAGATCTCAGCTTTCACACAATTCTCTCTCTAAGAGAAATCTTGGTGCAAGGCAACCGAGAAGAGATCTTTGGATCTAAAGAAGATGCAGCCTAGACCATAGACTAGTTTCCAGAAGAGAACCTGAGATTAAGACAGCTGGGAGGAGTCATGCTGGGATCAGAACAAATATCAAATACTGTCCTCAAACACTATTCCTTCCAAGGAGCCACATTTTGATTGGATCAGTTTGTGGAGGAATATATACCCAAGGGCATTGTTGAGAACTACACAAGAATCGGCAGGTAATTAGCTGAGTTCACCAGCAGGCTGTGGTCAAGGAAAGAGTGGAAGAGGGCCCTTGCAGTACCACTGTTACCCTAGTATGGCTGTGGCATACCCAAAACTGTACCTCCCCGAGGAACGACACCAGAGGCTTAACACCATGGGGAGAAATAGAGTCACTACAATAATCCAGCCAACCACTAAACAAATAAACACGCAAATAGCAATAACAAGCCCCAGAGGGGCAGGGGGTACCAGTACCTAGAGTTGCTACAATGTGTTACCTAAAATGTCTCGTTTGCAACAAAAAGTTTTGAGGAGTGAAAAGAAAAAAAGCAGACCACAGAAACTGACTGTGACAGTGACCTGATGTTGGATCCAACAGAAAAAGATTTCAACGTAGCCATCGTATATATGTTCACAACACAAAAGGAAGTGTGACTAA
This sequence comes from Equus przewalskii, assembly GCF_037783145.1. Taxonomy (NCBI): domain Eukaryota; kingdom Metazoa; phylum Chordata; class Mammalia; order Perissodactyla; family Equidae; genus Equus; species Equus przewalskii. Next base: position 77,347,885 of record NC_091834.1, read on the forward strand.
AGAAGTAGAGAAAGGTGTGAGAGCAATGTCACAGCCTATAGATAATATCAGTAGACAGATACAAATTATAAAAAAAGAATCAATGGTTCTACATGTTCTAGACCAAACAGTACATTTTATATTTATACATATAAATACATTTTATAAAATAACAAAAATATGTGTGTGTAAATGTATACATATACATATACATATATAATGTATCGTTGGGCTTATGGCATATAGAAATGTAATATCATTGTAATATATTGGCCAATTTGCTTGGAATTTTCTTGATGTTGTGCCCCCCACACACACGTTAGTTTTCATTGGTTGGTTTGTTATTTTTGCTGGTCACAGTGTGCTTGCTCTTCCCTTCCCTATACCCTGCTCTTTCCTGGCAAAAGCAAAGGAAAAACTCTTTTCTGGGCAGAAAATCAGGAGACCAAGATGATAGAACAGAACTCAAAATCAGAGGAAATATGCTCTAATGAGAATCTAGACAAATCCAGGAACTTTATTGTAAGGATTTTACGATGTTTGTTTTTGCACAAGGATCTAATGTAAGGATTATGTGTGTGCGTGTGCATGTGTGTGTTTTTTCACTCATCTATGTTCTGGGTAAAGTTGTAAGATCAGTGGCCTCTGATCATGAAAGTATTACTGAACTAACCTTTTGGAAAAAAAAAGAAAATTTAAGGGGAATTTTACTTTTAGTAGATCATAATATTTCCAAGTCTAAATTTGCATCTGAGCTACTTCAAACCTATATAGTGAGTGAAATGACCAATGAACTGGGAAGTAGAAATCTGAAGTTCTAATCCAGATTTTCCTGAGCTAGAAAACCTAGAGTTGTTTAATGGCTCTTCATCTGGAGAGACAAGAAAGGGGTTTTTTTTATCCCTAACATTCTATTAACTTCCTTAACTTTAACATTATAGTTCCAGTTTTGAGCAATTCAATCTCACATTTAAAATTCTGTCCTGGGGCCAGCCCAATGGCCTAGTGGTTAAGTTCAGCACCCTCCACTTTGGCAGCCCAGATTTGGTTCCCAGGCATGGACTTACACCACTCATCAGCCACCATGCCTTGGTTGCAACTCACATGCAAAATAGAGGAAGATTGGTACAGATGTTAGTTCAGGGTGAATCTTCCTCAAGGAAAAAGAGGAAGATTGGCAACACATGTTAGCTCAGGGCCAATCTTCCTCAGCAAAAAAAAAAAAAAAAAAAAAAATCTCTGTCCTATCTAGTTTGACAAAAATCACTACCCATAATAAGTTTTTCAGAGGTGAAATATTCAGCACCTAACATCCTTTTCTTATATCTAAACACTAAGTGCTGATATGGGGAATATCTTTCAATTCTATTGATAACAATTGTTCAGTGTTTTGATATTGTTATGACAAATAGCATCTCAATTATTAAGGTTAAAGTTAGGTTTACAATATCAGTTTACATGTTATCTATGGTTTAAAAAGCAAAAGACAATCTCCTGTTTCTAAGAGAGCTTTAGAAATGGTCCTTGTTTTACATAAATCAAATACTCATGTCTCCTCCAGGTGTGTCTTGGCATGACCAGTGTTAAATTTGCTTTCTTTCTTATTCTTCTTTTATCTTTCAAGTTTGAAGATGGTTGTGATTAAAACATGCAATTATATTATGCATTCATGTTCATACTTAGTCTTGCAATTGTTGTACATTGGACATTCATAGAAGTCATAACTGTACTTCATTAACCTGTGCTAACTGATAGCTCCTAATCTCCTCTGTTCATTCAGATTCAAGACCATAAATCAGGATGCATTTAACCAATGATTCTTTCATTTACAAGATAAAAATAATATTGCATGATTTTTATGACTTGACAGTCATCACAAAATAATTAGTACACTAGTAATCAACAATAGCTCAGTACAAGCACATTTGAGATTCTCAATTGAATAGAAAGAAGGAAAGTTGTGATTTTCAAAAGATATGTTTTCTGCTAAAACTAACGGTAGTGCCAAATGTCTTAGAAATTTTTGCAAAGCAGATAGTAAAACTGAAATGAATTGGACGAGAAATATCAAACTCATTTCAATATCTGGCTCATTCTCAAGTCACAGTCCCCACTTTGCACTGTGCATTCTCAACATGAATACTGAACAAGAAGCACTTAACACGCCCTGATGAATGCAACAATTAGAACACAAAAGAAATCATTAATGCATCAGAACAGAAGAGGATGGTCTGTTAGTGTCTAATTAGGCTTTTGCTGTAATTATCCTCCATTTGAGAAATTTACTTAATGTAAAAATGATAAAACAAATCATGAGTATTCACTTAGTTTAATTAGTTAGCAGCACTAAGGCACATTTACTTTAATCTGTACCCTTTTTATATACTTTGTTCTAATAATTTTAACTATAGAAAAGCTGAGTAATTCACCACTTAAACCTTTTACAATACCAACATCATAAAATCTTTCTTATACACCCTTATCTCCTATCCCCACAAAGCTCCCTCAGACAAATTTCCAACATTGTGCTTGGTTATTTGTGCTGAAGGATTAAAAGAAGATGGATAGGATCGAAGACATAACGTGTGACTGGAGTTAGGGCAGAAAGGGAATGACGGAGGAAATGCACCAAGGGAGGGGCAGGGAGGAGAGGAAGAGATATTGAGAGAGGAAGGAAGAGAAGAGAAGGAGAAGGGAGGAGACAGGAGGGTATGAGCAGGGGAGTGGAGGAGGGGAGGGAGGGAAAGAGATCAAAGTACAGAAGAAGAAAGGAGGAATCAGAAAAGGAAGAGTTAAAGAGATGGCTGAACTAGAGAGAAGCAGGACACGGAGATTGTCTTGCACACATATCACTCACTGGGGATGGAAGCCTGATGCTTAAAAGTTCTCTCTCTCTCTTTCTCTCTCTATCTATTCACCTATCTATCTATGTGCCTGGTAGCAGATTTTTTTTTTTTTTTCAATCATCCTTTTTCTGGGGAAAAAGTATATGCGAAGAGGACTAAATTCTGCCCATAATTCTCTAAAATAGAAAATTTCCAAAGTTCCCTAATAATTTTTTCTCCCCTCCTTCCATAACCAAGGAAACTCTGGGCCACCCAATTGGACTGACAGTCAGTTTCTCAGGATCACAAGTTCTTGCTGCCCCTGGAAATTGCCCCTTATTCAACAGAGGGCTCGTAGGAGGGGAGGAACAAACCACCTGGGCACTGGAAAGCAAGTTAACGTGCACACTCTACTTTGGATGGTCAGGTCATCCACTCCATTTAGACATGCTGGCAGAATTGAGTTGTATCCAGGTCAGTTTTTACCCATTTGCATCAATGGCAAAAACAAAACAAAAAACAATCTTTCCTATTAGTAATTTTTTTGTAATTTATGATTGGCAAAGCTTATTTGCTATTCTGATTACCTTTTTAAAAATCATGCTTGGAAATGCTGTGCTAAATGAGTTCTTTCAAAATCTTTATGTAGAAAGGTTCTGAGATATTTCAAATGCACGTATACGCTAAAATGTACTTTCAATACATGAATGAAATCTTGATTTGGACCTATAAAACCCATTTGATAATAATTCAATTTTGATTAAAGATCTGAAGTATAAAAAAAGTTTCAAAATAAGTAGTTCTAAAATCCTTTCTATCACCAAAATTAATGTTTAGTAAAATAAGTACTTGATGAACATGAAATCATGCTCAGATTCACTGATTCAACTAAAACATAAAAAAAGTAAGCTGCGCACCATTGATTTAAGCTTTCAAGAGGGTGGGAACATTTGGGAACTGTTATCTAACTTCATCAGAGTTTATATCCATCTGGCAAGCATTGATATGGCCATACTAGTCCTTAAAATATTAAACGCTTCTAAACGACTTGGTAAATAGCTGCTGCTCTGAGCTTTTCACTCCCCAGCCACATGGTTTACTCTCCCACAATCTTTGCACTACCTAGAAAATAAAGCATTAGGATTGAGGCAACACGTGTCCTCCAGGATCTGTTCCAAGGCTTTGGAACATCCATTCTAATTTGTCGTTGTCTGGACCATAATGGTATTAAGTATTTTAAGTACCATCTCTGAATGGAATACATGTTGCCAGTTTTCATCAACATGAGAGAATATGTTTGCAGGGGAAAGCGATGATATAACAGCTATAGTCTTTTGTTTGTTTCTTTTTAAACTGCAAAGCTGTTATACCCTTCTTCCCTTCAACAGGGTCCAGCCTTTCTCACCCAGTCTCCGGATATCATTAGAACTTTGTTCTATACACACAGGTGCCAATATAGTGACTCAACTTCCATTGCCATTGTTGATCCATTTCACTAGCCTGTTACTCCTGGTGATGTAGGCAAATCACAGCATGACTGCATTGTCATTATGCTTCTGTCTTCCTAAGGTCTTTTCCACTCCTCCTCTGGTTGAATAGGAAGGATGTGCATGAGGGGGAGTGAGCCGATCTCCTCTAGCAGTATAACAGTTCTTTCAGTACGTTCATGGTCAGTGGTTTGAGACCCCAGTATTTTCCTGTACAAATTTTTCCTGTGGGTTCTTGATTGAGCTTCCTGGGGCAAGCTTCCTTTGGAGCTGGGTTGAAGGTACCACAATTAACAGAAGTCAACTCTCCTTACTAATAATTACATTCATGGGTCTAAAATGAAACATTTTTACTGTCCCCTTTTCAAATTGAGTTCCATGGGACCAGAACCAGTGTTGAGAGAAATCCTTCTCTGCTCCAGAGGCTCATCCCAAAAGCCTGTTTCAGTTCTAGCTTGTCCAGACATCACATCTCTTCCAGGAAGTAAATAATGCCTTCAGGGGACATCTAAGTGTGAGATGATGTTCAGGAGGTGAAAAGCCATTTTGATCTCCACCGCATACACACCATGGGGTGGGCTACAAGAATGTACCTCCTTTCCCAATCTACCTTACTACATTTAGCATCTTCTTTTTAGTTATTATCTTTAACTGTTCCAACATACTCAAAAACATATCCAAAATAATTGTGTGAGTCTCTATTTTACATGAAAAAGTACACAGGTGCTGAATAAAATAGCACCATCTCTTTCTGAATTTTATGAGAAAAAAAAATTTGTTGATGAAAACTTCCTCATTTGAAATTCATTATTTTATTTTCTCCCTCTTCTCTGAGTTAAAAGGGCTTTGGATGAGAAATGATTGAACACTGATGTGTCACATGAAACTTTCCCTTTTCCATTCAACACTAATAAAAATATTTGCCTTCTACTTAACTAACAGGTCTTTTCTTTAAAACTTGCTGAACTTGTTTTTTAACTTAGTAACTTCAGTGCAGACCATAACAGGGATGCTTTAGATTTTCATCTCTTTCATTCCTTAGGAAAAAAAGAAAGAAAGAAAGCTGAGCTTACAGGCTGAATAAGGAGAATGAAGAAAAGTTTCTTAGGTCCTAAAATAATCATTTTAAAACTCTCATTGGCTTATAAATTATTGCTTTCCATTAAATACCAACCAAAAAATCACAGACAGAATATATGTAAATTGACAGTAAAATTTTATTTTATTTAATAACAATACAGAAAGCTCACACAGAAATGATCACTCACCATTAACAGGTATTTAGTGCTTTAGAACTTTAACAGTAATATTTGCTCGTTGGGCTAACTCAGACTGAACACGTGGCATATCCAAGTTTTTTTATACCCTAAAAACATCTCAATTCTACCTGGAAATGCCCTTCTGTAAATCTACCTATGCAACTAAAAAAAAGCATTGGTAAGATATAAAGGTATATATAATCAGCAAAGGAATATTTTAAACCGTTTCATCTACTCAACAAAATTATTCCACTGAAGCTAAATAAATAGTCATCAAATTACTACCCAGAAGAATCAGCAGCTGCTTCTATTTAAGGCTTTCATATATGTCTTTACTGTCCCCTCCCTACTCCGCCAAATTAACCAGGAAAGAGACAGCGGGATTAATTTCAAGAGCTCTTTCTCCCTTCAGGGCACTCGGAGCTGACGGAATGGGGAGCAGCTGCATTTCCTGAGCCATTCTGGCCCTCCTAGCTATTTTTCTTCCTTTCCTGTTCCTCCACAGTGTCTCCCTTCCCCTATACAGTCTTAATTAGTTCTCAAGCATTAAATTACATCTATATCTTGACGATTCCTATAAGCACATCTCTAGCCCAGATTCCCTCTACTGGGAACTCCAGATTCTAGTATCCCACCAGCTACAGGGTATTTCAAGCTTTAAGTATGCAAAATGTTGCTCTCAGCAATGGATGCCACACCACTTCTCAATAAGTAGTAAGTAGAATCACCATTCATTCATTTTCCAACCAGAAACCTAGATTTTTATCCTTGATTCATCTTTTTATCTTATCCCTACACTATATTGTCTCTAATGGAAAATTCCATCAATTCGTCTGCAAAATATACCTGTTATCCATGTGTCATTCTGTCTCCCTTGCCGATAACCTAGTCAAGAAAATGGCAATCTCTCAACTAGACTACTTCCTCAGCCTTTGCCTCATTGATATTTGCTCCCCTGGATCCATTCTCCATAAAAAAGTAATAGGAATTATTGTCCTGTTACTATGGATAAGGAAACTGAGGTTTCTGATAGTAAATAAATTTGCCCAAAGTTACATGGCAATAAAGGAGAGAGCTAGAATTTTAAGCCAGGTGAACCAGCTCAGAGGTTCAACAATTTATCCCATTCCTTATAACTACAAAGTGGATCTGGCTAATTCAAATTTTGAGTTCTTTTTACTAAACTATATTGCAACTCTATATTTATAGGATTAGTGACCAGAGGAATACTTTTCATATCTCCAAAATTAAAATGGATCAGAAAACTCACACATTCACATGTGTGTATATAAATATTGTAGAAAATATCAAAATGTTAAGAGATTACAGTTGAGGGAGTAAGAGAGAGGTGAAATTATGAGTAATTTTATTTTCTTCTCCTCTATTTCTTCATTTTTTTCCAAATTTTTTTCCAAATTTTTTTCAAATTTTTTCCAAATTTTTTTCCAAATTTTTTCCAAATTTTCTACTAAAAACATATACCAATTATAATCAGAAAATCACAATAAATTTTTAATTGATCTGAATATAATTAAAATATGTATTTAAGTAAACTAAGTTAAACCGAAACATTTGACCTTTTATATTAGTTTTATGACCAAATTTTCATTACTTTCATAATTTTAATAGTTTAATTGATTTTTATTAATTTTATAGATTGTGTTATAGAGATTTGTAAAAAGGTTCTTTGCAACTGACATTAGAAATTATAATCTTCTAAGACTTTGCTTCCTCTCTCTATTTTCCTGACCAAAGCTATCATCAGAAGTCTTTTTATGTTAATTCCTCAGCCACCCTAAAAAATATTTTTATACTTAAACTACATTTTCATGTATGCTTGAAATTAATCATAAGGCATAGCACAGCATTTACACATGAGTGACAAATGCTTTTCAGAGGCATTTGATTTTTTCATAATTGTGAATAGTGCCTAGAGTTCCATCTACAGCCACGAAAGGCTCCAAAATTGAAACACCATGCATCCAGCTTCAATTGATGACTCGATGGCATTTTCAACACAGGAGCCCTAAAACTGAACTCTTTGACAGCCCCAGGCCGACTTGGGTGCCCATCATTGATGCTCTCATAACACCTTTTGTAACCTCTTTTAACATGTAAATTGTGTATTATAATTATTTGTCAGTCTATATTCTCCACTAGACCATAACCTCCTTAAAAGCAGTCTCTATCCTTCATCTCCTCAGTGTCTGAAAACATTCTACAGGCTTCTGTAAACATATTTTCAAATTAAAAAATTAACTCCTCTAAAATAATATGATAAAAAGTAATGGTTTTACCAAATCAAATCTATATCATGATAAATAGTGTAACTAACTCTTGAAGTCAATTTAAAGGTAGCCAACCAACATATATTTTAATGTCTAAAAGATTCAGTTTCCTCTAGATCAGATTGGGAAGAGTTCAATGCAACAGTTTATCAACTGGAAAATTTTAACTTTTGGCCTACCAAACAGGAGATATTAACAAAGTGTATTTGGGATGATGGTAAAGTGTTTGATTTCAATATTCTTTACTTCATGGAATCAGTCGTCAGTTTTCTTCTGTTATTCGTTAGAGCCCATCTCTGTTATTCCACTTAAAAAATGTCTTCAGATGTACAAAGCCTTCACTGAAAAATAGTGAATTTCAGTAAGGCTGTTAATGGAGGAGATCTTTTCCATTTTATACAGCTCTCTAGACTAAAAAAAAAAAAAACACTTCACTTTTTTTTGCACCCAAATATTGTCATATTGTTAACATCTTTTCTCTCTTTATCTCTCTAAATTCTAGATCATCCTACTTGATTCTTTTAACATTGTCTAGTGTTGGAGACTGATACAGAATGTCACTTCAGAATTTCATCAACCACAACAGTATGTAGAAGACAATCTTTTTTGCAGTTTCCACAAGAGTTTCAAAGTCTGATATTTTGCATCTAATAATCACAGGCGGGAAAAAAGTATCCACTGGATATATGAACAAAACTAACACGAAGGCTTGTGGCTGGTAAATGAAGGAGACCTTAAGGAATTAAGCAGGCAGCCCTAAATCTATGTGGACAATTGTTGGGCCTAGAGACTTTTCTCACTCCCGTGAGGTAGAGGATATGTGATCTCTAGGAGATTGTAAGAGGCCAGAACTTCAACCCCGTGAAGTCTGAAGTTAGAGTTCTTGCAGGGTATCATTTACACGATGCACATCATCGCCTAACGTTGCAGAAGGGTTCTTGGAGCCTCAGTTTGGCAGCCAGCCATGAGTCACTGCAGCAGCATATTGTCAAGGCAGCTGGTCCTTCATACAAACACATGCTCAACCCACTGCAGAAATTAACCCTTTCTCGCCCAACAACACGCACCTTTGTTTTTACACGACCCATAAGAATCACATCTTATTCATTGAGAGCCAGTCGTGTACCAACTCTTTTTATATAACATCTCTAAGCTTTACAAACAACCTCATAAGGTAGATATTATCATCCCACATTTACAGATGAGAAAACCAAGAGGTTGAATATCTTGCCCAAGATCTCAGAACTAGTATAAGTTGAAATGTTTCAAACCAAGATCTGTCTGGTTCCCAAACCCTCTTGCCATTGGTATCTGTTCATTCATCACAATGGGACCTAGAGAAAGGATAAAAGCTCTTTTGAAGTGCAAACTCATGAAAAATCATTAGGAAGTTTGGTGAACTCTATTATTAAAGTTACAAACCTGTCTTCATTATTGTCAGAGCTGACTTGCTTGAGAACCATAAAAACCTATCATTACTTAAAGCGTGTGCTTTATTCTCAATGATATGTTGCATTTTAAATGTTCAGTACTTTAAGGAAATAATTTATTTTAATAAAGCACTAAAAAAGTTGTAGAAGTTCCAAAAGAGGAAGGGGCTTGCCAATCATGTGGTCAGAATGCAATCTGTTAAAGGTCGTTTGCCTATCTCCAAAGGCCTATCCTAGGCTAGCATTCTCTAGCAAATATACCACAGCCTAATCTACACACTGGCCTCAACTTTTGATATCAGAAGTTTGATTTGTATCTGACACTAAAAGTGATTCCTGTTCAATGAGAGTTTCCGTTCCTCCATACTGGTTTTTATGTGGAGAAAAATCATTAATAGATTATTAGTTTTTAAAATATTCAATTTATTATAGTTATAAGTAAAAGAAAATTAGTTCTTCTTTACAGTTTCAGTTCATTATATGAACCCTATTATCACATGTACAAAGCTAGCAAATTTTCACAGTCACTTTAAAAGTGACCCTTAATTACTATCTGGAGCCAGTTATAAACTTTGTTAATTAAATTCCTTTAACGTTTTAAACTGCATTAATACATTGAATATACTCAATTTCTTTCTATGTATACATAAATTATATAACAAACTTTCTAAAGTATTTAATATTACTTGTAAAATTAATATATGAAACTTTAAAAATAGTTGTTTTCTTAAATCTTCAAATACTATATATAAGATTAATTATATTCCGTCTAGACACACAATTCTAAATCAATTCTCAATCAGACATTTTTAAATGGTGTTACAAGGCTGACCTGTTATTCTAAAGGGTTAAAGTCTTTTATACCTTTAGATACTTAATATAGCAAGTATGCACACATTAATTAATGTAAAAATATTAATATTACATTTTGGTTCTCTTAAATATTTCTACAATTAATTCTAAATCTTCCCAGATATGAAAAATTCTTTTCCACAAAGGAAATACACCATCTCACAAAATGTTAGGAACTAATCCCCGTATAATTTTTGGAGCTACCTTCTTAGCTTCCCAAGACCTGAGGCTAGTCCTGAGGTAAGATTGGATTCTGTCTGTGACAAGGATGGAACATACTGAAGCCTGTAGGTTATAGTAGACTATAACAAGGGCTTCAAAAGTGAAAGAAGAAAACTTCATGGGGCTCATGTCCATTAGACATGAATCACATCATTACCTAGTTTTCAAGTCGGGTTAGACTCTCAGCCAGGTGGCCATGCCTCTTAATTGGATTTTGCTTTTCTTCATTCTTAAGACAAATAAATGTATTCACATCTAGGTGTAATGGCATTTGAATGGAAAGTAATCCTGCATTTTCTCACATTAATCAAGCCACTCAAATTTCCTAGTATAAAAACCACACTGGATTGAATTCTAAAACATCTTGGAGCTTTGACAATCTTACCCACAACTTCCAAGGTCGTCCAATTGAGAGACTCATCTCTTGAGGGCAGATGCACATTAACCAGGCTCACAAAAGTACAGTATCAAAACAAAATGCCCATGTATTAATTTACAAGGAGAAATAGAACTGGAAGCTGGGCACTTAAAATCTTCTGGTGCATGCATTATTTTCCTAGAAACAAGCCTCATAAAGAGGCAAGTTACTATCTAAAGGCTACTTGGTGAGTATGGAATCAGGACAAGACAAATTAAATATATGATTTGGATAATTAATGAGATCACACAAGACAATCTGATATATCTGCCAGGGTATAGGGGAGCCTAATAGATGGTATCCCTGCCTACCCAGAAGTTTGGCACCAAGTGAAAGGCAAATATAGATGGAGCTCAAAATGTCAGCCTTATAAGAGATGAAGGCTAAATTAGAGACACAGGTTTAACTATGCAGCTAAGCACACTTGATAATATTTCTCCATCGAACAAAACCAACTGACATTGTTGCTGGTACAGCTGCTGAATCCCACTTACCCCCACAGCCCAGCCCCTGACTACAGGGAGGGAGAGAGACCAAACGCATGCATCCTGTGGGAAGGCTGACTTCCAAAGAGGGCAGGGAGAGACAGAGAGAGAGAGAGGACGGAAAAGAGTGACATCTTTCTTTTCCAAATTTCACCTATTAGATAAAATATTTCTCCTCCTGTGGAAAGGAGTAAACAAGAGAAAGAAGGGCCAAGAGTTTTTCTCTTAGGGAATCCTTCCACATAACAAATGGGCGATAAGTGCCCCCCAAGCCTTGGCAACATTCATCTCCACAAAAGGGATTGATCTGATTTGCCGAAGGGCCAGGAAAGGGTTGCGTGCCTGGATCAGGACTGCTTCTACTCGCGGTGGAATCAGGATGGGTACTGCCAGTGTATGCCTCTGTGATGCTCATCTTTGCTTTCTTCTATTGCAAATCTATCACTTTCTCCTTTTCAGTGTGTGTGTGTGTTTTAAGTTCTGTTAATATTTGAAGTCAGGTTCATGTCAAGTTTCAAGGACTTGAAGCTGTTCTGCTTTTCTAAACAGGCTTCACATGCCTCTGCCCTAATCCATTATAATATCTCAATCTTGATTCCCTTATTTCCAAATTCATGAAGGTTGATCCAGTCCCTCCACAATCATAATAGAAGTACTGACTAGACTCTGTGGAGCTAAAACTCCCCTTTGAGACTGAGAGATTCTTTTCTGTTTACATTCTCCTGGGAACCTTCATTTAATAGCAGTAAGTGCTTTCTTTTTACGGGTAAGTCTGGCGTCCTACTCAGTTTTTCAAAACTGAAAAATAATTGTTTCAGAGTAAATACATTGGTGCTGAATCTATTATTTTTAAGCAAGGGAAGATTAATATAAAAGTCCAAAAATTGTTTATTTCTGGGAGAAGAGGAGGGGAAATGCAATCAGGAAAAGGCACAGGGGACTTTCTAAGTACAGTTAAATGTCATATTCCTTAATCTGAGTGGTAGGTGCACAGCTGTTTCTTATTATTATGTATACGTTAGTTATATGTCTTAATATCTTTATGTATGAATGATACATTTCAAAAGAAAAATATTTTTTCTCTGATTAAAAATGTCAAGTGTAATGATTCCATTTATGAAAAACTTCATGCATGTGTATGTATGTATAAAAATAGAGATGTGTGGGGCTGGCCCCGTGGCCTAGTGGTTAAGTTCGCGCGCTCCGCTGCAGGCGGCCCAGTGTTTTGTTGGTTCGAATCCTGGGTGCGGACATGGTACTGCTCATCGAGCCACACTGAGGCAGTGTCCCACATGCCACAACTAGAAGGACCCACAACAAAGAATATACAACTATGTACCAGGGGGCTTTGGGGAGAAAAAGGAAAAAAAAATTAAATTAAATTTAAAAATCTAAAAAAAAAAAAAATAGAGATGTGTGAAATGACAACCATCAATGTTAGTGAACAATCTCTCAGCATGGTGAGATTTCAGACGACTTTTGGTTTGTTTGTGTTTTTTTTTTTTTCTGCATTGCTCCTATATTGTTAATATAATTAGAAAAACCAATAAAGCTATTTTCACTGTGAAGTAAAAAGAAACATAACTCCCACACAAAAAAAGTTATTAAACGGGATTGTATATGTAGCTTTATTTTTTCAAATTTCTTATTATTAAATTGTATTCCTAGACAATCATTTTTATTTAGTTAAAGAAAAGATAATACCTGGTATATTGTATGCTGCATGGGTTCAAATCTCACTCCTAGTACCAAAATCTGAGTTATTTTTCTATTGCTGTTGTAACAAATCACCTCAAACTGACATAAAATGGCACAAATTTATTATCTTACGATTCTGGAACTCAGAAGTCCAACGTGGGTCTCAGTGGGTTGAAATCCAAATTTTTGCAGGGCTGTATTCCTTTCTTGAGGTGCTGGGGATGGTGTATTTTTTTGTCTTTTTCAGCTTCTAAAGGCCATCTGTACTTGTTGGCTTATGGCCCTCTTCTTCCATCTCTCTAACCCTTTTCCCTCTGATTCTGTCCTCAGCCTGAAAGGGTCTTGTAAGGACTCATGTAAAGGTTGGTCTCGCCTGGATAATCCATGATACTCTCCTCATCTCAAAGTCCTTAAGGGTAATCATATCTTCAAAGTTGCTTTATCTGTGTAAGGTAACATGTTCACAAGCTCCAGGAGTTGGAACAGGGGCATCTTTGGGTGGCCATCGTTTTGCCTACCATATTTGGCTTGTAGATGCAGAAAAATAACTCTGATAATTCTATATTTATCCATATATAATTTTCCTCTAATTTTCAAAAATTATATGGAAATTTATTTTAATCTTTGGGAAACACGTTGTCGAATATGAACATAATTTTAATTTATTCAAAATAACTTCTAAAGAAAAACTGAAAAACATTGTTTATGATAAGGACCTAGTTGAAAATAGGTACTTTTTTAAATTGTCAAATAAAAATGCTGCCATGTAAGTACTGAAAGCCCAAACTTTACAGATAATTTAGGAATTAAAAAAATAAGGTTTCTTCGACAAACTTTTAAAAAGCCAGTAAAATTAGACTGCCACAACGCAAAGGTAGAATTATTGTGCATATTGTGTATGTCCCTCAACTAGGGTCAGCTTTCCAAAGAAGTGACAAGAATGCCAGTGGGAGTCAGTTGCTGCAGACTCTTCAGGGCCACTTCTTATGCCCCATCTAGTACCTGTGTTGAAAACTCCCCCATAGGGATTCATTGCTGTGAGTTCAAAACCTCTATTAAAATGCCAGCTCTCAGAATATAAGCTAAATATTAGCAAAGACCTTGGCCTGGATTTGTTAAAAACTCAGATAAAACTTGACATTTGAGGAGGGATGTGCACCAGAAGAAATCTACCAGAAGTTAGAAGTCTGTCATTAAGATGGAAAATACAACAATCTAACTTTTCCTCTTTTCTGTTTTTTAATGCACCATCCTCTACCAATAATAAGACAAGTCATATCAACCAGCCAGAGGAAGATAAAATGTAAGGCTATAGAGGCGTTTCTATTAAATTTAAAAAATTTAATGTCCTGGCCAGAGAGTAGAGTGACAACAGATTTTTGATGAAATAATAGGAAGGCTAGATGTAATTTTCAAGAAATGGAAATGGAGATATGCAGCCTATCATAAATCATTGATCATGTTTATGCCTAATGTCGTATAACATTTTCCCTGCTGTGCCCATTGTTTATTCATATTAATCAAAAATAACGTGAAATTAATGCCAAATGCCCTGTGAAAATACTGCAAAGCAAGGATATTACTTACAAGATTACTTCTGCTTCTGCTCAAAAGAGTTTGAAAGCTTTATATCACTCGGTGGCGTATTTCATTTTAAGCAGCCCAGTCTTCTTTCATCTCTGTGCTATGTATAGCATGCTGAACTATGTTCACGAGATCAAAGGGAAACTCACTGTACTTTATTTACAAAGGCAAATTTAATGGGTAACCAAGGTACTTATTTTACTAAACTGACTAGTCCCTTTGAACTACTATCTTCACTGATCCACAGACCATGCTCAAATGTGAAGAAGGCTTCCTTGAATCTGGAAAATGTTCTTAGCCTAATTGGTGGACTTTCTTTGAACTGCATGCCATGGATTTTACTATGCTGTAAGTGCACAACAGAGGTTTCTTCAGGACACATGAGTGCTAAAATCCTTTGGAAAACAAAAAAACAAACAAACAAAAAATATGCCAACACAGCAAAATTGAAAATATTTTATCTCAATATCAACGGATAAGAAAAACTCATCCCAAAGCACATGATTATGATACTGTAGTTTTTACAGTAGTTGACACACTTATCTGTGTTTATCTAGCTATGGAGTAACTTATAATGCTCATTTCTACATTGATTTAATGAAAAATCTGCCTGTTCTGTGTGTTACATTAATATAAACTTGAAAGTGAATATATGTGAAGAGAGATGATGCAATGGAAAGAATACAGATTTAGGAGTTTTGCATTTCAATACACCATATAGGAACAGGGTATTTTGCCTAGTTGTTACCGTCTCTGAATCTCAGCTTCCTCATCTTCAAAATAGGAAATTATCTTTTGTGATAGACATCGATGCTGTTCACCAGTTTCTAGCGCTCGTGCTTTGGGGCATATGAGGAAATCCATTCTTCCCCATTGAGGTCACTCATGGTGCTGTAACTTTCTTTGGCCAATGAAATGTGAGTGGAGTAATGTCATTTCTGGGAAGAGGCATTAATTGATGAAACGTTAAAGAAGTACCTGTCTTTTCTGGAACAGTCTTGGAAGCACATGTTGATATGATGTGGAGTTGCAAGTCTGAGCCACCACATGGAGAAGAGCCGCCTTCGAGAATTATGTGGATCGAAAATCTTGCTGTTTTAAGCCACTGAGAGCTGTTATCACAGGGTAACTTACCCTATCCTGACTAAACATCCTTGTGGGATTAATGAAAGAATTAAGTGAAATAATATAAACAAACCACGGAGCTGGGTGCTTAGCACATAATAGTTGATTAATAAATGTTAGTTCTTTTTCTCATCTTTTTTTTTTTAAATGAGTCTGCTGTTATAAGCTTACAGTAAGATAAAGTTAATAAAGTTTTCTCCACACCCCTTCCAATCCTTTCCTATCACCTTTGTACTTCTCCAGCCTCTTTCCCTGGCTCACGACAACCAGCTATTAGAGAGAGGTAAAAAAGTACTTCATAACCATTTCCTCACTCCTCATAGTGGCAGCCCCAAGAAAGAGAATTTCAAGATTGGTTAAAATCACTTGGAATTGGTATTTTTGTCCCCAGAAGCTGCAAAGCCAGTCCTCTCTGGATTATCTTTCTTTGAAGCTATGGCCTTCGCCTGCCTCCCAAGAACCATGGAAGTTCCGAAGAGTATTTTCCACTACGTTTACTTCAGGGTCATAGCTTCCCTTGGTCTAATTGGTCTGAGAATTAGCTATATTTCTGTTTAAATTATCTTGGTCTTAAATTGGTTTTCTCAAATTTAATGCCACACCTAGAAAATGGAAAGATACAGAAATAGAACAAAACAATTTTTTTCTAGTTCAGTGGATGCAAGAAATGGCCCCAAACATACTTAATATCATTAATGACTAACATAGACCACTGACTTTGCTAACTACTTTGCAAGCAACCCTTTATGTAATCTCCTTCACAGTTCTACGAAGTAGGCACTGAAATCACAATTGCTGAAGCTGAGTTTAGAGAAACTGACTCACCAACACCTCCATCTAGTAATGAGTGGAGCAAAAACAGGTACCCAAGGAGTTTGACCGCAAAGTCCACAGTCTTAACCAATTCCCAGTACCTTTACCACATGATTACAGTCTCACAATAAGCCATTCTATAAGTTATGAAGTCATGTGATTATAAACATATATAAGCAGATCATTGTAAATTGGTTTCTTACATACCAAGCTCCATTTTCAATCCCCATTGGCTAACTAGACCACATCCCACATTCCACCACAATAAATGGAATTCCTACATCTATATACAGGAATATCACGCATAGAGAATATTTGTATCTGTAAATTTCCTGGAAATCAGAGGGAGGAAGAAGAAGGGAACACTTTTATTTTCTCTTTGTCATCCAGGGCTCAAGTAGCAACTATTTGTTTATTATGCTTTTGGGTTATTGACAGAAAACATTTACAGGGATTTTTTTATTTTTTTTGAGGAAGATTGGCCCTGAGCTAACATCCGTGCCCATCTATATGTGGGACACCTGCCACAGCATGGCTTGACAAGCGATGTGTAGGTCCACACCCGGGATCCGAATCAGCGAACCCTAGACCACCAAAGCAGAACGTGCAAACTTAACTGCTGTGCCACCAGGCCAGCCCCTACAAGGAGATATTTTGCACCCCGTAATTTTTGAATTCTTGAATGTGATTGCATAGAAGATACTATACCAGGAAAATTTATGAAACGCAGAGGTCTGATCCTTGCCTCCTCAAACTCAGTTTCAGAAGAGAAAATAGTTGAAATGTGTACCAGATTTTTGTTGTTGTTGTGTAGCTCTGCTCACCTGGTGTGATGGGGAAGAGAAGAATCCAATTCTAGGTTTCTTTGCAGAAGGCATCAATTTCATTCCATATTTATGTTAAATTAAAACTACTACAGAAAATTCTCTCTGGTTCCTTCTATTCTCATTCTTTTCTGAAGAGGAAAGGAAAGACATTCATTACTTCCTAACCTCAACCTTAATTTTTTAGTGTAAAGAGCCTGCTTAGAATACTTCATAAGTTCTGAGGTAGAAAGGAAATGTTACATATGTTGAACTGAGAGAGCAGAGGGATAAGATCAAAGAGAAGCTGAATAGTTATAAATGTGGTTTCCCAGATTAGCAACAATATTGCTTTAAACGGCAATTAGTTTCATTATTTTGTCACATCATGTTTATTTTGAACTCAATTTGCTCATATATGTTTCTAGTATTTGTCAATATATGGATGAGGAATGAAGGATTCTCAAATTGTACATACATGTATTCATGGGAATTTTCTAAATCAAGAAATTTCTTGTAAGTCTGTCATTCACTTGACTCCACTGTAAAACAGTTTCGAATTCTACAGAGAGAAACATAATTACTGTGAGAAAAGTATTTGGGGCTAAAATATGCTATATAGTTACATATAATTTAACATAAATGAATAAATGTTCATACAGATATAGGTATACGTGCAGCGTCAAAAAGAACTTGAGAGAACATCTAGTTTATACCATGCCTCAAGGTAGGGGAGTCCTTAAATTATCAAAGGTGGACAGTTACTAAGAACTTGCTTGATTAACTGTGAATTTGCTGCAGGGAGAAGAGCTGAAAATGGAGTGATAAGTCAGCTGATATTTCCTCAGACAGCAACTTTAAATTTTAATTTCATTAAATGTCTATAAATTACAACAGTAACACTTGCTAATTATAGCAACTGACCCAAGCACAAGTTCTACAAAGACCAAGGAAGATACGCTACCCCCTGTTTTAAATACCCTTCTGCCCACGTGACAGAGAAAACCCGCCTTTCCACATGGTGATACAAACCAATGCACATACACACACTCACATACACACACTCACATACACACACTCACATACACACACTCACACACATGCTCTCCCTCCTCTTTCCCTTTCTCTTTCTCTCTCTCATATACACACACGCACAGATTTTGTTTATTATTTTACAAAATTGGAGTAATATTATGTAACATTAATATGCAATCTGGCTTTTTTCCTTTAAAATACATCCTATACATCCTTCTGAGTCAATAAATATAAATAGAATTCATGCTTTTGAATAGCTGCATTGTGTCGGAGTATTAAAATTTATTTACTCATTCTTCTATTAACAACATTCAAAATTTTGTAGTTTTTGACCATTAAAAATGTTCCAGTAAATATTTGCAAACTGATTATCTTTATATTTATTTATTTCTATACAATAAATTCCTCAAGGTGATTTCAGCCTAGTAACTATTTTGTGCAACAAATACTCTCAATATTAGTCTCAGCTCCGTGGAATCCATGTCTCTCCCACTAATTCACCTCTAACTGGTTTGTTCATAACTATGTTGCTTAATGACCAACTTGTCTAAAACAAAGTCAGATTGGAACTCATAGTATATCACATAAGCTCATCATTTCGCATCACTTACTTAAATATTTGTTCAATATTAATTTTGTGGAAGACTATAATTTTTAACTAAAGATAATTAAATACCAACTTTAGGTTCGAAAGAAAGATTTATTATAGATCCTGACTATCATAAAGTGTCCTAATTTTTTGTAACTGTCTTGCATCCCTAAATTCCTTTCCCATCATTCTTTTAATTGTATTTTACTTCCACTTGACAGAATTTCTCCAAAATATAATCAACTTATCGGGGGGTATTTTAAGGGTTTTTAAGATTGGATAATAAAATAAATTACTTGTTCCTGAACATGTTATGTGTCTGCAGAATTAGAGCATGGAAAATCAAAATAGAAAGAAGAAGACAGAAAAATATTTAAAGTCACTAACAAGTGCCACTTACTAATGTGGAAAATGAAGTAGAGTGAAGTATAAGATGGTGCAGTGGCGTTTCTTCCTTGGGGCTTGCTGTACATATGTATATGTATATGTGCATTTTGACTTAAAAAAATATTGAAATCGTTCTGCACAAAGCACTATGCTACATGATGTGGAGTACGACATAGCTTAGAAAACATAGACACAGTCCCATATTTGTGTTACACACGTATAGGTTAACCTCTCTTCCATTGCCTCACATAGGACTGAATTAGTCTTGGTCAAAACTGCTCTTAGGAAAAATTTATACTATCTTTCTTTTATTTTATGTGTCTCTGATCATTTTGTCATTAAATTCAATTTCCCCTAACTAAAGTTATTCTGATTCTTATCATATTGTTTACTTGTTTTTTAAAGAGCAGACATGGAATTATTTTAATAGTTTATATACCTGTTATGTAATCTGAGGACAACTACGTCCCCAGTGGAAGTAGGATCATGCTCTGGGCCCAAGCTACAGCGGCGAAGAATTTCTAGATGACAAAGATATCAGACAAAAAATACTTACCTATACTTGATCATAGGTAATATATTGTTTTGTCAGGAAAATATCTTCAAAAGAACTATGTTGTAATGCTTTGATAGGAGTGAATTGTTATACCATTCCCATTTCTATGAATTCATTTTCGCCCTAAATGGAGATTTAAGAATACAGTAAGAATAAATTAAATGTTTACAGCAGTTTTACGTAATTGACCAAAATTGGAAACAAGCTACATGACCTTCATCTGATAAATGGATCAACAAATTAGCACATCTATCAATGGAATACTACTCAGTTATTCAAAGGAATACACTTCTGACACGTACAAAAAAGTTGATGAGTTTCAAAGGCATTATGCTAAGTAACAAGAGTCTGACTCCAAAAGTTACATAGTGTCTGATTCTATGTGTATGCCATTCTGAAAATGCCCAGACTGTAGGGACAGAAAACAAATCAGTCAGGGGTTTTGTATGTCAGGGATTGAGTATGGGGAGAGATGATAATGACAAATGGGACATAAGTGAATTTGGGAGAATGATGGAACTGTACTATATCTTGATTGTGGTGTATTTTTCAAAGTACAGAAGAATGACTTGCATTGTATATAAATTACACCTCAATAAAAAAAAATATCATCACCAACAAAAATATTTTCAAGTTCCTACAAAACATACCATAGTTAAGTGGAAAATACTAACGCTACCAAAACCTGATGTATTAATTTTTATGGATTTCCCTGAGGTGAAAAACATAACTATAGTTTGACACAGAACCTTTTTTGGCATTTAATTCACAAATGTCTACATAAACATGACAAAAAGCCCATATGTTTGCCTCTTTAAAAAAATGTAGGTTTTGTATGGCATAGCAGAAAGTGGATGGCTTGGCAGCTGTTAGCATTTGTTCATTTCATTATCTGATGCACATGGGAAATAAATCTATTCTTTTTTCAGAGGTAGCAAAAAGTTCCAGTTTTATTAAATAATTAGCTTAAATAATATTTCTCAAACTGGAAAGACCAAACAAAGTTGTGTCATGGTTTAAGTAAGGGAATTAATTAAAAACTGTATTTAAACTAAGCATACATGACAATTTTAATGACGTGAAAATTGAATCTTTCCAGAGAAACTAATATAAAATACAAATAATTGCTATAAGATACAAAGGATATATACAAAAAAGACACTTGTTTCATAAATCTGTTAGGAAAATAGAAGTCTCACTTTAGAAAGAAGAGATAACACGGAATGAGCCCATCAAGAATAGGCATTCATTAGATTTCTGGAATTTTTTACCCTTTTCTCTCCTTCTTAAACTGATTGTGTGATCCATTGCCAGCCAGGGCCTCAATCCACACAAAGATAGGTAATACCAAATTCTAATCTGCATAAAGCTTTTCTGGCAAAGCATCCTTAAAAATACTTTCATGACGTCTCACAGCGATATTATTAAAAAGAATACCTAGGCATGCATTAATCTTTTTTCTTTTCTGAGTGTGTTCTTAAGAAACGTATCAATGAATTAACTTAGTTAAATAAAATATTACTAGCATATAGATTTATTTATTATTTATTTCCACTCGTGACTTTCAAAAATTTTACGATCTATTTCAAATGAATATAGATCAAGATAAATGATTATGAATCTGTTTTTCCGTTAACAAATTGATTCCAAAGGGACTACACCAAAATCTAGCATAGGTGATAAAATGAAAGTTCTTACATATATTGAGCTTATTCATGAGTCTTTCAGTTTCTTTAAAAATAAATAAATAAAAAATGTTAATTTTCATTTTATGACTTTTTAAGCCATTTAATTATCTTTGTTTAGTAACAATCTTTTAATTGAGAAAAGAGAGCATGGTAGATAAAATATTAGGGATTAATTCTTAGGAGACAGTGGAGAATGTGTTATATAGATATTCTGTTCTCTGAACTGCTTTAACATCGTAGTGAAAATAGGATATATGTAAGTGACTCATTAACGCCATGCTAATCACAGAGAAGAGGGTTAGTCTCTTATTCAGTGGTGACTGAATTTGGACCTGAGTGACTCATGTCTCACTTAAGCAGTTAGAATCTGCGGAATGTCTCAGTCTCTCACTGCTTGCAAGTCCCAATGCAACACTGAAAGTCTGAAGGCCTTCACCTCAACATGGGAGGTGAGGGGATGATGCCCGTTTATCAGATCTGGGCCTCTGACTTAAACCCCACTCAACTTTAGTAGAAGGTAATGGTCTCAGATCCTTGCAAGAGGTGGAAAATACTGACATGGGCCCACAAAATTCAGTATAAGAAAGCACTATGGACTTCTGAGTGGCATGGCTCCCTACTGGAGAGAGGTATGAAAGTCATAATTAAATGTCATGGTGGCATTTACTTTTCTTCCCAGAAATACCATATACACAAGCACATTGGAAATAGGGAAAATGGGAAGTCTGATGGAAAAGTGAAGCTGCATTAGGAAACAAAACTAGAAAGACACATTCTCATTAGAGGAAAGACCAAAGAATGAGAGATTATGCTTCTAGTTCAGCTGGACAAAGTTATCCCCAACCCAACAAGTGTTCTGCCGGGAAAACCTAAAGCCTCTGGGGTTTGAGCTGTGTACTCTCAGGAGGGAAGAAGAGGATCGTTTGTAACACTATATCTGTCCCTCACCAAAGGTTCCAAAAGCTGTGATGGTCTGGAGTGGGACCTTGAGCACAATACAGCGGTCAGTTCTCCACCTCTGCCCAAGGCTGAGAAAAGAACTAGAACTCTATCTAAAGCCATTCCAACAGTTCTTAATTCTCAAGGTAGAAAATCATCTTCCTGAAAGTGTTTTTTAATAACAATTAAGGCTGAGGCAAAAGATTGTATTTTTGAGGGTGTGATGAGTAAAATTGAACTGAACTATGGAGCATATCTCAGCGAAATTTTCCAAAAGGGGATATTGTGGAACTTTCCAGGGAGGATTAGAAATTTGAGTGTAAAGAAAGGCTCTCGTCAGGGAGAGTAAAGAGTTCATCTTGGTTCACAAGCCTACTCTTGTGGAAAAGCAAAAATTAGGGGGAATAGGTTTAGTTAGTATCCCTAATGGTGCAGATCAATTAGTCTCACCATCTTGATGAAGGTTCGATTGCATAAGAGGATTGAAGGAAGAAGAAATTTCCAATTGCAAAGTCTGTGTTCATAAAATTCGTTAGAGATAGAATTTGGGGAAGCTTCTATATTCGCTATCAAAAGCCCAAAGGAAACTTGATGGAGGTTGACTTTGTGTTTGGGACTAATGGAAAGCGCAAACTCTGGAGCAGCCCTTGATATTTACCCTTTTGAACCACATACGTTGGTCACAGAAGATGGGTGTAGATGCAGATGACTTGTCCAGTTTATCCTGACAAAGATTCTCTCCATGACCGAACTTTAGTCAGGCTCTCCTGTCCTCTTTCTCAACTAAGCCTCAACTTTTGGGCTTCCATGTTCCTCTCTGCATTGTCTAATTTTAGCAAGAATCCTGTTAAGTTGTTTTAGCCAAAATCCCCCATCCTTGATATGTGATCGCCCTCAATATCTAATCAGATTCCTCATCCTCCACCATCCCCCAAGTGATGCCTGATCACCCTGGCCTGCCTTCACCAACAATCCTATTAGGTCAGTTTAACCAGAATCTTCCCGTACTCCTGATACTTTCTTAGTAATTTTACATCCACCAACCCCAGCCTGCTCCTTGGATAAAAATTCCCATTTTCCTTATTATATTCAGCATTGAGCCCAGTTCTATACTGAGGTGTCTTTCTCCTATTGCAATAGGTTGTTTTTTTTTTAATAAAATCTGTTTTTACTGCTTTAACTCCTGTCCAGCTCTGGTTTTTCTTTGACAATGCTACCCAGATAATGAGAAGGCTGCTCTACACTAGCCGTTGCTGTTGGAGAATGGACCTTGCAAATAACTCTGGGCTGGACCTGATCACGTACTCCTCCGAATAGTTGGTTCTCCAGCAGGGCTCAACCAATGCTAAGTCAGTGCTGTGTTTCCCCTGTAGCATTTTATAGCATGGACCATCTTTATGTATTTGAGATCCAAGTAGTCATAAATATAGCCATTGGAAGCTGGGCTCTTTAGCTATAGGTACGTCTCTTATCAAACTTACCCAGCTCAGACTGCGGCAATATTCAAGTTGCATTTTGCCAGGATATCTAGGCCTTCACTAACCATATTTTAAACGATAGAATTTTTTTCATAAAGGCTAAAACTGTGAGGATTAAAGAACAGCCATCAACTCTGTGGCTTTGGCCAAGGGAAATGATTATTAATCTTTCTTATTGCCATGTTTTTAGCTGTGCCAATAAAGTGCACGTGTAAGACAGAGAAAAACAGAGACAGATAGACGGGGAAGAGAGGGAGGGAGGAATTAGGGTGGGTGAGCATATCTGTATAATGTTTGGCTATTTACATGTTGATGTGTCTGTGTGTCTGACATCTATGTGTGGAGGGAGACATGAAACTGTATGGTTGAGGTGAACAATAACATTTATGAAAAGTAATATTTCCCAAACTATAATTGTACCTCCCTAACTTAGAGGTCATGTCTTTGAAAATTTCTGTGTAGGAGAATTTGTAGTTGAGAAAAATAAAACAGGGTAACTAAAGTCAGAAATAACCAATTAAAACTGTTATACTCTTTTATTCTTTTAGATTTTATTTTTCCTTTTCCTCCCCAAAGCCCCTCCGGTACACAGTTGTATATTCTAGTTGTTGGTCCTTCTACTTGTGGCATGTGGGATGCTTCCTCAACATGGACTGATGAGTGGTGCCATGTCCGTGCCCAGGATCCGAACCCACAAAACCCCGGGCCCCCGAAGCACAGCACACAAACTTTACCACTCTGCCGGCCCCCAAAGCTGTTATACTTTTATGTTCACTACACAAAGCAGAATAGAAACTATTATCATTCAGGATGAGATCAATGACGATTAATGAAAGCAAGCAATAATTTGTTTTATATATTGTTTCTGATGTACTATATAAATTACTAGCAAGGCTCCCTCCCTTCACTATAGCTTCAACACGATATATGCACAGCTGTTGGATTAAATTGAGGATTATCAACAAGCTAACGTACTGTTTATAGAGTCATAGTGCACGGTCTAGGCTCAGATCAGCAATGCAGTCAGAATGCAATCAAAGAGATCATTTTAAAATAGTTTAAGCTCTTTGTAAGTATTTCCTAAAGTTCATGAAGGAAGCATATATCTACTGCAATGCTTAAAATTCTCCTTCCCTCTCTCACCAGCTTCTCTCTCATATAGTAACTTCTGTGCCTGTCCCTCCAAAATTCTTCTGTAAAACTTCATGAAAGTTTAGACCTCAAACCACTCCAGCACTCAAATTCTTCTCTCTCTGTGCACATTCCTTCTTCTAATAGTGCATGATGATAGCCCCAAAGATAAGTCGAACATGACAGGACCTTTTTTGTAGAGAAGTAAAAACTGACTAGACGAAGCCAGATTTATTTTAGTAGACAAGGCAGAAGAGAAAGCCCAGTGTCATTCATCGTTTAATGCATTTGCCATCTCACACTGAGAAGACATTTGTGTTTCTTTATCTAAATGCTTAAGGCCTTTCTGGTTTGACGGCTTGGAGATGCTGACATCTGCATGCCAATCCCTTCGTCTCTGCTTCCGTGTCCCCATATCCTTAGTTTGTCTCCATCAGCTTTTTTTTTGTATGTAACCTGGATCACTCATGCCTCTTCTAAGGACTAAGTTTTCTTCCTTTTAACATTCTTTATCTTTTCTGAGTCTTGACTGCAAAAGAAAGTGTTCTTTTTCTACTATTTGAAGTGTTCTTTTCTTCTTTATCAACAAGAGTGAAAAATCACATATGCTAGAAGGTCAAATTAGGTAATTGACAGAAATGTATACATAAATAAATTAACAAATTCTCAAGTTTTATCAAGGGGGAATTTTTTATTGAGAAATGACTACTATATTTCCAAGTCTGCCTTAGCTTATACAAGTAAGCTCTAGAAGATTATGTTTTGTTCAAGGCATTATTGCATTACTTGAACTTGGTTTGCACAATTTGCTATGTGTTTCTTCTGCTCAATGGTTGCAAATGCCCCCTTTCAGCTTACTGCAACAGCTGCTTCAACATCCTGTTCACAGTGGTGTTGGGTTGCTTCACGAATCACTGAAATACCAGAAGGCTGGCTGTGGTCCAGGATCTCGGTAGTGGTGATATTATCTGGTCATTTTAGATAAAGTTTGGCTTCAATTGATGGTGATGAAATATATTAAGGATAAGATACAGTAACTATGACAGATGAGATCTCACAAATATGCAACAGGCCACAATCTGCCCCTGTTCTCTAAACCTTTAGTTTTGTTACTAATCTGAAGCCAATGTAGTAGACCACTCTGCCTTCCAGCCCAGTGGATTTTGAGAGACTACTTCAGTTAGTGCATTATTTCACAATGCAGTCTGCCTAGGCACGTATGTGGTGATAGCCTTAATTCCGCTTTGGCTGATACAAAGGTTCAATGCATGCAATGTATCTGTGTATCCAATCTATACTACATTAACCCCTTAAAAGTGGTTGTTTGATGCTAAATTAAGTAGCCTGAACCAGTTTTTGCATAATTATTGCCATGCTTTGTGTCACATGCCCCTGGAAACCTGGCCAAAACATATTGGATCATGCATAGATCAATGCTTGACCCAAAGAGGACCTGGCCCAGTAATTTCTAAGAACTCTGCCAGTTGGAGAAACTGTTTTGGATGAGGACTAACACTGATCATATGACTCTTCTTGGGAATGTGAATGCAACAAAGGGGCTACAATTAGTAAGAGCAATAGAAGCAGACACCGGTGCCATAGAAGTAATGGAGACAAAGCACGGGGGAGAACAGGACTACAGAGCCCAAGTTCAGACAAAGACCGCCATTTACTAAGGCTACAAGGAGGAAGGAAGCAGGAAGCAGCCACAAATTCAACTTCCTTGATTGGCCGTCCTAGCCATTATGGCTTATGCCTAGCGATTATGGTTTATGTCCACCAAAAAGATGATGGATTTTATGTCATAAAGCACATTGAGCATGGCAACATCTGTGATGTTGACTTATGAATGTTTTTTCCAAATAACGAAAAAGTTGGCAAAACTTCTAAAGCTTTTAAAAATGAAGTATTTACTTCTATTTGTAAATTTTTGTGGTTAATATACATAACATAAAATTTACCATTTTGACCATTTTTAACTATACAATTTAGTAACACTAAGTACGTTTAAAACATTGTGCAAACTAAAGAGGAGCAGAGTAGGGGGGTAAGATTGGTTTGAATAACCTCCTTTCTTTGGTAGTACTATCAGGGCTTTCGCTATTAGGCAAAATGTCAAACTGCCATCTTTAAAAAAAATACTTATGGTAATTAAGCCACTTATTTATGATTTGGCCTGTATCCTGTTTTTATCAAACTGAAAATTAAATTAGAATTTGAGACTATGACTATGCTGGAAAATATAGCTCTTGATCAGAGCAGTTTAATTCATATATATTTTAACTACATACATAGTTACTCAGGAAAAAAATATTAACTCAAGTTTTTTGTATTTTTCCAACAGCTGTTTCATTTTTTAAAATCAAGCGCTTTTTAATTGTTTGATTGGAGGCACCTTTTCAAACAATCACAATTAGAGAATTTGAGATTTAGGAACACAATTTTAATTTTAAAATGATGCTTTTATGAATCATAGTGCTAGGGAGCACTTTTTTACTCTTTTGAGAGAATAAGTCCTGCATCTGTAAAACAGAATTGCTATCATTCATACGTATTCAAATTTCCACGTCTATTCAAATCTCTTAGATGCGTGGTGGCGGACACTGAAGCATGTACAGTTTTGAGGCCCCCCCTTTAAGAAAAATAATACAAATGTAATATTCAATGTGAAAGTCAATATTCATTCAGAATAAAAAAGAACCACAAGTTTACTTTTTTAAAAAAGCAACAAATATCACAAATATTACAAAATCCAGAAAAAAGGGCTATTTTTTATTGATTAGTCTGACCCGTTTCTGAATTATTCCTTTTTCACTGTATTTTTGGCTATATACACTTTTGGTTTGCTTTTCATACGATGATAATTTTGTAATATCGTACTTATAGAAAAGATAGAAAGATAATTCACTTTTTTCTCAAATGGTTGATCAGAATTTGTTTTTTCTATTAGCTCTATAGACAGGAATCTTGTAGCTTCACAAAGCTTTATTGCTAATAACACGTAAATGTTTAGGATTTTTATAGAATTTGAGAAAAATTCTATCAAGCTTCTGATTTCATAAACGAGTCATTTGATTTCAAGAAAGGTCATGTTTTCTTGTGTAGTTCCTAATCTTTTTTTTTTTTTTTTTGAGGAATATTGGTCCTAAGCTAACATCTGTTGCCAATCTTCCTCTATTTTTTTTCTCCCCAAAGCCCCAGTATACAGTTGTATATCCTAGTTGTAAGTCCTTCTTGTTATTCTATGTGGGATGCTGCCATAGCACGGCCTGATGAGCGGTATGTAGGTCCCCACTCAGGAGCCAGTCTGGCGAACCCCCACCGCTGAAGGGGAGCACACGAACTTAACCACTTGGCCATGGGGCTGACCCCAGTTCCTAATCTTAAATGCTCTTTATGTTGACAATCCTCGTTAACCAGGTTGTCACTGATCTTCATATAAGTTGTGTTTTTCTTTATTCCTCAAATCAATTTTTAAGTTCCTATTTAAAAATTTGCTCATTCTCATTATTTTCTTTTTCAATGTTGCTGCATTTGCATGTTTCATATTTTCTTGGATATCCCGATTCTTTTCCTTGTCTTCATGATTTAGACCATCAGAACTTTTACTATGAGATAACAAAAGACTTTTTGAGATTTTTAAACTTCTTTCATTCTTCTTTGCTTTGGTTTAATTTTTTTTCTTCAACTAGAATACTTCCTGACAATCATATTTGAATTTTGGTGGGATCAATAACTCTGAAAAAAAGAAACAAAATTAATCTAAAATTACTGGAAATGCATATTTTTAAACTGCCACTACATTGTACTGAGCTACATAACTGTGTAATCAAATTACTTTAATGCTACACGCACTGACTTATGGATGCATATGGGTAGGAGTTTTGTCACTGGAACTAGTATTTCATCAGGTCATTTCACTGAGTCAGTAGCAGTTTGCATTCTGTTTAGGTTGTGACAGCCAGCCTTCTTCAGTTTATGATACAGCAGACATGCTAAGATATAATCTGACATGTTGGAAAGCACAAAATGTGCGCCTTTACAGACAGTTACACTAACCGCTTAGCCCTTCAATCTGTGGAGTCTGACACTAATTTTGGGTAGTTAGCGTAAGAATACTGAATTGTAGAGCATCCAGTTGATGTGAGAGAATTGCAGAATTGCCTGGTGTCAGGAAGACCTCAGAGTAGGAATGATCCCGTCTCCCAAGGGCTAGACACACAGAATTACTTTATAATATTTTATTAAAACAAAAAAGCCTTTGAATAAAAAATAGATCTAAGATGAAAATAGGCTCAACAATCGTGGACAGTAAAGGAGAAGCTAGGAGGAAGAAACGAAAGTAAGACACAGTTTTACCTTTCATACCTGGTCCTCAGCCTCACGCCCCGTCTGCTGTTCTCAGGATCTGATGATCCACCCAATTCTTCACCAAATTGTCATGGAAAATAAGATGACTGAGTCAGAGGCCTGGCCTGTGGCTCAGTGGCTAAGTTTGTGCACTCCGCTTCGGCGGCCCAGGGTTTCACCAGTTCAGATCCTGGGCACGGACACGGCACCGCTCATCAGGCCATGTTGAGGCGGCATCCCACATGCCACAACTAGGAGGACCCACAACTAAAAATACACAACTATCGACTGGGGGGATTTGTGGATAAAAAGCAAAAAGTAAAAAGATTGCAAGTTGTTAGCTCAGGTGCCAATCATAAAAAAAAAAAAAAAGACATTCAGATTTCACAGCGGGACTTTGTCAATTACAAGGATACAAGAATGAGAGAGAAACATATGAGTTCAATGTGACTCCCTACCAAACCTTAGCTCCTTAACTGGACTCGCTAGGTGTGCAATTTATAGTCAAAAAGAAGTTAAGGGATTTTCTTTAGGTACATTAAGCCATAAAGCAAACCGATTCTGGCACGTAGTGCTAACTTATGATACGTTAGCAAACTTGGAGAGTTATGTAAAAGAGTACTGGTAGTGCATTTTAAAAGGGACTACAGTATGTCTGCTCAAGGAAAGTAAAACACAAGGATTTTATCAGTTCAGTGAGCTTGTAACTACACACGTGACTAGGTAGTTTGGACTATTGTGGAGACTGATTTTTTTCTTCCTGAGAAAAGAGGAGAGGTTGAGTCATAGAATGAACAAGATTTTATGCAAAAGAGAGCTACATTTTTTTTTTTCTGAGGAAGACTGGCCCTGAGCTAACATCTGTGTGCATCTTCCTCTACTTTTATACTTGGGATGCCTGCCACAGCATAGCTTGACAAGCGGTGCATATGTTCGCACCTGGGATCTGAACAGGCGGACCCCAGGCCTCTGAAGCAGAACGTGCAAACTTGCTTGGTTATGGGTTTATAATAAGACCATTGGGCTAGCAGAAGACTAAATGATGTCACTTTGATTGATCAAGTTTAAGGATATTTCATTGGTTGATATAGCCTCCTTTTTTCCACCCTGTTGCATCCATACCAGGTTCCTTGCTGTTCTTATATGCACCAGACATGCTCCTCCCTCAGGGCTTTGTACTATCAGTTCCCTCTCCCTGGATCATTCTTCCTTGCGGTATCTGCCTATATTAGTCAGCTTGGGATGCTATAACAAAGTACCATAGACTGGGTGGATAAACAACATTTGGAGGCTAAGTCCAAGATCGGGTGCCAGCAAATTTGGTGTCTCGTGAGAGCTCTCTTCCTGATATTCAGACCGCCACCTTCTCACACAGAGGAGAGCAAGGGCTCTCCTCTTCTTCTTATAAGAGATTAATCCCAGCATAGGGCCCCACGCTCATGACCTCATCTAAACCTAACTACCTCCTAAAAGCCCCACCTCCAAATACCATCGTATTGACGATTAGGACTTCAACACCTGAATTTGGGGGGAATACAAATATTCAGTCCATATCACAATTTCTAAGCAGGTTCTAATTGCTCCAAGTGAGCCTCTTGCCTGCTTCTTCATCACTTCCTCTTCTTGTCCCCCTTTTTATATGATCTTACCCTTGTTTATCTCTTCCTAACTCTAGAAGGCAAATGGGTAAAGACCAGCAGGAAGCAGATTGAAAGCTTAGAGCTAGTGGAAGAAAAGGGGAAAGTACCTCAGTTCCTTTCTCCCTTGGTATCTTCAATTTTTAATTCTGTGAGTTTCAAGAACACTTTACTCGAAATTACCAGAAGTAAACTCATATGGCTTGCCCAATGAGCTGTGTCAGGAATTTTTAATGGGAAGTGCTATCTCTTGTGAATTTCACCGGGTCATTGATATATAGTTTAATAATATCTTCTAAGGATTCCAACTTTAAAGCAGGGAACTGCTTCTTAAAGAAATTTGTTTTGCTGTACTTTAATGTGTATTAATAGATTTTTATTGAAATTATAGTAAATAAAGTTAATTATAAGGATGAAATAATTTACACCAGGTATTGTACACTTATTATAAAATATACATTTAGAATGATTTTATGCCATCAGTTACTGTTTAGTCAGGTTTTAAAATTTGATATCTGCTCAGTAAGTCTAGAAACCTAAATCCAACATAATTCATTTACATAACCTACCTTTCATTGCAATTCTTGTTTTAAAGAATAAAGCAAACCCAAAACTGCGTTTTGTTCTAAATGTAGAGTATGAATTATGACATTCTCTGTATAAATATCTCTGTTTATAGAATTCTGTGTCATTAATCATGATGCTCTTTGGTTAAATCAGTTATAGAATTATCATTTTACCACATTCTTCTATCAGTACCTTGGCTTATAGAGCTATGTGCCATTAATCATCCCACTGTTAGGTAAAATTTGCTTCTTATCAAGGAAGACTCATACTTGAATCAAAGAGAGTACCAAAAAACTTCCGCTTGACAAAAGCAGAAAATAACCTCTTCAATGTAAGGCTTGTTCTTTACAGCAAACGGGGAGTAGAGAGTGACGATCCATAACCCAAACAAATAATAGTTTTAAGAAAAACAAGCACAGGAGTACAGCTTGGAAAAACAAAAAGTTCCATCATTATGATTAACCAGACAATGTACATTTCAACGAGGTTAACATTCTTTCTCCTATTTCTATGCGTATTTTATCCAACAGAAGGGAATTGTATAAAGCTCTAGTTGCCGATGAACAGGCTTACACTGACACGTATAATGCTGTTCAGCTTGGAAAGGGAAAAGGATACTCTTAAGTTCACCAGCTGATGACTCACTGTGAGTCAAAACTGTTACTAACTCCTGGGTGATTTACTTGAGAAGTGTATTTCTAGTAGGACTTGCATTTCTTGGGCTCTAGCCTAGCTGGATTGTGAAGACTGAGGTTAGTTCATACAGTGCTCCGTGGCTTCCGCCTTGCTCTCTTGGATTGCTTGTGCTGAGGGAAGCCAGCCACTAGGCAGCATGGATACTCAAGCAGCCCTCTGGAAAGATCTATGTGGAGAGAAACTGAGGCTTGCTGCTAAAAGCTGGCACCAATTTAAAATCCATGTGAAAGAGCCACCTTGGAAGCAGACCCTCCAGCCCCAGCCAAGCCTTCAGATGACTGTAGCCCTGGTAGACATCTTGACTGCAATCGCATGAAAGACCTTGAGCCAGAATTGCTGCCCAGCCAAGCAGCTCCCAAATTCCTGACATAGAAACTGTGAGAGAGAAGAAATGTTTATTGGTGTTTTAAGTCACTAAGCTTTAATTTGTTGTGAAACAATAGATAAATAATGCATATTGCATTCACTATTAAGACAGTAAAGAGGTAGGCAGAGCAATAACAGTAAATCTGGAACATTCAATATTCAAAGCACAAGTGCTACTATGACAGTGACCCAGATCCATGGCACAGGGTCAGAGTACATTAGCCTCAAGAAACTCTGAGAAAGAAATGCCTAAATACGTCTTATGCAAAATGTTGTGCTTTGACCGAAGTACCAGAAGGAGGGACAATACAGATGAGAGGTTAGTAGCCTCATTTATGGAGAGAGAAGAAATCGATGACACTGAATTAGTTGTAACCATAAGAACTTTTCTAATATGTGTCTAGTATAAATACAAATCCAAATTATTCCTCTTGCTTTTGCAGATGGAAATTTAATGTGATTTCCGTGAGTCATGTTCCTATTTGTACTGACCTCTAGTCTTGAATTTGGGCTTTTTATTTCCCAAAAGGTTATTTTTAGCCATTGTAAAATAGGAACTATTTTAAAGTTATGATTTCTTGATCTATAAATTTAAAAAATTTACAATAATTCTAAAAGTGTCTTCAATTATTTTTATTCCTGCTGTGTTTATAAAATATAAATATTTACAAAAACAATAATTTCATTTTGCATTTTAAATTTAAAGAAAATTACATTTAACATTCTTCAAAGGCTGTTACTTTCTGAACTTGCTAAATAGATTGCAGACTTCAGAAAATCAACTGGGTTTTTAGATACTCTTTCTTTTCTTCCTCCTTCAAACTTGACCTTACGAAAGCCTACTCCTCACTTAGCTGTTAAGAGATAACAAATAAACCAGTTCATGAAATACACTCATTTCTGACAACTCTCAAGGAATAGCCATTTTTATAAAGAATAATACATTCAGTGGTGGCTTGTTGTGAAGAAACTACTTTTAGAAGGAGAGCCAACCTGCAAGAACTCAGTCCTGGGCATGAGGGTCAGCATGGAATTAGTATGTGGCTAGAAGAAGACATGTAGACCAATTGGGCTTTGGAGTAACGAACGAGTGACACAGCGTGGTATTAATTCAAGTCAAACGGATTTTCATTCTTGTCTACCTCCACAGACTGGCACTTCAGGAAATTATATTCTTTGTACACCTAAAAATACTGTGGAATATAAACTAACTTTCTTTATTGTTTTTCTTTCTTTCTTTCTTTCTTTCTTTCTTTCTTTCTTTCTTTCTGTTACCTCTCTTCACCTTAACATGAAAATTTGCTGTTTGGTTTCTGTCAAGAAATATTTAAAAGACTTCTAAGACATATTTGGAGTTTCCTGGTACCATTAATTGAGTGCTTCCCACATGGTAGGTATTGCCCTAAGCCCTTCATCTAATGTAGCCAAGCATGTACTGTTACTCTCAGTTAACAGCTAGGGAAGATAGGTGCTTGGAAGAGAGAGCAGACAAATAACTTGCCAATGCCTCTCTGACAGCATGAGGGAGAACTGAGATTGGCCCCCAGGTCTGCCCAGCTCCACCGTCTGTGATTTAATTACTACACTATGTATTGGGGGAAAATATAGCTAACATTACTATAGTGCTTACAAATGTCAGGCCTTCTTCTGAGAACTTCTAAGAACAAAATTTATCTCTAATATTGCCATAACATTAAAATCAGTAAACTATGTCTAATCAACAACTTTGAATAAGAATCAGTCTTTGGAGACATTTCAATATTTTAATAATCCAAAAGCAGCCTTTCAAAATTACATTATATTTTAACTCATTTAAAACAATTGCAAAGATGAGCTTTCAAAACTTGTAGTTTTTACTGCACACACAAATAAAATGTTGTCAAAATTAATCTTTTTAATTTTCACTTGTCTAAGGGTAACCACTTTTAAAGATCTTTGTTCTAACAGGAATAGGTAATGAGAACATAAATTAATTCAAACAAATTTTTGAGAAAATGGAAATTAAATGGTTAATAGCTGATGATGTTTTTGTAGACTGTAAGGAGACAAAAAGGAAATTATGACTAATTCAGCTGTGAATGAAATGAACTAAAGACAAGGTGTGCATTTGTCCAAATCTGGGCTAAAAGTCAAGTTTGAAGATACACGGAAATTCCATTTTCCTGTTGATGAACCAAGTAATTAATAATCTTGATCTTCAAATAGATAGGTTTCCACTCATAATTTATTTCTTCAGTTGAAAATATATGCATAGCTTAAAGTAAATTTTTTCCTAAGAATAACACCTTAATGGAAAAGCACTACTTATTCAGCATTTATCATCATCAAATTGCATTTATTGACATAGCTATCTCTAAGAGCTTACAATGACGATGGATAACACTCATGCTTACTACTGAGAAAAGAATGTATGATTGCCTAATTCTAAAAACCAACTTGGGTATGAGTATGCGTTTTTAACGTAGACAGGAAAAGGAAGATGGGGGAGAAAAGAGAGACAGTTTCTATTAGAAGTAAGTTTCTATAAGTGGTGAGATCTTAAGAGAAATTAAAGGATTTTCTTAAATAATTCAATGAAGCTTGATTTTAAAGGTCTGAGCTTTAAAGGAATGAGAGGAAGGAGACATTTGAACAAATAACTCAAAACACATAGGTCACCACCAACTCTTTTTCTATTAGATTATACTACATGGTTTTAAAGTAGAAAGTATTGCGAACAGGAGAGAGAAAGAAAACAATTCCTCCCAAGCAGAAAAGTTAGTTGGGAGCACTTATAAGGGAAAATAATGTCTTATATTTGATATGTCAGCAGAAAAATATCCAAAATGCTAAATCAAAAACCAGAGCTAGGAAGCCAGAGAGATTATACATGACTGTTGGAATTTGACACTAAGAAAGGCTCACAGTCAGTGTTCTCCATAAGGTAGAAGAGAAAGCCAAAGTTAAGTAGTAATTGTTGTAACTAATGACTGGGGAGGAAACAATTTTTTCAATATTCTATATGTCTTTAAATTATGCTCTAAATCTTTTTTCCTTGGCAAATCATAGGAAACACTAAAAATAGGAAACAATCATGTGATTAGAACTAAATCTCAACACATTTGTCATATCATAAATGAGATAGAATGCATTAACCTGTTAGATTGGCTGTAAAATAATAACCAACCAAATGCACGAGACATTTAAAATAAC
The DNA here is from genome assembly GCF_037783145.1 of Equus przewalskii. Lineage (NCBI taxonomy): Eukaryota > Metazoa > Chordata > Mammalia > Perissodactyla > Equidae > Equus > Equus przewalskii. Next base: position 77,383,764 of record NC_091834.1, read on the forward strand.
ATGACTCAAGGAAGACTGCAAGTAAAAAAGCAAACAGATGCTAATGATATGGAAAAGAAGTGAGGCATGCAATATGAATATCAGGCAATTAGTAAGTCAAAGACAAAGACATTAAAGAAAAAAATGAATACTTTAAAATAATACAGAATGCAGTCTACAATAAATATCTCTCGAGGATCTTTATGCACCAAATCACAGCTTCAAAATTTAAAAAGCAAAGCTGTAGGAAATACAAGTACACATAGAAAAACAATAACAACAATACCTAGCTGAGCACATGCTAGATTAAGTAGATAGAAGAATAAGTAAGCATATGAAGGCCCTAAGCAACAATATTGTACAACTTATAGGTGGATATTGAATTTAATATTCTCAAAACAAAAACAATTTTTCAAAAGTTTCTTTAAGCATTTACAAAAATTCACCATACATTAAACCACAAAAATTCAATAAAAAATACAGAAACAACACAGAACACATTATCTGATCAAAAGGTAGTAAAATTAGAAGTCAGCAAAAATAGAAAACAACCACCACATAACATCCTCACAACCAGCTCAAAATTCAAAACTCTCTAGTTAAACAATTTTGGGAGTGAAAGGATATCAAAACCAAAATCTTATAATATTTGCAACATACAGTAATGACAATGAAAAAATAAAGCAATCCTTAAAAGGAAATGTTAGCCTTATGCACAGACAGTACTACACAGAATGAATGAAAATAAACGTGTTAATCTCAAGAGTTTGAAAAGGCACAATCAAATAAAATGGAAAAGAAAGAATTTTTTCAGTAAGAATTTTTTGGTTGAAACCTATAGATAGTAGGTCTGATAAATTTAGGCAGTTAATGAATTTATCAGAGGAACCTTAGGTAGCTCACCAACCCTCTGGCAGGACCCATGAATCAGGCATAGAAGCTTCACAGCTAAGAACAACATAAAAAAATCACAGCACTGAATTGAACATACAGTCACGACTGCGAAGTGTGGAAACTGCAGCTCTGTACATCGCAGGCACTGGATGTGGACACCACTACCCTCATCAGAATGGATTCCTCATGGTGCCGGCTTCAACATTAGTTTCTGTTTCCTGATTCTGTCCGTTGTGAGTCCATCTGATTGGCAGAGCTGAGATCACATGTTGTAAGGAAATCTGGGAAAGCAATCATCCCTCTGGCTTTTATTCCCGTAAGATAAAGAATTCCCCCAACATGGGCAGTGCATTCGAGGACAGATCAAAAATATGACAAACATCACCACAGTCCACTGCATTAGCTGCCCAACATTACACACTCTTTTTCCAAATCTGAACTTCTAAAAACGACATCGATAATAACAAACTAACATAATGCAACAATTAGACTTTCCCCTCATATAAGTGAAAACAGGTTCACCCTCGAATTAAAGAGAGACCATGTAAAATCTTTTAAACTACTACATCTAAACCAGCAGAGCCAGAGGGTTGGAAATCAAATATTTGGGAAGTGGGTCACTCCCACTTGAATTGCATTCCAGGACTCATATATTCTGCGCATTGGAGAAGCAGCACCAGATGAAGGTCCCTGGTCTAGTGCACACAGAATATCCTATAAGACAGTATATCAAATCTGAATCTTCAATTGGCCATTCTCCCAATCCTTAGGGACAGATTCTTTTACAATTGTTGTATGGTAAGACTTGTGAATCCTATGAACATTATTTCGTTGCTTGACTTATTTCACTTTAGAATGAATTATTGAATCAGATGCAATGACTATAATTAGGTATTTAGTCAATCTGTAGTTGGTGGTATTGGCAGAAGTATGGTGGCAGGGAAAATGAATCAAAACTGACTTTATTCCCTAAGGAAAAAATCATTGCCCCTTCTAATTTGGAAGATTTCCAACATATTCACTCTATCACAAGCTGACTGGGCTTCACAGGCTAAAAGCTGGTTGCTGCCGCTGTCAAATTTGGCACATAGTAGTGGCAGTACCAACTCAATCTTGTTGAGGAAAAGTTCTTATTGTTGAGTCCAAGCAAAATCTCTGTCCGTGCCACAATGCCCGATGAGCAAGCCTTGGGACTGAATATAAAACGTAACTGATTGACATCCACAGAATTGGGCATCTTGCTCATCTGGTTATGGAGAGCTTCTTTTGCTGTGGACGTCTTTTTGCGAATATTCATATGAGACACAAATATTCTCACATTTTAGATCTATTATCCCAATCCCCTTGTTACCAATCTTTCAATCTGACTTTTTCCAAGTCCCATATCATTTGGTGAAACAATGAACCGTATCCATGAATTGGTATATCTAGTTCCCTACCTCCAGTTATCCCACTCCACAATTTTTATAATTAGCGTTGCTTCCATTCTGTTCAGTCTCCACAACCACAGCCCATGCTAATGTTTCACCTTCCATCTGACTTTACCACAGGAGAAAGTCTCAGTAATCATGATGATACTCCATGACAGGTGTTATCACCACCCGTCTTACCACCCTCTGACCAGCTAATAACCAATTACAAAGTTCTACTTTAAGGACAGGCTCTTCAGGGTTACTTCTGGTACTAATTGTCTTAGCCTGGGTTTCCCAGAAAGCAGAGCCTATGGCGTAGATGGAATTATACTATTAGGTAAAAAAATCCAAGGGAACGGAAGTAAGAGAAAAAAGGTGTGAGGGAAGGAGGGAGAGCCAATAGGAGGATGAGTTTTTGACTTGGTCACTGTGTGTTCTCAAGAAGTCTATAAATTGCATTTCCAAATAATCACTTGGTGGTTTGGGAGATGGAAAAATCCACTGGTTGCCATCCTTCAGTGGTCAAAGATTTTCCCTGTGGGGTGTTAAGTGCTCTGCAGGGTGCGCTTGCATAGGCATGATCACAGAACAGAAGCAGGAAATAAGAGGCATGAAGCATGGGCTGGAGGTAAGAATTACACGATATAGGCAAAACAGAAGAAGCACGCACATTGTGTGTAAAGGATGCAAGGCACCGATTTTGTTGTACCTTAGGGAGGTCAGTCAGAGCTCAGGCAGCTTGGAACAAGAAACAAGTGATGCCAGAGGCTCTGAAGTAGTTCATAAACTGTGTCTGATACACAAAAACTCTAAAATATCTGTAACGTCTTGATGTTCAAATCTTGGTAACATTATTCCATCAATACAGTGAGCCAGCATAATATCTAGTAAGACTTGAATTGAGATAATCAATGTCCCTACGAATTACATGTGGCATGGAGCCGAAGCAAGATAGTGAAGGTGCACTGCTATCCCTTCTAGAAGAACCCTAACTTCTAACGTTCTTGCTTGAGATATAGAAAAAAGCATTTCACAGATCAATAGCTGCACGCCAGGTACTGGGAGACGACTGACTTTCTCCAGTAGATAGACCACACCTGAAACAACAGTAGCAACTTGTTACCACCTTGTAATTAAACTTAGGCAATTCTGCTTTCACTCTTCCAAATGAATTTGTCTTAGGCTAAATAGCAAAGTGAAAAGAATGACAATCACTAAGCCTCCCACTGTTCCATAATAAATAATTCTGGAAGTATTACTCTGTGCCAGGTTATTTTTTGAGTAGTTGGGATAGGCAGTGAACAAAATAGGCAAAATTCCTACCTTCGTGGAATTTATATTCTTGTGAGAATAAAGAAAAAAATCAAAATAAATAAATGAAATATATATACATAAATTTCATATATATTCATATATATAGATATATATGAAAGAAAGAATTTGCTCAGGGGAGGGGTTGGGGAGGAGGTTGAAATTTTAAATAGGGTGGCTACAGAAAATCTCACTGAGAAGCATGTAATCTGACTGACATCCACAGAGTTGGAGGTGAGGAAGCAAGTTATGCATATATCTGGAGAAACAACAGGCAGAAATAGTAGACTCATGATAGGTGTGTTTAAGGAACAGTAAAGAGGACTTCGTGATTATAGTATAATGTGTGAGGTGAGAAGGCACAAGAAAATGACAATGGAAGGGTAACAGGACAGATCATTTTGGACATTGTGGGCCATTGTAAAGACTTTGGCTTTTATTGTCATTGAAATGCTAAACCATTGGAGGGTTTTAAGCAGAGGAGAAAAATCACTTGCCTTATCTTTTAAAAAGAAAGATAACTCTGCCAGTCATATAGAGAATGGACTGCACAGAGGAAGAGTGGGGGGAAGCAGAGAGGCCTGTCAGCACTCTTACAGTCACACAGAGACGATGGTAAATTTTTCCAGAGTGAACCAGAACAACATCTTTCCATTTTTAATGATAGTATTAATCTGTCTGATATTTCTGAAGTGTAGTATCATTTTTGAGAATCGGATAGTTTGTGGCGGGGAGAGAGAAAGTGGTTTCCATTTGACCCTTCCTATCGTTGTTCCAAAGTGGGGATTCTCCCAGTTGCTCAGTAGATCTGTTTTAATATTACATTAAGGAATAGGGGAAGTTATCACAGATTGAGTTCAGACGAGCCCTGGGCCCACTGTAAGGTGAAGTCAGTTGAAAACTCTACTAATTACATGAATTGTGTAAGTACTTATTTTTAATTTGTGGACCATAGAATTCTCTGTAGCCAGAGATTAACAATTAGTTGAGAGAAGTGTACAATAGTCCCAGAAAAGTTAGGTGTATTCCCTTAAATGCCTCTTTGGGGAAAGTTAGAAAGAAAATTGATGGCAATGACTTATAATGATGCAGGGTCCCTTCTCAAGTGTACCAATCTGTTCTTCATTAAAGGGATTCTAAGTCTGTAAACTGACTCAGGTTTTGGAAAGTAATATGGTGGTCCAGATCAGGCTCCTGTTCTCCAGGCCTTGAGTTTTTGGTTATAGAAAATAAACAGGATGTTAGTGACTTGCCCATCTATTTGACTCACAGGGACTTGATGAACAATTAGCTATCACCAAAGATCTTTGCAGGTTAGCTCATTCAGATTATCACTCAGGCCCTGGTAATGATTAAAACAAAGCCCAATCTGCTCTTTTAGTTAAATGCCCTATTTGAATGCTCATGCCACCTTGGATCCTAGCATACTCACTGTAATCAAAGAGTTCATGTCAACTGTATCATCTCTCACCAGCATTTCTGGCATTCTGGGTATTTTTCAAAGTTACTGGTGTTGTCCTCATAAATATGTTTCTCCATATCTTGGTAAAGGGAAGATCTTCTGGCCTACTCAGCAGACATGATTAAGAAGAGGATGAAAGAATCACATTTGATGAGTCCTTTCCAACTTTCCTGTCTCCCTAAGTTTTAGATTCTTCTCATTAAGGAATTTTGGCACCTCAATCTCATTCAATGTAGGCCACTGTTAAATACATCATTAGTCAACCACCGAAAAAGAACTATTCCCACGAAAGCTGGCCATTTGTGACAACATGGATGGACCTTGAGGGTATTATGCTGAGTGAAATAAGTCAGAGGGAGAAAGTCAAATACCATATGATCTCACTCATAAATAGAAGATAAAAACGACAAAAAAAAAAAACCCCACATAGCATTGGAGATTAGACTGGTGGTTACCTTCGGGGAAGGGGGAGGGGGAGGGCAAAAGGGGTGATTAGGCTCACATGTGAGGGGATGGACTATAATTAGTGTTTGGGTGGTGAACATGATGTAATGTATACAGAATTCAAAATATGATGTACATCCAAAAAAAATAAAAATTAAAAGAAAAAAAAAGAAAAAGACCTATTCCCAACTGCTTGTCTACAATGGACCCATATAGACAAATTTAGCCCGACCTAAAATTGTTTCTCCTTTCTTACTTTAGCATCTTCACAATCCATTTCCAATTCTGTTCTCGTCATTTTTCTTATATAAACTCATGTTGCAGGCGTGGGTGCATTAGCCTTCTCTTCTTGCGTTTGACGTTGTGCTTGGCCTTCCCAGAGTCAGGCTGAGATTTGAGTCTAGTTGCGAGTTTAAAAACAATCAGAGGAGGGGTCTGTGAGAGATGAGCAGAACTGGGATCCTTTGAGAGGTAACTGTCCTTGGCAAGGTCATTATTCAAGTAAGGCAGGAACAGCCTTATTTAACCAAAAAAGGAGGAGTTGTTTTTTTCCGGCAGTGGAAGCTCAGAAAGATGTGGGGACTTGGGTTACCTGAGTCATCTGAAAGTTTCTGTATGACCCCATTCCTATTCTTCATGCCCTGCTCTCCTTTTAAAAAAAACACAAAAAACACTGTTCTCACACAGGAGATCTGGTAGTGCTGTGAATTTTTCTGATGCTGTAATCCTACAACTTTTAGGATCAAATCTGGCGTTTGCTGGTTGCAAAACAATAAAAAATTTTTGTCACGGTCATTTTGACTTGCACAAATGATTTAGAAGTTTTCTACTCTTATCTTTTTTTAACTTCTCCAGCACAAGCAATACACTTGTTCTCGAATTCCTCATGACCTTTACATTTGAGACTAACATAACCCTGATACCAAAATCTAACATGAAAAAGACTAGAAAAGAAAACTACAGACCAATAACCCTCATGAACATAGACACAAAAGTCCTCAAAAACGTTCGCAAATCAAATCTGTCAATATATAAAAACTATTACTGTAACAAAACCAGGTGGGATTATCCCAGGAATGCAAAGTTGGTTTAATCTTCAAAAATCAATCAATGAAATTCACCACCTTATCAGAATAAAAGAGGAGAATCATATATAGTATCACTAAATTTAGATAAATCATTTGACAAAATTCAGCACCAATTTATGATTTTGAAAAACAACTTTCAACAAACTAGGAATAAAAGTGAACTTCCTCAATTGGATAAATGCTAACTTCAAAAACCCTACAGCTATGATCGTATTTAATGACGAACTATTGAATATTTTCACCCTAGGACTAAAAATAAGGCAAGAACATTTTCCTTACTGCCACTTTTCAACATTGTTCTAGAGGTTACACCCAGTGTAACTGGGCACAAAATAGACAGGAAGAGGTAAAATTATCTATATTAGTTTGTGAGGGTTGCTATAACAAAGCTCCACAGCCAAAGTGGCTTAAACAATAGAACTTTATTTTTCTCACAGTTATGGAGGCCAGAAGACCAAGATCAAAGCGTTGATAAGACTGGTTCCTTCGGAGGGCCATCTTCTCTCTGCGTCTTCACATTGTCTTCCCTTTGTCCATGTCTGTGTACAAATCTCCTCTTCTTGTGAGGACACCAGTCCTATTGGATTAGGACCCACCCTAATGACTGCATTTTAACTTCATTACCTCTGTAAATACACTATTTCCAAATGCAGTCACATTCTGAGGTACTAGGGGTTAGGACTTTAATATACGAATTTTGGGGAGGACATAATTCAGCCCATAACAATGTCTTTGTTCACAAATGATATAATTATATACACAGAAAATCTTAAAGTCATTTACCACAAAAACCCCATACTGAAACTAAGTAAATTTATCAAGGTAACAGATTATCAAGTCAATATTTACAAATTAATTATATTTCATACACCAGCAGGAATAAAGGAATGTTCTAGGATGACAACTGTGCAGTAAGCATAGACAGCAACCAGTATCAATTACAGCAGAATATAAAAAGAGAGGTAGATAGTATGATTGAGAACTAAAAGGTAGTTGAGGATATAGCATGAGAAAAATAGAAAAGTAATTAGAAACTACAGACAGAGAGGGGAAAAGGGCAACAATCAATGGTCCAACTATAAAACAAAGTAAAAAGTGGGACGATTTTGAGCTCTTGATGGAGTGTTATAAAATGGTGTTGAAAATATTTTCCTTCAATTGTTTCCGCACAGTTGTAATATTGGACTCCAAAAGAAGAAAAGGTTCTTTGCCTAAGAATTAAAAAATACTTATATAGTCATAATGATGTAAATGTTGCTTATTTTTAATTTTTTAGATTATCCTATAGACAATGCAAGAAAGATTACCCTGTGGTTACAGAGCAAAACTTAATACTAACAAATACGACAATGTAAAAGTATACTTGTAGAAGGTGGGAAATTGAAGGGGAGGAGGTAAGACAGAAAACAAGGGAGGCACTCTAGTCACTTCATCTTCCAAGGAAGGAGTAAGAGATGCTGTCTCAAGATGCTGGAGCTGGGTTAGTGTTAGTTAGCATTAGGGTTATACACTTGAAGTGTATAATTAGCATTACAAATTTAATCAACGAAACAACAGTTACATATCAAACCCTGGAAGCAAGGAGGGAGTGTAGCATTATATATTCTCATCTTTTGTGTTGAAGAGGCAACATATCTTATCCAAAACAAATAATTTAAGAACTTTATAGACATGAAATTTTGAGTTCTGAAGGCAACTACTAGAAGAATTGAAAACAGAAAAAGTAATTACCTCCTGAGACTGAAAGTGGGCTGAGGATGAATAGAGGAGAGTCTGTTGCATTTCATTATAAGCTGTTTTATACTATTAATTTATTCCCACATATAGGTGTTACTTAAAAAAAGCCCTATCTATCTGTCTATCATCTATCTATCTTTATTTCTCTCTATAATATTTGGGAACAATTGAATGACCATTCAGAAATAACTATTTTAGATGACCTCTCTCATATAGTAAGTCGAAGCCAAATTTCAGATTGTTTAAATACATTAATAAAGGAAAGAAAGAAATCATAAATAACCAGAAGAAGATAAGGTGAGCATTTAAAATCCTGAAATAGCAGGGTTTTTATTGTAATATAACATAAAATTCTTAAACTACAATGAAAATACTGATAAATTTGATTCAGATTGGGCTGATTCCCTGTCTTTCATTTTATCACAATTTTTGTTATTCTTATGAATACGACAATGAGTAATATTATTATTATTCTTACCAAGAGGAAGGAAAATAGTATTGAATATAAGAAATAGCCTAGCTCAAGCTCTCTTAGACTTTTTGTTTTTTTGATGACTATTTAATTTGGAAAAAGACAGGGATATATTTTAAAAGTTTCCTTGAGTAAGTAGACTCTCAGGGTAAGGAGAATAAATGTCTCTGAATTTAATTAAAACAACTACAAAAAAAATTATGCTTATAGTAAAGAGTGTTGGATTTAGCAGTTCCCAAAAATAAGAGTTAAAAAATAGTAGAAAAGTCTGCCAATAAAAGGTATGATCAATTATACATTGGTATTAGGTGACATATTTCATTTTCTTAATATTTAGATGCCACTGATAATTTTTTTAATGAGTAAAAAGTTGCAGATATTAGTGCTCAGGGTATAAACTATGAAGATAAAAGAGCCATCATTCCTGTATCTGTGGAACTTCTATTTTAAAATCCTTAATATACTTTTGCATAAAATGTGGTGGCTTTTTCCTCCAAAAATACAAAATTATTTTCTGTATTTTTATTGTTTTGCTTCTCTTGTTATTTTTGTTTTAAAGATTGGAGATGTAGAAAAAGGAAGAAAACTATGGAGGACAAGCGATAATATAACATAAAAATTTGTTTATCACTGCCCTCTACTGTATGATTTTCTCAAGCCAATGCTATTTGGTTAAGGAAGTGACAATGTTACTGATAGGCATGGAACATTGACCCAAGAATGTTGGGTACATCTGTCTGCAGCAGGTGATGTCAATCTTGGCATTATCAACATTGGATCCGATGACCATTTGCTGCAGGGGGTCCTCCTGTGTATTGCAGGATGTTTAGCAGCAGCCCTATCTCTACCCACTAGATGCCAGTCGTACTTCCCCAAGTCATGACAACTAAAAATGTCTCAAGACATTGCCAAATGTCCCTTGGGAGGCAAAAATCACTCCTGGTTGAGAACTACTGACATGCAGGTTGGCAATCATATCTGTAACGTGGTCTCATTATGAATCAAAGCTCTAGGCATCCAACAATGTTATCTGTTCCCATGGATCCACTTACAACCTACGTCTGGATGACATTTAGACTCACTCGTTCACTCCATCCGTTCAGTCCTAAAAACACACTCACACACTGAGCTAGATGAGAAAGCAACTCAAGTGATTCCATGACACTGATGGTGCCCTTCCTCTCAGTATCATCCTCTCCAGCCATCATCACAGCATGAGTAGGTGCAGAAGCAAGACTTAACCCGACATTCAGAACAGATTCTTCTATTATTAATTAGTTCCAAAACCTGAATTATATTGCTTCTGCTACCTCTGCTGACCTTAACTTAGCAATTTGCATGTTGTCCTGTGTTCCAGGATTTAACTTGGTAAATAATTCTTTCCTCCTTGCATTCTTGACCTTATTTCCTTTTGTGTATCTGCTTCCCCCAGATCCTGACCTTTATGTGTCTGACCCAAGGCCAGTAATGGGACTAGGTAATGGGACTCAGAATCCCAAATGCTTCCTTTGCTTAATGACTTGACTTGGTATTTTGGAACTTGGACACCACTTTAACCTTGATAATAATATTAACTTAGTATGAAAGGCTTTTGAGAATAAAATTGATTATTCTAAAAATACTTGAGATATTTTTCCAGTTTTATAGAACTTGGAAAAATTTGGGGGCACAGATACAACACATTACATAGGTTACCAATCTGATTGTCTTTATTTCTCAGTCTCTGTTTCTTTCTCTCACTCTCTCTCTCTCTCCATATATATATATGTATGTATATATACATATATATGTATATTTCTGATTATAAAATAATTTTACAATAACCAAGATGTGGAAGCAACCTAAGTTCCCATTGACTGATGACTGCATAAAGAAGATATGGTGTATATATATATATATATATATATATATATATATATATATATATACACATTGGAATACTACTCAGCCATAAAAAATGACAAAATCACCCCTTTTGCAACAACATGGATAGACTTTGAGGGTATTATGTTAAGCGAAATAAGCCAGAGACATACAAACTCTGTATGATTCCACTCATATGTGGAAGATAAACAAACACATGGACAAAGAAAACAGATGAGTGGTTACCAGGGGGAAGGGAGGTGGGGAGCGGGCTCAAAGGGTGAAGGGGCACACCTATAAGATGACTGACAAATAATAATTTTCAACTGTAATTTCACAATGTTGTAAACTATCATAAGCTCAATTAAAAAATAATTTTAAAGTTTGAAAAATATAGAAATATGTAAAGAAAATATAGTCACCTATAATTCCACCATCGTTTGGAAATAACTAGTGTTAACTTTCTAACGTAGATTCAAGTATAAATTTAAATATATCTGTATGTATGTAGGTATCTATCCATGTATACCTTGGTTTTTTTTTTACAAATTACTATCATATTCCACATAGTATTTGTAACGCATTTTTTACTTCATAATGTATCCAGGAGTGATATCCAAAATAATCAACAACTCATAGCAGAGGCTGGCCTCACTTGGGCAGGGTTCTGGGGTGCCATGTGTTAACGCTACAGTAGCTACATAACGAGGGAGCACCAGAGAGTCTCATAGGAAGGGCCAGGACAGTCAGGGTGATATGTGACACTCTGGTGGCTCAGAGCAGCTATTATACACCAACCAATAGAAGTATCTCATTTTTTTATATGTTTTATTTATTTTTTACTAAGACTTTATTTTTTAGAGCAGTTTTAGGTTCACAGAAAAATTAAGGGGAAAATAGAGAGATTTCCCATACACTCCCTGCCTCCACACATGCACAGACTCTCCTATTATCAACACCCTCCACTGAATTGGTACATTTTTTACAACTGATGAACCTACATTGATACAGCCAATGTCCATAGTTTAAAATGTGGTTCACTCTTGGTGTTTTACACTCTATGGGTGCGCACAAGTGTATAATGACATGTATACATCATTACAATATCATACAGAGCATTTTCACAGCCCTAAGAATCCTATGTGCTCTGCCTGTTCATACCTCCAGTCCTCCTCCCAGCCCCTGGCAACCACTGATCTTTTTCGTGTCTTCATGGGTTGGCTTTTCCAGAATGTTATATAATTGGAATCATGCAGTATGTAGCCTTTTCCAATTGGCTTCTTTCACTTAGCAATATGCATTTAAAATTCCTCCCTGTCTTTTCACATCTTGATAGCTCATTTCTTTCAGCACTCAATAATATTACATCGTCTGAAGTACCACAGTTTATTTATCCATTCACCTACTGAAGGATATCTTGGTTGCTTCCAAATTTTGGCAATTATGAATACATCTTCTATAAAAATCCACATGCAATTTTTTAATGTGGACATAAGCTTTCAAATTCTTTGGTAAAAAATACCAAGAAATGCAATTGTTAGATCATATGGCAGAATATGTTTAGTTTTGTAAGAAACCACCAAACTGTCTTCCAAAATGACTGTACCATTTTGCATTCCCACCAACAACGACTAAGTGTCCCTGTGGCTCTACATCCTCACCAGCATTGGATATTGTCAGTGTTCTAGATTTTAGCCATTCTAACAGGTGGTTAGTGGTATCTCCTTTTAATTTGCATTTCCCTGATGACATGTGATGTGAAACATCTTAGCTCAGTATTTTAACAACTAGTTACGGTTATATCAGTGTAAATCAGCTGATTAGCATTCCTGAATATATTGTATTTTAATATCTGCTTTGATAACAATACAAACATAATATTTAATGGCTGCAAAGTAGTTGAATTTGTTGACATTTTAACCACTGCATTTTTATATTGGTCGCCAGCATTTTATCCTTTTGTTGAATCTCTATGTTCATTATTCACTGAAGAAACCATCATTTCTCCAGTGAATTTATGTAAATTTCTCTTAGTCCCTTCCTCAAAACTTTACCATATTATAGCATCTATCACATTGTACTTAAATGATCTTCCTAACCATCTGCTTCCCTTACCAAGCTGTGCATCCTGCAAGAACAGGAACTCTGTCTCAGTCATATTTTGTATTGGTGGCATTTGCAGTTCAATAAATGTTTACTAAAATGAACTGTAGTAACATTCTTTTTCATATTCCCTAGGAGTCTTATTTATTCATCTAGATTAATATTTAGAACTTCAAAGGATATTTTAAAATATAGAGCATCATGAATTACCATATTACTTTCATTTTCCCTCTGCTTACTCTTCTAGGCAAGCCTAATTAAAAACCACTTTGGAAGTCAATCTACTCCTGTATTTCAAAAATTTTCAAGGCCTTCTATTTAGAAAATTCTTCCCAGCATTCCAGTCCAATTACTTGAATGACCACTGGAATCCTATGTTCTTCACAGAGCTTGGTAGTTAGCAGTCATGATAACTTCATCTTGCCCCCACCACCCCCGGTCTGAACTCAGAAACTTTGGAACTTGTGCTTGATGCTCATGCATTTGTTCATTCAATAATTCATTACACCTTCGTTGAACTCATATTACCTGCCAGATCTGTGGATCAACAGATGAATAAAACAGTCTCTTCCCCTGAGGAATTTCAAATTAGTGGGGGAGGCAGGCTCTATACTACAATGTAGTAAGTCTCATAAAATATTTATGTACAGTGTTTAAGAAGCACTGTATTGTCATATTTCCACACTCTATTTCCTCAATGGTAGGAATACTCTAACCAAGTTTAGAAAAATACTTTATGCCTTTTAGAAAAATAAGGTTTCCTAAGCTTTTTTATTTTTTTGCTGGGAAAGATTCACCCTGAGCTAACATCTGTTGCCAGTCTTCCTCTTTTTTTTCTTGTCCTCCCCAAAGCTCCAGCACATAGTTGTATATTCTAGTTGTAAGTCCTTCTAGTTCTGCTATGTGAGCCACTGCCACAGCATGACTAATGACACATGAGTGGTGTGGTTCCAAACCCCGGAACAGAACCCGGGCCGCCGAAGAAGAGTGTGCCAATCTTTAACTGCTAGGCCATCAGGGCTGGACTTCCTAAGCATTAATGATTTGGATTCATTTAAAAAACAAGTTTTAAATAAAAAATTTTAAAACTCTTGAATTTTCCAAACACCGCTTGTCAATATCATACAGCACTGAGTGATAAAGGAGGGAACAAAAGGAAGAGTAGGATCTTTGAAGGTTTTCCAGTAATGTTAAAAAGTCTTGCAGTCGCTGAAATATTTTCATATTGCATCACAAAGAGAAGATGCTTGATAATTTTCTTTACATTACTCATCTCATGAAAATGAATGTTAGAGAGCCTGAGGTTTTCAAAATCAAACACACAGAAATATAGACGATAATGCCATTGTGTATAAATAAATTTACACTTGGCTTCTGTGAGAAGCCTTTAAATAAGAATCTCTAGCATATCTGAGACCTAGAGCAGATCATTTGCTTAATATACCCCTTCTCCTTAAAAATATTACAAATTATTATTTTTTTAAAATCCTTTAATGAAATAAATAATGTAATGGCCAGAAAAGTATAAATTTTCTTTCATTAAACTTCTTTATATAATCATGCTTGTAATGAATAATTAATTAATTGTACAGTACAGAGTAAAGGCAAAAGGTAATGGATTAATCCTTTTTAACTATAGTTAAGCATTTTTTTTGAAAAGGGAAAAAGAAATTGATTTCTTGCATGAATAAATAACTACATTAAAATGTAATAGCAATTAAATACCACTAAGAATAACAATTTTAGGGGCCAGTCCCATGGCCAAGTGGTTAAGTTCTCATGCTCTGCTTTGGTGGCCCAGGGTTTCGTGGGTTCAGATCCTGGGCGCGGACATGGCACCACTCATTGGGCCATGCTGGGGCAGCATCCCACATGCCACAACTAGAAGGACCACAACTAAAAATATACAACTATGTACCGGGGGCTTTGGGGAGAAGAAGGAAAAACAAAATCTTTTAAAGAAAAAAAGAATAACAATTTTAGAAAGAATACATTTTAATTTTCAAAATATTATTCAAATTCAGTAATGTTTCATGTATTAACTAAAATTTGCACTTGATAAGCAAAAATATTATACCTAGCAGTTTGTAGTCTGAACTCCAAGTGATTGTATATAATTATATAATTGAAATACCTCAAGTTCTGTGTCCTTGTCCTGGAATCACTGTGCTTTCAATGTTTATTTCCAAGCCACTATTGAACAGGAATATGTAGTGCCAGTTATTAAAATTCAACTATAACTTAAGGAATTGTTTAGAGCTTAGACCAACAAAATATTTTTTCAGGCAGAAATATTTTATCACTAACATTGTTTAGAATTGCTGACACATGGTGATACTAAAAAGCAGACTGTAAAAGTCAGTTTTATTATTGTTTTTAAATCCTCTAAAGACAATGATGCCCCTTATTTGCCTGCTCTGGAGCAAAGGCTCTCATTGTAAAGCCCCTGGAACGTCACTTGCTGGACCATTTACCTAACGGTACTGTCACTTCTACAAATACTATTGTCTTATGATTTCATTTCTGCACTGGGCCCTGTGCTAGGTGCCCTTATACATTATCTCCTCCAAGCCTTGCCACAATCTGACCCTTTCTTTCATTTCACAGATGAGGGAACAATCTTAGAGACTTTGAGTAACTTGGTTCAGATCATGGGAGCACATAACTGACAGCGTTCAGTCTCAGGTCTGTCTGATTCAAAAACCCGAATCCACCCCATACTGCTTCCATTTATTCAGGCAACAAGCAGGAATTGAGTGCTTTCTGCAGTGCACGAGAAACAGTCCCAGTCAGCAAAGGGTTATAGGATCAAACACCCCACTTTCCTGAGGTGACCACTCTCTTATGTCAACCACCACAGATTAGTTTTATCTGTTCAGAAACTTCATCTCAATGTTGCCGTAGAGTATGTTATGTGTATCTCTTTAGTTTCTCCATTTTTTCTGTTCTCTCTTCTCGGAACTCCTATTAGTCAGGTATTGGAACTTCAAGATGGACCCTCTAATTTTTTTATCTTTTCTATTTTCTCTCTCTCTTTTCCTTGTTTGTTCTACTTTCTGGATTGATTTCATCCATCATGACTACCAATACTTGCATTTTTAGAATTCCCCTCTTATTCTATCTGCTAACAGTCTCTTAGAGTCTTCATTTCCTTAAGTGACTTGTGCTATCTAAACGTGAGCTCATTTCCAACAGAGCTGCTCTTCTTTCTGTCCTAGCACGAGGAGCAACCCTCATGAGTACTAGCGTATTTGGCTCTACGTGGGCCCCCTCATGTTTCACCAGGCCAGACCAATATTTACCACCTTAGTAAAAGGGCCCTGCACCTTGCGAGGAGTCTGAATTTGGACTCCACACCCACTTGTGGTACAGGTCTCGGGTCTAAATTCCTCTGGGTTGCTTTTCACCTATGATTTTAGGTGGATGGACGGCAAGCTTCTTTGCTGTTTCCCCAGTCAGTTTCACAGAAGGAGCAGCCCTTGAGATTACCGGTGTTTTGCAAGATGGTTAACTTGAGCTCCTTACAAGTATACGACCTGAGGCTTGCGTTTAAAAAAAATGACTAAAGACAATGTAGGTGATACGAACTTTAACACCAAGAAATGAACAGTCTCCATTTGGAGAACTGTAAAATGGGGCAGAAGGCAGGAAGTTTTAATAGGATAAAGAACAAAGAACAAGGAAAAGAAAAACAGAAAATACCTAAGTAGCTGAGGTCACACAATCAAACTTGCTTGGGGTGAGAAGGAACAAGGAAATAAATATAGAGCCCAGAGTTGGCTTGGCGTTTGGGGATTGGCTGGCTGGATATCCAGTACTGCATTTCTGATCAAGCAGAGCATTTACAGGGACATAAAAGTTACCTAAATTTGGGTTTGTTGACATAGCACCCAAGGCAGGAGCGGCTCCATCTTGGGCCTAGAAATTTATTCCAACACTTGTAATATTTTCACTCTACCACAGTCAGAATCCCAGGACCCAACAGTTAAGGCCTATAAACTCTCTAGCTCTTTCAGTTCTGACTCTTGTTCATTATTCTGACTTTGAGTTTATTCTTCATTTCTGGCACCCGGGGATTTCATTCTCTTAGTTTCAAGCTTTTTTCTTACATTTTATCTAGAATCTCCATTTGTTTTGAGGGGATGGTTTTGTGAAAGCTTCATATCCACTAATCCATCATCCTTCTCAATATCTTCCCTCTCCCACCCACTGAACCCCATACGGCAATGCCCTCTGCAAAATCTTAACTCTCCTCCCATTAGTTACTTGTCTTCTTCCCCTCTCTCCGCTTCTCTAGATTCTCCATCACAAATGTCCAGGAACCAGGTCGGGATGGTAGAACCTTCCTTAGAGGGATCCTTTTAGTAGGCATGGGAGTGGAAACGGCTGGAAACATCCATAGACAGGTAAAGTGAAGACTATTCTCCTGCAGCTTATAACTGATCCAGTGAGTGACTCAATGGATTTTAAAGATGTAAAATTAGAGAGGTTCCTGTAAAGACAGCATTTTGTTCTGCTTTCTTCCCATATTACAGAGGTCTATCAGGGAGGATACACTGCTTGGCACAAAGTGAAGACAACATTTCATTTCAAGTTTTACTAGCAAGGTTTCGAGATGGTAGTTTTCTTTTTAAGACGGGGAGGTAGCAGAACCTTAAGGCATAAGGCAAAAGCCTCCCTGAGAACATGCTATCTGGATTTAAATTTCCATTTTTCTAGGACTCCTGGTAAGTCATATTTTGCATCCACTTTTGAATCTTTCCCCTACATTCTAACTCCTTCTACCGAGCCAGTAGCTGTCAGTGCAGTACTCTCACATAGCCTTCCCAGAATCACCGCCCCTCTGAATTTAGTATGACAGTGGCAGTACAACAGTCAGAGGTGAGATAGTCCTAGAGTTCTAGGTGGTGTCCAGCCTGAAGATAAGCGAGGGCACAGGGAAAGCTAGGAGTAGCACAAAGAAACACCTGCAACGTGGACAACCTAGGAGGGACTTAACGGTATTAATGACGACAGCAGTAGAAGGTAACATTTCTTGCATCATAACCTTTACCTGGCATTAACCTAAACGCTTTGCATAGGATATCATTTCAATCTAACACTCCTAGGATTTAGCTACTATTTCGATTTCCAGTTTACAGATCAGAAAATGGAGGCACAGAGTGTTAAAATAACTTTCTTGAGGTCACATACCTAGTGTTAGAAGAAGTGACAGAGAAATGGAAATAAGCACAAGGAAAAACCTAGAGCTGTCCTAGGGGATCTCAGCAGCAGGAGCTTGTGGACTACGTATTTATCAGGCTGCAATGAACACATTTCTGCCACCATGCTGTCAGTCTCCATGTCTCTTGATTGCCAATTTCAAATCTCAAGAGAGGGCATCTAGTAGGTCCAGCTTTGTTCTGTCCCTGATAAATTAATGAGCTATGATCAGGGAGCACAGTAATGTAATACAGATATGGTCACCCCTGTATATGAGGGGCACTGCCTAGAACAGTGGCTCTAAGTGGACAGCCACTCCAAGTGGCATCTACAGTATGACCTGATAAGGTAAGAAGCTACCACATTTGTGTGCCTATACAATTTTCTGCACCTGATACACAGCCTAAGAATAAGAACTACATTCCTTAATTAAAATACAGAGTGTGTAAGATTTATTTATTTATTTATTTTTGTTTCTCTGGAGCAATATGTATACGGAGTGAATTAGGAACCATCTATTATCTCGTCTTCCTTACTATGGAAAACTCCCTGAAGCTCAGTTTACACTGAAATGATGAACTTCCTTTTCTGACAGTTATGCCATTTTAGCTACTCGGAATGAGCCACCTGCTGAAAACAACAAAAAATGCTTGGTTAAAAAAAATTAAATACGTTGACAAACCGGTAGGAAATGAAGGAATTCGCAGAGGGGATAAAAGAAAGAAAAATGAGACTATCCTGAGAAATAAGTGAGGTCCAAGATGGGCTTTTCCTAAGAGATTATCTGTCAAATTCTGGACACCTAGAGCTCCTGCTTTGATAGCTGTGTAGCATGCCAGGGTCAGGAAATAAAGCCAAGGACACATTTAAAAGGAGGAGTTTAACAGGAAACAAAAATCTGGGACCCCAAAGGGCTACATTGCCCATGTTAAGGGTGAATGAGAAATAAACCTGCTGCACAGGTCAGTAAGGAAACATACCTGTCTTGACTTTGGAACCAAGGGAAGGTGAAAAAAAAAAAAAAAACAACTCCTGAGAATCTATAACAAGTCGTTTAGATTTGAGGCCCAAATTCAATCTATCTGTGCAATGCAATGAACCTCATGTGGAGAATTTAATCTGGTCCTAGGGTTGATGGCGCCTTCAAGCAACTGGCAGAGCAAGTTTTAATATTCTCTAGGAAAACTCAATTTTAACTCTGGCCTCAAAGAATCCCCACAGTTACAGCCCCCAGAAACATGAGTGCAGAGTCCAAAATCGCAACCCACAAGGAAACAGGCACCGTGAACAAAAGCTGGAAGAAACAACAGACAGCACCAAAGACCCACAAAATTTTCAGTATTGGATTTAACAGACACAGAATACAGACTATGTTTAATTTGTATTGGAAATTAGAAAACGCTTCGAAAAGAGAACCAAATAAAACTTCTAAAAATGAAAAATATTTGAAAATTTTGAGATGGACCATATATAAGAAAGATTAAGAGAAATGGATGATAAAGGCAGAAAGTCTTCCAAATGTCCTATAGATATTCTAAGAGATAACAGAGAAAATAGGAAACAAGTAAGCCTGAGGAGAGAATGGTTGAGAATTTTCTACAACTATTGCAGGATACTAATCCTGAGATTCGGGAACCCTTTCAAATCCTAAGCATGGCTTCACATTTTCTTTTTAAGGAAAAAAAGAGGGAAGGAAGGAAGGAAAGAATGCCTGCATACCTAGATTCATCAGTGTGAAACCACAAAAATATCAAAAACATCTTAAACGCAGCCAGAAAAAGAAAAGAGAGGGAGGGAAGAAAGACGACAGAAGGCACTAAATTTTAGATGAAAGTACAGAAAATAAATTACATAATTCTTGTTAGCACTGAGGGAAGTTTCTTTTGCGATACATCAGTATGACAGGTAAGTATCCTGATTAAGAACAGCGAAAAAGTCTTTAAGTCTCGAGTACAGGAATACGTGAAGGAGGGGGAAAAAGGAAACATACAATGCATAGTGTTTCAACTGCAATCTGAAAAACATAAATAGAACATTAAATTATGAACTCAAGACAAATTTCCCCAAAAAACAAAGTTAAGACAGGTGGAAAATAACAATACCCAACCTTTACTGAGTGCAGATGTTTTCAAGAAGAAAAACTGAGCAGTGAAGGACTAAATATATCACGGGCGAACCTTTGCCCGGAGGAGTCAAAAGGTAGAAAAAGACAATGCCCAGGACCACAGACATCTAACACAGGCTATTTACCCAACGTAATCTAAAGTTACTGCTAGCACAGCCCATTAGATATTAAGACTCCATCCATTATATCATCATCATTATTATTTTTGCGGGTGCAGGTTATACGTATAGCTCAATTACATTAGAAGGACGCCAGGACGGACCGCAAAATGGAATACGTAAGAGACTAGTGACAATTTCTTGTGCATCTTTTAATATGGGAAATACATATTCACTCCGTATTCTATTATAAACTATTATAGTTACATGGAAGCCAACCAGACGTCCCATTTATATTTTTAGAAGTAGACACTAAGGATAAATTCCAGCAGAGTTCCTTCTTAAACAATCCAAATGGCCCGAACTTTGCGTTAGAACTTTGGTATCTGCCTAGCATTGTTTGAAATCCATGACTCACAAACGCCAGGGCATGGAATCAGACCAGAAAAGAACAGGTGAAAAGTTGTTCCTAGTTGTGTTACGCAGGCGCATACAACTCCCGTCACTCACCCTGCAAAAATCAACAAATAAACAGTGGCGCCGTATTTCATATTCTGTTGCGTACCGTTCGCAACGCGGCCTGGTTTTTGTAGTTTCCACGTGGAGACGGGCCAGTGTATTAATTCTGGCTGGGGAGGGAATAAAACTACATTTCCCACAAAGGCGCGGGGGCGGCCTCCGGTCGGCTTACGTCATTGCTCCAACCAACCAATGACAGCTCCGGGCGGCAGTGAGGCAAGCGCCGTCAGGCGCCAAAGTGGTTTTTTTTTTCTTTTTTTTTTTTTTTTTTCCGCCGAAGCCGAGCGGGTGCTGCTAGCGGAGGCGCCATATTGGAAGGGACAAAACTCCGGCGACAGCGAGTGACACAAATAAACCCCTGGACCCCCTCGTTCCCCCAGCTCTAAGGGCCGCGATGTTGTACCTAGAGGACTATCTAGAAAGTGAGTGGGCGGCGCTGGCGGGGGCCGCCGGTGGGACCGGCGGGCGGGAGCGCGAGTGGACGGACAGGCGGGATGGCGGGAGGGAGGGGGAGGCGGGGGATGTTTCTTTCTCACGGTAACTGGCAGCCTCGCTGTGGGCCGCCGTCTCCCTCGACCCCCCCGACGCACGCACGCACGCAGCGACGTAGGCGCGTCCGTTCGCCGTTGGCCCCGCCCCTCTGACGGACTCTCCCTTTGACAGTGATTGAGCAGCTTCCAATGGACCTGCGGGACCGCTTCACGGAGATGCGCGAGATGGACCTGCAGGTGCAGAGTAAGTCCGCGCGTGTGCCCTTGTTCGCCGCGCGCTCGGTGCCAGCCTGCCTTGCCGTCGACGCCTGCGCCTCTGCTGTTTGACTGTCGTCCCGCTCAATGGCTAGTGCAGAAGGAGTTGTCAAAAAGAACTGGCGATGATGAGTCTTGCCTGTTCTTGCTGGCTTCCCTCGATAGTTTTCTTTTGGCTTTTACAAGAGAAGGAAGCATTAGGGCACACGTGTTCCTTTCTCGAATTTAGGACTGTGCAATAAAAATTTCTATACCTTCATGGAGAATGTAGATGTATGTTTTAATGCACATCGGCATCAATGTTAAGAAGACTTTGACTTAAGACTTTATGTGTAGAACGTAGATTTGAGCGTTCATATTTTTGTTAAAGTTCATTCTATTCAAAATTTAAGAGCAGAAAACTCATAAAAGCACAGGTTGTGTGTAGTTCTTTAGAGACCCTGGTGAACTTGGAATGTCGGATTGGAAAAGTTACGCTTTATATAATACATTCTCAATTGTCAACAGCGTGGTATTTTCTCAATCAAAAGGAGTAAGGGAAATAAGATTTTACCGTAAAGCTTTTTGTCTGCTGCAATAAAAATTTTGGCTTTTCTTCTCTCAGTGATAGCTTTGTAGTCCAGTGACTTTTTCCCAAAAATAACCTTGCTCTTTCGTAGAGCAGTATTTAGTTTATGTGATCATTTTTTTCTGTGAGGTTTCCTTAAAGAGTTTATGATTCAGAGAAGGTAAAAATCAGTACCTTTGGAGATGAGAAGGTAAATACTTACAGCAAAACTGCACTTCAAAACAAGAAAAAGGTGCTGAGTACCAAATTTATGTCCATCGTGCTCTGAAAGAACCTCACATACCTTCTCCCTTTGTGAAATGAATATAATATGGCTCTTCCAACTTGTAGAGATACTATATTAAAAATTAAGAGTGTGAAATGAAATTTATGATACAAAATTAAAGTGTGTAATCAAGTATATATTATTGGCTGTGTTACTCCTTTTGTTTGGAGAAATATAGGTATTGCTTAATTAAATAATATTAATGGCTGACCCTCATGGGGTTTATCCACAGATGATATTTCTTGATCCCATGTATCCAAGCTATGTTTAGGCCATAGCTAAAATGTTTCTTGTGCTGACAGGTTTTCTTAGAAAAGTAGCGGTGAAGGAAGATCTGGGTTTGGATGTGTGATGGAGAGGAAAGGACTATCATGGAAAGAGATGAGAGAACCAAACATTCCAGAGTGTAGGAGTCTTGAGGTAGATAAGAACCGTCCTTCCTACCCCCTGGCCTCTCTGGCCCCCCCACCACACACACTTCCAGACCCCTTATTCGTGCTTGTGCTTTTCTCAGCCTCCTGTCCATTTCATGTGGCGCATAATACAAGGTGGTGTGTGGTGGAAGCCCCTCCTTCGCCACCCCCTTCTATTCCGTGGATTGTAGTCTGGAAGTCTGAATCATGTGTTTCTCTAGCTTGCTCACAAAATTCATTTTAACTTTAATGTAATTGACGTGCTAAAGTAGTGTTTTCTACAGGATAAGCATGAATTTTGATGTTAGATAGATATGAGTTCATTTTAGGGCTTCACTAACTTCCTATTGCCCTTTATTACGTTCCCACTTCTGAGGGATTTTTATTGTCTGTGAAATGAGAATCATTTGAGGATTAAAAATAACACATATAAATTAGAACACATAGTACTTGATACAAAATACACATTCAACAAGAGGTAGCTGTTATTTTATACTTTATCATTATAAATTTTAAAATCTCATCTAATGTGGACTTGATCATATAAATTTTAAAGTTGCATTTTTTAGCAAACATGGAATGAGGTAACTATTCTTGGCCCACTTCAGGAAAAGTTTATCTAGAATAAATAATATAATGTATTAAATGAATAAATGATTGTACCTACTACCTTCAGTCATGATACGTGATGATGGGGATGCTTAATGCCATAAAGCAAGAAGTTAAAATGTTTTTATCAATTTTTCGTATTAAAAGAAATGTGAGGATTCTCTAGTGGTACTTTCAATAGGAAATTGTTTTGGCACACTTGGCTGACTTAATACCATTAGCTTTTGACCCCAAGGCTTATGCTATTCAAAAACCATGATATAGAACCTATCTATATTGTTGACTACTTTGACCATTGGAAGGAATTTTGAAGTGACAACAACACAAATAAACTGTCAGTAGGGGAAATTGCAGCCTTTTTTGCTAAGGCAATTAGGGCCTCATATATTTACATAATTAAAGCATGACGTATTTAAGTTATTCCTCAAGTCAAAGACTATATTGTCAGATGTTTTTCCTTTTCCTAAATCAAAGCATTTATGTTCAGTGTATGAATTTGACTATCTAAATATGAAATGTTTTTATTATGTTGTAGATGCAATGGATCAACTAGAACAGAGAGTCAGTGAATTCTTTATGAATGCAAAGAAAAATAAACCAGAATGGAGAGAAGAACAAATGGCATCCATCAAAAAAGTATGTTCACCATTCTGGATCATTTATCAGTAAATACGGGGGCCCTCTGAGAAAGATAATTTTCAAATTAAATAGTTTTCTGGGTATCAACATGAGGGAAAGTTATCAATGACTCTTTAGGATTTAAATAATTCATTGCATTTTAGAGCTCCAGGTATAGGAATTTTAATCACTAAAACATTTTGGTAATTTAAAACATTGTTTCAATAATAATGACTTTTATTAGAGAGTTACAGAACCATTAAAAACGTACATTTTTTCTTTTAATTTGTTTTATTCTAGTTATAGGTAATTAAAGTTGCCTTGTCTAGAGATATACTGTCCTCTGATTTTGGCCACAAACTGGGGTGAAAATAAGCAGAGCTTGAGGCTTTTTTTAATATATATTTTTATTTAAATATATATTTTAATAACATAAATATATAAAAATATTTTTTATGTATTTTTTATATATTTTACATATTGCTAGGTACCTAAGTTGGTGTAATGACAGAAGAACAGAATCTTCAGAGTTGAAAGAAACCTTAAAAAGTCTTTTAGTTTAAAACTCCAAATTTGTACATGAAATGAGCCTAAAAATACAGAATTCTTTGAGGTTTTGTTAGTTTTATATCTGTGAGTAATAATGGCTCCCCCACTCACAGCCTTCACAGAATTGTTCAAGGATCAACTGAGAAAGAAATTTGAAAACTATCAGTTTAAGAGTAGTTGTGTTATTTATTTTACCACATGGGGGGAACATTATTTCTGTTAGGAGAAAAAAATTTCAAAATCTCTAATAAAATTGGTTCTGGCTTGGAGGATACCTGGAGGAGGCCCAGGTGTGTGAGGGTAGGCAACACATGTATACATCCCAAAGTCATTCATCAGTGCTTTAACCAATTAAGTGTTTGATGTAGTGCAGCTTGGATATACCCTGAAAAGTCTGGTACTTCTTGGAAATTCATAGAATCCTTTTTTTTAAAAAAAATAATTTGCTTTATACTGAGCAGAAATCTAAAGTCTAGGTTGAGTTGTATGAATTGATACCTAACTTAAAATGAGAGTTATAAAACAATTGGAAAATAGGGACGTGCATGTCAGAATCCTTTCAATAGTTGTACTTCTGTAAAAAATTTTTAAAAATGGAGAGTGTGAATGTTCTTTAGAAATTAGATGGATCTTAATTGATATCTTTTTTTTTTTAAAGAAAAGAGCTATTCATTAGCTCACATAACTTTTACTCATATGGAGGCTAGATTTGGAATGGTGTTTATTTTTATTTATATCTTTTCTAGGAATTCTGAATGTCTTCCTTTAATTCTTGGCTGTTGTCCTTAATTTCTAATCTACCCCATCCCCACCCTATCCCTTACTGGGTTTTTATTGCTGATGTGGGATGACTGACAGTGACAACAAGGTATGATGATGAAAATGCAGTTATATGTCCTGGATACACATATTTTTAAATTATTAATTTATTCTTGAAATGCAAATGTTTTTCTTCAGGATTACTATAAAGCTTTGGAAGATGCAGATGAGAAGGTACAGTTGGCAAACCAGATATATGACTTGGTAAGTAAACTAATGTGCATGTTATGCCATAAGTACTTGACTTATGGATTATGTTTTAAATTTTGTTGGCTTAAATGTAGTAGGAATAACAGACTAAAACTGAGGTGTTGCTCTCTTTATCCCATTTAATTTGAGAGTTCTGTGTCTATTGTTTAGTTTCGTTGCGGAAGAGAGTCAGAGAGTCCACAGTGTTAGTTAATAGGTCAAGAACCTTACATTTTAGCCAAATCTGCATTGCTATAAGATTGTAGTTGATGTTAGGCTTTTTTTTTTTTTTTTGACAAGAATAGGTGTTTAAGTTTATTTTACTAATCCTTATCTTCTTGAGGTAGTGTCTTTGCTTGCCTAAGTCATCCTGAGATTGTTTCTGTGGTAAAATGCACATAAGAGTCCTGTGTTGACCAGAGTTCTTGGTGGTCTGATTAAAAAGAAGAGGAGACTCATTTGAATCAGTGTTAATAGATAGTACTCAACTATCTATTAAATGATATCAATAGATAGCGTGCAACAACTGGCTCCAGTGGCAAAGATGTCTGGGAAGCACTAGATTAAATAAACTTTAAAAAACGGTTCTTGTCATAGTAGCATTTCTTAAAGATTGAAATCACCAAGAAGACAGATTTACACAGTATTTCTCAAACTGGTATACTTATGGTGCTCTTTTTTATGTAAAGCATATTCTAAAATACGTACTTTAAGAAATACTCATTTTGGTTTTGTCTCAAAGCAAGTTAAAGCTGAAAACAAATGCTCACTTTTGGTTTACTTTTGCATATAGATTTCATATCTTATTTTTATAGTCTTGTCTGGATACAATTTTATTACTGCACAAGTGCGTGCAAATATAAGTGTCATTGGCGAGCAAGACAAAGATCAAAGGTACATACCACATATGGTATGCAGTATAAGTGCTATACTAAACTAGAAAACATTTGTTATTTAATGCCATAGAAAATGTTTAATTCTTTTTATATGGTGAAAATATTTTAATGGCTATAATAGCCTAGGCTTTTTTGTTCGTAGAGTTATTCTAAAAACAATTTCATAAAAGATATTGCCTAAAGTGTGCTATATCTTGATTTACTGTGGAATGAAAACAACCAAAAAGTTCTTAATTGTTTTGGTCTTGAGTTATGTGTATAAACATGGAAAAAGACGTTTATATTTGAATCCAAGACTAATTTGTTTAATAACGTTCTTCTGTATATTTAATGACTGTATGTATCAATCTTTATTGAGAAACTACTTGCTTTTTAAATCATATAGCTCTTGGTTCTGATCTTTTGTTTATATTTTTTTACTTTACTGCTTTTTACACCTTTATTAAAAATACTTCATGCATTTAGAAAAAATATATCTAACGTAAATATATGCTTTTTAAGTATGTGTGCGTGGTGTGTGTATCCATCTGTTATTTATGAACCACACTGTTCATCCACTCTGTGCTTGGTATGATGGAGTTTTACCTGGGTATAATGGAGGAATAAAAACTAAATACTGTGTATGGCTTCTGTCCTCTAGGTGTCTGCAAACTAGTTGGGAGGACATGCCCACAGAGTAAAGTGAAGAGGCTATACAGAAACATGTAACAAATAAAGATTAATGCAGCTGAATATTAAGGGATATCTGGTGAAAGACCAAACTAAATCCCGCAGAGTTAATGTTGATTTCTTAGAGGGTGTGTATGCATTTGTACAGAATTTATTGAGAGGCTCAGGGGCCTGGATTAGGTGTTGTATTGAGGGAAAAACATTTCACTCAGAGATAATGGATAAACATAGAATGAAAATAAAAATTAGTAAATTCTTTGAGGAAGATAGATTACTTAGGCTGGAGAGTAAAGTAGTAAAAGGTGATGTAATAAATTTAATAAAATGTAATAAATGTAATGAAAAGCAGGTGTCCATAATGGATCCATACAGATGTGAGTTCAGCCACTTCACGAACAGCAGAACTTTGGAAAAGTTATTTAATCCCACAACCTGTTTTCTTATCTGTAAAAAAAAGTATTAATTTGTGCCTTAAGGGGAATTTGAATCTCTCTCTCTATTTATAGCCACACACACACACCTATATAGAAAGAGATAGATGTATATGTGTAGATCTGCCTATGTATGCACACAGTGCTCTTAGCTTGGCAGGTAGTAGGCCCTCACTCCTTTAAAGACTCACTCCATCTTATTTCTCTAACTGGAATTTTCTACTTTCCTGAAGCCATTGCTTCCCTTTCAGCTCTACCAAGTTAAACCTGTTTTTTCCCATTCCCTCTGTTTCTAGGACTGCCTTTTGTTTTTTCTTTACTCTTTTCCTCTCTTTTCCCTTCCCTTCCCTCCTTTCTCTTCCCCTCTCCTTCTCTTTGTTGTGTTTTTCTTCTCCCCTCCTCCTCCGCTTCCTTCCCTTTTTAATACTCCACTGCTATTTCAGGTGACCATAATATTCTTAATATAAAAATCTATCTTCTTTGGGACTTAATGTTAATCACCTGTATTATCCTTTCACCTTTGTGGATGTTCTCAATCTCCTTTTTGGATGTTGCTCATAATGGCTACTGTTCCTCAGGCTTCTGTCCTTGACCCACATTGTTTCTTACCCTATTCAAGTGGGTCTCACATAGAGGTAACTCTCTTCCCATTTTCTACCCCAGCTCCAGAGGCAGTAAGACCAAATACCACATGGTGAAAAACTGTTCTATCAAATGCCAGTTTTACCTCCCTCATCCCCACACACACCACCCAAGTTGAAAAACATTCCTCCAGTATTTTTCTGTGTGTATTTTTAGCTTTAATGATTATATAATAATTATTCCTCAAGCTCAGACTTCTCTGAGTCTATTTGTCTTATCAGAGAATTCCTAGGCCCTGGAACTCAGTGTATTAAAACTTAACTCTTAGCCTCTCCCTTTACTTCTTTCACTAACATCACTTATCATGAATAAATAATTATTCAAATGTTAAAGACAATTATGCACCCTCCTTGTGCTTGGTTGGTGTGTGGCACCATATTGCCAGAGCAGCTTGTGGTGTCAAACACTTTATACAAGTAATTGCAATCGAACATAAGGGAATTATTGACTTGTTCAGTAGGGAGGTCACTAAATGGATTTACTGTCTCAAATTAGTTATGCTCCCTGAAATATCAACAGTAAACATCTGACTGAAAGTCTTTATAAATATTAAACAACAATTAATTTCCTGTAACATTTAACATTAGAATTAACATTAGAATGCTGCATGCTTCAGAGGTGAGTGGATGGGACATAGTATAAGTATAAAACTACAGTAATTTTTATTCATAGGTCATTTGCCCGATCTTCTGTTTATATAATTCTACATATTGGGAGAGTATAACTTTGATCCATTCAGTAAATATTTATAGATCAACTCTGAGCAGTCACTGGTGCTGGATGGCCAGTAATGACACGGACAGGTAATGAATACAGGCAAACTATTAAAGATTATTTTAGATTTTGATAAGTGCTATGAAGGAAATAAACGTTGCAGAGAGAAGGGAAAAGAACGCATAACTAGGGGAGGCTGTTAAGAGTATAGTCAGGATGAGTGTAGTCTAAGAGATGACATTTGAGGGGGTACTTGGAAAATGAGAAAGAGCCAGCCAGGTAAAGAGCTTAAGGAGGAACATTTCAGACAGATGATGTACCAACTGCAAAATCTAAGGTGGAAAAGGGCTTCACAGGTTGAACCAGAAAAGAAGCCATTGTGGTTGATGCGTTGTGAGAGGAGGAGAGTGGTGTGGGAGGAGGCAGACAGCAGCAGGCACGCACATACAGGGCCTTATAAGCCAATGGAGTAGTGTGAGCTTGATCCTAAAAGTAGTGGGAGGCCAGTGAAGGATTTTAAGCAGGGCAGTGAAATACACCTTAGAGGAAGTTGTATGTGTGCCTTTGCTTAAACATATTACTATGCTAATTTCAAGTGAGTGTGTATTATTTTTACAGATTGTAATATACAATAATTTTGTATATAATTGTGTTTGATTTCTCCCCTCAGTGTTTTATACCGCATGGTATTTCGTTGTATTATTTTTCATTAAAATATTTTGAAGTCAGTAGTAAACTTTCTATTCCTATGACCAGCACTGTACCTCACTGTACCAGATTGCCTAAATATCCACAAGGGCAGAAATCTGTAGAATTAGTTCAATAGAATAAACTGACGATTTATTTCAGTAGCTGTTTTAGTGAAATTTGACTGAAAGAAAAAATTTATCCTATTAAAATAATTTCCTCTAGAATCCTGATACTCATAGTCATTAAACATTTATTTGTGTTCCTCAGCCAGATGTCACTGTCATAAGGCCATATTAGATTACAATACCTAATAAAGTTGATTTATGTATACTCTGATAAAAGTTGTGCTTTTAGTTAATGCTTGAATGATTTTAGCAGTCTCTTACAGTGCTCAATCCCCTTGAACTTCCTTCTTTTTTATATCCTAGCCTATTCCTGAGATGATTATATTTCAGGCCCGCATTTTAGCTATAAATTTGAGAATTCTTTATCTGATACTCTAATTAAGGAAATATATTATGTGAGTTTGACCTTTTGATTTGTCTCCTATCCTTATTGTCTTTTGGAAAGATGATTAGATGTAGTTTATGTGCTCAGGCCTCAAGTATCTGACTCAGCCTAAAGATGGATCAAATTTTCATCTAGTTTAAATATAATTCAGAGATGTGAAGAATCATTTTCATGACTTGTCATCAGAGAAATAATTTGCCATCCTGGTTCTTTTTTCTTCCTCCAGTTTATTCTCCTTATTCACTATTACCAGATCTTTTCACAGATAGAAATTTATTTCTTATTGCTGTGAATTTCAACTTAGAACCTGATAGACTGAGTGCTCATTCTGAAAGGGCAAGCTAGACATCTAAATTTTAGAATTTGACAGGCTTGGAAGCCATAAAATCATGTAGGAACTTTTAAAAAGCTATATTTAGTTCAGTTTGGGTCTATTAGTGGCACATTTTAAAATTTGAATATGGGAAAACTAGGAGAGTCAAAAGGGAAAGAATAAAGGATTAC
Organism: Equus przewalskii; assembly: GCF_037783145.1. NCBI lineage: Eukaryota > Metazoa > Chordata > Mammalia > Perissodactyla > Equidae > Equus > Equus przewalskii. Next base: position 77,414,305 of record NC_091834.1, read on the forward strand.
AACTATGCAAAAATGTGAAAGGATGAGGATTTTTTGTTTGTTTCATGCAGAGGGGTCAGGTATGACTTAATTTTTTTTTTTTTCCCCGAGGAAGATTAGCCCTGAGCTAACATCTGCCAGTCCTCCTCTTTTTTCTGAGGAAGACTGGCCCTGAGCTAACATCCGTGCCCCTCTTCCTCTGCTTTATATGTGGGACGCCTGCCACAGTGTGGCTTGCCATGCGGTGCCATGTCCGCACCCAGGATCTGAACCAGTGAACTCCCAGACGCCAAACGTGTGCACTTAACTGCTGTGCCACCAGGCCGGCCCCTTAAATATTTTTATGATCATGAATTTGTTAACAAATAATGTTTACAGAATTTCTTTTGTGTCTAAGGAGGTCAGAAAAAAGATAATAGATTTAAACTTAAAGCAATTATGATTTGGGGTTGTGGGATAATAAAAAAACTTGTGGCTGGCATTTACTGACATTAATTGGGGAACAAATCAATTAGACTCTGTGGTCAGCCTTGTCTTAGGAATTGATGGTTAATGGAAAATCTCAATTGGATCAGTACCCTCTTTACTACTATAAATCACTTGTAATGAGTAGGTTGTTTGTGGAGGGGTGGGGTAATTTAGGTTTTTGCTTTGCGTGATACCTGTGGGGCCATTGTGGTGATCAGCTAGAATAAGTGCTTTACCTATTCAAAATCAAGTGGGTAGAGGAAATGCACTCGATAGGTTTCGGTCAAGGTCAATTCAGTTCTTGCTATGGCTGTTTAATACTGTTTAAGTATCCTTCGCTTCATAGCTTAAGTTAAATCTTGTGGTCAACTTACTTTCCAGCTTCTAATTTGACTTAGTAAAGCAGTAGTGAATCTAAGAAAAACAATTCTCATTGCCTAATAATTGCTTACAATATTGATCAGTTCATAATCCTTTTTACATACCAGAAAGTGGAAATGATTGGAAGTTCTGTTACAAAGCTTCCCACCACAATGTGATTAAGACTTTTCTGTCTTTGTGTATTTTAATTATGTGTTTGGGTTTTAGAGTTATTAATTCTTTGGGACCCATTGCTTTTTCCGAGCTATCTAGCATTGGAAACTCCATCATTATTTTCTGTGCTCTCATGTGTGATAAACCTTATCAATACTATCTTTACTGCAGTGAAGCAATTCTGAAATGCAGGGGTGGAGTGAATTAGGGGAAGGTGTCTGGTGTCTTCATCTCACCCCTAACCCCCCCCAACAGAGATTCTAACACTCTTCCTGTCTATATTATATGTACCTAAAACAGGCCTCACCATACTTTGCTTTCTTTTTCTCTGAAAATGCTGTTTGTCTTCCTGATTCTATGTTTTTAAATTATTACTCCTTCTTTCCGTCTATTTGAAGACAATCCATTCTTCACCCTTTAACTCAATCATGCCTCCTTTGTGTCTGCCACAGCCCAGTGTTATACTTTTTCTTTCTGTGCCACTTCTGACCCTTTTCAGCTGTTGCTCATGTGTTACATCTAGGGTATATATTGTTTTAAAGCTTCGTTATGTTAAACATCTTATATAAATCTTGATTTTTCAGTTAAATTCTAATTCCTATGAAGGTGAGGATTCTCTCTCATTCTTTGTGTATCTTCCATTTAACCCAGCCCCAAGCACATAATAGGAACTCAATATTTATTAGTAATATAATTGTAGATAAGAAAGGTGATGTGGAGGATTTTCATTGCATTAAATTGTCTTGGAAGTTAAAAAGGAGTATTTTTTCTGATTTCCCTTGAGATTAAATTTTGACAATGTAAGAGATTCTTGAATAACTGAGGTCTGTGTTCACACTTTATTATTGGAAGGGAGGTTCCATTAAAGGATGCTCAATTACCTGCAGGTTCTTTGAATAGGAGCCAGTGTCCACAATGTGTAACCTTATAGGATTTTAAATTTGTAATTACACCTTCTGCCAAGCTTTGACAAATAACTTGTGTGTGAAGATGGAGGGAAAATTGGGCTTTAACTTATTGAAAAATCACAAACAAACACCCCAGTGGTTGCTGTTAATATACAAAATACAAATCATAAGACAATATTCCTTTTTTTTTAATTTAAATTATATTTCTCTGAGTTAAAAACAATTACAGAAGTTCATAGGGCAATGTTAGGTACAAATGATAAGCACAATTTATTACAAATATATCAGTGTTAAATCTCATTTCTGTAATTTCACTTATGAAATAGAGACAGTAATAACCTGTCTCAAAAGATCAGAGTGAGGGCTAGAAAAGATAGACGATCTAAGGCACCAAGTACATTACCTGGCATCTAACACACACAAATTGGCTTTGGCTACTTTTCTCCCCTTCTCCTTTATTTTAGATACACATTATTTAATTGAAAGTCTTATTTAATTTTTTTACCCTCATGCTGTATGGTAAACATTTTGATATTTGTAAGAAAGTTACTCTTAATTATAACAGTGATCCACTGGGAAACCAGAGTTTGAAAAGAGCTGCTGTGGATAATATAACATGAATATTTTTCAAAGATTTCGTGTTTTTTGGTTTTACTTCAAAGTAGCAAATTAGAAAAAGTATTGAACAAATCTTTAATATTAACCTTAGAAAATACATTAAGACTCATTGCTAGTTTGAGGTGTCCTGTAATTTTCTGAAAGCAGTCAAAAGATGTCTAGGTGAATGACAAAAAATTTTTTGCCATCTTTACAAGGGCAGTAGTGTTACAATAAAACATTTTAACTAGGCTCTTTAGGGAATGGAGTTTTCTGGCTAAAAACCCCTTTTGTTTCAACTGTTTACATAAATGTTTACAAGTATAATGGTCCACTTTCCTGCCTTAGAGAAATGTATGTATAGACTATAGTAGCCTCTTTGTTTGTGGACTGAAGATCTTTCACTCCTCATTCTAAATAACACTTATTACGGTATGGCAGTGTGGCTGGCCTTGTTATAAGTAGGAGGAGATTAGGCTGAAAGTAATCCCGCACTATGAAAAGTTCCCAGCCCTGCTGTACCCCCTCCCCACCTCAAATCCCTCACGTCAGTTTTGCTTTAGTTTTCATATCTCACTTCTTCCGGACATCTAACAAATTGTGATTCTGGTTTCTTAAAACTTAAAATTTGTTAAAGGTGACTTGGGAGATTATTTAACCTAGCACCCTCATTTGATAGATTAAAAACCTGAGGTGTAGGTTAATTGACTTGCTCGAGGATACAAAGAAGTTTCACTAAAAGAAACAAAGATTTAGGTTTCCTCGTTAAACTGACACTTTAATAGTGTCCCAAATTTTGGTGGTTATCTTTGATCTTCTTTGAAACAGGTAGATCGACACTTGAGAAAGCTGGATCAGGAACTGGCTAAGTTTAAAATGGAGCTGGAAGCTGATAATGCTGGAATTACAGAAATATTAGAGAGGCGTAAGTAAAATTTACAGTTTTCCATCAATGTTGGACAGTACATATGCAAACACTGAGGAGACACTTGTCCCACAGAGAATTCTCAGATGCTGTACTAGGTGGATGGTGGTGACTGGGTTGGATAGCTTGGACCCCAGCAATTGGAACTAAGAGAGATAATGCAAGACATTCCACTTACTCTTTATGAAAATAGCATATTAAGTCATTCCATTATTAAATATGCCTATGTGCTAGTAAGGTTAATGATAAGAACAAAGATTTAAAGAAATACAACTATCTAGAAACAAGCTAACCATCTGTCATTAAAGATATTGACTTTGCCCTGTCTATTTACACACTGAAGCTTTGTGGAAGGTTATTTATTCTTCTTAAGAGCTGCCTCAAGGCTTTTCCTCAACTGTATTCCTAAGAAAGATTTTCATTGGTTCCACAGCACATCCTCTCTTTCTCAAAGAAGTGTTTCTTAAGCTTTCCCTTATCAGCAAGGAGCCATTCTAATATTTCTTTGCAAGCCTTGATTTGATATCCTGCTATAATTTATCCTTATCACTTCGTGGATTTAACTCAGGAGACTTCCCAAAATGGAGATATGAGCTCTGTTTCTTTAACCCATTTAGCATCTCTTCCAACCTAAATAGGTTATGTCCATAAAAGTAGATAGTGTCGTGCTAAGCCCAGAGTAGGCACTCACTCAACGTTAGTTGAACCAAATCAGTATTATGGCTGATTTCTCCTCAAATTTAATTAAAGGTTCCAACATGTTTTTTTTCGCTTGGTGCATTTAAACAGCAAGAACATGTACCTATTTCTACACACAGATGAAGGGTTTCTATAGAGTGTGTTAGGTTATGTATCTCTGTTTATGTACTCACTAGAAGTCAACTAGAGAAGCAACCAGGGACAAATCTATCTTGGTATCCATAGTTGCATTTTTGTATTCAAAAGTATATCCAGCACTTTAGATGATCATCTAATTTATTTGTTATACTTCTATTCTGGGGGAACCCTATTTGAGAATATTAAGTATTTTGAGACAAAATAAAATATTCTATAGCTGCTTTGATTTTTTTGAAATGCTGATAATAACTGTAACAATTCATGCCTATTCAGTACTGCAGGAAGGTTAATGAAGCATCCTCTGTAAGGACACAGACATATGAACCTAAATCGGATCAAGTTATAAAAACTGCTCTACCCTGGGCCCTGCCATAATTTCATCTCAAGGGATCAAGATAAACCCATAAAATTTCTTTAAAAGTATTTTAAAGTTTCATGGTAGAGGTTCTATTTCTCACTTTTCACAAGCAAAATCCCTGCCTTCTTTTAGGAAGTCTTTACTATCCTATGTCATTTTAATGACTAGAGAATTTTCTTTCATGTAGTAATGTCCCATCACCTAATACTTTAGGATCTCCCATTAAAAGGTTCTAACTCAGCAAAAGTAGGTTGAGTTTTTGAGATCTTATCAGTAATGGAGTTAAAATATCCGTTCATCCACTTACGTGGTACCCACTGGCATGAATTCCCTAATTAGACATTAGCATACCTTCAGCCCTTTTGTACTTAAGGTGAATATTGAGAAATGGATTACTTACTGTTTAGAGAAAGGATGAAATTGGCTCAGGGTGCAGTTGGCAGTGAACCCTCTAACATGTCTGGCTAAAATGATACAGGCATATGCATCAGAACTTGCCAGTCCTCTGCTGGGTGAGGGTACACAGTGCCCATAGTTGGTTGACATGTAAGTTTCTGTGGTGACTTTTAATGGTGGTGTATCTCTGTGCCTCTCTGTTGTAGGATCTTTGGAATTAGATACTCCTTCACAGCCAGTGAACAATCACCATGCTCACTCACATACTCCAGTGGAAAGTAAGTTTGGTTTAGTGCAGCTAAAACTTTAAATACAGTTAAAACTTATTGTATTAACTATATATTCTCTTTTATTAGCCTTACACAACACATTGCTTTACACATTGAGAAGCAAATATCCTTCCCTTGCTTTCATTTTGTGAGATATACTTTTTATTGCAATTACTGGCAGGCTTATCTTCTTCATCTGGGAGAAGCATATTTGATTTGGGATTAGTCTGTTTTCCCTGGAATGCATAGGGGAAGAATGTATGGTACTAATAGCAACATTTATTCCATACACACAGATAAGTGATTCTCTCTAGAGAGTGTTATAACCAAGCCAAATAGTCAACTACTTGATGGTGAACTCTTTGTCTTTTTTTATCTACTTCTCCAGTGCTTAGACAACTGTTTGGCATATAATAAAGTTTCAAATGATTGGTGAGTTATTGAGTAAGTGAATCCCTAGTCAGATGGCTGGCTTGCTAGATGACTGTATTGGTGCATATTTTGACAAATCAATTGGATATGAAAGAATTTTTGATTGAAAACTATTCTCAATTGTAGATTATGTTTTGAAAACAGAATTCCGCTTGTATTATATTTGAAACCATAGTGCATCATGGGTTATTTTCAGTACTTGCTCCTGAGGTTTTTTTTAAATGTCTAAGCAGTCTGCTCCTAAAAAACAAGTGACACAGAGTTCTTTTTGTCCTGTCTTCTAAGAAAACATAATGTTCTGTATGCCATGAGGAACTCAGATCATAACTATACTGGTTTATAACTGGATGGAAGTATTATGCCTTGTCTGTAGGTCTCTGAAGTTTAAAAATACGTGAATTCTTTATTTATATTCAGAAAGGAAATATAATCCAACATCTCACCATACGACAACAGATCATATCCCTGAAAAGAAGTTTAAATCTGAAGCTCTTCTGTCTACCCTTACGTCAGACGCCTCAAAGGAGAATACACTAGGTAAGTTTTTAAATATGACTGCTTGCTTCTTCTGTTTGTGTTAAAATGAGGGGAAATGAAAGCATTCAGGATTAATGAATCATACAAATTCTTTTTCTGGTTAAAGTCTATGTATGGAGGAAGAAGAAAAATGAAAAACGTGACGTGAAAATTTTATAGTGATAATGAAAATTTAAATTTCATGATTATACTTGTGTTGGGAAATAAGGTATTTTAAACTCACTGACATTATGTTCTTTCCAACCATTTTTATTTCTTCTTTAATTCTACACAGGTTGTCGAAATAATAATTCCACGGCCTCTTCCAACAATGCTTACAATGTGAATTCGTCCCAACCTCTGGCATCCTATAATATTGGCTCATTATCTTCAGGAACTGGTGCAGGGGCAATTACCATGGCAGCAGCTCAAGCAGTTCAAGCGACAGCTCAGGTAAAAAGGAAAAGTTTTGGAAATAGAATGTTACATTTTGTCTAAATCATTGGCCAACTCTAATAGAAACAATTAGATTTGAACAAAAGAATTTTCTTACATACAAAGTTTCGTTTTTAAATCACAGTTTTATGATACCCAACATTTTATTTAATGAAATGAATATGCAGAAATTACCTGATTGACAATGAAACGTAAAAAATAAATTCATAAGTGGCCTGCGAATCCCTTCTTGTGATAATTGCTTATGATGCCCCTGTACTTGACCAAAAGCCCTAGTACCTGCTGAGACAATACTTCATCCTCTCCACCCGTTCCAGAGCAGTCTCTGTAACCTCAGAACTCAGGTTGCCTTGAGTTTGTTCACTTCTGTACAATTTATCTATATTCCAAATTAAGTTGCCCATCCTATAGTTACTTCATAACTGTGTAAAACCTGATTTTAAATCTTTATAGCTTCAATTACAATGATGAAAATAATAGTTTAAATAAAATAATATTGGATAAATCAAAATAACGCTGTAACTAGTAAGACTTGAAAATCTCTATATATTGATGTATATTAATAGTATCAATGAATGTCTGTTTAAGATGAAAGAGGGACGAAGAACATCAAGTTTAAAAGCCAGTTATGAAGCATTTAAGAATAATGACTTTCAGCTGGGAAAAGAATTTTCAATGCCCAGGGAAACAGCTGGCTATTCATCATCTTCAGCACTCATGACTACGTTAACACAGAATGCCAGTTCGTCAGCAGCCGACTCACGGAGCGGGAGAAAGAGCAAGTGAGTCTCATTGTTACAGTAGCCTGCACCTTACTGAGTATGGTCTACTTGGCATCCAGCTGGGCTTCCGTATATTAAACAAAAGCAGCTTATAATCGATCAGGGTGAACTTTGGGGCAGGTGCAAAGACGTGACATTTTCATTCACACTGCTATTCTTTGAAGGGGTAAAGTCTTTAAAAAGTGTTAAGAGTCTTTACACTTTTAAAGATTTTTTAACTTAGATTAAATTAGATTTGTTAATAAATTGCTTCTGTTTACTTTCTTTTGTTCATTGCAATAAGCCATTTTATGGAACTTTTTTCACTTATAACCCATATATTTATAAGTCATGTATTTCAAGGTAAATTAATGCATAAAATACAAATTACATCCTGGGAATTTTTTTAAAATAAGATTCTTCATTTTGATTAAGAGCAAGTTGTCTTAATGGTCTCATGTCCCAAAAATTGAAATTATGGAAATTTTGAATATGACACTTTTAGGATGATTTTATGAACTTTAAAAATGGAAACTTAACAGCATTTGGCACCATGTCTCCCAGATATCTGCATCTGCTAGGTGTTTTTACATAGTGAAAGCTCAAATGCTAGGCCAAAAGAATTAATTACCTAGTAATTGTATTATAATTTATTTTTTAATGTATTGTATTTTCTCTAAGTAAATCCCTAAAAGAATGATCAGTGTAAAGTTACCACAAAAGTGCTAAATATCTTAAAACTTAATTCATCTTATTGACTCAAATTTATTGTAACTGCTGATGATAAATTTCTGTATTTTAAAAATTCATTAGTGTATTTTAAAATTGTGAATTTTAACACTCTGTTTCCTGTCCTACATAGGTAAGTGTTCACATGTCGCTTGATGGTCATGATAATTTTCACCAAATGCTTGTGTGTATTTGTGTTTTAGATTTTGATGAAGGGTATTCACTTTGCTTGAAAATATACAGAATGTCTGTAAGGTAGCCATGACTTATATTAATTCTTAAAAGTACTACCTGTAATTTATGTCAGGGTAAGTAGTGACTGATTAGAAAATTATTTTAAAAACCTTGAAATATTTTGAAAGAATTTTCTTTAAACACCTTTATTCTGCAGAAAACAAAAAATCTCAAACAAAAACCATTATGAAAAATGTTACTCTTTGTTGCTCTAAACAATTGTGTTTTCAAATCTGTTTATCTGATTTCTTCAACTTAGTGTTAAACATTACTTTATACATTTGATGTCATTTCATTTCTTACCACTTATTCAGGAGGTGTTCTCAGGTAGCTTCTTCTGGATGCTAAGCAATAAAACTGGTACTGTCATTTCAGAAACAACAACAAGTCTTCAAGCCAGCAATCATCGTCTTCCTCCTCCTCCTCCTCCTTATCGTCGTGTTCTTCATCATCAACTGTTGTACAAGAAATTTCTCAACAAACAACAGTAGTACCAGAATCTGATTCAAACAGTCAAGTTGATTGGACCTATGACCCAAATGAACCACGGTATTGCATTTGTAATCAGGTAAGAGTCTGGGATATGTCTATAAAAGCATAATCTGAATAAACTGGGAAAAAGAGAACTATTTCATTTTTTTAAGTGCTCTTTTTGCTCCACTTAAAAATACCCTTGCTTTTTGGTATATCTTCTCCTGATTCTTATAAAAATGACACGTTTGCTATAAATGTAAAGAGTATAAAGAAACATGAGGTCACCCATACTATCAGCCCTCAGGTATAACCTGCAGTTAAACATTTTGGTGTGCCACTACTGCACACCCCACGTTCATATTGTCTTAGTCAGCTCAGGCTGCCATAACAAAATATCACAGACTGGGTGGTTTAAACAACAGAAATTTATTTTCTCACAGTTCTGGAGGTTGGGTAGTCCAGGATGAATGTGCTGACTGATTCTGTTCCTGGTGAGGGCTCTCTTCCTGGCTTGCAGTTAGCTGCCTTTTTGCTGTGTCCTCACATGGTGGAGAGAGAGCTCTGCGATCTCTTCCTCCTCTTTTAAGGGCACCGGCCCTGTAGGATTAGGACTCCATCTTTATGGGCTCATTAACCTCTGTCACCCCCTCACAGGTGCTGGCTCCAAATGCAGTCACATTGGGGGTTAGGACTTTAACAAATGAATTTGGGAGAGGGACACTAATATTCAGTTCAAAGCACATATGCACACACATATGTACACCGTGTGCGTGTGTGTGTATATGAATTTGACAGTTGGAGTCATGGTGTATTCTTTTATATAACTGGCTTTTTTCACTAAATCATGTATACCGAACATGATTTTTCTTTAAGGTCATTTTTTTGCTTCTCACAGTTAATCTGTTATACTGTGTACTGTAATTTATTTCACCAATATTTAGCTATAGATTATTTTAGGGGTTTTCATGTTTTGAAATTACAGATAACATTATGATAAGCATTTTTTTATGTAATCTATTTCATACATCTAATTTTTAGGATATTCCTTTAGAAATAAAATTAGGTTGTAAATACTGGTAAAGGCTACTAAATTATCTTCTAAAATTTATTACCAAAAATTGATGAGCGTACCTGTTTTCTAAACCCTGTCCAACGCTGGATATTATTCTCTCTTCAAAGCCATGTACCATGAGGCTAGCCCCATGGCCTAGTGGTTAAGTTCAATGGTCTCCGCTCTGGTGGCCTGGGTTCAGTTCCTGGGCGTGGACCTATACCACTCATCAGTGGCTATGCTGTGGCTGCAACCCACATAGAAAATAGAGGAAGATTGGCAACAGATGTTAGCTCAGGGCGAATCTTCCTCAGCAGAAAGAAAAAACAAACAAACAAAAACTATGTACCAGTTTGATAGTTTTGTATCAAAACTAGTACTGATACTGGACCATTTGCACTAGTACTGATACTGGACCATTTGCACTAGTACTGATACTGGACCTGTTTGGCCATTTTGGTATCTTTTATGAATTGACTGTTAATGATGTTGGCTGATTTTCCTATCATTTATGTCATGTACATTATAAATATTTTGCTTGGTTTAGTTTTTTTTAATGCTAAAATTCCAATTTTATGTAGTAGTGACTGTCAGTGTTTTTCTTTGTGAAGTCAGCCATGGATTGAATGCTTAGGAAGGCCTCTTCCCCTTTTCCTTTCATAAGCGTGTATTCTGTTTCTTCTAATTTTTACATGATTTTGTCTAGCTCTTGATATGCTTCAGTTTCTTCACATTTAAATCTCTAATCTGTCTGTCATTTATTGTGCTTAGTGGTGTGAATTTCCAATCTAATTTTTAAGAATTTGCCATTTAATGGGGCTGGCCCCGTGGCCGAGTGGTTAAGTTCGTGTGCTCTGCTTCAGCTGCCTGGGGTTTCGCTGGTTCAAATCCTGGGCGCAGACATGGCACTGCTCATCAGGCCATGCTGAGGTGGTGTCCCACATACTGAAACTGGAAGGACCCACAACTGAAAGTACCCAACTGTGTACCAGGGGGCTTTGGGGAGAAAAAGGAAAAATAAAATCTTTAAAAAGAAAAACTGAATTTGCCATTTAAGAGTCTACTAGTTGTTCTACTGTCACCTGATAAACCTTTTTTAATATCAATGATTAAAAAGAGAATATCCTGGGGCTGGCCCCGTGGCCGAGTGGTTAAGTTCACGCGCTCCGCTGCAGGCGGCCCAGTGTTTCGTTAGTTCGGGTCCTGGGTGCAGACATGGCACTGCTCATCGGACCACGCTGAGGCGGCGTCCCACATGCCACAACTAGAAGAACCCACAACGAAGAATACACAACTATGTACCGGGGGGCTTTGGGGAGAAAAAGGAAAAAATAAAATCTTTAAAAAAAAAAAAGAATATCCTGACAATAAAAGTAGATTACCCACAAAAGAGCAAAATCAGATTCACCCAAGATTTCCCCACTATAACACTAAAAACTAGAAGTTGATGGAATGTGTCTGTAGAGCTTTGAGGAAGAAATCTGAGTTTCCCCCAAAAGTTATTACCCATTAAAGTTGTATTTCAAATGCATAGAACTATATACAGATGTTTTTACTCATGCAGAGAATCAGAAAATATGCCATCTGGTTAACCTGTCTGAAAAATTATTCAGTCCCTTGAGAACTTAAATGAATTAAAAAATTGCAAGTTGTGGTACAAATTGCTGGTGGTAAACAGCAAAAAGAAAAATGAGAAAGGACATATAATAAATAGGTAATAAACTTAGAAGTTTCAACGAAATGGACTATTGACTGCAAAAATATAAATGACCTAACAGGACCCAAGAAAAAGTAAAAACTTTAAGTAGGAAAATAACCAAGAAAGAAACTTAAAATTTTTACAAAAGGAACCACCCACAAAGGTGCCTCTGTGAGGGGTTTAGAGGGCCAGTTCTTTCAGACTTTCAAAGAGCACACAGTTTCTGTGTGTCTCCTGCTGCGCCCCTGCCCAAAAAAGTCTTTTAGAAGAAAACTATAAAGTTTATAAAACTATATACCCTGTTTCTTAATGCAATTGTATATTCAATGTGTTTTCCTTTATTTTCTAACAGTATCATAAACAATTAATTTGGATTTAGATGCTTGTTATATGTCATAATAAAAATATTTAATTTTCTTTTAACTAGGTATCCTATGGTGAGATGGTGGGCTGTGATAACCAAGATGTGAGTATTAAGTTTTTCTATTTAGGAATGAAAAAAATCAGACATTATTATTACTTGAATATTTTTCTTATTCACTGTCTCTCAGTCTAAGAAAATATGTATACGGTTATGTTGATTATGTTATATTAATGCTAGAATATTCCTCTCCAAAATAGGGTAGTGTTCTTTGTGTTCCCTATTTTAACTTTTAAAGCTAATTTTATGGTTTTGAGTGCAGATTATATTTCTCAAAAGGTGTTACGTTGTATGAAAATTAAAAATACCCTCTTCCTTCTTTGCTAAAGAGTCTTGTGTTTACTAGAGTCCAGTTCACTTATCACAATGAAGAACTGGAACTTTAAAACAATACATTCTTTCAGGAATAATGATGCTCAGGTGAAGGGTGGGAATGTTGAACATCTACTGTGAGATTCTTTTCCTCCCGTCAGTGTAGTATTTCCTGCTGTACTCTGCAGCGGTCTGCTGATAAGAGCCACTTCTGATATAAAAAATAAAGGAGATTTGAAAGAAATTAATTCCTATTTCTGTTTTATGAAGCTTAATTTTGGCTAGAGATCTGTTTTTAGTGAATGTTGAGAATATTTTTGTCCAGTCGTTTTCACTCCCTCCTTGCTTTCATATAGCTCCACCCCCTGTTGTCTGTCTTTTACTCCAGAGCAGTAATAGAGCCCTGAGTTCTTTAGAAGTACTCAGAATCCTAAGGTTAATACTGAGAGTTTTAAATTTTTGAAACAATCTGAAGATTGAGAAGAGTTGGCTTGGTGCATTACAATTTGTACTTTCCCTGAGCTGACAGAGTCCCAACATGTTCCCATAGATGGAGAAAGACGTCTCTTCCGCTTCCCTCTCCAGAATCGCTTGTGGGCTGTTTGTGGTTATTGCAAAACAGTAGTGCCCAGCCATTTCAAGAACACCACTGGAAACTGTCTTCTGGGGCAGTTAGTGAAAATGATGCTTGAGACTTCTGTGAATACCCTGTCATACTCTCTAATCCCTCTCATTCCCAGTTGTGCTCCTCTGAGTGCTAAGATTTTCTGTGGAGGTGTAGAACTGCTTAATTTGTTGCAGAGTGGAATACTTTTCTCTACATATCTAGGAAGAGAGACACCCAGAAAGGAAACCCAGGGTGTCCCTTTATATCTTTAATTACAGCCAACGTATTCCACTTTATGAGGGAATGAATAAGGCTGAATATTAAATAAAATCTTTAAAATACACTTCCCTTCTATGTGAGAGAGCCATCTCACTTCTTATCCTTGAAAGCTGGTGTCAACTTACTGTCCAGCTTAATGAAAGTTACTGAATTTTACTTCATTATTTTGGATTGTGAGAGCAGATTACATGAACCTCAGAGTTAAAAAAGATGCATAGTGTCTGTGTGCCTCCAATTGCCTCATCTCTGAAACTCATCGGTTGGACTAAATGACCTGTAAATCAGCTCTTAGATCTAAAAATTCTATTTCCATGAATCTAATTATTAATATTCAGTCTACTGGGTATATTTTAATATACTTCCTAATCTTTGGAGATACTAAAAGCTATTTCTTCCATTTTGCTTTCTAGTGCCCTATAGAATGGTTCCATTATGGATGTGTTGGATTGACGGAAGCACCGAAAGGAAAGTGGTACTGTCCACAGTGCACTGCCGCGATGAAGAGAAGAGGCAGTCGGCACAAATAAAGGTGGTCATTTCATTTGAGGAAGAAAAAAACTTCAACTAAACATTTTATATAGGACTTTAAAAAAGAAGAAAAGAGAAAGAAGAAACAATGCATTTCCAGGCAACCACTTAAAGGATTTACATAGACAATCCTATAAGATCTTGAACTTGAATTTTAGGGTTGTATTTTAATAATGTAAGTAAATTATTTATGCACCCCTGGTGTGCTATGAATATTATTCCAGTTAGCCTTGGATTCTTTCAGTGGCCAACATATGCAGACATTTGTACTCCTCAACCATTTTCTCAAAGTAATGGGCATTCTATAATTTAGACTTCAAAGAATTCCAACGATGAAGATTTTAAGCAAAGTATTTTATATTCGACAGGTATGTTCTGCTGCATGTACTGTACTCCAGAGCTGTTACGTAACACTGTATATAAATGGTTGAAAAAAAAAGTCAGTGCTTCTAAAAAGAATCGAAGATAATGGTTTTTTAAATGCCTTTATAATAAGCTTTGTTTCTTTGTGAAACTGAATTCAGCAGGCTGAAAGAAATGGTTCATGTGATAGAGTGGGCTGGTGTCCTCTAGAGTACCTGGGTACATAAACAGAAACTCCTGTAGGTGAAAACGAATCTGTGCCATTAGTCTTTATATGTTTCTGCATCCAGATAGTGCAGCTCACGAGGGTGGGAGGGGGAGGGGCCGAAGGGGAAAGGATGTTAAAGTGATACATTTTTATACCAAATGTGTTTATTTTTTTGTGCGAGTAATCCTTAAAATTGGAATTGTATTAGGTGTTAAAATAAAGTTTTTAAAAAATTACTTGTATTTATACTTTACCCACTTAATAATGAAAATTTCTAAATTCCAATTAACTGCCAATTTTCATAATCTGAAAAGGACAGAGGCCCAAGACACGGAATGCTGTGTCATCTGTGATTTCTTTACGAATGCTTGAAATTTGTGATGTGAAAATAAGGGAAAGACATTTTTAATGTAAATTTGAAATGCAAATTTATTTTTCTAGGACATCTCTCTGGCTTTTCTTTCAGTTTAAGGGACATGAAGAAAGTCTAATTACAGCAGATAGAACGAAAATACTGGTTAAAGATGTTTTGACTTGAGGCAGTGATGCCGACTTGAGTAAAGAGATCCCCTGGACTGGAGCTTAAAATTCAGTTCTAGTTTTGATTCTACCACATGCTGGTAGGACAGGTAATTCAAATTTGAGTTACTCTGGGCTTTGTTAAACCAGGGTGATGCTGGCTGCAGGGTGTCTGTGAAGCACTCCTAAGGTTTTATTCTATAGGTGCTATTTAAATTATAAATTTTGTGTAGTAGAGGTTTTATTTAAGGTATAATATCGAGTCTGGTCAGTAGAAAAATCCTTAAAATACTTACTATGTCATATTTCTTTTGTATTGAAACTTACTGGGTCCATCAGATTTCTGCTTTAATCAAAACCACTATGAGCCTCTTAGAACTTATTCAGAAAACTGTAAAATCTATGCAATGCTCCCCGAAGAGTATGGATTAGATAGGGGATTTCAAAGGTCTCTTCCAGCTTCGCAATTCCAGAATTCTGAGCTGCTACCGTCTGATTTTCTAACTAGACAGCCCATGATTTCATGATACTCGGTATTTTCATGGAGATTTTATAAACCTTAAAGAAATAGTATATAACGTAGTATTCAGTTAGCTTATTAGCATGTTGCCTGGAGATGCTCAGTGGTGGTACTGTTTAATCTTCTAATTATATACTATGACTTTTCCAAACTCATTCATTTTATAGGAATTGGTCAAAGGAAAAAGCCTTATGTACAGCCTTATTTGAAGAGAAATTCCCTTATTAGAGTCAGGAACATCCTTATTTCCAGCTGCTACAGCCCCTTTCAGTGTGTGAAATTCCACTGCTTACCAAATCACTTAGAAGACATTTTGACAAATTTTAAACTCAGACATTGAATATTTTATGGAGCATGTATAAAGAAGTAAATCAAAATTTTGTGCAATTATTTAGTAATAGATGAAATTTGTTAATATCTGAAAAAGAGAGAGATATATAATGGGTCAAACATGGAACTACCTCATCAGAAAAAAAAATGTGGCCAACTATTAATATTCTTTGTGACACTTACACCAAGGGGTATAATGAGCATTTTTGGTATTATAAAATACACATTCAAAATCTGTTGTACAAAACTCGTGTAACAGTTGTGGGCACAAAAGATCCAAATGTGGGTTCACAATTTATAGGTGGTGAAAACTGAGGCCTTACTGCTGTGGAGTGTATATTAAAATGTTCATGGTGACACATTTGAAGCAATAAATGGCTTAATTAAATGCCTAAAGGAAGCTGAGTGTTTGATAAACATACAATCATTCTTTTTAAGGCCACTTCATTTTTTTGCTCTTTTCTCCTTTAAAGCAAATTCCATGCATTTTAGATTTTTAACCATGCACTGATAGTGACCTTTGTCCTTAGACCTCAGAAATGGTCTTCTTGATCTAATTAATTATTTTAATCTTAGAAAAAGAAATGTCTTATATACTTGGATTGGAAGGGATAAGATACATTTTGAATGTGTAACCATTGCAATGTTTTCCCTCAACTCTCACATGTTTAAAAAGAAATCTTTCAACAGATGGATTTTAAGAGAAAAAGAATACCCTAAAAAACATTTATTTTTAGCATTTGTATGTGTGTTTGTCTTGGTGGGGGAAGTGGAAAGGACAAACATGTTAACAAATAGTTGCCATATTTTAATAAATGGTGTAATAGGTGGATGCACGACACTCTGGGAACACTGGGAGACGTAACGTGGGAGGTGTCAGGTGAGCTGATTGCTAAAGACAGATGAGCGAGGGAAGGCTTGCAAGGCAGAACAGCCTGTTAAAGAGCCACGTACATTCGCAGCACTTAAAAGTAGTCTAGAACGAATGGACATGGGGTAGATGTGGCAGGAAAACGAAGTGGGAAAGCTGAGCAAGAGTCTGTTTGTGAGCATTTTACACTGGGCCATGGAATTGTTTGTTAATAGGCGTGGTGACATTTACATACTGTTGGTTAAATGCGTTATGATTAAGTTTAATGAAATCATAGTACTTTCTTAGTAAGATTATAAACTAGGGATGATAAAATTAGTCTGTAACTAGGAAATGGCTTAAAAATTTTAAATTTAAGGTGACTCTTTCCTCCCAGTTTTTGAAACTACAAATTAGAATTGCTAGTCAAGATTTTTAGATTTCCATATTTAGATGATAAAAATCTAAATTACTGAAACGTAATTTTTGACTCAGGATCTTAATATTCATAAATTGATTTTGCTGCAGAGAAAAAGTTTAACGTGATTTAAAGACGAACTGACTTCAGAATTTCCTTGTTTTGTTTTTTAATTGAAGTTTGGCATAAGGTAGGGGGATACCCCGTCTGGTCATTTCTATTTTAAAGTAGTAAGTCATGGATAACTTATAAGTCAATATTTTAACTAATAAATTATTAAAGACATGCATATTAAAATGTTTGTTTGAAAGAAATTGAATAATTTCTCAATATATTCTTCAGAGCCATAAGGCTCAGTTTTCAGTTACTCCAGAGCTGCCTTTTACTTTTTTTACTGCTGGCAAAGGAAACATTATCATCATTCATTTTTCTGCTCCTTATCAAAAATTCAGAAGCCAGTGTGGGAAGTGCACATGGGGAGTGTGTATGCTTATGTGCATGTTGCTTGTTTTCAGTCCCCACTTCTACTTGCCTATGTTAATGAGTAGTTTTTCTTTTTTTTTAAAGATTTTATTTTTTCCTTTTTCTCCCCAAAGCCCCCCGGTACATAGTTGTGTATTCTTCGTTGTGGGTTCCTCTAGTTGTGGCATGTGGGACGCTGCCTCAGCGTGGTCCGACGAGCAGTGCCATGTCCGCGCCCAGGATTCGAACCGCCGAAACACCGGGCCGCCCGTAGCGGAGCGCGCGAACTTAACCACTCGGCCACGGGGCCAGCCCCAATGAATAGTTTTTCTTAGCGAGGGGTTTAATTGCTAGTCTTTAATGATGAACTAATTTAAAACATTCAGAAATTTAACATCAGTTGTAGGGAAAAATAGTGGTCATAGCTTAATTTTTTTTGCATTGTTAAATCTATTCCAGTAGAGGGACCCTCCATGCTGATATGTTAAAATAAGAACAATTGTAATAGGTACCAAGTTACTTTAAAAAGCTGTCTAGGTCAAATGTAATTCAAGGGGCCAGCCAGAAATATTTCTAAATAGCCCTGAACATAAATATGAGTCAGTTGGCTAGAATTTTACTAATATTATAACTAGTTATTAGAAAGTATGACCTTCCCAGTATTCCTTATTAGAATTTATCAAAATTTATGTTCATATCCTTGTAGCATGTGTGTATTTATCTTTAATATGACAAATGACTAGTTTTTTGAGTGGATTTCCAAGGTGTGCCAAAAGATGGTTTCACTTTACCAATGATTGGCACTTAGAAATGTTTTAAAAAGAGTCCAGTTATCTTGTTGAAGACAGGAAAAAAAATTGTTCATATATTAGAGATCATATGGTGTCGATATAGAAGTAATTTTTTGACATTATGTGGTACACATGTGACCAATCATACTCTGTCAAAGACCGTTTCCTTCTTACCCACCCAGAATAGCTAAATGAATGCCAGCTTCCATTGGAGTGAAAAGATAAAACCCACGCCCTCATCTCCCAGCACACACATCACTTTTTTAGGTAGCGCATTTGATGCTGTGAAAATTTTAACATAACTTTTGTTTTCTGAAAATAAAATTGGATGATTGGATTGTGATTACATTAAAAAAAGAAAACAAGCTAAACTATGTGGCTGTCTTGAGACAATTTTTGAAATGTATTATGGTGTCCAAGAAATATATTACAAACCTACAGTGAAGACAAATGAGATTTCTAATTGAGTTAAAGAACGTAATTTGATACTGTGATATAACAAAGGAAAACTAAATTTGTTCATGTTTTATTTATTGATTGATAAAAACTTAAGAGATTTGGCTCCATGCCAAAGTGTAAATTTGTGTCCTAAAGAAAGTAAAACAAATAGCATAATTCGTTGAATTAAATGTTTGCCATTCTACCTGTGTGGTCACTGATTGAAGTGATCCTATCTGTATGTTTTTCAGAATGTGTGTGTAAATATATCTATGTGTGTATATATACACATATATCTAGATTGTGTATGTATATATAGTCTTAGAGGATGCAAATCTTAAAGCAAATTTGAGAGGCTTAAAGGAAATTATAAGCCAAAGTTGCATTTGTTTTGGAGAGTGGTATAATTACATATCAAGAAGTGGTTAAAATTCCATGAAACTTATCATGTCACTGCCACAAGCTGCTCAGGTACTCACTATTCTAACAATCTTAGGCAGCCACATGTAAAAATTGTACAACAATCATTCCTTCAGTTAAATTTCAGCTTCCCAATCTCAGCACTACTGACATTTTGTGCCGGATGTTTCTTTGCCGTCAGGGGCTGTCCTGTGCTTGTAGGATGTTTAGCAGCATCTCTGGCCTCTCCACACTACGGGTCAATAGCCGCCCCCCCCCCCCGCCCCCCCTGCACTCCCAGCTGTGACAACCAAAAGTGTCTAGACATTGCCAAATATCCCCTGAGGGACAAATTGCTCCCACTGGGTTAAATGTTACCAAGATGTAAAATATTTCTTGTGGGAAAAATAGAAATAATATGGAAAATATTTCAACCTGTGATGTGTAGACCTATTTAAATAAGAATTTTTAAAACAATCACTTGCAAGAAGACGCTGCTAGATGCTGCAAGGGTATGGAGATGAGTAAAATAGTTTCTGTCATTAGCAGTTTATGACGTAAAGAGATATAAGTACACTAATAACTAAAATGCTCTACAGAATATAAAAGTAATTCAATACAGGTGCAAGCAAATTCAAAATGCTTATAAAGAGAGAAAGTTGTGAAAAAATAAGTAAAGCGAGAGTTGAGAACCATGGAGAGCTGCAGAGTGACGTATGTCGCTTTTTTAAAAGGCAGCACCAAGTGTTGTCATAAGGGATCTCCATCCAGGTGATTTATATGCTCAGAAACATGGGTCTAGTGGGCAATTTAAAATGAAAACCATTTAGGGGGCTGGCCCCGTGGCCGAGTGGTTAAGTTCGCAGGCTACGCTGCTGGCGGCCCAGTGTTTCGTTGGTTCGAATCCTGGGCGCGGACATGGCACTGCTCATCAGGCCACGCTGAGGCAGCGTCCCACATGCCACAACTAGAAGAATCCACAACTAAGAATATACAACTATGTACCGGGGGGCTTTGGGGAGAAAAAGGAAATAATAAAATCTTTAAAAAAAAAAATGAAAACCATTTAATTTGGAGGATTTAGTCTAACTGGACTGTTCATCTAGAACTTACAGAGATGGTAGAAGGTGTCTGTTAAACATCACACAGGAAAAAATAGAAAAATGAAGACTTTTCACTGGAGCATTGTATTTCCAAGTGTGAATTGAACAGATGCTGTGCCTGAGGGAAGTCCTGCCCGCTGTCCCTTTGTACCCTTTAACACGATTCCCAGACCTCTGCCAATCCTGCTCTCACCGTGCACCAGCCTAGAGTGGGTTTAGATAGAATCACTGCAAAGGAAGAAGAAAATCTTCAATTTTTTTTAAAACCCATAGAAAGCTCCATAGAAGGTTCAGTGATCTTAAACTGAAATCCACAGATTTGTAAAAGTGATTCCACTTAAGTGAGACGATTCGGAGAAAAGCAACATAATTGAGTCAAAAGGAAATTAAGCAAGTTTAAATGTTGACTGCATGAGAAAATGCAGAAAATTTGCAGAATTGTTTTGGGATTTCTGTTCTTGCTCCTCCAACATATCAAGAACATACAGGAGCCTGATTGTAGACCGAACTTTTGATGTGTCTTTGTAATGAGTGGAAGATGTAAACTTCTAAATACAGGTGAAGGATATATAATCCTAAACCTGATATAAATGAATGCTCTGTGTTTGTAATAACTTTGGGACAATATACAATCAGGTGTGTCTGCATATACCTTAACTGAGTACAGCATTTTCCTCCTGAGGGACAGTGAGGGCTCTAAGGCAGGAATCTAACACTGCACATAGAATTTTTTTTTTGAGGAAGATTAGCCCTGAGCTAACATGTACCACCGTTCCTCCTCTTTTTGCTGAGGAAGACTGGCCCTGAGCTAACATCTGTGCCCATCTTCCTCCACTTTATATGTGGGACGCCCGCCATAGCAGGGCTTGATGAGCAGTGAGTAGGTCCACACCAGGGTCTGCCGCCAAAGCAGAATGCACAAACTTAACCACTATACCACCGAGGCAGCCCCTGCACATAGACTTTTCCAGTAAATCTTTTATATATTTTGCACCATTGAGAGTAGCCACATGAACTTGACCTATGTTGTCCTTATTCTATCTAAAAAACAAAAAAGATTTTGCTTTGTGAGTTTACAATTAAAGTTAGTGGTGATATAAGAGCATCCTCAGCTAATTGTAGATAATGGTCATCCTGTCCTGACAGCTCTCATGACATCTTCATTAATAAATCTGGGGAAGAAACTTTTCGGACTCCTACTGTCTGCAGATAAAAGCTGAAAAACTCTTTTTCTTGGAAATTATAGCCATCCTTAATCTGGACTTATTTTCCTTTCCAGCTTTTAGCCTTAGTGGTTTTCCACTAAGGCATAAAACTTATATTTTCCCTTTGAAATCTTCATGACTCTTAAGGCCCAGTTGAGAAGAGACGACTTTCCTGAAGCTTTCCTGATCACCTCCCAAAAGATGTGAACTCCCTGTTTGGATTCTCTAAGGCACCCGACATCTCCATCTTAGCTGTGGCTGGGACTGCTATATGTTTATCAGGCTCATTTCTGTTTCCTCCTGGGCATGTAGCTAAACCTCATTTCCCAGCTCAGTTGGGTGAGTCCATGTGATTGGGCTCTGACCAACAGAATGTCGATCAAAGGATATATACTAGTTTGAAGCTTGGTCCCCAAAGACCTCCCATCTAATCCTCCATGGCTTTTTCTCATTCCTCATTTGCTAGCGGGATTCAGAGAATCCAAGGGGGTATCCAAGATTCTAGAGTACGGAAAGTCACTAGGTGGAAGGACCCTGGGTACCAAATGTCTTAATGGAAACTGACAAACACTCAAAAACGATATGAGCACAAATGAGTGAGCTTTCATTCTATCAAGCCACTGAGATTTAGAGGTTGTTTGTTATAGTGGTTATCCTGTCCTGGCCAACTCATGTTTAGTCATTTATAGTATTTGTCATATGTCTTCTGTCTTCCTCAGACCCTAGGATGATGTTTTTGTGTAACAGAGATGCAATATGTGATTTATGATTTTAAAACATCATTTTATATCTTATATTCAAAGCTTCTGTGGAAAGTTCTAGAGTCAGTATTAGATGAAAGGTGGTAGGAGCTGATAAGAGGGCAGACTCAGTAGGTCAGAAATACTGGAAGGTGAGTGCCCAGGTGTTGCTGACAGCACCCCCAGGAGTTAATCCACTACTGCATCACCCCTAAGCTACAGCTGGACTTGACATCATCATGGTCAGGAGACTTCTTGAAAGAGAAAGGCTTTCCTCTGCAGGAAACCAACAAGTGCAGAACCTGAAGATTTCCTCTTCTTAGCAGGTCACAACAGAGAGGAAATCCATGTCAAAAATGCATCCCTAGGGGGCCGGCCCGGTGGCACAGTGGTTAAGTGCGCACGTTCCGCTTCTCGGTGGCCCGGGGTTCGCCAGTTTGGATCCCGGGTGCGGCCACGGCACCGCATGGCATGTCGTGCTGTGGTAGGTGTCCCACATACAAAGTAGAGGAAGATGGGTACGGATGTTAGCTCAGGGCCAGTCTTCCTCAGAAAAAAGAGGAGGATTGGCAGCAGTTAGCTCAGGGCTAATCTTCCTCAAAAAAAAAAAAAAAAAAAAAAAACCAAGTATCCCTAGAAACAGAACTTTGGAGCCTCACGCAATCTCTGAGGTTATCTCATGGTCACTGAAGCCCCTCTTCTATGAGAAAGCTGAGACTCACAGAGGTAAATTACTCTCCCAAAGTTCCTGATCTAACACTGGAATCTTCTCTGTTATAGACATCTTTATTTCTCTAGTTAAAAAAAAATAAAGTTTTAAAAATACCTTCTTCGAACAACGATTATTAAATCCATCCTCTACCTCATTCTATACAAAAAACTAAATGAAACGTGTGTGATGGAAGAGTATATTTTGTCTTGGAGAGGCTTGAGGAGAAAGATTGTTCTGTTTGTCCAACCTTGAAATTATAGACCTTTAAGAGGTCTATCACTCTATTGTCCCAGGTTGATGCTGCTTAAACACAGGTCCTTGAATGTGGAAATGATTTAGTGGAAAGGGTGCTTTATAAAATTTTATGCACAAAACATTCAGTCTGAAGCACTGCCAGAATCCACAGGTTCCTAGTTCTACTGCATATTTACTCTCCCACTCCCCTCACTGAACCAACATACTCTCTGTCTTCATTGTTCCCTGTTCTGACGCCTTCAGAATCTAACACATGCTCCCACTAGCCTTCCTTTGCTACTTGGGCATAAACACCTCCCACTTGGAGTCTCCACCTACTACTCACTCCCATCCCACTCTTGCTCTCATTCTCCCAAACCAGTCTGCCACCCACCTGCATCTCACAAAGTAAAGAGAAGACAACTAATACTAAGTGCTTCTGTTTGCTTTTGGGGCTTCTGTGTTTCAAGAGGCCCATTATTTGATAATTATCTGTTTGCACATCTGACACCACACCAGACTGAGCTCAGCCTCAGCATCATAATGGACATGTATTCAGCATGCATTCTTCCAACAAACGTGCACAGAATGCTTAGGTGCTTTCCCTACGTTATCTCACCTAGTCATGCCACAACACTTCAAAGGAGGCATTGGCATCCTCGTTTCACAAATCACTGTTTAAAAGATTTGATAAGAGGCAGCACCATGATTCCACCCTGTGGAGGTAATTCTACTATCAAATGTTGTCTCTGGACTCCCTTAGTCTCTTTGGTGATAATTCCTGCTGTATCTTTTTTCCCATCTCTTCTTTCCACTTTCCCACTCTAACTATCCCTTTTCTCACTTCTGCAGATATTCCTTTTTTTTTTTTTTTTTTTTTTTTTTACCATCTTCTCCCACTGCTTTGAACTTAGGGGTTAGAATGGAGAATTGAGTTTTTCATTCTGCCAGTATCATTTCTAGAACACTAATTTTCCACTTTCTGTCTGATTCCTGTTATTTGAAGTCTAGCTATAAAATAATCAATGCTGTTGTCTCTCACTTCTCCCAGCCCAAAGGCAATATGATTTTTTTTCTTTCTTTCTTTCTTTTTTTTTTTTGAGGAAGATTAGCCCTGAGCTAACTACTGCCAGTCCTCCTCTTTTTGCTGAGGAAGACTGGCCCTGAGCTAACATCTGTACCCATCTTCCTCTACTTTCTACATGGGACGCCTACCACAGCATGGCAGGCCAAGTGGTGCCGTGTCCGCGCCCAGGATCCGGCCTGCGAACCCCGGGGCCACCGAGAAGCCGAACGTGCGCACTTAACCACTGCGCCACTGGGCCGCCCCGCAACACGATTTTAACATCTGATTTATGCTTTCTTTCATACCCTGTACTCAACAATTTAAGGATGCACAAAAATGACCCTTCAGATTCCTCAAACGCTCAACTTTTCAGACTTTTTGCCTTAATAGAAATGCACGTCCATTCCTTTCCATCTGGTAAAGAACTTTGTCTTACCCTGGATCTCATTAACACAGGAACAAGTCCTATTTAGAGATCTTGTAATTCTTATTCTCTCTCAAATCACCTCGCACCCACCAAAACCGTATCTATCATTTAACCAGTTCTTCTTTAAAATTCTCTTGGCTTCTACAAGTCAACTGCCACTTCATTTTTCTCTACTCCTTCATTTGTCGTGGAATTGAGGACTCTGAATCTATAAATCAATAATATTAAGCACACTGGAGGGGATATACGCAGATTCAGGATAAATATAGCTTTAGTCTGAATACTTATTCTGTAAAGTTTTAATTAATCTAGTTTGTAAGGTGTGAAAATAGTTTCTTACAAGCAAGGAACCCATAGATGCCCATGTCTCTGTCGATAATAGCTGGGCACCCCCAGGGGGCGCTCCGTCTCACAAAATATAAGTGACTGACAGGAGCGTGCCTAACGGATAGGATCATTCTAGGGGTGTGGCCTCATAGGAGAGCCTCAGCCCACAAGAACGAGTTTGGGTTAGAAACAGGTTACAAAGCCTACGTAGGTTCAGAGCCTTTGAAGAATGTCTGCCCTGAGCCCAAGCCGGTCCTGGGTATCCAGAGTTCGCAAAGCAAGGATTGGGAGAGGTGAGCAACATGCACTAGCCAGATTGCCTTTCTCCTTGGCGTGCCCTCAGCTGACTCAGCAGAAGTAGATGGAGTTTGCAGTATTGCCCTACTAAGGGTGTCTTTGTGGCGGGCTGTAGAGCATTAGATTGAACTGAATTCTGGACAGAGCCTGCTGTGTACTCCTTCTTGTTGAGCAAAACTTACCCTACACCTGCTACTGTAGGAGCAAAGTGTCAGGCAATTTTGAAAGACTCAGGAAAGGAGTAATAATAGCAACAGTGATAGGAGTTCGGTCCTGGAGCAGAAAGCTCGCTGTCAGTTATTCTGGTGCATACAACAGGCTTTCCTGTTCTAGGGTCCAAACAGTACCGTGACTCTCTTACCCCCTAAGACTAACCACAATTCCCTCGAGTGAAGAACCTCCCAAGTCACGCACGGAGTCGGCTTTAGTCTCCCCTTCGACCTTTGTCATCCATCGATTAAGGGCGATTTGTTTTTCCAATGCTGTATTAGGAAAAAGAAATTACATAAGGGATCAACCATCAAACACGTATTTAAAATTCTGCCGCTCTGGGGAGGCAGCCGCCTTTCAGGGGAAGTGAGAAACGCTGTTTCCAGTCTGGAAGCCCGGCGTTCCTGATCCGGGGCTGACCGCGCCGCTCCAGCTGCCCCCGAGGCCCCGAGGAGCCCGGCCTCGGCCCCGCCCCGCCCGCCGCCCGCGTGGCTCCCTGAGGGGCCGCGGGCCCGGCTCCCTCCCGGCCCGGAGCGCGGCCGGCGCGCGTGCGGGGCTGTGCGGCTGCGTGTGGGTCCCTGTGTGGGAGATGAATTGGAGCCCTACGACTGGGTGTCTCCTTCCGAGTGGTTTTGATCAGCAATCCATTAGAGGATCATGGAAACTTTTTTCTGGCTCAAAGGATGAAAACTGAGTAAGTACATAGAACTTTGAACTTGCAATGAAACAAATACAAGCAAAACCCTAACAGTTAATCACGTCCATTCAAACCGTTTATTCCCTTTTTATGTTAAAGGCCGTGAATGCTTACAGGAAAGTGGCAATTTAAAACAATGAAGGGAAGCAGTTGAGAAACAAGAAGGCTAAGCGGGACGGCTTTAAAACCGGAGGAAAAATGAGGAACTGCCTCAAATGAGCTGGCCTGCATCCAGCTATGCAACAGGCTGTTTTGGGTTTAACCTATTGCCTTCTCCAACGCTGTTTTCGGGCTCCAGATTTACTTTGGTGTTGTTTTCTCTTTTCCTGTAAAGCCTTTACTGGGAGTTTAAGGATGTTGTGAAAATAAGGCACTGCTGGAAGCAACAGTTTGGCAGCCTGAGGTACGCTCGGGTTATTAGTTACAACTATTATTATTTTGATGTCTTTTTTTAACCCAGGCCAGCCACTTTTTACTCTCATCCATGGAAGGGCTGTTATTAACAGCCTCAGACTTTTGGGACCTATGATTCTTTGGCATGACCCTTCGGAAAGTTCTTAAGCGGGGATGGAGCAATCTTGATTTAAGTTGTGGAGAAAGAAGACAGATTTGTATTTTTCATGCTGACAAAAAATAGCTGCTATGACTTTTCCGGCAACGTGGACAGGAGCCAAGTGAAGCTGAACTGGTCATGGTCTGTCGTCCAGTGTTGCTGTGTCGTCGGCGATTTTGCCCCCGGCCCTTCTTGGTGGGCTTGGTGGTGGCAATCTGTCTCTTCTACCAGACCCTGACGCTCCGAGGGACGAGGAAGCTCACAGCCGCTGTCTCTGGGGCTGCCCCAAACACACCCACCGACACCCAGGCAAGCAGATGCCAGAAAGGATTCTCTGTGGAGGAACAGTGCTTCCTTCTCTCCGGTAATGCACAGGAAATCAGAAAGGTAAGACGGGTGATAGCTGAACCTTGACATTTTCTGCAAAGATAGCAGTTTGCGTCTCTCTGTCCTCTCTGTAAAACTAAAATTAACTTCCATGAGGTCTGAAAGGGATCCAGAGTCTCCAGGACAGCCCAGAGAGTGACCTTCTGACAGTGAACCACGTTAACTTCAACTTCTTATGTTTACTTCCAGAGAGTCCTGGCCATTATTTTCTCTCTCAGAATTTCACTTCATTTCAGCTGAGTGGAATAGCCAATTTGGAGGAGGTGGGAGTGATGTAAATTCTTTCTAACATATTAGGATTCTAAAAGATCTGAAGATTTACAGTTCAGGAACGTAAATCAAAGATTCATAAAAATTGATAAACATTATGTCCTCAAGGCCATCAGTATGAGGGCTCAGACCATTTCTGACTCAAAGATATTACAAAATTCCGTTTTACAATTGGTTAAATCAATTTTTCACTGGTGAACACATTTCTAAAACAATGTTTATTTCTGAAGCATTTAAAAGAATGGTATAATAGGTTTCTTCGGAAGAATTGACACACTGCATTTTGTTGTTTATAGAATTAGGGAAATATAGACAATTCTATACTTAAACCTTTCTAATTAACTTTACTAATCTCACATGTCCAATGGTTGGAGAAAATACAAAATCCAAAAAAAACCCAGAATTTCTATTTTCACGAACCGCTTTGTCTGTGCCTGTCAGTGAAATGATGACCTTCAAAACAGTCCAGTCTAAAAAAGAAGAAAAAAAAGCCACACACACACACGTTCGTGGTAGCAAAGCCACTGATTTTCATGATACAGCAAGTAGCATAGCAAGATAATTTAGTAATCTAGAAGTATTATCTTATATCTGCAGTAGAATTAGGTAGATCCAGTGATCGTGGTTGTCATTTGGAGCAGAATTTCCTGCTGAATATACACTACTGCTACCATTATTGCTAATACCTCTAGCACCAGTACCACTGTGTTTCAAAAATTTTTTACCTATTTCTTGTCAGATTCATAACCCTGCGAGATAGGTACGGAGGTATCATCGTCATCATCTTACAGATAACATGACTGACACTCAAAGATGTTCAGGTGGGCCAGAGGGCTAGCATTACGACATGGTACCTCCACCTGGTTCCTACTGCAGGCTGATGCATACTTTTATTTATAAAAGTAAATTCAAAGCTCTAATAACAATTTGTGAAACCACAACTGTAAGAACTTATTGAAATACAAAATAGTATTATGTTAGAACAAAGAAAATTTGAAAACTTTTGAGTGACTTGTTTTATGAATGTCAAGAAACGTCTTGACGAAGAAATATCTCATGACAAAGAATAGTAGATCATCTAACTAGAAAGCCATCTAGATCAAACTTCAATTGCAAGTGTGAGTCAGTTATTAAATGCTCTAAAATCATTGATGAATTTGTATTTTTTTCATTTATACTAGCATTAACTTTCATTTTCTTTTTTTGTGATGAAGAAGATTGTCCCTGAGCTAACATCTGTGCCAATCTTCTTCTATTTTGTATGTGGGATGCCGCCACAGCATGGCTTGATGAGTGGTGCATAGGTTCGGACCCAGGATCGGAACTTGCGAACCCCAGGCCCCTGAAGTGGAGCATGTGAACTTAATCACTACACCACTGGGCTGGCCTCTTTGTTTTTTTTTAATACATCAAATTTAGGATGGGTATAAATTGTGGCTTTAAAACTCACTTCTTGTTTGTTTCCAATATTAATACACATAATTTCTTTAAAAGTAGTTAGATGGTTTTGTGCTTTAAGTACCTAAAATTTTTGCTAAGAATTTTGGAGAAAAAGGTTTTTATTTATTAACTTACAGCCTTTTTTACTCCCTACTTGACGTTATGTGACTCCTGCTTTTGCCTGTAACTTAGACATATGTTAGCTGTTATTTGTAGGCTGTCACAGAAAATTCCATTTCAATCTTGGATCTCTGGCTACTTATAAACCATCTGAAACTTATTGGCTGCTTGTGTAAAACATTCACTCTAGAATTTTCTTAACAAAAAATGCCAAACATTTGATGATTTTTTTCAAATTGTTCACAGTCTCAAATATTTTAATCATAAGCAAGATTCTAAATTCGCAATTATAATTCAGAAGCCCAAACATTTGCCATGTACCTCTATTTTTAACTTAACCTGTGCCAGCCATTGGTTTAGAGCCAGTTTTTAATAGAGATAGAAAGGAAGCTAGAAAGAATCATGCGAAAGTTGGTTAAAATCAGATATAAACTGGTTTTCCTTGTAATGTATGTTCCAAAAAGAATCAAATAATAATCCTTTTTTTTTTTTTTTAAAGATTTTTTATTTTTTCCTTTTTCTCCCCAAAGCCCCCCGGTACATAGTTGTGTATTCTTCGTTGTGGGTTCTTCTAGTTGTGGCATGTGGGACGCTGCCTCAGCGTGGTCTGATGAGCAGTGCCATGTCCGCGCCCAGGATTCGAACTAACGAAACACTGGGCCGCCTGCAGCGGAGCGCGCGAACTTAACCACTCGGCCACGGGGCCAGCCCCAAATAATAATCCATTTTTGAAGATTAAATATTCTTTAAGATAGCTACAGTGAAGAAAGAAATGTCTTTGGGGTCAATATATAGATCATTCTCAAAAACAGCTCCTTATGAAGTTCATTAAAAAAAATAACTGAGGAGATGCTACGTAGATTTTCCTCAAGACCTAAAATACAGCTTTTAGGCATTTTACAGAAGAAGCATTGTTTCTATCTATAAATTTGGGGTTTTGTTATTACTTTTATTGGCAAACTAAAATATTCATGTGACTTGGGCTTTCCTTTGCTGGTATCCATCCATCTTTAAGTGATTTTTAAAGTTGCTCAAAACATCTGATTTTGACCTATGGTTCAGGGATTCCAGAAAGTATCTGACTGTATGAGATGTCCCCAAACCCAGGCATTTCATGCTAACTATTGTGTGTATGAGTATGTGCAGTTCTCCGGGAAAAAATCATAATCCCCTTCAGATATTCAGACCTGAAGAAGTACTAAGAAACATGAAAAATGCTTAAAAAGCAATGCATTTAAACTTAAACTACCCCTCCAGGAAGCATAAGTTGGGTCTGGATATATAAATCTAAAAAAGGAAAACAAAATCTTAATTAAGGAATCCACCTGAGGACATTTGAAAAAGTGTTTCAATGAATGCTGTAGTGTCTGCAGGGATAAACATTCAGAAGCTAAAATATGCTCACAGTGTATTTCTTGAATCATAGTTTTCATACTTTCATGAGTAAGCAGTAAGTATTTCTTAGTCTTTTTGGTTGTGGTTGTTTCTAAGAGAAGACCTTTTGTACTTTACCAGCCTAGGAACAGAGGGTTCTGTGGTAGCAGATATTTAAAGGTGAGTGACTGACTGTGCCCTTTACACCTTTACAATTGGGATCTGGTTCAATGTCCAAAACTGCTTTCAGTACCCATTGAGAACATGGTATAGTATATGCCAACTTTCCATAGTGAGGAAGTACTTTCCCTCTTCTGGCCAAATTTTAATTCTTTTTTCCACTTGAACTTTCCAAAGGGCCTTGCTAAGCAGCTGTACTTTTGTCATTTCTTCTGGGTTTTCTCCCAACATTAGTTGTTTGAATTTTGGCTAGTAATCGCCATGTCTTAAAATTATTGCAATTTAATATATAAACTGAAGACAATTTCGGTTTTCTTTACTGAAGTAGGTCACTCAGTAGATTTATTTGTTTTCCTGGAATCCAACACTTTCATATTTCATAACATAGGAAGCACATTAAATTATAAACAGACACAACGAAAGAAAATCTTCTTAGTCTATGCTCCTTTAATGGAAACTTTGTTATCTGGGGAATACATTTATACTCACCATAGGCATGTGTTTCTGATTATCTCCTGTTGATGCTCCACAAGGAGAATTACTATTTCTTTGTTGCTTGACTATCCATTTTCCATCTCTTCTTGACTCTCCATTCTTCAGTGACTGTTCTCCACAACTACTGTTCCCAGCATCCAGCCATAACCCACAATGCAAATAAATGACTGCTTGCATTCTAAGTGTTTTATTTAATTTTATTTTTCTAATTGTGCATAATATATTTAATGTTTGAAAATTTCTCAATAATTACTTGTTTAGCCCAGGTTTTTTAGAACTAGAACCCAAGGCTATAACTTATATGCTAACACTTTATGGGATGGTGCAATTCCAGGGATGAAAGAGTAGGGGGAAAAGCGGATGAGGGAGAGCAAATGAATGGGTGAATTGTGGGAGACATATGCAGAGAGGCTGTATTAAATGACTGCATCTCGGAACAGGCACTGGGGGAGAGGGGCAGGATGGGCAGGCAGTTTATCTCCTGCCTTCCCACTCTTCTGTCTTTCCTGGTTAGAGTTGTCCCATCCTACTACCAGGGAGTGTTACCTGGACTCCCAGGTCAGCCCTTGGGGAAGCCAGGGCCTCAGAGGGTGCAGTCCTGCCAGGGCAAAGGTGAGGTGGTCCCTCCTTTTCAATCTGTACTGTGCGTAGGAGCTCCCAGGTCTTTGGTGGCCAGGGTAGTGAAAACAGTGTCCTTCGCTTTATGACCACAACATGGCATGAATAATGCCCACGGGAGGGGTATGTGAAGCAAGGTGATCCAGTATGTGGTACAGCAGTTGTGCTAATTTTGTTTTCTAAAATTCACAAAAATGTCTAAATACGCTCCCACTCTTGGGAAATGGCATCACTTCCTTTAAATGAAATGTTTGTAATTATCTCACTGAGAACTCTCCTCTCCAACTGAAAAAAAAAAAATCCTCTCACTTCATCTCTACCCTTTCTCCTCCTCATCCCTTTCATTCATTCTTTAATTTTCTTCATTCATTTAGTAAATATTTATTGAGCGTTTTATGTGTGCCAGACACTGTACTAGGCACTGGTGATACAGAAATAAAAGCCATTGTCAGACAGACAAGTAAATAAATATAGTGCTAGGGAATCCATAACTTTAAGACAACAGTTCTAGATGAGCTAGAAAGGGTAAAGAGAGAAAAGAGTATTACAAGCAGAAAACGCCACATATGCAGAGAAGGAATTAAAAAGCCTGATACATTTGGAGGTTTCAAAGTATTTGCTATGTGGTATGAGTGTGTGTGTGTGTGGTGCACTGGAAAAAGCAGAGCAGGAAGGCAAATAGATGAGGTAAAACATTCAGTGGGGCCTAGATATTGAAAATATGGGCATTAGAAGGGTTCTCTCCTGAACTCAACAGGGAACCCCAAAGAATGGTAAGCAAATAGTGGCTTGAATAGATTTCAGATGTGGAGAGAACACTCCAGAATGCACATTGCAGAATGCACTGGAGGGGACAGAACTGAAGGTAGGGAGACCAGTTGGGCTGCTGTTTCAAAATGCCTCCTTTTTGCCAAAACTTACTTTCCCCTTGTGTTCTTGAACACCCCCTTTGACCTTTTCCAGAACTGATTCGAGAGTTACTCTCTATTAGTTATAATATTGTCATTTACAACCTTTCCATTGGACCATCTCTTCTGCCAGTAAACATGCTCGTAACCAGTAACACAACAATAAGCTTTCTTTGTACCTGTCAATCCTCTTAATCTAATGTTCTCCCTGATTCTCTTCTTTCCTCAGAGAACCTGTAGCTTGTTCTCTTTGGATATGCTTCCTAGCCACCTCTACCCATACCATATCCTTTTCATTTGGCCTTTTCTACTGAAACTTCTCTCCCAGTGACATCTTGGCTACCAAACCCAATGATTTATTTTCAGTCCACATCCTTCTTCTCTGAAGCATTTTACTCTATTGGCCAATAACTCATTTTTGAAACTCGCCTTTTGAATTCCATAACACAACAGGGTTGTTCTCTGACCTTTATAAATGAACATTTCAGGGTTCATTTCCTTGGTCTGGTGCTAAAAGTAGACATTCCCAAGCTTAGTTCATGAACCATTAATTGTCTTGTTTTATGCTTTCCATTGGTGATTATATCAACTTTGCATATTGTTAATTTTCACCCTTGTACAGATAACTCATTATCTATATCTCTAGCTTGGATCTCACTCTTGAACCCCTAAATCTGCATCTCCAATTTCCTGTTATCTTTTATCAAGTGGTACCAAGCACTGAAAACTCAAATAATTTTCTCTTGAAATTTTCATGCCAATATCAATGACTCCTCCAGATCGCTCTATTTCCCTGAATGAGACTTCTTCTTCCCGCATTCTCCTAGATTTTAGGTTTTAAACCTCAGAGTTATCTTTGATATTTTTTGCCCTTTCTCCACATAGGCTCAAGGTCTTTATTTTAAAAGTGAAGAAAATGAAGCTCACAGAAGAAAAGTGCCTCTCTCAAAGTAACACATCAAGCTGGTAATGATGACAGGATTGGACTGAGACCTGCTTTTCTAAGTAGCTCCATATACTACCTCTATTTATTGGTGTTATGGGTTGAATCATGTTTACCCAAAAAAGATATGCTGAAGTTCTAACCCCAGTGCCTCAGAATGTGACCTTTTTTGGAAATACGGTTGTCACAGATATAATTAGTTGAAATGAGGCCACACTGGAATAGGGTGGATCCCTAATCCAATATGACTGGTATTACAAGAAGACAGTCTAATGAAGACAGAGACACACAGAAAGAACGCCATGTGCTGATGAAGACAGAGATTGGAGATATCCAATAATAAGCTAGCAAGAGGCAAAGAAGGGTTTCTCTACAGGTTTCCGAGGCAGCATGATGCTGCTGACACCTTGATTTCAGACTTCTGGCCTCCAGAATTGTAAGACAATACATTTCTGTTGTTTTAAGCCACTCATTTTGTGGTACTTTGTTATGGCAGCCTTAGGAAATTTATAAAATTGGGGAGGCAGAATATGCAGCCCATGAGCTCTGAAGTCAAATTAATAGCACTTGTTGCCTTGAACACATTGCTTGATCTCTTTAGGATTTTGTTTTTTCCAGCTGAAAATGGATATATTATCATCTGCCTTACAAGGCTAACATGAAGCTTAAATGGGATAAATTACGTGAAGCACTTAAGGTGTCTGGCAGATAGAAAGTGCTCAATAAATATTGACTATCAGAATAATTATTGTTTAATCTCCTTGAGGATTTACTCCTCTCTGTAGTCCTTATAGATCTTAACAATTGGCCTTCACAAGCACGTGAGTCCTAAGTAATTGCTGCCATGAACGTAAGTACCTGGGTCAGGAGAATCTGAGGTGAAAGCCTTGTTGCGTTTCTGTCCCTAGCCTCCAGCCTCTAGGCTGTCGTTTTTTCAAAGAAAAATGAGCCTTTAGAATCAAGACAAAACGTAGAGATGGTAATATGTCACTCAGAGTCAGGCCTGTTTATCTGTAGGCAAGATCTTCAGTTTGCACTGAATCCCTTTTTTTTGTTTTGTTTTAGTTTGAGATGGTGGGATTAACGGCATGCTATAGCTATGGATGTGGAGAGATGACTTAGGGGAGTCAGTAGGGGAAAGAAGTTAAGAGTTTGACCCTGAACAAACATGTATCTATTTATTTGTTTCCTGTCTGTCTCCCTACATAGAATTTCAGCTCCTTAAGAGCAAGGACTTTATTTGACTTGTTTACTACTACATTCCTATTGCCAAAGCAGTGTCTGACAGATAGTGAGCGCTGAGTAAATTTCTAGTCAATGAATGAATAAATAAATGACTCATCAAGTTCAGGGTCAGGGAAGGCCTGCTTTAGAGCAGAGGCCAGGAAATGAGAGGAACAACTTCTTGCCTCTCTTTTTCTCTTTGTTGATCTCAGGTCCTCCACTCCATCTTTTTCCTGTACCAGTAGCCCTTGAACTCCTTTCTGTACCATTTCCTGCACTACTGGTTAATGCTAATCATCCTGTCATTTTGCTACATTGAATTGTTGCATCAATTATCATCCATCTTCCTGTTCTCTTCAGCTCGTTTGTCTGGTTGGGATCTTTATCCCCAAAACATTCTCAAGTATCTACTATATTAAAAACAAACAAACAAACAACAACATCCTTTCCCAATCAATGTGCCTTTCTAACTACTTCTAACCCCTCTTGGCTTCATTGTCACCATCATCTAACCTCTCTTTGTATAAAGCAGTTTCCATTTTTTAACACTGATTTTACTAAAAATCGACCTTTTACATGTTTTTATATTTTAATCAGAATTGAAGGTAAAGAGTTCAAAATTGTGCTGATAGCATCTAAATGCACTGATCTATGTATAGGAGGCTCCCAGGAGATGTTGTCAGCATACCTAACAGGTATACGACTTTCATAGAATTAGTTGGACTGCCTGATGAGGGTTTAATGCCTGTGGATTTCTCTGAGATTGTTGATTAGAGCTATGTTAAATTTTTATAATGAAATATGCACATGGGTGAAAAACTGTGCATACTGAAGTTTGCTTATGTTAGATAAATTTTAATGAAGTCTTGATGAAGCTCATATTTAAGCAAGTTATGCTAAATTTCCTGTGAATCAAGGAATTAATCAGTATATAGGTGTCATTCTCTCTTGCTTTCTCAAGATAGTGGCAATAACTTCTGCTTCTTTCTCCCTCTAAGCAATTCTGTTTCTTGTTCTCCTGGAATTGGAAACTCACATAAGATAAGCCCTCCTTAATGGAAACCACTAGATACACTGACATTATAAAAAGTGCTTCCTGTTAGCAACTTTGAGTGTGTGGCCTTTTGGGCTGAAAGGAATGTTTCGGTTTCATTTATCCCTTTGGTTTCTTTTGGATATTTTTTCTAGGGAGCCATTCTCACTAGAAGGATGAGCTCATGTTCTAAAATAGGATTTATGTTCTCTAACAGAAACTGTACCAAAGTTGGAAATTTGCAAAGTAAACAGTACTTTGTCAACTTCTGTACTTGTTCAAAATGCAAAACAAAACATCTTGACTTATCATGTACAGGGATAAAAAAAGTATACAGTGATAAAAGAGGCATTGAATCTTTGCTATATATAAGAATCTTCACAAAAAAATTTATTCAACTTTCAATTGAATTCACTAATGGAGGGTAAGGATACTTATGATTCAAAATAATAGATGAACCGAAACAGTTATCAAGAAGGGCACATGGATCTGGAAGTGCAGAATGGGCCCCATCATGTGTTCTGAAATATAGCTACATTTGGTATCTCTAATTCTTACTTGGGGACTCTTGATAGAACCCCCACCAGTCTGCTCATAGTGCATGCCAATTAGAGCAACTTGCTAAGGGGATGCTCAGAGACTCTGCATGCTGCTGATGAGATCAGACCTAGCTATCTCCAGCAAGGCTTCTAACCCCAAACCTGTTAAGTATATTGCATAAGAAGTTTAATAGAACATAGGTATATTGTGGAACAAACATGAGCTTTGGTACATGTTGGTTCAAATTCCAGCGGTGTCATTTACTAGCAATAGGACATGGGTAAATTTTATGTAGATTTCTAAACTCTCAATCTTCTCACTGGAAAAATGGAGCTAAGTCCTACTTGTGAGAACTGAATAATTGTCTGACAACACCAAGCATGGTAGCTGACCAGAGTTGGCATTCAGTAAATGTTGGTGTCCTCCCTGCCCTGAAAAGCTAGCTTTAAGCTTTGACCTCAAAAACAAGCATTTAAATGGCTTATATTTGTTTCAAGAATACACCTACTGTATATATTTTGATCCTTAGCCTACGTGCTTTCTTCATTAGCTTTTGCTTAGACAAATGTTTACAGCAGCATGCCCTGTGCTAGCGGTCTTCAGTCACTCTTCTCTTTGACACCTCTAACTGCAATCGAATGGAGGCACATTCCACTGGTTTTCCAGGGCTATGCCTCATACTTCCTTCCTCTCCCGCTCAAGACAGTGTTTGATTGCAATTAGTGGGAATACAGCACATCTTCCCTGATATAAATATATAAAAGTGTAAATGATTTACAAATTTTAATATTTTAATTCTTTCTGTAGCCAATTTCTTATAACACACCTCACAGCTGATCTTGGCAAAGATGATATCTACTGCCCTAAGTATATTCTGACTGTGCTTAAGAGAAGGATCTGGGAAAAATTGGCCAATTCGGGATGGGAGAGTCAGGTAAGGAGAAAAGCATGATGACAGGGAATAATCTATGGGGAGAAAAGAGAATTTATTTAAACAGCAATATTACTCCAGTGTCCTGGTGTTTTTATTCGTTTTGACATAAGAAGAAGTGGACAGTGTTGGGGTGGTGGTGCTGACTTCTGGAAACCTCCAGAGCCACCTGTCAAAGGTGTACGTACCTGAGGCAGATCCCGCTGTGCCCCACGCACTCTCTCCAGGCGAAAGAAAAAACACCAATGGGGACCCAGGCCCACTGCTGAAGAGTTGAGTGACCCTGCACAAGGGATTTCTTTGGGTTTCATTTTCCTGGAATATGGATGGAAATGTCTGTTGCAGAGATGTTATGGGATCAAATTAGACACTGTAGCTCAGAGTGCTTTGGAAAACATTGAGATTATCAAAGGCAGGGGAATAAATATTATCACATCTGTTAAAAGATATACTGAGGCATATCAACAATTTTAAGAGTTTATTTGAGCAAAAACTGATTCGAATTAGGCAGCACCAAACCAGAAGGTTTTAGGAGTGCTCTGCTGGCGGGAGCACTGGGAGAGACTTTTATAGAAAAAAAGTGGAAGCGAAGTAAGGCAATTATTGATTGGCTATGGCTTAAATCTTCGTTACTGTTTGTGATTGGTTGTCCTTAGGTTTCAATTTGTCACCTTGAGGTACTTAGAAGCTGAGATTTTTGATTTGCTTGCGTAGACTGCCATGGCATTAATGCCACCTCAGTCTAACGGTTTCCTTGTTTAATTAACTTAACACACCCCAAAAGATAACGTCATGAAAATATTCTCATTGCATTTGGTGCCTCTTGAGGGAAAAGAATGCAGATATGCAACATAACTGTGAGTACCGAGAATACCCCTTTTTTTCATTAAGAAGTTAGAGTATAGCCTTCTATACAAATGTTAAGTTATGCAGCCATGTTTCAAAATGCCACTAGGAGTCCAAAATTGCTCTGTCACAATTGAGTTTCCTCTGGATGTTTCATTGCTTCTTTAACAAGCAATCGGAAGTATAATAGCATTCCAATAGCTTCAGCCCTGAGCCTGGTTCTTCCCTAGTGGAAAGTCTAGCATTCATTTAGCCAAAGTGCCCCAATGCTTCAGGAAAAATGGAACAGGAAATTAACTTTTCTGTAGCAGTGCAGGAACTACCTGACCTTAGCCAAGCATCAGCCAGGAAGTCGGCTTTCACAGTGAGCAGTAAGCTTTTCCTACTGGACACACCCAGAGGGCAGAAATGATATCAAACAGGCTTTTCCTCACTCCTCCTTTTGTTATTAACCATCTTTTTTTCTGAGTAAACTGGGGAAACATTAATAACACATCTGAAGCTTCCTACACACAAGCTAAAACTATTTTTCCCAAGTATTTTAGTGCTGCATAAGCTATTTTAAAAGCAGATAGATTTGAGGCAGAGTTAATTTTCTTTTTTATAGGGAAGTAGATAAGGATTGGGTAAAGGAAGTAAGCCGATTATTTTTCTTTTAAAGAAACAATAGTTAAAGTGATACTGTCTGCTTTAAACAAACTTGTTTGCTGGAGAGCAGAAAAAATGCACTTGTGAAAATATATTCTGTCGGAAATATAAAATTCTAGAAGCTAGAATTGTCTCCTGTTTTTGCTCTAAAATAATGACATTTTAAAAGGAAGTCTCTTTTCTGTGATATAAATGGGAGGATGTCACATCATCTAATGATGTACACACAATCCTAAGCACAATTCTTAGCAAAACCCTGAAGAAAGTAACCAAGCATTTATAATAATGTAACCGCTCGCTGTGAAGTTGAGCATTTAAACAAAACCTTCTAATAAATCGCTGGCAGTTGGATCAGGGCAGGGATCAAGTTTACACAATGCCTGGCACATAAGAGCTTCAATGAATAGATGAATGGGATCCAGTATAATTCATGCTGTGTGTCCAGTATAGGACTTCCTGTGGTGGCCAGCAGTCCTTAAATTCTTCTTTTGTTCTTTCAATCGAATTCTTAAATTCTGCTCTCCCTGAACAACCCATCCAGGTCCTCCACCATTTATAACATGTTCTCACCTCCTCTTTTCCTGAGAAGACCAAAGCAAAGCATTGTGTTAGAACAGATCATTTCTTCTTTAGGCTTGGCCCATGAGACCTTCTGCTGGACCCTTTAAGAATAAACTGGACCTTGAGGAAGGGAACTCGCTTTTCTAGTCAGTCACAGAAGAAAGCCAGATGCCATTCTGCAATATGATCCATCCCTTAAGGGAAGGGTTATAGAGTTTAGGGAGTTGAAAATTTGATAACAGTTTACTGGATGATGTCTTATTCTTTCCTCTAAAGATAATGCTTCTGCTATGGTATTACTAGATGTTGTCATTTCCTGTCAGTTTTTGATTTTTAAGGCAAAAAATTGTCCATCAAATACTTAAACATTCTAGAATAAGTGTGTAATTTGGGGCACTCTAAGATAGACTTTGAAGGAGTATGTGAGATTGTGTTATGATGTGTGGTGTGGCAGGGCAGCTTCTGGCAACATAAGCAGGATCAGGGTAGACTGGGTGGAAGTTTCTAGAGGGGAAGAATGGAAAAGAGGTTTCTTGGGGCTGGGAAAAGTGTTACCCAGTGTAGTCTCCAAGGAGAGTCAAGGTTATATATTAGTCTGGAAGGGACAAGATGAGGAGGCCATGGAGATTGAACAGCCATGAGGGTGCTCAGAGTAAGCAGGAAAACAGCCTGAGTGCCAAGGCATAAATGTGTGTTTAAAGAAACTTGGTCTACAAATTTGGTATAAGGCAGGATGTTTCTTTTATGCGGAGTGTGGTGCCTGAATAGTTAACACTCATTCTCCCATTCTTCTTAACACTTTGTCCCCCAACATGGGTAGGATGAGGCAGAGCTCCTCTGGGTTTGTGAGGTGTGTGCCTCTATCCTGTAGCCTTTCATTCAACGGAGAACTGGAACTGACCTTCGCTGCCCTGGAGATGCAGGGCCACCTGTATGGAATCTGTTGTCTTTCCATCCTTAACCATCTGTGTGGTTCATGGGGACCTTGGATTTCTGGGGACAGTCTAAATGAACTGGTTGCTACAGGGGTGTGAATGCTGAGGGGAGAAGACAGGAGCCAGAAGTACTATCTGCATGGGATTGGTAATATTAGACACTTAATGTGGGTTTAGGAAATAATCCTCTCCTGGAGGTTATGAATGTGGTGATAGGCAGTGGATGGAGAATCTTAATCCTAACTCAGTGCCTGAACTCTACCCTTACATCTGGCAGGTGTTTTACTAGGCCAGACTCTCTGTCCAGAGTAGGGCACGTTCGCTGTGATGCTAAAAGAGATTCTAGGTTGGCCACCACAAGTTTTTTGGTGATGGCTGCTGCAGAGGCCTGGGGTGTGTGTGTGTGCAGTGGTGAAATGTAGAGAGGACTGCAGGGCTAGGAGGAGAGCGGGGGTCATAAACCGGGCAGGATGGGGTGGGAGGATGAGCAGCAAGCCTGTAGTAGGGAGAGTGGAGAGAAGAGAATGAGGGTTGAAATGGAGAATGAAAAGGGGAGTTCAGGAACTTAATAGGTGAATACTATGGAAGGTCCTGAAACTGGACAATGGTGACCCTGTTTTCTAAGCCAAAAAGAGCAAATGCAATGTGACAAAGGGCTTTTTACATCCTGATTGCGAATTTATTTATAGAACATTATAACAAAGTATAAAATTAAATCATATTTCATTGTGCAGTTAACATACTGCCTAATTTTTATCTAGCACCCAAATCTGAAAAGTCTGTTCATTGTATATTTGGTATCAATGGCCATATTTTTTCTTATAATGATGTATTTGCTCTAACACTGGATGTTTGTCAGAGAAGAATAGCAGAAATGGTGATCCATTGATTATTTTTAAATGCTTTAATGTCCCTAATTCATAAACACTACCGTTTCATATTCCACTTGCAATTTGACAGAACCCCTATGAAATCACGATTGAAATTTTTAAGGTTTTAATTTTGTTAAATTAATTAAACAAAGAGGCCGCTAGAGTGAGGTGACTCTAATGCTGAGGCGGCCTGCATTAGCAAATCAAAAGCTAAGCATGTCAGTGCCTCAAGGTTACAAAATGAAAATGCAAAGGACAACCAATCACAATCAGCCAAGTAGGCTGTAAGCTGGGGCCAATCAAATAGTTTCCCTGTTTCGCTTCTGCCTTTCTTATACATAAGTCTTTCCTCTGGCTCCTGCCCTCAGTGTTCTCCTAACCACTTCCGGTTTGGCGCTGCCGAATTGGAGTGGATTTTTGCCCAAATAAACCCTTAAAGTTTTAAATATGCCTCAATTTATCTTTTAACAATTTAAAGTATTTTAATTTGTCAAGAGGTTCTTTTGTCTTCTTTAAGAGGTATTTAAAGGCGCCTTACATTTATGAGAGGCTGTTTATTTTTGAATGCTTTTATGTGCACTGTTTGGATCTCCTTTGATCCTTACTATAGCGTGAAATGGCATGAAGAGTAAGATGGACGGTTGGTGCTTGTTTGCAGATGAGGAAAGTGATATCAGCAGATAATGAATTGGGGGTTGGGAATGAATAGGGCGGGGCCAGGAGTAGAGGGGAGACCCAGGATTCCGAAGGCCCTGAGCTGTTGCTGGCAGAGCCTTGACCTTCGATTCAGAGTCTGGCATCTCTGAAGATGTTTGGCAAATTGTTTGATGTTTAGGTATTGATATTGTTGTAATGACCCCAGTGTTCTTTCCTTTCTGTTACGTTTCCTTTGTAGGGACTTACTATTTTAAGACTCAGTTGCTGAATTAACTCCTTGTTTTGGCATCAGGGGACAGAGACTTGCTATTATTTAAACATTTTTCAAAAGAACAAGGTCTCTCCTTGTCCTCTGCTTGGTTTTTCATAATTGTGGATTGTCAATTTTATATTTTCTTCATCACGGATGTCCTTTAACTACTGCTAACACTGAGATAAGATTCAGGGGGCTGGAGAGCATCTACTCTGCAACCAGCAGATGCGATCAGGGCTCGAGGATGGAAAGAAAATAAATAACTTCTTCCGCCTCTGAAGCTCCATGTTGAGTGTCTGAGAGACATCCTGGAAGGGGGAATAGTGTAGAGAAAGCAGAAAGCAGAGGGAAGGAGAAGAGACAAAAGAGGGACACTCGGGTGTGATTTTTATTTGCTCCAAACTAAGAAGCAAAATCAAGTGTGCCAAAAGAAAAAGCAATCTACATTCTCTTCTGATCGCGTTTAAATTAGCTTCTTCTTTAAAGCTATCTTGAAGGAAGCTATCATGACCACCATCTCCCAGCTATTTCTGTGTTTTTGTAATCTCAGCTGGGTCTTTGTTGTGTCTGTAAAGTTACAGCAAATAGTACACTGATGACCCACAGCTGTGCATCGTGGGTGGCACCTCAAAGAAAGGAGTCTTGGATTCATCGAAGGAGAAGCCTCCAGAGGAGGCTGAAAAAGATGTTTAATATGATTTTCAAAACAGCTAGAAAAGAGAAGAAGAAAAATTGAGAAGCAGAGAAGGAAATAGAAGTTTCCCCACGTTGATTGAAACGGATAAGCATTTAATGGGGGTGGGTAGAGATAGGCAGCCAACTATTGCGTGGCATGGGAAGGTGAGAGGTCACAGCTGGAGACTAGATAAGGACTCGAGGAGAAATCGATGTTCTTGTGCTGTTTTTAATTTCTCCCTGTCTCCAAGATCCCTGCTATGTGTGAGGGTGATCCTGGGAAGAATGAGAGGCGCACAGCCAATGCTGTGCCCAGCAGGACTGTGCATTCGCTGAAGTTTGAAGATCTGAGCTGTTCAGTCTGCCTTTTTTTTTTCCTGTCTGGTAACTTGCTCTCCTTCAGTTTCTCCTCTTCTCTCTCTCCCAGTTGCACAAGCTCTGTACTGTGCACCCCTTTTGGAAAGGTGCAGTGTGATTCCAGGTTGTGAGTGTGTGGAATGGGCATTAAACATAGAGGTGACCTGGGAATTCTCAGCGTTTACCTTCAGATTATATGCTTACTGGGGCTGCGGGTGGTGTAGTGGTTAAGTTTGTGCAATCCAATTCCTGCCCCAGTTTCACTGGTTCGGATCCCGGGTGCGGATCTACACACTGCTATCAAGCCATGCTGTGGGAGGTGTCCCACATATAAAATAGAGGAAGGTGAGCACAGATGTTAGCTCCGGGCCAATCTTCCTTAGCAAAAAGAGGAGGATTGGCTGTGGATGTTAGCTCAGGGCTAATCTCCCTCAAAAAAAAAGATTATATGCTTACCATTTTCT
Organism: Equus przewalskii; assembly: GCF_037783145.1. Lineage (NCBI taxonomy): Eukaryota > Metazoa > Chordata > Mammalia > Perissodactyla > Equidae > Equus > Equus przewalskii. Next base: position 77,457,675 of record NC_091834.1, read on the forward strand.
AGATGTGGTGGGAAGTCTTTTCTGATAAGCAAAAATCCTAATAGATCCCTTAAGACTCAGTATTTCAGACATTCCCAGTGGACTAAGGCAAGTTGATATTATTGATCATTAAATATTTTCCAGCTTAGGATGGCCAGGTCAGGGTCTGTCCTGCTGTTCCCTTCTGTTTTCCTCTTTTGTGCCCGCCTTTCTTCTTCTAATAATGGCAGTCTTGTAGACTCCCTTTCTGTTGACTTGATATCTTCACAGCAAATCCCTTCCTTGGGACTTTTCTCCCTACTTCTGGAACATTTTCATCCTCTGTACTTACCTGTCTCTCAGTTACACACACTGTGATTTGACTGTCCTGTTGCTGCTGCTTCTTGCTCTTTTTACACCAAACCAGGCTCCACAGTGCAGTACTTACTGCTCCTACCCTCACAGCACTCTCCCTCCCCGTGTCCCCCGGGTGATTAGATCCCTCCTTAGCACGGGTCTCAGGGCTCTCTCTCATGGTTTGATCATCTAGGTCGCTGAGTGCCTCCATTTTTAAACAATTTCTTTTCCGCATTATGAGAATGACGGCATATGCTTCTCAGGAAATCCTATGATCTAGGTAGCAAAGGGCTGGCCTTCTGGAATTCTGTCAGGGTACATACAGAAAACAAAATAAAACAAGAAAACACCCTCCCTCTGTCTGTATACTTCCATTTTTCCTCATCTGTCTCCTCCCTGCCGTGGCTTTTAGTAAAAGCAATCAAAGTTCATCAGAGTTGGACCTCTGTAGAAGGACCAGCATAAAGTTGCCAACTGTGAAATTCTCTGCTACTTGCTAGGTTTTGGTTTCCTACTTGCACTTAATCGGATAATGAGAAATGTTGCGTTACCTCCACTTTTATCCTCATTGCTAGTTATTTCCTGTTGCCTACCTGACCGTATTTACCGCTCACGATAAAAAGTACCTATGGTGCTGACTTTCAAGGACTTCGTTTTAATTTCCCTTCTCATCTTTTCTCTCTCTCTCTCTAAGAATTATCTTTCTTCTCTCATTTTCTTTCATGCGCAACATTCATAACACATGCAAGCAACAGCACCACACCATCTCAAGGAGCTCTGCGGCGTTTTTTAACTCTTTACCCTGACCAGAGCTCTTACCTCTGTGGGAGATTGCTTTGGATGATTTCATTAACTGTTTATTGCTCTTCCCGCTGAAAAGTAAGCTCAGTGAGGACTAGAACTTTGTCAGGGTTCTTCACTGTTGTCTCTCTCAGAACTCTATGCCTATCACATACAAAGTGTTCACAAATATGAAATAGATAAATGAATGAGTGAATGAATGTTGAGAAGGAGCCAGTAGGAAAGAAAGGGGAGGAGATATTGAGGATCCAGGAGAAGAAGCGAAAGATGGATGAACTTCTCAGGGATTTGAGAGTGGCTATAGGGAGGAGGTTTGTTGCTTGCGGGGAGGGGGAGTGTGGATCTGGAAAATAAGCAGAGTGATTAGCCATAGACACGAGAAGGACAGATTTCATCTATGGAAATCAGAAGAAAAGAGGAAATGTTAATTGTGCCAATAGGCTATAGGTTTGTCAAAAAGAGGCTGTCTAACTCAGTGTGTTTCCTTCTACTGATGCTGATTTCCTCTGTGAACGGGAGGCAGTTATCGGTAGAAGTAAGGAGGTAGCTAGAGAGTAGAAAAGTTTGTCACCATGGAGGATATGAGAGAGAATTGTCCAGGGAAGCATAGCAGGATAGTCTGGGGAACCTGAAGACTGCATTGGCTTTGCCAACCAGCATCTGTCCAAGTGGGTACTTTCCTTCAGCAGCTCTCAGCACCCCCAGCCTAGGTGCAGAACAGGCAAGCTGCTGAGATCTTCCTCAGGTCCCTCAGCTCAGAGTTTCCACAGCATCCTATTCCTCCCCATTTACCTGGCACATCACAATTTGTTATAACTAGTTGCTCATGTCTGCTTTCCTTGATGGGCTGTTAGTTCTGTGAGGGCAGACTTGGCTGTCTTCTTTACTGCTGTTTCCCTAGCTCTTCCATCCTTGAGGCTTTGCCATGTGAATGTGATGCAAGTACAGGGAGCAAGGGAATTTAATATATTGTGTACAGGGTGATTGGGGTGTTGGACTATCGAATCTGAGCTGCGGAGAAAGAAGGTGAAAAGGAAGTGAGGAGAAAGTTGGCATTAGAGGGAAAGATTGGTGGTTGAAGAACTGATGTGTTGGGAAAAAATGAGAAGAGCTGGAAATATATGAATGTGATCAGAGAATGGAATACATAGCTCATTTTATAATTTCAGAGGTGGGGACTGTTTTGGGGACCACAAAGTCCAAGATGTGGCCATTGGAGTGGGTGGTTGCAGTGAAGTGAGGCAGTCATTAGCAATGAAGAGATCATGGATAATTTATGGCTTGAGATGCAGATGTCTAAGCCTCCACTGAGACTGTTTTTTTTTTTAAAGATTGACCCTGAGCTGACATCTGTTGCCAATCTTCTTTTTCTTTTTCTTTTTCTTCCTCTCCCCAAATCCCCCCAGTACATAGTTGTATATTCTAGTCATTGGTCCTTCTAGTTCTGCTATGTGGGATGCCGCCTCAGCATGCCTTAATGAGCAGTCCTAGGTCCGCTCCCAGGATCCAAACCAGCAAAACCCTGGGCTGCAGAAGCAGAGTACATGAACTTAACCACTCAGCCATGGGACCGGCCCCTCCACTGAGACTTTGTGGTGGATTTTTTTACCTCATAGTGAGTAAAATAATTAAAGGGCATGCATGTGTTTACAAATAATGAACTCATACTTTGCATTTATGCATTCATTCATTTGCTTATTCATTCATCTATTACCTCTTATTTAGAACCTGGCAGTAAGCTGTATGTACAACAATGACCAAAGCAGATAAATTGAGGCCTTCATGAAACATACAGACTTATAGGAGTGGCAGATATTACACAAGTAATATACGACTGTAAGTTGTGAAGAGTGCCAAAGGGAAAATTGGATTGAGGAAGAGGTGATAATGGGTTTTGGCCATGGCTATTTAAGTGGGTGCCATTTCATTAAAGCTATATTGGGGATACATTTTTTATATTGAAACTTTATTGTTTTTGTTTCTCTATTATTTGTTTAGAACTTAGGTAGAACCACAGATGAGCAAACTTGCTTCATTGGATGTTGAGTGTTAGGATAGTCCCCAGGTACAGTTTGAGAGTACGGCCAGAAGGTGCTCAGTGTTGTGGAGTGGTTCCGAGAAATGTGCCATCATTCCGTGATGGGCTTGAGATTCAGCTGAGGCAGCTATAAGACGAAGGCAAGTTCACTTAAGGTTCACTTAGGTAGGGAACATTCTTACGAGGGTCTGCTTGCATATCTAGGAAAGCTGTGGTCCCTAAACTGTCCTGCAACTTTAATAATTTTTAGGTAGAAATGTATAGGATATGCATCCTAGAAAACTCCATCCATTTCATTTCCTGAATTCTCTAAAATAGGTGTACCATTCATCAATGGAAAAAATATCTCTATTTTATTCTTACAGTGGAAAAATTAAAACATAATTCACTATGATAGACTCTGCAATATTTCTAAAACGCCAAGAATCTAGACCAGCAAGGCAATTTGACTTTTAGTTATATATGACACTCATCCGAGGTCTACGGTATGATTTGTATTTGAGCATCAAAAGATGTCATAAGTACACAGCTACTTTCATAAATCCAGAAAAAAATCTTTCTGTCATGTGGAAAAAAACAAGTTTTATTTTTCATCCCTACTATATTTTAAAGAGCTGTATTTCTTGCTTTTGTGGTAAGTCTTGGTGAAGACTTTTTAGTAGTGTAAGTAACTGAGAAATATAGTTCTTTTATAATATAGCTCTTTATTTACCCTTTTTTTACTATAAATTCATTATTTTGCTCAAATCTTTAACTCTCTTTTTGTCATTCTTGCTACTATTCAAAATTCTACTGAAATAAATTTCTTAATACAAATTTTCACCTCTTTCTATTCTCAATCTTCCATGGTAGTATTTATAACAAAGACTTTTACATATTGAAGATAAAGATATTTGCTTTCATTCATTCAAAGTATTATTATGTGTCCACTATGGGCCAAGTACTGTTCCTAGGTTGGAGAAACAAAAGTGAACAAAACAGGTAAAAATATATGCTTTCATTTACTGTCCTTTATGCTGTGGGGAGACAGACAATAAACACAATAAATAAATAAATAATATTTTTGCATTTAAAGGTGATGAGTCCCACAGAAAAAAACATATATCAGGGTATATGAAAGCATATAGTTTATTATAGAAGAGCTTTTTATGACAGAGACCAAAATATATTAATTGAAAATCTTATAGAATTCCTAATATAAAAACAGAATTATAATGTTATTATTCAATTTTATTTGTTTATATTTAACATCATTTATTGGTGGGACACTGTGTTGGACACTTTTGTATAGAAAATTTGTTTAATTCCCAATACAACCTCTTGAGGTAGGATTTGTTACTAGACATATGAGAAAACTCTGATAAGGAGAGATTAAATAATTCACCCCAGTGGGTGAAGCAAACAAGTGGTGGAGCCAGAATTCAAGTCCACATTTTTTATTCCCAATCCTCCTCTTCATTCCTGTATCTAATACTCCGAGGAGTTTATCACAGCACTCTATCCTTTGCTTTATCTAAGGTGGTATGAAGGTTTCAGATTTTGAAGTCCTTCCAATAAAAATAATACATGTTCAGTTATAAAACAACTTTCATATAGTCTAGCAAAGTGACTTCTGAGGAAATATTCTGCAGATCTCTCAGGAAGAAGGGAGAGAGGGAAGTGACTCGGGGTTCAGAGTGTATGCATCCAGTTAGCACTCACTCTTTTCTAACTTCTCTTCAGCAGGCCTGCAACTCTCAAGTTTAGTTGTTGTAGTGGTGGCCAGGTTAAATGTATTCTCCCACTAAAAATATAGCTTTGAAATTGTAGGAGTAATCAGGAGCTCTCATTTCCCAAAGGGCTGCTGTTGGCACTTGATAGTCCCGCAATTGCTGGTGCGGTTGACATAATTGTTCGGGTAGTTTTTATTTCACATACACAGGGTGTGCACCTGTTGTCGGACCAGCTAAAACCATTCTCGCCCCTTGGTATTGGGCCATTCTGCTGATACAGTGTGTTATAAATATTACAAGGACAGGAGCAGTTTGTATTACAGGATAATACAACATAATTTGACGGACAAGCTCATTTCCTATTTATTCTCTGTAGTCTGAGACGTGAGTTAAAATTTCAGTCTCTGTTGTCAAGGTTATTACAAAATATGGCCAGTAGCTACACTTTCTTTGGAATATGCTCCATATAAGATATACTGGTAAGAGCTGCATTGCTCTTGTTTAAACTGATCCTAGTTGAGGGGCAAGGAGGGGTGGTATCTTTCAAAATAATAATAACTTGAAGTTTGAAAATACACTCTCCTCATGTGAAATCACTGCTCTGCTTGAGCCAGCTGTAATAGAGAGGAGCATCCTGTGATTACGAAAGAAAATAATGTGAGATGGGAATTTTGGACACTGTGTGTTTTGCTTGAGTGACACTGATATATTTGGAAGCATCTGTCTTCCCCTTTCACCTAGACGCATGTTTGTTTATTTTGGCCTCCTCTGGGCTACTCGTTCTCTCTAATGCCTTGTCCACAAGCTCTACCTGTATTTGGGTTCAAATACTCCTTCTTATAAGTTTATCATTACCAACAATTCCAACATTTGCTGGGGAATCATGTCCCAGTTTGCAGTTAAATTCTTGAGTTTAAATAGTTTCACTATCAATAAAAAGCAATATCTTCTTAACTAGGGAAATGTGTAATCATGTTTTCCCAACGTACCATGCATAGAAGGTGTGATTAACTAGTGTTCTGTTCCTTTCCATTATATTCCTCACACGCATATTAAGCATCTATGTTAGCTAATGCCAGGCAGAGCTCAAACTCAGAAACGCTTTTGCTGACTCTTTGCTCTTCATGATATATTATTATTTTAAAAACACATATATAGTGCTACCCATATGTCAGGCACGGTTCTAAGCACTTTACAGAGATTAACTCTTTAATCCGCACAGTACCCTTAGAAGGGAGTATTGTTCAAGGTCACACATATAGTGCTGGTGGAGCCAGGGGATTCAGACCCAACAGTGTGGCTCCAGAGTTTGTGCCCTCCTGCACTACACTATGCTTTGTCTATTCATTTTCAGATAGAGATAATTTATATGCATTGAAAAATAGGATATAGTTCCTGCCCTCAAAAGGTTTACAATCCAAATCCATTACTTCTTTCTTTCCATACATACCTTCAAAGGTCTTGATAGAGCACTACAGCTCATTAATTTACTAGATACCTTCATTTATTAAGCGTTTACTGTGTGTGCTGGAGACACACAGACAATGCAGGCTGCCTGTTAAGGAGCTGACATCAGGGAGGAGTGCACAGTTCCTCTGGTAAGTGTTAATGGAAGGATGTATTTCAATTAAAACTTTCCAAAGGACATATGTTTGATTTGGGGTTTGCTAGATGGACAAATGGAGAAAGAGGAAGGAATTATAGGTGGAAGGCACAATGGTATATTTATATGAAGGAGCAGAGTGGGAACGGGAATGGAAATAATTAAGAGTGTGATATGACTCTGGTCTTATCCAGATAGGGTCTAAGTTTGAACGGTCTTGTATTCCTTGACAAAGATGTGGAATTGATTCTATCAGAAGTGGGAAATAATTAAGAAATTTAAGTAGTGAAAAGACATGGTACATATTGTGTTTTAGATCTGTTAAATGGACTGTTTGATTCAGAGCTGCCAATGAAAGCAATTTGGATTCTGAATTTTGTTTTTTACCTCTTTCACCTCATCTTCCTCCTCCAACTCATTTGTCTCCTCTTCTTTGGTCTCTCCCATTTTTTCCCCTAACCCCGATCCAATCTTGTCTCCCCTTCTAGTGATAAAAAATGTCTTTACTTAGGGCCAGCCTGGTGGTGTAGCAGTTAGGTTCTCATGTTCTGCTTTGGCGGCCTGGTGTTTGCCAGTTCAGATCCTGGGCGTGGACCTACACACCACTTAGCAAGCCACACTGTGGCAGGCATCCCACATATAAAATAGAAGAAGATGGACATGGATGTTAGCTCAAGGCCAATCTTCCTCAGCGAAAAAAAAAGAGGAGGATTTGTGGTGGATATTAACTTAGGGCTAATCTTCCTCAAAAAAAAAAAGTCCTTATCAAGATTTGATCTCAAATTTTCAGGAGTATACCCAGTATCTGCCGTTATACCTTATAATGAATTTAAACATCAGCCTTCTTTCGACTTGTCAATTCAAGGATTCCCCTTTGTTAATGGAATTTCAAACTTCATTGTGAGAGAGAGGAATATTTATTTGGAGGAGCAATAAACTATTGAACGAAGAACCTAAAATTATGATGCTTTTGTTGTTCTCTTCTCAACGAAGATCCATCCTGCCTCACTGAGATGCATTTGACTTTTGCTGTGTCCTAGTTGAGAGAAGCATCAGCAATGTATATCTCCAAAGAGCTCTGAGATTCCTTTTGAACTCTACCTCTTCCTGAACGTGTCCTTCCAGCACAAAATCCATCTTCTCTGAGTCTGTTTCCTCTACCGTGTTTACCTAAAAGAACTGTTAAAAGATAATGCAGCTGGAGCTACTTTATAAAAGCACAAGGCAGATGAAAGGCAGTGCTGTTAATTTATGCTTTCAGCTAGAGTGGAGCTCTTCATTTCCATGAAGCAGTATTCCTCTAGGAGCTCTATTTAATGGCCTAAAATTTTCATCTTTCTGTAATAGTGAGAAAAATTCAGTTCACCTTCGGTTCTTGCATATGAGGTCACTTTGTTCTTGTCAGCCTTTTAGAGAATCTCTTTCATTTCTGGAAGGAAAGGCTAACTTTCTAAATGGCCCTTGATTTGCATGAATGATGTCCTTCAAGGAAATGTGCTTTGTTCCTCTCGAATTTTTATGCCTTCTTTCTTTCTTTAGATTGAAGAATCAATTGAGACACACTTTGTCAGCCATGGCAGAAGGGCCCTACTCTACAGGCCTCCTTTCTACAGCAAAAAGGAGCTTCGACTCCTCCAGCACATTCTCACTCAGCATCGCTACACAGTTGTCATCACTGAAGAAAGACTTGATGCTGACCCTGGCCTGGGACTGCTAGAAAAAGGTCAGAATAAGAAGTAATTACCAAAGTTGCTTGACATGTATTGTTAAATAATTTCTAGAATGTGCTACTATCTTCCTCTGAAAAAATTCACAGAAACAAATTTTTACCTATGATCAACTTTCTTGCATTGTAGAAAACTTGGCTCCTTTTCCACTTCCTCTGTTTTTCTTTAGCTACATTTCTTTATTCCTGAGATGATTTTATTTATATTTTTGTAGCATTTTGGAGTTGCATAGTTCATGTTTAAATGCTACATAAAAAATGTTTATGTTTATGAGCCTGAATACATGTTCTGCCCGGCACCAAACGGCTCCATATTTTAAGAAAATTGCCACTTCATCTGACTGCAAGTAGAATGTGCTGGAAATTGTTTTGAGGAGCCGGCTTAAATGTGATTCACATATTGGCTCTCAATGTGAAAGAAGTATGGATATTTATTACACATGCCATTACTAGTCAAGTACTTTTATTTCTATCATTTGAAGTGAAAAATAAGAGGTAGGTTTTTAAACAAGTTATTTGGAAAGAAAGTTGAGTAGATGTTGGAGGTCAAAAAGGGCAATAACATAACAGCTAACATTTCTTGAGCAACTAACCATGTGACAGATACCATTCATGCCCTCATTCAGTGAGGACTGAAGCCCCCTGAGCACCCTAAGATTAAGAAATATTAATTCCCTTCCTCCCACCATATTCCAGAAGAAGAAGTCGAGGCTGCAAGAAGTGAAGCAACTCACTCTTATCTTAAACCTGGGGTGAGGGAAGGGCAGGGTTGGAACCCCTATGTTCTAGCTCTTATTTCTGTGCACTTCTTCTTCACCTCTTTGTTGCTCCAGTCTCTCTTTTGGCCCCTTATCCAGCGCTACTCTATCATTGTTAGAGCTAGAAGGATGTGGAACACTCATTCAGCATGAGCCAATCAGATTTTTCTCTTTATGATTGCACAATATATCTATTTTCCTATTTAATAAAAGGGAGGAGAGGAAAAGCAACTTGAATCAATGGCTGATCTCAGTGGTTTCCTTTGGGAGAAGATAGTCAGATGCTAATGTCACAATAATTTTCATTTTTCATTTAAATTTTGACAATCTTGCCATCCTCAGAGGACTTCTTCAGTTACATGTCTTCCTTGCTCTTTAAAGTGCTAGTTAATGCTGGTGAATGACTGAGATTTCTGGAGACATTTAGCCATGATCATCCTTTACCACGTTCACCTTTTACCATGTTGGCAGTAAAGTTAATAGCTTACAGCTAGCAACTAACTTAAAACTTGGCTAGTAGCTAGCAAAGCTCTCAGAGAATAGAGCCCCAAAATATCCACTTTGGTGAAAAGAAAGGTCTTAAAAATGTGCAGATTGTGGACCATGCAGGGCAGGTCCAGGAATGCGATTTGCTGGTCCTTGCCCCTCAGTGGAAGCATGGAAATACAGAGCACTGGGCTTCCGGAAGCAAATGAGAAAAACAAAAGGGAAGGTGGAAGCTCCGGAATATCAAGGAGGATTGAAAACAAACTTTGCAAACCTCATTGGGGTTGGTTCTATTGAGAAGGACCAATTTAAAGTTCTGGAATGCACATAAACGATAGTGTCAGAAAACCATTTATCAGAATAGCTGTCTGTGTAAAGGAAAGATATAAAGAGTTCAGTCTCCCACTCATCCCATAAAATATTGTAGCCCATCCCCGATCCAGGTGATGGACTGTGTAACCCCGGCATGCATGCCAGGTGAGCTGTGCTCCTAGAGTCGTGCAAAGCATTGGCCCTGATAACACACCACTGTTGTCTGAAATTCCTATGTTCCTCTGCATTGCAACTTCAGTTTTCAATTTTCCCCAGTTGCAAAGCAGAAGGAATATGTCTCCCCTTTCCCTTGATGTCCTTGGATCAGTTTTACAAGGAAAAAGAGGATTACTTTGCAGCTTCCAAATACCCAGGAAGTGCAAAGATAGCCCAAAGGCAATAGAATCTGGCAGCCAAAGCAGTTGCTGGGCCCCGTGGCACAAGATAACTAGATGGTGTCACCAGAATTTGTCAGTGTAAGTGCTGACTTGGTTCCCCTTTCCCACATTCCCACAGTTTTTAAAACATCCACTTCCCAACTCTTTCTTGGTATTCTTCTACTCTGTATAATAAGATATTATTCCTGGATAGGCCTCAAGAAAGGGTAGCAATTTCACAATTTCATGAGTGTGGAAAATTGATTTTTGGTTTTTCATTTGATTTTGCAGTTTTCACGGTGAGAGCAATGTGCATCAAATACCTGAAATGAAAAAGTTCTGTGACCGGAATCTAACATTTCCTTGATTATCCGACATAAAAGAACACCACTTTCCTATTGCAGCTTATTTTTGGTGGCTACAAATTTAATCTAAAAATTATGTTTGAATTGAGGCACTCACTACAAAAAATATTTTCTGGAGATTTGATTCTTGTCGAATTCGTTTGTTTAGTCTCACATATTCACGCCATGCTTATTTTACCACATGTGCAGCAGCGGAAATTATGAAGCTATATTGGCATGTTTAAACAATCTCCCCAGGTTGAACAGCTTGGGGGAAGTAGAAGCAATTCAGGCTGATCTGGAGACCTACCCCACCTATCATTCACTTTATTATTGCAGTTTCTGCTGTTTGCTAACCTGAAATTAGAATATTACATTAAAAATAAAACAGATACTCCCACAAATGTTACTAAGTGCCCAGGTGCATATTTGACACATTTGTAAAATACATTCTTGGTCATAGGAAAATAAATATAAAATGCATTTTTCTTATTCTACCTGTGTATTCCACCTGCTTTCTGCTCCTCTCCTGACCTGACTCCAATCGCGTCTGTTGACCTCTTTTTGTGCCATCCTTTGAAGCACAGATGGCCTCTTTCCAGTTTGGGGCCACTTTTTTTTTTTTTTTTTAAGCTGTTGAGGCCAGAAATGGTTAAAAATTAGAAAAAATGAAAGAGTCATAGGCCAGGCTGGCAACATTCCACTATTAAGCATAATCTGTTCTTGTACAGTAACTTTGGGCTTTATGTTGTATTTAACTTTTCTACTACTTCTTTAGCAAACATTTATTGAAAGGAAAAGCAAAGCAGTCTGGGGTCCTTAATTAGAATATTTTTTCCCTGGTTAATTCCATCCTGGTGACATAACAGAAGAGTTGGTGGCTCTAGCAGGAAAGACTATAGGGCCGTGGATATATGGCCTTGAGCAAGTTAAGTTCTCTGAACCCTGGTTCTCTCATGTGTTAAAGGCAGTAATGCTGTTTCCTTCTCAATAGTATGTGGTGTGAATTTAATCACTTTGTGACCCCCATCAGAGTTCTGGGAGGAGACTAAGTAAAGCCCAGCCAATAGTTTTCTTATTCAGCAGCCTGGGAGCAGGGCCCAGAAATTTATATGTTAAAGACGGACACAGATAATTCTGGTGTATAGCCCAGTTTGGGGAACACTGTCCTAAGAAATATACTATTGGTGCAAGGAATAGCAATTTTTAGAGTTAATTTTGGGAATAAAACAATGCAAAATCTGTTGCTGTAATGCCATCGCACTACCTAAGATTTAACTGTATAGGTATTTACAAAGATTTCATCCGTAAGCTGATTTTGAGAATAGGAGGACAATCGAGGGCAATTGTCTTCACAGATTCAGGCGTACAAAACTTAGCAGAGTGTAAAACATGTACTTTTACGGTCATTCAGTCCCTTGCTCTGGAAAAGTATATCTTATGCCCCTGCATTTGTAAGAACATATAATTCTCTAAAGGAAAAGATAGAAGCACTGACCAATTATTCCTTTTCCTAGCATCTAGGTGCTATTTAGCAAATCAGTGCTTTAGTATGGAAGAGTATAGTGGCCTGAGAGAGAGTAGATGTTTTCCAAAAGTTCTTACCTCTTTTCCATGGTAGCATCCAAGTAGCGTGTGGTCCAGAAGACTTTGACTCAGTAGATTTTATCATAGGGTCAGAATGATTTATGTATGCTTGAAGGGTAGTGCATATTTAGCAATCTTCTGTCCACCTCTGTCTACTTTACATTTTCAAATTAAATGTATAGGTAGTTCATATGAAAAACAAATGTCAACCTGCTATCTAAGTGACGGAATTGGAGTCAGTTTTATGGTTTCAAGTTGCTCTTGTTTTTGTAACTTGGGGTTTTACATAGAATGGTGTTTGAAGAAATACAAAAAGTGAAAGACCATACGGATTTTCTTGCCAGGGGTCAGCAAATTATGGCCCACTGGCCAAATCCAGCCCCATGCCTGTTTTTGTAAACAAAGTTTTATTGGAACGTGGCCATACATTTGTTTTTGTACTGTCTTTGGCTGCTTTTGTTCCACAATGGTAGAGTTGAGTAGTTACAACCGACACTGTGTGGCTCTTAAAGCCAAAAATATTTATTGTTGGAGCCTTTCCAGAAAAAGTTTGCTGACCCATGTATGTAGACTAATTCTATGTCACTTGATCCCATACGAAGCTGATGATTAAACTCTAGGATGGAGACAGTTTAGTTTTTTAACTTATACCAAACCTTATTCAAAAAGGATTTTATGGTTTACAATAAAACACACAGTAATAAAATTACCAAAATGGAAATATAAAATTAGGGCTCAAACTGGATATTCCTCTTAGCTACCACAGTTTAGGCTTAGTTTTGGCTTGAACCTCCAAGTGCCCAGAGCAACAAGGGAAAGAACAGAAGTTTTACTCTGAGGAAGAAGGGAAAACTACAGTTCCCCTCCTCTAACGTCCCACATGCCCAAGTAGTGTGTGTGTGTATATATATATGTATATATATATATATATATATATTTTTTTTTGCTGAGGAAGATTCACCCTGAGCTAGCATCTATTGCCAATCTTCCTCTTATTTTTTGTTTGGGGAAGATTAGCCATGAACTAACATCTGTGCCAATCTTCCTCTATTTTTTTGGACATGGGACACCTCCATAGTGAGGTTGGTGAGTGGAGTAGGCCTGCGCCTAGGACCCGAACCTGTGAACCTGGGCCACTGAAACAGAGGAGGTAAAACTTTAACCACTCGGCCAGGCTCCCAAGCAGTATATTTAAAACAATTTTCTCAAAGGGATTATTAAGTAGACAACACTAGGTTATGTAATGGGTCAAGGACCAGAGCAACATCTGTGTTGCAAATGAAGTGGATGTCATATTTTGGTTCGTACAACTTTCCAACTGGAGCTGTGAGAGTAACCTGACAGTGTGGTATAGTGAAGGCATTTCTAGAATGGGCTAGAGTTAATACCATAATAGATAGTATTTATCAATATTTGTATTGATATTAAACTTGATATATTGTGTTCTGGAGAACTGTATTTTAAACAGTGTTGCTTCACAGCTTTTCCTCCCTAATAAGAACACCGTAATTTGCTCTACTGTGTTCTTGGGAATCACTATTAAAAGATACAGTTATACAGCAAGAGATACAGATCACTACTCAATGTTGTGGGAAATACATAAAAAAGAAAAAGCCTATTTGCTTCCCTGTGTATAATTTGAGATTTCTTTCCTCCTATACTTTTATTTAAGTTCACTTGTACTCTTAAAAATGTCCAACGCATCCATGTATCCTTTGAAATTTAATCTAATTCTGAAGGTTTATTTATAATGACTACTTGCCAAAAGCTGTTTCTGAAGTTTGTGTGGAAAAGAAACATCTACTAGACACCAATCTTCACTTTTGTAATGGAAAACATATTTCAAATTTTTCTTCCTTTTATTTGTATTCAAAAAGAAGCCATAAGGAAGTCGAGATTTAAATTACCCATAAGTAAGGAGAGCTTAATCACAATAATTGCTTTTTCGGGGAGAGAGTAGATTGTGGTAATCAAAAAGAATTAGCTTTGGAGTAAGATGGAACCTGGGTGGGAGCCCCTGGGGTTACCTTTTAGTGGTTCTATTACCTTGGGCAAGTTACTTAACCTCTCAAAGCCTTAGTTTTCTTTTCCTCAAATTGATTGTTTTGAGGTAGTTCTGAGAATGGCACATCGTGGACGCTCCAGAAATGAAGGGTAATATTGTTATTTCTGTCAAGAACTAGTTACAGAGAGGAGATTGGAAAGATTCCTTTGTGGAGAGGTCTATCTACAATGGGTTCTATATGAAGTAGCATAAGGGTGCTGTTGCCGAGTATTTTGGGTTAAATGAACTTGATAGGTGATTTCAAGTCACTTGCTCCCAACTTACATGTTCTCATGGAAAGGTCTGTGTTGTAAATTCTCCTGAAATTCCAACACACAGTCCCATGGATCATTCCATTAGGAAAAAAAACTTTACTTATAAAAAATCTATTAAGCTCCTTGAAGTCAGGAACCATGTCTGTTCTGCTTTTGACTTAAAACCGTGCCGCTCACATAGGGATACACAATAAATATTTATTGGATACATGAATAACGAAGATAAAATAGTAGACCAATATTTGGGTCCCTTTTATAGTGAACTACCTCAGAGAAGTCACATTAAAACTTAACTGATAAACCTTTTATTTGTATATAAGTTTGTAGGAACATTGATATTCTGTTCATGCTCAAATCTGGTCTTAAAAATAATGTGACCACAAATACAGTAGTATATAGGGCTAATTCTTTATGCATCAAATGATTCTACACTGTTGAAGTTTTTAATGCTTTTGTCCATTTTCCAGAGTTTGTCTCTTCTCATGCTCTCCAGACTCTCCTGTCACATTTACCAGTGTTTCTTGGCCTGTTGGTTTTGGGGGGAGTGCGGCTGAGTTTAGTTCTAAACATCTTCAACGTCAAGTGCCGTGAGCTTTTCATCTGGATGTGTTTAGCAGAAACTGGAGCGAAGGCAGGGGCCAGGACAGGAGATGTAGATTTGTGGATTATCTGCTTAGAGGTGATAACTGATTCACTGAAAGTCTAATATTCCATAAGACAATGGAACACGTAGTGTTACCTAAAAATGCTGTCCAGTTAAGGAGGAGGAAAAGTAAGCATTTAGCTTCTGGAGCCTGTGAACATAGAAAGCATTAAGGGTCAAAAATCCCATCACATCATCTAGGTCCTGTTTGCATCCTCTACATTACGTTCTCTAGTTCTTTTCTTAGCATAGTGTAAAATACTCACTTTTATGCTCTTCCAATCCCTTGCTTTGGAAAAATATATTATACGACCCAGGATCTTTATAACATATATATCTCTAAGGAAAAAGATAGAGTACCATCGAATTATTTTCTTTCATATCATCCAGATACTATTTAGTAAATTATTGTTTTAGTTCATAGAATGGAATAGTGGCCTAAGAGAGAATAAATGTTTTCCAGAAGTTTTTAACTTGCTCCCAGGGTAGAGTCTAAATAATATGTCATTTAAGAGACTCTGACACAGAGTCTATTTTATCATTGGGTCAGACTTATTTATGTGTGCTCAGAGAGGGCATATTTCTACTGTTGCAGCAGGAACCAGAACTTCAGCAGGAACGAGAAAATGGATTGTTCCAATTGAAAAGGATGTTTCTGGGAGGCCCTGCAAGTAGTTGGACCGATATTTTCGTATTCCCACTGTTTAACAGGATGCTTGAGTACAAGATTTATTTGAAGTAGCTCTAGAAGGCGTAACTAGGACCAATTTAAGGATGAACATTTTATCAATCAGAGTTATCCAGCAATGGAACCGTCCATCTCGAAAAGTAAGTTTTGTTGGAACAGAAGCAAGTCAGAGACGCCGCTGGGTGAGTTACTTTATTACTCAGGAGAGTGAGTAAAATCACCACCAAAGTCTTTTCCAAATGTGCACTGTTACATTTATACAAACAGAATGAGAGAAAGCACGACAAGATTTTAAACTTCTGTCATTCTAGGAATTCCTTTTCTTTAGTCTTTGCGCTTAGTCGCATTTCCTATGGGCAGAAGAGAGGAATGGGAAGCCAAGAAAGAGTGGAGAAACATGGATCTGGAGGCCAAATTGGAGATCGTCCTTTTGGCTAGTGGTGCATGTTTATAGCAGATATGCTTCTCCCGGTCATTTAAAACTTGAGAGCCTAATGAACTCCTCTTCTCATTCCTTTTCCCCTCCAGCCCCGCACCAGCAGCCCCGCTGCTTTCCTGAGTTTAATATGCTGTCTGACTATTTAGCAGGAAGACCAAAGAGGAAAGGTCACGTTTAAAAGGCAGAGTGTGTTTTCCCTTGTCAGTATTTTGCCTAGAACACATTTGACATACGTTTTTTATTATGCAAGTAATAGGTTTTGGGCGGTATCAGAAGTGCTTCTGTGCCCTTAGTTAATCAAACTGAAAAAAAAAAGAAATTGAATCAAAGAAACTTATAAGCCTGCACCATTCTATTTTATTGTATTATGACACACGTAATTGTGTGTTCAGTTTTGTTGTTATTTTCCTCAGTGCTTATAGAATTGCTGATGTATTTACGACCAAACAGAGTTTGTTCTTTAATTGGCACACTAGAGCCGAAGGAATGTTTATTTAACCTCAACTCAGTTGCGTTGTTTATACTACAAGGATTTGAGTTCAATTTACTTTAGTTTTTGAAAGTCTTTTTATTTATAAAAGTTGAGCTTCAAGTGACCTGCCCGTTCTGATGTTTCTTTTACCCTCCACTGTGCAAAGAGCACAAAAAACCAGTGTCTCATTTTTACTCCAAAGAAACTAAACTGCTTCCTTAAGTGGGTTAGTTCTTACAATTGAAAATAGTAACCAGATGTTTACTGAAATCCCTAGCATTTCTCCTTCAAGCCTAGCTTCTTTCTAATTGTTTGATCTTTTTAAGTTTCATAGAAACCAGATTGGGTATTTGAATTTTCCAAAGCTGGGAAATGTTTAATATAGCTTTGAAGATGCTTTCTCTGAACTGTTTTTTTAAAGGCACTTTTTGCTACTTTCATTTTTTAAAAGGATACAGCGTTGACATTTTTACAAGTAATTTATTTCAGGTCATTGTTCTTTTCATATTTCTGTAGAATTGAAAAGACTTTTTTTTTTTCCTAGAAATTAGATATTTTTGTTTGGTTTTGATGCAGACTAAACTATACCTTGAATGGCAGATTTAAGTTTTAAAAAATAAATAATTTTTGTATTATGTTTAGATGGAGGAAAGACTCCGGGAAAGATAAACAAACTGCTTCATATGGGACCTTTCAAGTGACAGAGTGTGTGGATTCACTAAAAAGCAGGCTTGGGGACTCCAGATGTAGTGTGTTTACTATGCTCGTGTCTTATCAGATTTAGCTGCTTGGAATATTTTAGACATTTTCCTCAATTTGGGAGGAGTTTGGGAGCATCTAACCTATTTCAAGACCACCTCTTAATTTTTGTACCACTTTTACTTTCTATTCTCCATATTGTAAATATTGTTGAAACCTCCAGAATCACTTCCTTTTAAGACTTGACTTTCCCTAAATTAGTTAATACTTCCCTCTGGATCTCCTCTATGATTTTTCATCATCTTTTTAGCTAAAGTTGCTTCCTCCTAACAGCATCTCTTTGTGGATGTCCAAAGTACAGAGTGGGAAACAAAGACTTAAGGAAAAGTAGACATTTTTTCCTCAGTAATCTCTCTCTAATTAACCCTCAATAGTCTGACTTTCACCACTCCCCACTATACCCCCTAAATTTAATTATCGTTTCAAAATTTACCAAGAAACTCCGTTTCGTTACAAAATTCAGTCATTATATTAATGGCTGCATAATTTTTAGAAGAACAGATTTGAGCAAGTTATGTAAAAAATTTAAAAAACTATAGATTAAACTTTAACGTGAATTCACTGAGGTAATTTCTCAATTTCCTTGATCTTACTCTAGTAGTGTTTCCCAAATTTGGTGAAATGTATGAACCAGAGTGGAATAAACACCTTTCCTAGCACTGAGTGTGTGCTACAGCGTCCAGAATTTTCTTACGAACTCTTTTCTCTTTAACTTCCTTATTGCTGCCCTCTCCTGCATCTCCCACCTTTCTGACCCCTCTTTCTTTATGTCCTTCCTCCAAATGGAGGCATTCTCCAAGATGTTATCCCCCATTATCTTTTTTCCCCTGTCTTAACACTGTTGCAGATTCGATAATCTCCTCCCGGGAACAGATTGGTGGTTGCCAGAGGTGGGGATGGGGGCGGGGCACGGGATGGTGTGAGGTGGTCCAAATGGGTGAAGGTCAAAAGGTACAAACTTCCAGTTATAACTAAGTTCTAGGGATGTAATGTACAGCATGGTGACTATAGTTAATAATACTTTATTGTGTGTTTGAAAGTTGCTAAGAGAGCAGATCTTAAAGTTTTCTCATCACAACAAAAAGAGCTGTAGCTATGTGTGATGATGGATGTTAACTAGACTTATTGTGGTGATCATTTTGCAGTATATACAAATATGGAATCATGTTGTACACCTGAAATTAACAGTGTTATATGTCAATTATATCTCAATTAAAAAAATATCTCCTTTGGGGATATAACCTCTAAACGATGTCGAATCCTAATGTGTCTCTTTAGGGAGAATTTTGAGGGAGTCCAGATTTTACAGGCACCTGACAGATGTGTTCATTTGTGTATCCACTGCCTCAACATGTATAGAACTGAACTGATCATCTTTCACCCCAGCAATATCTGTGGATCTTGCCCACCATGTTCCTCTTATAGTACCACATTCCCTCAGCCTCTCAGGCTCTAAAGCTCGTCATCAGGTCCTCTCTCTCCTTCAGCGGCAACACACATCAGGCACCAAGCCCTGTAAAGTATGCCTCCTCTCTGCCATGGCTTCACGTTCCTTACTGTTACTGTGCCTCTCTCATGCTGTCACCATTGCTACAAAATACTCTGCCAGCTGCTGGCCCCTTCCTTCTTCAGTACAACCCCACCACAACTGCCACTTTAATATTATATTCCACAAGCACAGCTCTGCTCACATCACTTCCCTGTGCAGAAGTCTTCACTGATTTCTCATTTTCTCCTAAACAGAGAAATTTTTTTCTTAGCCACATATTTCTTAGCCCGGCGTTCAAAGCTTCCCACACCATGGTGTCAGATACGTCCACATCCCTGCTGTAGCATGGTTCTGAGGTCTGTCCTCACACTCAAATTACCCAGGGAGCTTAAAAGGTAGAAAAGCCAATGGCAAGGCCCCACTTCAGAAAATTATATCAGAATTTTGGGGGTAGAGATTGGACCTGGGCATCACTAGTTTGTTAAAAGCTTCCCAGGTGATATTAATGTGCGGGCAGGATGGAGAACTACGGTTAGTCTACTCACCTTCACCTGATCACGTTTCAAGGCTTTCTGCTTTGCATTGCTATTGAGGTTTTTGCCTCCTAGCACTCCCTCCTTTCTGCCATTTCTTAAAATCCAAATTAATATATAAATTCCCCTCAAACTAGAAACGGTAAACAAGTTCTCTGAGACCTCATCACACATTATTCACACATCTCTGATGCCTGGAGTATGCTTGTTGTATTCTTTATTTTTTGTTTGTTTGATTTTTGTTGGTTCATCTCATCTCCCTTTCTATATTAGAAACTTCTTGTAAAGCAGGGAGTGCTTTTTCATCTGTTTGTTCTCTATTCTGCATAGGGCACTGCCTTGCATATACCTAGTAGATACACAATTAAATGAATGAGCAATTGAAAAAATAAACCTGCAAATATACTGGTAAAAGAGCCGAGTCTTTCCTTCAGATATTTAGATACCATTTGCTTTTTTGAAGTTTAGGGAAGAAATAGTGAGTGTAATAGGAAATAGCTGTATGGTAGAGCAGAATGAAATGTGTTCCAGGCTGTGTCTGAGCAAAACCAACCGAAGAATAGCACTCACATACATACTGCCCCTCATGAAGGTTCTCTGGAACCTTGTTTCAGACTCGGTCAAGCCAGTCCTGTCTCTGTTTTCAGAGAAGGAAGAATTCCACCAAAAGTTAATAACTTTTTAATAACGATAACTCATGTCAGCTCTTTCTCTAAGGAAAAATATGAAAGTCATATGTGAATCTCATCATCTGTGCAACAAAATGGTCTATTTAGAGCAGCTCTTGGAATTTCAAAAATCTGTTCAGCATTCCACTTTGTTATCACAGTGACCAAATAAAAGATTAAGGGGTGTGGAGGGCGGAGATGACTGTCAGGGGGTCCTGCTTCTCTAATAGCAATCTCTATATTTTGTAATTATCAGAAGGTAAAACGAATCCTTGTTTGAATATTTGCTTAAAGAACATAGTTTGGGCAAAGCTCCACCATAGTACCTACTGATTTGCTAGGACTATGATTCTCAGACTTATTGTGCATCAGAATTTCTGGAAGGCTTGTTAAATGGCAGATTGCTGCGCCCTACTCTCAGTAGATCTAATTCAGACAGAATGGGGAGGCGGGTAAGAAATAAGTTTCCGGATAATGCTAATGTGCTGGTCCTGGACCACGTGTTGAGAACGACTCTGCTAGGTACTTTATTACGAGTTTTCAGTGTTTCTTCCAGATGCACAAAGTTGTTCCTGTTTACTATTTAAGTAGTTAATGGCAAAACAATTTTCCATTTGCCTCAGTAGGACCCTGAATCAACCTTCTACATTGGTGAGAAGCCCCACTCTTAAATTTACATAGATGTAAAACCCATTAATTATGAGTCAACATGTAAAGCCTTCGTACTTGTTAGCTTAACTCTTTACAGTCAAGGCCAATCATCCCATTTTAAAATGATAGCAATAAGCAGCTGAATTTAAACTTTCTTTGGACATGTTGGGCTTGCTTGAAGATGGTGGGATCAAGGTAAAAATACATAATTTATCCCAAATGAAATTATATGCCCCCAATGAGGAGCGGGCTGGTACTGTGGAAAAGAGGAATATTGGCTTGGGTTGCATTGTCTATGTGAAACCATGACCAAGTTTCTTAATTTCTTTAGACTTCTTTCATTTTACAGAAGATGAAGATTTTTGCATGAGATGATCTTTAAGATTTATTCCAATTGGAAAATACATACAAAGAACAATAAAGAATGAGGGAGATTACCAATAAGGCCACCAACAAAGACAGTTAATTTAATATTTCTTTACAAATTTTGTTTAGGTTTTATACAATTTTCTAGTTTGCTTTTTCAGCGTACTGTTATATCAGAAACACATGCCATAAAAACTTTGTAAACATTATTTCAATAGCTATAAAATTATATTATATGGCTGTATTTAATGTTTAATTTAATTTCCTTAATCTTTCTCATATTGTTAGATATTTATGGTATTTCCAGTGTTTTACTATTGTAAATAATGTACTCACAAAATTTTTGTCTATAAATCTTTGTCTACTTTTCTAATTATTTCTTTAGTATAGTTTTCTAAGATTAAAATTGCTGGAATGAAGAGTGAGAATCCTGTTTGAAGTTTTTCATTCATGTTGTCAAAATTCTACCTGAGAAGATTAAAGCATGTCCCACTAGACATGCAAGAAATTTCCCATCTTACCAAACCTCGCCAATGTTAAAACTCTATTTTCTTTCTTTTTTGGGGTGGGGGAAGATTAGCCCTGGGCTAACTACTGCCAATCCTCCTCTTTTTCTGAGGGAGACTGGCTCTGAGCTAACATACATACCCATCTTCCTCTACTTTACATGTGGGACGCCTACCACAGCATGGCTTTTGCCAAGCGGTGCCATGTCCACACCCAGGATCCAAACTGGTCAACCCCAGGCCGTCAAGAAGCAGAACATGTGCACTTAACTGCTGTGCCACGGAGCCAGCCCCTAAAACTCTATTTTTTTAAGTGAGGTTGTTTTAAGAATGAGAACTTTATAGCCAGCCCTGATGGCCTAGTGGTTAAAGTTCAGTGCTGTCACCACTTCAGCAATCCCAGGTTTGTCTCCTGGTCATGGAGCACACCACCCATCTGTCAGTTGGCATGCGGTGGTGGTGACTCATGTAGAAGAAATAGAAGAACTAGAAGGATTTACAACTAGGATATACAACCATACGGTGGGGCTTTGGGGAGGGGAAAAAAATGGAGGGAGATTGGCAACAGATGTTAACTCAGGACAAATCTTCCCCTGCACAAAAAAAAAAAAAGAAAGAATGAGAACTTACCTGTTGTTCTATGGAAGTATAGCATGTAAATCCAAGTTCACAGCTGTAGTGTAAAACAGATTAAGTTGTTGCTGGATTTTGGTACTTGAATCATAGTAGGAATGCTGGGAATGCCAGAATGGCAGGCACATTCCGTGGTAATCTGAAGGCTCATCCAGATAGCCAACGTATCAGGAATCATGAGTGTTTGCACTTCCATTGGTTTGTTTGCTCAAGGATTCCTAGTCATTATTTGTCCATTTTTTTAGAGATAGCATATTAAGTTTTATCAGCAAGACCTTTTTTTATGTGGTGCCTGAAATCTCTAACTCAGAACTGTATACAGCATGACTATGGCATGCTGAGACAGATTTTTTTTCTTGTCTTATAGAAAGAAATCCTGTTACTTTGTCACACTGAGTATTTTACATCAATATTATATCAGAGACATTTTGAAGTTTAAAATGATCAAGATCTGGGTTAATTTTCTATGTATTTTCATTCCTATATAATAGTTAATTGGTATTTTCCTGTATTTTGAAAGACACACTATGTGTGAAAAGACTCAATGTCTGTTTTTTTCTCAGAGAATGGTATTTCTTGACTTGGACACATAGTCTAACCACATTTTTAGGAAATAATTTTTTCATTTATAAAGATGTTATATGTTTATGGTAGAATATTAAATCGAAATTTGCAAACACAAAGATGAAAGTGAAAATGACTCCAAATTCCATCACCGAGAAATAACACAGATAACAATGTTGTGCATGTTTCCAAGTATCTCTCTAAGCATAACACACACATGCACACACAAACACATACATGTGCACACACATACTTACCTCCTGCCCTTTTGCCTCTTGCTTCTTTATACAATAGTTTATCCTACATGTTTTAACAGATAAAATTTTAATATTTTGATACTATGATAATAAAAATATCACCATATCAGCACAGTTTTTAGCACTTTTAGTGTTTTTATATCACTAGTTTTAAGTTAGCCTCTTTTGAACCTTTACTAAATGCACTGTGCTGTGCACTTTATGTACATTAACTTATTGGATTCTCACTCCTAGTCCGTAAGGTAGGTGTTTCTCTTTTGCAGATGAGGAACTGAGCAGTGCATCTCACAAATGATGGAGCTGAGGGTTGACCCAAGGACTGTCTCTCTCCAAACCTGAGCCTTTAACCACAAAACCATACCAGTTTCTTGCAAGTGTATGAAAAATATTGCTCCATTCTTTTCAGTATTATAGCATATAGTATACCACAGTTTTTTCACTAAGTTCTTTTTGATAGATATTTAGAATTTCTTCCAACTTGTTATTATAAACTACAACTTTGCTACAATATTCATTTATATTGCATTTTGGAGATTTGAATGTAATGCTGAATTATTGTGAAATTATTAAGATTGTGATTCTCCCTGCAGCATTCCTCTACAAAAGGATGCTTGCTATTTTTACTTTCATCAACAGTGCTGGTCTCCATGGATCTTCAGTATTAAGTGTTATCACATTTTTTAATCTGATGAAGTTAAAAATGTCACATCTTTTTAATAAAAAGGAACTTTTACTTGCACATCAATTAAAAATATTTTTATTATACTAAATTCTGCTTTTTAAACTTAATGTTTTACCTTTAAATCTTGTATATAAAAGGGTATGAATAGGCAGTTTATAGAAAGCAAATACAGGGGCTTTCCTGGTGGCGCAGTGGTTAACTTCGCACGTTCCGCTTCGGCAGCCCATGGTTCACAGGTTCAGATCCCAGGTAGGGACGTAGACACCGCTTATCAAGCCATGCTGTGGCAGGCATCCCACATATAAAATAGAGAAAGATGGGCATGGATGTTAGCTCAGGGCCAATCTTCCTCAGCAAAAAGAGGAGGATTCATGGCAGATGTTAGCTCAGGGCTAATCTTCCTCAAAAAAAAAAAAGGAAAACACACAAACAGAAATATTAAAAAATAAAAAAAGAAAACAAATATAAATGGCAAAACAAAGAAAAGATCATCAAATTCACAAAAAGTTATGGAAAGACAATTTAAAGTATAGCTTATCACTCTATAGTCATAGGACTGGCAAAACCCAAAATTAGTGATATCACCTACTGCTGGTAGGAATTCTGAGAAAGGAAGCTCTCATACATTGCTTGGGGAAATGTGACATATTATAATCTTTTTTGGAAAGCAATCTGGTAAATCTATAAAGTTTAAAATACTTATACTTTTTAAGACAGCAGTATTATTCTTGGGAATCAATTTGATAGAAGTTAAACCATCAAAAATTTACATATAAATCTTAAAATTAACACAATGTCAATGAAATAGAGAAATGATTTTAAATAAGGGCAATCAAAATAAGGGAGATGAGATTACTATACAAATTTTGAGTAGTTATAATAATTAGAGAAAAAAATAGCAATTTATGTCCCAAGCGTCTCTGGAGAGATGGAAAATGAATGTTATGAGATTAGAGGAAACTATGATTTGGTAGAATTCTGTTAAAATATGTGGGATAAAATCTGCTTCTTAGATGCGAAGGAACAATACACTTATATCAGAATTATTAGCCTCAGGAGATGCTTCTGATATCTCCTTGGATTCCGGGAGCAGGACCAATTTTAAGTAAATTGTGAAGTGGATGAAACTTGTCTTAGGTGATAGCTCTGTTTACCCATTATCCAGGTCCCTCCTTACCTAAAGCACCCACTTTAGGGTCCCACACGTTTGGCCTAGCTGGTCAGGTCACACCTACCACTTGGGGCTTGTTGCTACTCACTCATGAAAATGTGCATTCCTTCATCATTAGTTTCACTGCTTAAGGTGCCACCGATTCTAGGAAGTGCACTTGTCGTGCCAATGAGAGAAAACCGCTGAGCCCAGTTCTAGATAATGTACATGTGTTTTAACTTAGACCTACTGTTGATGAGGTCCTTTCTTTTCCTTAAATTGAAACCACCAATGAGTGTCTGTTGAGTTAACATATCCTTCTCCTATTGTAGAAAGGCCTATTGAAGAAACATGATGGGTGCTACAGACTTGGGAAAGAAGATTGTTTTCAGTGTTTTCTAAATTACACTTGTATCACTCTATTCAGAAGCCCTAAATAATAGGCTGCAAGACACATGGAAGATGTCACATTTTATTTCTTGAAAGTTTATCCCCTAGATCTGGAATTTATCTGCCTGTATATACCTACCACCCACCCATTTATTCATTAAACAAATACTTATATAAAGCTTATCAAGTAGTAGGCACTGTTCTAAGCACTTTATAAATATTAACTCATTTAATCCTTATCCTCCAAATGTCAGTATTATTATTACCGGGAGGTCTGAGTTTTATGCCTCACATCTGCTTTTTGGAATGACCTTGAACAAGCTCATTAGATTGTCTATTGCTTGATTTGAAAATGGAAGATAAGACTTGCCCCATAAATATCTCACAGAAATATCATGATTGGTTTAAATAACTCTCCAAAGATTATTGAAAATAATGCTTTATGAATAAGGCTGTGTAATCCTAAAATACTTGTAGCATTAAGTAATAAGCCATTGAGAGAGTCGATTCTTTTTCTCATGTTAGTGAATTATATTTTCTTAAGCCTCAATTCTCATCTGTGCTGAATTAGTGTGGAATTATTCTTAGAATAAATTTTAAATCAGTGACTCCCTCTTCCCTTTCAGATTGCTCAGAGTCCCCAGTGCATCATTATACGATGTTAAACCAGATATGACTAGGTTTTATTCATTGCATTTTAAAGAAGTCATGCAAAATAACTTTTAATAAAACAGGAAGAAGGAATAATATTTGGTTAAATGAAGTGTCACAGTGCTAATTACACACTAAAACCTCCTGTGCCATTCTGTGGAATTTGGTACAAGGAGTGTCTATCAAGAACTCATGTCAAGTACTCAAGTAATAAAAGAACCCAATTTAAAATACCAACCTCATAGCAAGGATTACCAGGAGGACATTATAGCCAGATATCAGGATATTTTATAATTGACACTAAACACTCAAGTTTTATTCAACACATGGTTATTAATCAAGAGCTATGTGTAGGACGCTAAAATTGGTGTGGGTGTGGGAGAGCATTACAAAGGTGAATGAGACCTTTCAAGGAACCATACGGCAGAGGTGTATATCGTCAGGGCTTCTCGAGCTTACATGTGCCTATAGAGCACCTGGGGATCTAATATTGGCAAATTCTGATTTGGTAAGGTCTAGGTTGGAGCCTGAAAGTTTTCGTTTCTAAAAGCTTTCAGATGATGAAAATGTTGCAGGTCCAAGGACCATTTTTGAGTAGCAAGATGCATATGTTTAACTATGATATAAGATACAATAGAAGCAGTATGAAGGGCAGAAACAAAATGTTCAGGGAGAACAGAAAAGAAAGTGACCTATTCCAAATGTGGGGATCTAGGATGGTGTCACAAGTGGAATACTTAGTATGTAACAATGATTCCTCAAGCAGGTTTTGGAGGAAACAGCATTCAGCAGCGTGCTAGAGGCACACAGGTCTATAAGTGTTTTGAATCTCAGAGACCAAGAAGGGGTTGGTGCTGCTAAAGAGGAAAGGAGGAAGCTGCTTTGAGGGAAATGAGACTAGAGAACTAGGTTGGGGCAGATGTGCAGAAAACTTTGGTTGCTTCGCTAAGGAATTTGATCTGCATTGTGGTGGGAATGATAAGATCTGTGTTTTCAGAAGATGACTGGCTGTAGGGAGGAAGATGGGTTAGAGCGGGAAAAAGAATTAGAAGCAGGGAGAATAGGAGACATTGCAGAGATGGTGAGATCTTAGATTTAGAGAATGAGGTAGGATTTGGAAAGATAAGTAAATATTTAAGGCAATCTAATTTAAAATCGATGGGAATTGGAAATCCAGGGGAAGCAGGAATGAGAGACAAGTATGAGTTGGAGATGACCTTATGCTTTCTAGCTTGAGGACAAAAGAGTGGCCACATCCTTGACAGTAAGGAAAGTGGAAAGAGGGCCAGGTTTTTGGCAGGAGATGGTGGGTTTAGATGTGTACTTGTTCAGCAGGGTATCTGTTCTAGAAGGTAACTAAAAATGCCTTTCTGAAACATGAGAAAGATGGAGGAACATAAATTTGGGAGTCAAGGCAGAGAAGCAATAGCTAAAGCAGTGGATGTAAATAAAATCATCAAGGGAGTTGAATTCAGAGAGAAATAGTAACAAATGTGAAGCATTTATTAACAGGAGGGGGCTGCATATATTAACAGGAGGGTCTCATACCCCAAATTTGATCTATTTTTCAGTCCTCTGTATTTTAAATACTATTGGAATTTTTATTAGTAGAAGAATGCATCTTGCATAAAATGTAATTCTTTTTCACTTTCTGCACTGTAATGCTGATTGGTTTTGTAATACAACATTCTTAGTATAAAGAATAAAATATTTAGTATAAAATACTTGTGAAATATGTAATTAGTATTAAAAGTTTATGTCCAGCTACAGTCACATACTTAACAATTGTCATCTTATTTCCTCTGGAGAATTTGTTCATTCTGATTTCTTAAAAACTAAAGTCCATACTTTATTCAGAATTTCTTAATTTTTACCCAATGTCCTTTTTCTCTTCCGAGATCCTGTCCAGGATACCAAATTACATTTAGCCGTCATGTTTTCTTAGGCTCCTCTTGGCTGTGACAATTTCTCAGACTTTCCTTATTTTTGATGACCTTGGCAGTTTTGAGAACTGGTCCAGTATTTTGATATCCCTCAGTTGGGATTTGCCTGATGTTTTTCTCATGATTAGGTCGGGGTCATGGGGTTATGGCCTTTGGGAATGAGACCACAGAGATAAAGCATCACTCTCATCACATAATATCACCGGTGTATACTATCAACACGGCTTGTCATTGTTGATGTTAACCTTGACCACCTGACTGAGGTAGTATTCATTGGGTTTTTCCATTGTAAAGTTATTCTTTTACTTCCCTTTCCATACTGTACCTGTGGAAAGGTGTCGTTATACACAGTTCACTCTGAAGGAGTCGGAAGTTGTGCTTCACCTCTTTGAAGGAGGAGTAACTGCATAAATTATTTGGAGTTTTTCTGCATGGGAGATTTGTCTCTTCATGTTCCAGTTATTTATTTACTCAATCATTTGTTTATATCAGAATGGACTCATGGGTATTTATTTTATGCTTTGAGTTATAATCCAATATTTCTTTACTTATTTTGTTGCTCAAATTGTTTCCATTTTGATCCTTGGTTCCATGTCCCTTTGATACAGCTCCAAAGTGATTTTGTTTGTTTGTTGTTCTTTTTGGGTTTCTTTTTTTTTTTTTTTTTTGTGAGGAATACTGTCCCTGAGCCAACATCCCATGCCAATCTTCCTCCATTTTGTGTGTGGGATGCCACCATGGCATGGCTTGACAAGTGGTGTGTGAGTCCACTCCTAGGATCCAAACCCAAAAACCCCGGGCCACGGAAGTGGAGCGTGCAAACCCAACCACCACACCCCCAGGCTGCCCCATGTTTGTTTGTTTCTGAGCTTTTCCTTACTTTCTGTCACTACAGTGCTCTAGACTCATCTTTAATGTTTACTACTCCAGGCCTTGAATCAGCCATTTCTTCAAGGAACTCTGGTTCATTTTATTGAAGAAAGGTATTAGAAACCAATATCTGGGCACTAGGAGTAGTCTGATTTTTAAATTGCTGCAGTGTTCATTTCTTTTAAGCTGGCGAGAATTCTAGACATTAGATATTTGGCAAAAATGCAGTGATGAGAGTTTTCTCCCAGACAGACAATAATCTTGAAAGCAGTAAAACTTTAAACACACACACATACAATCACTCAGTTACACTTCAACAGAAGACTATAAAAGTGGCATGCAAACCTTAAGAAAAGTCAATTTGAAAAACCTATGGAAGGAACTTTAGCAAACCTTCTAAAATAAATATGTCTTGAGTTTATTTCATAGGAATAAACTGACCTGTTTCCTTTCATGCTCTTCTTAATGAAAAATTTTTTCAAAGCAGGAGTTTTTTTAAACTTTTGCAGTAGTTTAAGCATAATATTGCTTTCTTGGGTTTATGAGTAGATTAGATGAATTTCAGGAGCTCAGAACTCTTCACAGAAATGATCCCATTGATCTTCACAACCTCTCATAGGGTGGAAAGAGGATAGACATTAGGACAGGAAAGCTTGAGCCCTAGTGTGGATTTAGAACATCAAGGGAGAGAATGGTTTAGAATTCCTCTGTGGTGAAACACGAAGTTTTCCTTATCAGCTCTTAAGGGATGTAAAGCCAGAGGCATAACAAGCAACAGCGAATAACCGGGGAAGGAACCAGACTTAGATTTTGTGATCATGTTATATAATTCATTGAAGATCTCAAGGTTCTATGCATATATGATTTCTCTTAAAGTGAATTCTGAAAATTGAAATATTCAATCCAATAAAAATCTTCTAAGTGTCTACTATAATCAGTGTTAGATACAAGAAAGTGAATGCTTTTTGTCCTTAAAGAAAAGCAATGAATAAAATTAGCTATTGGTGCTATGTTATTGTTCTGTAGATCCACCTTATTAAGAGTACAGTTAAGGGAACTGGTTAATGCAACTTGAAAGATTCAGGAAAAGGTATAGGTATTTGCAATGGCTAATTTATATCCAAATAGTCTTGTAGTGGAATCAAGTCTAGAACCTAATTTATCATCAATGAGTTAATATGTTTGTGAATATAACATCATCTACTAATTCTGGTAAAAGATGGATACAGAGAAAGTAAGACTTTGTTCTTCAATAAGAATCTTATAATCTAGTTGTGCAGAGAAGGATATACAAATGAAGCAGTGAACATATCAAATATCCTCATGCTGTATCATAAAGGGATATTTTGTATTATTTAAAAATTAAGCATCTCGGCTGGCCCCATGGCCAAGTGGTTAAGTTCGTGCACTCTGCTTCAGTGGCCCAGGGTTTCGCCGGTTCGAATCCTGGGTGTGAACATGGCACCGCTCGTCAAGCCATGCTGAGGAGGCATCTCACATGCCACAACTAGAAGGACCCACAACTAAAAATATACAACTATGTACTGGGGGGCTTTGGGAGGAAAAGGAAAAATAAAATCTTAAAAAAAAAAGTTAAACATCTTCAGTATTTCATGCTAAAAGAAAACAAATTTTAGAAAATCACCCTGGTTGTATCCTCATAGATTAGGATAGTCTAATACTGTGAATAAGTAAATGAGGTTTGGCTTTTGTAGCAATGTAGCCTGAAAGCTCTTGGACAAGTTTATTTTCCAAGCCATACTTAATAAATCCTTTTTGCTTCAATCTAATGTATGTGTTCACAGAAAAGTTTCCCGTAAGTAAAGCACTTGGAATTGGCTATTTTTTTTTTTGTAATTTCTTTAAACACAACCAATGGTTAACTTTGCTTTTCTTATGTTTACTTCTCCTCCCTCATCCTTTCTAGTTAAGAACCAAAATATATATTTATGTCCTTTTTTAAAAAGTACCTTAATGTTTTTCTCACTATTCTTCTATTTTTAATTCCTACGAAAGCATTTCAACATGCTGACTTTTTACTGAGTTCTAACTAGTAGTCTGCTGCTCACATTCGGTTATTCATTCATCTGTGCATTTAACAAATATGTAATGAAGGCTTCTTACATCCCAGCCATTGTGGTAGGTACTGAGAATACAGCAATGAACAAGAGACAAAGTCCTGTCCTTATGGAGCTTACATCCAAATGGGGAGAGACAGATAATAAACAAATAGGCAAGAAATATATAAGTCTGGCAGATGATGATAAATGCTATGGAGAAAAATAAAGGAGAAATAGACTTAATATTCTTAGGTTTTATACGATGTGGTAGAAAATCGAAGTTGTGATTCCTTGAGAATAAACAGCATCTTGTGAACGATGCTATCTCAGAGCTCTCGGCTGTTCTCTGGATTGAATTACTGATTTGGTAGACTTTCTCAATGAGGGAGGCATTTGAGAGTCAGGAAATGATTGTTTGCTTTACGTGGCAGCCTGCCTGTGAGAGACTGGAAATATTCTAAGGCAGCTTCACTCCTTAGGGCAGATGCTGGATTAAAACAAAAACAAGAACAGAAACCTTTAAACATAGCTCTTACTTTTAACAGTGAGATGTTAGCTGGTTTCTGAGAACACTTAGAGAAGGATAAAAACTACAATCAGGGCTATTTCATATCTGCATTCATAAATCTGGACCCTAACAACTCCTTCTAAAATTGTCTTTGGGGTCTTCCTGGTTTCCAGAACCAACACTGTGGAGACATGACAGTGAGCGGTGTTAGCAGCAATTTGGTTTCACAGTTTACGGAGAGACGCCTGTAGATTGTTCGTGTTTTTCTAATTTTGAGATGGAAAATGGAACATCTCCATCCTGTTTTCCTAGAACTATGCCCCATGACCTCTCTATTCAAGGGCTTAACGAGCCCAATCCAGGAGCTAGTCCTGCTCTGGCTTCTTTGTGACAGGGAAAGAAATTATTTTAACCATCAAAGAACCTAAGAAAGTTTTGGAGATTTCTTTTTAAAAGTAGGTAGGGGACAGGTTTATATTTATAGTTCCTGAGTACATGTGCAGTTCATTACTGCCTCCCTTTATATGTGAAAATTTAACTTTACCAGTGGTATTGCCAATAATGTTTTGGGAAGTGATT
This sequence comes from Equus przewalskii, assembly GCF_037783145.1. Taxonomy (NCBI): domain Eukaryota; kingdom Metazoa; phylum Chordata; class Mammalia; order Perissodactyla; family Equidae; genus Equus; species Equus przewalskii. The sequence continues at coordinate 77,489,554 of NC_091834.1, forward strand.
GCTCAGCGAGGGTCTAGGAGTGCCTGGTTTACACCTGTTATAGTCGTTTTTTCCTCCAAGCTTCCAAAGGAAAATAGATGCACTGGACAGTAATTGGAAAAATACCAAAGCTAGATAATTCCTCTCTGTCTCAGTTCCCTCTCTTGTATAGTCTGTGTAATAATCGTTTCTACCCCACAGTGTTGTTGGAAGTTCTGCATAAATTAATAAACATAAGGCATCGAAAGCTAAGTTTCTCTGTTACCTCCCTGTTTTTTGAAGGGATGATGATGTAATAGTCGTGAACATGGCCTCTAGAGCTAGACTTCTCGTATTCACCACTAACTAGATGGCTGACCTTGGGCAAGTTATTTAGCCTTTCTGTGCATTTTAAAAAACAGAATAATCAAATCCAGTGGGGTCCTTATTGTGTGGACTAAATGAATTCATAGAAATCCTTGGAACAGTCCCTTGCATATTATAAATGTTCAGGAACCCCTAGCTGTTGACATCATTACTGCTCCTACTACTACTATCACTACTTCTTCTACTTATGTACTAGTGTGGCTGTGGCACCCAAATCCTAGTGTAGGATTCTAAAGAGCTAGGCTGAATCACATAAAGTTCCGCTTTCCCTTATGCCAGCCAAACCTAAGAAGCTACCACCAAAATTGGCCAGGGCCTGCTTTGCCTGCTTTTTCCCAAATCCAAATCTGATTTCTCAGCTGTTAGACCCTAATGTCAACCTTCTGAGGGTGGAAGAAACAAATCGAGTAAGACCAACACTAAGAATGTTTGCCCCAAAGCCGAGAAAGAGCCTGTCCTAGGCCAATTATAATTGTGGCAACAGCCCTGAGACAGGCTCAGTGTGGAAAAGAGTCCAAAGAGAGAGTGTGAACAAGAGAGAGATGAGGGCAGGCCCACCTAGAAGTGGAACCTGGGCCACTTTAGCAATCCAGCTGGAGAGAAGAGACATAAGTGAAAAAGACGGCCACAGGTCACGCTTGATTTTTCCAGGCTTCTGAGAGAATGAAGAACTCTAAGAGACCACATTTCAGCCCTTGCTAACTTTAACATAGCTAATAAAATGTCTTTGGAGTTGAAGTGACCTTACTCAACCTTGTGGGAGAGCACGGCCAAATCTGGATATCAAACGGTATGTTCAGACATCCTTTTAAGACCAACTGACCACGTATCAATTTGCTTAGAGTCATCTCAACAAAACCAATTTACCTAATGAACAAGTCTGATTCATTAAAAGCTAAAACATGGAACATCAACTTGCTGAATGAGCAATTCATGGAAAACTGACACATCAGTGTTTCACCAGGTCTAGGGCTGTTTGCTGCTACTAGTGGCAGAGCCCATTCAGAGTTAGGACCAGGCGTGGCCACTTATGGCAAACTGGAGAACATGTGGGAAGCTGTAGTCAGCTCCAGCCGGTGGCTGCCTTGTAGGATACGGACCTCGTGTTACCAGAGCTTCCAAGTTTTCAAATGAGGGCTGAATTCTGGATGTTTATGTGAATTGTACTGGCATTTGCATTTTGTTAAATACTTAAAATTAAAAACAAAAACAAAACAAACACTGTGCAGGCCAAATGCACCCCATATGTGGGCTTGACTCTCCCTGTGTGCCTGTGGTTTGCAATCTCTGCTATACGCCCTGGGCATTTGCTTACTAAACACTCGTGATTTCAACCAGCTCAGCCTGGCCTCAAAGCTCCATAATATATAGTAATTTGTAATTTTGCTGAGGCACAAATTTGCATCCCAAATGCTCCAAGGTTGACTTCTGAATGTGACTTACTTAGCTAGGAATGTGTTTTGTTCTCTGCCCAGTTTCTACATTTCAATGTGGCTTTTGGGCTTTTCAAAACCAAGTTTGAGTACATAGTACCTCTTGTGAAACAAATCAAGATTTTTCTATAAAAAGGGCTGTGGGAGTGGTGAGAGCAAGTTGACTTCTAAGGCTGGAGATAGAAATGAAGAGAAAATGAAAAGGTCTACTAAATATTTAACCAGAAAACAGAGGTTTGGAAGTTTGAGGTAGAATTCAGGGAAGATAAAAGGAATTTTGAGTGGAAACAATTAGCGTTTTTCAGACCATAGTAGCAAGAATTAGACATGAAGTATATGAGAAGATCACGTGAAATTTTCAGTTATACTTGATGTTCAGGGGAAATGTATGTGCTATAGAGTTTTTTGAAATATTAATTTTTAATTTAAAATATTAATTAAATATTTTTGAGAGATGAGGGGTTACCCTTATGAATGTCAGGAAACTGTGTGATATGCTTTATAAGTTATCCTCAATTCTTTTTAATGTTTAGATTCTTCAAATAGATTGCTAAGGGCAGTGACTGCTCTTTTTTTTTTGCTATTTACTTTTGTATTTCTAGTACAATGTTCTGCTCATAGAAGGTTCTTAGTAAATTGAATGCTTTGAATTATTTAAACATGTCTTCCACTTTTAAACATTTATGGCTTAAATATATATTATTTTCTATCGAATCTCAAAATTATGTATGTGCCTTGGGTAGTCAAGGGAGCCTGCCTCAGACTTGGAGGAATATAAAACGTACTCTGTTTTTAACACCCAAACAATACAGTCTGTGATTTGAAATTCTCTCTTTGCGTATCTTTATCTTCTTAAAATATTTAGTTGCATATATTATAACAGAAGGTTGCTTCTAGGGTTTTAATGTTTCCTGGGCTAGAAATAATATTGAATGAAAGTCTTTGTGTTTTCACACTGAATCCGTATCAAAAGATTTTGGCTGAAAATGCCAGATGCACATTTAAAATAAAGTACTGGAATCATCATAGAGTATTTGGTTTTGACTGTAGGAATCATTTGTAGTTTCTTGAAAGTGAGGGTGCGTGAAACAGAGTAGACCCTTGAAGCCTAAGGCCTGATGGCTCTTACATGGAGCGATTTCTCCCACCCACAACCTGCCTGCATCGTTTCTCCTTGTCCCTTTGAACTATTGTGCTATCTTCGAGCATCTTGCGATACATCAAGCAAACAGAGAAACTCAATAGCTCAGATGTTACCTTGAGTTCAGTTGTCTGAATCCTTTTGTTCAGCAGAGAGGTTTGCCTTCTAACAACAGGACAATTACGGAGAAACCAATAGCTCAGACAGCACAGGGCTTGTCAAATGGAAAAGAACTTGATTAGTGGGGAGTGAAATTTTCTTTACTAATTGTAGATTACTCTTTCGTATCGATCTTTTTTCAATCTTCCCTGCCATAAGGCCTTTCTTTGACATTATTATGCTCTCAAGTGAGAAATTCTTCTGGGAAATTTTTAAAAGACAGGCTTTGGAAAGATTTGTTATTTTCCAGCTTTCTAGAAGCCGTTAATACCTAGGGAGATTACTTGTGAGGCCTGCCATAAATAGTTACTTGAAGGAACATTATCTCAAGATTGGCCAACAAAAGACGCATGTGTACAGAAATTGCTTAATTCTTTTTTAACTGGATTTCCATCCGAGATGGGGGTAGTTTCTCAAGTAATACCAATTCTTTTATCCATTGCTTAGTGTTCTTTTCTGGTTATTTTTGAGATACCTATTTCTATATCCTCTCTGAAGTAATGTGTTTACTACCCTATCATGGGCTAGTTATTCATTCATTCATTTAACAAATAATTATAAGGTACCAGGGCTGGCCCAGTGGCGTAGTGGTTAAGTTTGCGTGCTCCACTTCAGTGGCCTGGGGTTTGCAGGTTCGGATCTTGGGCATGGACCTACACACTGCTCATCAAGCCATGCTGTGGTGGTGTCCCACATGCAAAATAGGAGATTGGCACAGATGTTAGCTCAGCGACAATCTTCCTCAAGCAAAAAGAGGAAAATTGGCAATAGATGTTAGTTCAGGGCCAATCTTCCTCACAAAAAGAAAAAAAAAACAAAGGAAAAAAATTATTATAAGGTACCAATTACATGCAAGGCACGTTGATAAAAATTTATATAAATAAATCAAAGAGAATAAGGGAAAATAAACCCATGTATACACACAAATGTTAATTTTAAAGTGTTTGAATATTGCGTAAGAATGTACTCTTCTGAGATTATTTTGACAAGTTACTAGGAGTTTTTGGCACAGAGCTTTGCCCTTGGTGAAGTAGCTGAAATGTCCTTTGCTTTGGTCCATGTTATACTCTGTATTTTAAACTCAACTCTGCTGTTTACAACTAGACCACAAATTCCTTTTAGACAAAACCTGTCTTGTAAATTTTTCATTGAATTTTATTTTCTGTCCTCCACAACTTTTTCTCTGTAAGAATTCATATAAAAGTATATTCAATGTTTAAGATCTGTGAATAGTAATGGTAATGGTGATACCGAAGCCCAGAACAAAATATTTGGTAGTTTGACTTCTTATCATTATTTGATTTCACTGCTATCTCCTATCTTAAAAGACTTTATAATCTTCTTTTCTCCCGGTCTCCAAATAAGACTATAACTTTACAAAATTAGTGACTTGAAACATTCTAATTTTAGTCTTTCAAAGGAATTTTATGATATCACTTCAAATAATTGAATTTTCCCAAGGATACAATACTATATATAAAAATGTTAGGTCTGGTAAATTTAAAAAGTTAATTTTAGTTACTTTGAATGCTGACTTTTATTTTTTAATTTTTATTTTTGGTGAGGAAGATTGGCCCTGAGCTAACATCTGTTGCCAATCTTCCTCCTTTTGCTTGAGGAAGATTGTCGTTGAGCTAACACCTGTCACAACCTTCCTCTATTTTGTATGTGGGATGCTGCCACAGCATGGCTTGATGTGTGGTGTGTAGGTCCGTTCCCAGGATCTGAACCTGTGAACTGCAGGATACCGAAGTGGAGCATGTAAACTTAACCACTAAGCCACCTGGCCAGCCCCTGACTTTTCTTTTAAATATATCCAAAATCATTGTTACTTGTCTTTTAGGATTTAAATAATTGTATTTTTTAATCTGAAGAAGTAAATCATGTCTTTAAAAGATCTGACAAAAATTATTTGTTTTTCAATACTCTTTTGCTATTAGGTGATTTGGGCTCTTGGGATCTGCTCATTTGCCTGTCTTCTAGGAAAACTGGTGGAAAACCCTGCATATCCAAGGAGGACATCTGCCAGTTAGGTTTACATCAAAAGGTAAATGTTCTTTTTCAAAATGTGCACAGATTTTATCAGCCCTATTGACACCAGTATTTTTTGGTCTATTATGTTAAAAAAAGCAGTCTTGCAAAATAGGAACTATTACATCTTAGGAGAAATTTCCAGTGCTCATGCTTATACACTTTACCATAAAATGGTCGCCATTTGTTGTTTGATAGGATCCCCCTCAACTTCAGCAGTTAACAATAAGGACCCAGTTTTACCCAATAGGACCTAAAAATTGATCTAGAAGTCTCTAGCCTATGGATTGTTCCTTACCCTAGCCACATATTCATTCAAAGTAGCAAAGCCTCTATTTTCTAGATCAGTGTTTTGACTTTTTCAAACTTAACCTGGTATCCTGAATTACAATAAAATTTATATAATTTCTTATAACTTTTAAAATTGACATCCAATATTTACTATTTTGTGTGAACTTTTATAAATGCTTTTATAAAAGTTAACTAAAATTATCAAATGCCTACAGTGTGCTAGTCACTGTGCTGGAAAATTTACAAATGCTCTATTTTTGATACCTATAACAAGTGTGAAAAGTGTCAAAACCAATAGTTATTTTTCAGTAGTAAAAGAGTTTTTAGTAGCTACCCTGATCATCCGCTATTTCTACAATTGACAGTCTGGATAACTCCTTCCTCCTTCTAACTCTTCACTCCCCTGGCCTTTGGGCTGAGCACTTTCTTTTGGTTCCTCTTGCATGTCTTTGGCCATTCCTTCAGTTTTCTTGACACCCACCTTTCCTTTGCCCAGTCTTTAAATGCGTGTGTTCCCCAATACGACTCTCAGACTTTCAACTACCATTTGTCATGGATGATTCCCAAATCTACATCTAAAGTTCAAAGCACCTTCCCAGGCTTTGGGCTTGCATATGTAACCGCCTGTTGAACATCTCCCTTTATATGTCACACAGATGCTTCAAACTCAACATGGAGAAGACGAACTCGTGTTTTCCCCAGTAAATTCACTGCTCCTCTTGCGTTCAGATGCTCCACGGAACTTCCGTTCTGTTGGTCATAAGCTTGATCAACTGCTCTGTCACCTCCTAAGATAGAAATCTGGCCTTCACCTTGAGCCCTTCCTCTCCCTTGTCATCTGCCTTCTATCAATCACCAATACTAAGGAATTTAACTCCTAAATATTTCTCAAATATCTGTACTTACTACCTTTATTCCGGTCGGACAATCACCATATCTTACCAGGACTATGGCTGAATTCTCCTCACTGATTTTTCTGAAGCAAGTATTTTACCCCTGAAATCCATCCTGCTCATGGTTATCAGAGTGACAAATATGAAATGCTGAACTAAACTGGTTACTCATGTGCTTAAAATCTTGAATGGGTTCTCATCAACTGTAGAATAAAGTCTACAATATTTCCTGTGTGTCTCAGTCAGCCTCCCAGTAGGAAACAAATGCCATACTCGAAAGAGTTTAACTGAAGAAAAACTAATGAAAGAGCTCTCTACAGAGGTTTTGGCAGGACAAGAGAAACAAAAAAGATTAGGGACATCAGAGACCAGCAACATCATGAGAGTTTACTACCTTCAGTCTGAAGAAGGATATGTAGAAGAAATGGTGTAGCAAAACCTAATAAGAGCTGGAGCCAGGAAGGAGAGGTCGCTGGAAAGGAGCTATAAACTTAGGAGAATGTAGGCATTGCCAAATCGTAGCCCTGCAGAGAGGAAGCTGGGAAGGTAAGTACTCAATCTCTCTCTACTCCTGCTCTTCATTCTCCTGCCAAGACCTCCTATTGGTGCCAGGCACCATTCTAAGTGCTTACTTATTAAATTTATCTTCGTTCTTTACATATGAGGAGACAGAAGCACAAGGAGGTTAAGAAAATTCCCTAAGGCCTCATAGCTAATAAATGAAGCAACCAGGCTTCAAATCAGGAAGTCTGACTTCAAATTTAGTTTTCTTAGCCATATTACTATAGAATCTTTGAAAATAAATATTTAGCTACTGCACTTACAGCCTATTCTAATGAATATTCTTAAAGAATACATAAATATTAAACAATACATGTTGGATAACTATCACTTTGGAGCCCGAATAATTTGAAGTTTTATGAGCCATGACTTATTTATGTAAACATAAATATTCCAAACAGAAGTTGCTTCAAATTTCTTGGGAAAGTTGTAGTATTGTCAATGATCTAAGAATGAACAAAGAAAGGGCACCTGCTCAAATTAGTAAGATTAGTAATCACATCAGAGCTTTGGAACATAAGTGCTTAATGAAAATGATCATAAGATCTGTTCTAGAAAATGAATGGCCAGGAGTTTGTCTATTCAGGAGGAGAGTAATGTAAATTTAAAACTGTATTGGTCCATGTGATGCTGAAAGTGACGTGAGGTCCAGTATTTGGGGTAACGTTAAGGTTAATAACTGGGGCTCTATCTCACCTGTAATGGACGGGTTGTAGTGTTTCAAGAGCAGAGGGATTCCTTTCTAGCTCTAACTGTTTGTAGGACTAGCACTTCCTCAACCAGGATGCCGGTTTAGTACTTGCAGCCTTGAGAACTACTGAAATGGCTCTTGTTTTAAAGCATGCTAGGACATTTTCAGGTGCATATGATGGAATGATAATTGCACATGAGAGACATGGGGGATAAGAAGACTGTTTTTTTTCTTTGATTAGCTGGTTCTTTTATTGTCATTAATTCTCTTCCTTATGGATGATACTGAACAGCTTCCAGAGAAGGTCTTATTTTTGATAAAATAAAAGATATGTACATCTGTGCATATATAATGAAAAAAAGGAGCAGTTCTCTTAGATACAATGTGAAGTATATGTCACTCTCAATGCTCATGACTGACTAAAAAAATTTTATTCCTTGGATGCTTTCTTACACTTTGTAAATACTCCAAACTAAAATGTCTACTCCTTTTAATGAGTTAATGTTATTACTGTAGTTTTATTTTTTGATTTACAAACGCTTTCCAAATATTTATAATTAATATTATACTGATGCTCTTATTAGTGAAATATGTCTCAAAATAAGAATGATTTTTTTTACTTTTGCTTCTGACATTATGTAATAAAAACAATTTAGATGCAGATTACCACAAGTTAGGATTGTAGAATGTACTTTGGGATTGAAATCTTTTTAAATGTACATTTTCTTTCTCCCAATTTGATCTCAGAAATAGCCCAGGGATCAAATATCATTATTATTTTTTATATGCACTCTAATCCTTAGAAAGATATGAAAAGTTTTAGGCCAAGAAAAACAGCAGTCTATAAAACACACACACATATGTATGTATATTAAGCATTCAAATCGAATACAAAATTCCTATATAAAATTGGTATATAAAAGACCATTTGGGTGATAATGATATGTCAGAGTAGATTCATTAAGTATAACAAATGTACAGCTCTGGTGGGGGATGTTGATAATGGAGGAGACTGTGCATATGTGGGGGTAGTGGGTATATGGGAAATTTCTGGACCTTCTGCTCAATTTTATTGTGACCCTAAAATTAACCTAAAACTGAAAAAATAAAGCCTGTTAAAAAAAATTATTGCAGTGTCAAACTGGAGAAGCTCATCCTATAAAAGCCAGCTATTCCAAGTTAAAATTTCTTTGATGATATTCTGCTCGATAATCATGCAAATCTTATATATTTTATGATGCACATAAAAATAAGAATGAAAAGCACTAGGATATAGAAGAGCATTATTAGGTTTGACAATTAAAAAGTTAAAGCATGTGTAACACACTTGATTTACCATATCTGTATGACCCACAGCCCTTGAATGTGTTTATTTGTGCTGAGTTATTCAGTTTAACTGCCTAGTTTGGTGCTCAGTTCCATAGTAGAATGGGGATGATATTTCTGATGTCATGTGTCATCACAGTTTTATCATCTGTTGCAACTCTGTGAATTCCAAAGATGTGCTTTGGAGGAAAGAGCACAGGAAAAGGTCATTGGATGGAGGATGGGGAAACAGGAGGCGGGAGGATGAGAGCAGTTACTTCCCTTGGCTTGGCTCTGGTTTTATGAAGCAAGTGCTTTGTTGATCCTGAGTCAGTTCATCTTTCTGATCCAAGGTCTTGCCTGAAAAGTCATCTCTCTGATAAGACACAGCAACCTTCCCTTTTGTGTGAAACCCATGCAAGCTGTACACTTCTTTGCAGCATCTACAGAAATTCTTCTGGCTCATTACTTCAGTTATTGTTATCCATTTTACCAAGACTCTTCTAGTCCTTTCAGTGTGTGGAGGACGGGACAGCATAACCAGGATGCTCTAAGCATCTGCAATGACAGCACATTTGCTCTGAGCCCTTCCAGAAGTGGGAGAAGGTTTTAAACTGGACCTGCATCAGTACATAGCCTTAATGTCACTTACCTAATGCTGGTTCTCTTTCTGGGTCCTTCTATTATTAAAGATTCTATTTAATCAATAGCAACTGAGTGATTTTGCCTTGTCAGGGGGAAAATGGTTCAAGTTTATTGACTTTTGAAGCTTTTCATAGTCTAATTTAGAAGAGTTCCTTGTGCACTATCTTAAAAAGAAAACAACTCCAAACCTCTGTTATGGATTCCCTGTACTTTTGCAGTATTCTGTCCCTTCCTTCCAGCCTATTTAGGAATTTTTAATGGAAAACTTCAGGACTTGATGAAAGCTTTTCTTCTTTTCCCACATTTAGCCTCTGAACTTTCTCACTCTTGAGTTTAAGAAACGTAGACATCCCTAAAATCTAAAGTGCACTAGACTTAGAGTCTTTTCTCAATTCCCAGCTCAGTAAGAATGTAAGTGACTCAGACTTTGGTGTCTTTGTAGACATTCAAAATGGAGTATTTAGGAATGTTGCTAGTGCTGATTCACAAGAGTGAGTTCTGCTGAAGCGCAGGCTTCATTCATACATGACCTGGGCAGAAGTTTACTGTTTACTGAATAAATTAATAGAGTTAAGAAGATTGCAAGTGTTGGAGAATATTTAATCGATGCACTGTTTCAAAGCACTTATATGAATCATTTTTTTAAAACTACAACTTATGATTGAATTGCTGAATTGATAAAATCTTAGAGCAGAAGTGGAACGTAGAGACTAAAGGCTCTAAATGCATTATTTTACAAATGGAGAAGTTGAAAAAGAGAAGCAAAGTGATGTGCTCAAGGTTACGATTCTGTTAAGTGCCAGCAGTGAGACTACAACCTGTTTCTGGTTCCCTCTCTTCTCCAACTGCAGCTGAGTTCTGTTTATCTCGTCATGCCAGTAGGACACAGTGGAGAAGCTATAATACTTCATTAGTTTAGAGTAATCACTTAGTTTAGTTCTAAACAATTAGTTTAGAGTAATTTGAAAATAATCAAAAGAGCTCAAAAATGCTTCTGATTTTCAAGCCTATTTACACTGATCTCTTTCTGTTGGTTTTAACAAGGCTTTACCATATTTGGTATTATTTTGGAGAGTTAGTTGATAATAGCCAATTAATCAACCTGTATATTCAGAAGAGGAGAGAGTTAAGCTTGTTTGTATCTTTTCTCTACTTTATAAGTTAAAATCTATATTTGAATTTATGATAACATTTATGAAGCTTTCTAACAACAAATTTTTGTTGAAATAGTTTTGTGGTGACTGGATTTTATATTTGGATGCAATAATGCCTTTCAGTATGAAGTGAAGATTATATATGAAGTTTTGAAACAGGTTTAGCACTAAATTTCCGCTAAATATCTATGTGATTCAAATCACTGAGGGTCTTTGCAACTTTGGAGTTTAGTTGACTTTGAGGTTATGTTTAGTGCTATTTTTTTTCCAAAGCAAAATTTGCAACTATCAAGTTATTTGTGGTACTCTATTTGCCATAAGAACATAAGTATTTACTTTTATTCCTAGCAAATGTCATGGTTTTGAAATATATTGAAGTTTTCAAAATATTCCCAAATATTTTGAAGATTTCTAAGAACAAGTTTTTATTTTATGCTATCAAATGAGCCACGTTATTTTTCTGGATTTGAATGTTGGCTTGCAGAGATTTGAAAGTATGGTGTGGATGGTGTAGACAGTACTTCACATCCATGCCCTCTGGGTTTTTTGCGTTTCCTTGCCTTTAGCATTCTTGGATGCCTAACTCACTAGAATCTTTTTCTTTCCTTTCAGGTAAACATATTACCAGAAGTGCAGCATCAACTTTGCAGAAAGGAAGGATTATGTCAAATAATTAGGAGATTTCCAGGTAATCTTTAGTTTGCTTCCTTATACACAAATGAGTGAGCTATGTAGGCTTCGTCAGCAGACACCAACTAATGAAACCTCAGATCAGCATATTTAGCTCCTTTGTCTATCAATTCCACTATCACAAATCTTCCAGAATCCACAAGGTTTTGCCAATGGGAAGACTTTGATAGTAAGGAATACAAGCATGACACTGATGTTCTTTCTTTTGGTTTTGCCCCCTAACTTTCTAGATGAATGTTCCTTGTCTTCCTTTGTGTTTGTCTTTAAAATAATTGCTGTTTTATTTGGAAAACAATTATTGAAGTATTCTTAATTATATCAAACTTGAGGTTTTTAAAAAATATATTTCTTCATGATTAGTTGAATCTGATAGTAACAGATTTGTTGCTTCTATCTGAAATCCTCTCAATTTGACTGCATATTTAAGACAGAATACTGGAGGAGTAAATTCTATGTCTTGACAATATTAGAAATTTGGGACAAAAAGTGACCATCTCCAGTTTCCTCATAGATTCCCAGAGTGGGAAAAAACCATCAGATGGTATATGGCTCTTCATGGATGAAATTATAGCCTGCTTTAAAACCCATCAGGGAAAGGGTTCCTCAAATGTCTTGTTTAAAACCCATTTGATATTTAATAGCTTATGGCCCTAGAAAGTATTTCACTATATAATTAAAATTTGGATCTGCAAAGCTTTAATTCTGTTTTGTGTGTGTGTGTATGTGTCCTAGTGGAATCAGAAACATGATATCTTAACCCATCAGCTTTTCCATAGGATTTCTACTTCCACACCAACATAAACCACATTGGCATGTGTCATTATAAAGACTGTAGTCTCCTACTGTCATTTACCAAGGATTAAAATAAAATAAAAATGAATCAGCAATTAAACTTTCAATTTAAGATTCTCGTCTAAAATAAATCAGAGACATAAACCTGGTTTTGTAGTTATTGTTTTACCACAATTGTAACTGACTCCATACCTCTAAATTTTGTTTTTGTTTTTTGTAAATGTCAGCTGGGTAGTTTTTTATTTTACAAAAAAAAGTAATGTTTTTGTGAGGAGCAAGTAAAAAATTATTTTTCATTAATACGTTATTAATATCTATAAATCCAGTTAAGGCAATTTGAAAAAAATTTGTTTATGTTTTGAATAGAACCTACATATTTTTAAGTATGTTTTTCTTTGTTGCTCTTTACATTTCCACATGGTTGACTCAGAACATTGTTTCGTTGGCATTGGAGCTAGCAGAATAGAGTCACAGGAGTGAAAGACCGTTGATAGCCAGAAATGGATTACCGGTTTAAAAAATTCCCCAAAAAACTTTTGGATAAGTTTAAATTTTATATTTTGCTTCCATAAAATTGTAAAGTTTTTTTATGTCTCCTTTTGCTTCAAACATTTTTTATTCTCAAGAACATCTATACGTTCTAGACATATGTAGTCCTTTCTCCACTCTGGGTAGTGTGTTAATTTTCTATTTATCTGTATGACCAATAAGATAGTTTTACAGGATATACGCCCTTTTAAGCGGAATTATTTCTCCTGTCATGTTATCTTTTTCTAGCTGACAATTTCTTAGATGTGTAGCTTTAAAGGACTATGTCTCAGCATTATTTTATGATTTAAGCTTTTAAACAATAGCTTTTGTTGTAGACTTTTGTTAGGAATATATAGTGTATAATATAAACTCAGTATTCACGAGATCAAAACATTTTATTTATTGTGAATACTGAATATTTAATTTTGCATACAGATTAGATAGCAACATGTCAGTATCTAAGTATATAGTACTATTAAAAAGGTAAGATAGTAAAACTAAGCATAATACTAAATAATTTAGGCATTTTATTTAAAGCCAAAATGGCCGTGTCATTTTAAGCTATGTTTCATCTGTAGGTAGGCAAAACGCAAATTTTGAAACTAGAGATTTTAGCTCTGCCCCCTGATAGCTATATGACTTAACTTCAGGCTGCTGTTGGTTTTTACTTTTGGTTTTTAATCTATAAAGTGAAGTTAATGAGAGCCATTTCATAGATTTAATTTTGAAAATAAAGTAGAGTCTATAGGTGTGTGTATAATTGTGTGTATATAATTTGATTTGAAGAATAAAGAATATTATATATTATGCCTAACACATAATACTCACAAAATCATAACTGGATCATCCTAGATTCGAAACATCAAGCAACAGACCTCTCAATACCTAATATTTTCTCTCTGTATATGATTGACTCTTACTATGATTTTATGTTTCTGTCAAAAACTGTGAATGGTCTGAGATTTCACTCTGCTTCCAACCTCACAAGTCAGCCTCCCACAGTTTCATGGGTGCTGGCAGAAGACATGAGACTTCTGGGTCAGAGACAAAGGACTTTATTATTTACAGCAATAGCAGTAGGCGGACTATCAGCATTTGCACCTGTTCACTGAATCCCAGTTCCCACAGGGTGATGTGAAGAGAGCTAGGTGACACTTGTATACTTAGTGGTTTGCAGTTCAGCAGAGGAACTCTGAGCTTAGGGAGTTTGAATATTTTATAATGAGCAGTGAGCATGCCTACCCTTTGCCGCAGAGGAAGACATTATTTTTGTTATAGTGGCCAAAACCTTCTCTTTGCTCTGGAGTGAGGCACCATCTCTATCTTTCAAGGCTATCTGCTATATAAATATCCTTGAAAACATAATTCAAAACAAAGATGGTCAGTGCCTCTGTTTGCAAAATGTGCAGAAATATAAAAGATGCCTGGAGAAGTGTCTATCAACAGTTTCAGAGAAGAATGCTTGACAAGGTCTAGCTGTGAAGCTTCTCAGTGTATAATTCTGAGCAAGATTTAAAGCCTAATTATGCTTTAGTATTCTTATCTATAAAAATACATTTGGCAATGATCAGTAATGCCGAGAATCCATGATTCCACTGTGCCGTTTTCCCATAGAGACACGTGCCCCAGGTTTTATCTTAAGCAGTAGGTAAAGACAGGGATGCTAAGAAAGGAAGGATGATCATGCTGGTAAATGTGGTTGAAACCCTGCGAGTGTGGCAGGACAAAGAGTTTGGGCCGGATGTAAAGGAGTGTTTGAAGACAGCATGTAAGACTAACACAGTCTGTTCTGTTCCATAGCCAAACAGAGTGTACCTGCCATTAGACTTGTGACTCACATTGAAAGGAACAAATCCATGGAATTTTTACTGGCTAGCACGAAGATTTATTTTTATCTTGCCATTTAATGCTTTACCTTTTGACAAAAAAAGTTTCATAATTTTTAGTTGGCCCAGACATGTTGCCAGTGTTTTTTGTTGCCTTTTATTGTTTGTTTTTTTGATAAAAAAAGATTTCTTTCCCATATTTGAAGTATAAGTACAAATCATAACATCAGAGAACTGTTTTACTTGGGCAGTGAGTTGTTGTTCGTTCTTTTTTATGCAGCATCACCATCCAAGAAGTCCTAGTTAGGAGTGTGCCAAATTTTTGGCAATTACTCATTCTTTCCATAGTTTTATCTTAGCTCTGAGCACTAGCTTTCATGTGAAGTTTGAAATGTACCCACACTTATACTCAAAGATAGTATTTTGAACATTTTAGCTCTGTCTTCATTTTTTTAGTAACATGAGAATACATAAAGAAAAAGGGAGACTATAGATGAAATTTAATCTTTTGTTGTATCTAAGCAAGACTGGACTTTAAAAGATTATAGATATTTACTATCAAATATAAAACATAGCTTTAAAATAACATAATTGAAATTATTATTTTGTTGTTGTTGTTTAAAGATTGGCACCTGAGCTAATATCTATTGTCAAGCTGCTTCTTTTTTTTTTTTCTTCTTCTCCTTAAACCCCCCCAGTACATAGTTGTATATTCTAGTTGTGAGTGCCTCTGGTTGTGATAGGCGGGATGCCACCTCAGCTTGGCCTGATGAGTGGTGCCATGTCCACGCCCAGGATGTAAACCAGCGAAACCCTGGACCCCTGAAGCGGAGTGCGCGAACTTAACCACTCGGCCACAGCACCTTCCCCTGAAATTATTTTTAAACATTGACCAATAATAGTTTTTATCTCACGTGACACTGATGATTGTTTTTAATATTCTGGGTCTAAAAGTTCCTATTTAGCATACGATATCAGTGAAATATTGTCAGGGAATCCGGTAGCCTAAGTGGAATTTAAACAAAGCTACATGGAAATTGTCAATGGTTAATACCATTTGAGTATTTTTGTAGCTTTCATTCTTTTCCTCCCCTCTGCTACAACTTGGAGGAATGCTCTCCTTCCAACAAGAGTACAAGAAATGGAAACATTCCCAGTATTAAAAAGGATTTGAGACACATCTGTAGGAGGCAATCAGGTAAACTTTCCAATAGGCTAAAGTTTGCCTGTTCTCTGTGCCCTCCAATGCTGACGCTCCCTCTCTGTGTCTTCTGTGTGCACCTTCATGCTTCTATCTTCCCGAGACCTCCGCTTCCTGTCCCACACATGATTATATCCTTTATGCAAAACATTCTTTCCCCAAGGAAAACGCTCATCTCTTTATTAGTATGACTGACTTCAGCTGGGTAATCATAGAAAGTAAGCTGATGGAACTAATTCAGACTAAATTATACCCTCACCCTGGTCATAAGCCTCTTAAATGTATTTGCATTTTTATAAAAGAAGCTTGAAAACCCAATGAATTTCTAATTGGTAGAATTTCTGGAAGTGCCTTCAAGTTCCCATTCAATTCATCAACAAGCCATCCACTCCCAAAGCTTAACCAAACCCATCTACTTTTCTACATCTCTACCATGACCAGCCAAGTCCAAGTCAACATTCTCTCATACCCTTCCCACTTCCTTTCTTGTCCCTGAAAAATCAGTCCATTATGGAGACTGAAGCCAGAGTGCTCTTTCCTTCCATCCCTTTCATCAATAAAACAAATTTGTTAGGCCTGCTCACAGCAATCTGTCTAGGGACCAAACAGTGAGGCCCGGATAACTAGTTCTCTGATGCCCTGACTTGATCCAGGGTTAGATTTTATTTAGAATAGAAGTCACACACCCAAATGTTTACAGGGGCTTGGCGTGTGACATAACAAATTTAGAAGCTTGAGAGGCCAGATAAGCTGCCTATTTCAGTATTTGGTCTGTCGTCAAATTGATAGACTCTTTAACATAAGCCATTTGGTCTCCGAGAAGAGGAGAGGAGTTGAAGACATAGGAAAGTACAAGGTAGTACCATGTGACATCATGCAGATATACCTCAGCAATGTTGCAACGCTGGAATTTAAAGAAAGGTCCCTCATGTTTCTCATTCCTGTAAAATTGACTTACCACTAAGATTCAGATCAGACCTCTCTATCCCCACACATCTCTGTGCCTCTTCCCCTAGATTCATCTTTGCTTTTCCCTAAACCCTTGGTAATTCCAGCTTCCATTTCCCTCAAAACAAAACAATAACTATGCTAATCCCTGAGGACAAGGAAGCTGGATTTTCTGCTAAAACCTTGAACTCTGGAGTTGGGAGGGATTATCAACATCTCTTCGCTACTTATTATTATCGACCAACTATCCTGATCATTCAACAGTTTCAATAAGAAAATTATCACATGGGTTAACTTCTTCCTCTCCACTTCAAATCTGCCATGATTCTTGTCAAAATGATGTCCATACAGTTGACCTTTCATCATCCTAACCTCACAGCTCTTTGATCTCATTAGATCCATGGCCTTCATTTCTCATCAACTTCACCCTCCCACTTCTGTAGCCTTGCTCGGCAGCTTGCATCATGCAGAACTACTCCGGCCTGGAACCTCAGATGACACTTTGGTACTCTCTCTTAATTCTGCTACTTTCTCCAAGTCCATCAGCCACTTTTGGTCATAATTTCTTTCCTGCCAAGCCTGGACCTCTTGGTCTGCCATTTGCAGTATTTCCGTCCAAGCACCTGCAACATTCGTATTTTTCCACCACACCAGCCCTTAAGCCACCAATTATAGAAAAACTCCTACACTCTTATTTCTCTGCTTCTACACAAAAAACACTGGAGAAAATCACACAAGTTTGCTGTTCTCTCTTCCGAGTATGTCTTCCTCACTCGCTAAAATGGAAAAAGCATACTGCTCCTGCAATTGTCAGCTCTACCACCACCACCAACACAACTAGCTAGTAGCCCCTCAAGCAACCTCTTCTAATTTCACCCTAAAATTCTTATGAAAATACATATATTAAAAAGTTTAATAACTATTTCTAGCACTTGCAATACAGAAGAATATAGCAGGAATTTCCGTGCATTCTAAGGCTGATAGAAGCAGAATGGGGGGCCGGCTCCATGGCCGAGTGGTTAAAGTTCACACGCTCCGCTGCGGCGGCCCAGGGTTCGGATCCTGGGCACGGACATGGCACCGCTCGTCAGGCCACGTTGAGGTGGCGTCCCACATCCCACAACTAGAAGGACCTGCAACTAAGATATACAACTGTGTATGGGGGTGGGGGTTGGAGAGATAAAGCAGAAAAAAAAAAAAAAGATTGGCAACAGTTGTTAGCTCAGGTGCCAATCCTTTAAAAAAAAAAAAAGGAAGATTGGCAACAGTTATTAGCCCAAGTGCTAATCTTTAAAAAAAAAAAAGAAGCAGCAGAATGGGCTGATGGTTTGCATGTGGTTTGTAATAGCATGTCTCTCTACAGTTTTAACCAGCCATCGATTGAGCTGGAAGACAAGTTAGACACCAGGAAACGGAGCTTAATCTGTCATTCAACTGTAGATTTCAGAAAAGTCAAGTGGTGAGCCAAGGACACATTCCTTCCAAATTGAATATACAGTAGTTACCCCTTATCCACGGTTTTGCTTTCCAAGGTCTTAGTTAACCACAGTTAACCATGGTCTGAAAATATTAAATGGAAAATTCCAGATATAATTCATAAGTTTTAAATTTCATGTTGTTCTGAGTAGCATGATGAAATTTTGTGCTGTCCTGCTCCATCCCACTCAGGACATGAACCATCCCTTTGTCCTGCATATCCATGCTATATGTGCTACCTGCCTGTTAGTCACTTAGTAGCCATGTTGGTTATCAGATCCAATATAGTGGTATGGCAGTGCTTGTGTTCAAGTAACCCTTATTTTACTTAATAATGGCCCCAAAGTGCAAGAATGCTGGCAATTTGGATATACCATAGAGAAGCCGTAAAGTGCCTCCTTTCAGTGAAAAGATGAAAGTTCTTGACTTAGTAAGGAAAATAAAAATGTTGTATGCAGAAGTTGCTGAGATCTATGGTAACTTTTATTACAGTATATTGTTATAATTGTTCTATTTTATTATTAGTTATTGTTGTTAATTTCTTGCTCTGCCTAATTTATAAATTAAACTTTATCACATGTATGTATGTATAGGAAAAAAAATAGTATAAATAGTGTTCATAGGAAAAAAAATAGTATAAGTAGTGTTCAGTACTATCCGTGGTTTCAGGCATCCACTGAGTGTCTTGGAACATATCCTCCATGGCTAAGAGGGAAATACTGTATTGTTTTAGAAATAAAGACAATATAAAGAAGAGAATAAATACCCCAAATTTACAAACCCAGAGAAATTATTAGGAACATTTTTGTGTATGTATTTCATATTGAAAATATATGTATTGTTACTCAAGAGTGTGTTCCACGTGAAATCTACCTGATTTGCTGAGATAAATTTATACTTTCCTTCCTCTGTGTTCCTACTGTACCTTGTGAAATCCTTCATTATAGCCAAGTCACATTGTATCTTAGTTGTATTTGTATGTATTTGTCTCCCCACAAGGACTGAGACTCCCTGAGGGCAGGACCTTCTTTTTCGTCTCTGAAGTTCAGTCCATGGTCATAGGTCCTGGTATATAATAGTCACTCTAATATGTTTAAATGAGAGACTGGAGAAGATGCTAATGGAAGGGGTTAGAGTTGTGGAAGGGGAGCCTTGCCAGTCATCAGAGGGTCTTGGTAATGTTTGGACTAATTTATCCGTTTACCCATTATGAGCTCAATATTGAGTTGATGCTATGGGGCAAGAACAGGGGCAGGAGAAGTAGAAAGTACTGTCTCATTTCTCCAAGCCATAAGTAGCTAATTCGAGTAACAAGGTATTTGCGTCTATGAAAGAACCAGAGAGCTGTTACAATATTGCACATACACAAGGCAGAAAGTTATCAAATTATGTGGTATAGTACTAACTTCTAGGTGATTACCATTGCAGCCAAGAGACTCATCACCTCGTTGCTGTCTAAAAGGACAAGCTTTCTTGCATTATTGGTTGTTCCTCATCCGTGCTGGACATGGACATGTACTTCCTTTAGGTGGGCTCGTATTTTTGCACCATTTCAACCCAAAAGTCTTTAAATATTTGTTCGTCATTTTTTGGGAGGAGAAGCTAAGTACTGACTGCCAGAAGGATGGAGTAGCAAGACAATGGTGAGAGTTCTCTCTCTTTACTTATCCAATAATGTTTTAGTACTTCTTATAGATTTGCTCTCTAGGCAGTTTTCTTCATCTTAATGATTCTGCATTCAGGGCAGAGGAAATAAATCCAATACTTCTTGCTGACTATTGTGCTTCTGCACTTTTTCTCCATGGATTCTGTGAAAGAAAGTGAAGGTGTTTGAGATATGGCCAGAAAACCTAAATCAGAAAGAAAGAGCATTGATCTAGATTGCAGTGGACGTTAGGTGGATTGTTTTTCTTTTTTAAACTCAACCTTGAAAAAGTCTCAGAAGCCCTATTTAACAAAGAAATGGAATTGCTTTGGTCGATAACAGGTAGAATACTACCCCCTTCATCCTCACCTTTGTTCTTTCTTTTCTTCCTTTTGGTGGCCCCCGGAAGCAACTTCCTGACGCCGCCTGGCCCCCAAGAAGCTCGGGAGAGTTCAATCTGGGGACCACCACTCTGCATAAGGAACTCTAGCTTAGACGGAGTTCACAGCCATCAGTGGCAGTGCAAAATACTTTCGTGATTCTATTTATCAATCATGAAAGTCAGTAGAAATGTTCTTCTCTTTCCTTCTTGTATCCTGTTTGGGTTTTTGGCCATCTATGAGAAGGAAATAGATGAGAAAGAAAGAAATAATGAAATAGAAATCAAATTTTAAAAATTGATCAAACATGCCTTTTAAAAGTTCCTTTTACTTTTTTATTATACCATTATTACACTAGTAAGATACATTCATTATGAAAAGAACAGAAAATACAGATAAACAAAAAGAAGAAAATGTAAATCTTGTGAAATTACATAATGTTCCATACATTTCCTATTAATGTATAATGTTTACATCTAGAGTACTGTGCAATTCAAGTATGAACAAATTATGGTATATTTATCAGTGAAAAACTATGAAGGCATTAGAAATGATGGAAATCTACATTTATTGGCACAGAAAAATATTCACATCATGTGTTGAGTTAAAAATAAAAGAATAATAATCCCGATATCTATATTATGTATACTATATTTTGTTATTATATATCTTGCCTATTTGTACAGTGTCTATGTAAAATGTATAGTAACAATGTTTTGTTTTAAAAATATATGCTTACATATATACATACATATATTAATTCATTTAGTACTCACAGTGTCTCCATGAGGGATGTATCATTATTATTCCTTGAATGAATAATAATAAATAATAATAAATAATAAATAATAATAAATAGTCAAGTGTAGAGAAATTAGGTAAATGTTCCAGGCTCGCATATCTAACCAATGGTATCTGCACTTAGGCAGTGTGAGTCTGGAGCCTCCTTGCTCTTAACCGCTTCCCTCTCCCAAGCTCCTCGAGTGGTATTCAAGGTCCCCACAGGCTGAGACAGGCTGTGTTTCTCCCTGGTCTCCCATTATTCCCCGAGCCCAGCTCTCTGCTCAAGCCGAGCTCCTCCCTTCGCTGTCCCTCCCACAGCACGCTGTACTGCCCTCTCCTCTCTCTGCCTTCATCCTAATGACCTCGCTTTAACTTAATCAGGTCTTTAAAGACCTTTTCTCCAAATACAGCAAATTCTGAGGTACGCGGGGTTAGGATTTCAACATACGAATTTTGGTGGGACACAGTTCAGCCCATAACAGCCAGGGATGGGTGGAGTAGGCAGGGAAATGTGATTGGCAGTTCCACCAGATCCATACGGAGAGCAGAGAACAGATCCCCAAAGGAAGAAAAAGATATTGGAGAGAAAAAATGGCAGATGTCTATTATTATAGATATTTGATAAATGCTTATTGATTGGTTATGATAAAGTCCATGTAATTCTTTAGGCGGAACTAGCCCCTGCTACCCTTCCCAAAATCACTTTAAAGTCAGGGATTATTATCTTTCCTTCTCTTCAAGCCAAGAGCTCGATGCTGTCCACTGGCAATGCAAGTCTGCTGGGCTAGCTGTGGATTTGCCATGTGTGCTTCTTCCTACCTCGAACACCAGTTCTCACATGTTCTCAGACTTTGCCTCTGCCCTCCAGAACTAGCTAATCTGAAAAATTAATTAGTTCTGATATACTTTCCTCTCTCAAATCCACATTTTTTTTTCACCGAACATGAATGAATAATGAATGAATTCAACCCAAATGAATAATTCTATTGATGAGAATTTTAGACATCATTGCAGACCAGTCAGACCGTCATGGAAACTGTTGAATCGTGCAAATGCAGTGATCACCTACACATTCTGACCTGTCCATAAAATTCACCATTCTGCCTGTGAGCCATCACTCTCTAAATTAGCTAATCACAGCCAAAACCAAATGGAGATTTGGGAAAATGATAGCCTAGCCTTACTTCATTTCCTTGAAAATGGGAAAGAAATATCTGCTGCTGGACTATAGCCTGGTAGTTGGAAACTGCGTAGTTCTTCCTTCCACTTGGCATTGCTTAAAAGCTGAGAAGCAAGCTTGTCAATGTGCTTGGGATATATACTGTGTAGTTCTTTATGCCTGGGCACTGGCAAGACAGGAGGGAAGGTCAGTGTGGCTGGTAGCACTGGAATGTGTGGATGAGCATGAGCTTTCGGAAACTCACTTTTTCTTCTCGTCTTTGGGAGAAGCCAAACCAAGCTCTCTGACCCAAAGGTGTCTCTTGCTCTTGTGTTTCTCAGGACTTGATACTTTGCCCATTTGGCGTCAGACCAGTTTGAAAGGGACAGCATGTCCATTTTCCAGTAAACATTTGGCAGCTCACTGACATCTCTGAAGTTGTGCTAAAGACTGATCAGCTGAGGGAGCTCATTAATCCCTCTGCTCTTTGGTAGGGCAAGTTTAAAAGGTTCTGATCTTTTAAACTTGAACTGGTTTGGTAAAGCTTTACATTGCTGGTTTGCGATTTCTGTATCTCATGTCATCAGGTAGATATATTTATTTATTTCATTTAGAGAGTTTGTTACCTTGTGCCAAACACTGTTACACGCTAGAGGCAACATTGCACGGCACACTTATAATATGTATGAGTCTGCTTATTAATTCTAATTTCCAACAGACCATAAAGGAAGAGTGATAGGAGTGATATTCACTTTTGTTGTCTAAATCTCTTTAGCAGGCCTCTATTTCCTTATATCGATGATAAACATAGGCAAGTAGTATTGTGTCTAAATAATGCCAAAACACTAATGTGTCTAAATAGCGTTAAAACACAAAGAACTTCAAACACTCAAACTGGGTTTCTTTGCATTATATAATAAAAACTCAGTAAACTGTATTTGTACTCATGGATTTAATTATGCTGATTAACCAGGCTGCATCCATTAATCAATAGTTTCTTCCTAGCTATGTGTAGACACATTCCACGACTCAGGATGCAGCTGGCAAAAATAAACTATTCCATAATTGTTCATGTTTTCCTCAACAAATACATCCTCCAAACAGTGATTGTGATATTTTCCCCGTGTCAGTTCTTCCTGAGCCACTGTATTTGCAACAGAAATATTGGCAGTGAATCTGAAGTCTTGATAAGATGTCTGAAAAATGTAACTTGCTTCAAAATAGATGCAAAAGTGCTTCATGTGGCCAAACTTTTTATTTTTAAGCCATTCGGGATTGCACTATTTGAGGATTATAAAGGCCATGTTAAGAAGGGTACAGAACAAAATCAGGTTCTAGGATTTAGCTGCTGCAGTCGTCAATGTTTATCCTGAAACTTACATGCTTGTTTTGCTTTATGAGGAAGCTCAGTAAGTGAATGAGAATTATACTATAATTTTGATTCATTTGTTTATGCATTTTCAAATCTATTCATTGTATATATTATGTCTATATTATATCTATCTATATCTATATCTATATCTATCTATCTATCTATTTGTATATTTAGAGAGAGAAAGAGAGTTTGGTGTTAAAGGATATAGTGTGTTGAACTTCAAGATAATGTCTTTCCTGGTCTCCTTCTGGTCATAGAGATAGATATTGAACAACAACAACAAAAAATTGCAAGCATTATGAAAGAAAAACAGTGTTAGTAGGTTTATAGTGCTTAAGGCTTTGTTCATTCATTTTCATGGAAGTCCAGGGCCGTGAACTGACTTTTGATTTGCAAGATGTCATTAATATTAGAAAATATAAGCCTACTAAAGTGATGCATTAACTGTAATGCACACAACTTCATAAAGTGTCTGTTATATAATACATTATTCATGGGAAAATGATGCTTGTTATGACTAGTTGCTTGAATTCTCATTGTAACCATAATAATCAATAATTCAATTTATCAGAACCGATGCATTTTAACAGGCATTTAGTGTCTTCCAGTCTGACACATCTTGTTGAAAAATATATTGATGAAGACCCAAAATGAGAGTTGTAGCAAGCTATAAACAAAGTGAAATACAGTCGTTTCCCTAAGTAGAATCTTAGAATCCTTCATTTGTAGTTGCAGTTGTAATTGGAAAGGATACATATCTTGGCAGAAGTATAATTAACTCAATGAATAGGATAGCTTTGGAAGATGTTTTACTCTCTGGTGGTGGTTTGGGTGCTTCTGTCTTGGAAAGAAACATAGACTCTATTACATAGTAAACTCCCTTCAGATCCTGTGATTCATGGCATCAATAACTTTTGAGACTATTTTCTTTGAACTTCTCTTAGCACCATCTAATGGTAAAATATGGAACTTTCTCTTTTCTTCTGGGTCATTTTAATTAATGACATTGTAGTCATAGCAGTAGTACAATCCCAGTGTTGATAGCCAT
The DNA here is from genome assembly GCF_037783145.1 of Equus przewalskii. Lineage (NCBI taxonomy): Eukaryota > Metazoa > Chordata > Mammalia > Perissodactyla > Equidae > Equus > Equus przewalskii. The sequence continues at coordinate 77,514,057 of NC_091834.1, forward strand.
TTTACAAGAAAATGTGTAGCATATCAAAAAGTTAGCTTACCCCAAAAAGGACAAAAGTAAGTAATTCATCCACATTAACTGAGAGAGCCTTCAAAAGGCCCATCTTGCTTCACTCATTTCTGAGCAGCCATTAAGAAAGTATCTACTGATACAAATTCTAACCTAAGAGGTTAGTAAAATTCTAACTTTCTACCTAGTGGAGGCAGAAGTGAGGAATCCCATGGTCCAGGTATGAGGAGACCTGAATTTTAGTTCCACTCAGCTACTAACTATAGTTATGTGACTCTGGGAAAAGTATTTAGTCCATTTGTGCCTCTTTCTTAAACTTTTAAAATAAGAACAATGGTACTGACCATTCTTTCCTCGTAGAGTTGTCATGAAAATGCTTTATTAAAGAATATGTGTTGTAAATCTATGAAAGTAATATGTAAGGCATCATTTCTGTATTACTCAGGATATCAATGAATTAATTTGGATAGGAAAATTGAATGAGGTTTTCAGTTTTCCACATTGACATAAAACTGTCACAACAATATATATTGTTCTTTTGGAGGCCTTCTCATATGGAAAGAGACAGGCAAGTCTTACCTAGAGTTAGAGGTTTAGTGCAGACAGTCATCAAATAGAACTAGCACTAGTCTTGGTTTGTTTTATAGATAATTACAGTGGGGCTTCATGATGGCATACCACATGATGTGTTTTATTGATAAATTACCCTAAAATAATAACAAGAGTTAACATTAACTTTTTTACTTGTTGTTCGTCAGACACTGTGTCAAGCACTTTACATACTTACTCTTTTAGCCTTCTATAACAATCTATGGGGCAGGTTCTGTTATGTCTTCTTTAGATAAGGAAATGGAAGCTCCAAGAACCTCTGACTACAGAGCTAGAAAGAAGCAGATCCAGATCTCAAGTTCTATACTGCACCTCTTATAATAAGCTTGAGCCACTATACTGTATTTTAAGCATGTCTTATAATGCAAAAAGATTAAAAAAAGAGCTATTTAAGAAAGCCTAATACTTGAGCCTAATGAAAAATTGAACTGGTTTACCCATTTATTATTATTATTATAATTATAATCTTTCATCAACTAGAATTATCTTTGTAATTTATTTATCATAATATTTACATATAAGCACATGTTAAGTGAATTTGCTGCAGGCAGATGATTGTTTTTGTCTTGTTTTGTTTCCATCTTTTGATAGGGAACTCAGTAGCAGATGGGAGTTGCCGCCCTGGGTAATCAGAAGCTCAGGTCCTCCGTGCTCCTTTGTGGGTCCTTGTTACCTTTCTCTGTTACCCCTTTTCTGGTATGCCCACTCTAGGCTCAGCTCTCCAAACCGTCTACAACCTGTCTAGGCAAAGTGGAAAATTACCATGACAAACCTCATACTGCCACCGTATGTCCGGGGGTAGGGGTTACTCAGATGTGGGTATAGCCACCAGGCTCAGGGCTGAGCCTCTGGAATGATAATGACCTCCACGGGCCTCTTGAAAGGGCCAAGAATTAGTTGTCCTGGTTTTTTGAAGCTGCTCTTCTGACCTTCATAGGAGGGTTTTTAGAATTCACTGATGGTGCTGCCAAGCTGGTTTATAAAGCACCAATCTGGGGATATGGATTAATAAATGTAAGTAGAACCAAATTATGTTTTGTGGGAAATATATGATTTCTGTGGAATTAATGGTTCTCGAAAATGGTTTTCAGAATGAGTAATTGCTTTGACCTGATTGCACATCTGCTGTTGGATAGCGGTTACGTGCAGACTGAGCCAGGCTGCATATGTGTGAATCCCATCTTGGCCCCTTAATAGTCCAATGTGCTTGGGCAAGTTTCTTACCTTCTCTGTGCTTCAGTTTTCTGTCTACAGTGTAGGGATGATAATGACTTTGTCTCCTAGGATTGCTGAAACAATAGAATGAGTTAATACAAACAAAATATTTGGAATAATGCCTTGCACAGAGTGAGCAACACACAATTGTGAAGTATTATGATTGTGGCTTCAAAAAACATTTCCATAAATATTGGTTGATAATTACTGGCTACCACTTTTATCTAGTTTAGTAAGACCCACGTTTTTTAAGGTTCACTAACCTGGGAATGAAACTAAGATTTTAAAATGGTCACAAGAATATTTCTTTGACTCTGCCTACACTCACTATCTTCAGGCTGCTTCATCTCAAAATCCTGCTACCAATCACTTTTGGGTTGTCCTAAAGCAATCTTCCCATTCCTAAAAGACCCCACGTACTCTTTTGATAGCAAATATGTTTATTGACCTCTGGTTAATCTGGAAATATTTATAATTTACCTACACACATAATTTCAACAAAGCAGTGTAATGCCCTAACTTTAATATAAAGGACAAATATAAAAGGAAAGTACTTTATAACAATTTTTAATTCAATATGTAAATGTTTAGGCATAAGGACACCATAGGGTGTAATGGAATAGTCAAATGCTCTCACTTATATTTTGAATCACTGTGAATTGACAGCTACAAATTCAGATTGGTGCAGTTGTATTGTAGGGAAACCAGGATTCCCTGGGTCACATTGCTGTTGGTGATGAGCTTTTCCCAGATAATGAACAACTCTTGTGAAAGTTATAAACAAAACAAAGTGTAATGTTCCCTTGCTTGACCATTGAATTGCATTCCTTCAAAATTCAGTGGATGTTAAAACTGGGTGAAATGCTTAGAGTTTATATGTAAAATGGAAGCAAGCTCTAGGTTCAAATAATTACCAACAGGATTTTCATCCATATCAACATCCAGTGAGACATTTGAAAGTGATGTGGGACGAGGGACAATTTGCTGTTATGCGCAGGGTGACAGTCAACATAGTAACAGCTGTTGTGGTGTGTGCACTGGCCAATGTGATTGGATGCCTAACTGTTCAAACAGATGCTGGACTTTATACCTTAACCAATGCATTCCACATAAACATCAGCTTTATCTTACACAAGGCAGAAATCTAGCATTTATGACCCTCATCCATTAAATATCAATAGCATTCTGAATCATTGTGATGCCCTCAAACACCCTCTTTCTCTTAGAGGATTTGTCCTTTGTGCTCATGAACACAATCCTGTCACATTTGCTACCGTGTCCACCATTTACTCCTCTTCTGCTCTGGTGCCCTGTGGTCGTCTGTGGCTGGTGTACATCACTGGTCACGGTCACCAAAGGCGCTCTGCCACTGGAGTTCCATGTGGCGGGGGCTGCTGCTGCTGTGTCTGTCATTTTCTGTGCTGAGGTGCCATGCTCAGTGTCAGGGATACTGAGTTTCATGCTGTGCCTTCTTCTCCTCCAGCTGCTGTTGAAACTGTTGGTGCCATGTCCCATTGTACCAGTCACTGTCTTGCCCATGGGCTGGAAGTCTCTTAGTGTTCTCTGAAGCCTGAATAAGTCAAAACTAAATTGATTTCCTCACTGCTGTAGTCAAAATCTTTCTTTCTAATTTTTTCCTAATGGGTGTAATATTATACCCTCAACCTCTCATGGATAATTTGAAAAACTATATTTTCTTAGTATTGTTTTAGCTTCTGACCTAAAATCTGGAGTGGAAGTAAAGCCTATGGAATATGTGAGCAACATACTAAAAGCTGCCCTCCTCTTTCATGTCACCCGTTTATCCTTGAATTTCTCTCCCATCCATCTTTTTGTTTTTTTTAGAATAGATTCCTTACTATTAGGCCTCACCCACAGCTCTTTCAGTCGAGGCCAGACATAGTGAACCCCTAGTTGACCGTAGATTAATTTCACTCTAGAACTCTACTATACTGGTAAATAATAACCAGATAGCATTCCTGTCATCTTTCATGGAATACAGGATCTAAAAGAACAACAACAAAAAATAGGTGCCTTTTCTTTCTTTTCTTGTTTTTTGGGGTTGTGATGGCAGTGTTTAGTATTGTCGAGCTCTAATAATGTTACAACTGGACCTGAAGTATTTCTCCTAAACAGAATACAGGAAGAAGGCTGTATTTATCCTTCAAATATAAAGTCATAACTATTTATATTCTTGTGTTCCAAATATTTCAGAAGCAGGAACGTTTACTTTGAATCTAAATACAGAATTAAGAAGAAAAGGAGGAAAATTACATGGTTAAGTAAACTTGTTACGCCTAATTTATCTTTTTCAGTTCAGTATTTTGTAATATTTCTGTTTCTAGATTCCTTCTCAGTCCTGTGTAGGTCAGTCAACAGCCAATTTTAGAAGAGCTTGTGTCATTTAAGGGAAAGAACTTTAAACTGTATTCATAGCAGGCTATAAAAAGCAAAGATACCACCCACAAAGTAGTGTTTAAAATTTCCCTGTTGTATGATTTATTGGTAAATCTACATGTGTTGTGCCGAGAGCAAAATGAGCAATGTACCAGGTGTACCCGGAGGTTTTAATTAAGGGAAATTTTACCTATCAGACAGATTTTAATAGGACATTTTGCTGTGTATAAACTATTGAAACAACATTTTAAGCTGTTTCTGGGTGAAAAACCCTTAATTAAATAGAATATAGCTCACGTGGTGGGGCGGTGAATAAAGCTGAACAACCAAAAACCTAGTCTTATGTCATTTTGAAAATTTCTAGTCAGAAACATGTGCCCTAAAGTCGACTCTGGGACTGAGGTTTCTGGGACTAATGGATACTGTGAATGTTTGAAGTGATTTGGTAAATAAAAGCCAGATTTGGGGGATGGGAGAAAATGCTGAATAAGGAGCAGCATTCTCTGAGAAAATCATCACTAGTGGCAAGTTGGAGACTAGGTGAGTAGTTCTGAAGTATAGTACTGAAAACCTGAATTGCAAATCATTTGATGGATAATGGTGGCCATGAACTTCTGTCACTTTTCACTCTAGACCCGTGAAATTGAATGAACGCTCTTGAGTTCCACTTTTCTCCTAATAGAAACTTCATGTATTTTTTTCTCTAAATCTGATTTTGCTTTCCTGCCGGTGGCACCCCTTTCCTCACGGTGGAAAACCCCAGCAGCCAACCCAGGCTGTGGGACCTGACCTCTGCCGCAGGAGACTGAGCCAGGAATGCAGGGTTAGCAAAAATGGACCCCTTGAGAGAAAGCTACACATTATGTTGTATTAAGCAAACAAATTTAAAAATTAATACACCTCCTCCAACAACAACAGGACTGACTGCAAAAGCCTTGAAGAGTAGTTTAAATTTTTTAATAGTTCTTTTTTTTTTTTGAGTGAGGGATCGTTGAAGACAAAATGGCAGCAAAGAGGAAATTAGCCTTACTCAATGCACAATAAAATTTCTGCCAGATTCTGTTTATGTAAGCCTCTTTTCCCCTTAGGCAACCTCCTGTACCTCACCTTAGGCGGCCTCTCTCCGCACTTGCCTCTTTGTTCACTCTCCTCTCTCCAACTCACTTGCATACACTAAAAGATCCATTTAATTCTTCCCATTACTCCAAACAACATAACAAAGACTTGGTTCCCAAATAAGCATGAATCATTCTTTCTTGGAGAGAAAACGAGGAGGGGAACACCTGTACTTGGGTATTTTTTCACTGTTACCCAATATTTTCCCCTTTTGACTTAAAGCTAGCTTGAATTCTTTCCACTACTTGCAACCCAAGCTTTTTAATTCAACTTCCATTGGCTGTCTACAGAGTCACACTATAGCAGGGACTGTGAGTGGTTAGCTCATGACCTTGAACCCCTGAGTGTTACCGGAGCTCACAGCAATGACTACACAGCCCTAGTTAGTTGAAAATGACTGGGACAATATTAGGTGCTATAAAATTAGTTTCCCTAAGACATTTAATGTATTTGGTAAGAAATAGCAAGATATAAATGTCTTGTTATTCACCATCCACCTATTTTAAGGCATCTAAGTAACAACTTAGAACTAGAAGTTCGTCTGGGATTGCTACACAGGGACATGCAAACAAGTCATATTAATTGAGATGATGTGCTGATGTTATAACTCTAAAACCTGTGTTAGAGTGTGTTAAATCTCTGGAAAATAATTCATATATATATACATATATATGAAATATATATTAGTTTATGTGTTATATGTATCTTGACAGAATAAGAGGTGAGAGATGTAAGAGGAAAATATGGAGACTATCCTTACAGAAAATAGTCATTTGAATTTAATGTCTTGGTCTAAATTCTACCTGGACAAGAGACAGATTAACTTCAGAGTTTAAAATCTGGACAAGAGTTGGAAAAAAAATCCAAAATTTTAATCACCTAATTAACGTCTTTAAAGACCAACAATTACTTAGCACTTCTGATATGAAGATCCTGTTCCCTTTGGCTCAATTAATTGGCTAATTCTTTAGTCATTTACAAGATATAAACAAGCCAAATGTACCTAGCTAACGGTTGGCTTACTAGCTAAGGTTGAAAACTGAGATACCGTTTCAGAAACTCTTGTCAGGTTCTGTCTCGCTTCTGACTCTCACCTTTGTGTCTTCATATATTAGGAGTGGACTCCTGTGTTATAATGTCACTCAGCCCAACCTGACCGCCACAGACTCCAATCATTTTGCTGGTCAGTTGGAAGGAAAGAGCTTTAGGACAAAATGGTTCTGTAGGAATAAGTTTGTTCAGTGTCCTAACCAAATATCTCTTCTGACATATTTCCGTGTTCCTGACCTATTTCTGGCATTTGGATCTCTGGCCCTCATTAGATTTCATTTTGGCAATTAGCTCTAGTCTCTGCATGTTCTTTATTCGTGTCTCACTCTCGGAGTCAGATATTATGAAAATCGTGCTATTTCAAATACGCACTCAGTTTACATATAATACATTTACTTGTAAATACTATAGAAGTAGAGAAGCAAACTGACAGCAATACCATGCACATTTTTTATTATACCAAAATTATAGGGTAAAAATTGAAGATTGAGTTGGTCTGTGAAGTTGACATTGAAGAAGAGATATGCTAATGTATGGTTTCGTTGAAAATAGGGGCAATCACCCCCAGTGTTCGTGTCTTACATTTACATTGGGAATTGACTTCAATATACTTAAAAAGAATTTGGAATCGCTGTTACAAATTTCTGGTTAAGTCATTAATTTTTCTGATGTAAATTATATCAATAATATTTCATGCTATATGCAAAAAAAATGTTTCTGACAAAAAAGTTTAACATTAATAAAGTGAGTAACTTGTTTTAACACTGCGTGGGCTTGGACTGCTATTCTATTATGGTATTTGTTGCACTTTGCGTATTAGTATTTGTTGGAGCTTGTGTTTCAAATTGTTATTAATGATGCTCATTAATTTATACCAAATTATTCATCTTTGGTCTTGCTGAAGTAGTCAAGCATTTTTCCCCCTCCTTTTCCCCTGGAAAATTCATGCAGAAAAACATCAAAGCAAAATTAAGCTGCCATAAAGTAATAAAACAATCTTTCATGCTGTTTGGTCATTGCAGTGAAATCATAGCAGCAAGAAAATTGAAGTAGTAGTCTAGACATAGCTTTCACTACCAAGGAAAATGAGCAGAATTCAAGGTTCTTATGTTGTCATGTCAAAACAGAGCAGTCCATGGGAAAAATTGTTTTCCTAGAGTGGCATGACTTTGACACTTCCACTGAAAAAGAACAGAAAGGAGAACATTTGTGGCTTGCATTTGTCGAGTGCTCAATAAGCATTTGATTGATTGATTGTTTAGTTGGTGAAAAGTTTATACAATGACTGCCCCTTTAAAACATATTGCTATGTCATTGATATGGTCATTTTATGGGTCAAATTGCATTTGTAGAATTATGTATTAGTATTGCCTTTACATGTGCAGTGTATCCATACTCTTAAAGATACTCTTTGGCCAATGCCACTTGCATAACGAAAGTAAAACTGTATTAAGGAATTGATGTGTTTGGAGTGTTTGGATCCTCAAATTATATCATTTAATTTCAAGTGTAGGTCTGAAATAGTCCAGGGATTTTTGTCTTTGTGTCATAAATCTGTTGACTCAGAGCTAGTTGTGTTGGTTGTTTGCAAAGAAGTTTCTCTCTGAACAAAGTACTACAGAGGAACAGACTTAAATATTTCAGTAACTGGGTCAGTCCTAGGCTTAGCCCATCCATTGAAATCTTTACAGGCAACTTATGGTAAAGATGCTGTGTTTTATTTTGGTCTACATATTTGTTCTTAAGAGGCTAATGTCAAATGTCAGATGTTTAAGAATCACACAAAAGAGGATTTAATAGATTAGCCTTTGTCTGATAGTCAGCAGTAGTGAGAACCCCTTAGTGTTGAATAAATTCAGAAGGAGTAACATTTTAGTTCCACTTTAAAGTTTCTAAAGTTATGAACAGGTTTTCTAGGTTATAGAAAAGGATTATACTAAACTACTGCTACTAGTAGCTATTTAACATTTTTTGAGCATTTACTATATGCCACATGCTGTGCAAAGCACTTTAAAGAAATTTAAATCTAATTCTGTCAGCATCCATATGGGGTAGGTTCTTCTTCTTGTATTATTACTATTATTCTCATTTTCCACATAAAAGTAGTGAACTTGGAGAAGTTAAGGAATTAGCTCATGATCATACCTATGAATAGGAATCCATTAATAGGAATTCAGATTTTTAAAATAAATGTTATTTGAAATATTATTTGTAAAATATGTTGTTGCTTCTTTTTAAAGATTGGCACCTGAGCTAACTGTTGCCAATCTTTTGTTTTTCTCCCCAAATCCCCCCGGTATATAGTTGTATATTTTAGTTGTGGGTCCTTCTAATTATGGCATGTGGGACACCACCTCAACATGGCCTAATGAGTGGTGCCATGTCCGTGCCCAGGATCCAAACCGAGGAAACCCTGGGCTGCTGAAGCAGAGCGTGCAAACTTAACCATTCGGGCACGGGGCCGGCCCCTGTAAAATATTTTTGAAAAAAGTATTGGTTAGCAACTATATTGCAATGTCCTGGACACATTGGAACCTGCATCTTTATTGGTTTCAACCATGTCTTCTCAGCCCCAGGGTCAGTTTTCCCGGTAAAACAAATGTAACCTGGGCCCCTAAATCCCTCCCTTACAAGGTGTCCCTATAAGGGGCAGCCCTCCTCTTGGCTGTCTGCTGGCGACCTTCTCTTCCGTATGGTTTCCTGTGCTCACCGTGGCTTCCAGGGGCCTCTGCTGATATTAGTCCTCTTGGCCTTCAGTAGTTCATCTTGGAGTGGGCATCTCTGTCCTCTCGCTGGAGCTGCCTCAGTGTTGTTGCAGCATCCCGATATGGTCCGAACATACCATGCCACTATGACGAACACCACATCAGAGTGGAGAGAGAAAACCAATCTCTGCCCATCTTACACTCATTTTCCAGGTCATGCATGAAAATGTTGTGCAGAACAACTCTGGTGAAACCTGACAGCACTTGGCTTGCTCGTTCTTGTCATTTCAGCCCCTTTTTTCTATGAGCAGTGCACATATCTCTAGTTATTTGGGTAAGAAGACATTGGAATTCACTTATTAAGCTGAGATTTGTTGAGCTATATTAAGTGCCAGCCTGTGCTTGGCACTAGATAGGCAATGGAGGAAAAAACCCAGAGGCCCTGACTTCACAGAGCTTACAGTCCGGTGAACTGAGAATACCCTTTGAGGCACTTAAAATATTTCCTCCTCTCTAACTGCCAATGAGTGATAGGTTTGTGAACTTGATGTGTTTTCTCCCCCTTTTGTACACTGCTTAAGAGGTGCAAGAGTGGTTGGTATTCCCCAAATACTTTCTCACGGGGTGGGAGCTTAAAGAGGGTCCAGATACAGTCTCTGCTACGAGGTTTATTGGGCCTCTCACAAATGAAACGGCAGCTGGTTGACCCTGCGCAGCACTCATAATTGCTGGAACTCACAGAAGGACTGTATTTCAGCTCTGGCCCTTGGACCCTTGCCACTTAGCTATTCCATTAGGTCATATATAGCATGTATTAAAAATTACAGCATAACTTTTCACCTAGTATCTCAGAAATTTAGAATTGTAAAGGACCATAGAAATCATCTAGTTGTTCATTCAGCAAATATTTGTTTAGTACCCACTATGCTTGCTGCTGTGATATTTCATCATCACGCAAAGGAGGAAATGTATTCAAAGATGAGGATATTTGTTCTCTTCTTGGAATTGGTAGAACTTGGTCTATGCTTCTGTTGTTTTCAAAGCGTATACTAAATATTCATTGAATGATTTCAAGACCATCCCTTGTATTAGGGTTCTCTAGAGAAACAGAACCAATAGGATATCTCTATCTCTGTCGATATATCTATCATCTCTCTGTCTGTCATTTATCTATTTATTGAGAGAGAGGGAGGGAAAGAGTTTTATTGAAACGTATTGGCTCATGTGATTATGGAGGCTGAGAAGCCCCATGATCTGCCATCTGCAAGCTGGAGACCCAGGAAAGCTAGTAGTGTAGAAAGCCAGTGGTGTGGATTCCAGTCTAGGTTTGAGGGCAGGAGAAGATGGATGTCTCTGCTCAATCAGTCAAGCAGAGAGTAAATTCAGCCTTCCCCTGCCTTTTTGTCCTATTCAGGCCCTCAACAAATTGGTTAATAGGAGAGCTATCTGCTGTACTCCTTCCACCAATTCAAGTGCTAATCTCTTCCAGAAACACCCTCACAAGCACACCCAGAAACATTGTTTAACTAGCTATCTGGGCATCCGTTGGCCCAGTCAATTTGACATATAAAATTAACCGTCACCCTTTGTCATTCCCACCTACAGGCATTCTAGCCACTGGAACCTTCTTTCACAGATAGTGTGTTTATGCACTCTCTTGCTTGCCTCCAATAGCACCATAGTATAGCAAGAGAAATCTTATGAACTTGCTAATATTTGATCAGCATTCAAACATTTTTGACCTAACAAAAGGCAGTTTCATATGGTTCAGCCTAACCCATCCCCTGCTGCCACACACAAATGCTTTTATTTGAAATCAAAGCTAATATTATTTCTCTCACTCACTTTCTCTATGTGAAGACACACACACGCATATACACATACACACATATAATTGTTTCTCCAGGACACATGACTAGTAAGGAGAAGACTAGGGCCACAACTTGAATTTTCCAAGTGTAGGGTTTGTGCTGGAAATTCTCCATTTGCCCTGCCGATTCACTCTAGATCTTTCCCCAAGAAGCTGTCCTCCCTAGACTGCATCAGCAGGGCTCCTTTGTCCCACGACTTCCAGCAGGAGATCAGAGTTCAGGAGAGAACTTTGAGACATTTATTCCTTACCTGCTTCCCTGCTTGACCCTGGCTTGGAAGGGTCTGTGCTCCTCCACGGTGGCCATAGCTCACGTTCCGTGCCCGGTCCCACAGCTATGCCCTCTGCCTGCTTCTGTAATCATCTCCCTGCTGGGGCAGGGGCAGTAAGAGCTTGCATTTTGTCAGCCCTGGGGAACTTCACTACAGAGTGTTGTTTTCCCTTAACTCTACCCTTGTGTTTGTTAACAGTCCCTTCTTGAATAGTCTCTTGGTTAATAGTCTCTTCAATTTTCCCTGGGCCTCTGCCATCCATCCATTTTCTCCAAGGTTCCTGACTGAGAGTTATTTCCTGGCTATGACTTCAGTTTGTGCATATATTAATTTATATTTGCTATGCATGTAAGATCTGAGGGCATATTTGCATAGCTTTTATACCTGCAGATTAGGGACTAAGATTTGTAAATGCCCTTGGGCAGGAAGAGCATCTAATACATCCACAAGTGCTACTTATTTGCACTTCTAATCTCAAAACTAATTGTTAATTATTAATTAGGGCCTTTTATCTTCACTGGAAGTTTTAAAATAAGAAAACGTGGCCAAGTTTCCTAATATGAAATGCAAGACAATATTCAAACATTTTGAATTGTTTCAAATTGTTACAAACTCCATTTTTACCATTGCTTTCCTATTAATTATTAGCTATGGGGCAAAACATTAAATCAAATAGAATATAAACTTGGCAGCTAATCTTTGCTAGTACAAGTGTTTTCCAGTGTTTAGTCTTTGCATGAGATGTATATAATTACATGCCACATGGATGGGAAAAAATGAATGACTGAATAAAATACTTTTAATACATTGGAATACCCTTTTGTTCTCTAGCTATATGTTGGCTTAAACCCCCAAAACTAGTTCATCACTAGAGCAGACATTTACTGAGCACTTGCTATGCATCAGTATTGTGTTCAATAATGTGGGACATTCAGAAGATACATGAGGAATCAGATTCTGGATTCTAGAAGACTCCTTGACAAGTTACATGCCCATTAAGCATTGGTTGGTAAGAATCAAAATGAAAACCCAGGTCTCGTGATTTTGGTTTAATCTTTCTTTTCATAAAACTGCATCACAGTCAGCAGGTACTCAGTGCCTGGCTAACGAGATATTAAGACATGAGAAAAGCAGTCTTCATGCATCCCCAACAAATTGTTCACTTTCACTTTGGGTAAGAGGTAAAGTTACCAGCTTCAGAGCTCTGTAAAATAAGCTAAGAGTTGTCAATAAATAAAAGTGCATGTGATATTTCACATCTGGATCTGCCATCTGTTCAGTCCTCATAGTGTGGGGTAGGAAACTCTAAAGACACATGGTCAGCCCTCCGTATTTACTTACTTTCTGAAAATATTTAATAAATACGTGATAATGAATTACAAAGCCATTTGGAAGACTGTATCACAGAGCCTCATCTCCCAAATTCCTTCCCAAAACAGAAGCTAGTTTTGACATTGTTTATAGGAGATTTCCAGGCTCCCTGTATGTGGTCAGGGGTCCAGGGAGAAGGGGAATGGAATATTAAAACACGTGGATTGGACTGGCCTATTGAGAGAGCCCTTGATAGATATGCCAAATGAAAGATATAAGGAATAGTGATTACTGACAAATCTTTGACTCTGTTAAATAAGAACCTAGAGTACTTAAAGTTTCCACAATTATTTATAAAGCTCCAGAAAATTTCAAAGGAAATGAAAATGATTTTAGACGTCAGGGGACATCTAATTACAGAGGTGTTTTTGTTTGTATTTTCATTTTTGGGTTTTTTTTTAAAGAATCATGTAAAGTAACCTCCAAGCCTGGAATAATATAATGTAAAGTCTTATATATATATCAGCAAACGTACAAATTACTTTAGTCAATGTTCCATTCCACTGTTCAACCACAGTTTCAGGGGCTGATGTGGAGATCTGACAAGTTCTTGGCAATTCCTGAATTGGACTCCTTCCACTGCGTAGGCTCTTCCACTTTAAACAGAAAAAGGTGACATAAAATTGTTTACTCTTTTGACGTATCTGCTGACTACTTCCTCAAAACCACTGAGCTACTGCCTGGTGAAATGATATGTCTAGCTTTTTCAAAGTTGGCTCTGCTTGGGCTTCAAATTGGTGCTGTGCTTCCTGGCAGCAAGGGTAAAAGGGAAATCGGAGTAAATTACACTGTTCTCGTATTATACAAAAGAAGGCTACAAATGGGGCTGGCCCCGTGGCCGAGTGGTTAAGTTCGCGCGCTCCGCTGCAGGCGGCCCAGTGTTTCGTCAGTTCGAATCCTGGGCGCGGACATGGCACTGCTCATCAGACCACGCTGAGGCAGCGTCCCACATGCCACAACTAGAAGAACCCACAACAAAGAATACACAACTATGTACCAGGGGGCTTTGGGGAGAAAAAGGAAAAAAAATTAAAAAAAATCTTAAAAAAAAAAAAAAAAAAAAAAAAAAAAAAAGAAGGCTACAAATGAGCTCTTTTGGAAAAGCAACAGTTTTCATAGTAATAACTTCTAAAAAATGTCTATTTAGTGAAAAAGAAGAACACATTTTCCTACTGCAAATTTAATCTGAAGAAATCAGTCTATTTGGTGAAAAAAAAGAACACATTTTCTTACTGCATATTTAAAGGATTATATAAACACTTCAACTCTTTTTAAGTTGTGATTGCCAAGAAAAAAGTTATCTTAATGACTCTTCATTTGTCACCTCTGGAAACAAGCAATTTGAGTATTTCTTTTGTTGTGATGTATTGGAACTTCATTAATGGGGAAGCTTTACAAATAGGCCATCGTTTTCTGAGAAAGATCATACTGTGCTAAATGAGATAGGGGAATTCATTGAACAGCTTGACTTCTGGTGACTTTTACTTAAGAGTGTGAAGTGTTTTAAATTAGACTATGTTAGTATTGATGAAACGTGCACAAGGGGGAAAAAGAGTTTAAAGGCTTTGTTTCATTTTGAGAGCTAGATAAATTATATAATTTAAAAACAAAGCACTGTGACCTGGCAGTAAGGAAACAACTGTCTTATGCTGTCGGAGAGAGTGGAAATTGGGGCAACCTTTTTGGAAGGTAATTTGGTGATGTCTATCAAATTTACAATGTGTCTACCCATTGACCTGGCAATTACACATACAGATTAGAATTTGCCCCTTGGTAAACTTGTAAAAGTACACCTAAATAGATGAATAAGAGCCTTCATTGCAATATTTTTGAAATAGCAAAAGAAAAATGTTACAAAAATAATCTGAATACACAGCAGTAAGGGAATGGTTAAATTAAAGGTGCATTCATTCAACAGAACACCCTAAGCCATTAAGAAGTATAAAGTAATTCTGTATATGCTCATATGGAAAGGACTCCAGGATGGATTAGTAGATAAATAAGCCAGAAATAGACTATTATAAGGTCTTTTTGAATAATTTGAAAAACAGAGATATCTACGTATATTGGTTTATGTAGATATATTCATATTTGTATCAATTTATATATTGAAGAGTCACATGCATCTGACCCATTGTGTGCTTATCTAGACTTCAAAAGGGAATATATAAGCATTGGCTTTGATGGAGAGAGTTCCTAGATGGGGGTAGATTGCTGGATGCTTTTTCTTTTCATGTGATAGCTTTCTGTACAATTTGATTTTTCTAATCATGCACATACAATGCATCTATTTTTTTTTAAATATCAGTATGAGTGTTCTGAAGTAAGTCATTATTGTTGGTCTTTACTTTCGTATACTTTAAAAACCCAGTAAAGGGGGCTGGCCCAGTTGCCTAGTGGTTAAGTTAGGTGCACTCTGCTTCGGCAGCCCGGGTTAGGGGGTTTGGATCCCCGGTGTGGACCTACACCACTCATCAAGCCATGCTGTGGCAGCATCCCACGTATAAAATAGAGGAAGATGGGCACAGATGTTAGCTCAGGGCCACTCTTCCTCAAGCAAAAAGAGGAAGATTGGCCACAGGTGTTAGCTCAGGGCCAATCTTCCTCACCACCCCCCAAAAAAACTAATAAATAATATTTTGCAAAATAATAAAACACTGTTGTTGAGGTGACCAAGGTCATGGAACATGACAGACTCTAGCCTGTGAAGGACTGTATTGTCAGGAAATCAACTCAAGTGGTCTATGTTATATTCTCATCACAAACAAGTCACTCTTGCAGCTCCCTTCCCCGTGTTGACAGTGCTTGTCTTAGCTGTGTGGAGGATAGAGCCGCTTGGAGTGGGACAGTTGGAGACATCATATCTACCTCCCCTTCTGAGGAAGAATATTTGAAATCAGTTATTAAATTGTTTTCGTTCATTCTTCATACTTCATAGATCTGACTTTGCATTCATACTTCATAGATCTAACTTTGATTCAGACTGGGGAGAAAATTTGTTGCATATTTCCCGTGGACCCTATAGTTTAACACATAGACTCTAGCTTGGAAGGAATTCCAAAAGGAAATGATAGAATGACTTTCTTTTGCTCTTTTGACTCGTTTCAGAATTGCGACTTCTCGTGAGCCCCTCTGTGTGTCTGGATCAGAGCACACCATTAAAGCTGAGTACTTCGAGTCACCTTTTAAAGACAGTGAAGCCACATATGTGGAAACCGTGGGACTGGAGGCGTGAACAGCTGTAAGCTAATCACTTTGAATTGTTATGTCCAGCGTACATTTTAGGAAACACCAAACAGATATGGGGGTTGGGAGGGTACATTTTAGATTATCGGATTCTGTTACATAAATTTTTGGCTATCTCTTCTTAATAAAGAGTGCCATCATTGATTTTCTTCTAGACTAATTCAACCCTCTCCTGCCATAGAATAAACATTTGGGTAAATAAGTCTCTTATCTAGGAAGTTACATTAGTGGAAATTGAATTTAAAACCTTGACGATGTGAAACTATAAAATTTTAACTTTCATTTTATACTCAAATGACATTGCCTTAGTCTATGAGTATGGCTGAATGCATCTTTTTTCCTACTTATTATTTTTTTATGGCTCCCCAGATCTAAGAAAGCAACTGTAAAGTACCCAGTTACTAAGTTACCTCCAGGGGAAGGATTTTAAAATGTAGATAAATTATAGTGAAAAATTAAGAGATTTAAATGATCTTATCCAAGACAAAAATGAGTTTGCCTCATCTAATTTTATAATTATTAAGTAGTATTTTCTCAGTTAACAGTATTTATTGAAGAATGTTATGCATCTTGTGCTTACCTAGACTTCAGAAGTTGAAATAGCACAATCTTTTCGCTGATAACACTTAGATTTTTAAAGTGTAGAAATACGGTGCAGGAAAGCAAATAGTTATACATTTTGGTATCCTTTATGATGAAAGTCTGTTTGTTTCATTACAAGACATTAAACTAGTGTTAGTTTTCCTATATAGACTGAAGTGTTTTCTTAATACTTCATCCCTTAAGTTGACCCTTAATTATCTGTGATAAGAGTTATTAGATGGCATCAAACTTGTGGTGAAAGTATTTTGGCATGTTTTTAGTGCCTTGTCCACCATTAAGAAATTTAACATCTTTTCTTGTCAAGGAGAAATGCACCAAAGGTAGGTGAGGGTAGAACCAGAAAATTTCAGGTGTTTCACTGCTCCCTAAACTGTAATTTGTATCACTTTTGGTGCAATGGTACCATATGTGACTAATTTAAATCTTTAAACCTTATTTTAGGTACTATTTTCCTACCTTTCTTTCTTTTTAAAAAATCTTAGATTAAATCTGCTGGAGTAGGGACTCTTATCAATTTGATCCCTTCTCTTTGTACTTGTATGTCCCCTGGTGGTGATGCTAATAAGCAGTGAAATTGTTTAAGGAAACCCACACACTGAAGGCTGGGGTCCAACAAAGGATACACAGGGTATACAAAGCTTTGAGGTAATTTATAAATTACATACTCACCCTCAATTGTGGAACATTAACTACATTGTTTTCTTTTTTAGAAATCAAACAACAGTCCTGGCTCCACATGAAACAATCTTTAGAGCTGAAGATCTGTCTGTGATTCTTAAAGCATATGTGTTGGTGACATCTTTAACCCCTTTACGTGCATTCATTCATTCGACTGGCACAATTTGGAATCCACCAAGGAAAAAACGCTTCACTGTCAAGGTAAAATTTCCATCGAAGTTGTAATTTCACCCAAAGTATGTTGCAGATAAGTAAAGTGAGTTGGGCTGCCTTTCTCCGACCTTTATGATTATCAAATCCCCTTGAGCAAAGATTTCATTGTATTGTAGCTGTAAGCAGAGATTTTCACTTAATAGGTGCAGGTTCAAAACTGAACTCGAAACAGCCTGATTCACTAGGAATCACAAAAGCTACATCTTTTTTTCTCAATTCATCATTTTAGTTTAGTCCTTTGACCCATTACACAGCTAGTTCTCAGCTGTAGTCTTTTTTCTTGACTTTCCATTTATTCAAGAAAAATATAGTCAGTACAACAAATCAAAATATAATTTTGCCCTTATGCTTTTTGCTTCATTCTTCAGAAGCATAATACCTATTTTGTTAAACCAGTCACTATGGAATAGTTGCAGAGGAAAAAGGCAGTGCTCTCAAGTGTGCTTAGTACAGTAAGCCATGGTGGAAAGGATGACGAGAAAGTTTCCAGGGAAGAGCTTAATGATAACCCCAAGAAGCTGAGTTGTAAAAGGTTCAGGGGCCGGCCCCATGGCCAAGTGGTTAAGTTCGCGTGCTCTGCTGTGGCGGCCCAGGGTTTTGCTGATTCGGATCCTGGGCGAGGACATGGCACCGCTCATCAGGCCACGTTGAGGTGGTGTCCCACATGCCACAACTAGAAGGACCTGCAACTAAGATATACAACTGTGTACCGGGGTAATTTGGGGAGATAAAGCAGGAAACAAACAAACAAAAAAAGGTAACTCAGGTTAACTCAGTTGAAAATAAGGTCTACTTGACAATGTATTTGGTAAATTTTAAGGAGTTTCTGATTTTATAGAAATAATTATTCAGAAGACAGGTAAGAGGAAATGAGAAGAAATTAAAGAATGTTCAAGTGTCTTAGCATTGTCAGGTCAAAAATTCCTTCAAAGAACAAATACTACATGGTCCTACTTAGAGAAGGAATCTAAAATAGCCAAACTCACAGAAACGGAAAATAGAATGGTGGTTACCAGGGGCTGGGGACAGGGGTCTGGGGAGGTGTGAGGGTAAGGGTACAAAGTTTCAGTTATGCAGGATGAGGAAGTCCTAGAGGCTACTGCACAGTATAGTGCCTACAGTTCATAATACTAGGTTTTTCTAAGAGGACAGATCTTACGCTAGGTGTTCCTATCACTAAATAAATAAATAAGTAGGGTGGGAGGAAATTTTAAGAGGGGATAGATATGTTTATCACTCAATTGTGTTGATGGCTTCGTGGATGTATACTTATCTCTTAAACTCACCAAGTTCTGTATATTAAATATGTGCAGGTTTTTATATCTCAATCAGAGTAAAGTGGTTAAAAAAAATAATGTACAAGTGACTTTCATAGTTTCAAGAGAATCAAAAGTGACTGAATCTGATGTTTTTCAGAATTTATCTTGCATAAACTGCATTTTAAGTTCTGAAAAATCTTCTGATTGTGAAAAATTTTTAATGATCCATTTAAATATTGCCAGTTAAAAAACAGACCAGCATGATAAAAGGTACAGGTGTTAGATTGACTAACAAAATGGATAGCTAACATTTTAATGAAATAGTATTGATGACTTAGCTCTTAAGGGTGCTTTATTTTAAGGATAATCATCCTATCTCAATTATATCGATATATAGACTTTTTAATTAATCATGAAAAAGTGGAATCTAATTTGGTTTGCCTTTCTTGTTATCTCCCATAAGTCTTTGCAGTAGCTTTTTATATTTCTCTAAGTACTTTTAATTATTCCCAAATTTCCTCTATTAGCTTGAATTATATGAAATTGCTGATATTTGGCCATTTTTCACCTCCAAAAAATTGCAATTTCATATGATTCAACCTAATTTTTGGAACTCAGGTATAGAGAAATACTAAAACCATATTCCTTAATTTGTGTCACATTCATGGATGCAATAAATATTTATTGAGCACAGACCAAAATCCCATTCTTGTGGAACTTACGCCACCAGTGTGTGCAAGACTCCTTTCTTGTTTTATCTATTTATTTAATCTAGTGTGTCCTTATTTCCCACTCAATTCCCCTCCCCTTCAAAAGGCCACCATTATAATGATTAATGTGTATCTTTTTGTATATATTCGTGTAAAATATGCATTTTTATTTTGTTATGCATGCATGTGATTTTAGTAAATAAATTGTATCACATTAGGTGTTTTTTTATTTTTCTAACTTTTTAAAAATGTACCACTATGTATTTTTAGGAAGGAACTGTCCACATTGCTATGTGAACAGCTGTGTTGCTTTTTAGTGACTTACAGTATTCCATGAAGTGTATTCCATTACAGTTTTCCTGTCCACTCCTCCAGTGACAGACATCTGGATTGCTGTAACTCTTAGCTAAAGCAAACAAGCTTCAAATGTACAAATCCTTGTATATGAACCTGCATGTGATTTTCTGGAGAATATGTAGTCAGCATTGGAATTGCTGGGTCATAGGATATGGCTTCATTTGATAGAATTCAGTAATGCCAGCTTGCCCTCCAGAATGCCTGTATCAGTTTCTATGCCATTGTTCGACTTTCCTTGTCCCCATGACTTGACCACCATTTGAGCTTTTCCAGCTTGTAACAAGTGAAAAGTGATACCTATCTCTTGCAAACAGCTCCATTTGTCATCTATCTTGTTAACTTTATCCACAGTGTCCTTTGTTGATCAGAAGTCTTCTATTGATTAATCAAATTAATTTTTCTTAAGTTTCTGCATTGGAGATTTTGTTCCAGAAATCCTTTCTTATTTCTAAGTCACAAAGATGTGCTTCTCCATTTTTTCTATTCCCTTTATAATTTTTCCTGGACATATAAATATTTAATTCAACTACAGTTCACTTTTGAACTTTTGATCCAGATTTTTTTCTTATGTAATCAATTCTGGTGAGCTAAAAACTCATCATTTCCCATGAATCTGACATCATCTTTATTGAGTAAGTTCCTGTATGTATATGGAGCTGCTCCTGAGCCCTCTTCTGTGCCAGCTGGCCTCTTTGTTTTTATTATTTTGGCAGTATAAGTATGTCTTATATCTGCCAGGAGAGGTTCCTTCTCTACTTTTCCTTATCAAGATTAAGTTAGCTATGTTATAGACATTTATTTCCTCATAAATATTTTAGAATAAAAGCATATTTTTTAAATCCTTCTGGAATTTCAATATATAGTGTCATTGAATTTATAGTTTAATTTTTGAAGAATTTGCTATTCATAATATTAAATCTCTGCATTTATTGATATCATTTTCTTTGTCCTTTATTAGAGTTTAAATTTTTTTCTCCACAGAGGTCTTATATGTTAAGTTTATTTCTAGATTCCTTAGAGTATTTGTTGACATTGTTTTTAAAATTATATTGTCTAGTTGCTCATTACTATGATAGAGAAATACTGGGGGTTTTTTTTCTGCTTTTTCTCCCCAAATCCCCCCAGTACATAGTTGTATATTTTAGTTGTGGGTCCCTCTAGTGGTGGCACGTGGGACGCCGCCTCAGCGTGGCCCGATGAGCCATACCACTTCCGCGCCCAGGATCCGAACCGGCGAAACCCTGGGCTGCCAAAGCGGAGCGCACGAACTTAACCACTCAGCCACGGGGCAGCCCCGAGAAATAATGTTTTTAAAGTTGAACTTCTATTTGGCAAATTTGTTCCAATAGTTTTACTATTAATATCATTGGTTTTACTAAGCAGATGGTCATTTTATCTGCAAATAAGGTCATGTTAATCTCTCTGCTTTTAATTCTCATATATGTTCTTTCCTTCTTTCTTTTCCTGTACTAATGTTGGCCAGAATCTCCAATACTTTCTTTAAAAGTAGAAACGATAGTGAGCACTCTTGGATTGTTCTTCATTGTAAAGGGAATTCTTTTCAAGTTTCTCCACTAAGTGAAATTCTTGCAGTCGGTTTTTGGTGTTTAAACTTTACAATCTCTGCTAAAGTAGTGAGAATAATACAATTAATCACAATGTAGCCATCATTGCCATTTCAACTATGAGAATTCGTGGGTAATCTTGCTTCATCTGTATTTTCTTCACTCTCCTTCCCTAACACTAGCTTATTTTGAAACAAATCCCAGAAGTCATATGATTTCATTTTTAAATCTTTTTAGAGTATAACTCAAAGAGATATGAATTTATAAACCTTACCAAGTCAAAGAAGTTGCCTTATATTTTTAGTTTGTTGGAAGTCTTCAACATAAAAAGAATTTGAACTTAACAAATGCTTTTTTCTGCATTGATTGAGATAATCGTGTGATTTTTCTCCTCCTCAAGTTTATGTGGTGTATAGTATTGCTAGATTTTCTTTTAAGAAAACCTCCCTGCATAATTGAGATAAAACCTAGTTGATAATTTGGGGCTATTTTTCAATACTCTGTTGGATTGGTTTAATTATGATTTTTATATCTATGTTCATGAATGATATCGACAGAATTATATTTTTAAATATTTCTCTTATCTGGTTTTTGCAGTTGAGATTATAGGAGCTCACAAAATAGAGCTGGATAACTTTCACTCTTTTTCAATTTTTTGGAACAACTTGTATAAGATAGAAGTTAACTGACCCTCAAGAATTTGGTACAAGTCTCTTGAAAAAATAGATTTGGAGGTTTTTTGCAATAGCATTAACATTTCAATTTGTTTAAAATATTTTGATTGATTTTAAGTTCTCAATTTCTGCTTGTGCAATTTGGCGTTTTTTAAAGAATTTATCAATTTCGCGTAGGTTTTCAAATTCTTTAGTGTATAGCTGATTACTATAATGCTTCAATTTTTATATCTGTGGTATCTATAGCTTATTTCATGTTTTTCGTTTTATGATATGTAGATATTTAATTTTTATTTCTTGATTAGAATTGCTGGGGTCTCTATTGTTGGTTAATCTTTTTAAAGAAACTAGTTCTTTATTTTGTTAATCTTTCCCATCATTTTGAAGTTGTTGCTCACAATTTCACAGATTTCTGCCCTTATTTTTGTTGGTTTTTGGCTTCTAGTTTTTTGCTTGTTTGCTCTTTTGTCCTTTTTATAGCTTCTTCATTTGAATGCTTGCCTCCTTTATGCTTAACATTTTTGTTTCCTGGTAAAAAAGGATAAAGCTATAAATTTCTTCTATATACTGCCGTAGTCACGTCCCATAAATTTCAAATTATTTAGTTCTCAGTGTTTCTTAATATTTCTTATGTTTGCCTTGTTTAACTCAAAGTATTTAATAACATTTTTCAGTTTCTAAGTATAAAATTATTTTTAAATTATCCTTTTGTTTTGAATGTCTAATTTATTGGATTATTATCAGAAATCATATTCTGTATGCTACTGGTATCTTGAAATTTATTGAGGCTTTCCTTTATTGACTAATAACCTTTCTATTTAAAACAAGTCTTCCATGAGTGCTTGAAAAGGAAAACTCTACATGTGAGTGTAGAATTCTATCTATATTTAAAGGCTTATTAAGTACGTATTAATTGTATTTTGCAGATGTCTGGGTTTTTTTCTGCTTGATCTAACAGTCGCTAAGTGGAATGTGTTAAAATCTCCAGCTACAGTTGTTTGTCTATTTCTCCCTGCCATTCTGTGCTTAACTATTTTGAAGCTATATTATTAGTTATCTATTTACTTATGATGCCTATATCTTCTTTCTCCATAGTTCCTTAACTAAAGGTATATACTATATTCGAAAGGTATATAATACCTTTCTTTTGTCTTAGGATACTATTGCATTAATTTCTGTTTTAGTCAGATACTAAGATTACTATGAGCTTTCTTTTGGTTCATATTTTTGTTTTCCCACATACATATTTTATTTTTACCCTTTCTACATGTCTTTATATTAAATGTATCTTTTCATAGTTAATATATTCTGGGAATTTATTGTTTTGATCCAATCTGAGAATCTCTGTTTTTTAATTTATTATTTTTAACTGAGTTTCATAGACTGTGATTATGTTAGGACTTATTTATTTATTTCTTTAGTATTCATCCTTTTTGTTTCTTTTTAAATATCTTTTCCTGCTTTTCACTGTAAAGCTCAACTTTTCTCAAGTTTAAAAGTTATGCATTTTTAATATATGTAACATACGGTGGTCACCCTTCATTGAAGACATGCACATGTTTATTTTCTCATTAATTATTATTAAACTTTTCAAAGAATGTAGAGTTTTAGTTCTGGTGGAAATAATCATTTTTTTCCTTTTATGGTCTTTTTTTCCTTCAAAAGGAAAACAAAACAATAAATTTTATCAAGGAGTGTGTCACCTTTCCTTCCCCTGTTTCATCCTCCTGGATTTGTTTCTTTTCTTAGCGAGTGTTTGCAATTTGGCTGGAAGTCTTTACTGTTTAATTCTGGGAAATTTGTTTTTATGATTTCTTGAAGTATTTTTGCGCACTCTTTTTTCTTTCTTTCTTCTGTTCACATTTTGACCCCTTCATCTCCTGCACTGATATCCCTTAAGAACTGTGCGCATTTTTGCTTACATCTATTGATTTCTTACTATATTTCCTCTTAGTTCTTTTCAATGATTCTTTTTCCATATTTCATTTGCTACTGTCTTCCAATATTTCCGGGAGTATATTAATCATGCTTATTTTAAACTCCTGGTGCATTAAACTCCTAGTCCAGTGCGCTATCCATTGCACCACTGCGCCCCTAGTCCTCTAGTTGTAGTAGCATGACATATGTCATTCAGTTTATTGCCTTTCTTTTCAGGTAGCTGTACTTTTCGTGTGTCCCCTATTTTGTCCTTTGAGTGTAAGTTCTCTTGCAGATACTATTTATTCTGGCCGTTATAGTGTTTGCGGAAGGCCAGTCCTGCAGGTGAAGCCTCGGAGAGGGGAGAGGATGAATTCTAGGCACCATAAAACCACTTTCGACCACTTCCCCCTGCTGCTACTGTAGCAGGCAATTTCTCTGGTCAGAATTTCACCCACTAAACTCTGAGGAAGTGCCCTGGGAGGAGGCATTTCCCATTATTATAATCCCTCAAACTCGGGGTTTGTGAGAGAATAGAGTGGAGGAGTGAATGTCGACTGTGATGTAATCTCGCGTGGCTTTATCAACGCGTCACCTGAGCAGGACATTATCCCCAAGAAATGGAACAACCTCAATCTTGGGGTGGACTTCATGTCTTTAACAGAGAGGGAGCAGAAGGTGATTGTCCCAGGGGATCACAGGGCAGAGGCAGGAGTACAACAAAAATACTTTCCTCCAGTCTGTCCGCTCAGAGAAGCCTTCAGCAGCCCCCCTCCCCAAACTCCAGCCACCCCTGTCCATTGCCACCACTGGCCAGCCCAGTTCAAAACAGCTTTTGGAATCCGTTCCACACAGGTTTTTATTTTTTGGGCTTTTTTTGTTAAATTCATGCTTTATCTCATTTCACCTATACTAGTTCACTATCTATCTTGAGAGGACGTTGAGACTCCTAGATATTCCAAGTAACTTTTTTGTTTTTTTCTTTTTTTCATTATTTAAGCCATTTCCCCTGACCTTAGTAGAAATGACTGGTAGAAATAATGCGTTTTTTTGGTGATAGTTTTTATGCATTTCCTGAAGATAAATCATGAGAAAAGGAAGCTCTTTGTGATTTGATTTGCTTTAGATTTTCAAGCTTTATTCACTGTTTTGTTTCTTATTCCTGTCTTTGTTGTGTCTGCGGGACAGATGCAGGCCGCAGTGGTGGCACAGGAAAGCACTCAGTTCTTGTCATTTTCATCCTCTCCTTGGGATTTGTCTTTTCAAGATCTTGCCTGATTATTCCGGACAACGCTGTTATCTGCCCTCAAAGGGAGGTAGTGCAGCTTCCTGGGTTAATGTGCCAGAGAGTGATTATTTTCTTACAAGGTCAAAGTTACACTTGATGCTACAGATAGATTTCAAAAAACAAGGGAATATTTATTTACCCTTCAACTGAAGTATTTATTGCTTCAGCTAAAATAGATTGTACTTATCTGTTAAATCTCTTGACCATCCTCCAAAATACTGCTTCCTCCTGATATTTTTAGATGTGAAAAAAACCACAGAAACAGTTCTCAATGCTAATGTGGAAGACAAGACCAAAACCCACTTTAAAGACGAACCCCATGACATCAAAATTTTATCAAATACTGTTCTTAAATTCCAGAAAACATTGTGTGTGTGTGTGTGTGTGTGTGTGTGTGTGTGTGTGTGTACTGAGTCCTGAATTCAGAAGCTAAATTACTTAGTTAAATCAGTGGTGATTTATTCACTGTGCAGTGAGGCAAGCCCACTAAACTGGTTATCAGTGGCCATTTATAGAATATTCTGGCAGCTAAAGGAGGTATGAAAGTAATAACAGATATAACTATGAGCTCATTTATTTCCAATTAAGTCTGCTGCTGAGACGTTTTATCTTCTAAAGCTCTGGAGAGAGTTGAAAAATATTAAGAAATGCAAATTCGAGACATAATGGAAAGTAGAAGCTTTGTAAACTAAATTTTTCTAAAATCCCCTTCTATACAATAAAAATAATTTAAAATTTGTGTTAGATGTTTCCAAAGGATGTTCACATTTAAAAGGAGGAGGGAGATGGAAAAAGGGAAAGAAAATGAATAGCAAATGCAGGATTTGCTTACTATAGCCTGTGATCTGATTTTAAGGCAACCATTTTTACTGCTTTTAAAGCAATGTCATTTTCTTGGTGAATATAATAAATCCAATTTCAAGCAATATTTTATTCAAAAATTTCTCTAAAAAGCTCTCAATTAGAATATAAAACACTCCAGTTATATCTATGAATTCAAAAGGAGAACAACCATTCTAACTATAACTTCCTTCACCTGTGTCCATGGCTGTCTATATACACAGGTCATATAGATTAACTGCAAGAAATATTGTAAATTTAAATTTGGTTCTTAGAGTACAAAGTCACAAGTTATCCCTCCATCCATTGTAAAGTTATCCAACAGGGAGGAAACTCTCATATCTGTAACTTCTTTATGACGTCTGGAGAGTCTTTATAGCTGTGATTGTAGCTGACTGCTTTTATGAAAATGTATTGTTGGAGTGATTTGTGACTTCTGGCAGGAAGACCTGTGAAAACTCTTACTTTGTCTAGTTGAGATATAACTTAAATGAATTCATTGTTTGATCAGCCATCCCACATTTAAAGATGTTCATTTGTTGATACTAGGTATTCAAAAGTTATGTGAAGAGGATTCCTTGAATGTCATCAGCTCTTGATAAAGGTGTCTTAGATTGAATTCAATTGAAGATCTTTTAAAAATGTTTAACTGTGTGAGGTGTTGCCAAGTCTGTTTAATCCCTACCTGTTCTAATTCAGCCTATATTTTGCAATGATCTTCCAGTGGCTTTCCAGTAAATGCGATAGACAGACATCATAACCTAAATTTCTGGGCAGGACCACTTTGATAGAAAGGGGAAAACACAGGACATTGGAGCCTTTTCTCAAGTCAGTGAGAATTGTCTCTACTGGAAACCCAAGTTAAAGCAAGCTCCTGCCCCGTCTGAGGCTCTGAATCACCAGCTCTCTACCACCGCTGCATTGGCCTTTGGGGGGCCATTCTTCCATTCCCTGTGCCTGCACTTCCCCCTCACATGCATGCGATCAGCAAATGTGCGCAGAGGAGAGAGTGAACTTTGGCGAAGTGAGTAATGTTATTATTTACAAGGACCCTTTTTAGAGAGTGCATATATCTCTTATTCAGTTTTGGAAGTATGACACAGTTGCAGGGATGAAGTTAGCCTCATTTGTCGTCAATATTTATGCAGCGCCTTTCATAATGTCGGGTGAGATAGCTCATATATTCCCAGGGTAAAAATGAGTAATGTCTTTGGAAGCAGGTGTAAAGTTACAGTAGGGGTTTTCGACTTTAGGAAGTGTTCTTCTCCTGGTCGTCATTTTATGTCTAAAACTGCAGACTATGGAACAGACCTTGTAAAAGACTTTTTCACTGAGCATCTGGTCTTTCTGCAGGCCTGGGAGATTTATGTCAGCTGTAGAAAGAATGTGAATAAAAGCTTACTCCTGGGAGTTCGTAAAATGAGTTGATGTATTACTTAATCTACTCTTGCTCGGATTAAATTTAAAAATTGCATCAGGGTGTTCATTTTAAAGTATGATTTTATATAAATAGAAATTATAGATAACTGGCATAAAATTAAATAAACAAACATGTGGCTAAAGCTGACTTATAATCAAAACCAAAATCATAATTGCAAAATAACACTTCTCTCATCAGCCCACGTTGGTGTTAAATATTATTTCAGATATGTGTTTGCTCTAGAAAAAGAATGATTGTTTTGCAACTGCGCATGATTTTAAAGTGCATCAATGCAAAATAACTTTTTAGTATTCATGGCAACTTTTGTTCTGTTGATGGCAACTTTGTCTCATTTTGAAAAATTTCATTCATTCATTTCATTTATTCATTCTCCAACTTTGTTTCATAAAACTTTTGTCAAGTAATTTTGTGCATTCATTAATTCTTAATGCTAAACCTGGATTATTACCCTAAATAGGAAGAAAATTATTCATAAGCATTGTCATGTTTATTTGATCAAAAATGATCATTTAAACACATGACTCTAAGCTTTAGAACAGCAGGAAATGTGTCCGTATCCCCAAAGCCTTGGGGATAAATATCAAAAAACGTTCATCATTGAATGATTGCCTATCATTATCATTTTCATTAAAGGTACCTTATTAATTGTAACATTCCAAAAACTCTCATTTTGGGAAAATATGATTTGAATAGGTTCTTCAACAAAAGATAAATATGATGAATTCACATACAACATCTTTGTTACTGCAAACGTATCTCTTCTGAACTAATACAGTGACCTGATTGATACATATGTGCAAATATAATTAACTGACATGTATGCATTATATATATTTTATATATATATATAATGTGTTACAGTGACAATATAAGGTAAAACATAACCCTAATGAATAAATTTGCTAATTATCATTTCCTTTAATACTAGAAAACTGATGGATAGGTGTTACTTATATATCCAGAAAAGTGAAGGTTAGCTAATACTCTTGGATTTTAGTGTGAAATCAGGAGAGGTAAATGAATTCCTTCAGAATGCTTGAAAGATGGAAAAGGGAATGCCTCAGTGGCATTTTGGATGTTAGGACGTATATTTCCCTGCTCCTTGGCTCCACCCCCTTCCCTTGTCTAGTTCAAAGCCTGCTTCTCTCTGGCGCCGTCTAGTGGATGCCTGCGCAGGGATGAGGACGGGGACCAGCTGAGGACTGGTAAAGAGCAAGTGTTATTTCTCCAACTGGAGCCTAGGAGTCAATGGTCTGTGAACATCTTGGAAATTCTTATTAGTTAGTCTATGCAGGCTCTTCCTTTTTCTGCCTTTGCCCAGCACAGGAGTGTTGCTCTGATTTCTGTTACACCTTGCTGATCATAGGTTTATAGAATAAACAAGTTTTTAGGGTAAAATATGAGCATGGAAAAAGAGGACCAGTGTAAGCAATGTTTCAAATACTTTAAGAATCCACAGAGAACAGCACCATGTTAATTTTTGAGTTCAAATACTTTAAGAATCCACAGAGAACAGCACCATGTTAATTTTTGAGTTACTCATTATTTCTTTAATAGATGAGCTAGCTACGCCAGAAATATGTCCACAGACAGAGCGGCTGTGTAATCCCTTCCTTCACTACCCTCTACACAATACAGAATTAAGATGGAGCTTTTGGTAGTGGACTTGTGAATTAAGGCAAAACTTCACGCAGTCTTCCTGAATTTTTCCACTTCTGTGCAGACATCTGGAGAGTTACTGAATTAATTTTATAAATCTTGATTCCTGGACTTTGACCACAGGGCTCGCCTGAGTTTTCCATTGCTGTGGTAATGATAAGTGTCTTCTGAGGACAGGAAAATATACTGGGAGAAAAAAAATCAGATGAAGTCAGCAAAGAATCAGGAGAACAAAAAGGAAGAAGAAAAATTTACTTGCCTAACTAAGTTTAGAATTCTTCAAAGAAGAGATTATGTTTATTTTTTATTTGCAAAGGAAATAGGGGCCAGCCTGGTGGCATAGTAGTTAAGGTCATGCGCTCCACTTCGGCGGCCCCTGGTTCCTGGGTTCTCATCCTGGGTGCAGGCTTACGCACCACTTGGCAAGCCACACTGTGGCAGTGTCCTGCATACAAAGTAGAGGAAGATTGGCACAGATGTTAGCTCAGAGCTAATCTTCCTCACCAAAAAGATAAAATAAAAAAATAAAAAGGAAACAAACTTTCAGTGCCTCACACAATACTAGTACTCAGCAGGCAGAAGGAGAGATAAATGGCTTGGAATAGACTCCACTGCACTCATCACATTGCAGAAAAAAATAATTAGCAATAAAAATAACCCTTTTACAAAGTGGTATGTGAATGCAAAGTAATAACAGTGAAGACAATGGCAGTAAGTGTTGCCCCCAAATTAAGTACTTTAATGCTTAAGAGTATTATAAAATATGTACCCCGTGGAGAAGACAGATGATGTTTACATTTTAACTTTGGGTATAGAAACAAAATAATTTCCCACCAGTACATTTTTTTTTTCCTTTTTCTCCCCAAAGCCCCCCAGTACATAGTTGTATATTCATAGTTGTGAGTCCTTCTAGTTGTGGCATGTGGGACGCCGCCTCAGCGTGGTTTGATGAGCAGTGCCATGTCTGCGCCCAGGATTCAAACTGAGGAAACACTGGGCCGCCTGCAGCGGAGCGCGCGAACTTAACCACTCGGCCACGGGGCCAGCCCCCCACCAGTACATTTTGAAGCTTATTATGTTTGTAATTTTAACCATTTCTGTTAAAAATTTCCTTTATTCTTTGACATCTATCTCAAAGGCTGTGACAAATCCTAAATATAAAATATCCCCAACTGTACCGACTAGGTAAAGCTGATTTGTCTGCTAAAGGAAGACAGACTTTTGCTTCAGGAGAAAATCTGACTTGCATTTGTCTTATGTGATTTATGCATTGTAAGTTTAAAATGAAGTACAGCCTTTTTCTTCCCATATATTAAAATGTGGTTTCAAATTTGAAAGAAACAGCAATCTTTTGTCACCAAGGCAACCTATATAGCTATGAGAGAAAGCAAAACACAAATACTGTATTGCCCTCAAGTGATCTTTTTCGGTATTGCACTAACAGCCTGAGCTGTCCAACAGTGAAAGGGAAAAAGAAGGCAAAAATGCTTAGACAGCAAAGCTTTGACCTTTTTCTTTCATTGCATTATCATATTTATTTTTAGGATGTTATCTGATAATCCATCCTTGTGGTGGGGAGGCTATATTACTAAGTAGAGAATCTGAATGGTGATAAATCTACAGTACGATTTAAATTGCCACAGGGCCACAAAATTATTTGGAATGCTTTCAGCATTTGTCAGTCATTGGACATTGTTTTTCCATTTAAGATGATTTTATGATACACCAGGTTTTAAAAAATTACCATAAAGTTAGCACTAGCATTTTAGACTTAGCATCTGAGAATGCATTACTTTTATCCATTATCTTTTGTGTGTACTTGTTTGATTTCAACTTGAACCTCACATCAGCTTAATTTGAATTCCTTTGAATTTTGTAAATGACCTAATATTGTCGTATGGAACTGCAAATATGTCTTTCATTTCTCTGAGTGCTAGTAAGGCAGATAAAGGTGGATTCTCAGAATTCTGCACACATACGTCTTGCTGCGTTCTATCTACTGCAATATCTAGATATATTTCATTGCTTTTGTTAGTTCTATCTCTATGGAGCATCTGCCTGTAAGGCAGTTATTCTCTGACTTCATCATTTAGTGATATGGAGCATTCCTCTACCCACTATTCTATCCTCTTTGTCTCATAACAGCTTGTCTTCTCGCCCCCACTGCCGTGCTTATGAAACCAGTTCTTAGAAGCTCTCTGAAACAGGTCTTTAAAATTTGGAGGAAAGGACTGCAAACAGGAGAAGAAATCCTAAGTGTCCCTGTGTTTATATATATCTATATTCTGTGTGGCTTCCCTTCTAAACCAGCCTCCCTATGCCTGGCGTCTTGTCTTCCAGAGTCCAATTAGTTTCAGGTACCACAGCCTCATCTACCTGTTTAAAAAAGTATTGTACCAAAATGATTTCTATCCGGAATTTTTTCCAAATGCATTTGAAAGGTTTGAGAATTTTCTCATGTGCTTGATTACCAAAGTCATCTACATAAAGAACGTGTATTCAAGTCACAGAGTGAAATCATTATTCTAAACTCAGAACTCACAGAAGAAAAACATTATGCTAAGGAAATATATTACATTTTCAAGCTTTCGAGGAGTTACTGTTAAAGTGAAAAGAAGTGTGATTTAAAAATATGAATAGGACAATGATGACATCCTTTCAGTCGGAGTGATAAGCGAATATCCAACTGCACTTTTACTCTAAAGGAGAGGGAAATAAATCACTCGCCTTGGATCTGTAGTGCTAGATCTACAGGACTAAAAAGAAAAGTCCCAAGGCATGACCTCTAGTGGCTGGGGATGGGCGCGCTGAGGTGCCAACTGTATGACCTCAGGCAAGTCTTTCAATCTCTGTGAACCACTTTCTCTATCTGTAAAATAGGAACAGTTCTCTATGGGTTAAATGAGGTTTTTCTTCCTTCTACAAATATTTACTGGGTACTCCCATGTGTAGACATTGTGTTAGGTTCCAGTGATATAATAATAAACAAGGTAGAGTTCCTGCTTTCATGGAGTTTATTCTTGTATTGAGAGGTAGATGAAATACAGATAAAGAGCTAATTATACATATGTAAAGAAATACTGATAATTGTAGATTTTTAATATAGTTAGGAATGAAATGAATAATGATGATGTGTAGAGAGTGACTGGGTTGCCCACTTTATGAGAAGTAGAAAGATCTTCCTGACTAGGTGACATCTGAGCTGTAGTTCATGGGGGGGACTAAGCCTCGTTGGAAGAGCTAGTGATGAAACACACCCAGCAAATGGACAATTCCAATGTCTTGAGGTAGGAGAGTCCTTGCCCGTTCACAGAACATCACAAGCAGTGGAAGTGCATCATTTTGAACAAAAGGGAAGTGATATTGGTAGAGAGGAGGAAGTAGAGAAAGGGTAGGTTCAGTTCACACAGGACTTACAGACAAAGTAAGGAATTCGGCTTTTATTTCTATGGGCAGAGGGACACCACTGAAAGAGGGTGAATAGGGGAATGCCATAATTTGCTTTACCTTTTCAGGCCCGCTCTGCTGCTGTGTGGAGAACAGATTGTATAGGGTTGTGAGGGGATGCAGAGAAATCAGTGGCAAGGCTATTCAGGAGTCCAGGTGAGGACGATGGTGGCTTGGACTAGTTGGTGAGATCATGGTCTAAAGAAAGACACAAGTGGATACCTTGTGGAGAAATAAGAATTGGTGATGAGCTGAGAAAGAGGATAGACAGAGATGGCTCAAAGATGGCTCTTCAGCCATTATTTGAATGGTGGTGCCCTTTCCTGAGATAGATCCGATGGAAGGGAGTGGGACAGAGAATTGTGCAATGAAGAAGTAGAATGGGAGACAGGTTCCTGATCTCACAGCAGCTTACCCATGTATGTGGTTCCTACCCATTTGTCTGGTTCTTAAGCCTCCTTTGCTCTATACCCTGCCTGAGGGCCCTACACAGGGAAGTTCTTGCCTTGAGAATTTGGTGCTTCTTTACTCGTTCAGTTTCTCTCCCTGCCAATCTCCTCCCCATGCCCCTCTCCCTCCTGCCATTTCCAGCAGAGGTATCCTATCACTTCTAAAACAAGAGAAGGATAACTAGTTACTTGCTCTTCCTAGTGTGACAGGCAGGCCTCATGTGTCCAGGTCCCCATTACTGTAAAAACAGCCTGAGCAGAAGTGCCTG
This sequence comes from Equus przewalskii, assembly GCF_037783145.1. NCBI lineage: Eukaryota > Metazoa > Chordata > Mammalia > Perissodactyla > Equidae > Equus > Equus przewalskii. The sequence goes on from NC_091834.1 coordinate 77,547,286, forward strand.
TTTCTCAGCCATCGTGAGTTTAAGGGTTATTTTCAAATAGATGGGATCTCAAATCATAGGTCAGTTCCCTTGAAAGATAGTAGAGCGGTCAACTATGATGTATTCAGATAAGAAGATGAGAAGAGAATGCTTAGGAACTGCCTACCCCAGAAAGGATTAAATCTATTCAATGTGTGGGATGGAAGCCAGAGTGAAGTTGGAGGGGTTTGAAATGAGGAAACCACACCAGAAGCAGCAGGCATTAGACTACACTCTTAAGCACTGAAAATAAATGTGAAGTTCTCAGATTACCTTCTCCCTCATATGGGAGGTTTATAGGAGACAGAGATGCAGACGCCATTTCAAAAAGAGAAGAAAAGAAGACAGAATTTAAATAAACAAAAAGCAAATTAAATTAGTTAGCTTTTGCAACATAAACCACCTTTGAACAACAAATATTTCTTATGTCTCATGATTCTGTGGTTGGCTGGACAGGCTCTGCTGATTTATATGAGTAGCTGACAGTTCAGTTGGGGTTAGATGGTCTAGCCTGGCTTCACTCATGCCTGGCTGTTGGCTAGAGTCTTGGGGATGACTTGGCCATGTATTTCTTATCATCTTGCAGGCTGCCCAGGGTTCTTTCATATGGTGGCAGTGTCAGGGTTCCCAAGAATAGCAAGTGAGCAAGCCCCAAAGGCCAAGTTCTTTTCAAGTTTTTGTTTGTATAATGGTTGAATGGTGTCCCAAAAAGATATATCCACATCCTAACCCCCAGAACCCGTGAATGTGACCTTATTTAGAAAAAGAGTCTTGGCAGCTGTAATTAAGTTAAGGATCTCAAAATGAGATCATCCTGGATTATCCAAGTGGTGCCTAAATCCAATGACGCATGTCCTTATAAAAGAAAGGCAAAGGGAGATTTGGCACAGACAGAAGAGAAGACACACAGAGGAGAAGGTCATGTGAAGATGGAGGCAGAGATTAGAGTTATACACCCACAAGCCAAGGAGTGCCTGCAGCCTCTTGAAGCTGGAAGAGGCAAGGAATGATTGTCCCCTAGAGCCTTAAGAAGGAATGTGGCCCTGCCAACCACCTGGATTTTAGACTTTTGGCCTCCAGAATTGCGAGAGAATAAATTTCTGTTGTTTTAAGTCGCTGGGTTTGAAGTAATTTGTTAAAACAGTTTGCATCATATTTACTAATGTCCCACTGACCAAAGAAGATCATATGTGCCAAAGCTAAGATTCAAGGGATGAAGAAATAGACTTCACCTCTGGCGGAAGTGCAAAAGCACACCGCAAGAGGGTGTGCCTACAGGGGTGGGAAGAATTCGTGACCAGTTTTTGCAAACTACCACACCAATGAAAAGAAAGATTTTCACTTTATAGCAGATTAGCGACAGGTTTCGCAGAATAGAATTTAAATGTGAGAACAGGGAAGTAGTTAATTAGGGGTCAGGAGACAACAAGAGAAAGGAGGGGGAAGGTATCTTGTCTGGTGACTTCTCTACTCTCAGATGAGAATGAAGCTTCTAATGGTTGAATGTCCTTCATCAAGTAAGGTGGAGAAACAATATAATCTCCCCATAATAAATTGGTGAGAAATTAATGTATTTAATCTATTCCTTCGTGCATGAATAAAATTTTTGTGTTTGATGACAGAGTCAAAAACAACTTAAAGGAAAATCAATGTTGACTGTGTCAATAATTGTTCATAGTCAATTCAACTGAGTTGTATTCTAAAATTGTCTAAAGGATACCTATGTGTTGGGCAATGTGGAGAGGGACTCAAAAGAGAAATGCTGGTTCTTCCCTTCAGGGAACTCTCCAGTGAGTCGGGGAGAAAGACATATTTATAAGTAACTCTACAGAGCAGAGTGCAATAAGTGGCTGAGTTACTGGGCTAGTCAAGTGTAGGAGAGAATTATTTAGCCTGGGGAAAGTGAGGTAGATTTCACAAAATAGGTAGTATTTTTTTCCAAGCTTGGAAAAATGAATAGGGCTTCCCTGGGAATGGGGCAAGGATGTTTGCATTTACTTTGGAAAGACATCAGGAAGCATGCAGGTTGAACATAGGTTATAGTCTCACATGTATGAGCTGGCTTATTTGGCTAGTTTGTGTATTTATTTTGAGGTGGAAAGAATCCGTAGATAGCCTGAAGTGGGAGGGATGGAGAAAGAAGGAAGGGAAAAAGTCATAGGATTTGTGGAGTGGGGGAAACCAGAAAAGATATGTTAGAATCAGATCCTGAAGAGCTTGAATTTCCTGCACGTAAAACGTAAAATGACCCCACTGGCATTTTATACTTCTGAATGTATTCTCCTGCGTGGTCTCATTTAATACTTTTAAAAGCCCTGGAAGATTGGGTGATAGTTTTATACCCATTCTATGGATGAGGAAGTGAAGAGTCATGATTTTGTAGAGATGACAGAACTAGTAAATATGATTAGGATTAGGCCTCAGATCTCCAGTGAGTAAAATCTCTCTTAACTACCACTTAACTACTTGCGGTGTTAAGCAATGCTCTGTGTGTCCGCTGTAAAGCATGCTGACTGCTGAATGCAAGAACTCAATGCCTGAGGCAAGCATTTGTATGCATCCCTCGTCATGCACTGGTGAACTATAAGTGCAAAAAGAGACAGACTTGTTTCCATAAAAGCAAAGTTGAAGATTTATAAAGAATAAATCTAGGAAAATTGCTTGAAAACATTGCAGGTAAATTACATGTGGCTTAACAACTTTCAGAGTTTGGGGATGGGGAGATTGTAAAGTCTGCAAAGATTCTGCCCTGAGATTTCTTTGTAAGTGTTTTTATGTTCTTGCTGTAGTTGCAATTATAACCAATGCATTATGGGTAAGGTTTCTGTAAGTTAGATGCCTGGCAATTCCAATTAGTTCACCCATATGCAAATAAAAGACTTTGGCTGTATAAGATTGACAAAGGAATTTATGGGTTTTTTTAATTGAGGTAACATTGGTTTATAACGTTATATAAATTTCAGGTGCACGTCATTATATTTCAGCTTCTATATAGACTATATCACGTTCACCACCAAAAGTCTAGTTGCCATCCATCACCATACACAATATGCCCCTTTACCCCTGTCACCCATTGCCTACTGGCTTCTTCTCTGGTAACCACTGGTCTGTTCTCTGTATCTATGTGTTTGTTTGTTGTTGTTGTCTTCCACGTATGAGTGATGTACAGTTTTTGGCTTTCTCTATCTGACTTATTTCGCTTAGCATAATACCCTCAAGCTTCATCTATGTTGTCACAAATGGCATGATTTCATTGTTTTTTTATGGCTGAGTAGTATTCCATTGTGTGTATATATCACATCTTCTTTATCCATTCATCCATTGATGCACACTTACTTTGTTTCCATGTCTTGGCTATTGTGAACAGTACTGCAGTGAACATAAAGGTGCATATATCTTTTCAAATTAGTGTTCTTTGGATAAATAGCCAGAAGTGGAATGGCTGGATTACATGGTAGATCTATTCTTAATTTTTTGAGAAATCTCCATATTGCTTTCCATAGTGGCTGCACCACTTTACATTCCCACCAGCAATGTATGAGGGTTGCCTTTCTCCACATCCTCTCCAATACTTGTTATTTCTTGTCTTTTTAATAATAGCCTTTCTGATGGGTATGAGGTGATATCTGATTGTAGTTTTGATTTGCATTTCCCTAATAATTAGTGATGTTGAACATCTTTTCATATGCATGTTGGCTATCTGTATATCTTCTTTGGAAAAATACCTATTCAGATCCTCTGCCTATTTTTTAATTGAGTTGCTGGTTTTTTTGTTGTTAAGTTGTATCAGTTCTTTATATATTTTGGATATTAACCCCTTATTGGATACGTGATTTCAAATATCTTCTCCCAATTGGTAGTTTTTTTTTTCATTTTGTTGATTGTTTCTTTTGCCATGAAAAAGCTTTTTAGTTTGATGTAGTCCTATTTGTTTATTTTTTCTTTTATTTCCCTTGGCTGAGGAGACAAATTCAAAAAGATACTGCTAAGACTTATGTCAGAGAATGTACTGCCTATATTTTCTTCCAGGAGTTTTATGGTTTCAGGTCTTACATTCAAGTCTTTAATCCATTTTGAGTTAATTTTTGTGTATGGTGTGAGATAATGGTCTACTTTCATTCATTTGCCTTTGGCTGTCCAGTTTTCCCAACACCATTCATTGAAGACACTTTCCTTTCTCCATTGTATGTTTTTGGCTCCTTTGTCAAAAATTATCTGTCTATAGATGTGTCAGTTTATTTCTGGGCTTTCAATTCTGTTCCATTGATCTGTGTGTCTGTTTTTCTGCCAGTACCATGCTGTTTTGATTTTTATAGCTTTGTAGTAAACTTTGAAATCAGCGATTTTGATGCCTCCAACTTTATTCTTTTTTCTCAGGATTGCTTTGGCTATCTGGGGTCTTTTGTCTTTCCATGTAAATTTTAGGATTCTTTGTTCTATTCCAGTGAAAAATGTCCTTTGAACTTTGATAAAGATTGCATTCAATTTGTAGATTGCTTTAGGTAATATGGACATTTTAACTATGTTAATTCTTCCAATCCGTAACCATGAAAATCTTTCCATTTCTTTGTGTTTTCTTTGATTTCTTTCATCACTGTTTTATGGTTTTAGTGTACATGTCTTCCACCTCCTTGGTTAAATTTATTCCTAGGTATTTTATTCTTTTTGTTGTGACTGTAAATGGGATTGTAGTCTGGGTTTCTCTTTCTGCTATTTTGTTGTTAGTGTTTGAAATGCAACTTACTTTTGTATGTTGATTTAGTACCGTGCAACTTTACTGTATTTGTTTATTATTTCTAATAGTTTTTTGGAGGATTCTTAGGGGGTTTTCTATATATAAAATCACATCATCTGCAAATAGTGACAGTTTTCCTTCTTCCTTTCTGCTTTGGTTGCTTTTTTCTTTCTTTTTCTTGCCTGATTTCTCTGTCTAGGACTTCCAGTACTAGATTGAATAAGAGTAGTGGAAGTGGGCATCCTGTTTTGTTCCTCTTCTTAGAGGGATGGTTTTCAGTTTTTCACTGTTGAGTATGATGTTAGCTGTGGGTTTGTCATATGTGGGCTTTGTTCTGTTGAGGTACTTTCCTTTTATACCCATTTTATTCAGAGTTTTCATCATAAATGGATGCTGAAACTTATTGATTTTTATTCATTTTGTTAATGTGATGTGTCACATTTTAAAAATTTAAGCAAATGAAATTAAAATGTTTAAGAATTGTGTGTGTTGCTTTTTGAATCCTCATATAAAAATAGCTGTCTCTTTGTAGCAAAAAGTATAAAAGGGTTTCTGCTGTTTATTATACCACCTCCTTCTGCAAATATTGGGGACTTCTATTCTCTATGAGTAGAGGAATGATGTGATTTGAGCTGTGCTTCATAAAGATTACTCTGGCAGCAATGAAAGAGAAAGTAGTTGGGAACAGGGAACTCAGAAGTGGATAGTCAGCACCACAATGAGAAGACATTGATATGGGCTATATAGCATTGTATTTAATTAGAATACTAAATCATAAACTTTCAAATTATGCATAGTAATTAAATGCTCATTTGAAATATCTCATATAAAAGAATGAATTTTGGGGCCGGCCCCATGGCCGAGTGGTTAAGTTCACGTGTCACGCGCTCCACTTCGGTGGCCCCGGGTTTCACTGGTTGGGATCCTGGGTGTGAACATGGCACCAATCGTCAGGCCATGCTGAGGTGGCGTCCCACATGCCACAACTACAAGGACCCACAGCTAAAATATACAACTATGTACTGGGGGGATTTGGGGAAAAGCAGAAAAAAAAAGACGATTGGTAACAGTTGTTAGCTCAGGTGACAACCTTTAAAAAACAAAACAATGAATTTTGTTTGAACACTAGTAAGAAAGAGGTATAAGGTAACTGATATGAGAGAAATGTAAGAAAATAGCAGAAAATTGTAGTAAATCTACTATGGATTCAACAGACTTTAACACTACAGCCCTCATAAGTTAGAGTATATTATTCTATCATTGTCTTTATTGTACAACCAGAACTCTTTATTTTTAATGAATATATTTCTTTTCCTTTTGTGATTGACCAGGAAACTTAATAATAGATACCCTGCATTAAATATACAGAACATAAATGGAAAATATTTTCCCTTTTTGCTTTCTTACTCATTTGAAAGTATTTATAGATGTATGAGATAGGTATCTTTCTCCCAAAAGCATCCCTATTTGCAAAGTTTTGTACTACCTTTTACAAGTATTACCTGTTGGAAATATTACCAGATTTCAATGTCATTTTCTATATGAGACAATTAACAAAATGTAAAGTTTTCCAAACAAGCTATCAGACGTTATTTTATTGGAGGCTTAAAGAAGGCTTGTGTTTTAACTTTAACGGAAAATAGTTGTGAACAATGGCATTCATATAAAGAAAATGAGTAGACATATAGAGAATCCAATGATGAAAATCTTTACAATTTTAGCCTTTGCTCTTTACTGTTAAATCTCTCTGCTCCTTTATATCACACTGAGAGTTTCCAGAAGGGACAATAAACTGCCAGTTCTCTGAGAAGGTGGAATATAGTGCAATCAGAGTTCTACCATTCAAAGCAAATAATTAAATTTTTATGCTGTTCACTGCCTTTTGTATTCCTATACCTTGCTTCTGATCAATTCTCTGAGAGACACATGGGAGAATTTAAAATTTTCAACTATGAAACTGATTAGATTGCATAGACTCTGCTTTCTGAATTTCTCAGTTTAATGTATGATTTAAAGCTTAGAATTGTTAAGAAGTACAAATGAACAAAATTATCCATGTCACTGGAAGCATGAAACTTATTTAAATATTGGAGTTTTGATCTAATTCCAGGGAATGAGTAAAAACTATCCTAATTTAGGTTCAGCCAATTAATTCAGTTTTTTCTTGGTTTACCCTCAAGCAAGTCAATTTTCGATGAGCTAAAACAAATGATGAGAATATTTGTGTTCTTAAATCATTTGACTCAACATGAAATTTGTTCTTGATCCAGGCAATTGATTTAACTTGCAAAGAAATATTCTTAGTGTTTCCAAAAGGTAATTAGGCTACACAAATGCTCAAGTTGTTGAATTGCTATTTTAGATGTGTGAGTGTAAGGGTATGTGCTTGAGAATTGTGACAGTTTCAAACACATTTTCCATGGAAGTAAAAGCACAGATGATTCATTCTTCTGTATTTCAGGGTCATCCACATTCCTAAATCTACTATAATCAAAGCCACAACGGCAGAAGTAATGCAAGGACTTTGCAGCCAAGCAGACTGGCTTCAACGCCCATATTGGTTCCTCCTGGCTGCATAACCTTAAGCAAGTTCTTTGCGTTCTCAACCTCAGTTTTTTCATCTATAAAATGGGCATAATGAGCATCAGCCTCATAGCATTGCTATAAATATAAACAAAACAGTGCTTGAGTAATGCACAGTCTGGTACATGGTGTCAGCTTGGCTAAGGTTAGTGATTGTTATTAAATACAACATAGAATTATATTTGAATACCACATGTGCACTAAATAAAAAATTACATCAATACTTAGGTTTGTAATTTAGTCACTTTTCTCCCTTTCTCAAATCTTCTGTCCTTTTCTTCTTCTATTTTTAAGTATGTGATTTTTTTCCCCCCCTAAATCATGTCTCTTTAAAACACAAAGGAGACTTCTCCCTAGGATCCAGAATGCTCACTAGCACTTCATCTCCTGCCCCAGCCCTCTGATGTGTGGTGGATGTATTCCTCTGGGCCAGACACATCCAGAGCTGTGATCCTCCTGCAGATGTCGTGTGCCTCTGGGGATCCATGAAGACTCTCCACCGGGCTCACAGGCATGTGGATAGTTTCAAGACAATCTTCTTTTCCCATCTCTTTTGTAGACACTTTTCTGATCTTCAAAAGAAAGAGGTAGCTCTCATCTTTCCCTAACATTATGGTGATGATTGCTCTAGGGTGCAAAAATCCTGCAAAAAAACTACCCCGCAAAACAAAAAGACCAATGTAATTATGGTGCTGGTTAGAGATAGGGAAGGATGCCATAGTGATTATGTGTCAAACACTACATAAATCCTTCACAACTCAGATTGTTTTCAGTTTTTAACAAAATTAAATATTTCATGATAAATCACTATGTGGTTTTTTTCATATACCTTGGAGGGAATTCAAAGAATTAAGTCATGTTGCTATAACGAAACTTTTCCATCCACATCTATGTATTTATGTGAACCAGTTTTCTCCATGCTTACATTTAAAATAATATTAATACTGATGCTGAACCCTTAAATTCCTACTGTGTTAAAAATAGGTGGATTTAAATGCATGCTTATTCCCCTTTTAATGTGATCAAAGAACGTAGAATCTTGGAGTTCATATATTTAATTGAGTGCCCTTAGTTCTATCTAGAGATGAAATTGGGTCTGTGCTGTTATGTGATACTTCCTTTTTGAGCATTGACTATAAACTGAGGTGGTCATCCCCTAGACTTTCTGTTCCATCAATTTCTCTTGTCTTCTGGAGCATTCCTATCAGCATTCAAGCTTGCTGCGTTATATCTCTCATCCTAAACAAATGAATAAAAAGCTCAAGGATAAAAGAGTGCTTATGGATACAGCAGTGACTGAGAGGAGATGGAGCAGAGATGGAGATTATTTCTGCTATTTGCAGGAGCTGAGAAGTGGAGCAAGGGAGGGGTTATTTTTTGTTTTGTTTCTTTTGCAAAATTGCTAACCATTAATGACGTGCTCTTTTGGACTTTGGTGATATAGAATTAGCAAGTGTTTAAATATGGTTGTTGGAGTGAGGCTGTGAAAACTGCAAAATTATTTAAAAATTTTTTAAACTGTAATAATATATACAAAACAAAATTTACCATCTTAACCATTTTAAGTTACGGTTTTAAGTGTACAGTAGTATTAAGTATATTTACATTGTTGGGCAATCAATTCCAAGAACTTTTTGCAAAACTGAAATTATATATCCATTAAACAGTAACTTTGCATTTCCCCCTCTCCCCAGCCACTGGCACCACCATTCTGTTTTCTGTTTCTATGAATTCTAGATACCTCATGTAAGTGGAATCATACAGTGTCTTTTGTGACTGGATTGTTTCACTTAGCATAATATCCTCAGGGTTAATCCATGTTGTAGTATAGGTCAGAAAGCTCTTCCTTTCTAAGGCTGAATACTGTTCTAATGTGTGTATAGACCACATCTTGTTCGTCCATTCATTCATCGATGGATACTTGAATTGCTTCCATCTTTTGGCTATTGTGGCTAATGCTGCTATGAACTTGGGGTGCAAATATCTTTTATAGATCATATTTTAAATTCTTTTGCCTAGATACCAGAAGTTGAATTACTGGGTCGTATGGTAATTCTATTTTCACCTTCTCGAGGAACCTCCATAATGTTCTGTGTAGTGGCTACACCGTTTAGCATTCTTACCAAGAGTGTCTAAGGATTCTGATTTCTTCACATCCCTCCCGACACTTAATATTTTATGGATTTTTTTGACAGTAGCCATCCTAATGGGTGAAAGGTGATATCTCATTGTGGTTTTGATTTGCATTTCCCTAATGATTGGTGATATTGAGCATCTTATTATATGCTTCTTGGTGCAAAATTATTTTAAATACCAATATTCTTCCTTATTCTGAGAAATGAAAATTTCTCTCGCATACAATAATATTGAGAGAAATTCTGTTAAACTTTAGTAAGGTACAGTGTTATTAAACACTACTCAAAATTCAAAATATTGAAATATCAGTATTCTGCTATAGTTTCTCAGTTAGTCAAGAACATGACTTTTTAAAAAACTCTAATACTGGTTAATCTTTCATTCTTCGTTTTAACTCTTAGATTAAATTTTCTTATCTCAAAAATCCTCTTGAACAGCTGTAAGCTTCTATTTTTCAAAAGTTTTATTACAAGTTACCAGAAAAATGTGTACCCTCCCTCTCTCATGAGATGGAAACAAGAGATAAACATGTTGTCCTATGGAGAAAAATTCTGTTATCCAGAAGCTCCAATAAACTGTTTCTCTTATCAAAGACTCTGTGGTTTCTGTAATGTTATACTTAGGTTTATTTATTCAACAATATTTACTCAATAACTAGTCTTGGTTAGGTACTGGCCACCCAAAGATAAAATGATGTAACTTCTGCACTAAAAGATCTGCCAGTCTAGTGGTGAGAGCAGACAAGAAAGTCAGCAAGCTTAACACAGAGTGACACGTGTTGCCATTGAAAGCAACTTGCCCAAAGATTTATTATTTAAGGATTTATTGGGAGGATAAAGGGAATTAATTAATTGAAGCCAAGAATTTAGCATGGGAGGGGCTTGAGAAGAGGGATGGGGAAATGAGGTGGATATAAGGTGCCTCAGAAGTATTTTAAAATATCAAAGACATAACTGAAGTTTTCCAACAAATATTTTCAAGGACATCCTCCGTTACTCTTGTCCTTCCATTTTTAGTTGATAATTTTGATGCATCTATGTATATTACAATGAGGCGCTTGAATGGATAGATGTAAAAATTATAAACACCTTACTGGGTTATTGCTTGAATTTTACGTAAGTGCAAACAAATGGTGATGCTTTAACTGCCTGGTTTAACAACCATGATCTTACAAGGTCATTTCTATGTCATTTATTTTGTGCTGAATTTGTATTTCATTTTTACAATGAAGGAGGAAAATTTATAGTTCCTAAAATAGTTTCATGTCATGTTAAGAGTTTTAAGATGTTCTTTTATTCACTTTTACCTCACTGACAAGGCACTGATTTCCTTAGGATCTTATATTCTCATATTTATGTAACTCAAAAACATTGATTAAAAATCTTGATCTACAGAGAGAGAAGTTCCTTGATATTTGAGTTCATGGCTTGATTGTTGTGGATTATCAAGGAAGGTGAAGGTGCTTCTTCAGGTATTTACGCTTGAGTTAAGAAGGCTCCTGGGTAAAATGTGTTTTTCAGGTTCTGATGACTTTAAATGAAATTAATATCAAATAATTTCAGATTTGACATTGTCTGATGAAATCATCGAGCACAGGTCTCTCTTTCTACATCTGAGCACACTGAGATGCACAGAACTCAAGTAATTTGAGCAAGGAAATAAAATTAGTGTAACAAGTGACAATACAATCAGATAATCAAAGAAGTCTTCTACTTAGCCTAAGTGAATTAGTTATAAGCACTGATAGAAGTATTGTGCCCTCTCTGGGCAACTTATTGAAAGTTGATGATTTTTAAAAAATACCTATTAAGCATGTGTATGATTCTACTTTCGTTTCTGGTATATGTAGTTTCCTTGCCACTGTACTAAACAAATTAGATACAAGAGGACACCCATCTAGAATTTTCTTTGAATTGAAGGGCTTAAATAAATCGAAAAACATGCAATGAGATAGAAGAAAATGCATATAGAGACAAAAATTGGGAAGAGAACTAATACAAAATTAAAAGAAGTCACCCCATTTTGAGTCGTGCTTTTTTTTTTTTTTTTTTTTTAAAGATTTTATTTTTTCCTTTATTCTCCCCAAAGCCCCCCGGTACATAGTTGTATATTCTTCGATGCGGGTCCTTCTAGTTGTGGCATGTGGGACGCTGCCTCAGCGTGGTTTGATGAGCAGTGCCATGTCCGCGCCCAGGATTCGAACCAACGAAACACTGGGCCGCCTGCAGCCGAACGCGCGAACTTAACCGCTCGGCCACGGGGCCAGCCCCGAGTGGTGCTTTTTGAGCATCATTTCTCTCTCCTCTCGTCACACTTCTGTTCATAATGGAGCTGTGTTCAGATTCTCCTGCTTTCATGATTCTTGGTCAAGGATAGTCCTTCCCTTAGCAGCCTGAGTTCTTAAGAAAATGAGAGAAAAGCCAGTTATTTGGGTCCTTCTGTTCTGCTCTTTCACTTCTGTTGGGAAGCACAGCACTGGAGGGATCCATTCAACCATCATACCTCTTTATTCTCTCTCTTTAAAACATTTTTACTGAAAAGTTTATCATTTATTTTTAAAATGTCTTTCCTTGGTTTATGTCACAAATGTTTGAATTCCCGGGGGAAGTTTTGATTTTCCACATCATGCATATGAGAATCTGGGTTCAACAACCACTTTAACTGAAATCTCCTTGAAAGGGCTATAGACTTGTCTCACTTTAATTAGTAAAAGGAGGTAACATGTCTGAGTATTGACGTGTGCCGGCTGTGGCATACCTTCTCTACATTCTCTCCTTTAATCCTAGCAGTACCTCTGTCAAGTACATGCTGTTATTAATCCCACAAAGTCTCTAAATTTAATAGTAACAGGCATAAAGCCTGGGACTTTTTGATTCTAGAGTTTACAGGGTTACCAGTGTGCTATGGACCTTGTCCCCAAAAGCCCACAGCACAGTGCTTTGTATATGGTAAAATTCTCACTAAAAATTTAATTGAATGGGACTGAATTGATATACTGGCAGCCTATATTCACTGCTCATTGTTACAGTCAGAAATTAAGAAATAATCATTTCCCTAGTAAGAAGAATTAATACAACCCTAAAGCATTAATTTGCTAATTATTTTTCACCATGGAGAATATACTCTGATAATCACTCTTACATATCTTATATGCTACACAAACACTTCCAACTTTCTTAAATTATTAACCTTGACCTCTGTGGTCTTCAGGGAACATTAAAGTGGGAAAATGCAGTAATATCATCAATAATCCTTTGTACATGATATGGTGAACTGAGTGAAATATGATGAGTTACTTTTATTTGGGAAAACATAATGTTACTCTATTTTGACTCAAGGGTGTTAACATTTTTAGTGTTAGCATTAATTTGTTTTCTTTTGATCATACAGTTATTACATTCATTTTCCTTAGTCCTTAGCAATGGAAAAACATCTCCAATTGCCAAATGCTAATGATGTGTTCATAGGGTCTTAAAGCGTACATCTCATTAGGTTTCTGTTTTCCAGCTGTTAAAAGTTTCTGAAGTCAGTATTTGTTTCTCTTGGGGGAATTTTGCTTGTGTACTTTAAAGATACATTTACCATTTCCCCCAGGTGATTTGTGCCAGTATCTGTCCTTCATTATCATACCAACAAAAAGTTTTTCTTTTTGCAGTCTTATGCAGTTTAGATAAATTTGGTCTATTCTTCCAAAAACATTAATAGAGTACCTGCTGCATGTTTCTTCAAAAAATATTTTTTGTTCTTCATCTTTGAAAGAGTATGTTTATCGAGAGAGAGTCTATGAATCAATATGAGATTTGTTTTATACTTTTTAAAAATTTTGACTTGAGCTTTGTTGTTAAGCATCCTCAAGAAGTGGTTTTGTTGTTGTGATTGTTTTAGTATTTAAGCAAATAAAAATAGCTATTTGTGATACCACCTACAGGGTTCCTAAGAAGACATAAATCTGAGCATTGTTTACCCTTTCGTAATACTGCCCCATCCTCTCCACGTGCAACTGAAATGAAAATGTCAGGAGGATACTGAGATTCTCTTAGATTCTCTCATTGGCTCTTAGATCTCCCATAGCAAAATACCATGATGAAGCAACTTGAATTTAGTTATTTTTGTTCCAGTGTATGCAGAAAATTGATAATAATGAAAAGCTTAAATTTGAATTTTATTCTTTACAGTGGCTTTCAAATACATTTTCTTCTAACTTATCTTCACAACTCTCTTGTTGGAAGACGTTAACCCACTTTAAAGAGAAGTACACAGAAACTCACAGAAGTGAGTTCTGAGTCCCAGTTCACCTAGTTAGTAGGGTCACGAATTAAACTTGAGCGTTCTGATCACAAGCCCTGTTACAGTGCCACTTCACTTTCCATGTTAGATGCCATGAAATGAGAAAAAAATGGAGTAAGCATGTCTAAAGTGATTGAAATTATAAGATGTAGTGGCACCCCATATTCAAGTAAAGGGTTATAAAATATTTTAAATGTATGTACATATTATATATTATTTATAATATATATTCATTATATAATATACTTTTAGTATATTATATACATGCAGATATAATTTATACAATATGTATGTCTTAGATTGTCCAACTTTTCTATTTAAGGAGTTTTGTCTTAGTGTGACAAAAAAGATAACCTAAAAGGAGTCCTTCTAACTGGTTTCCTTGGAAATGATAGACAAATTGAGATTGTTGTTTCAACAAATGAATCCTTTGCTTTGTTCACAGCTGCAGACATTCTTTGAGACATTCCTGAGAGCCAGCTCACCTCTTCAGGCTTTTGAGAAGATGAAGGAAGCAATTAGCAAGCTCCTGTTAGCAGCTAAGGTATTCAGTGAACCATCTACTCCGGGACCAAAGGCCTTCAATAGGTAAAAACAAATTTCAATGTAAAAAAAGAAAAAGAAGAAAAAAATCTACCATCTAAAAATTGATTGTTAGTGAAAATATATCCTAATTATTACAAGTAAGTGCTACTTGGAAAATTTTACGTCAGTATACAAATATGAAGCCAGCCCTGGCGGTCTAGTGGTTAAGATTTGGTGCTCTCCCCACCGCGGCCCAGGTTCTTTTTCCAGTCAAGGAACCACACCACCTGTCTGCCGGTTGTCACAGGCTGGTGGCTGTGTGTTGCCATGATGCTGAAAGCCATGCGACCAGGATTTCAAATACCAGAAGGGTTACCCATAGGTTTCATAGAAGCAGAGCTTCTAGACTAAGACAGACTAGGAAGAAGGACCTTCCCACCCACTTTGGAAAAAACTGGCCCTGAAAATCCTACGCATAGCAGGAGAGCCTTGTCTGATACAGCAGCAAAAGGTGAGAGGATGGCACAGAAGGATCAAGCAGCATTCCACTTTGCTGTACACAGTGTTGCTAGGAATCGGAATTGACTGGTCACAAGGATTTGGAATCGACTAGATGGCAATAACAACAACAAAATACAAATCTGAACATCTAAACATATTTCCTAATTTATAGATCCTGAAACTTCAGAGTATGTTACCAACTTGCTAGTATCTAAGTAGTGGTAACAAAAAATGAAGCGCAGTTATTTAATTTTTTAATTGCATCTCCCTTTCAAGCTCAGCTGTTTCTATCGTATAGACTTTGCATTGACTAGGTGTATTTTTACTTATACACGTTTATCAGCAAAATTCAGTAATTCTTATCTCCCTATATGGTTTACTTAAATACAATTTAATGCCTTTTTTTTAGAGAAATGTTAAATCTAGTATGTCAAAAAAAAGGGGAGGTGACTCAAGCATTATCTTGCTTTATATTTAAAGAAGAATGCCAGCTTGTAGGATAGCAGAGTCTCCTCCATATTTATGTTTTCCTGGAGTAACTTCATTGTTTAGCTTAATGTGTTATGAATACTTTAGGTATATTTGTCTTTTTCATAAGGAACAAAACAGACTCTAAATCCAAACATAATTATATGGAATTTTAGATTACCCAATCCACTGCTCTTTTTAATTAGTACAAACCTTGAAATTTAACCATAGTAATTATGAATAATATGATACCAAATAGTAGAATAGATGTAGCAAATAGAATATATTTTTATGTTATCTTGTGTTTTTATTTCAGATGCCGGTTATGTTTTCAACTTTTAACTTTTGACATCGGTTACGGCAATTTCAGGTACCCTGTAGTGCTCCAAGTGAGTATGTCAAAGCCCTCACGTGAGTTTCCACTTTTGCTGACAGATCTGTGTGTGTGTGTGTGTGTGTGTGTGTGTTGTTTTCATTCGTAGTAATCAATAAATAAATAGCAACTTGCATCTAAGTCACTACAGGGCTTATATTTATGGTGGCTCAGAGAATTAACTACTATGTGGAAAATCTATGATTTGAGCTCCAATCCCCATTTATATATCCCTATAGAACAAGCATAGATTTTTCTATGATTCAACCACTGTTACTGAAATAAACGTGGCATAAAACTAAGTATGTATCAATGCAGAAAAGCAGAAATTTGGATCATAGAAAACAGCAGACTACACAACTTATTTACATGACTTTATAAAAAAAGGTAACTCTTTTATTCTTTACATAGAGATATTTAGTTTAAAATTGCCCTCTATTTTAATTTTAAAAGCCATAGGAATTTCTGAAATATATGATTTTTTCTAGTATCAGTTTGTGTAAATTGAAGTGTTCTTTTTACACTCTGATTCTTTTACCTCATCTCAAATCAAATTAACTCATTCACATCATCTCCCCCAACATATTTTTCATCTAAAATAGCCCTTAGTGTCAAAAAGATGAAAAAACAATTGATTTAATTAGTTTATTAAAAGCTGGATCTTGGGATATGGGTGGGAAGAGGAATAAAATAAAATTATGTACAACCAGAATTCAACTTCATATTGCATTGACTGGTTTTCAAACAATTATACAAGGAGAATGATTACATTGTATGTGGCTCAGACATTTAGTTGAATAGCCCAACGGTATCCAGAAAATTTTGAAACTAGGAATCTACATCTTTTAATGGTCATTTATTCATTATTTTACACACATTTAATAGTTTGTGCTGTGCTCTTTAAAATTTATTGTTCAGAAATGTTACATATTATCTTCCATGAACTCAGATTTTTTAACAATAGTTTCAAGATAAACTAATGTGACTTTATAATCCATTAGTTAATTTTCTTGTAAAGAACTGTATCTTTCAAAAGAACATTACTTATGTTTTATAAACCTGTTGACCTCCAAAAAGACCACTAGATGTCAGGTCTGATCTACAATCCAACAGGAAATGTGTCCTGTCTTACAAGTGATTCCACTGCATTCAAAACAGGTCAAAGAAAAATATTTGCTGTGTTTTCACTCTGTCACAGGTGCACGAGCATTTAAATTTTCAAGATGATGATAATATGGATTTTGAGGACCAAAATTCAGAAGAATTCCTTTTAAAAGACACTTTCAATTTTCTCTTCTCTAACGAATCTTCACTTTCCATATTTTCTGAGATATTTCAGAGACTTTATAAATCAGGTGTATTTAAGGTAAGTGCATAGTTTTGTATTGATAAATATTTTTTCAAGTCATTTGTTTACATAGGGCCATTTTCTTTATTGTGCAGTTAAGCAACTTGATAATTCATTTGAAATTATTTTGGATCAGCTATATTAAACCTTTTAATATTTTTCTGACCTGAGGACCAATGTTGTTTTTATGTCAACTAGGTATGGGAGTGACTGCTTATGATGAAATTGTGGGTTGAAAATGAAGTAAGGCAGTTCCTAATCCCAAAAGAACGTTTGTGGCTATTCTGAGTAATACATTTGACATGTTATTGAATACTTTAAATGGGATCCTAGAACTTTTTAGAGGCAGGCTAGAGTAACAATGAGAGCTCTAGATTGATGTCAAGGGCCTGGACTTAGAATACAAATATTCACATCTGGTTACTGTCGTTGGTTCGGTGCTGGTGATTAGGATGTAGTGCTTCAGAGTGGCATTGGTTAATTTTTATGGCATGTTAGTACAAGTTTTCTTGATGCCTCAAAAAATCTGTACCGATTACTAAGTACAGTATTATTCTTTATATATCTTTCTGTTTTAAAAACTATATTCGACAAATTTGTAAGAGCAGAACATGAAAGGTTTCACAAACATCAATGCCCTACAGAGAGATGTTTGTAACAGATATAACATAGACCTCTGGACTGTTGTGTCCTTATGATTTTATTGATTTTTTCCCCCATAATTCCTGTTTTCCTTCTTTAGTGAGTTGAGTTGTCATTAAAACCATTAGAACCACTTGACCCAGAAAGAATAGGTAATATGTGTACCTTCTGCTCTCAGGGATCCATTAGAAAAAATGAATGTGATAAGGAGGGAGTGTCTGTTTACTAGAATCTATGGCCAACATGGTAATGTCTCATATATGAGACACATGTGTAAATGTGCTGCTCTGATCTCTAGTACCCTGAAGGCTAAAGGAGATTCTTGCATTCCCAGACTGTCGCACGCATTCTGCCCTCCTGGACTCATCTGCCCAGCCTTGCTTCCAAAGCACTAGTGAGCTTTTCCTTCAGGTCCTCTTTGTCAAATATGAAGTTCTCTTATATTCACTGTTGTGACAAGTTGAAGTTACTATGTGTTATTTAGCATTCATTAGCTCGGTTGTTTACTTATAGAGTTCAAAATTTCGTTGGTTTATGAAGTGGGAGGCAGTTGGGCTAAGCATGGTTTGACTTTGCAGGAACTGCCTAAGAGCTGGTTTTTTTCCCCCCTATTATAGGGTGAAAACTATCAAAAGGAACTAAATCAATGCCTGTCTTTAGAGGAGATTAACTCAATTATGACTTTCATAAAGGAACTTGGGAGTTTGGGACAATTCCAACTGGTAAAATAAAAGTGATATTTGATCCCTCTTGATTACTGAGATTATAGTAGATCAGCCATAAACTACTTAATTTTGACTCAAACTAGGTGACAATATTTCTTTAAGAAATAGAAATCTTAAGCTTCTCCCCTCTTTTCAGAGATCTAAGCATTAAGATGAGCAGAATCCATATTCTTTACTTTGAGTGAAAATATTGTGTGACTTATTAAAGGTAAAAGAATATGCGATTAGGATAGCTGGCAGGATTTCACAGTTCTTAAGGGAGAAAAATGTCCACTTTTTCTAAAGAAGTTTTGCTTTTAGCTTTGGGACAATGTAACCAAAATTTCCTTCTGCTTTTTTATGCCCTTTTTGTTTGTGTAAAATCAAATATTGTTGAATATAACAACATTTTAGAAAACTATATGTCTTAATTTGTTGTAATTCTACAGCAAACTTCAAAGAAAGAAAATGTAAATAATTACAACTTTTTACTGGTTTCAGCCTAAAAAAATAAAAGGCATTTGTTTTCTTTTCTGTGTATTTTTTGTGGATTCTGTTAATCTATAGTCAGTATCAAAGGACAATTTATTACATATATGTGCATGCTCAGTACTTGCTTTTTTCTATTTCTGCTACTTATATAGATAAGCTATAATGGATTTGTATTTTTCCACGTAAGATTTGTTTATACAAAACATCTCTTTAAAATAGCATTTTAAAAAATCCACTGATAATTTGTTATTAATCTGTTTGGATTAGACAGTTATTTTTTACTTTTAAAAAGTCTGTGTATTCGTATGCTACTTGTATGAGTTGTAACCGATTTACTAATTAATAAATGTTCAACACTCATTTTTAGAATTTTGCCCCATATTTTGGAGGGTTCAAAGTAAACTTATTGCCCCAAAGATAATTTAATTAGTAGATTATCATTTTAATTAATTTAAATATAGTAAATATTATATTCGTGACAGTTTGGTTCAATACTATACAAAGATAATCAAAGAGAGCTGGCCTCACCATTCAGAATTGATAATTGAAGATATTGTGAATGTAGAGAACATCTCTCACCACAATATGAAGAAGAATTGAAGAATTATTTTGCCAGAGAAAGGGCAAACCCAAAATTCCTAACTCTCAAGAGTAGAAAGCGGAGAGCCATAGTTTTTTTGTTTGGGTAGGAGTAATATTTCCCACCCTGACATAATTCACTTGTAACTCAAGAGAATCTCTCCTCATTCTTTCTGCTGCCTGACTCACTCCATTATTCAGTTGTTTTCTGGTACCTATAGGAAGGAGAAATTCGCTTCCATTCACCCCACTTGGAAGTATGATCATCAACAAAATTAGTTCCATACTTTAAAAAAGTGGCATTTACCTTGACAACTGTACAGAAAATTAAATTATGGTACTGACCATTAGATTTTTAATAAATATCTGATTTTTCAAATATCTGAATAAATATAAAGGCTTTTCTAGTAACACTGCGCTTTTATTTATTTTCCATAACTTCTTCTGATAATCTGTTTTGAATATTCCTTCTCAGCTCTTCCCATCCACTACTCCTGGGATTCAATCTTTGATGCGTGAATTTTATGATATGGCAAATCCTATGGGAAAACCTGATTCAATCCTGACCCAGTACTGGTCTCTTTTAAATGTATTTGAACAATTTCAGCTCCTGAATAAAAAAGCACAGCTACATCCACTGGAATGGTAAGACAGCCACAAATTTGAATTGTGCAATCCAAAAAATCTAGTCTAAAGATTGATTTCAAAAGGCTTTGCCTACATTAAAGAAAGCAACAAAAAGAAGTGTGTCCAAAAATTCATGCTCTGGAAAATAAGCTTCTTTAAAGCATTGAAACCATAATGATTCTAGTGGTCTTCAAACACTAACAAAAATATGTCCAACAGTTTTTCAAACCAGCAGGACTTTACCAAAAAGTAATGTTTAAAATTAAAAGCTTCAATCTAGTTTCATTCTATGATATATATCCTTGAATTACAGGAGCATCAGACAGAAAGAATTGGGTCCGATTTGTTTTCTGAACCATCAGTCAGAGTGGAGCCCAGATGGTCTGAGTATTTATTTAGTTTTTGAGGTGTGACTTTATTTGGGAAAAATCCATCCAAATTTATAAATATGTTCTGTCTCTGCCACGATATTAGAGCTTTTTTTGTTGTTAAGAAGGTAGGACCTCAGAGGGAAATGTTTGGCTGGAGAAAAGGTCCTTGGCCTCCCATTTCCACTTCTATTCTAATGAGAAGGAGTAATGAGGGACTAAGGGTTAGCATGGGCCAGAGAGCATATTAACACTTCCCGTAGTTGGTGAAAGGGCGCAGCGCCTCAAGTTTTGTCTGCTTCGTTTTTATATGATGGAATTAAGGGAATATTTGACTTTTCTACTGCCAGGAAAACAGAAGTAAACCTAAACCTCCCAGGGAGATGAAAGACTAAATGGCCGTGCCATGATCATTGATGTCTCTTGCATTCACCCTCAGGATGGCCCCCATTCTACTGACTTGTACTTCATTTCCTTCTGCCACAGGATATAATGAGAACTGTTTTGAAAGAAATTTTTTTGTATAATTCAAAAATGCAAATAATCACGTATTTGAAGAATTCTTAGGACAACTCTCAGAGTCAGAACTCACTTTCATTGCCACAACTTTATGAAGTTGGACTTATTCCCTCAATGCTCAGAATTAGGAAGGCCTGACAGAATGTTTTGTTTGTTTGAAAGTTAGGTTTTAAATAATATAGCTCAATGCCCCTTTGTTTGTTGTTTGCTCTCACTCAAATAATCCAAGACTTTCTCATTCATCATTATCAATAGAGGAAGAAAAGACTCGATTAACCAAGGAGAATTTTCTTTTTTTTGGTGAGGAAGATTGGCCCTGAGCTAACATCTGTGGCAATCTTCCTCTATTTTTTGTACATGGGTTGCTGCCTCAGCATGACTTGATGAGCTGTGTGTAGGTCTGCGCCCAGGATCCTAACCTGCCACCCCTGGCCACCAAAGCAGAGCACACAGACTTAACCACTGCACCACTACCAGGCCAGCCCCCAAGGAGGCTTTTTAAGTACTGCTTCTAACTTTGACTAAATTCCCTTGAGATAGGCAAGCTTTGGAAAATTTGCTCCCCAACGTGTTTTTCTTAAGCTCCATGTATGTTGTAAGATTAAGTTACTGAATTAGCTTAAACCCAGAATATTGAGTTGAAACCTGACTCTAAGTGATTCCCTCCCAGTGAGGGAATTTACTGGTAGTCAGTGTTGAGTATAGTTAGAAAGGGTCAGGACTTTTTCAAATCAGACAGACTTGGATTCAAAAATCCAACTTCAGAGTTGATTAATTACAGCAGGTAAAGTTTTGACCTCTCTGAGACTCAGTTTCCACATCTATAAAATATAGATCATACTCCCGACCATGTATTATTTCAGAAGAATTACAGAAGATAACCTCCATGTACTGCGTGGTGTCTGGTACGCTGCCGTGCGAGGAGGTAGTGGATATTAGTATCCTTACCTTTTTGTGTTTCTACACCACTCAAAGATGACTTTAGGATCTACAGTGGGGGAAATATTTTTCTTTCTTTTATAGGAAAAGCAAGATGAGTTTGAAAGATTTATATAAGTTAACCCTGAGACAAGTAAACTTTAGATCTTTATCAAGAAACAATTAGGTAAAATACTCTTAGAACATTTCAAGAAAGAGTACTCAATTCTAATTATCTTCAGATTTACCTATGAGCATATATGTGTTTAATTATCATCCATGCTGTGTTATAAGGAGGATGCATATTACGCTTTTTCCAGATGAGGAAACTGACGTGCTGAGAAAATGGGTCATTTGCTCAAGCCACACAGCTAATAGAAATAGAGGTGAGACTAGGACCCTGGCCTTCTCGTCCATGGTCCACTGCTTTATTCTAGTACATCATGCAGACGAGCAGGTCAAATGTAGTCACTCTTCATTGCCGTTACCTTCACATGGTCGCCTCCAGGTTTTTCTACAGAAAAAGCCAATTTTTACATACCTCTACCATCTCTGGGGTTTAATGACTCCATCCTTCCTTTTAAATAAAGATTATCTGATTATAGCAACAACATGAAGAGAGAGAAAGTCAGAAAAGCAACAGTTAGGAGAGGTGACAATTATGTCGGTGCCCTGAGGTTCAGAATCCAGAGGTCCCAGAAGAGTTAGTGTAATGCTGAACAGAATGAAAACCTTAAAATCAATGTTTGTGACCCAGCTTCTAGTTTTCACTTGACTAGATATAAAGTTGCAAATGTGCTTCACTCTAACCACGTGCTGTTCCACATTTTCAAAACGAATAATTTAACAAAATTGCACAAGAAATCACTGCAGGATGCATTAACATACAAAGCATCTCATGCCATTAATAGAGTAACGTTTCCAAAATTCAGTTTATGTACATTTCAGGGTTGGGTATTTTATGTTTCGCTTAGAGGTTTAGCTTCATATGAATTCAGAGACTGTTTTTTTTTTAATTTGGCATGACACCTAGTGAAACTTCAACTAAACGTGTCTCACCCATGGTTGCTTTATCTGTTTTTTCATTCTTTGGGAGGAGGGAAGTATTTTTTCTTTAAAAAAAAAAGGAAGTATTTTAAAGTAAGGCTAAACATCATTTTTTTTCACTCCTAATTACTTCATTGTATATATCAAAGAAAAGGAGGACTTTAAAAAATAATACTGCAATAAAGTTATCACACCTTCCAACACTAGCAATATTTTTAATTCCTTGACTCTTCTTAATTTCCTATCTGATGTTTATATTTTGAATGAATTGAATATGCCTTATTCATCTCTTCTCTACCACAGTGCCCAGCACAATATCTGGGACAATAAATATTTATAAAACGTAACTTAACACAGAGCATTTGATTTAATTCTCATCGCATCCCTGTGAAGTAAGGCCAGTATTGTTATTTCCATTTTGCTGAGGTAGAATTGGAGATTCATAACACAACCCAGGAAAGTCAAGTCAACATCCTGCCCAATATTATCTATCATCAGGACCAGCAATTTTTCTGTCTGCAATTTAGATTATTCTGGTCCCAAATTTGAGGATTAGCAGGGTGATCTGGCCAACCATTTAGTTATACAACAGAAAATTGAGGCAAACACACCAAGATATAACTAATCCTTACTATTGCCTGCTGTTGATCAGAGTTTAAGGATAGAAGCCTTGCTAAGACAGGTCATTTTCTGCATAGTACACTTATATTTCTTAGATTATATGTTTGTTCTTCTCAGTCTGTGGCTGAGTTTCCAAGGCTTCTTGCTTTAAGACTTTCACCTTGAAGTTAAACGTGAAAGACATGTAACTTTAGCCAAGTGATTCCAATAGGAATGTGTGTTCTGAATCACTTCTGTTGGACCCAGGCTATCAGAGATTGCTCACTTTTGGACTGAATAGTGACTTGCCCTGGTTTTCTTCAAATGTGCTTCTGCTGATTAGAGATGATGAGATTTCCACCCACCTCACTGAGGCAAGATTGCCAGTTTTGAGGAATAAAATCCAGAAAGTGTTTCTTTGTGTTCATCAAAATAACTGTGCCCACACAGAGGAAAGGATAGTGTGTTAGATGTGATTTCCATGAGTTTTGTTCACTTCATTGATCCAGAGCTGTTTGGCATTGCATTTGCAGGAATTCTTTCTCACAGGATGAGAACGTTGAAAAACCACAGGTGCCATTTGATGCAACAGAAAATAAAAAAGGTAAAAGGATAGAGTCCCACTTATTTCAACATGAAAATAAATATTGCGTGTCCAAAAAACAGACAAAAAAATGTTTAGCTTCATTAGCAATCAAAAATGAAAAACTAGGAAATTCTATTTTCCCTCAAATTTGGAAAGATTTTTCCCCTTAAAAGTAACAGAATTGGGAAGAGTGTAGGGAAATAAGTATTCTCATGCCGCTGATGGATACAAATTAGAGCAACTTTTCTTGAGGGGCCATTTAACAACATATAAGAGAAGCTTTAAAAGTTATTCGTACATACCAGAAATTTTACTTCTAGATATTCATTTTAGGGAAAGAAGAATGTACACAAAATTTTATTACATAAATTATTAATACATGCAAAAAATTAGAAACTACCTCTTTTGCTATAATGGTGGATTGGATAAAAAAATTAAGCTGTTGTCATCCAATAGAATACTATAAAGCCATCCTACTATTGTAGAAGGGTGTTTATGACATGGAAGATGTTTATGATGTATTGTTAAATGAAGCAAGTGGCTACAAACAGCATGGACCTCAAGGAAAATTAATGGTGATTTCTGTTTTCTTACTTAGGCTTATCTCTATTTTCTAATTTTTTCCTTCTAAAGAATATCTGAGCTTTTTGTCATATGGAAAGAAAATGTTTCTAATTTTAAGAAGAAAAAAATGAAAAGAAGTACCATGTGTCTACAATTTAACAATAATCAAAGTTTTCCTATTACAAATCCTGATTGAATCCAGGACAGTGGTTCTCAGTGTGTGGCCCCTAGACCAGCAACATTAGCATCACCTGAGAAACTTGGAAAATTCAGATCTACTTTATCAGAATCTGTGGGTATGAGGCCCAGCATTCTGTATTTTACCAAGCCCTTCAGATGATTCTGAGGCATACTAAAGTTTGAGAACCACAGATTCAACAGAATGAATCAGTAGGCCCAGTGAGGAACTGACGATAAAGTACTATTCTGATTGTCTTTCTCTCTTCTGCTTTTTTTTCTCTTTAAATGAGTGATTTAAGAGTGTTTTTTTTTTTCATTCATCGATTTTTGTTCCTTTGATATTTATTAAGAAATGTTTTAGATAGATGTTTGGTTGAATTCAGAAATTTAGAGTAAATATCAGTGGAACCAATTGGATGGAATTTCTGTAATTCTAATAATTTGGCAAATTATAGTCATAAGATTGTAGAACTAGAAGGAATCTCGATAGATCACCTTCAGGCAATGGATGGCATTTAGACCATTTATTTTTCTCCCTTAATATTTTCCTATTTGAAATAATCATTCTTCTGAGATTCAAACCAAATAACTTCTTTTGTTTTACTGTGGCTTTCAGTTTAAGTTAAAAGTACTTTCTAATGTAGTAAAAATTAAGCAATAAAATATGTGTTTTATTAAATTATGCTGTTTGGAATTACTGAATATGTATTCTTTTTATTTTAATTAATAGCTTCCATTTTAAACTTACATTTCTTTTTTTAGCTGCGGTTCCACAAATTATGAATGAAACCAAAGAATTACACTGCAATAATGGTAAGTTCCAATTAAAGTGTTTCAGCAGCCTAATCAACAGTTGGGCATAGCCCTGCTTTGAATAAAATCATCGTTTTATCATATTTGGGTATCTGTAGACTGCTAACGTATTTTCAGAAGTTATGAGATTTCTGAATGAGTTGATATCTGTCACTTTTGCATAAGAAGAACAGTTTTAATTTTCTACTTTTGAACATGAAATGTTATGTCTGTGTGTATGTTTGTTTAAGGACAGTGACTTCCAAACTCATTTTGAGGCGTCCTAAGGCTGCTGGAGACTGCTCAAGTGGAAAAGCTTGATCCATCTGCTTTATGCGTTGATTTTATGGCTCTCGCCACCCCACAGGGATTCCTTCTCGGCCAGATTGTTGATATAATCGATAGTACTTGAGCTGAATTTTCTTTATAACAATTGAGAGTTTTTAAGCTGATTTTCAATTTATTTTCTTAAAATTCATGAATTTTTTTTACCAAGGTATAATCAAGAAAAGAATACATAGGGGCTGGCCCGGTGGTGCAGCGGTTAAGTTTGCACCTTCCGCTTCTCGATGGCCCGGGGTCCACAGGTTTGCATCCAGGGTACAGACATGGCACCGCTTGGCAAAAGCCATGCTGTGGTAGGCGTCCCACGTATAAAGTAGAGGAAGATGGGCATGGATGTTAGCTCAGGGCCAGTCTTCCTCAGCAAAAAGAGGAGAATTGGCAGTAGTTAGCTCAGGGCTGATCTTCCTCAAAAAAAAAAAGAAAAAATACATATATTTTATAGTAATACTTTTCAAGCATTATATAGTTTTTTCTTTTTTTTAAAGATTTATTTTTTTTCCTTTTTCTCCCCAAAGCCCCTCGGTACATAGTTGTATATTCTTCATTGTGGGTCCTTCTAGTTGTGGTATGTGGGACGCTGCCTCAGCGTGGCTTGATGAGTAGTGCCATGTCCGCACCCAGGATTCGAACTGACGAAACACCGGGCTGCTTGCAGCGGAGCGCACGAGCTTAACCACTCGGCCACGGGGCCAGCCCCAAGCATTATATAGTTTTTAAAATTTAAAATAATTTTCTTCACTTATATTACTCCAGTGGTCTTGCAAATTAATTTTTCTGGAGAAAGAACTGACTTCCAAGATCCCAGGGATATTAAATGCCTGAGCTGGATCACAGAGCTGGGTCTTCTTTGTCCAAAGTTCATAAATTATTTTAATACCCTATAATTATGTGATAGACAAATAAGAGTTCTACCTAGCAGATCTGTTTTTTGACACAGTGTACCTTTCAAAATATATATATATAATTGGTGCCAAACTATACACTTAGAAAATTTAGCTTTCACAAATAAAAAAATCTATTCTGGTAAAACATTAAAACTGAAAAAAATAAAATTTATGGACTGAGGTCTAACTTTTGTAAATAAAAATCTTCTAATTTAATAAAATCTAATTTGTATCTTCTAAAATGCAATTTAATTCATTTGTTATGTTTTAACACTATCATTAAAATCAGGGTGAGCTGAGAGGTTACAAATAGTGTGGTTTAATAGAATCAACAAATACATCCAATTAAAGAAAGATAGCATTTTATGTGCTTCTTCTTTGTTTTTGTTTTTGTTTTTTTCGTGAGGAAGATTGTCCCTGAGCTAACATCCGTGCCAGTCTTCCTCTATTTTGTATGTGGGACTTGGCCACAGCCTAGCTTGATGCGTGGTGTGTAGGTCTGTGCCCAGGTCTAAGCCACTGAACCCCAGGCTACTGAAGCGGAGTGCGTGAACTCAACCACTACAGCACTGGGCCAGGCCCAGAAAAACAGCATTTTAAATAAAGTATTGCTAATCAGGAAAAGACAACAGATATTACTTATGCCATTCCCTCCCTGCAATTGCCATCCAATCTCCCACTCCTAGAAAAATACATGCTACTCAGTTCTCTTGGGAGACTGGTACCTAATGTGCAGTGGGCATAGGACTAGGGAGAAAACTAGGACAAGATTAGGATGAACATGTGTTGAGAGCCCGTGTGTCAGGCTCTGGATTAGATGTAGCACCAGAAAAGCCACTTCACCTCTTTGGTCTCCTATTTTCTCATTTATAAAATGAAGCAGGATGATCTCATTTTTTTTAGGACCCAGGTAGCATGGTGCAGAGGATGCGAACATGGTAGATAAGCTTTTCAACATTGTTCGTATTTTTATGTTGATAAAAACTAATCTTACCTAGGTCTTCACAGTTAATCTTCTCACTTTTATGAGCATGATATAAGATTCAAAACATAACTTGATGATGCCTCAGAACAGGTGGGATTATCTTTCAGCGTCTAGGCTGTTCTCGTGTTTAATATGAGTTATGATTATCCCTCGAGAGAGCAATAAAATTCTGCGGTTAAAAGAAATCCATTAAAAGCCACCAAAACTTCAAACGGCTTTCCCGTGTATACTTGCCAAATAGGTTAAGCCGCCTGCTACCACCGCACCTCACGCTGGGTTCTCTGTAGATCTAAGGTAAGCTGGCCTGAGACAAGTTG
Source organism: Equus przewalskii (assembly GCF_037783145.1). Taxonomy (NCBI): domain Eukaryota; kingdom Metazoa; phylum Chordata; class Mammalia; order Perissodactyla; family Equidae; genus Equus; species Equus przewalskii. The sequence goes on from NC_091834.1 coordinate 77,575,409, forward strand.
GGACCAGGTTGAAACAGATGTCAAGGAAATACCAGGTGTTTGTAGTCAGCAACATGGATGATTCAGTTGAAGATGACATCAGGACTAAATCAGCTTCTAAGCAGGGGTCTAGGATGCAGCACTCAAGCGAGGGACGGGCAGTTTCTGAGGAAACCAAAAATAAACACTTGCTAAAATCGTGCTTAAGACAGTGATCACACGTTTTGTTTCACGTAGAGCTGAGTTTTATTCTTGTAATGGGCGAGCCCCATTGAAAACTTTCTCTCAGTGAAAGTGTAACCTACAGGGAAATTAACTCTCAGGGACTACTTTATAAAAATATATCCTAAGTTAGAGTACATCTTTTAGGATTATTATTTTGAAAAAAGAATTCGTCAATTTTGTTTTTTCAGTTCACTGGTTCTGAGCATAAAAGTGTAGTGTGAGTATTTGTATTCCCTTTCTGCTTAGGAAATGGTCCTCTTGAAAGCACATTCCAGATCCTTGAACTCCAGCTTGTTTGAAGTATAGTGTTGCGTTCAGTCTCCACTTGAATCAGATCTCACAGCCAACACTAGCCTGTTTTTACTGTGCTTATCTCGGTGCCTTGAACATAGACTATGCCAGAAAAAATCTTTCATGAAAAAAATGAATGCATTATTAATAAATGGTTGAATTTGAATGAAACACTGTGGTCCTTTTCAGGATGAAATCTGATAACACAGTCTTGCCCTCATTCTTTCAAACTTTCCCTTTTATTATGAAAAATTTCAGAAGCTGGTATGATCATCAGGATTATAGAGGCAGTCTACCTACATCTGTCAGACAGATAAAATCTTTGGTAACAAGGAAAATCAATCAAGAGGGTAGTTTACCCAATTCACTGAGTTATTCGACCGAATTGACTAGTTTATTTTTTTCATTAAGACTTTTCCCTACAGTGAAATTACAATATCTCCCCTGTGTTATTGTTCCTAATTTGTACCTGAGTAGTTTTTTCTTCCATCAGCTGAGAAAACCGTAGAATATGGGTCAGAAATACAGAGGTTTTTTTCATTTTCATCATTTTAGTGCATGATGGGAGTTATCCTGAGACCTGGTTCTCAGAACTAGAATAGAACATCCGTAAGGTTGATAGTATCCATTGCCATGGATTTGGTGGTGCATCTCCATGTCTGTCAAAGAAATATAAAAATTTTGGCATTGTTGAACCACAAAGTTCAGGATGTAATGGGAAATGTGACCAGAGAGGAAGGCAAGGAAGACATGGTGAAATGCCTGTCTGCTTTATTAGGAACTTGGACTGGATCCTAGAGATGATGAGAGACTGTTAAAGAATTGAAGCCAAATCATCAAATCATTGTCATCACTGTGTAAAAACAGAGGAAGAGACAACAGTTAATAGGATAATCTACGTTCTTTAAGTTCAGTTGTATGACCTCCTGCAGTGAATTTGGTGTCATCTTTTTTGTTGCTATGTTGTTAGACATCACTTTTATTTAAAGGCAATAGAAGGATACTTTTACTTTATCACTTCCTATAGAATTTCCTATGTTTATCTTTACTGGAGTTTTGTTGACCATTGAAAAGTATTTATGGAACAAAATACTTGTTAATATTTCTTTGAAAAGCATTAGCTAAGCTTCTTTTGAGTAATTTATTTATTCCAGATAGGAACACAATATAATTTAGCAGTGGCTGGTATATGTGCCTATAAATGTATTTTTCTTTTTTTCTCACCAAGTTACTCTTGTAAAAATTGGGCTGCCAAATAGAAACTCCTTTTAAAAATGACTTAGAATCAATGGTATGAAGCAATCTGCTGGGTTCTGTAACAGGATTAAACAGATTATAGCATTTCCTTCTTATACTTTAAGATATTTTCTTTCCTTCTTATACTTTAAGATATTTTCTTAGTTTGAGGTGGCCAGGGTAGGGAAGTGTCTTTGGGTACTCTGTTGATGCTTTTGTATCTGAATGTCTGGTGTTTTATTGGATTTCAAATTCCTCACTTCACCCTACTCCCTGTAAGCACTATGTCAATCCAATGGCAGTTTAATGACACTTTCCATTAAGAAATTTTCCTTATTCCCTGCTGGTACCCTTCTGTCACCACTCCACAGAGTCATCACCCCCATTTACACAGTTGCTTGATATATGTAGTAAATGCCATGAAATTGTTATCAATCCACTGGAGAGATATTTTTCCATCTTCTGTGCCTTTAAACTTTTAAGGGCTGAGCAAAAAGTACCATCTGTATAACACCCACTAAAGTCAACAGCTGTTATACGAGGTAAATTCTACAAAATTTGACAAGTAGAAAATCCAGCTGAAGCCACAAATCAACTATGACCAGCATGCTGAATGGAAAATCAGCAGTGATCGTTCAAGTTGTTCAAAGGAATTTAAAAAAAAAAACCACAAAACCTTAATCATATATGATTTTTAAACATTTCTCCATTTCACAGTTGTCTTTTCTTTGTCGTTGTTTTTGGTTGTTTAACAGATAGAGACACACAGTGTCATATTAAGCAGATCTTCACACATCCGCATTTGAAACTAAATCCTGAATTTAACCCCAAGATCAAAGATTATTACTCTGAAGTCCCGTTTGATGTGGTAACAGTGACAATTGGCGCGGAGACTTCCAAGTGTCAGTGCAAGGTGTACCTGCGTGAACGGGCAGGACCAAGGTATGGGGACCCGACTGGGGCTTAGTGCAGACATCCTAGTGGGAAGCAGACATTGGAAGCCGACCTTAAAGGTGGTTCAGAACAGCCGAGGTGCAGGATCAGTTGGAGAGATTGCCAGAGTGTGAAATCCTTCCACTTTTCAGGTGTCCTGTGGTTAAAAAGAACGTGTCAGGGCTCTACTGATCTATTGGCCATCTTTGTGACAATGTTGTAGCAAGAGAGGATCTTGTGATGTGAGACATTAAAGAGGACCAACTAAGGGAAAATTTAGCTTGTTCTCTTCATAGTTTTACATTGTTGAAGAGTTAATCCTTCTGAACAGTAGCCTCCTACCCCAACCCAATTTCTCATTTTTGAATATTGGGGTTGATTACTTATAAATATGTTGGTGAAAACTTGTGGACACAGTAACACTAATTTTCCTAGTCTCATGGGATTTTTTGCTATTGACACTTTTGAGAGTCACCAACTCTTTTGCTTATAATTTTGAACAAAAGATAGAACCTTATTACATGCCGTGTCCGTGGCAATGAAGATACTCATGTTCCCATGCTATATGAAAAGAAATGCACTTGGCTTCCTGGGGAGCTAAGAGAGTCTAGTAGAAAGAAAAGTGGATTCAAATAAGACAAACCTGGGCCCCAACCCTGACTCTACCATGTGACTTTGGGCGATTTGTTTCCCAGTTCTATGTCATGGTCTCTATAGTTAAAATGGGGACAATCATAGTTTTTGTGTAGAGTTGTTGTGAGTAATAAAGGAGATAATGTATGATCCTGAGAGATGGTCAATAAACATTAGTTCCCTTCCCCGTAATTGACAGTGGGCATGACTTGCTCTGCAAGATACCTCTTGGCACAGCAGAGTACTATGAAATATAAGTTAAAATATTTTTTTCACATTTTAGGTTTCTTATAAAATTGTACAGACCTGATCTGCTTTTTAATGAAAATTGTAGGCATTTAATAAACATTGAGGTATGAATCCCTTTGGGCTGAATAAATGTTTCTCCTCTCTCTCTCCAGCTTTGGCAGCTACCCTCTTGGCTTAGGAATGAACAAAATCTCAATGCTTGCGGTGGATGAATCTCCAGCCCAGGGTGAGACCCTGATCACGTACAAACTCACCATCTACAGAGAAGACCGTCCAAGTCTGCCATTGTTTGAAGACTTCACAGCGTGTGGTTTTGTGCAGGCAAGTGAATTTTACATGTGCACTTGGGTTGAATTGAAGAGTGACCTGTTAACCCAGGTGAAAAATACCAAATTAAAATTGTTAGGAAAAAAATGTGTGCTTTCAAAGCCAAACTGTGGTCTCATTTCAAAGGAGAAAGAGTCCCGGCCAGGTATCTAAGATACCTCGTTGTGAGTAGTTTTCTTTTTAGTGTGGTGGCTACTCTCTGCACTTACTGTGTTCAGTGGATTTATCGTGGTTAATATTGAAAAAAATGTCTGAATACTCACACTTACTTATGAAATTGGCTTTACGTTTCCCTTTTAAATTGTGCTGTGTTTCTTGGATTTGTCCCTGGATCTGCTTTGAAATTTTAAACTGGATTCAGTGGAGTTTATTTTAAAGAATGAGAGAAAAATTTATGGAACTATTTTACAGAAGGGATACCAGATGAATGAAATTAAATTTTGCTTGGGTAGATAGATTTCTCTTTCACTCTCACACCTTAATCATTCCTATAAGGCTGTAGTTTCTCTTGTGGGCAACGTATACCATTTTGTAGCCCTGTTGATTTTGGAGGAGGGTGAATATTACCCAGAGATTTTGTCTTATTTGGTGCTTTTTTCATTTTTTAGGATTTTATGTATAACCTTCTACATTTCCTCACATCATATACTCTTGCTACAGGTGATTCCAGGGAAGTAGTAATTGGTACTCTTATCATATCTACTAATCCACTTAGAAAGTATAATTGCAAATTGTCATGTCTCAGTGACTGATGCGCTGCTGGGAGCTTTGAAGCACAGAGGGCTAATAAAGAGAGAAATGGCCGACCGGGCCTCGGCAAGTAGGATGGATACCATGTTTTCTTAAATGTAGTGGACAGACACAGTGTTCTCTTCCCCTCTACCCACCACCACTACCATTTCATCTATTCCTAAGAGTTTAATGCTATTTTGTAGGGGTACCCATAACTGAGATTTTTATTTTTTGGGGAAATACATACCTGTAATTTATGAACTTCCGCCAAGGCAAAGAGAATTTCACATTGATCTAAAGCAGAACAGAATCATTTTTTCTGAAAGATATTAATAGGTGTACTGAAAAAAAAAGATGGAAAAGAGTAGGGTTCCATGGTTGTGAAGCAATGGGTTAAACAAAATTAGGTAGATTTCTTTATTGTAGGATTTCTCTAAACCTTTCATATATTAATTTAAATGGTGGACCTTCCAAAGGACAATATGTAGATGCAACATTTCAAAACTTATTTGACATCCTTTTAATGGAATAGCTGTTAATATTCTTCTGTGGAACACAGTCAAAGAAACACTGGGCTAGACTGCGGAAAAGACCTCAAAATATGTGCCCTCTCGGTTTTTCACTTTTCAGTTTGCTTTATTCGGATTGCTATACCTCAGTCTGAGCTGGAAAACAAATAATAGAGCCACACCAAAAATGTTGGAGAGGGAGGAGATAAAAACCCAGAAGGAGGTGTGTTTTTGTCTAAGTATGTGTGTGTTTGTGTGTATGTAATTATTTCCAAACTAAATATTATCACCTTCTTTGGTGTGGGACTATCTATATTTTTTGTTTTTTTTAATCCTACTCTAATATTTTAGATAGAACTAACTAACTCTTAGAATAAGTCATCTTTGAGGAAAAGATAATAGTATGAATAATTTTTTCCAGAATATTTATGGTTATCAACAGCAGTTGTTTTTCACTCTAAAAAGCACCATAGATTTAATTTTAACATAGATTTAATTTTTAAAAGTCTCTATGGGTGACTATATTTTTAAGTTGGTCAGTAAACTTGACTTTTATATGGAGTAAATATATAGCAAAGGTTAAAAAGGAAAGTAAAATTCCTATATTAGGGCATCAAAGATGTACTTTTACTTTTTTTTATTATGATTATGATAGTTAACAACCTTGTGAAATTACAGTTGTACATTATTGTTAGTCATGTAGGTATACCACTTCACCCTTTGTGCCCTCCCCCCATCCCCTCTTTACCCTGGTAACCACCGATCAGTTCTCTTTGTCTATATGTTAACTACCACCAGTGGAGTCATACAGAGTTCGTCTTTCTCTGTCTGGCTTATTTCACTCAACATAATGCCCTCAAGGTCCATCCATGTTGTTGTGAATGGGACGACTTTGTCCTTTTTTGTGGCTGAGTAGTATTCCATTGTATATATATACCATATCTTCTTTATCCAATCATCAGTTGCTGGGCACTTAGGTTGGTTCCATGTCTTGGCTATTGTGAATAATGCTGTGATGAACATAGGGGTGCATGGGACTTTTGGAATTGCTGGTTTCATGTTCTTAGGATAGATACCCAGTAATGGGATGGCTGGGTCATAAGGTATTTCTATTTTTAACTTTTTGAGAAATCTCCATACTGTTTTCCATAGTGGCTGCACCACTTTGCATTCCCACCAACAGTGTTTGAGGGTTCCCTTTTCTCCACAGCCTCTCCAACATTTGTCACTCTTGGTTTTGGATATTTTTGCCATTCTAACAGGTGTAAGGTGATATGTTGGTGTAGTTTTGATTTGCATTTCCCTGATGATTAGTGATGATGAGCATCTTTTCATGTGTCTATTGGCCATCTGTATATCTTCTTTGGAAAAATGTCTGTTCATGTCCCCTGCCCATTTTTTGATCGGATTGTTTGATTTTCTGTTGTTGAGCTGTCTGAATTCTTTATATATTATGGAGATTAACCCTTTGTTGGATAAATAACTTGTAAATATTTTTTCCCAATTAATGGGCTGTTTTTTTGTTTCAATCTGTTTTCCCTTGTCTTGAAGAAGCTCTTTAGTTTGATGAAGTCCCATTTGTTTATTCTTTCTATTGTTTCCCTCATCTGAGGGGTTATGGTGTCCGAAAAGATTCTTTTGAAACTGATGTCAAAGAGTGTACTGCCTATATTCTCTTCTAGAAGACTTATTGTTTCAGGCCTAATCTTTAAGTCTTTGATCCACTTTGAGTTTATTTTTGTGAATGGTGAAAAAGAATGGTCAATTTTCATTCTTTTACATGTGGCTGTCCAGTTTTCCCAGCACCATTTGTTGAAGAGACTTTCTTTTCTCCATTGTAGGCCCTCAGCTCCTTTGTCAAAGATTAGCTGTCCATAGATGTGTGGTTTTATTTCTGGGCTTTCAATTCTGTTCCTTTGATCTGTGCACCTGTTTTTGTACCAGTACCATGCTATTTTGATTACTGTAGCTTTGTAGTATGCTTTGAAGTCAGGGATTGTGATGCCTCCAGCTTTGTTCTTCTTTCTCAGGATTGCTTTAGCAATTTGGGGTCTTTTGTTGCTGCATATGAATTTTAGGATTCTTTATTCAATTTCTGTAAAGAATGTCATTGGGATTCTGATTGGGATACCGTTGAATCTGTAGATTGCTTTAGGTACTATGGACATTTTAACTATGTTTATTCTTCCAGTCCATGTGCATGGAATGTCTTTCCATCTCTTTATGTCGTCATCGATTTCTTTCAAGAAAGTCTTGTAGTTTTCGTTGTATAGATCTTTCACTTCCTTGGTTAAATTTATCCCAAGGTATTTTATTCTTTTTGTTGTGATCATGAATGGGATTGACTTCTTGAGTTCTTTTTCTGTTGGTTCATTGTTAGTGCATAGAAATGCTACTGGTTTATGTATGTTGATTTTATACCCTGCTACTTTGCTGTAGCTGTTGATTGTTTCTAATAGGTTTTCTATGGATTCTTTGGGGTTTTCTATATATAAGATCATGTTGTCTGCAAACAGCAAGAGTTTTACTTCTTCGTTGCCTATTTGGATTCCTTTTATTTCTTTTTCCTGCCGAATTGCTCTGGCCAACACCTCCAGTACTATGTTGAATAAGAGTGGTGAAAATGGGCACCCTTGTCTTGTTCCTGTTCTCAGAGGGATGGGTTTCAGTTTTTGTCTGTTGAATATGATGTACTTTTACTTTTAACTTGTCATCAGTTAGGTTTGTACTGTTGCACTTTTGCTGTATCTTTTGAAACATAATTGTCTTACCCACAGTTGTTGGCACAGGTGTATGTTTTGTTTCCACTCTAAACTTAAACATGATAAGGTCAAATATGAAATAACTCATTCATTATTCTGCTATGTGCAAAACCTACTGTATGGGTATTAATAGTTTAGTATGAATTTTTTTCACTTTCTAAGTGTTCATGAAAATGTAAAATCCTTAAGTTGAATTCTTAACATATTTCAGGAATATGTATTCCTTCCTGGGTATCATTTGGGGAGAGCATCACACAGTTAGTGGTAATTACATACAAGATGAATATCTAGAGAGGTGTCCATAGGAATGGGAATGATATCAGGAGTAGGAAGGATGGAAGCGGTGGAATCTGCAGCCTTGGCGCACTTGTCTCTGGTTTATCATTTCTTTTTACTTCTTATGACACTAGTACTTGTCGATTCAAATATGACAATAGTCCCCACTTTGTTTCCCCGTATCTGTCTGACTCTTTTCCAGTTCAGTTTTGCAAGCGTGATCTTGATCAACTTAAAGCACACTGTCATAGACTTTGCCAAAAATGCTCTAAGCTGCCTCTGTGCTGCTCATTCACTTCTCTCCTGCTGGCCCGTGTCCCACCCTCATGTCCCATTATTTGTCAGAATGTATTTTATGCTTCTGCCAATCTGGCCTGTTCATTCTTCCCTAGACATGCTTCCCAATCATGCGACATTGTCTGGTGCTGTCCCTCCCTCGGGAAACTAAAAGGAGTTTATTTGGTGTCACTCCAGAGGCTATAACTGAGATTCCAGTGTAGAAGTTTTGGCCAAATTGTATAAAGGAGTTCTCTAAGGGTTATTTGTATTACTATGTGCCAGGCTCTGTCCTAAATGCTTTACGGTTATAGTCTCTTTAATTCTTACAGCATTCCTATAGATTGAATTCCACTCTAAGCTCCAGGTTTCAGAGGAGAAAATCCAAGGATCAGAGAAGTTAAAGAAATTGCCCAAGGCTGCACAGCTAGTGAGTGGCAGGGCTTGGATTCAGGTCCAAGTGTGCCCAATTCCAAAGTCCATGGTATATTATGTTGCCTCCTGGCAGAATGGGCTCTCACAGGTAGAGACTTTTCTGTCCCAGGAGGTATTCAAGGATCCACTGGAAATCCATCTCTCAAAGATCAGGTGAGCAATTGGATTAGGTGACTTTTAAAATTTTCTTGATGTTAATAAAATGAGAAGTCATCTTTTGAACCATGGTGTATTGCAAATTCCTGTGATTAAAATATACTGTTGTGGGGCTGGCCTGGTGGCATAGTGGTTAAGTTCACATGCTCCACTTTGGCAGCCCAGGGTTCACGTATTCAGATCCCAGGCACAGACCTACAAAACTGCTAATCAAGCCATGCTCTGGTGGCATCCCATATACAAAATAGAGGAAGATTGGCATGGATGTTAGCTCAGCGAGAATCTTTATCAAGCAAAAAGAGGAAAAGATTGATAACAGAAGTTAGCTCAGGGCCAATCTTCCTCACACACACACATAAAAAAAAACAGTATTGCTGAGGTCACCTTGTACCAGGGTGGGCTGGCTGGGTGGGGATAGAGCACTTGGGCCTGATGAAGGAGGGGCAGGCCTTCGCCCAGTGCCTGCCAGCTCAGCGAGGAGCTCTGCAACTGCAGGCCACCATGTCCTCCAGAGGCCTATGAACAGACCTGTCCATATGGACTCCTGAGAAGATCCAGACCCTTAGAGCGTGCCATTCCTGGACTGCTTGGTCAAGAATGCTTTAGCCTAGCTAACACTGGGAATAATCTTCTTGAGCCTAAAGAGAGTAAACTAGGGAAGCAGGTGTTACTATCCTCCAGAAAGTGGTATTGGCCTGGTCTGCTGGCAGGGAGAACCGCCCTGAGGAAGACAAGTGGGGAGAAGCCCCCTTCACACAAGCCAGGAATCCTTAGTTGGGATGAATGGAAGCAAAAGGCAACAATGGGAAAGCCAGGCCACTGGGTACCCTTGGTCTGTTGGTGCCATCTGATATTTTTCTAGCCTTTGCAGCTCCCTGTGATCTAGGGAAAAAAAAGTTAAGAGAAATTGTCAAAAGATTATGAAGCTGAGATGGAAAGGCACTTGATTCACAAGAATAGTATAACCCAGTGGCCGAGAAGCCTGCGAAAAGATGCTCAACCCCATTAGTCATCAGGGAATGCAAATTAAAACCATAATGAAATGCCACTACCCACCCACCACAATGGAAACATTGAAAGGACTGACAGTACCAAGTGTCGGTGAGGACGTGGAGCAATTTTTCTCTCACACACTGCTGGGGGGAGTGTAAAATGTTTGGTCACTTTGGAAAACTTTGGCAGTGTTACTAAAGCTAACCTTACATATATTCTCTGACTGAGCAATCCTCCTAGCTGTCTACCCAAGACAAATGAAGTTATATGTCCATGAAAAGACAAATCCAAGAATTTTTTTTAACTTTTAAAAGCCTTTATTTTTTAGAGCAGTTTTAGGTTTACAATAAAATTGAGAGGAAGATACAGAGATTTCCTATATACTCCCTGTTCCCGCACATGTGTAGCTTCCCACTGTCAACATCGTCACCAGAATGGTACATTTTTTACCAAGGATAAACCTACATTAGCACATCATAGTCACCAAAAGTCCATAGTTTCTCTTAAGGTTTACTCTTGGTGTTGTACATTCTATACATTTGGACAAATGTATAATGACATGCATCCATCATTATAAAATCATACAGAGGATTTAACTGTCCTAAAATTTCTCTGTGCTCTGCCTGTCCATCCCTCCCACTGCCACCAGCAGCCACTGATCTTTTCATTGTCTCCATAGTCTTACCTTTTCCAGAATGTCATACAGTTGGACTCGTACAGTAAGTAGCCTTCTCAGATTGCCTTCTTTCACTTAGTGATATGCTTTTAAGCTTCCTCCATGTTGTTTCGTGGTTTGATAGCTCATTTCTTTTAAGCACAAGAAATCTTGATATCAGTTCTATTTATAATAGCTAAAAGCTGGAAACAATTCAATAAGAGATAAATTCAATATAATATTGTTGAGATATTTGAAAATTAATTATTGATACATGTAAACATGGATGAATCTCCACAAACATTACGTTGAAAAAAGGAAGCTAGACATAAAAGGACATACGGTATTTCATTTATATGAAGTTTAAGAATAGGCAAAACTAGTCTATGGTGATAGAAATTAGAACAGTGGTTACCTAGAAGCTATGGTTACCTCTAAGCATGAGGGAACTTTTTAGGCAAAGGTCCTATATCTTAATCTGTATGGTGGTTACATGTATAACCAGGTAGTATATAGATATATAAAAATTTAATTAACTATACACTTAAGATTTGTGCAATTTACTGTATATAAACTACCTATAAATGTATTGGCTATATATAAATTATGTATACTGGATATATGTATTATACTTCAACACCTCAATAGAAAAAAGCGTTAGTGGGGAAGCATGTATTATCTTCCAAGATATGCCTCCCTTCTCAAATATTATATTGATCAGAAACAAGATAATTACCATGCAGTTACCTTAGACAATAGATTACATTAAGAATTTTCTACTATAAGATGAAGAAAAATATTAGAAAATTCTTGTGGGATGTATCCTACAGATGATTGCAGAAAATATATTTCAGCCTTTTTTAAGAATCCTTTCCAGAAGTTCTTAATTTAAAGTTTATGTGTGGTCCCACAGCAGTACTATATTTTATAACATGGAAAAGTGTCTAATAAGCACTAGTATTTTTTTTAGCCTTCCTTTAGAAACTCTCAATTGAGTGAACAGATAATGAATGAATAAATGAATAATGCGGCTTGCTTTAGACACTTAACTGGGCACGAGTGGCCTCAGGAACTAGGAGAGATCAATAGCAGAGGTAGGATTTTCTCACCGTGGGCTCCAGTTAAAATTCCGATATAGAGACCTTTCCCTAATTTCTCTTTTATGCTTAATCTCATTAGAGTCCTTAGGTTTCACTGCAAGCTCCATGATGAAATTTAGAACACGAAGAGTGAAGGATAAAATTTCTAATCTCCTATCAGTTCTCAGGTATTTGAGAATTTCCAAATTAAGTTAATAGCTAAACAGATGTACGTTATGAGACTTATAAACTTTCAGTCTTCCAGATTGTTCTTTTCATTTTCTGTCAACAACCATAGTGCCTTCGTTATATTTTTAAGGTTGAAGTCCAGAGTTGAACTATTGCATAGTAACTGACAGACTGTTCTATTTGAACCCCCAAAGCCTATATGTGGCAAACTAAAAGGAAATGAATTAAACTTTAATTATATTTTTTTTGTTGTTTAAGAGGAGAAATTATAATTCCTCCTTAATTTTTAAATTAGATTTTGGCCTAATGGACTCCATTATTAAATTTTAAATAAAAATAAAGGGCAGTTCACCTTCAAATAACCAAAACAATAGAATCCAGCTTATGGCTAATCAAGTATTCTACTTTCTCCTTCCCCCATTCTCTCTCCTTCTGGACATCAACTATTCATTTTGACATTTCACTGAAAGACTAACAGTGAAGAGAAAGCAAATATAAGGCATACCAGTCAATTAAAAAATTAATTACTATGACATTTTGGTGAATAATAAGATAATTTAATTAGTTTGTTAATAGACATTGGTATCATGTCTATGATCAAACATTGTTAAGTACCTACTTAGCCATAATTAACTATTTGAGTCTAGTGTGTTTTTCTAATTATATTGCCAATTGGAATTTGTATATGTTGCCAAAGAGGCAATTCTTAGTTTAGTTGTTATCAGTGAGGGAGAAAGGGCTAATGTACATGACTGATAAGAACAGCCAGATTTGGACCAAGGCTTCTCAACCTCCGCATTATTGATGATGGGGCTAGATAATTCTTTGTTTTGGGAAGCTATCTTGTTCATTGTAGGATATTTAGCAGTATCCCTGGCCTCTATCTACTAGATTCCAATAGTATACCTCTCTTCAAGTTATAACAAACAAAATGTCTCCAGATGTTGCGAAATGTCCCCTGACGGGCAGAGTCAACCCCAGTTGAGAATCACTGATATATACCCATAAGAGGTCCTGCTTTTCTGCTTTCCGCTGGTAAATCTAGTAAATTTCTATAAGCATAAATAGTTTAGAGGTAATCCTTCAATGTTGAATGTTGAAGAATCATTCTTATCTTTTTTCATCCTTGTATTTTTAATCATTTCTATAGTCAGTGATACTATTCTGACAGCTCTTTATTCTACTCATTAATTTGTCATCTTTTCTGTCTAGTGTAATTATAATCAGAAATATGAATTCAATTATAGAAAACATGATTCTTAATGGAACGTAAAAAAGTCATATAACATACCTAGATTGTTATTTCAGTTTGATTTACCCATAAATAGCATAACGTTTAGCTGTTAGGAAGAAAGATTTAGAAAGTAATAAACTGCTATTATGGCTGCAATATGTCATTCTTAGGAATTAATAAAATATATTTATGTTCTAAGGAAATTAAAATACATATGGGAAATATTTCTTTTAATATCTCTTTCCAGATCAAAATTTTTTGACGTGGATGACAATACAGCATCCACAGAAATTGATTTGTATAGATGATCTATGGTCTTATTTGCATTTTGCCCCAAAAGTGTTGTGCCAGAATAGAGTCATAAATAAAATCTACACAAAGGTCATATAGCAGAAGTGTAGGAGACAACGTCTCATGGATCCATTTGCTAGAAACAGCTTTCATTTACAATTAATAAAAGGAGAATACCAAGGAAGGAAAAAGTACCATTTTGTAAAAAAAATTTGTTCAGCATTTAGCTACACATTTAAAACTGGCATTTGCTGCTTTATTTAAAAGAAATAATTAGCAATCTAGATGCTGAGTTATTAAATGATGTGTGAATGACTCCAGTTATAACATTTGGAAATGCTTTACAATTTTCCCATTTATTTCTTTGTATCTTTCCAACACCACAGAGGACTTTTACAAAACAACTCATGTGCTAGTTGTCTAATATCTTAGCAAATATCCCTAATAAAAGAACGGAAGTGCATTTATCAGTGATTGCTTAATAAAGACCTTTGTTTGTTTCCAAAGTTGTAATATCAATTAAATACTCGTTTTAGTGGTTTTTAGTTACCTCGCTTACCTCAATATACCAGACGAATGTGATTTAATTTTTCAACAGTAGAGTCTGTGTTGTAGTGAAATGCTCCCCAACCAGCCACTATTTATTGAGTATCTGCGATGCACCTTGTTCTTGGGAATCTGCCAAGTGCTGTCCAGGAATACAGCGGCAGCACCAGGGGTAGTAGCGGGAACAATGGGACATTTATAGAACTTTTCTTATATGCCAGACATCGTCTTAAGCACTTTACCTTCCTATCTTATTTAATATTCTCCACAACGCTAACCACAGGTGAGTTTTTTGATCCTTCTTCCCCTTTTTTTAATATATGGAGAAACTAAGACTTCTGAATAGTTAGAAAGCTTGTTCAAGCTTTCAGTGTAACATATGTAATTAGTGGCAAAGGTGGGATTTGAACACAGGTTTGAGGGACTTCAAAGCGATCTCCTTAATCATTAGTCTGGACCCTAGAATCTAAACCCTCACCATACTTAAAATCTAATTGACCTATTTAGGAAACTCTCATTCAACCAGAATTCAGCTGGTTAAAATTTAGTTAATTAGAATTTGTTTCCATCGTCATGTAGAATGACAACTTTTATAATGTTCTGGAATCACCACAAAATTCTGAGGTCTTCATAATCTTTATTTTGGTAGGGAATGTTACTATATCAGAATCTTCCCTTCAATGGTGTATCTATTAGCAAGGTTTTAGAGCTAACATCTAATATTTTACTAGATTCCATATGTATCCTAATATCTGAGTATCTTTATTGGTATCCAATATTTAAATCAGGTTGCAATATTTTACATATTAGCATTCTCCTTAGCCAAATACTCTTATTGCTACTGATTTCTCAAATGTTTTCCAGGGCACAGACTTTTTTTAATGTTATGCTTGATTACACATTAAAGCAATTTCCAGTTAATCATTTTCACTACTTAACACAACTCACTACCTTATTGTTTCTATTAAAAACATCCACAATACATTTTTTCAAAACTTAAAAAAAAAGCTTTGTTCATGTATTCTTTATAATAGTGAGAAGAAGGTATGTGGAGCTGACGATTTGACAATACTTCAATGATATGTTCATCAATGGACATGACCTTACGTTCAAACTCTTATTTAATCCTCACAACAAGCAGATAAGATAATGTAGGTGATTGTTATTATCTACTCCACCCCTTCCCCTTCTAAGAGGAAAGTAAGTCGTAGGCTATTTTATATTTTTACATTTGTTTATAAATTTATTTACTTATTTCCATTTATTTATTTATTTATTTATTTATTTATATATATATATATATATATATTTTTAAAGATTTTATTATTTCCTTTTTCTCCCCAAAGCCCCCCGGTACATAGTTGTATATTCTTCGTTGTGGGTTCTTCTAGTTGTGGCACATGGGACGCTGCCCCAGCGTGGTCTGACGAGCAGTGCCATGTCCGCGCCCAGGATTCGAACCAACGAAACACTGGGCCGCCTGCAGCAGAGCGTGCGAACTTAACCACTCGGCCACGGGGCCAGCCCCTTTATTTATTTATATTTATATGAAGTTATACATTTGTTTTTCATGTTTATTATATTTATTTATATTTATATTAAGTGTTTTATATTTAGGTGATAGATGTTTGGTGAACAGGTTCTTCAAGTGTAAGTTTCCACCTTCAGTGGTTTATTATGATATCTCTCTGCCTTTAATGAGTTAAGATTAAATAGGTTTCTGAATGCCGTGATTGAATATTACATTTAGTTTTGCTTTTTGTTTTTTGGGGTTTTTTTCTGTCTTCAAGTCATCTTTGTTTTTTTTTTATTTTATTTTATTTTTTTGATTGCAGTAACTTTGGATTATAACAATATATAGCTTTCAGATGTACATTGTAATGTATTTTGAATTCTGTGTAGATTATATCATGTTCACCACCCAAAAACTAACTAGAGTCCATCCCCTCACGTGTCAGCCTAATCACTTGCCCTTTTGCCCTTCCCCCGCCTTCCCCTATGGTAACCACCAATCCAATCTCCATTGCTATGTGTTTCTTTCTCGTTGTTTTTATCTTCTACTTATGAGTGAGATCATGTGGTATTTGACTTTCTCACTCTGACTTATTTCACTCAACATAACACCCTCAAGGTCCATCCATGTTGTCACAGATGGCCGAATTTCATCATTTCTCATGGCTGAGTAGTATTCCATTGTGTAGAAATACCACATCTTCTTTATCCATTCGTCCCTTGATGGGCACCTAGGTTGCTTCCAAGTCTTCGCTATTGTGTATAACGCTGCAATGAACAGAGGGGTGCATGTATCTTTATACCTTTGTGTTTTCAAGTTCTTTGGATGAATACCCAGCAGTGGGATAGCATTTAGTTTTTAAACTTGTAGAAGACAATGTCTCCATTGTAAAAGTCAGAATTTTCTCTTGCTCTGTAAAGAGGAGGAGAGTCATTTTTCTCTGTGGAAATTGTTTTATCAGAGCAAATTTTGCATCTTAGCAAAGTATCTCAGGCCGTTTCCCTAACCTGGAGGTTAAAAGCCACGGCCTCCAAGGCTCGTGCCTGTAGCTACTGTCAGGGAAGCCCGAGCTGCAGCCCGGCCCTGCTTCTACCTGGCCTAACAGGCTGTGCCTCCTGATGCAAGGCATGCAAGCTCCCTAAGCCTCAGTTTCCTTCTCTTTAAGAATAGAACTAGCGGTGGAAACTATCCTATGGAATCATTCTGACGTTCACTTAGATAACAAATGCAGAGTTTTATCACAAGCCTAGTGCATGATCAAGCTCTCAGTCAGTGTTGAATTAGCATCATCATCATCATCATGATGAAAACTTTTTGTCCAGATGCTCCTCTAGGGCTTACCTGCAGGTGTATAGAGAAGAAGGGGGAAGAAGCAAAAGAAGTGGGAACCAATAATCCCAAGGATGCTGGAATTGTAAAGGAATCGAGACAGGGAGGGCTGGTGGGAATTAGCAAGGAGAGTGAGTGACCTGGGCTGTTCCACATGTTGCATTCATGATGTTCACGGGTCCCAGACACTGTCGCCTTTGTGGACCCCTTTTTTCATGAAAAAAATGCTTAAAGTTATATTTTATGACAGTGTTGATTTAAAGATGAATACATTAATATGATATACAGATATAGACTTTTCTTTGCCTGAAAAGTTCATTTTTTTCTTCTAATTTTAAAGGAAATTCAAACATTTTCCTTGGCCCCTAAAAGTACTGTTTGCCATAGGCGTGGTTCCCACTGTGCCTAATAAAGAAGTCGGCTCTACTCTTGCACTTCTCTCTGAAGGATCTGTAACAGAGACATCCATTTCAGGATCAATGCCCGGGCTGAACACATTCTTTCAAGTCTTGATAAGTGCCCTTGACTTAAATACTTAGTCTTTTGCAGTTTCTTCAAGTTCTGTGTGAGGGACAGAGCAGTCCTTTAACAGTGTTCTTCAAGAGCTCATGACGCACCAAGGGGAGTGAAATGTGATTTCCACGAGCAGCTTGCACACCCGGACATTCTGAAAGCAGAGGCCTCCTCCGTGGCCAGTAAGCATTCACATACATTGAAGGCTTGGGGAGTTTTGTTTAGCATTCAGTTTTCTTAAAAAGCAGTCATCGCTGAGAGGGGTGTGTTCATTAATTCATGACTTATTTAAGAGCTTATATAAATTATCTTTCTGAGTTGGTGAAAAAGAGTGATGTTAAACACTCACCTCATGAGTTAATGTAACTTATGGTCAGATAAATTACCGTTTAAATAAAAACTTTTGTTAAGCACATCTGTTCTCCATGTTTCTCCAAGTCACATCTGCTTCCTTTACAAGAAGAAACAAACTTTTACTACCGTCAGCGCAGCAGCGCCAATACAATGTGGAAGAGAATTGATCTTCCTGGCTTCTGATAGCATCCAGAGGTTTCCCTGAGCACAGTCTTCTGCTGTATACACTCATTTTTGTTTGAAGTTTATGTTTTGGCATTCTAAGAACTAATCTTCTGATTTCTGAACTGGACAAGGAAATAGAAAAGAACCCTGGGAGGTTTTTTCATAAAATATTCTGTTAGAGTAACCAGATATCAAATGTGACATTTGAAACTTTGAGGGGGGTTGTGGCTAAAAAAGAAGCAGATAAAGGGAGTCTCTTTTTGATAACTTCAATTCCTAACGCTCACTTCTTTGCAGGCTTTAATTGCTCCAGAGGGTCCTTGGTCTTTTCTCTTTCTTTCTCCGTGTTCTTCCCCATTTCTTAAATCCACACTAACTCTAGCAAAGAAAGGTACATGCCAGGGTAGTGAGGATGGTGGTGAGAGAGGGGGGCAGATCTTAGGTACCAGGTTAGGCATTTTTATAAGTCCTCCTTCCACTACCAAACCAAGTCTAGAACATGATTTAATTTTAAGAAGACACTTTGACTTCATCAAACAATAGATTTTGGCTCTGTATGAGACAAGTTAAAGCAAATGATTCCTCTGGGCCAGTGGTTCTTAACCTTTTGGAGGAAGCAATGTACACTTTTGAATATCTGATGAAAATTTTGATGCCTTGTCTCAAGAAGTAATGTATAATTGCACCCAATGCTGTATGCAATTTCAGAGTTATGAAAAAAACCCAAATAAAAAATTCATATCCTAGTAACCCACAATCTGAAGCAGAGTATTACTAGCAGCAACAAGCATAATAAAGATAGTTTCATCTCTGGTATAAATATACATGATTGCTATTCAATTTACTGAGCACCTACTTTGTCCTGGCAACTGAACTAAGTGTTTATATATATATTATTTCATTCATAGTTTTATGTGTGTGTGCGTGTGTGTGAAGAAGATTGCCCTTGAGCTAACATCTATTGCCAATCTTCCTCTTTTTTTTTTCCTCCAAAGACCCAGTATATAGTTGTAGATACTAGTTATAAGTCATTCTAATTCTCCCATGTGGGCTGCTGCCACAGCATGGCCTGATGAACAGTGTGTAGGTCCACATCCAGGATCTGAACCGACAAACCCCAGGCTGGTGAAGCAGAGTGTGCAAACTTAGCCACTCGGCCACTGGGCCGGCCCCTCATTCATAGTTTTAATGATAAAAAAATTAGTGTCTATGTAACAATATTACATTTTGGAATTATGTGTGGTCTTTCACCTCTAGTAAAACAGAGAATCAGCAATTATTATAGTTCTCAAAGCAAAATGCCACTAAATCTAATATTGCACTAGAAATAAACATCTGTGAGGAGCTACCTAGCCATTGCTTTCTTCTCACAGGCTCTGAAGGTGGTTATGAGTTGGACATAATCGTGGTCCCGAAAACACAGGGAAATTTAAAATTATGTCATTTGGGCTATTTATAATGTCCTCATTAGTCAAGGCCATTGATGGGCTCTCTTTCAGCAGGCTATAACAAATTGTTTTTTGTTCAAAGAAAGGTTGGCCCAATGGCTCAATTAGGTAATGCTGAGAAAATTTCCACATGCGTTTGACCAACTGTAGCATTTCCTTCCATAAGCATGTGTTGGAGAAGCGAGAGTAAGGGATGGGGTATTCCTGGCAGATGTTTTTACCGATTGCAGAACCACAAGCTGGTTTGACGTATGTTCCCTGAAGGCAGAATTAGGACACTTTACTGCCTGACATATTTAACTTCTTTTGAAAATGCTGCTAATTTGTCTTTTTTTTCTTTTTTCACCCACATCCTTTTTTTAAGCAGGACTAATGAGTTTAAAACATTGAGCATGACCTCACTCTTCAAAGCAGCTCAGGCCTCTCCACCCCAGTGGCCCTCCAACTCTTTAGGACCTCATTCTTTAGCAATGTGGTACAGACTCTCACTGACTTTTCTGGGTTTTTACCTCCTCCACTTTCCCTCTCCCCACCTCCTGCGTGCTTGAGGATGATCTTTCCAGACCTAATGATTTGGAAAATAAATATCGCATGTGGGATTCTTGACCTGATAGGTTATTTTAAAATTAAATTCCTGATAGAGTTAAGAGACACAGATTTCAAAGGTTTAAGAAATGCCAAGGAGGTGAAAGTTTTCTTTAAGTGAAATAGCCTCTCTTAAGTACTTAGATCAAAATATTATTTGTGCTGCCTGGATTTGAGTCACAACTGCCACTTCCTTGTTGGCGACCTTGGGGAAGATTCTCATCTGTCAGATGGGGATGTAATAGCACTGACCCCATAGGGTGGTTTTAAGAAAATACTGAGTTAATGTTGTGAAAATCTTGGAATAGTGCCTGGGCACAAGCAGAGCTCAATATACAGGTTTGCAAAATATAAATAAATAGATAGATAAATAAAATATGTCTTCAGGTTGGTATAAAAGGAAAGTATAGAACAGGATTTATTTTTTCTATTGAGGTCTAATAACCTGAATTGGAGAGTTTAAATTGCTTATATTTAAGTTTAGATTTAATAGAATGTAAACATGTGAGGGGCTTTGCAGAACAAACTACTTGTGCTAAATTATACTATAAATTTTGTAGTGAATGTGACAAAACAAAAATTCCAGAATTGGGTGTACAATTTGTCCTGAACGTGTGTTTTAATTTTGATAGTTGTGTGATTAATTTTGTATGGCATCTTACTAGCTATCTCAATGAGAGACTAAATATTCAAGAATATTCAACAAAAAGAGGGGAAGTATCTTTGCCAAACACAGGGACTTCTTTCATAGATATTATCTGGTGGATTCCATTAAAGGTAAAGAGATCAATGTTCCCTGTGCCACTTTTATAAATGAGCAGCAAAGGACAAAGATGGTACCTGTGTGTCATCAGGCACAAGGTATAACGATAGCATAATTTAATTTTTCAGTATGTATAATCTCTTTAAAAAAAGGACTATCATTTTTACAGCCATCACTTCAGATGACAATAAACTCATCTATACATGATAATACTCTAAATGAGAAAACAAATCCCATTCTATATATTGGTATCATAATTTTAACCAAAACTGCTAAACTCTCTCCCACTCTTTTGTTTGTTTGTTTGTTTTTTGAGAAAGATTGGCTCTGAGCTAACATCTGTTCCCATCTTCCTCCACTTTATATGTGGGACACCTGCCATAGCATGGCTTGACAAGCAGTGGGTAGGTCTGCCCTGGGATCCAAACCAGCAAACCCCAGGTCGCTGAAGTGGAATGCACAAATTTAACCACTACACCACCGGCCCCCTCTCCTACTTTTTAAAATCAGAATTTATTCCAAATGACTTTTGGATATTTCCCAAATGTCAATACATCTTCACCAATTAGAGATTTATCACTTTTGAGCATATTTAAAATGCATAGTATCTAACATCTTTTCGGTACCTATTGTGTGTGAGGTCTTTTTTTAATTGTTTTACACTCATTACCTCAGTTCTCAAAACAAAACTCTTACGAAGTAACTACTTTGACATTGTCCAATAATTTCACAGACGGAGAAATGAAGGGACAGAGAACATGCTCGTGGTCACATAACTTATAAGTAGCATAGTCCATTTTTGAACACAGGTAGCCTGGTTTCAGAGCTCTGATGCTTACACACTATGCTCTTAGCTTTACCTTCCACTCTGAAACTAGATTGCTGAAATAAGTATATGCTTTCCAAAAGGCTTTAGTCCTGAAAGTTAATTTATAGGTTATTGTTTGGAACTTGTAGTCAATTTTTTTTCTACGGAAGAAAATTGACAAGTGAGGTTAGATTACAAGGAACCTGCAAAAATCCTCTTAACAGATAATATCATTAATATAGTGGAAGAGTCCTGCAGAGAGGGCAAGGATGCCAGGGAGCCCTGAAACAGTTACGTGTGGGGAAAGGATTCCAGTGCCAAAGCTGTTAATGGGGAAGATGCCAGCAGAGGGGGATATGAGTAGCTGGGTGTGTCTCTAACTGTAGGATTGACCAATAGCTCTGTGGGCTGCACTTGTATTCATTTAAAGGCCGCTTGTGAATCTTGTGTTCCATGGCACACTAAACTTTAGAGTTGGGGGCATCTTGGATGCCCAGGCTCTCACCCTACATATGAATAGAACTCAGTAACTTGCCAAGGTCTATCCCTAATAATTTACCAAAGTTCATTGCCAGTAAGTGGCAGAATGAGGATGAGAAACTATGGGCTGGTTATCAAACCTCCTGGCAGTTAGTAGTTGTGCCTCGTGTAGAAGAGCTATTGGAATCCAGACCCAGACGTGTTTCCTGAGTTCCTTGAGCCAGGTCTACATACTTAAGAAAGTCTCTAATGCAAAATACTAGTTCTAAATGTGTAAAATGAATGATTGATTGCAAATTTGCTGAATACTCTCCTTGACCAGAAAGAGGCCCCTGTCTTTTCTTTAGAGTATGTATCCTGCTATGTCATACCCTTATTTGTTAAGTCTTAGTGGCATCTGCTTAATATAACAAAATTAAGAAACTGTCAAGAAAATATCTTTGATGAAAGGAAGGCATTATCTTTAGGGGTAGTTATAAATCATCATTTAAAGAAATCCTCTTCGAGTGGTGTCTCCAAGGATGAGACTGACTTTGGTAATCTGCGAATCTTCAATAGCCGATCAACAAATACATTTGTCTGTGTCAATACTGGCACAGAATGAAAAAATAATGATTCATGTAAAGCCCCAAAAATAGCATGCACTGCCTGGGACTCTCTGGCATCCTCTTTCCCGTGCTGAGTCCACCTGTGATCACACTAACCCCTTGGCCTGGCCCGTAGCCCTCCCTGCCAACTGGCCACATGCCGCTGATGAACAGCCTCTCACCCCTTTCATAACCAGAGCACAAATATTAGATGAATTTCCTTTGAACCTTGCTTCCTCTTGGCTCTTAACACAGTCTAGCTCCTTAGAAGAAAGACTTCACGTTCTGGGAGCCACAGATTCCCTTATTAATCATCGCCTTTTTTTTTTTCCTGGATAAGCAAATATGAAAAGAATTTTTACACATCTCCAAGGTATTTGATGCATCGTATCATGATTGGAAACAATGTCCCATTTCTTAAATATTTAATTAGAATCTGTCATTTCAATATGTGGAATATTAACTATCCAGCCCTTAAAAGGAGTCCTAAGGTTTCTCTGTATAACAATCATATTAATGATAATAAACCACGGTCATTTTCTATTCAATGCTTCTTCCGAGAACCTATTTCCTGAGACTGCTTCATGTGTAACTGACCAGACAGCAGCCAATTCATATTTAAATAACTCAACTTAATAAAATAATATATGTTCCATGTTAGAAGGAAGCATTCCGGAATATTATATTCTTTTTAACACCATTATCCAGTTAGAACACTTTTAACCATAATGATAATAATTTCCAGCTGTCCTAAATCCTAAAAGTAAAGCGCCAAGCCCCCCAACTATATTTTGTTACTGAAACATGTGTAAACAATTATGAATATCTAAACCACACTGGCACTCGTTTTCAAACTCTCTCCAAAACCGTAGGGAAAAAAATTGTCTCTCATAAGTATGTTGATAGATACATCCTACTTCAAAAGTTGCTTTGGCAGGCCCATAGAATAAAGATTTCACTTTTTATTGGGTATAATAAAAATGGTATAAATTTTAAATCTCACATTCAAAGAAGAGTAAAAGACATCTCTGCAATTCTCCCTTCTGATTCTAAAACTCAGCTATTTCAAACCTGCTCTGAGGATTCGTGAGTGGAGAGTGATTGTCACTTTTCAGTAAGATCCCCATTGTTGGGAGATCAAAGAGGGCCTCTGACTGAATCAAAAGTTTGTGTTTGTCTCTTTGTGTTTTGTTTTGCTCTTTCAAAAGAACCAGACAGAAGTGCACGAATTCACGAGGCCAAGTACATGGATTCATCATGACAAGGAAGGATTTGAGGGAATATCCATGGTTAAATCTTGAAATGTTTAGTTTAAATGTATTTTTTAAACAAACCTATTTCTTATTTTCCACCAGAAGAATCACTCACAACATCATTCAAATCTTATGTTAGACAGAGCGGATTCCCCTCCCCATTCATATGATATTGTTCAAGATGGTGAAATCTTGAAATTGTGGGTCTCTTTGTTATAAATTAGTTCCTGGAGCTTACTTTCTGTCTCTCAGCTACCTCTCTGCCTCTCTCTCTCTCTCTCTCTTTTTCATTCTCTCTCTTTGTCTCTCTCTCTCTTACTCACACATGCACATGCATGCATGGGTTTGCTCGTGTGTGTGCGCATAGTAGGTTTCTCTAGGTCAAATCCTAGGTCTTTGATCACCTCACTTAGCACATGCCTAGAAAACTCTTAATTAATATTTGTAAAATTAAATGATACTTCCAAGCCAGATACAATATTAAATATATACTCTGTTTTTAAAAAGTTATTATGCTCTGGGTCATATGAATAAGATGTCCTTTCCGAAATGTTAAAATGCATCATTTCATTTGCAGCAGAACAGTGTTGGCATTCTTCCTGTCCCTGAAGCCTACTGAAGAATATAACTTTCTAAATTCTTCATGTTTCAGTGAAAAGAAGGCCTCCTTAGACTCAGACTTTCACATACTCAGCAGCAAGAGAGATATGAGGGGACTGAGAGAGAGAAGAGGTGACCTTTGGGGAACCTATTGCTCATGAAGGGAGGCCACCAACTTCCCTCCACTCCCAGCGGGGGAGGGATTTCTCCTCTCTGAGATAATCACCTGTAAAGTTGGGAGATGATTTTAAGAAGGAGGGAAAGGTACTTGTTTATCTGGTTGGATGTCTGCTCAGTTACAGGGTTTGCCGAATGGCCTTGCACTCCTAGAGGGAGAAAGAGCCTTGTGAGATACTGCAGTTGCTGAGGGTCACCAGGCTCAGAAGGGGCAAGGACCTAGAAGTACATCTACACCTAGAGGTGTATCTCAGGACCTGGAGATGTATCTGTCCTAAGGCACAGGCCCCAGTGTTGAAGCTGTAGGGAGCAGAAGAAACTAGGTTCTGTAGGTTTATCAGGGACCCGGGGGGACAAAAAGGTACCTGAGGCTATAAATCAGGATCAGCTGGAAGAGGTACCTGAGACTCTCAGTGCTTCAGGCAGCTGCTTTGTCATCAGAGCTTATTTGAGGCTTCCCCATCCACATCGAGTGTAGACAGTGAGCTCGATCAACGGTGATGACCACCGAAAGGAGGTTTCTTTTCCCCTTTCCTTCATCCTGACTCAATTCAAGAGAAGTGAATTTAAGGAACCTCTAAGAGAACAGATACCATTCATTATCTCCAATCTTCTGGTATTAGTTTTCTATTTCTGTGTAGTACATTTCCACAAATTTAGCAGTTTAAATAACATCCATTGATTAGTTCACAGTTTAGTAGCTCAGAAATCCAGGGATGGTGTGACTGGGTTCCCTGCTCAGCGGCTCAAGATGTTGGTCAGGTTGACTTCTTGGCTGGAGGCTCCAGGGAAGAATTGGCTTCCCAATTCATTCAGGTTATTGCAGCATTCAGTTACTTGCAGCTGTAGGACTGAAGTTCCTGTTTCCTTGCTGGCTGTCAGCCAAACTGCTCTCAGCTCCCAAATTCCTGTGTTCCTTGCCACGGAGCTCCCTCCATCTCCTCAGCCAGCACTGGAGAATCTCCCACTCCTTGAATCCCTCTTGGATTTGTCTCTCTCTGTCTTCCTTGTCTCTGCTCTCTAGACCCAGATTTAATCTCCTAATTTAAGGTCAACTGATTTGGAACCTCAGCTACATTTGCAAAATCCCTCTACAACAACACTTAGATTAGTGTTTGCTTCAATAACTGGAGGAACATGCTTATATACCAGGGGCCAGGAACTGTTAAGAGCCATCTTAGAATTAAACCCATCGTAAGCTGTAGGAGCTACAGATCTAACCTTCCCTGGGGAAAGCTTTGGGTCCAAGGTGAAATTAAAGTTTTGTGAGTAGGCCTAAATCTTTATAATGAAAATGAGACTTTTTATAACTGGCAATGACAAAGGTATAGTGATACAGGGCTTTAATATCCTTAAGGGCACCAGGCCCATTAAGACAGAGGGTAGGTTGGTTAATGAAGCGTGTTAGTTATAGTTATCAGAAAAAATAAAATTATTTCTTATTTATACCTTACAGGTTGAAACTCCTCAATGGGAACTATCATACATGATTGGAATAAGCTCATGCAGTAGAGCAGTAATCATAATAAATGTCTGTGTGCCACATTGTGTTCTTGGCACATTTTATCACTTTAATATGCATGACAACTGTATGTCATGGGCATGACCATCACAGCAACAAGGGACTTAAGTTCAGCTCTGTCTGGTTTTAAAGCATGTGATATTAATTGTAATACAATTAGCTGCTCTTAAACTACTCAGGTATTTTTACCCCAGATTAAAAATGAGGAAACCTGCTCAATCCTGAAGTAAAATTCCTATTATCTGAGTTTTAGATATTTTCATAATCAAATCATATTCTGCCCCCAAATAAATTCCTATAAGCCTGATATACAGAGTTTGATTAAGCTTCCAAGTGTGTGTGAATTCCTCTTCCAAGATTAACAGTTGTACTGCATTTTGTTAGCATTTCTTTGTTTGCTTTTTCTTTAAATGGAATAATTTAAGAGACTTGGGACAGACCTCAATGACCATAAAATGTTGCAAACACAAGTCCTTTCAGAGGTGGGTAATGTACATGATAGAATTAAGCCAAATGCAAGGCAATAGGGAGTTGTAGGGACTGTGGCAAATGGAAAGCATATGCTCCATTAAAAGTAAACAACTACTCAGCACAAGATGGTTGTTGCCATTTTGGAAATCTGGCTCAATCTTGTCAGATGTCCTGAGTCTCCAAAAGGAACCAGATATTTGGATTTTAATGGAAGACTTCCCAAGTTTTATATGTTGGCAATAATTTTTTAAAAAGAACCCCCTGCAAGTCAAGCAAACCAACAAATAAAAGTTCTGTGATCAGATTCGATACACAGACCATCAGTTGGTGTCTTCTGATGTCACTCAACTCACTCACGTTATAAGTGATAAACTTAATTAGTGCTTATGTGGGAGGAAGGAGGGGAGTTGAAGAGAAAGGATGCAATGTTCAGAACAATTTATATTGCTAATGTTAAAAACCCAACTCGAATTAGATTTTAAAATAAAGTGGATTTACTAACCAATGTAACTGAAAAATCTAAAGATATTTTTGACTCCAGGTGAAGTTTGATTCAGTGCTTAGATGATGTCACCTCTTTCCTCTCCATCTCACTGCTGTGCATTCTAGTTGTTGCTTCTCCCTCACACTCCACGTGGGACTGTGGGTCCTCTTACCTGTCATCCCATGGCTGTGACCAGACTAGACTTCATAACTTCACAAATTTGTACATTTTAAATAAATGAGAAGTTAAAAGGATATCTCAGTCTCAATTTACTGCTAGATGCTGTTCTCTTTCCTTTACTGTTTGTGTGCTTGTAAATACCAAGGAGCAAAGGTTCAGCACATGACAAGTCTGACTCGAGGGGCCTAATAAGACTCTGCGATCATTTCCTTTCTCTGATGCCACAGGGCCTGCCCCACTGTGGGCTACTTGGCCCAGGGTTTAAAGGGGCCGTGTGCCAAAGCAGATTCGGAGGGTGAGTCCCACAGTTTACCATTCAACTCCTCTCCAGTCTGTTGCACTCTTTTAGTTCACTTCCATCTAGATCTTAGTTGCTTTAAGTGTCACTGATGGTGGTGCACATCGTAAGGGCTGACGATACCCTCCACCAGAGCAGGAGGCCCATTTTTAGCAGGGCTCGCTGCCCTTGCTGTAGTGGGCTGCCCTCGCTTTCCTTTCCTTTCCTTTCTCTCTGGTCACTGATTTTCCTTATGCTGGTGCTTCTCAAACTTGAGCATGCGTCGAAATCTCCTGGAAGGCTTGTTCCAGCATAGATTGCTGGCCCCAGCCCCAGTTTCTGACTCAGTAGGACTCAGGTGGAATTCCAATGTCTGACAAGTTTCCTGGTGATGCTGATCCTGGGCCTCTGGTCCAGGAACTGCACTTTAAGAACCATTGCCTTTTATTATCTCTGAGCTTATGCCCTTCTTTCTCAAATAGAAAGCACCTGCTTTGGGGATTATGCAGCTCAGGTGCATCCTCTTTTCAATACAGTTCTTCTGTGGTCCATTTATTTGTATGATAGGAAAGACCGTTTATTCACCTCTCAAAAAACCCTGTTGTTGTGTGTGAAAAGACTAATTTCTAGGTAATGTCACCAGGGAGATAGTTTTTCCAGGAACAAACTCCTCTGTGGCGCTTCCCATAACTTGACTTTCAGTCCTGTATTGATCACTGTGTATTCTTTATGACACGAATGTGTTTTTACTAGTTTTCTTAACATTTTCTAACTTTTCCTATATATGATTCTGAAAGACAAAAACGTTTTTCTGTGTTTTTTCTTGAATTGTCCAAAATTGTCAAAAGCATTCATGTTTTGCTTATGGGACATATTATGTCTGATTGGGTATGTCAATGATTATTTTGCTAACATAAATTATATTTTTTAGTTTTATTTGCTCTTATTGAACATAATTCAAATCTATGA
Source organism: Equus przewalskii (assembly GCF_037783145.1). Taxonomy (NCBI): domain Eukaryota; kingdom Metazoa; phylum Chordata; class Mammalia; order Perissodactyla; family Equidae; genus Equus; species Equus przewalskii. Next base: position 77,603,893 of record NC_091834.1, read on the forward strand.
AAACAAAAAGGAACAAAAACCAAAAGGAAAACTTTACCAAATACCAGGTTAAATATTTGCCAAACAAAGTAGTATATGTTGGATAAAAACTTCATTTAAGAACCTAATAAGTATTTTTTATTGTTTGTCTGTTTTATTTTGTTTGTTTTATCTGTTTTGGTAAGAGCAACTTTTAAAAGCACAAATATGCTTCTTTTTGTCAAACGTTAAAAATTTGAAACTTCTAAATTGACCATTTATGAAAGTAAAGTCTGTGCTTATTAACGGACCAGATTCATGTTTGGCTACTTATCATTGTATGAATATATTGAAATAATCTTTACCCCACTCCTCTTACTATTCAGTCATGAAAGAGTGATGATGTATTTAGTAATTATTTGACCAATCCGTACGTCATTAAAAGGTTCTTTTCTTTAGAAATTAATACCCTCCACACTCTAATTTCTTTCTCTTTCATTCTGTCCCCAGTCTCTAGAGACCTCACCACAGAGTTCACAGTACATCCACTTCCTACTTCAGTCTTCTGCATAATTAACCGCCACTGAGTCTAACGTTTCTAAATTATTTTTTCCCTCTTTTTCTTCTTTTTGGTATGTGGGCGGATGGAGAGGTAGACATTTTACAATTCAGAAAACGTCTTAAAATATTTTAAGGTTGGAATTTATAAAAGTCCAACATTTCTTTTGATTCTTGCTTTCACTTAAATCATTTGTATTCCATTTGTTTGTTGAATTTCTGCATGATCTCTTCAGCATCAAACCAAAATATGATTTCATGTATTTGTGGCTTTTATAAACTCCACGCTATTCAGAGTTATCCAAGGTTTTAGAAACACTATAATGTTTGTAGCTATTTTGACAAATCAGCATCCTTCTTATTAAATCAGCTCAGTATATCTGATTTTTTTCAATTTCTAATTCGAATTGAGTAAACACAGTTTGCCTACCACCTCTGCCAATAGGGCCTCTTTGAGAGAATGGCTCTTTTTTTTTAACCACCAGTGCATTCCACCAGAAGATCACATTTTGCAAAATGTTATGTATTTATACACAAGGATTGAGTGTGTCGTGAGAAGACCTGGATTTCTGTGCTTGCTCTATCACTTATTACCTCGGTAACATTGAGATGCCAGTTAAGTTCTCAGAAAATTGCTATGATTTATAAAATGGAGATGATGATATTTTCCCCAACCTATTTCACTGGTCTGTTATTAAGAATAAAATGACAATGGATATAAAATTACAAAGTGTTATAGAGATGAGAGATGTTGCATTATATTCTTTTATATATTAGACATATTGATCAATTTTAAATGATTCCAGTTCATTCTTTTTTGGGTTTCAGTCAAACATATATTCTGACATCATACTCGATTGGAGGAAAGGCTGCTGTTTTCTTCGATAATAAACCGAAATATGTAACTAAATTGGATAAGCCTGTATTGTAAAAACAACTCATGATGATATTCCCTTTGCCAGTTGCAAAGGAGGTTGTCTTTGAATTTTAAGGGATGAAATTATTTTGGTTCCTTTTATCTTTAGAGTAATTTCATGTTTCTTCTTCCCTTTAAAGCTAAGAATCAATAAAAATTATACAACAGGCTAAGCATTCTCCTAGGTGTTACAAGAAACAAAAGTAGAAAAAAGTTCTTTAATGTAAAAATTCCTAAGTGTTAACAGATCGTGAAAATCAGCAACAACTGTTGTGCGCGGATCATGATCTACAAGTTGAGGGCAGATAATTCCACAGAGATGAAAAGAGTGCGTCTGGTGTTTGAGCTGTAGCCACATTTGACTTTCATGTCCTTTCGGGACATGACACATTTTGTGGGAGAAGAAAGTTAAAGCAGCTGCCTTCACTAATCAGTCAATATGACCCAGCCCCTCGGGGAGGAAGGCAAAGGCAGCTCCATTCTGAGACCCACCAACCTCGCTGATTAACAACGAATATGCTGGTAAAGTCCCCCTCTAAGTCTGTCTAGCCCATCAGGCCTAGAAATGTAATTTAGATGATTATCTCTGTGCCCATTAAACCTTGTGACCTATTGCATTTCGTTTGAAGTCGGCCTGCTTACACTTGCTAATAGGAAAAAAAGAAGGATTAACTCAGAGGTCATGAAATCAGAGTGCAGCCAAGATGATGGCAAGAGAGTATAAGAAACCTTCGGCCCCAGCAGGAAAGAGGAAGAACCCTAAGAATAAGGGGCTGTCAACAGAACTCATTTCTTTATGGAAAAAGTGTTCTTTGGAAGGCAACCAAGACTGAATCCTTCACCCTCCACTAGTTTCAACCTGTTTTGTTTAATTTATAAGCTTCGTATTCTAGCAAGGTGGGATATCATGTCTAAGATCATGGGGTTGTTGAAAGGGATCACAGCATCAAGTCTGATTGGGAAACTTAATGAAGATAATAGATGCATTATCTGCATCCTATAACTATTTGAAGCAGATGCCTTAACATATTTGGGATCAGATATAAAAGTTAAATAATTTTCTGTGGGTTTTAAAGTATAAAACCCATTAGTTTTAGTTCACTTCAAGAATCTATTGCTTTTAAACTTGCAAGAGCTGAGCTCAGTTCCTGAGGACCTTACTCAACTCAGCTTCTCTCTGCAGAGTGCTTCATTACTGGCATACCTTTTAGACACCATAATAGCGTGAGTATTTATTACTAGCCAGAGTTTTAATAATACGTTGACCGAGTTGCTCAAATAAAAGCTATTTATCAGCTGATCTCTTTACCCATTGAATATTTAAACTTTTACTTTATGAAAACCTGAAATGAATTTTTTAAATTTATAATTCTTAAAAAGTTAATGAAAAGATATTTCAAAAGTAGTCTTCCCCATCCAAAGGATTGAAATTCTGTATTCCCTTAAGTATTGCAACGAATACATGATTGTATTTGCCAAAACATGTTCCTACACAATTTTTTAGAAACAAAACTGTTTGTAAAGCTAGACACTTCAATAACACAACCTCTACAAATGTTTCATGGTCATGAGAAAAGGGAAAATCAAGCTGAAGTTTAAAACCTCAACGTTTTATTTTCTTTTTATTTTCTAAATTCATAATGCCTGGTAACAACTGAAATTAATATCAAATACAACATAAATGTATATGTACATACTTGTAAAATGTTCTGGTGAAATTTTCAAATTTAAAAAATATGAAATGCATTGATAAACAGTTCTGAATACATGTATAAATGAATATGCATACAAGTTTCAACATTAAATAAGATTTCAAGTTGTTGTGTTCTATAAAACCGTCAAACAAATTCACTTGCTGCCTATAGCTTTTACAGATACATTAAATTAGCTTACGTCATACTCCTAAGAATTAAAACGTTGTATAAAAAAACTAAGGTCTATAAAGAAGGTAATTAGGTAAAATTCACTTTAATTTGGAGAAGACAACTTTATTGTTTATACTTTTGAAATTTTGGGTCGTATTTATTTCCCTTTTGAAAATATATTTTTGTTTTTAACTAGAATTTTATATTTTATATTAAGAACAGTATGACATTGAATTAGACTTAGTTTTATTAGAAGATACCAGATAATCCAAGCTTCTTTGTTTCCACGAAGCTTTCATAAAGTGTTCGATTAAAATATTATTTCCATTTTTGAATTAGCTGTCAGAATTCAAACAACGAGCTTCACATAAAAATCTGGATTTCAGTTCCTTGTCAAGATCTGACAATCCCAGGCCTCTGCTCCCAGATGACACCTGTCCCAACCACCTGACTTACTCTCCATGGAGGCATAACGTGGACCAGTTTATACTCTCTCATTTACATGCCATACCTGTGGGCATTCCAGGTGGGCATCTCACCCAAATCGTTAGCAGGAAGGGAACTGGACTTCGAAATTAACCAGGTCAGGTCGATCGAGGCAATAGATTTCTTTCCAATCATTTGTTTCCATGTTTCTAAATCAAATAATCGTTTATCCCACTACTCTCATCTCTCTTTGATGACTTCTCATGTAAAACTCAATAAGGGCAGGGAGTTTGTCTATTTTGTTCACTCCTGAACTCAGTGCCTGTGTTGTAGTAGGTGCTTAATAAACATGATTAAATGAAATTAGATCCTCCAGCAAAAGAGGTCACATATTGACCACAAGGCAAAAAAAAGTCACGTTCATGGAATTTTTCATTTAAACAAGAATAGCAAATATAACTGGGCCCCTGAGGAAATTAGTGGCTGACTTTCTAAATTCATCATTCGTGTATCCCAGGGCCTGATACAGTGCCTGACACATGATGAACATCCAATAAACGTTTGTTGAATGAATGAATGCTCTCATTGTTCTGTAATGAATATGTCAAGAGAGGAAGAGGGGCAGCCGAAGTGATTTTTTCACTTTATGTAGAGGATAATCATGCTGAAATGTGATTTCTCTCAGGCACTGATAAAACTAGTTGTGAGTTAATATCCAAAGTAGAGTCCATTTTTTTTACAACATTAGAGGAATTGTGCTTGAATTTTTTTTTCCCAATAGGGATGGTTCCACCAAAGCAGATGACTTCATCAGTGTCAATGGGAGGAAATCGCTTCCTCGGTCCAGCCCACCAGACCTTACCCTTCCCTCTGTTACATACTGACCGCACCTCAGTGATGCTCTCGTTTACAGGCATATTTCCTCTATTGTATTTCTTCCTTGTCTTGGTATCCCTGCCACCCCAAAAAGTACACTGGGGCAAGGTAAATGTCCAGCGAATGTTTGTTGAATGAGTGTACAAGTGATGAATAATAAATCCGTATAAGAAATATTCATAGTTTTCAGAGTGATTGACTCAGTGCATCAAAGTTGATGAGATGTCTTATACCCAGGAGCATCAGACACATCATCAGAAAATTCACATTCTTGATATTCCCCTGTGACTTTAAACTGGTGGAAGCAAGAATTTTTCAAATATACAGTGTTGTTATAACCACCCACAATAGCTCCTGAGCCTGCCTTCAAGGTAATGTTTTCCTACAATCTACACATGCTGTTAAATAAAATACATTATAACTTGTTTGGACTTTCTTTGTAAATCTGATTCGATACAGCAAAATAATGCTGTGAAATTATCTAAAAAAATCCTGAATATTTCCTTTTCCAAACTTTTTTTAATATCCCATAAACATATCTTGTGTATTCCTACCACGAAGGATAAAATGGTGTTTCCTACTGTTTTAAAATCTCTCAATGCCTAAGAACTGGGATATCTCTATTTACTATTCATAAATTAAAATGCATCATTATAAAATGAATGAATATTTATTATTGAATTGATTTCTAATGGATAATTATATATTTTCGGCTATCATCATGACCTTGGTACTTGGAGTCACGGAGTATGGGTCTGAGTCCCTTTCTCTTTTTAAAGTCTATTCATTTATACCCTTCTCTGAAAAGGAAGTCTTTGAGGCGGCTTACGGTGAAAGTTATATAAAGTAGAGTGGCGAAATAGAGCTTGATGGAGTGAAAGGTTAAATAACTTGTCAAACAGCTAGTAACTCGTAGACCACATCCCTGTGTGAGCCCCAGCCCCCTCCATACGCTGAGGAGAGTTATTGGGTCTGCCACAGAAAGGGTTGTGCTGGATGGGCAGAAATCAGTGTCTTATAGAATGGATATTTGGAGAAATATATTTACAGATTTAAAAATAACTAGCGATTTTCTATAAATCTAGTGCTTAATTCACAATGCTGGGCAAGTATTGAAAACCAAAGATATTTGTCCTTTACCTCACATTTTATCAACTATGTCCAGACTGAAATACTCAATGTTTTTTCTTAAATTTTTTCTCTACTTCAAGTTTCCTACTTTTTCTTCTTTACCTTAATATGGTTAATAAATCTCCTCTGAAACTTAATGATTTATAGAAAGCTGCTTTCTCACAGCAAGGTATAGTGGTGAGGTGTCAATAAAATATCTTAACAAACATGATTGTATACTTTCATAATTTTGATTTATGTGCCTTTTTAAGATTTAAGGAAGACCTGTCATAAATAGATAGACCATAGATAGATAGCTAGATAGCTTAGTCTAAATACTTCTATATTTTAGGGTTTTATATTATATCTCATTCTGCTCAAAGTCAGATCCCAAGCAGAATATAAACTATGATAACCTGGAGTAAATGCATGTAATTGATTTCTCAATGTATGGACCGATCCAGCTGACTGCTGGCTAAAGAGAACAATCTAGATTTAGTATAGAAGGATTTGCAAGTCTCTAGTGATTCATAGTTTCAAGCTTTATACAAATGGATAACTAGACAACTGGAAATCAGTGTCCTTGAGGCAGAGACCATTTTCGGTAGGCGAGTGGAGGTAGAAGGGGCTTGATGTCCTCCCTTATCATTTAGCTCAATGACATGCAGTCTTCAGTGCTGTTTCCAATGCTCACTCACAAAATAATAGTGTTTTACATGTTGATACTCATTACTCATCACAGCAACCCTGTCCAATAGATACTAGGATTAATGCCTCCGTTTTATAGTCATGAAAACTGAGGCACAGAACAACTAAGTCGCTCATCGAGATTACACAGGATAGTAGAGCTGCGACTGAAATGCAGACAGTTTGGTTTCAGAGTTTTGTATTCTCAACTACTCTTTCATTCTGCTTGAGTTAAAAGCCGTCAAGGTTATTACTGAGATCATGTTTTTGTTTCTTGGATTCAAGTATGAATATTTCAAGAAAGCTCCAAAATTGAAGATAAACTATCTTTAAAATGTCTAATTTTTAAGTTAAAGTAAATTTTAAATTAACCTCTATCCCATTTTGGAAGTTGTCAGCACGACATGGCTGTTTCCCCGCTGGAGGAAGAGTGATAGAGGAAAGCTGAAGCTGCGCCAGAATGAGCCGACGAAGGGGGACAGAAGCTGGGAAGCAGTTCTTCATAACAGCAGATTTGTCAGGCGCGGCAGCTAGACCACAGGATATGGTTCATCATTTTTCAGAGAAAAGGTGACAGCAGTGGCACAAGAAGTAGCAAGTTCACTTGAGGCGAGTGGCCGCCTGCACTGAGTAGCGTGGAATAAAGGACACTTGGTGATTTAGGACAGGCAGATATGAGGCACTTAAGGAATTAGTCCAATGCTGGTAAGACCCTGTCCGCAGGGATAGGGTTGAAGTAATAACAGGAAGTTTTCACGTGCTAACAAAACCCCTGGAAATAATGTGAATTTCGCAGTTAGTTAAAAAATAATAATACCGAACAAAACCTACCAAATACATTGAATAGAGGAGAAGTTCTATAAATATTTCATGAAATTACAACATTCACAGAAGCCACCACCATCTCTCACTGTTTCCTTTTGTTGTCTTGGATTTTGTTTTTTGATTTTTCAAAAGTATTTTATAAGGCATCAATAGCTTTCATAATATCATGTTTGGAATATTACCAAAAAAAGCACCACAGTTGGAATATCACTTTTAGTTTTGGTTTGCTCATTGCTAAAAACATATAAACCAATTGGATGGAGTTCAGAGAAAAGCAAGAACAACCATTAAGAGAATGAAAGGACTGATTTATTAGCCATGATTAAAGGAACCAAATATGTCCAAAAGGAGAGGAGAGGAGCATGACGACAGCTCACAAATATCTGGAAGGTGCTATGGCTCCTGGAGGGAGACAAATTTCTTATCTGTACCACAGCGAGTGTCTCTTGTCAGACAGATTCGGTTTAGAAAGAAAAATTGCTACTTTATGCATTTCTAGACAGTGGAAAGAACCACCCTGATGTAACTTATTGTACACTTTCACAGCATATATCCTCCCATTTTGAAAAAGATCAGGGCAGTCCAAAGAAAATACAAGTTATTTATATTATTTCTATAGTGGGAATTTCTGAAAGTTTTGGAAAGGAAGCATCTATGATTATAGCGACTAGAAGTGCTCTAAAGAATAGAAGCATTGATAGCTTTAAGGTAAATCTGTCATGTTTTGATCTACAGCTACTTAACTACTGCCTAGGAAGTAAAAGGATTTTGGCAGCAGGTTGCTTGCCGAGGAGTAGCAAGGAATGATGGCAGCTTACGTTTCTGTATTTTGGTTTGTTGGTTTTCGTGGAAAGTACCACTGAGCTTTAGATGCATTGGGACCAAATTATTTTCTAGCTATTTCCCCTTTAGTAATATGGCTTCCTAGTGAGAGAAAAACAAGTTCTTCTGTTGGCTCCGTCACTTACTACTTCTTAAAATGGGAATTATAGAATCTTACCTCCCTGACTCCAAGGATTAAACAGAATAGTCAGTTGTGTCAAGTGTCCAGCTCATGGAAGGTGCTGAGTTGATATTAGCTCTCTCTCTTTGGCACCACCCCATTCTCTCTTCATCCTTGCAACCTCTATTCAAGCCAATATGTGCAAATCCCTGCCACTGCCCATTTTTAGAGAAGCAGAAAATGCTGATTTTATGTGAAAACTCAATTTCCAAAAAAATTCAAAAAAACCTTTAAAACTTATAAGTCAAACAAAACATATATATAGACCATCTATTTACCTTAGACGATTCCCTCCATAAAGAGTTTTGGAAATGCTGTTGTTGAGGTATATGGTGAGCTAAAGTCTTTAAAAAATATTAAAAATGAAAAAACTCTTCTTAGAAAAGAAAAACAGGCATGGAATGCAAATGAACAAAGTTAAAAGGAAGAAAGTGTAGTTGGCAATTCCTTCCAATGAGCAGCCGGTGGGAAGTGCTGCACCGCAGCTGAGCAATTGCTCTAGCTGGAGAATAGGTTTGCCAATGGTTTTTTTAGTTCTCTTGCCATAATGTAATGAAATGATATTTTGTAATATTAATCTATGCTTCTTCCCTCTTTTTCCTGCTACCCCTATCTGCCTTTACTGCAGGAAGTAGCTTATGCCCCCAGGGTAAGTTCGTTATAGCCTAAACACAAGTAAGAAGATAAAGTTAATTCAATAAACTGAATTCTGCCCTATAGGAAAGGCTTCTAGGAACCAGTCCCTTACAACCACCCCCAGGATATGACAGTTCTTTGAATTGTAGAACAGAAGTGAAAAGCAGCAGGGACAAAAGAGAGCTGGATAGTGGGGAGTGTCCGCAAGAAGGAGCACTTGAACCAGATCCTTTCTGTCCCCAGAGCCACAAAGCTGTTGGAGACCCAATAACTGAGCAGATCTCTCTCTCCCTTTCCTGAATTCAGCCTCCAAGGAGGTGGCAAGTTGAACCAGCAACTTGTGAAAGTAGAAGAAATGACAGCATGGAATATTCAGGAGATAGCATCCAAGACAACCCCATCAAATGGCCGATGGCCCCATCACCAAATGCAGATTCATCTTTCTGACTTTCTTGAGGAATAGGCATTTAACTAGAAATTAAATTTCTTTTTGGAGAAAGAAAGTTATATTCTCACACACCTGTGTTTGTGGTCTGTGAAACTTGTACCTATTGTAGTAACACACGTGTGAATTCTTTTGTTCATGGGGAAGGGCATTAACCTCATGCTGTAATGTTGGGTGGAGAAGGAGTGACGGACTGCTTGATCAGAAATATCCACTTGAAGTACATGTGAAGATGAGTCTTAAACATGAAAACAAAAAGTTTTGCAAACAGATGAGCAGGACTGTGTAAAATGTTTCAACCTGAACTATAGTAGCAGTGGACAGGAAGGTACTGATGAAAGATTGGAGATATGGAACACAGGGAGAGAAGCAGCCAACGAAGGGAAATGTGATAGGAGGATTTACGCTTAGATGACAGAGGGTGAATGGTGGCCCCAGTAAATGTGCAGGGAGAGCAAGACAGGCTGACTTTGTGGAGAAGATGGGGACGTTCACTGGACAAGATGAGTTGAAGGCACAGGTGGTTCATGTAGCAGAGATATCAGCAACTAAATAGAAATTTGAAGGGGAAGGTTAAGACTAGGGTTGAAGATGTGAGTTTCATTGGTATAAAAGTGATAACAGTCTGTAAAACCGGATGAGATTATGCAAGGAAGAGAGTAGAGAAAAGATGTCCAAGGAGGGAATTATGGGATAGCCCTATACAGAGAGGGTAGGAGAAAGGAAGGAGCCAATAACAGCAATAGAAAAACAAGGTCAGAGAGGTGGGAGGAGAACCAAGATGTACTGTGCCTTGAAAATCAAGAGGGAAAGATGTTTCAAAAAGGAGCCATCAGTGGACTCAAACGCTGTAGAAAAGTGGAGAGGAGTAAGACTACGAGGTGACCTGTTGGCCTAGTCAGTTAGGAAGTTAGAGACCTTAGAATGAACCATTTGCCTGGAATGGTGAGGGCAGGAGCTAGGTTGCTAAGGGTAAGAAAGGAGTGAATAAGGAGAAATTAATAGCAATAGATATATATACCCTTTGTAAGAAGTTTGGCAGTGACTGAAGTCAAGAGTGATAGTTGGAGTAAGGTCAAGCAAAGCACGTTAGAAAGCATCCAACTTAACATAGCCCTTTGCATTTTAATGCATATGTGCCATAAATTTAAAGGATGGGGAGGATTATTATCTGAAGACGATTTTATGCCCCACATCTTGCTGAAGCACTATCACAATAGTGTACAGAATGGAATGTGTCTGGTACTTTCTTCCAAACAGCACCAAAAGAGCTTTTTCAAGAGTCTATATCTTTAAGCCTTTCATTACGGAACTCACTTTATTTGCTTCATATCTTTATTTGACTTTCTATTGTCTTCACGAATTTAAGAGTGTTCAAATGTTTAAGATTTGAGATGAATAATAGCTCGATGGTAATGGCTTTTAAACTCAATATAACAGTTTACAGTTAACTTCTTAATCACTGTGTATCAAAGGTTATTGTTTAGCTCTGGGGCAAGGCAGTGAGGAAGAAGTATATTTTAATTAGCATAATAAGAGGTCAGATTAATTGCATTGCTTTGATAGTCTACAGTTCCCCAGTAAACATTTAATATTTTAAATTATTCACAGTGTGAAGAAAAAAAGAAGCTAACAAGGATTGCACTGTGTTCTGTGATACGCGTTGCAATCAAAAACCACTTTCAGAGCATGGAGCTGATTTGCAGTTGTGTTTTTCTGATTACATTATGACTTTCTCAATGTTTACATTGCTTCGCTATCCTCTCAATGAATGGGGTTTCTTGGATTTCCAGAATCCTGGAATGATGTCAGATGTGGTCCAGATGATGTCTAGCTTTTTTCCTGACACATTCCCAACAGTAAGGATTCCATTGCACTTGGGCAAACTGCAAGAGACGTGTGTGATGGTTCTCAAACTGACTCAGTATGTTTTCATATGAGTAGATTATCATACTGCAGGAGAGACAACTGTTTTCAGCTGATGGCCTATTTTCCTTTTTTCAAGCCAACATATGAATGGTTTCCTCAGATTTTTAGAAGTATATTTCTCTGGGAAAATATCAATATTGAAATAGAAATAGATTTTTTAGTGTGCCAGCCAATTTGATTTTCTTTCAAGAATCCTAAGGCTCTTAATTTTGTTTTCCCCATTATTCATCCACAGTTACAAAGATGTACTATTTTCGTTTTAAATCAAAATACATCTGCTTTGTCAATTTTCTTTTAAAGAACAGTAGATTCTATATTTTTATCACTTTAATTGGTGGTTTAAACTCACCATTTATCTAATTTTAATTTTTTTTAAATATATAACAAAAGTTAGACTTCAGAAAAGGCAAAAATAACAGAGTAAGCAGTCCTTCAGCCAGTGCCGGTGGTCTAGTGGTTAGGATTCGGCGCTCTCACTGCCACAGCCTGGGTTCGTTTCCCGGTCAGGGAACCGCACTACTGTCTGCCAGTTGCCATGCTGTGGTGGTTGCTGTGATGCTGAAAGCTATGCCACTGGTATTTCAAATACCCTCAGGTCACCCGTGGTGGACAGGTTTCAGCAGAGCTTCCAGACTAAGACAGACTAGGAAGACGGACCTGGCCACCCACTTCTGAAAAAAATTGGCCATGAAAACTTTATGAATAGCAGCGGAGCATTGTCTGATAGAGCACAGGGAGGTGAGAGGATGGCAGAAAAAGACCAGGCAGGGTTCTGCTCTGCAGTACACAGGGTCACTAGGAGTGGGGATCAGCTCCACTGCACTAACAACAAAACCGGTCCTTCAGATGAGGATAGAACTTAATATTCAGGTTAATACTTTGAAGCCAATAGGATAGTAATATCCTAAAAAAATAATTATTTTAATACAACCACTTGGAGTTCACGACAAACATCTAGAATGACTTGGTACTTTTTCTATATACTCCTGTTCTCCAAGTGCTTCCTGTCCTGTAGTCATTACCCGAGTGCTTACACCTCGGTACACACTCTCTATACGGCTCATATCTACTGTTATTGGCCCCAGGTTTTCAATGCCCCTTTGATATTTCTTTACTACACAATGGAAAAAGTGAAGAAAATAAAGGAAGAGAGTTAAATTGGCCTTATGGTAGGAAAAGGATACTGTCATTAAGTGGTCAATCAGTAGCTTTTAAAATTAATACCTCATCTCTAATATTTCCTTAGTAATTTTTAAAACTAATGTGGTGATTAGCAGGGATGTGTCCTAGCATTTGTCGCCAAACTAACTTGACTTTCTTTTGCAAAATAATTTTTTAGACTACTATTTTTTTCATCATTTTCGAGAAGTACCCAACAGTAAAAGTTCTTTTGCAGTCCAGCATATTGCATGAGATAGTGTGTGAGGATTCTGATGTTTTCGTTGAGTCCTTATGAATCAATTCATTAGGTTTTCATATGAGTGAGTATCATAGTGCAGGAGAGACAACTGTTTCCAGCTAATGCCTGTTTTACATTTTTCTAAAAAGGTGAATGATTTCTCCAGCTTACTTGACACAGAGTGTATTCTTCAGCTATCCCTTATGGTTTAGGAGTACTTCACTCATCATCTAAGAGTGAAAAGATGTTCCATGCAGAGGGAGCAGGATTAAAAGTGAAACACACACTGGAACGTGAAGTTCCCGGTTTTCCAAATACTGAAATATTTACATGTTGGTTGGTAAAGAACCACTGTCCTAGCAATGACTGAATTATGTTGGAATCTGTATATTTCCTTGGATGGATTTCAAAATATTTGTTTGACATACATTTCTCACAAAATATTGCTATGATTCATACATAGATACATTACTGATTTTTAATGGTAATCACAAGATGTTTTAAAAATTTATATTCTATGTTAGAAAGACACCATAAAAAGTGCTCTCCAGTTTCATCTCTAACTAAGAGATACTAGTCAATTCTTAACCAAAATGTCAGCTTGGCTAATATTAGAAGTTTGCAAATATTGTTGCTTGCCTGAATAGATATGTAATATTTTAATCATTCAATAAAATTGTTAAAACCTACATCCTCCAAAAATGTGAGAAAGTTTTCAATATTAGGTCCATTTTACAGATGAGGAAAATGAAGCTCAGAGTGGTTGAGTCATTTTCCAAAGGTCACACACCTAGTTTATGGCAGGTCTGGTATATAATTGTCGGACAACTCTGAATAAAGGAAGATTGGATGCATATTAATTAAGTATGATTCAGTCGCACAACTCTTAACATGGTTCTGAATTAGATATTTCTGGATAAACCTGATATATGGAAATTCAAAAGCTGTCATCTATTCCACAATAAACAGGAGAAACTATTTAGGGAGCCATTTATGTCTGTCTATATCAGCTGCATCACACATGTGGACATCCTCATAAAAATATTCTGCATTGGACCCATCCAACATTAAAATGTTTCTGTTCTTTAGATAATAAGAAACAATAAAACTATGATAAAAGCTATGGTAAATTAGACCTGTCAACTTATGCTAAACACTTAAATGAGAACTTTAAAAAATTTCAATGATGTTACATTTCCTGAAATGAACATTAATATAAAATTCATAAAAATAATACCAGAAGAGTTAGGTAGGCCATGTTAAGGTATTTATTACTTCATTAAAAGCAGACCAGCTCTTATCAAAATGAAAGAAATCTACTTAATGGAGACAGTAGCTGGTAACAGTTCCATAAATCCTTTTCCTTCCTTCCTTCACTCTCTCCATTCCTCCCTCTCTTCTTCCTTCCTTCCCTTCATCCTCTCTTCCTGCCTACCTTCCTTCCCTTCCTTTTGTCCTCCCGTTCTCTCTGCCATCCCCCTTCCTCTTCTCTTCTTTTTATCAGTTTTGTGGTTGTTAAGCATCATTATGTAACTTAGGCTGAGACTTCTCTTCTATTTCAAGTGATGTTCAGTGTAACTGGGAAACCCTACGCCATGCCACAGAGAAGCACCACTAATGAGAGCACAATTTCTAGAGTCAGGCTCACAGCCCCGGGTTTAAATCCTGTTTTCCTCTTGCTGTTGGAATTACTTTGGCCAAGTTACTTTACCTCGTCTCTAAGATGGGTGTACTAGTACCCACTTCACTGTGTCGTTGTGAGCATTATTTAATTAAATTAGACAGCATATGTAGCCTGAGAACCACTGCACCTGGTCCACGGAAGGTGTTTGAAATATATTAGTTCCCTCCTTTCACCTTACTCCGCTTTATAGTAGCATTTTTTTTCTTCAAAGAATTATTCTTATTTATTATTCTAAGGTCCAGCCTTTGTCCTTTCAGAGAGAAAAACTCATTTAACTTTTTTACACAGCCTTGCAAAAATGTTAGGATCTGCCAAAAAAAATTTAATTATTAATAGTCATAGATAATTGATAGTAATTACGTGCTGTAGAACCCACCAGCTTCTCCCGAGAACTGAGGGCTTATCTAAATTGTTTGGACCTAGAAATCATTTGGCTTATGGCAACCCGGTAAGTTCTTTCCCTCAAGGTTTCTGGCAGTTCCTGCTTCCATTCAGCTTAGAAATTCTTCTTTTAAGCTGTCAGCAGGAAATGAGGTGGCATAAGGCAATGAAAATTTTAAAATTTAATATTTGCTTCCAAGTTTTTAAAACTTTTCAAAGGCAGAGTTGGTGACTGTTGTCAGCCAAGGGGTATTTACTGAATATTAATCTGGATGTAGATTTGAGAACATATCAGTACCTTTATCCTCAAAAAGCTTCCCAAGGGAAGGGAGGAGGGCAAAGTGGATTCTCAGAGATTCTAGATGTCTGCAGAGTATTTCAGAAGGCTGGAGGTCTCCTACAAATTCCTTAAGGTGGGGGCTTGGTCTTCATCTTCCCTCACAGCTCTTGGTACCTAATAGACAAAGCAACAAGCAGCGGGTACGTGGATGAATAGCTCTAGCAAGCCACTCCGGTAAGTGTTTAACGGAGTGAAATACCTCACCTGTTCTTGGGGATCAGCTGTGAATAGAAGATAATCAATATTTTTTCCAGGTGAATTTTAATATTACTTTCAAAGCTGGTTTATAATATGTGTTAAGAATAAGGACAGAATATGTTTGTTTTGATAACTGAAGAGGTACCAGATGGTTGATGATTAAAGGTTCATGCAACTTGCTTGGGAGAAAACCAATTGTTTTCTGCAATTCTTTAAAAATTATTTCTTTTGTGTGACTCTTTTCATCCAAGAGCATGGAAGTGGAACCACACTTGCATTCTTTATTGGAATTTGAAGAGTTTTGATGTAACTGTTTTTCCTATTACTTGAATGATAAATTGACATTGTGAAAAAGGGAAGAGAGTATTTTAAGTCCACAGATACAACTGAAGGCAAACCAACAGTTTTTGTAACAGTTAGAATGTGAACAGTTGAAGTGTAATCACAGTTGAGATTCTGGTCCACTTTCAGATAAATGTAAAATAAATAATATTATTTTAGTTTAATCCTAAAGCTGTTTTTCATTATTTTGGGGTTTTACTACACCCATCAAAAGCCATACAATGCTTAACCCTTCTTGTTAAACTTTTAGGGAGACTCATATTTCCTCTTAATGAGTTTTGCATTGTATTTCATACAGAAAACCAGTGGGTGGGTTTTCTATTTCTTCTGGCCCAAACAATGTTAAGGATAATTGTAACTATTCTCTGAGTTATACTTTGAGTACGCTTAACAATTGCCTTAATAAAAAACTAGCAAAAAATTAGAGTGAAAACTGGAGGTAAATGAACAGAAAATCATTACAAAATGGAGATAATAGAAGTATGTTCAATTCTCACTGATAGCAAATTCATAGGAGAATAGGAGGAAAAATAAGCTTTAAATAAAAGATAACTACTTCTCTCTGAAAACAGCTGTTTCTTTAACAAAGTGACCTTTGCAAAGCCTAGAGCAGGGAACAATATCCAATTAAGTATTTAGTTGGAAGCATAAAAATAATTGTTGCTATGTCTGGAACTACTTAATTCCTATAGTTAAATAAAGAGTGAAGGAGACACAAGGATCCCTTAATGAGGAGATTAACTTCACTCTGTTCTTCAGTGAATACTACCCCTTAGCCTGCAGCAAAACCTTTCAGAAATGGAGACTGTTCATCATAAACAATTGTGTAATGTGTGCAAGCAGAAGTGTAGCTCAGTACAACCCTGTCAACACTCCAGACCCAAGGCAGAATAAGAGTTCTCTAGGTCTATAGCATCAATTTTATGTGATTCTGTATGTTCTGTGTGAAGAAAATATAATGTCTCTGGAAAATTTTAGATGACATATACAAATATAGATATTTGCTAGACCAAAAATGAAGAAATCATGTATCTCTATTGCAGTGATGGAATTAGATACAAGAAATGAGCCATTCTCTAACTCTTGAGCAATTATGCATATACATTTCATAGATGACTGTGACGAATAGCATAGGAAAACACTCGTAGGATTATTTCAAAGAATGTATTTTTATCTCAAACGCGTTTAAATTTTAATTCCAAAATCTTTCTTAAATCACAGGAGATAAAATACATAAATACACAATATACAAAAGTTGATAACATATAATAGCCAAGAGCTAAAAATAAAATATTTGGGGACCAGCCAGTGATATAGCATTAAATTTGCGGGCTCTGCTTTGGCGAACACCGGCTGCCAGTTAGCATCCTGGGCGTGGACCTACACACAGGTGTCCCATGTATAAAGTAGAGGAAGATGGGCATGGATGTTAGCTCAGGGCCAATCTACCCCCAAAATTTAAAAAATAAATAAAGGAAACATTCTATTGCCAATAATTAAGAATATAGTTTTAAACTATGAAATCAGTATCTAAGTAATAGTAGAAGTTTTGGTAGAAACGGGATGGAGAAAGATAAAGCTCAGTATGACTACCTCCTGTGCTTCGTTGCCCATCTTTACAAAGCACTATGATTTGAGAGTGTAAAACTCAGCCAGAAACTGCATTTGGTGAACGTGGACAAACTGCATTTACTGTGGATTCTTATGATGATTTGCTACTGCTGACATTTGTCCAATTATCACAGCTTCCTAATGGATTTTTAGATCCACAACATGCTGCTGATAACTGAGATTCTCTGTTCGAACAATCCGTAAGCCCCATTCCAGCAAGAGGGAAGGAAGCTGTATGCTGGGAAAACTGCAGTGGCCAGGTAGTAATCTGACATAGGACATTTCAGATGCTTTGCAAACAACTAATTAGTTGTATGTGAAATGTATTAAAGTGTCAAGAATTATATCCAATGACCTGGATACAACACTGTTACAGAATAGATATTTTTTGACAGTTATGCTGGCTCCCTTCCACAGCATCATTAAGAAAATAGACCCAGGAGAAGAAAGGCATTTAGTTTTATATGTTTTTATTTGCTTTCCTGCCCCAAATGTTATTCTATATTCAAGACCATGTTATTTATAATTTGAGCAGGCAGGGAAACAAATTTGCAAATATTGTCCAAATTTTTGTTACAGCCTTTTATTCTTTTTCTATCTTTGATGAAATATGCTTCAAATGTTGCTTCAAGAATGGCAAATTACCTAAAAATTGTATGCAGAGCGATTTGTAGTAAGCTTCTTTTTCCATGAATTTAAAAGTTCATAAAATAATGTTTGAATATTGCGGGTGAGACAATAGCTCTTATCTTCTGTATGTTTATTATAAAAGACAGTAATTATGTCTCTATTTGGAATTCCTGATATATTATGCCCTCCATCAAAATGCTGTCCCTAGGCCAGTGTGAATTTTTTATTTCTTGGTGCCTGAAAACCTGAGCACTAGGATAATATAGAATTCTTAGAAGATTCATAACGCATAGGATATTATGCAGTTTATTAAAGAAACACCGTCTTTTGTGAGACTCTAAGAAGTGAGAGAACTATGCATTCTACAAAATTGCTGTGAATATTTTTATCTTAAAATTATCTTAAATCTATGTAAGTCTAGTGGCACTAGTGTAATCAAGTTAGTCAACAGCTGGATTTCTTACCCGTTGATTCAATTTGGTTAAATTTGTCTTGTCTCTTCCAGAAGAATAAAGAAATTCTCTACCCACCTTTTCAAACCTCCACAAAGAGGTCAAAATCACGGGTATGTGTTTCAGCATATATCGCAGCGAGCTGGGTCACCATGCTGCAAATCATTCTGCACAGGGGTGTCGCCTACTCTGATGCTTCCTGTGTCCCTACTGCCTAAGCTGTCAACTGATCCAGCTGGGATCTGCACTCTAGCGTGCCTAGCCAGCTCTGGAACACCCTCATTCACTCTTTTCATTGTAGATGCAATTTTCCAAGCCCTAGGGAACAGTGGTCAACAGAATAGACATGATTTCTCTCCTGATCTTCTGGAGTTCACAATATTCTTGAGGATCAAGACATTAAAGAGACATCCAGATAAATAATATAGTAATTGCAGATTATGCAAAGTACTGTAAAGGAGATGATAGACAATGACAAGGAGGCCTGTGGGTAGATAGGGTTTCAGAGTATATCTCACCATGAAGGGGCTATTTCAAATAAAAGAAAAACAGTCTTGAGAAAGGCTAGGGCAAGAACGTTCCAGGCAAAGGAAGCTGCTTGTGTAAAGGTCAGTGGCACTTTTGAAGAAACAAAAAGAAGGCCAGTTTGGTGAGAGTGGTTGGATAAGGGTGAGGTGGTACATGAAGAGGATGGAGAAGCAGATGGGGCCAGATCAGGCAGCACTTTGTAGGCCATATCAGGGAATTTAGATTTTATGTTCATTGCACCTAAAGACACCTTAGACTCCTCATATCCAAAATTATCACTTGTGATCTTCTTGCCTGTATCAATCAAGTCAGTCAAGAACAGGAAACACTCCAGGTCTTTCAAACAGAGTTAATTTAATTGAGGGAATTGCTTACACAGGTGATAGAAGAGCTGAAAAGTAAAGCAGAATGGTGAGGCAGCCTAGAAATTACTGCCCTGAAGGACAAAGAGAAGAGCTTGTTTTTCAGATTCTGGTACCCTCTCACTCCATGTTATAATTTGACTGTAAAGTCTGGAAACGTAGATGATATATTTTATTTTATATTTTACACACTGAACAACCAGACCTTCTGTGCTTCTTGATATGATGCAATAAGGAAGTACACAGAACCACCCAACTAGATGCAATGTTCAGATCTTACTTGGCTCATCATTCAAACAAACCAATGATTAAAAGACATGTAGACACAATAAGAGGAATTTGAACACTGGATATTTGCTGAGATTAAGGGATTATTAATTTTTCTAAGTTGATAATGTTATTTTAGTCACATTAAAGAGTGCTTATCGTTTAGAGATACATATTGAAGAATTTACAGATGAAGTGACGTAATGTCTGGAAATGGCTTTCAAACAATCCAGTGAGAGTAAATGAGGGAGTAGGAGTTTAGATGAAATAAGATTGACCATATGTGGCTAATCATTGAAGACGGATATTTAACATACTATTTAATCTATTTTTGTTTGGTTTGAAATTTTCTACAAATACAATATTAAAAATAAATAAATTCATGGGAATGGATGGCACTTCCTAGAGAGAGTTTGTGAGGAGCAAAGATAAGAGATCCAAAGATTGAGCCTTGAAGACCATATCTTCTAGAGGTGGGGGAAGGAAGGAACCAGACAGGGAGCCTGAAAAGGAGGGGCAAAGATGAAGGAAAAAATTAGGAGAGTGTGGCATGGCAAAGCCAAGAAAAGAGAGGAGTGGTGATCAAAATATGTGCAATGTGACTGAGAAATAGAGTAAGATGAGGGCAGAAAAATCCTCATCTCAAGTGTGGTTTCGGGCCCTGATATCTCCTTGGCGTGAGAGTGGAAAGATGGTAAGATTGGAATTTTTAGGGCAAGGAGACATTGCTCCTCGCGTTTGAGTATATGAGCTGCCCAGTTTACTGAAGAAAACTGGGACACAGACAGCAGCCTAGTAACTTTGGCTCCCGTTTACCATCATCCCTTGTATGATTATCTCAGGGGAACTTCTAAGAGACGAATGGCTGCATCTTATGGCAAGATTCAAACACTCCCCAGTCCTGAATACCTATTGACACATAATAGTGTTCAATTCTACCTTCCCTTCTAACATCTTCTATGTCCCAAGACAGTTTTTTTTTTTTCATTTATGGAGGGTATTTTTGAAGTCAGTATGAAAAAGTCCCATGAAATCAAAGAAAGATTGTTAGCAAGTTAATTTAGCCACGATGCCTTTCAATTTATGAAAAATAAAGAGCTTATCCATGGGTAACGTTTTTAAGTCCCCACAATTTTTGGAAAACAAATGAGATTGGTTCTAGCCATACCCTTATTCTACTTTAAGTTTTTTAAATATAAGTTGTATGTTATTGCCTTCTTTACTATCTTAACTCTTGTCCATTTAGGATAGAGATGTAAAGATGTATTTATTCATGCCGCAGGTAATCAACAAGGATTTATTGAGTGACTTGAGTATCAGGCACTATTACAGATGCCAGGCAGTAACAGTGGACAAGAACCAGGCAGTAAACAAAAACAGGCAAAATCTCTGCTTTCATGAGATTTATGTTTGGGTTGAAGAGGTATTCAAAAAATTTTAACAAATAAATATATAGTTTATCAGGTAGTGATAAATGCTATAAAGAAAGATCAAGCACGATGAAAGGAGGGAAAGTGAGAAGGGTGCTATTTTTTTTATTGAGGCCACGTTGACTTAGAACGTTGTATAAATTTCAGGTGTACAGCACTATATTTTGCCTTCTGTATAGACTGTATCATGTTCCCCACCAAAAGTCTAGCTGCCAACTGGCACCAGACAAATGTCCTCTTTTACCCCTTTTGCCTCCCCCAACTCCCTTCCCCTCTGGTAGCAACCACTCTGTTCTCTGTATCTATGCATTTGTTTTTTTATCTTCCACATATGAGTGAAATCATATGGTATTTGTCTTTCTCCGTCTGACTTATTTTGCTTAGCATAATATTCTCAGGATCCATCCATGTTGTTGCAAATGGCAAGATTTCATCTCTTTTTATGGCTGAGTAGTATTCCCCTGGGTATGGGTGCTATTTTAATAGTTGGTCAGTGAAGTCCCTGTGATGAGGATGAGGTGGCATTTGAGCAGAGACCTGAATGAAGTGAGAGAGAAAGCCTTGCTCCCTGGGAAGAGCATCCCAGGCAGAAGGAACAGCAAGTACGAAAGCCCTGAGGTGAGCACAGTGTTGATGGTTTGAAGAAGTGAGTAGAGGAGGCAGAGAGGCTCCAGGAGAGGGAGTGAGGAGTGAGTAGAGAGAGAAGGAGAATGAGATGGGCACTGAGAGATTGGGGAATGGAGACAGACGATGGAAAGCCTTGTAGACCAGGTTAAGAACTAGATTTTACTGGAGGGAGAGGGCGGAGAGATTGAGTGGTTTTGAGAACAGGCATGGCATGCTCTGACTTAGTTTTAAAAAGATTTGTGTGTTTGTGTTTATTCACCTATTGTTTAACTAATACTGTGAATAAAGTTTGACGACATTTCTTAGAAATGGTCAAGCAAAGTATAAACATCTTTTTATTCTTTAGCAGCTCCACAAGGCCATTTAAAGTCCTAGAAAAACTGACAGAATAATTTGTGGCAAATAAATGAAATATTTGGCGTGTAGGCATGGTATTATTAACATGGCAAGCTTGCATTCCTAAATATCAAGTTATTAAATTCAATGTGGGCATATTGATTGAAAATAACTTCTAGTCCATTCCCTCCCATCTCTTTCCAATTTGTAGACGAAGAAACTGAGGCCAACAGCGGTTTGTTCCCCTGTCCAGGACCACATATCTGAGTATTTTAAGTAGGGCAAAGGTCAAGGTTTTCTCACTTCCCTTCCTGGTTTCCGACCTTAAACTACCTCCAATCCCATGTATTGTTTTCAGTGACTAATTTCAATTCTAACTTTAAAAAAACTAGAGAGACAATGTTTTTCTAGACTCAGGAAAACTAGACAAATCAATAACCAGACGATATTTAAGAAAATACTTTTAATTCACTCACTTTTATTTTCTATTATCAGAGAAATGTGTGTCCTTTCCTGACCTTCGAAAACTCTCTCAAATAATATAGTCTCTCAAACTCTGAAAAATGAAATCAGCCCTGAATTATTGTATAACGTGTAACAAATATCTAAAGTCTGAAACCTGACTGTGATGACAGGACTTTATTAATTCCTGCTGAAGTCATGTGGGTTAAACTACAAGTTTGTTTACAAAGGTCACACACACACACAAATCAGATTTTCCCCATCCCCAAGTCATTGCTGAGTTTGAAAGCCTGTCTGGCCAGTCTTGGCTGTTACAATGTTGGTTTCTTTAGTCTGTAATGTCAAGGTCAGTTGGAGGTGAGGGCTATGTGGCATTAGGGAAAGAAAGAATTAAAGGAATGAGGAAAATATTCCCAAATCTCAGAGGATATGTACTTGGGAAAAAAGTAAGGGAATTGTTTGAAACATGCTTTTTGCCACATTTTGGAATATGAACTAAGTCAAACACTGAGCACAGGAAAAAGACAGGTTTTTAGAGATTAATGGTTTACAGATTTATAGGGAAATTCCTGCCCTAGTGAGCAAATGGCTCCATAAACCTATATTCTGCAGTCTGCAATGTAAAGCATTGATTTCAGTGTGTTAGGGAAGACTTCTTGGAGGAGGTGACATCTGAGATTACTTTGAAAGACTGGTAGAAGAGAGGCTGAGGGGGAGGGTACATTCGTGGCATAGGGGACATCAGAAGTAACGATGGAAAGCAATGCAGTGTGCTTGGGAAAATACAAATAGTTCAATGTTGCTGGTAGACAAAAATCCAACAAAAACTACTGTGGCACTTATATCTGGTGGAATGTGTGCAATGAAACTCATTTACTATATTTGCAAGAAAGCATTATTAATTATTGTCAAAGAAAGACTAATGTTAATTTTCCACGCCCAAACAATGTAGAAAATGAGTGGCTTTTTATAAAGGATGTCAGACAGGCTGGGCAAGCCTTCGTTTTTATCTACCTCCAAGATGCTGTGAGTTTGGGATCAAGCTGTAAAGTGAGGTAGCACGTATCGTTGCAGTTCTCAGCAGAAGAAAGAAATATCCTTACGAAGACTAGTCTGAGATTTTTGGGGGTGTTTGTTCTCTGTGCCTCTTCCTACAGCAAATTGATCACCAATTCCTAGCTTTTCCACATCTTTAATATGTTTTGAATTTTACCTTGATTATTTCTCACCTGGACTTCTGACAACTTTTTCTCTCTACTTATAGTCTCACGCCGTTCTAGGCAATGGAGTGATTTTTCTAAGGTGTGAATAGGATTTTATTCTGCCCGTAAAACCCTTGGCCCCTGTGCCTTCAGCAAAAAAAATCTAATCTCCTTATATAATGGCCCCCATGGTTCCAATTCCCATCTTATGCCTCATCTTCTGGACTCCTCTTTATATTATCATTTCCTCTAATTTGCCTTTCTCTTATAAGCGCTACTCCTTTGCTTGATGTACTCTTTTCTCCTTGCTCTGGCAAATACATTCAGTTTGAGTTCATCTCGCCTAGGAACTCATCCTGAGGTTTTAGACCAAGTCTGGGAGAAATCCTTCAGGCTTCCTCGGATCACCTTTTCCTACCTATCACAGAGCACACGTTCACACTGTATTATAAGGGTTTCTCTCACCAGCTAAGAACTTCTTAATTGGTGGCACCCTGTCTTTTATGTATATATCTTCAGCACTCAATAAATTGTCTTGATGTAGTCAAATTTCTCAGCAAATATTTGTGAAGTGAAATGAATTGTGTTCTAACCCTAAGAGTCATCACATATCTCTATTTTCAAGGGTAAAAAAATAAAAAGGAAAAATTAAAGGTACACTTTTATAAATTTGCCTCCCTTTCTATCAAAAACGTGAGTTGTATTTTTTTAGGATGAATTTTTAAAGGCATATAAAAAATTTGTTGTGTGAAAAACTTAGTCAAAATTGTTATTAGAAAGGCTATTATTGTTGCAAGAGAAGCCTTTGCGTTGAAATGGGGTTCTTTCTATGGTTGTTGAAGTAAGAATGCAGCAGAATGTACAATTATGTACAATCTGCGTTCATTTTCTATACTTTCTGTCAATTTCCAGATCCTTTTGGGGTGGTGAAATGCCTGTGGCCTTCTGACTAGTGTAGCAAAACAGAACAGTTCTAATTCACTCAAATTTGGGTGGTTATTGGTTGCATGCCTCTGTGGTTCTTTTTCATTGAGTTTTAAGTCCAAAACTCTGGGCGGTATATCAGTTTCAGACCTCAATCAAAATGCATTTTTAATTGGCAAGCTCATCATAGAAATTGAGAAAGACAGTATAAAGACAAAAGGAAACACTCTTATTTGAACAATTCAATTTATACACTTTCGTTCAGCATTATTTCCCTGGCATAACAACAAAATGACACTATGGTTAGATCCACGATAAATATTTTAGTATAAATGTCATTTGATGTTTTTTCTAGGTGCCAGAAACAAAGACACTTCCTAGATAATGAATAATACTATAAGTGGATCTTTGCATACATTGAAAGTACCTTGTATGGTGATCCTATTTCTGATGTCATGAGTAAATCAGAGCCAGAAGCAGAGGAGAATGAAATTGGGGAGGAAAAATCTGTTTAAGCTTCAACATTATACTTGAATTTGCAACTGTTAACTACCATATCTATTGGTCATGTCCTAAATATCATTGGCACTTTCTGGTGTCGTCTCATTCTTTTACCATTTTCCCCCATCCTCTCCTGTATCAGGGTATGTATAAATGTTGTGTGTACAATGGATGATACGTATGGTTATACATGCTGCTTTGTATGTATACTCTCTGAAATCAAGTAATAATTTCCTTGAGTACAAGGGCTAATTTCATCTCATTCTTTGTTCCCTTCACATAGCTTCATATTGTGTGTTAAATGCTTGATACATTGTGTTCAAATTTGAATGACTACAGTTGGACTTTGTGGAGAAAAGCAGACTAATATGTGTTAGCAGTCAGGGGAGTAGAAGAATAATGAAAAGATAAAGAAATTTTCAGGAAAAATTACCTTTTCTTCTTTTCTGTGACTTCCTGACAATTTGTCGCCAGGCTCAACCATGTATTTTCTGGAAACTTCATCAAGTGAAATCATTCTAAGACACTACTGCTTTCAAAACCTGGATCAAATTTCCTTTTGGAGCTGGGATCTGACCAAGTACATATAGAAGTCTTAAGATGGATTAATTTTTATTCCGTTCATCTGATCTCTTTCATTTATCATTTAATATGTTGACAAAGGGACTGAAATACACAGAGACATGGAATTTTGGGTTACCCAAAACGACCTCCTCTGACTCAGTCAAATTTGTGGTTTAGATTTTAGCCATCACGATGGTTAATTTCTATTTGTTTTTACAATGCATATGAACAAATGTTCAATAAAAAAAAATTAAAAGAGCAAGAACCAAAAGTGAAATGTGAGAGTGGTGAGACCAGCCAACACTGTATTACAGATACCAAGCCAAACGATGGAAAATGTGAACAATCTGGGTTACTTTAGTTGAAACAATAAACCATCGATAGTACCCTAATACCTTTAAGGCTTGGATAGATGTTAAAGCTTTTATTTCTTTTGTGTGGAAATTTCTATTGGGTCATTGGTTTCAACTAATAAAATCAAAATCATGTTAATTCAATTTCTTTTTTCTTTGTCTTCTCATGGATCATCGGACAATTTCAGCTATGTCGTGATGTGCTCCATGATTCTAAAGAGTAGGCTTCAAACAAAGGGAGGAGAGGAGAGGAGCAGAGGAAAGGTAGGGGAAAGAGAGAGAAGTGCTATGTCTTGAGCATCTACTGGATGTTAGGCTTGGCCAAGCCCTGTATGTACATTGTCTCCCAAAACCCCGCTATGTAAGTGTTATTCACTCTACTTTACAGATGAGGAACTTTAGGCTCTCAAAGGTCAGTAACTTGCCCAGGATAAGTGGTAGAGTTAAGATTTAATCCTAGTTCTGATTTATGCCAAATTTGCACTTCTTCAAATTGCCTGTAAAACTGGGATACAAGAATCAGAAATGCCTGCTATAAAAACTCAGAAATGAATCAGACATATTTTCTTACATGTGTGTAGTAAAATAAGAGTTAGAAATTAGTATCTGTGGACTTCATTTCTCTGTGCAGGCTTGGGCTCTCCTACCATGGGTGAGCAAGCACTGACTATAATATGTTTTTAAATGATAGCAGTGACAAATGTTCATGGCACTACCTGAATAATACTGATTAAAAATAATTAGTTACCGAAAAAAATCAGTCAGTAAAAAAATAATAATAATAATAATTAATTACCACAGAGCAAACTATAAATTTACTTTCCCAGCTTTCCTGGCCATCGAAGCAGAGCAAATATTGTCGCCACATAGCAGAACTGATGCTCCTTGCAACTGCCAGCTGAACATGGTTTTGGAGAGTTTTTTTCCATTAAATCTGTCAAGCTTTTCAACCCAGTATGTCTCATTGCTTATTAGAAAATGTAATAGAATGTGAAGAATAGAAATGAATCCAAATTCATCTGTGTTTTGGGACTTTCTAGTGTCTCATAAAGGAAAAGGAGTTTTAATTTTATAATGCCTTTAGAGAACTGAAAGGATCTGTTACATCCTTTTAGTTCTACAAATGGTATCTTTTTCTTTCTTAGTATACTACAATTTGCAAGCCACCATACTGAAGTCTCTTGTTTTTATTGACTAGTCTATTAATTCATTCAAGTTTAGGAGATAAAAATATAGACATATAAGACCTCAGATTCGTTTAGTAGACACGATAAAATATGTATGCAGAGATTTACAATATTAAACCATGAAATCCTTGTGTAGAGTTAACAACTTGATTATGAAGACATGTAAGATAAGTTTAACAATACTTTTTCCTTTTTTTCTTCCATAGTTTAATTAATCTCATTTTTCTTGGGGAGGGTGGGGAGCACATTTCACCCCACACGGTAGCCCTTATCAAAACAAACAATGCTCATTTGTCTAGTGATTGAAGGTACACCAAGGTATCTAATGTTGATGATTTAAGTAAGATTTAATTTTTTAAAAAATCTGATCATTTTAGGTCAAAGGAGAAGTACATCTAACACACTTGAGCTAGGCTGAGAGTATGAAGTACTGCTTTAAATGTTTGCTCTGGAGCCAGATATAGAAAAGTTTGGGCAAGTCATAGACCAATCATAGCTACATTTATCTCAAGAATATTTCCACTCATCTCCACCTGGTAATGACCATTAAAAGGACAGAGAAATTTGCATACATATCTAAGAAATCTGAAGGACATCCAGACAGCTATGAATTTAGAAGAAAATATTTATCTTCTTTATACAACACATGTCAGATAATTTTCTTTCAAAAACACTACTCACTGCTTATTCCTGGTGTCTTGACTTCTAGCAAAACCTCAAGATTGGTTGGTGTTGGTCTGAATGTGTGTTCTCATGAACGTTCTGTGAATTGACTGTGGAGAAGTAGGAGTTTTCTGGAGTACAGGAAGCCTCGTTGTGTTGCTTGGCAGTTCTTTTGGTGCCATGAATGTAACACGTCAAGCGACTGTGTGGCTTAAGTTGCTGCTTTCCTAGAAGGCAGGGGGAGATGGTGTTTAGTGGGTCTGCTGGTTGAGTAGGCCAAAGCAAACTTTGTTATAAGCACTGTCTCGTGGTAGAATACATTCTTTTGCCAAGCATGTCATTCAGTTTTCAGACATAATTTAACTGCTTTGGGATGTGGGGAGCGGGGAGGAATTTTGCTGTTGCCTGCTGGAATAGTCCTGGTGAATAAGATGGTGGGGAGAAGACTGCTGTGAGCAATTGTTGCTAAGAGCTGGGGAGAACTGAAACTTCAGTCTGCTCATTTGGCACTAGCTGTATGCAGTCTCGCGGGCCCTGTGTCATAGCTACCTGCAGACTGCTACTGGGTAAGCTTGCAGCCGCCATTGTACCTTCTGGCTGCTTGCAACCATAAGGCAAATGCTTAGTCAGTAGCTTTTGAAAAAGAGCATGATCAATAAACTCATAAAATTCTCTTCTCTGATTAAAGCAGCAACTATGCAGCAAAATCTATTAGAACTTACTTAGAGACCATTATAGTGGAGAAAATAAATTATTAAAGGACGCATTCATAGGTACTCTAGGAACATAGATTTGGCTGGGCCAGTCCTGTCTCCCAGCTGTGAGAATTAAATAAGAGTCTGGGGCCTTGTTAAATTTAGTGCAGGACATAGTTATAAGACAGCAGGGAAAAATACCATAACTGAAAGGTGGCTGCACTCCTCCACGAAGTGCACATTGATTTTCAAAAGCCAGAGAGTGGTTCTTCAGTCCCTGGGCTACTGTACACTGATAGAGAGGCCGCATTTTAGATCACAGCTAGTTTTTCTTTTAGTTTTATTTTTAAACCCTTTCCCACAAATCTAACTTATTAGAGCAAGAAAGCTTTAAGGAGATAATAGGCATAAAAGCAATCTGGAAAGCTGAGAAACTCCATTCAGTTGTCATTAAGCCTTAACTGAACTCAATTTTCATTTTGTATAAGTGTGTTATGGTTTAAGGATGTCAAACATAAATTTAGATAAATGTTTGCTTCACCAGACTTGCACATTAAAATATGCATTTTCCAAAACCAGTTAATCCACAAGTTGCTATTAATAAAGCTCTGTTTTTATTTTAATTCTTCCTTTTAAAAAAATTATAATTTGTTTTCCTAAAGAGTATCTAGTAAGTCCTGGCATTGGTAAAAGAGAATTCCTTATTCTCTCTTTTTGAAAATAGTAACAAATTAGTGCATTGATTCTCACTTTAAACTTTCTTGCTTTACATTCATTTACTTATTCTTTGAGTCTATAAATGCTTAATCATCATGCACAATGTATGAAGTCACATGAAGTGCTGTTAGGGATACAAAATGACTAACCACACCACTAGCACCTGGACTATGACTACTCCTCCTAATTAATAGCAAAGCACTAACAAAAGGCCTGGTCTGTGTCAAGCACTGTTTTAAGCACTTTATGGAAATTCATTTATTCCTCATAACGACCCTATGAAGTAGGTGTTATTATTATTATCCTGATTTTTACATTTGAGGAAACTGAGGCCTAGAGAGGTTAAATAATGGCCAAGGTCACACAGCTAGCCGTTGGCAGAGCCAGGATTTAATTTAGGCAGAACTGTTTATGTTTGTGTGCATGTGTGTTGTAGGGGAAGGGGTAGAAGAATGCTTAGAAAAGTACTGAGGGGACCAGGAGGATGGAGGGTCCCAGCCATTGGGAGAACTGTGGAAGTGGGTGCTGAGTGTGAGCCAATGTGCAGAGTTGGAGGCTGGGCCTGCCAGGCCGCAGGAGTGGAGAAGCAAGCTGCCCAAACTGCCTAGTCTGTGGAGCATTGTAAATTGATTATGGGGGTAAAACTAGACTAGTAGATTGGGCCAAATTATAAAAACCCTAAAGGTCAGGCTAGGGAATATGGCCTTTGTTTATGCCAACAGAAAATCATTGATGGTTTTTTAATATTGGGGAGATATGTTCAGAAATGTGTTTCCAAGTTTAAGTCTAATAACAGTGTGGTTGGATTGTGATGGAGAAAGAATGATACAACTTGTCTTGCTTGAATACAATTACGATAGAAAGGTCAGAAAATAGTGTTTGGGGATGGCAGTTATTATGCAAGAGACAAGCTGATTCCAGCATAATGTTTTATTTTTTAAGGAGAAAAAACTCCTCAATACCCTGCATGTTGGCATCCATAAACTAGAAAATCTCAAAAGACCCTATAGGACCAACCTGACGAAATGAGAAGCCTCATTGTTCAAATGCAAACTCCTGAATGCCGTGGGCATACATCTTCCTTGATGGCTTTCTGTAGCTTCTTAAGTGAAGGTTCATCTTTGATAGTTACATTCAGTATGGTTTCTTGTGTAGATGCTATGCTTCTGCATGAAAGATGAGTACATCAGATCCATTTTCATTATAATTCTCCTCAGATGGCCAGTGTGTGTGGAGTGGGCACACTTTTTTCTGATTGAAAGCATCTGCAGTTTATTTTCCATGGTGTTGTTTCCTATTTTCTTACTCTGACTCATGCCTTGGAGAGCACTGCCCAATCTGCTTTTTTCCTCTCCCCATGCGACTTTCACATCAGCTGCCATCAGGCTGCCTTCTCACCATTCTCTGGAATTCACTGGGCCAGAGGCTGTTCTGTATACTCACAGGAAGTACAGCTGCCACCACCCCTTCACCTTGCTGTAGGTGCAGGTGGTTACAAGATACCACTCAGTGGCGTAATTATATTAGAGATGTGACATGATTTATCAAAGTGTGTGAGTTTCAGTTTAACTACTATCAATAATGAAAATATGACCTAAATCAGTTATTTCCTAGCTTTATTACATGGACTTTCAGAGTTTACATGGACTTCACAGATCTGTGAAGATTCCCCTGAACTAAGTGTGGTACTAGTAGAGATTTGAACCTTTATTTTTTCCCTTACTCACCAAGAAGTAGAATTCTGGGTTATGAACAACAACGTTCATCCATTCAGGAAACATCGATTCAGTGCCAAGGAATAACTCTACAGTCTATAAATGCCTAAAAACTATTGGAATTTACTAAAATGCCATCAGAATGATTGCACTGATATCAGAATTACAAGTGCACATTAGCATTCTGGTTGGGGGACTAAGAACCTAACAAGGGGTCTTAGGTGGTCAGTTTCAGCTCAGCATTACTGGACGTCGTTCTCTGTGATTTATAGGCTGTAGAAGGGATAGAATAACAGGAACAATCCACACAGGGGGTATAATAATGAGTCAGAGTGTGAACACCTTGGAGAATAAGATTCAATTCACTGGCTTTCCCAACTAAATCCCAACCTTGCCAACCAAACTAGTTCAGTCAACAGTGTGTTTTAAATATCTTCATTGGTAGAGTGTCTTTCCTTGTGCTATAGGAAAATATAGGAAAAATGCAATTCCTATTTTCTAGGCCAGTGTCATCCAGTAGGAAGATAATGTGAGCCACGTATGTAATTTTAAATTTTCCAGTAGCCACATTAAAAAAAAGTGAAAAGAAAGAGGTAAAGTTAATTTTAATAATGGTTTTAACCAAATATCTAAGTTATTTCAATATATAATCAATATAGAAATTACTAATGAGATGTTTTACTTTCTTTTTTTCATATTGTTTTCCAAATCTGGTGTATATTTTACACTTACGATACATCTCAACTACATTTCAAGTGCTCAATAGCTGCATGTGGATTAGATAGCACAATTCTAGGTATTTAAAAATCCAGCTGGTATGGAAGGTCTTTTTACATGCTGATAAAAATAAAATCTTTCAAAGAAATTGGGTTTTTGTATTCATCATTTAATGAATCAGTTAGGGCAATGTTTCCAAGAGTGTGGTCTAAGAAGCACTGCTTCTCCTATAAGGTGTTATGCAAAAAGTGATATGATACACGATTTGGAAGATTCTGGGTTAAACAAATTTTCTTCAACTCCTCTGCTGGTGAAAACCTTGGATGTGCTGATATACATTGTGGATTTCTGAGAAGAGAGTGTGTGTACGATATTTCCTATTCTTAATTGAACATGAAATTGTTTTTTCACAGAGCATCTCTTGAGTCTAGTGTTACAAGGAACATACTGTGGAAAATGCTGATTTAAGCTCAAAATAAGTGATGTAGGAATTTGAAAATCGGAAAGAGGCAATATGGAGAGGTCTTGGGAAGCCTTCTTGGGGATGTGGGTGTGCCGTCAGCTAATTCTTCTCCAGTGTGTCCGACACAATGTCTATTATAACATTTGGCACATTCTGCACTTGGCTGTCTCCCACAAAAGTTTTTCAAGTTCCTTAGAAAAAAGAGATATAATCTTATTCACGTCTTGATCCCACACTGGACCAAGCTCAGTTGTCAGTACACGTTTGTAGGATTGAATTAATTAGAAAGTTTGATGGCGACCAATGCAGAGTAGAACACTTAAAGAGAAATGAACTTTGTAAGCCCAAGAAGAGAAACAAATCACACCACCATGTTAAGGTCAATGGGGAGATGACAGTGAGAGGACCAGTGTCTGCTGACATAGCAGAGAAGCCCCTCCCAGCGCCTCTCAGGCATTCAGTGTCAGGGTCATTCACAAGAGAGATTCACCTTCGAGGCAACTCAGGGAACAGGAGCGGGCAAGGACAGCAGTGGAGCGATGGGTAGACAAGGCAAGGCAGGGTAGACAAGGCAAGGCAAAATTTAACAAACCAAAAACTACCTTCGTTGTAACACATATGGAATTTTCTGCCTTTCCCAGATAAATCTTTAGGTTTTGCGAAAACGAGATCTGAGACAAAAGGCACGAGGAGGTGTGTGTCAGAGGAGGTCAAGGACCAGAGCTTGGAGAAAAAACTGGAAAGTATACTTTTCTACCCAGATACCCCAAGAAACATTTGGTTTACTGAAATGAATTATTTAGAGATGAATGTCCAGGAAATTGCCTTCTTCACAGCAAGCAAGACTGGGTATGCTAAAGAAAGTTGGGTGTAGTATAAAAAAATTAAAACTGTGACCATAACTGTAATGATACACTCTTCCCAGAACTCCTGGATACATTTCAGGGAATATTTTTCCCATTCTAGATTTAGACATCAAAAAGAAAAAGCAGTTTCCTTAATTCTACTCGCAGAAATCCTTTCAGAACATTACCTTTGACCTGGCTTCCGATCACCAGACATAGTCTTTTAGCTTGTCCTTCCAAAGTTTTGACCACTCAAAGAATGCACCAG
The DNA here is from genome assembly GCF_037783145.1 of Equus przewalskii. Taxonomy (NCBI): domain Eukaryota; kingdom Metazoa; phylum Chordata; class Mammalia; order Perissodactyla; family Equidae; genus Equus; species Equus przewalskii. The sequence continues at coordinate 77,636,990 of NC_091834.1, forward strand.
GCTGAAGATCAAAGAACTCTTCTGGTTTACACTTGGCTGCTGGGACAGCTCTGTGTTGTGCCCCTGCTGGAATTAGCACTGATGTCTTCAGAGGAGCCAGCCACAGGAATAGGGCAACTAGTCAGTGGAGACATGAGGAAGTGGTGAGGATATCATGAGCCCAGTGTAAAGCCATGCTCCTCGCTTCCCAGTGAGAGACAATGGCTACCATGCCTGGCTGGGAAGCTGTGCAGGAGGGAAGTCTAAGCCTGAGAGAGCGATAGGGCATCATTTGGAGTCTTCCATCCAGAAACTGTAATCACTGTTATGATTGTGATCACAACAGGATAATCATTTAAAGAAAAAAATTACTTTCCCATAGACTTTTTTTCTACAGTTGGACTCCAGAATTATCAAAACATTCTGATGTATTATCTTATTTGACCCTCCTGGTAAAGGAGACAGAGTAGGGAGCCACTGGACTGACGGAAACTTGAGAACAGAGAGTGCCTTGTTTCCTATTGTGACTGCAGTTCCTAACAGAGCTCCTGGCATGTAGTGGACAGTCAATAAAAATTTATTGAGTGAATTAATGGATACTCATTTTGCAAGTGGAGAACCTGATTTGGAAAGAATTAATGATCTTGCCAAAGACAATAAAGCTATTAAGTAGCTGAGTTGGTGCTATACTCAAGTCTTCTGATGCGTTTGCCAAGGCACCTCTAGAAAGGCTTGTGTACTCAGTAAGTTTTCAAAACATGCTTGATGCAAAACACGCTGATTACATTTTTTTCTGGAATTATTCCCTCCTTTGGGCTTAGGCTTCTGTTAATATCTACAAGCAGTTGCTCCTATTTTAAGACACGTTGATGCGCAGCCCTTCATAAATAAAGATGACACACCTGGCCCACCACCAGAGGACATGATCCATCCATTCCAAATCTTTTCCACTCTCTCAAGCTTTCATCCCTATGCCCTAAGTCTCAACGGATCATTAGCAAGATCAAAGTCAGCTGGTATGAATCACAATGTCTCCAAATTCTTCTATACCTTCACAGATTCCTCCTCTCAAAGGCTAATCTCTCCCCTTCCTCAGACCTCACTACCTCCTATCTCCTGGGAGCCTTGCTCCATCAATTAATTACTCTTCTTCAAACTCATCCTTTCTACTACCTCCTTCCTCTTTGTCAGCAAACATACAAATCGCCTCCATATTTAAAAATAATTCTTTCTCTGTGCTGTGACTCCTGGGACCTTCTGACCATCTTTCCACCTCCTCTTCTGTCAGCAGCTAGGCCCCCTGAAGCACGGCTGCCACTCTGCCAACAGACCATTCTTTACCATCCCAGAGGCCCCAGTGGCTTCCTTGGGGTTCTGTTCTTTAGGTCAAGTAAATCACCACCAGCCTTCAGTGTGCTTGAGCGACACATCCAGAAATTTCTGTCCTCTTCCTGCACTGCTTCTGGTTGTCATGGTGCTGTGGACACTCTGAATTTCTTGTCTGAGGGAAAAAAGGTCAATAAAATTAACAATTTTCATCATAACAGGGGGAAACATGACTAGGCATGATGGAGAAAAAGGGTGACAGTATTAAGTGAGTAGATTATGAGGCCATGTCTTATTTGGGTATCCAAAGACAGAAAGAATAGAAGGAGAAATAGGAGAGAAAAAAAGAAAAGGAAAAAAGGTAGGAAGCTGCTTGCTAGTTGAGGATACATGGCATGGCGGGCCTCAGGTCTTGGAGCTGTCACTACATGAGGTCAAAGAAGCCAAGACATCCCCCTCTCCACCAGAGCTCCCACTTTGCTCCTGCCCTTATCTCAGCCCCATTTTCCACTCTCAGGGAGAGGGTGCTCTGAGGGGCTCAGAAAGGAGAGATTCACCATAGTCTGTATTTCCTCAGACACCCAGCATTCCAGAGCACTCACAGGAAAATAAATCCCTACTCTAAAAATTTCTTCACGTACTTAACAACGTCTCAGTTTCAAACACTTTGCTCCAAAATTAGGGAGAGGGTGCTTGAAAAACAAACTAAAGTTTATTTACAGTTTAGGCAACACAAGTAATGATATTCTTTGCTTTCTTGTTGTGGAGACTTAGACATTCAGCAGATCAGGAGCCTAAAATCTGTAAGAGGTTTACAAAGTAGAAGTTCCTGAATGAGAAAAAGGATTGGAAAAAGGCTGGAGACCCTGAAGGAAAACTTCTCTAAAAGTGTTGGAAAGGCCCACCCTTGTTCATTGTCATCTGGGAAAAGGCAGAAGGAAATTTTATATTGATATATTTCAAAGTCTGCCAGTCAACGCACACCTCCAGGGAGCCAGATCTCGGACTCTGCTCCTATGGGTGGAAATCCTCAGCTGTACCACCTGGACCAAGTCTGATTGATCTTCCCAAGCGATGGACAGAGCAGGTTACAGTACCTGAACAGTGCCCAGATTGTGTTGCTATCACTTTATACAGGACTGATCAGTAGTCCAGATAATCTAAAAAGGAGAGACACATTATCTCATTTCCCCTGGATACAATACTAGTTAAAAGTGGAAAGAATTATAAACAGAAAGTTACAGCTTCATTAAGCCCATGATGCAGGTCAAGTTTCCTGGCAGCCAATTCTGCCCCAGGCTAGTGCTAGACATGCAGTCATTTACAGACAGAAATAATAGCAGATTATATAGTCCTTTCTGTGCAACATGTGTTGAAGCTTTATATAGCTATTAATGTTCCTTTCCTACAGAAAATGGTCAGATAAATGTAACCAAAAAAGGGTCATTGCCTAATCTTGATGATTCAAATGGGGGCTGCAGGGCACCTCCATAAAACATTGCTTTTCTTTTCTGGGACACAGTTGATTTTCATTATTAATTCAAGAAAAGGCGGACCACTCTGGCAAGGTTTATTTTGTTGATGAAGATTTCAGATGAATTGTAAATACCAAGGAAACTACATTATTGTATCTACTAATAGGGATAATAATTATTATAATTTTTCATTTTTTTGAGGATTTTTTCTTAACTTTATATATGTTATCAAGCACAAAAAGTCTTCCCATGTTTTATGAGACCATTAGAAACGTTGCCCTTTATAAATCAGAAGTAGAGAAATTACATAAATTTTCACAACTTGGCATTTTATAAATCCCATTTATCTGTCAATGAAGCAACACTTCCATTTTGAGTAAGTTAATTATTTCATCCCTCTTTTATTTTTTACCTTATAAGTAATTCTGAGTTCTTTGCTCAATTTTCCCACTGGAAAGGTTTTCTGATCACCCTTTAGTTGATATTTAGGAAAGTCTATTTTCAGATATTTTGGGGTTTAATCTTTTCTTCATACTTTCAGAGATTTCTAATAATGTTGTTCTTTTTATTTTTATTTTCCAAAAACTAAGCTCCAATTAAGACTGAGATAATTTTCTTTTTTAGTAGTCATGAACCGAAGAATGGAGTTAGATATGATTTTATATAAAGAAACAAAATTTAAGCTATTCGTTTTGCTTACTTTTCTAGAATCTCTCCAAAGCATTCACCTGTCATGGTCACTGAGTTCAAGCTAACACTTTGCTCACTTTGAAGGCATAAGACTCTGTAATCTGTTCAGTTCAAATGTATTTTAGATGTTCAGAAACTAGAAGACTTTAAAACATGTGTTGGAAGCAAAGTGGGAAGCTGAAACTTATCCAGCCAATTAGTTTGTTATCTTAACAAAGGCTGATAAAAGCTGATTTTGGACAGAATGTGAGGCTCAACATCTGTGAGACAGGAAAGCTCATTGACTGACGGGAAAGCCGGACTGGACAACTGCTGTCTCAGGATTTTTTAACTCAGACAAGTCCAGTCATTTGCTCTCTATATGTAAGTACAGGCAACAGTAACCTTCCTGCATCCATCTTGAAACTGAAACTGTATCAGTGCTAAAAGGAGCTTTAACTGCCAAAGACATATCTCTCTCAAACAGGAAAAGAGGAACTGAGTGCGTAGAAATGGGGCACTGAGCTTTCCCTGAGAGGACTAATAAAAGCAAAATGATGACATTTTTCCCTGATAACTTTTAAACAGATAATTAAGAACCCTTGACTTCTATTTCTCCAAAGGACAAGCATTAAATAGGCCAAAATGGGCAGCCGGGAGTCATGAATATTAATATGACAAAAAAGTTATATTCACTTTACAGAAGAATATTTTGCATAATTGAAAACTCTACTGATCTCATTAAAATATAATTTTCCTTACTAAAATTTAATTTTGCACAGAACTTTTAAAGAACATATCTAGGGTATAAAACAAACCATGATGACCTTTTATTAATGGTGGTTTTACTCTTTTTATTGTTTTTATTCCAAACAATACAAAACGTATACAGTCATGCGTTGCTTAACGACAGGGATACGTTCTGACAAATGCATCATTAGATCGTTTCGTCGTTGTGTGAACATCATAGAGTGTATTTATGCACACCTAGTTGGTATAGCTTACTACACACCAAGAATATATGGTTCTAATCTTATGGGACCACCGTCGTAGATGCGGTCCGTCCTTGACTGAAATGTTGTTATGTAGCACATGACTGTGTAACAAATCTAGAACATTCTTTCGAATCTTTCCCCAAACATCACAGTCTGGTATATACACTTCTAGCCTTTTGACTATTATATATGTTTACCAAAAAATGAGACAATTCAACGTAAACTTTTGTTTGTAACCTACATTTTTTACCTGCAATATTATGAATATCTTTCTAGATCAAAACATACCAATTTACTTTATTCTATTATTTTTTCTTGTTATTGTCTGAAAAAATACTGAGAATCACTGAAGAAAGGAAAAAATTACTCATAATCCCACCACCTTTTTAAAAAGTTTAGCTGGTGAAAATCTGCTCTCCATTCATTCAATCCTACTCACCCACACTTACGCTCTGATAGTAAATACTAGTAACAGTTGGGAGCATATTCTTCTAGATTTTAACCACAGCAGTACTTACATATTCACGTCTATATATGACATCTTATTCACATCTGCATACATACAGGCACACCTTGCAGGTACTATGGGCTCGGTTCCAGACTACTGTGATAAAGGGAATATCACAATAAAGTGAGTCACGCAAATGTTTTGGTTTCCCAGTGCATATAAAAGTTATGTTTACACTATACTGCAGTCTGTTAAGTGTGCAATAGCATTAAGTCTAACACAAAGTATATACTTTAATTAAAACATACTTTATTGCTAAAAAATGCCAACCATCACCTAAGCCTTCAGCAGGTTGTAAACCTCTTTTGCTGGTGGAGGGTCCTGCCTCTATTGATGGCTGCTGACTGGTCAGGGTGATGGTCGCTGAAGGGTGGCTGTGGCAATTTCTTAAAATAAGACAACAATGAAGTTTGCCACGGGGATTGACTCTTCTTTTCATGACCGATTTCTCTGTAGCGTGAGGATGCTGTTTGAGAGCATTTTACCCACAGTAGACCTGCTTTCAGATTGGAGACAATTCTCTCGAACCCTGCCACTGCTTTATTAACGAAGTTTATGTAATATTCTAAATTCTTTGTTGTCATTTCAACAATCTTCACAGGATCTTCCCCAGGAATAGTTTCCATCTCAAGAAACCACTCTCTCTGTTCATCCAGAAGAAGTAACTCCTCATCCATTAAAATTTGATTATGAGACTGCAGCATTTCAGTCCCATCTTCAGGCTCCACTTCTAATTCTAGATCTCTTGCTCTTTCCACCACATCTGCAGTTACTTCCTCCACTGAAGGCTTCAACCCCTCAAAGTCATCTGTGAGGGCTGGAATCTCCTTCCTAACTGCTGTTAATGTTGCTACTTTGACCTCCTCCCATGAATCACAAATGTTCTAAATGACATCTAGAATGATGAATTCTTTCCAGAAAATTTTCAGTTGACTTTGCCCAGATCCATCAGAGGAAGAACTATCTATGGCAGTCATAGCCTTATGAAGTGTATTTCTTAAATAATAAGACTTGAAATTTGAAATTACTCCTTGATCCATAGGCTAAAGAATGGATGTTGTGATAGCAAGCATGAAAACAGCATTAATTTCATTGTACATCTTCATCAGAGCTCTTGGGTGAGCAGGGGCATTGCCAATGAGCAGTAGTATTTTGAAAGGCAGCTTTTTTTCTGAGTAGTAGGTCTCAACAGTGGCCTTAAAATATTCAGTAAACCATGTTGTAAACAGATGTGCCGCCATCCAGGCTTTGTTGCTCCATTTATAGAGCACAGGCAGAGTAGATTTAGCGCAATTCTTAAGGGCCCTAGGATTTTTGGAGTGGTCAATGAGCATTGGCTTCAACTTAGAGTAACCAGTTGCATTAGCTCCTAACAGGAGAGTCAGCCTGTCCTTTGAAACTTTGAAGCCAGGCACTGACTTCTCTCTAGCTATGAAAGCCCTAGATGGCATCTTCTTCCAAGAGAGGGCTGTTTTGTCTACACTGAAAATCTGTTATTTAGTGTAGCCCCCTTCATTCATTACCTTAGCTGGATCTTCTGGATAACTTGCTGCAGCGTCTACATCAGCACCTGCTGCTTCCCCTCGCACTTTGACGTTATGGAGACGTCTTCTTTCCTTAAACCTCATGAGCCAACCTCTGCTGGCTTCAAACTTTTCTTCTGTAGCTTCCTCACCTCTCTCCGCCTTCACAGAATTGAAGAGAGTTAGGGCCTTGCTCTGGATTAGGCTTTCGCTTAAGGGAATGGTGTGACTGGTTTGATCTACCCAGACCACTAAAACTTTCTCCGTATCAGCAATAAGGCTGTTTCACTTTCTTGTCATTCCTGTGTTCACTGGAGGAGCACCTTTAATTCCCTTTAAGAACTTTTTCTTTGTATTCACACCTTAGCTAACTGATGCAAGAGGCCTAGCTTTCAGCCTATCTGGGCTTCAACATGCCTTCCTCACTAAGCTTAATCATTTCTAGCTTTTGACTTAAAGTGAGAGATGTGCAACTCTTCCTTTCACTTGAACACTTAGAGGCCATTGTAGGGTTGTTAATTGGCCTAATTTTAACATTGTTGCATCTCAGGGAATGGCATCTTGACGGAGCAGTCAGAACACACACAGCCTTTACTGATTAAGTTTGCCGTCTTGCATGGGTGTCATTTGTGGTGTCCCAAAACAATTATAATAGTAACATCAAAGATCACTGATCATAGATCACCATAACAAACAGAATAATAATGAAACATCTTGAAATATTATGAGAATTACCAAAATGTGACACAGAGACATGAAGTAAGCAAATGCTGTTGGGAAAATGCTCCTGACAGACTTGCTCGATGCAGGTTGGCACAAACCTTCAATTTGGGAAAAATGCAATCTCTGCAAAGGTCAATAAAGTGAAGCACAATAAAACGAGTGTGCCTGTATGTATTTTTAAACATAGGTGAAACCATCTTTAATAGTGCTCTGAAACTTTCCTTTCTCTCCAACCTTAATATGTATGTACATGTTTCAGATCAGTAGATATAAAATTACCTCCATCTTCTCAATGGTTGCATAATATTTCAGTTCATTATGTGAACGTACTGTATTGACTTATTTAATCCTTTATTGACAGGCATTCAAATGGTTTCTTATGCTTTGCTATCATAAATATTGCTACAATGATCATCCTTTCACCTATAAATCTTTACAAAGTTGCACTCTTATTTCTGTGGTAAAGATTCCTAGAAGTGAAATTAATGATGAAAAAGAATGAGAATTTTAAACTTTAATATACCCTTCCAAATTACTTTCCATAGACAATGCGTGAGCATGCCTGTTTGCCCACACCCTCATCAACAGTGGTGTTAGCTACAATCTTATGTGTTAAAAGTGAAAAATATAAATCAGATGGTCAACCCCAGTTCTCAGACACATTGACAAAAACTTGCACAAGGAAGTGCTCCGTTAATTTATATACATCACTAAGAGATATTGATTCTTCTCTCCAATAGAACTAATTTCAGATTTTCTTGTGACCAAGAAGGACATCATTACGCCCCAAGAAGCTGGAAGAGAATTGACTTGATATTTAGTTTTGATTAAATATATGGCTTAATACATATCAAAAGTTGAACAAAGGCCAAAATGACTTAAAACTCATATTTATTCAGCAGATGTTATTGTCTGTGTCCTATCTAGATTGTCTAGTTCTTGGGGGCAAATATATGTATATATTTTTGATACGTATGTAAATCATATACATGTACAAGTATATATAGAAAGAGATACCTATATATCAATCTCTGAGGAAGCTTAAGGAGAAAGATACGCCTACCTATAAACAAGCAGTTGCAATAGAGTGTGACGTGTGTGAGAAAGATGTTGTATTATGACATTACAGCAAAGAGAGAACAACCTCTTTTGGGGAGGAAGGGGAGTGGGAGCCAAGAAAGATTTCTCACAAAAGATAATGATTTTGTGTGGCCCCAGAACATCCTAGGATTTCTAGACAGAGTTGACAGCATGAGGGAAGAGCAAGTAGATCCGTGTGGCAGTAGTACTGTATAAAGATGGGAAGGGTAGGACAGAGACATTCAAGTGAGAGAAATTGATCTCAGTTGTGAAGGATTTTGGTTGTTCTGCCAAAAAATTTGGATCCAAGCTTGCACCTATTGGTGAGCTAGTGGGTTTTTTCTTTCTTTCTTCTTCTTCATCTTTTTTTTTTTGGTGATGAAGATTGGCCCTGAGCTAACTTCCATGCCAATCTCCCTCTACTTTGTATGTGGGATGCCACCACAGCATGGCTGTGAGCGGTGTGTAAGTCCCTGCCCGGGATCTGAACCTGCAAACCCCAGGCTGCTAAAGCAGAGAATGCAAACTTAACCACTATGCCAAGGGGCTGGCCCCTAGAGGATTTTTTTAGGCAGGAGATAACACAAATTTAAACAAGCAATAATAGAGCATCAGCATTCCAGAAAGACTGGAAATCATCACTAAAGTGGACTGTGCAATTTCGCATAACTCCCAGTGACTGACTAGTCAAAGAAACATTACTCTGATTCTGAGAAACAGTATTTTGATAAATATCACCATATTTGTCCTCTCTTCAAAATTCTACATTTAAGCATTTTCATCCCACCCTCCGTTGGACAGTCTACCTGCATATTCTACAAGCATTTTGAGCTTAACCACTAAACTGAACACCTTTCCTTCCACCTCAAACCATCTTCTTCCCTCTCATTTGTCCATCTAGTAGCCCAAAGTTTTCCAAAAGTCATCCTAGATTTTTTCCCCTCTCCTTCCATGCTTACAACTTTCTCCTACACATCTTTCACGTCCTGGCTTCTTCCCCACCATCCTAATTCAGACCTTCATCTCCTTCCCCCTGAGCAAGTATAGTAGTCCCCGATCCCACCTTCCTGCCTCTAGAGTTAGCAGTCTCCAGTCTAGCTTCTGTATGTGTTTTTTTTTTTAACAAGCAGATCTAATTATGTTGCGATATCCCACCCCACCATCATTACCATTAAAATCCTTCTATCACGTCCTTATCATAAGGGTAAAAAAATGGTTACAAAATGTAGTTAACTGTTTAATTTCATTTTTGTAAATATGTGCATGTGTAATACATACTATGTTTATAATACACAAGTGAAACACTGTATGCATGTATGGAGGCATGGGGAAACCCAAACTGTTACCTGGACTTGATGTTTTCATTTTTCTTTTCTAACTTTCTGATGAACATATGTGTTAAATAAATAAATAAAAATGAATGAATGGGGGCAGGCCTGGTGGTGCAGCAGTTAAGTTCCCACGTTCTGCTTCTTGGCGGCCCGGGATTCACTGGTTTGGATCCTGGGTGCGGACATGGCACCACTTGGTATGCCATGCTGTGGTAGGCGTCCCACATATAAAGTAGAGGAAGATGGGCACGAATGTTAGCTCAGGGCCCAGCTTCCTCAGCAAAAAAGAGGAGGACTGGCAATAGTTAGCTCAGGGCTAATCTTCCTCAAAAAAAAAAAAACAAAAAAAGAATGAATGAATCAATGAGGGAGAGGAAAGACAAAATCTGAATCCATTAGTATAGTTCGTATCACTCCAAACTTTGCTTCCTGCTCCCCACAAAACCTAAAGTTGGCCCATACCTGTGTCCTGATGTTCTTAAAATACACGGCACGTCTCTGATGGATCTTGCATTTTTATTCCCTTTTCTTGAAGACGTTTGTCTCCTCTTCTCTTCCTGTTCACCCTTCAAATCTCTCCCCCTTTCAACACTATGTTCCTTGAAAACTGGGGCTGTTTCATCTTCTTCACCTCTGTATTCCTCGCACGTGGCGAGAGCAAAGCAAAGGATGCCTGAGTAAATGAATGATAAATAAGTTTCTTGGCTATAAATTGAAGATATAGCTTCCCTCAATGTTTACATTACTTTTATACAATCTCAAAAACGAACTCCAAATGGCTTTCTCTGTGGTTTTAGACAATGACTGTTTGTAGTAGGCTAAGCTTCAGAAAGCATGGATTTTTTTTCTTTTGCTGAGGAAGATTTCCCCTGAGCTAACATCTGTGCCAATCTTCCTCCATTTTGTATGTGAGTCGCTGCCACGGCATGGCTGCCGATGAGTGATATAAGTCCGTGCCCAGGAACTGAACCTGGGCCACTGAAGTGGAGTATGCCAAACTCGACCACTAGGCCATGAGGCCAGCCCCAAGAAAGCGTGGATTTTTAGTTGTATTAATCCTCTATATTTTTAAAAACGACTCATGGATATTCTCTTATAAATCACATTTGAAGTTTGCAGCTTTTTATGGTATTTAATTTTAATTATTTTTACATATAATGCATTTTATTTCCTTAATATGGAAATGATACAGTTGTTTTTAAAATCATTAGAAAGGACTCATTTAACTACATATATATTGCTCTTCAAATTCACTGAGAATTAAATAAGCTAACACTTATGAGGTGATTTTAAAAGACTTTAAGATTAATAATAGCAAAAAGATCACAACAATTTCTTAATCCTCAAGCACAGAAATATTCTTGGCTGACATGTTAAATTATTGAAGCCATATATAACTCAGGATTCTATGTGAACTTTTAAAGCAGGTTTTTAAAACATTGCTTTTTCTCTCCTGTTTCACTAATGTAGGGAAGATCTTTGGCTATGCATTCTTATGTGTATCCAGGGAGATACAGTTTCAGAAATAAATGTTTTTTCAAACCTGAAGTCTACTTTTATCATTTAATACTGCTCAATAATATCAAATCACTTTCTAATTTTTATTGATTTACAATCCTTACAAAATTGTTCTTATAATGTGAGAAAAGTGTTTGAATGTTTAATTCTCATTACAAGTAATAAACTCCTTTTGTTTGCAACCCAAAGAATTAAAAATAAAATCTGTATATTTTCATATTTTGGTTTTTCATAAAACTTACTTGCAAACAAAAAATAAATTTTTCATAAAGCTTAGTTTCAAATAAAAAATAAATTTTCCTTCTATATATGTAAGAAACTTCCAAGGAGGGGAGTAGGTAAGAATCTATATATGTAAGAAACTCTGGAAATGTCAAGCCAACTCAAAGGAAACTTAAATTATATGGATATTTCACTTTGTTCATCCCCGCCACTCTATATTCATCATAAGCCATTTGCTGAGTAATAGATTAGAGGGTGGTCATTAAGAATAAAACAAAGCACTGTGTCGTGATTTACCGGTGACGAGGGCCTTCTCATACATTATCATTTGAATGACAGAAACAATGTTAAGGTGTATATGAGCAATAAACATTGGTATTCCCATTTTATATGTTAGGAAACTGAGGCTCTGAGAAAGCAATTTATTTGAGCCATGTTACACAGCTCTCACGAAGTCAAGTATTTTTATTTTAAATTCCAGAATGATATAAGGAAATGTGTATGGGTTTTAGAATCATACAAACTTGTGTCTAAATTCTGATCATACATCACACAAATTACTTAAGTCTCTAATTGCCATTTGTTAAGAATTTCTATTAATGCAACTAATGCTATCTAACTCATAGGTATGTTGTGTAATGTGCATAATGTGACCGTTGGCACGTGATATTCAGTTCTACTCAGAGCCACATTTATTGAGCACTTATTGTGGATCATGCATGGTTCTTCATTGTTTCCGTATATTAACTTATTTAACCCTCTCAACAGTCTTGTAAGGCGGGCGTTACCAGAAGAGGAAACTGAAGCAATTAGGGATTTAATTTGTCCAGGATCACCAAGTGGTGGATCTAAAATCTGAATTCTGCACACAATCGCACCCACCCTTAACCACTGTACTACTAATAATGTTAGATCTAGACTTTTCCATTCTCTTATCATGTGCCACCCGGGCCTCAATGACTGTTTTACATTGCTCTGTGCTCAAGTGAATTTCATAGGAGAACTCTTCAGTATACAACCAATTTGGGGACATAATACTGGATAGCATCTGATATAGCATCTGAAATATGACTAATATTTTTCAGAAAAGAAATCTCGTTTTAAACATTAAATTTAGTAGCATAGTGTACAGTCTGAGTAATGCCTTTTGTTATTTATTCCCAGGAAAATTGCTATAAATGAACAAAGAAATGAATATATTCATAGAATATGTTTATATCATGTACATAATGTGTGACTTACTGAAAAAGGAAAACTTGCAGCTAACTCAAGAACTTATTATTTTCAGGAATGATTTCTTAGTTATGCCAGACAGATGTCTGTCATCACAGAATATTTCTTGTATTTATAATTTTTTAAAAAATAGTAAGTGAATGTCAATTGTTTCCATACAGCTTTGTGGTATTTTCTTTTGTTTTGGTCTTTGCTGCCACGTAGAAGATTTTTACTCATGACCCCATCATAGAACAAATCATCCCACAAGATTTCTTAGTTCAGTATTTTTGACACAGCTAGTCATCAGAACAGCTATTTATATAGATTCTCCTCGTCATAGATTCTTTAACAGACAGTCAAAGAGATTTCATCAAAAATGACTTTCTCCTTAGGAAATTAAAACTCTGAGATAGCTGAATTATCTCCAGTGTAAGCAATAGCAACTTGTTTATGCTCTTTTTTAGAATCAGCTTTATTAAATTGTAAAAATTTGTTGGTAGAACACCTTACTACTGACAGTGAGATTAGGTAAAATCTATTTAAAATTTTTGACCAAAAATTCGTATAGTCGGACTGCACCATTGTTTTTTGACTTACCTATTTACTAACTTCTCAGAAGCCTGTATTTCATGGAACACACTTTGGGGAACATTTAGCCCTTGTTTGAATTATTATATCATTTTTAATTCAATAAAATTTTTAGAGTACAATTAAAATAGGGTTTTGAAACTTTATGAAACACCATGGAGAATGATAAAAAAAATAATGGCCAATCTATTGGACAATTTATCCTCCTAGACACTATTTTTTTCCCCCAATTATCAGCCTTAGCTATAAAACCATTCAGTCATACACACAGTTGCAATTACAAGGAACACCTGGCATAAGGAAGGGTGACTCAGTGAGAATTGGTAGTGTCTAATGCTATGTCCAAATAGCGTTTGGTCTTGGTGTTTGGTTTGCCCTGTCAAATTTAGCCAATACAGTGGAGCCTTAGATGCAGTTGGCCTTTTAAAGATAAAACACTGAGGAGCAACCAAGTATCAGATCTGGGCAGGGTAACAACTGCAAAGTTCTAGAACAAAGCCAGACCTCTGACTTTAAAGCTATGTTAGCTGTAATTCAGCTCTGCTAGGCCAGGCAAACATATCTGATTGGTGACAGCAGAGTCCTGGAACAGCTGTTGACTAATGCAGAGAAGTGACATATTCTAGAGATCAGCTTGAAATGCCGTGTGGTTGTGGATTATGGAGAAGCAATGGCAGAAGGCAGGTCCACTGAGCATGTGGCTGAGGAGGGAAGACCCAGTGACTTCAGCAGAGTGGAGGGGCAGCCTGGGGCAGACTCATAGCAACAGCCTTTTGAGGCTAAAGCTATGGAGACTTAGAGATATGTGATCTATAAGGACTCACTCACCAGACTTGGCTCTGAATGAAAGAGTCGTTTCATCCCACACAGTGAGTTGTGACAACCGCTTAACGGGAATGATCAAATCACAACAACAACATTCAAGTTCAGGAAATTATGAGCTAATTTAAAACCAATGGGGAATGTAAGACAAGCTAAATGACAATCTTTTATCTGGAAATTTCTCCAGGACACCTTCTCTTATAACTTCGGTCATGGAGTCTTTCGTTCCTCCATTAAAATGGGCAGCCCTTCATTCCGCATCGCATGCCAAGGAAGATAGCACATTTTCCACAGGAAAATGCCCACTCCTCACTGGGCTGATAACGGACAGTATCAAAGCCTGAAGTGATATGGCTGGGTTGGGTTCTGAATAAACTACTTCACGGTTTCATAACTGACACCATATGCTTTACACGGTCCCCCAACACAAGTAGACAAAATCCATTTCCAATCTGTTCCAGATTGTCTTGTGTATTTTATGGCTAAGGACTGAATCTCAAGCTAATAGTCACAGCAAGAAAGAAAAATGAGTGATTTATAAATCAGGGTGCAGTGAGTCTTCAGACGTAAAGGATGCCCACTCCTTTGTATGTGTTGGTACGGGAGAGGACCAGCCGCTTCGGGCCGCCCTCCACGTGTCCACTGTTTCCACTACTTGGAGAGCCCATCCGCCCCATCTGCCTGGTGAGCTCCAATATATTTCAAGTTGTAATCGCCTTTGTAAAACACAGTTGATCACGCTCCTTTGTGCCAACATTGTGTCCAGAACAATTTTCTTTACACCATTTAGCGCTTTCTACAGAAATTGTGTTTCCATATCCGTTTTCTCTGCTAGAACTCCATGAGGGCAGGGGCTGTGGCTGGTTCATGTAGATGCCGAACAAATGTCTGTTAAAGGAATCGATTGAAAAAAAGACCAATTGAATAAATGTCATAAACTATAAACTTCTTTGGAGAACTGAAAAGACATGACACATGAGTAACGATGGTTTTGAAAATCATATTAAAACAAATATTTTCCTTGATGATAGGCAATAATATATAGATGTTTGTTCATTATCTACCATGGGAATTAATTTTAAGCCTTTAGTTAATAAGTAGTTACCCAATATGCTATTATTCAAAAGTAAAACTTATTTGAGTGACAAAGCTTGAGCTGGAAAGGGACTTTGAGGCTTTTTTTCCGCTGGAGGGAATAGATTTGGCCTGAATCATTCACTCTCTTGCCTAGTTCCACTTTTGACCAACTGTAAGCATTTTAAAGTGCAGCTGGTTATGTTTAGGGATGGCATCTGTGGCCATGAAAGGAGAGTCTTCCTTGCTGAAGAGTTAATTGGTCTGTAAATATTTCACAAACATGATCTTCGTTTCTTAGTACGGTGTGTTTTGTTTTATTTTGTTTCATTTTTCAGTCCACGAAGCGTGAGTTTGAAGTCAGATAGATCCGTGATTCCAACTCTAGCTAAACCTATTTATTAAGCTGTTTGACTTCAGAAAAGCTTCCCTAAAACTCTACAAACCTTTATTTCCTCATCTGTTGAATGAGGATAGTAATATCGACTTCAAACAGTTGTAAAGAATCGATGCATAGTGTATATGAAGTGCCTACCCTGGTGCCCGGCATAACCCAGGTTCTCTATAAATGGCATTTCCCTTTCTCCTTGCCAACTCACCAGGAGATCGGTGTCTCCCCAAGAGTTAGTCCTTAAATAAAGCAGGTGTACCTTAGCTCTTCTTTAGCCTGTGGGCTGTCCTCCCACAATTCCCACAATTTTTAAGAGAAAAATGCTTGCAGATCACAACTTATGCCATGGGATATCCATGAATGCCAATAAGATGTGACTACACAGAGCCATTGCTCTGCTCTATGAAACTCCAACAGAAGTGTTTAAAAGCCCTTTAACGGTAAGAAGATTCTTCTGTTGTTAATGTATTTTTGCCTTTCATAAAACTCTAAAATATGACTATCAAATTGTGCTAATCTTTTAATTTTTAAAATTAATTTTAGAGTTACAGGAATTTCCCAAATATCCTTCATCCAGCTTCCCCTAATATTAATATGTTACATGACCATGGTACTTTATCAATACACTTAATACTAATATTAATATTGGTACAATATATTTACCTAACCAAACACCTTATATGGATTTCACTAGTTTTTCCAATAATATTGTTTTTCTGTTCCAGAATCCCAGATTGCTTTTAGTTAGTATGTTTCTTAGTCATCTCTAATCTGTGACAGTTCCACAGTCTTTCCTTGTCTTCCATGACCTTGACTCTTTTGAAGAATGCAGGTCAGTTATTTTTTAGAATGCCTCTCAATTTGGGAGTGTATAATGTCTTCTCCAGATTAGATGAAGCTAAATGTTTGTGCAAGAATACTGCAGAAATGAAGTGTTTCTCTTGATCACTTGATGAGAGTACCGTTGGCTGGGCTTCTCCACTGCAAAGTTACGTTTTTCCCTGTGTAATTAATAAATACCTTAGGAGAGTGACTTTTACACTGTTCCTAGAGTATTTTTTGGAATATTTTTTAAAGTCAAATTAATATGCATAAAAATATGACTATACATAGAAAGGACTGTCCCATTATAGCTCAATTATTTTCACAGATATCTAAATTTTACACTGTTAGAATATGTTTATACTAAAAATTGATACTAAGTTTTGATCTCACAAGGTCATAATAGTTTGGATGTTCAGTTTTGAGTGCATCAGCACTTCCTTCTAAGCAGAATTTAGTTACTTTTAGCATGTTTTGAGCTTAACTGTGGCTGTATAAGATGCTAATTAGTGGATAATCTTTAAAAATACCATTTCGTGCTAAACAATTACTATTAAAGCCTCAAAAAAGATGAAATTTATAACTTAAGACATGTAATGAGAGAATTCTTTTGTAGCATGATGTATTCCATATGTCACTTGGTTTGAGTTCCCTTCAAGTTTTAAAATCCCACAATTCTGAGGATCATCGTGTGTGTGCACCTGTGTGTGCACATATAGGTGTCTGTAGGTGTATGCGTGTTTGCGTAGCAGTTACCAAGATGAATGTAGGCAGAAAATACATACATCGTGCCCCAAACTAGTGTAATTACGTGTTTTATTCAAATGTTCAACTCTATTTGTACCACTGAAGCAGATTTCCTACAAAAGCTACATTTTTGAGGATCACAACCTCATATGCTTTATTAGTGGACTATTTATAAGTGTTATAGTCCACGCTGAAATACTTAGACCAGCAGTTATGTTTACTTGGAGTGATCGTTATCTCCTGGGAAAACCTGCTTGCTACTTACTAGATGGCAAACGTTTGTTATTTGGTGTCACCATTATTGACAAGTACACGTCAGTTAAAAGTTGTCTTTTAACAAAATCGTCCCATTCGCTACAACATGAATGGACCTTGAGGGTATTATGTTAAGCGAAATAAGCCAGACAGAGAAACACAAACTGTATGATTTCACTCATATGTGGAAGATAAACTAACACACGGACAAAGAGAACAGTTTAGTGGTTACCAGAGGGGAAGGGGCTTGGGGGTGGGCAAAAGGGGCGAAGGGACACATTTATATGGTGACTAACAATAAGAATGTACAACTGAAATTTCACAATGTTATAAACTATTATGACCTCAATTAAAAAATAAAGAGAAAAGAAGTTACCTTTTAAAATATCTCTGTAGCCTACTGCCTCTTTCTACTCACTACTATTTCTGCTTTGGTCTATAAATAATATAAATAATAGGTTTACTCTTTTAGAATATGAAATGAACTTTTCTATTTGTCATCGTTGTTATTGACTTGCCTCTTCCCAAGCTCGCCTAGATTCTTCAAAGTATGAGAGAGACCATGGTCATACATTCTGTTCCAATTCCACCCTTCTTTGTTCACAAATCAAAAAGAACTGAACTTTTTCAAATATCCAAACATATAAATCCATTCTTTCTTTTTATTTGCATTCACTTGTACCCTTCTGGATTCCATCTGGAGCCAAAACCAGAAGTGCTGAAAGACCACAACAAAGGCTGCTTTCCCCAGAGTTTCTAGCTCACCGGAAGTGGGAAACATTAGTCATTTCACAGGCCCCGTCTCACTAGGTTTTCCAGTCCAAATTCTACAAGCCCAGAGACTCATATGTATTTCTAAATTGAGAATAGAGGGTGCCTTTCAGAAAGGACTCCAGCCAGCAGGATCACATTGGCCCCATCCTAGTTAATTTGGAGGCCATCTAGGTTAAGAAAGATAAGACTGAATATTAGTTCAGGGATTTAGAATGCGTGAGAAGTATAAAGAGGCATTCCAAATATTGATGTCGTATTAATACATTTAATTGAGTTGAACTAGTTCATCTGCTTATAATTTGTCTCAATTTTCCTTTTCCCTGAGTTCATTAGGCTCTAACTTGAAATTCTTAGCAAGTATAATGTCTGGCCACTTTTCAGCTATTTATTTAAGGAAAGAAAGATACACATTGTGTTTTCTTATATGATGGCTCATTACTACGTGGATTCTGATGTGTTATAAGGAAGACTATGAATTCCAAGCAAAATAGCAAGTCAAGCTGCATATACAATCCTGCTACCCAACAGCAAGTTCCATTATTTTTAAAGAACAATTAAAATTGAAAACCTATTTGTAAACTCTCACTAAAACTGGATAAAATCAAGCATTGAAACTCATCAATTTTTAAAGCAATGTTTTTGAGATCCCTTCTTCTCAAAGTAGAACAACTTAGCTGGCTACTCATTTTCATTAAAATTCAAAGGCAATTATATAGGTAAACCTTGTTCACTGCACATAATTTATTAGAACAAACTGTAAACAAAATTCAAAATGTCTCCTACTCCTCAATAAAGATGTTTAATTTTCTACTGTCGCCTAAAAGAGTAGCTACTTAGTTAAAATTTTTGTAAGTTTTATAAAAGGAGATAGACCTTAGAGACTTATCTAATAAGAATTTTTAAACAGAACAAAATTAAAGAAGCTTAATTCATTGCCACAATCTTAAATGTGTCATCAGAATGAGCCAAGGATGAAAATCATGATTCCAAAATAATTTTACTGATTTCTTCCCACTTCCTATCTTTGTTTCCAAACACCATCCACTCTGAACTTCAATGGCCATGTTTTTCACTCAGTTCTAGAATGTTTCAGATGCTCATCCTTCTACCTGCAATATTTACTCGATTCCCTTTTAATTATGTTTTCTCTGATAAACTATAAACTCCTTGAACACAGGACAGTATTAAATGACTGTGCAGGACTATACTCTTTCACAGCCCTCAGAGGGAACCAAATCTGCCAACATCTTGATTTTGGACTTCTGGCCTTCAGACATGTGAGACAATAAATTTCTGTTGTTCTAAGCCACTTAGTTAGTGGTACTTTGTTACAACAGCCGTAGGAAATTAATAGACCTTCAAAGGAGCTACCAGTCCTTTTCTGATTTTCTATCTTTTGCTTTACCATTTTAAATACTATTTTCTTGACTTGTTTGTATTTTTAAAAATATAAGCATAATTCATACTAACAGCAAAATCTTCGAAAACATAAATAAAAAGTAAAAGTCATTTTTGCTTCCCCATCTCTGGCCTACCATTCTTCATCTTCTAAAAGAGCCATTGTTCAGAGTTTCTTGTGTATTATTCCAGAAGTTATGTATGTACCGTCAAGCATACAGAATATCTAACACTTTATTTTACTTAAATAAGATCATGGTATATATAAGGCTCTACAACTTGCTTTATTGCTCTTAATAATATTTCTCCCCTTATTTCCACTCTGCATCCTTTTTTTCTAAGAATTGCAAAATATTCCATTATATGGATGGATAAGTTATTCAACCAGTTCCCTATTGATAGACACTTGAGTTATGTGAAGTTTTCTGTTATTACACGAAGTGCTTCAGTAAATTTCCTTGAACATGAATCTTTGCAGACTTTGTAAAGTATAGCTGTAGGATAAAGTCTTAGCTGTATAATTATAGTTGAGAGATATTTCCAAATTGCCTTCCATAAACGATATGTCTCTTTCAATATGAATTTATATACATTACATTCTTTTCTTCATGAAAAACATTCAATTTTGGCATCGCTGTGGTATGTAAAGGATGATTTCAGATGGATTATGCTGTAATCATTTACTGCTAATGTATACCCTCAGCTAATTATTCTATCAGTGTTCATTTGGTGTCTAATACAGTGACTCAAACCAAAACTTCTTGGTGTTTTATGGCTGGCTGATTATAATACAAGGAAAGCAGTTGTTAAATTTAGAGACAATGTGAAGACAGAAGACAATTCATTCCTTTGGAACAAGATAGTGACAGTAGCTCCTCAGGAGCCTAATTTATTGTGGGAAACGGCACAGTCCTGACCTGGAAAGGTACTCTGCCTTTCTGGAGGTGCCAGGGCTGTCAAGTCTGAGAGATCACTACTGACTTACTGGAAAGAGCAGCAGCCCAGGAGAAGGAGAGGAAGGGGTCTCTCTGGACGGAGCTGGGTGACACTGTATCTTTTCAAATTTAGGTGGGCATTTTACATTATTTAATGGGGGAGGGAGAGAATTGTCTCATCTTACAGCAATGATTCCGTGGGATCAAAAGAGTAGATACTGTTTAAAGATACCCACCAGATCAAAGAGTCAATTTGGCATTGCTCTAAAAATATAGCAATGTCACGTTAAAAATGAGAAATACTAAAAATTTCTTTGTGGCTAGACACTTCTGTAGGGAATTAAATGGGCTTCCAGGGGAATTGGTAACAAGAAACAGAGGACATGTTTTCATGGGTAGGGCAGGGCCCAAACCAAGGGCACCTTAATGTCTTCTGTTAGTTGCTGAAGCATTTCATGAAAAATTAAGGAAATTTTTAAAATTATGTCCCAGACATGTGTACTGTGTGCATGTTTGAACAAGAAAATCCCTGTTAATTATCTTACTGCATTCTGTTGAGAGCTCTGACAATCCACTCAGGAATTTATAAAGTCTCCAGCAAAATGATACACTCTAAATGTGGAGCTTTCTGGGGTTAATAACATTTTAAGCAACTCTGCTAAATACTACCTTGCCATGTATCTAGACTCTGGGGCTCCAAGGGAATGACGCTTAAAACCAGAAGAACTGTCGTTCGTTTTCTTGAATATGCCTGAACCTGACCAAATTACTAATCACACCAGTGAGGAAAGAAATTCGAGATGCAAATGAGTTTTTTCCTTTTAAGATGGTCTAAAATTTTTCTTATTAGTGGAATTAATCACTTTTAAGATCTAAAGGAATACTCAAAAAATTCATATAGCCTGAGAAGAATAGATTTTGTAGACTCTGAGAGGAAGAGAGAAGTTTGGCTGCACCTTATGTTTCCATAGTGGTTTGATCAAGCAGGAGTTTGTTCTTCTTCCATCGCGAGAAATACAGAGGTAGGCAGCCCAAAGTCTTTCTATCTTTCTGTTTATGATTGCTTCATGGTCGCAACATGGCTGCTGCTTCTTCAGGCTCACATCAGCATTCCAAGTGGAAAGAAGAAACAGAGTGACAAAGAAAAAGAGGCATCAGGGAAGCAAAACTTTTCCAGAAATCCATAGCCGATTTCCACATTTCTTTGGCTAGAATTGTGTCGTATGGCCAAGTCTAGCTACAAAGGAGACTGGGAAATAGAGTTTTGTTTGGTTTTTTAATGCTAGATACATTAGTGCCTACAACAAAACAAAGGTCTTTCTTTTAGAAAGGAAGAAGGAAGAATGGGTGCCGTGTTGGCACCTACCATGGCTGCAGTACTTCAGATCATTTCACACAATTCTCTTCCCTCTGCTCTCCACCCTTCCCCGTTTTACAGTGAGAAACTAGATCAAGTGACCTACTCAATATCACACAGCCAGCTCATGACAAAGCTGGCACTAAAATTCACGACTGTGACTCCTAACACAGTGGTGCTCTTTCCAGCATATGCCACTGTTCGCTTGTTCCAGAAAATGTGCACGTAGCTGTACTGACACCACCTTTTCTTCCCTACCTCCCTCAACTCTGTCAGGCAGTCTCTGGACGTGAGTCCGCATTTGGCCATATACTTAGTTTCATTCAACTTTAAGGGTAACATTGTTTGGCTGCACCTGGAAAATGATTAATATCCACCCAAGTGGGCTGCCCTGGCTTTACAAAATAGTGAAGACTTTAACATGAAAGATTAGGATGTATGCCCTGCAAACCTACGTTAACCGCTAAAGAGAAATTCAAAAAGAAGCGCAGAATGCAATAGAATATTCTTTGGCCTAAACTACGGAGAGGAGAGTGTGATTTTAAATTTCATTTATTTCAAAATCTACGTCCCTCTCCCAGTCCCTGCTCTGTTTATCCTTTGCAATATAGATTTGATTCCTGTCCTATCTTGGAATTTACTAGAGTCGTGGTTGTTTAGTTAGAATCAACGGGCCTGACCTACCAACTGTGGTGGAACAGGAACGTGATGAGAACGTCCAGCCAAGGCAGAAACGGCACCTTGCCTGGTAATGATTCAGACACAAGACAAGGCCAAGCTTTTAAGTAGCAGGAGTGGGCACTCAGTCTGGCTCTCACTTACGCTATGCTCCTCTGTGTTCTGCATTATGTTGACTCTATTATCAAGGCTCACATGTGGGATGCTGGGTATTCAGAAAGTGCAAACATTGAACATTTTAAGATAATATCATGCTCTATTGCCGGTCATTTGTGTCAGCAGGTTTGAAGTCAGATCAGAATATGCTCCTGTATTATTATACTAAGTTTGTTCTAAGCTGCACCAAAGAGGATAATTAGAACAAATGAGATGTAGATTTCAGTTCAGGATCGCAAGGAAACTTCTGACGGAGAGCTAGACTGTGTCCTTTGAGGTCAGGGCCTCCTATTCTCAGCATGGCACTTTGCACGTTCTAGATATTAAATTAATACCCTTCCATTTTAAAGATGTGTTCAGAAATGCTTAGGAACACCTTATGAGTTAATATTCTTCCTGTAAATGAGGAATTTATAGTAGATAACCTGGGAGTTGCTATCTTAAGAAAAGATTCTATGATTTGATTATTAAAATATAGATTGTCAGGGGGCCAACCTAGTGGCGTGGTGGTTAAGTTAGCGCACTCCACTCCAGCGGCCCATGGTTCACCAGTTTGGATCCCCAGGCGTGGACCTGCACCACTCATCAAGCCATGCAGAGGTGGTGTCCCACATAGGAAATAGAGGAAGATTAGCATAGATGTTAGCTCAGGGTGAATCTTCCTCAAGCAAAAAGAGAAAGATTGGCAACAGATGTTAGTTCAGGGCCAATTTTCCTCACCAAAAAAAAAAAAAAAAAAGATAGCGTATCAGTTTGTTAAAAAAAGACTTACTTTTATTTTGACTTAAGATGTCAGATAAATTCTTTTCCCACCTCATGACCTTTGATATGCAATTCTTTCTTCCTGAAATTCTCATCCGCTACTTTTTCACATCCTTCAGTTCAGAGGTCGTCTCCTGCCACCTGTGACTAACCCAGCTGAAATAGCCCCCATCCACTCATCAGTGACTGAGTTTGGTTCCCCACAAGACAAGCCATCAGCGCACGTGACAGTACACCATTCTCATTGATTGACACGTGCCAGTTATATGCAGGGCTTTGATAAAAGAGACTAGCTAGGGCTTCGGCAGCTGGAGTCTGCAGTCTGGACTCTCTTTCCAGTGCCTTCCAGATGAGTGTTAGGACACAATCATACACACTCACACCACAGAGACCCCAAACAATCATTGTCAGGCAAAGGTTTATCTAAATCCAGTCTTTTAGAAATATTTCATCATTATTTACATGGAAATATATATATTTAGTTATATAAAATATATGTATGTTTGTTTATTAATAAATTGACCACATCTTAATCTGAAGTACCTGAGTTTAGGTGACTTTGTGACGTGTTCATGGTATGTTTCATGTGGCATGTATTGTCCTGTAACGAAACATGCTCTTCAGTTTTTTTCTTAATTGTTTGTGTTGGAAATCTCTCCCTGTTAGTCCATTTAGATCTATCCTTATACATGTTCTTTATGCATTGCATGAGGGTTTCTCTACAGCAGATGCTGAGAAGTCTGACTTCAGGGCTATGGAATCTGTGAATTTTTTTTTTCTGCTTTTTCTCCCCAAATCCCCCAAGTAGATAGTTGTATATTTTAGTTGTAGGTCTTTCTAGTTGTGGTATGTGGGACGCTGCCTCAACATGGCCTAATAAGCGGTGCCATGTCCGTGCCCAGGATCCGAACCAGCAAAACCACAGGCTCCTGAAGTGGAGTGCATGAACTTAACCACTCGGCCACGGGGCCAGCTTCTGTGAATTTTTAGTTTTAGTATAAACTGACTTCCAAAGTAGCTGAACTAATTCACACTACCCTCAGCAGTGTATGATGATAATTATTTCTCACTAACATTTGATATAAACCTTTTTTTCAATCTGATAGGTGCAGGTGACGTTTTTTTCTAGCCTTAAAAAAAGGTCTAGTCTCCACCAAAAATAAACATACAGATAGAAATCACATACATACACACTTCCCTCACATACAAATATATGTCACTCATAGATGTTTATTCAGACTAAAACTCCTCACATTATTATAAATTTTGTGTTATTTTTAATTGATTTATTATAATGAATATTTTAATACAAGTCACATTCCTAATCTTTAATTAGTGTCCTAAACCCCGCTTTCAGTCATGAATTAAAAATGGAAATATGTATACCAGATCAAGATTTCAAGAAGTCCGTACTCACCCCATTCCTTTTGTCTCTTAATATCCTGGACCTTTTTGTATGAGATCTGGGACTCTGAGTTGGGAATTAGGATATTTGAAAGCATGAGGGAAGGGAACTAGAAATTGCTCATTAAAGGCAGAGTTCCAGAACAAAGAAGAGGTCAAACCAATTATTTCTGTCCATCACTGAGAACTTATGATATAAAGAGGGAGACAACTCTAACCTTTTATGCATTCAGTAAATATTTACTGTTGCCTACTGTGTGGCAGGGACTGGGTATACTTGTGAGTGAGATAATTATTTGTTCTCAGGGAGCATTCAGTCTCGTGGAAAAGACTCAATAATAAACATAATAACCAAATGGTGAAGAGTGCGAAGGAAACAAATGGTGCTAACGTGGACAAGAGCAGGGATACGTAATTGTGCTAGAATTTCAAGAAGGCCTTGCTGAGACCTAAAACCCAAAAAGACGCTCTCCATGCAAAATTTGGGAGAAGGCATTCCTGACAGAGAGTGTAGCCTTTTTCCCTGCCCTAAATTGTGGTGGACTGAGGGAACCTCATGAGAAGGGCCGCAGTGGAAGCAGGTGAGGTAGCACAGAAGGACGCAGGACAGGTCCAGGGGCCAACAGCTTTGTAGAATAAGCTAGAGAAAACGAGAGTAGGCCAAACTGCTGGAGCAAAGCAGAGAGGAGAAGAGAGGTTTCAGAGAGGCAACGGTCTGCTCTTCTCCATTGCACACGTCAGACCGTGGAAGGCGCTGCTTGGTACAGAACGCGTCTCTACAATGGTATTCATGCAGTGAGATGGTACCTACTTTTTTTTTTTTGAGGAAGATTAGCCCTGAGCTATCTACTGCCAATCCTCCTCTTTTTGTTGAGGAAGACTGGCCCTGAGCTAACATCCACGCCCATCTTCTTCTACTTTATACGTGGGGCGCCTACCACAGCATGGCCTTTGCCAAGTGGTGCCATGTCCGCACCCGGGATCCGAACTGGTGAACCCCAGGCTGCCAAAGCAGAGCATGCGAACTTAACCACTGCGCCACTGGGCCAGCACCCAGGATGTTACCTACTTTTATAAATATATGAAGATGTTTTGAATAAACTATATGTATTCGATCACATTTTTGGCCTATCAAGCTCTTGAATAAATGTTCATTGAAATGAAATTCATCTGTCAAACTAATATTCTCCCCAAATGTTTCCCATTTCCCTTCTCACATTAACTGACTTTTGCACAATATTAGAGGATAATATCGTCCTCTATTATATATGTTATATTTTTAATGAATCAACACATAGGTATATTTTTAAAGTAGAACTTGCGTCTATTTCTTTAAAAGTTGGCAGAGCAATAACTTGAATGTCAATGCCAAAATAAAGATTAAATTGTCATTAGAATTTATATGAATCTCCAGTCATAGGTAACTACTTATAGTACAAAAACTATTGATAGGTCAATACCCCAAGAAAGGTAAATGAGAATTGCTCCCTTTTATCCATAAAGCTTATTTGGTAAAGGAAATCTTATTTTTTAGATTTGATTATTATAGATCAGGTTAATTACTGTGACAGCTGATTTCTATCATTTTAATGCAGGACTGTGGCTTATTGATTCACCCGGAGGAAGCCTGTGGGTTACAGACTATTTCTTCTGACTACATTGAAGCAATTTCACAGCCTGAACTAAAGATTTGTCCATCTGGGGATGCAAAAGGTGACTATCACATTTGATATCATTTCTCTTTTGAAAGATCCTTTAATATAGATAAGTATATGCTTATCAAGGTAATATATCACTTTTTCATTAGTATGAACTGCAACATATATAATTCATGTAAATGCATGGTTTTAATGCATGAAATATTTT
Organism: Equus przewalskii; assembly: GCF_037783145.1. Lineage (NCBI taxonomy): Eukaryota > Metazoa > Chordata > Mammalia > Perissodactyla > Equidae > Equus > Equus przewalskii. The sequence goes on from NC_091834.1 coordinate 77,663,583, forward strand.
GATTAATCTAATGCTTTTCTCTTTACCCTGTGCTCTTTGCCTGGTTAATCCATGCTCATCTGCAGATCCCAGCTCAAAAGTCACGTATGCCAGAAGAGAGCCTTCCTTGAGCCTCTGATTTGTTTCTTCTATACTCCCATAGCACCCTGTGCTTTCTTCTGCAGCAGCTACACAAATACTTAAATGATTAAGTATGCAATTATTTGTTTGTTTGATATCAGCCTTCTCAGGCTGTCCACTGCATAAGGGCAAGGAGTCTGATTTGCTCACATGGTATCAATCCACTTAGCACTCTCATTTCTGCAGAGTAGGCACAAAATAAATATCTATTGACCTTGTGAATCAAAGAACTGTAGAGTATATACGTTCAGTTTTAAATCATTTCCTTTAATTAAAAAAAAATCTTTGGAATGATCACTAGTGTCTCCCATATTTTAAGTATTATAGAGGTAGGAAAATTGTGATATCAAATTCAAATTACAGTGTTCCATCCTGCCTAAGCCTAGAGCAGACCTGGAATGGGAGACTTTGGTGCCACTGTCCACATTCCCTGTTTCTCTCCCTCCCCAGCCCTCTTCTTCAGTGGAGACTAGTGGGGTCCAACCAGAGCTGGGACTAAAGATGAGGCAACAAGAGGAGCAGGGAGCATCTACTCTGAGATTCCTGGTGACCATATCGGCCTCCTGACCTCAGGTCTCCCTTCATGTAAAAAGTCTGAGAAAACACTCCGGAGCTTTGCTCCCCTTGCCATGAACTTCACACCACAGCCTGAATGAGCAATGAGTTTCACAAATGGGCAGGACAAATTGCAATTTGGCATGCACAGTTAGCAAAAGTGGGCATATCCCTGTTCTTGCACATGTGTTCTAAATAATAAATGACAGTTAGTGCATAGGGAGGCATTTACCCGTTATGGTGTGTTGGGTGGTATGATTTATGATTCTTGGCTAAACGAGATATATACTCTTACATACAAAGAAGATACCGATGTGTCCAGTTAAGTATTTTTTTATCAGATGACAATTTATGAGAATCATAAAACAGCTTAATTCTATTCCTCCTACTGAACCAAGTCAGAAGTTCCTCAGCAAAATGTTGACGATACATTACTGAGATTCTTCAAGAAGTGGCAGCTTCTTCTGTCCATTAAATTTGCAGTACCATATGCCAGGCCCTGATATGAAGCTGTCTTCATGCCTGGTCCGTACAGGAGAGGCCGGCATAGAACAGGAGGCTTCTGGTAACTTGAGTATTGAGGAGGCCTCTTTAGAGAAGCCCCCAAAACTGACTCCCCAGTCAAGCCCATGCTCCTTAGCCTGACAATTCCAGCCCTCCGTAATCTGACCCTTCCTACCTCTCCCAACTTCTCCCACCCTTTCGGCCTCACATCATGCCAATAATGCTGCTGCTGCAGGACTCCAGGCTCTTGTCCATGCTGTTCCCTTCTAAAAGTCTTCTTCCCACGTTGGCCTAATTCTCCTGATGCTGTATCTTCCTCTCCAGGAAGCCCTTCTTTACCACCCTCCCTCAACTCACCCCCCAAATTAGCTTCTCTTCCGTGCTCCCAGAATACCTTGGGCACATGTCTACAATAGCACTTAACTCATCATGTTTCAGGTATTTCATGTACATGTTTCTCTCTCTTTCTCTAATTAGTCTTCAAAGTGGAAATGATGCATCCGAACAAGGGGAGGGAGAGACCCCAGACAAACCACAGGGATGAAGCTAGTAAAGATTAAAATATGTGCACATTTATTTTTATCTAATCATTCTTATTTTTGTTTTATAATGGACATAATATATACATATAGGAGTATATGTACATATATTACAGTGTATATGTATTAATATATTGAAGGTGCATTAGCGGGAAGTTTTTCCTACTGACTGCTCTAGGTTGTATGTTTCTCCAGAGAAGAGATTGTCTCTTAGTCATCTTTCAGTGTCTAATACATGATTTAAAAGTGGTTGCTGAACTAAAACCAAGATCCGAGCCCTCCTCCCTTCCACAGAAGATCTGAGCAGCCAGGACACAATCAATTAGGGCTAACCGCTCCACCCTTGAGATTCTAAAGACCTAAAGATTCAAAGTAAATGAGTGAGGTTGGAAATAGCAGTTTACAAGAATGGATTTTTTGCGGCTGGAAGTGATCTCATTCCTTGGTAGTAGGACTCCCTCCTGTTGAAAGAAACTGTCACGGTGACAACACTGGAAGGAAGTTTATGTAGGCACTCTGACTTTAGCTTATATGGCCACAGATTGGTTCCAAAATCTTATTTTCACAGCACATTACAGTTATTTGGCAGAACTGGATCAATTTTTTCACCTTGCCAATGTAATGATGGTCAAAATGTCTTTTCAATAACACTAGCTAATATAATTTGGAGTGAGTGTTTTTTTTTAATTCTTAAGTTGATATCTAGCCTTTAGAAAATAATTTAACTATAAGATACAACCTAAGAATAAAATCTCTTGCTTAAGAAAGGAAAAACAATTCTTCTAATTTGGAGAAAGAAGAAATTTATACAATGATTGTCCAGTGAGAGTTACCTTTAAGTAAAACAGTTCAGGTTGCATTTTATGATAATGTAAACAATAGATTTTACCATGTCTTCTCTTTAGCAAGGAAATACGACAACTTACACTTTACTATGTCTCATATTGAAAAATATAGATGTCTTTTTTCTTCTTAAGTAAAAACTGTTTTATTTTATAGCGTTATAGAGTCAGGAATTAGTGCTATCATCTGTATGATTTTGCTTCTCACCATGGCCCTAAATCACCAAGCTGAACTTTTTTTCTCCATTATATCACCCAATCTGATTCCCTTAAATGGCTGAAACCTAACTTGCATTAAATATAAAGCCATAATTATAAATTAAATAACTTCTCCCAAAAGGCAATTTCATTCCTCAGAATGTTATTCTCTAAAACATATGTCATACTTTATTTCAGAAATCACATCTTTGATTCATTCAACGTTTAAATATATAACACAGAATTTATGTCCTTCTTCTTGACAATTTTAGTTAAGAGCTGGTATCATTTAAAATGTCAAGAAACTCTAGTCCTGCAGATGTTCTACAGATGTCTATTTCAAGCAGTATTACTAACTCACAATAAAAAAAGGCATTGTTAACCAGCACAAAAATGCAAAGAGTTACGACAGTATAAATATATAGCAGTATGAACATTTGGGGCCAAGTTTTCAGAGACCCAGCCGGACGTCTTTTTTATGTGCGTACGATTCTGCCCACAAACTAATTGCACCCATATTTGAATCTTTGTGCATGCAATCGGCCACTTGTTTCTTCAGCCTTAGCAGCAAATCGCCAAAGAAGGCCTCAGTCTGTGCAAAATAAACTGTCAGCAAGGTTAGCGGGAGAAAGAGTGTCATGGGGAAAGGATGCCTGTGTTCTTAGATACTCAAGGATCTGATGAAAACTGAGCCTTTCAAAATATTACTAGACATAATCTCATTAGCAGAACACATTTATGTCCCCAACATACTGCCATCCAATTAGGAAGAAAATTAACAATCTTTTTTTAAAACGTAATCTTTGTCAGCACATGAATCCACTGAACAAATTCAGCTTTTCAAAATAAGATAAGTTCATTATAACAACCTGTTTGTGGGCTTTCCTATAAGTGCTGCCAAAGAGACTGTTGAGCTATGTTTCATTTCAACTGATGATTTTGTGCTGACCCAGCCTAACATGAGAAGAGGATCAGCAGATTGGAGACTCGGAGACCTCAGTACTGGTCCAGCCCTGTCATTAACAGCATTATCCAGCTTCTGTCATTTAACTCTTTGGACCTCGCTTTACCTCATCTGTAACAGAGGAGGATGGAAAGAAGGAGTTCCAAGGCCCATTCCCACCTCACCCAAGAGGATTTTAGATGCCCACCGAATGCACATCTCTAGGAAGAAAAGGCTCCTCTGGAAGGAAGTTTCCTTGAGGAATTCATCAACAAAGGTTCAACTTAGGGCTGTGTGTAAGCCACATAGTATTAGAAGGAGCCAAGCAAAGATGTGAAGGGGTTGGTGATTGATTGCAAACTCTGTATGCCGGAGCACAGTTAGAATTAGAAAGTAAGATATATTCAGAATGAAAAACACAAAAAACATTGCAAATGAGAATTGGATGGAGAAAGAAATTCTTTTGAGGATAGTCTTGATTTTGCCCTTCAAAAACCAGCACCTTTCCTAAATGTGTTGTTGTATCTGTGTTGCATCTTTTAGGAGTACTGCTATTGCCTACATATGGAAACTCTGGGAACCCCTTTCACCTCGCAGATCTTTTTCCCTCCAGTGTATACACTCTCTTGTGGAGGCCAGTCCCTTCTTCAGTCTCACTCCTGTCAGGCCCACCTTGTCACTGTCGCTAAAGTACCACCCATTTCATCTCTCCAATTTTGTCTATCTATAAGACCCGATTACATTTTATGTGCTCCATAGAACCTCCCAGACAACTCTGGCTCCCGCGGTGCTTTCTTTATTCTGAACCACCATGGCTTACTTAAGGTGGGGGTGGAGGAGTAAAATATATTAATCAATTTCTAGATATCGGGCACTATGGCAGGGGCCATACATATTTTCCTTATAGAGAAAAGATGAAGTGATTTGTCCAAGTTAAACAGTGGTGCTCAACCTTGGCTGCATACGGAATCACCTGAAAATTATTGAAAAAGTACTGATGCCTGAGTGCCCTACCCCGTGGTTCTGAATTAATCAATCAGGATACAGCCTGGGTGTGGGGATTTTAAAAATCTTTCCAGGTGACTCTAACATGCGGTGGTGAGGTCCACAGAGCTGGTTGGAGGCAGAGCCCAGGTGTGCGTGTAAGGACCACACAGATATTTTTACTCAATTATGCGTTATGTATTATTATACTATACTTATTTTACATGTCTAAATTGTAACCTTCTAACCTGATTATAAAGTTTTGAGGTTTAGCATTATAGTTAAGAGGCTTAAACAAGTTAATATATTAAAGTGCTCAGAATATCCCCAGCATCTGGCAAGTGCTATGAAAATGTTAACTATTTTTTAAAATTATTATGGTATTTAATGCCAATAGCACCTAACATCTAATAAGGTAGACACTTCAATAATACGTTAAGTTAAAATCCACCTAGAAAGTAATATTTTCTTTTATCTTCCCCCGTTTCTCTTTCTACATATACCCCCACTTTTCCCTTTCTGTGCTCAACTAGTGTGCCATGAACTAGAACTCCTTTCATATTTTATTATTTGTAACTATTTCCACATACACGCAAACACTCACATACACAATTCTGACATCCCTGAAGTCATGAAATGTAAAATATATCATAGTCATCCCCTGAAAGTAGAAATTCTTCCTATTAAAATTAATGTCACACCAGCTATTTTTGTTAGCTGTACCGCAAATCAAAGCCAGAAGGGATAAAGTTGTTAAAATCTTTTCTTTCTAACTCAAAAAGTAGCTGGGAATGTTAGGTCCTCAATATTTTAAAGAGGAATGTATGGTAGTAACTTAACTAAGACCTTCGGGGTAGAGCAGATGCTGGTGACATCAGGGTGTTCTCCACAAGGGAGATAAATAACCACTCTATTTCATGTACTAGTTCAAACTCCATTTCTGAAAAGATGAACAAGGAAAAAAAATAGTTTCTTGATTTTTTCCTAATAAATTATTAATGTATCCACTCACACTAAAAGCTGGAGTGTTTCGAATACATATTACTTTATCAATAAAATAGAAAAGATCTTAAACGCACTGAGAATACTTATATATTTTATAAACATTTACTAAGCTTGTGGCCTGCTTTGTGCCTGAAGTCTGCTAGTAACAAAGGTGAATATGATCTCATAGCTGCACTAGATACATTGAATACATTATCCCATTAAATCCTCACGCCAATCATGGGAGAAGAACAGTACTCACCTCATCTTATAGCTGAAGAAACAAGGCAACAGAGCTGGAAAGAAGTAAAGAGGTAAAGAGGTTCATACCAAAAAGGCCATCAATCGAATTAGGGAATGATCAGTAGTCTTCGAAACAACAAATTTGCAGAATATGAAAGTAATTCTCTAATATCTTGACTCTTGAGAGCAGGGAATATATCTATTATTGGATCTAACCTAAGCGTGTGTTGGGCTCATAAATGTTTGTGGCCAACTGCCTCAATATTAGTAGCTCCCCATCTACTTTGGTCCTATGAAGTGCCTAATGTACTATTTAAAAATAAGTCACAATTGAGTAGTACCCAATCATTCAATTCTTCATGAGTATGTGGTTTCATGGAATGGAACTCATACTTGATTTTAGCATGAGCTGTTTTATTTCAGAACACTACTGCATGTTGTGATTCTATTTAGTTGGCAGGAGGCGATGCATTGCTCCCCTGGATTCATATGGTAAGAGTGGTCTTCTCTCTGTAATGGGGTACCATAGCTGAATTCTAAAGTTACTTGCAAACTGTAATTTCACCAGTAGAAACTGAACCAAAGGAAGTTCTGCTATCTATTCCAGGTCAATGGATCGTGCCCTGCCTTAGTTGTTCAGACAACAGGACCTGCGACTGGAGAGAAATAACTTGGCAACCCCACAATTGCCAATATGGTGTCCTAACTAAACCTCAACTACAGCACTGCCTGGGAGGAAGGAAGGTAGGTTCTGGATCCAGTAGGGGAAGCCTTTAATTTATGCCACTTGCAGCACCAAAAGCCACACAATTGTATTTACCAGATCAATTCCTGCTTTCTCTGCGGATGATAACTAACTCAATGCAATTTAGCTTTTGGGATCATATGTTACCATATGATGTTACCATAGAAGACCCTTAACAATTCTTGCTCAAAATGCTCAATTATTTTCAAATAAGTCTACTTGACAGATGGAGGATATTAAAGTCATGTCCTGTGCTGACCCAATTCCATGCTGGTTTTCTCAGCACAAATTGGTAAGAGCTTGCCACGTCAACTCACAGTTGGCATTCAGAGCAGCTGGCCTTGTCAACTGCAGCTCTAGCAAGGCCCTGCGGTGAAAACAGACATCTGTAGCTTGCACAAAGAGTGAAATGTTGCTGCATGTGAGACTCACTTCTGCTCGAGCTTACCAAGTGCATGGCCTTGTTTTTCCACACTAACCTTCCTGATCTTCTTTCACGTTCCCGGGCAGGTCTCGCATGGACCTCACTAGGCTGCTTTCCCTTTATTGGGGCTTCTAAGCTGATTTCTTGGACGTGCAGTGTCTTCTTGCTAGGTGCGCTCTGAGTAGGTAGATTCCGGCAGAGCTCTCGGACGTGCGAACTGGGCATATAGACTGAGATGCTTGGGTAACATGAAGTAAGTAATCCTTATCCAGATTTTCAAAGTACTTTTTATTAGATGGACGTTGCCTAACAAACCGTTTGTAGGCTCTCACACATGGACGAGACTGAATTCAAAAACAGATTTTTTTTAAAAGCCGTCTTAATGCATAAAGAGAAGAGCACTGGACTGAATGTGGGCCAATTTTTCAGATCAGGCTTATGTTCAAATTTTCTACTAGCAGATAATTTAAGAAGAGTGATGGAGGTGAGGGGCAGGACAGAGGATGGACATCTTCTTCATGGTGATTCCAGTATAAATTTCCTAATTTTCGTGACTGAGAATATCTCTAAAGTTAAAGCAGCAGTATTAGTTACTTTTAAAAAGGGAAGAGGTGCCGGCCTGGTGGCACAGCAGTTAAGTGTGCACATTCCGCTTCAGCAGCCTGGGGTTCGCTGGTTCAGATCCCGGGTGCGGACATGGCACCGCTTGTCAAGCCATGCTGTGGTAGGCGTCCCACATATAAAGTAGAGGAAGATGGGCACGGATGTTAGCTCAGGGCCAGTCTTCCTCAGCAAAAAAAAAGGGGGAGGAGGGGCAGAAAACAAACCTTTAGAACTTTAGCAACTGTCAGTTAATATTATTACTAACAGAGCATTGATTCTGTTCAAGGAACTTGCTAAATTTTTATGTCTTAAGTCTGACCAGGCTGTAAGCTTCATGAGGGCAGAGAATGTGTTTGAATCACTGCCATAATCTCACTGCTTAGCACAATTTTTGATACATAATGTTCACTTAATAAACATTTCTTGAGTTAATAGATAAATTAAAATTTTGTTTATTCCTAATTGCAATTCTATGAGGTAGATATTATTTTATCTGTTTTCTATCTAAGAAAATTAAAGCTCAGAAAGATTGAATAATTCTCCCATGATCACGTATGTAGTGAATGACTGCTACTTAGGCATTTTTTTTATTAAGGTTATGAAAGTTAACATCCTTGTGAAATTACAGTTGTACATCATTATTAGTCATATTGTAGGTACACCACTTCACCCCTAGTGCCCTCCCCCGAGCCCCCTTTCCCTGGCAACCACGTATCAGTTCTCTTTGTCCATATGTTAACTACCACCTATGAGTGGAGTCATACAGAGTTCGTCTTTCTCTGTCTGGCTTATTTCACTCAACATAATACCCTCAAGGTCTATCCATGTTGTTGTGATTGGGACGAGTTTGTCCTTTTTTATGGCTGAGTAGTATTCCATTGTATATATATACCACATCCTCTTTATCCAGTCATCAGTTGCTGGGCACTTAGGTTGGTTCCATGACTTGGCTATTGTGAATAATGCTGCGATGAACATGGGGGTGCATGGAACTTTTGGAATTGCTGATTTCAGGTTCTTAGGATAGATACCCAGTAGTGGGATGGCTGGGTCATAGGGTATTTCTATTTTTAACTTTTTGAGAAATCTCCATACTGTTTTCCACAGTGCCTGTACCAGTTTGCAGTCCAACCAACAGTGTATGAGGGTTCCCTTTTCTCCACAACCTCTCCAACATTTGTCACTCTTGGTTTTGGATATTTTTGCCATTCTAACAGGCATAAGGTGATATCTTAGTGTAGTTTTGATTTGCATTTCCCTGATTATTAGTGATGATGAGCATCTTTTCATGTGTCTATTGGCCATCCGTATATCTTCTTTGGAGAAATGTCTGTTCATGTCCCCTGCCCATTTTGTAATTGGGTTGTTTGATTTTTTATTGTTGAGTTGTGTGAGTTCTTTGTATATTATGGAGATTAACCCTTTGTTGGATAAATAACTTGTGAATATTTTTTCCCAATTAGTGGGCTGTTTTTTTGTTTCAATCCTGTTTTCCCTTGCCTTGAAGAAGCTCTTTAGTCTGATGAAGTCCCATTTGTTTATTCTTTCTATTGTTTCCCTCATGTGAGGGGTTATAGTGTCCAAAAAGATTCTTTTGAAGCTGATGTCAAAGAGTGTACTGCCGATATTCTCTTCTAGAAGACTTATTGTTTTAGGCCTAATCTTTAGGTCTTTGATCCATTTTGAGTTTATTTTAGTAAATGGTGAAAAAGAATGGTCAATTTTCATTCTTTTACATGTGGCTGTCCAGTTTTCCCAGCACCATTTGTTGAAGAGACTTTCTTTTCTCCATTGTAGGCCCTCAGCTCCTTTGTCAAAGATTAGCTGTCCGTAGATGTGTGGTTTTATTTCTGGGCTTTCAATTCTGTTCCATTGATCTGTGCATCTGTTTTTGTACCAGTACCATGCTGTTTTGATCACTGTAGCTTTGTAGTATGCTTTGAAGTCAGGGATTGTGATGCCTCCAGCTTTGTTCTTCTTTCTCAGGATTGCTTTAGCAATTCGGGGTCTTCTGTTGCCCCTTATGAATTTTAGGATTCTTTGTTCAATTTCTGTAAAGAATGACATTGGAATTCTGATTGGGATAGCATTGAATCTGTAGATTGCTTTAGGTAGAATGGACATTTTAACTATGTTTATTCTTCCAGTCCATGTGCGTGGAATGTCTTTCCATCTCTTTATGTCGTCGTCGATTTCTTTCAAGAAGGTCTTGTAGTTTTCGTTGTATAGATCTTTCACTTCCTTGATTAAATTTATCCCAAGGTATTTTATTCTTTTTGTTGAGATCGTGCATGGGATTGAGTTCTTGAGATCTTTTTCTGTTAGTTCATTGTTAGCATATGGAAATGCTACTGATTTATGTATGTTGATTTTATACCCTGCAACTTTGCTGTAGTTGTTGATTGTTTCTAATAGTTTTTCTATGGATTCTTTGGGGTTTTCTATATATAAGATCATGTTGTCTGCAAACAGCGAGAGTTTTACTTCTTCGTTGCCTATTTGGATTCCTTTTATTTCTTTTTCCTGCCGAATTGCTCTGGCTAACACCTCCAGTACTATGTTGAATAAGAGTGGTGAAAGTGGGCACACTTGTCTTGTTCCTGTTCTGAGAGGGATGCGTTTCAGTTTTTGTCCATTGAGTATGATGTTGGCTGTGGGTTTGTCATATATGGCCTTTATTATGTTGAGGTACTTTCCTTCTATACTTATTTTATTGAGGGTTTTTATCATAAATGGATGTTGGATCTTGTCGAATGCTTTCTCTGCATCTATTGAGATGATGATGTGGTTTTTGTTTCTCATTTTGTTAATGTAGTGAATCACGTTGATTGACTTGCGAATGTTGAACCATCCCTGTGTCTCTGGTATAAATCCCACTTGATCATGGTGTATAATCTTTTTGATATATTGCTGTATTTGGTTTGCCAAAATTTTGCTGAGGATTTTTGCATCAATGTTCATCAGTGATATTGGCCTGTAGTTTTCCTTCTTTGTGTTGTCCTTGTCAGGTTTGGGGATCAGGGTGACGTTGGCTTCATAGAATGTATTAGGGAGTGCTCCATCTTCCTCTATTTTCTGGAATAGTTTGAGAAGGATAGGTATTAAATCTTCTTTGAATGTTTGGTAGAATTCTCCAAAGAAGCCGTCTGGTCCTGGACTCTTATTTTTGGGTAGGTTTTTGATTACTGTTTCTATTTCTTTACTTGTGATTGGTCTATTCAGATTCTCTATTTCTTCCTGATTCAGTTTGGGTAGGTTGTATGAGTCTAGGAATTTATCCATTTCTTCTAGGTTGTTCAATTTGTTGGCATATAGTTTTTCATAGTATTCTCTTATGATCCCTTGTATTTCTTCGGTATCTGTTGTGATTTCTCCTCTCTCTCGTTTCTAATTCTATTTATTTGAGACTTCTCTCTTTTTTTTTTTTAGTGAGTCTGGCTAAGGGTTTGTCGATTTTGTTAATTCTTTCAAAGAACCAACTCTTTGTTTCATTGATCCTTTCTACTGTCTTTTTTGTTTTAATATCATTTATTTCTGCTCTAATTTTTATTATTTCCCTCCTTCTACTGACTTTGGGCTTTGTTTGTTCTTCTTTTTCTAATTCCGTTAGGTGTCGTTTGAGGTTGTGTATGTAAGATTTTTCTTGCTTATTGAGGTGAGCCTGTATTGCAATGAATTTCCCTCTTAGGACTGCCTTTGCTGCATCCCAAATCATTTGGTACAGTGTGTTTTCATTTTCATTTGTCTCCAGATAATATTTGATTTCTTCAATAATCCATTGTTTGTTCAGTAGCATGTTGTTTATTCTGCACATTTTTGGCCCTTTCCCAGCTTTATTCTTGTAGTTGATTTCTAGTTTCATAGCATTATGATCAGAAAAGATGCTTGATATTATTTCAACCCTCTTGAACTTATTGATGCTTGCTTTGTTTCCCAAGATATGGTTCATCCTTGAGAATGTTCCATGCACACTTGAGAAGAATGTGTAACCTGCTGCTTTTGGATGAAGTGTCCTGTATGTATCTATTAGGTCCATCTGATCTAATTTTTCATTTAATTCTATAATTTCCTTGTTGATTTTCTGTCTGGATGATCTGTCCATTGGTGTTAATGCGGTGTTGAGGTCCCCTACTATTATTGTATTGCTGTTGATGTCTCCTTTTATTTTTGTTAATAGTTTCTTTACGAATTTTGGTGCTCCTGTGTTAGGTGTGTATATATTTATAAGTGTTATGTCATCTTGGTGGAGCGTCCCTTTTATCATTATATACTGCCCCTCTTTGTCTTTCTTTATCTGTTTTTCTTTGAAGTCTACTTTGTCTGGTATAAGTATGGCAACACCTGCTTTCTTTTGTTCATTATTAGCTTGGAGTATTGTCTTCCATCCCTTCACTTTGAGTCTGTGTTTGTCTTTGGGGCTGAGGTGTGTTTCCTGGAGGCAGCATATTGTTGGATCTTGTTCTTTGATCCATCCTGTCACTCTGTGCCTTTTGATTGGAGAGTTCAATCCGTTCACGTTTAGCGTGATTATTGAAATGTGGGGGCCTACTGTTGCCATTTTATCACTTGTTTTCTGGTTCTTTTGCATTTTGTCCTGATGGAGAGCTGTTACTTTGTGTTATTGTCCTTCTGCTTATCTCCTTTGTTCTGGATTTTGAAACCCCTTTCCTTTTTTTGATTTTTCAGGAATGAGGTTCTTCCTGAGCATTTCTTGAAGAGGAGGTTTTGTGGCGATGAACTCCCTTAACTTTTGTTTATCTGGGAAAGTTTTTATTTCTCCATCGTATTTGAAGGATATTTTTGCTGGCTGCAGGTTTTTGTCCTTGAGAGTTTTGAATATTTCATTCCAATCTCTTCTAGCCTGTAAGGTCTCTCCTGAGAAATCTGCTGATAGCCTTATGGGGTTTCCTTTGTAAGTTATTTTCTTCTGCCTGGCCGTCCTTAGTATTTTCTCTTTGTCATTGACTTTTGCTAGTTTCACTACTGTATGCCTTGGGGTTGGTCTTCTTGCATTAATAAAGTTTGGAGATCTATTGGCTTCTGTCACATTGAGTTCCATCTCTCTTGCCAAGTTTGGAAAGTTCTCGGCTATTATTTCTTTGAACATGCCTTCTGCCCCCTTCTCCTTCTCTTCTCCCTCTGGTATACCTGTAATCCTTATGTTGCATCTCCTAATTGAGTCGGATAATTCTCGGAGAGTTTCTTCATTTCTTTTTAGTCTTAGTTCTCTCTCCTCCTCTGTCTGCAGCATTTCTATATTCCTATCCTCCAAATTGCTTATTCTGTCCTCCATATTATCGACCATACTGTTCAGAGTGTCCAGATTTTTCTTAATCTCCTCCATTGTGTTCTTCATCTCCAGTATTTCTAATTGGTTCTTCTTTATAGTGTCAAGCTCTTTTGTGACATAGCTCCTGAACTCATTGAGTTGTCTATCTGAATTCTCTTTTAGCTCCTTGAGTTTTTTAATAATGGCAGTTTTGAAATCATCGTCATTTAGGTTATAGATTTCATTGTCTTTGGGATTGTTTTCTGGGTGCTTATCATTTTCCTTCTGTTCTGGAGATTTAATATATTTTTTCATACTGCTTGATGGCGTGGATTTGTGCCTCTGCATAGAGATAGAGTTTAGTCACTGCTTCCACTTGTTTCAACTGGTGTTGGGGGTGGGGGGACAGCTGTTTAGACTGCACCAACCAGGAACCCTGTCAGCTGTTACTGACTGGACCTGGACCCCTCCTCATAGTCACAGTGGTCCTGTGGGGTCCCTCGTTGGTTGTGGGGGCAATCACAAGGGGGCCTCAGGCTGCTGGTGCCTACTGTTGCAGCCCACTTAGACGTGCTCCCTCCTTGTGGTCTGCAGCAGTGTTGTGGGCTTTCCCAGCAGCCAGGAGGAAGATCACCTATAATTGCCGCTTTGTCCCTAACAGAGCCCACAAGATCACACTTGTCCACTATAGGTCCCAGCTGAGCTATGGGTATCTTCTGCAGTCTGTCGTTAGCTCACATAGCTGTGCTACTTTTGCCCCAGGGCCTTCCCGCCTTGCGATTGCCAGTCAGGACCTCTCCACTAGTCCTGTGCAGAGGCTTTCGCTGAGGCTGCTGTAGGAACCTGGAGTTCCCCACTGGGCTACGTAGCCATTTCAGCAGAGCTCCATTCTGCCCCATTCCACTCTCGCAGGATCTCTGGGAGCCCCTTGCCTCATCTGGGACATGGCCAGAGTCCGTGGGCCTGGCGGTGGCTTGTAAGCTGCTGCCTTGTGGGGAATTCTGCTCTAGGGAGCTTCCTGGTGTTCCGAATGCTGGGCGGGGCCTCCCTGCTAATGGCGAGCAGAGGCTTTCCCTGCCGAGGAGGTACGGGACCCCGGAGCCTCCCCCCGGGCCACAGAGCTGGGCGCTGGACCTCCAACCGTGTCCCCAAGCACGTCCACAGGAAGTCCGGATGCCCCCTGCACCGACCCGTGTGCCGGAGACCATGGGCCCAGCAGCAGCTTGCGGTCTTGTGCCGTGCCAGGGAATCTGACCCCCAGGAGCTTCCCTTTATTCTGGATTCTGGGTGGGGCCTCCCTGCTAATGGTGAGCAGAGGCCTTCCCTACTAGTGGGTGTGGGACCCTGGGGATTCCCCCTGGGCTTAGGTGTAATCACAGGGGGCTTGTTTAGGGCTGTTGTCACCTGTTTCCACTGTTGCTCCATTGGTGAGTGTACACTCCTGCCCTTGGTGTGTGGTGATGCTATGGAGGAGTCTGTTGGAAGAGAGCCTCCTGCAGGAACTAGGCTGTCCAGGGGTCAGGGGTCGGAGAGTTTTCACCTATTTCAACCTCCTCCCGGGGGGAAGTCCCTCCGCCTTCCCATGTATAGTAGCACGAGACTCTTAGGCGTCTTGAGATGCTATCTGGATATCCTTTGTTAATCGGTGAATGTCCAATTAGTTGTAGATTCAATGGGGGAGAGATGAAGACCACTCACTCCGCCGTCTTGGTCCCGCCTATTCTACTTAGGCATTTTTAACTGTCAACTTGGACAACTCAACCCCCATATCTTAGAAATGCAGGACCGGGAGAAGCGAAAATGATTGTTGCCATAACAGTCAGCCTTCTGTAAGCTCTCTCAGAGTACTGTTCTGACCTCAAAATTTAAAGTGTTCAGGAAAATTCCAAGATGTCACAGTCTATTAACCTGAAAGGCAGTAGATGTTAATTTAGGTTCATCAGTAAATTCGACGTGACACGTATTGCTTCTGAGGCTCATTTTCGTCCTCTGTAAAATAATAAGAAGCCTATGCCATAGATTAATCAGCTCTGTGGAAAGCTGAAAGCTTTCTTCCTTGTCTGCCATCGACCAGAGGGCTTAAACAACAGACATTTATTTCTCACAGTTCTAGAGGCTGAGAAGTCAAAGATCTGGGAGCCAGCATGGTTGGGTCCCGGGGAGAGCCCTCTTCCCAATTTCCATTGTCCGTGTTTTTGCTGTGTCCTCACAAGGCAGAGAGAGAGCTCTAGTCTCTTCCTCTTATAAGGGCACTAATCCCATCCTGGGGTCTCCACCCTCATGACCTCATCTAAACCTAATTACCTCCCAAAGGCCCCACCTCCAAATACCATCACATGGTGAGTTAGGGTTTCAACCTATGAATTTTAGGGGGCCGCAAACATGTAGTTCTTAATACTGTGTCTTCTAATTTCAAGGCTGATTATCAGCAACTCTACAAAGTAATGGTAAGAAAACGGGAAAATCCCTTTTTCCTACCTGTTAGAGAGATGCAACATTGCAAAGTCTGAAAATAAAGGCCTGTGTTCAGATTAGGTGATGCCAGCAGAGGGCAGCTAGCTGGCTGCTTAACAGCGAGGGCTTAGCTTAGTGATTCTCCTAGTCCGGAGGCGTCCTTCAGACTTGCATGCTCAGAAACTCAAATTTGCCAGCACACTGGCAATGGTCCTACAGAGTCTGATTTGTTTACCAGGATGCTAATTTATTCTGTACACAACAGGGAAGCATTGCACATTTTTAGCAGAGGAGTGGCACAACCAGAATTAGAAAAATCATCCCGCAGCAGTATGAAGACTGCCTGGGGGGAGGAAATGGGTTCCCGGGAGGCAGAGGCTTGTTTAATGGAAAAATTCCATCATGCAACACTGAGGAGGCCAAGAAAGTATAGAACATGTATAGAATAATCCCATCCATGTAAAAACTAATGCATACATGCAAACATGCCTACACACACAGAAAATTCCTGGGAGTAACAGTTAATTACAGTAACAGTTAATAACAATGATTACGTAAGTGGAGGAGAGTGGAGAGCGGTGGAGTGGTGACAGGACCGGCTACATATTTCACGAGGCCCACTGCAAAATGAAAACGCAGGATTTGTGTTCAAAATTATAAAGAATTTCAAGAAGGCAAAAGCAGAGCAATAAATGGAACACAGGATCCTTCTACCGCACGGACCCTGTGCAACTGACCAGGTCACATGTCCATGAAGCCAGCTGGGTAGTAAAGCATGCCTGGTGAAGAGTGAAGAGATCATTTTAAATATCTGTCTTGTTTTCATTTTTACAGTGTGTGAGCATTTTTTTAGATCTAAAAATCTGTACTTTAAAAGGTTGTATGGGGGCCGGCCCGGTGGCGCAGCGGTTAAGTTCGCACGTTCCGCTTCTCGGCGGCCCGGGGTTCGCTGGTTCGGATCCCGGGTGCGGACATGGCACTGCTTTGCAGCCATGCTGTGGTAGGCGTCCCACGTATAAACTAGAGGAAGATGGGCACGGATGTTAGCTCAGAGCCAGGCTTCCTCAGCAAAAAGAGGAGGACTGGCAGTAGTTAGCTGAGGGCTAATCTTCCTCCAAAAAAAACAAAAAACAAAAACAAAAACAAAACAAAACCAAAAAAAAGCGACTTTGGGGCTGGCCCCGTGGCCGAGTGGTTAAGTTCACGCGCTCCGCTGCAGGCGGCCCAGTGTTTCGTTGGTTTGAATCCTGGGCGCGGACATGGCACTGCTCATCAGACCACGCTGAGGCGGCGTCCCACATGCCACAACTAGAAGGGCCCACAACGAAGAATATACAGCTACGTACGGGGGGCTTTGGGGAGAAAAAGGAAAAAATAAAATCTTTAAAAAAAAAAAAAAAGGTTGTATGAATCAGAACTAGGGCAGAGGCAATGGAAATGCAAAGGAGAGAGAGCCAGAAAAATAGATTTTTTATTCAGAATCACAGGACTTGGTAAAATACTGACAGGTACATACACTCCGACACCACACAGCACAGAGATGATTGTGTGAACATTCACAATTGCAGCTATGAAATAGCACTTATTTTAAGAAAGCTCCATTATGAAGAGGAGTAGGTTAGCAAAAGGTTTTCCCAGCATTTCTATTTTTCACTCTCCATGAGAATAATATCAATACACAAAGTGATCTTGAAACCCTTATATCTCGTTACTAAGACAATTGAGTTCTCATCCTACCCAGAATTTTTTTTAAATCATCTTTCTATTCCAAAGACAAATTCATGTTAAAGCATGTCAATTACAAACATAGAAAAACAAGTAACATAGACAGTTTGTTTTTTAAATACCTTATATACTGATGTTTGTTTTTTTGGCTCGCATGCTACCATGACAAACATTCAAGAAAGGAAACATATCATTCAAACAACATTATACAGAAATTCACTTCGCATATGCATAAGGATGGCAGGATCATGGAGTAGTAAGAGCTTCCGACTGGCGATCAGTAAGCTGCACTAGTTCTGATCCCACCAGATGAAGTGATTTTCTATTCATCCAACCCATCAGATTAACTCTGCTGTCCCATACTAGAAACCTTGCAGCATCAGTTATCCCTCATGTGTCACCACAGAGTAGTAAGCTCAGAATACTTTTTATAACTTTTGTGATGTTACGTTGTTCCTTCGTTCATCTAGCTTTTGTTGAGCTAAGAATCTGTGCTAAGTGCATACAACATGATCCTCCAAGGTGCTAAAGTTCTAACAGAAGAAGACAAATGAGAGAAGTGGCCATTACAACTTAGCGTGATCGTCACAAAGGCAGGGAAAAGCACAGATGCTGGCGTCTGCCCTGGACTCTGAGGTTCTAGAAGAGCTACTAAAAGAGAAAGTGCCTGAGCAGAGTGGTGGTGGTAGTTACGGGCAATCTACCAATCACGTTACTTTGAAATAGTTTAATTGAACTAGAAAGAAATAGAGATCTTCATTTCTTCCCCAAAAGAATCTACGGTGAGAGTCCTCTCACTCAAGCCTAGTGCTTTCATTGATTTCCCTCTTACTGCAGGGAACAGAGGATGGAGGGAACTGATGATGGGCAGGAGACAAGCAGGTGAGGAGTGGACCAGAAAGGATTCTGAGTATCTCATTTTTCAGTGTGCTCCAATTTATGCATCTTGGATTATGTAAAAGTGGGAATATACCTAAACATGCAAATTCTAATGGTATAGTAACCTTACTAGCCTGAAGACTTTAAATTAATATGACAGACTCAGGGGACTATCCCCGGGGCATAGTGGTTAAGTTCAGTGCGCTCCACTTTGGCAGCCCGGGTTCATAGATTCAGATCCCGGGCGCAGACCTACACCACTCATTAGGCATGCTGTGGCAGTGACTCACATACAAAGTGGAGGAAGATTGGCACAGATGTTAGCTCAGAGCTAATCTTCCTCAAGCAAAAAAAGAGGAAGATTGGCACAGATGTCAGCAAAAAAAAAAAAAAAGGGAAGACAGGTTTTTTTACAGTGAGAATCCAAAAGTTTTGCTGTTGTTGCCGTGAATAAGGAGTGCAAATGTGCTACCAAAAACAGAACCTTATTTTAAACCCTAATCAAGACAAGCTTCAGCTTTTGGGGATGCATTAAACTAAGTTATGTTTCTCCAAAGAATCAGATCAAAAAGCAACAGAATTTGACTGGGCGCATGAGAATTATTGGAAACTTAGGCCTTCAAATAGCATTTGCTTTCTTTAGAATCTCCAAGCAGTCATTTCTCTCTGTTGAATTTCCTTATGTTGTTATTGTGACCTTTTACATCTTTTTTACTACTATTTTACATTGATGAATGCAAGACTTTATGTGGAAATACATGCCCACCTGTGGGGAAGGAACAAGACACAAAATAATTGAGATTTAAAAAGGGGTCGAGTTTCTGGTAACTTGACCAGGAACTCCACTGTGCTTAATGGCGTGAGAGCGGAGTCATACTTTCTATACCTCAGTCATTTGCATTCACTTGAGCAACGTGAACAGAGAGTCGTCTCCGGAGGAAAGATGGAACAAAGGTTCTCCTTGAAGCATTTGTATTCATTTCTATGGCATACTTGTTTGTGTATGGAGCACAGGAAAATGCGGGACTCTTTAAATTCTAAATCTATCCAAATATGAGTTATTTCATTTATAGCTTTTTGCATGCATGTATAGGTTTTGTGATGTGTAATCGTGTTAAATCAAAGCAAAATCAATTGAAATATACAAGCTATGTTTTCAATCACATTTCTCTAAATAGATATTCACCTCTTACTTAATAAACTCTGAATTTATAAAAATTTATCAGAGGATAACTTTGTAATCACAGTGCAAAATATAGAGGAAATAGTATAGAATAATGATAATCAAATTTACTACTGAAAAAAATTAAGAGCTTGACCAAACTGAATTTAACAAGCTCTTGTTTTGTTTGTCATTGAAAACGTTGTTCAGATTTTAAACCAGTAGAAAAAATCTGAGAGAAGAATGCAATTAAAAAAGAGAAATGCAAAAAGGCAATATTTACTGAAAGTACTTAAACTCAACTGTTAAAGCAGGAAATATAACTTATGTTTTTAAGTAATGTTTGCAGTGTCTAGGGGTTAAAGGTATTTAAATTTTTCAAGTGTGGTTAATTTATAATAATATGATGAGACTAATATGTGAATTCTATTATGGCTACACAATTAATTGTCAGTTTCACAAAAGGGGGGATGATAAAAGGAAAAGAATACATCCCACTCTCACCAGGAGAGGATGACATACACAATGCCGACAATCCAGATGGCATGGCAATAGAGACAAAGGATTTTGTTCCAAGCAGCTAGAAGATCTATGTCTATGTGACATTGTTTAGTTGTTTCGTTCCTTTTTTTGTCAAATTTCCTGTGTTTGAGAGTGATTTGCCTAAATGTCAATTTACCTTTGTTCTTGACCCCAAAGAGCAATTTGATTGGTCATCTGTAGCCAATTTAATCAAAATGCATCATTGGAAAACATTTGTTGTAGCCATGTTACATTTTACAGAGAAATGCTTTGTTGAGCCAGATTTTCATCATGCCCTGAATGTCATTAGCCATCTGATTAGTCTCAGCTTCATATTAGAGCATAATCGCCCCTTGCCTGGTTTAGAAATGAATATTTATCTTATGAGAGCAGTGGTGCTCAATCAAGAGGCTCATCAGAATCACTGTAGAGCTTTCTAAACATATGAGCCATGCTTGGCCCTGAACTACACAGAATGAGTAAGACTTCTGCTCATCTCACTTTCATTTCCTTTATTTACCAATGTGAGAGCTCTCCAGTAAGCAGGCATTGCCTAGATTAATGGACGGGTAGCTCCTATTGTACTCCTGTATAACTTCCTCTTGGAAGGTTCCAGTGGGTTCCTGTTAGCTGGACTGAGTTCTCTGTTGGCATCTACATACACTCTGTTGGTTCTGAAGAAATATCCCTACTTTTGTGAACATTGAAGATAGAATCTATACAAGATGCAAGAGAGGAAGGAAAGAAATTATCTTAAATCAAGAGGTTTTTTCCTGTCTATTGATTCTACATATACCCAATTCTTTCCCAGCCTCAACAGATTAGAAGAACCTGGGAAGCTAACAAGCTCCAGACAATTTATTAACTTTGTATGGACTCAACCCAGATAGCCACCAACACTTCTCTTTTCATTTCCTTATAACTTGCTTTGCTATGTCCTTGTTACTTTTGGTAGCTCTGGAGAAAGCAATAACAGAGTAAACAGGGTAAATTCTATAAGAATAGCAGGGTAAACTCTGTAAGAGTAACAGAGTAAAATATTTGGATGTCTAGGTATCATCATTGTTAGTTCTCTTTATTCATGATGAAATAAAATGGAATGAAAATGATTTTGTATTTCAATAAAAAATTCCCAGAGTCTTGGTTGCATTTTCAATAATATATGATATTTCTTGCTATTATTTTTCCCAAGAAACCAATTTCTCTGAGAATAGAAGTCCTTTTATGCGTCATGTGGATTATAATTTAGCCTTACATATACTTCATACTTTTGCGTATTCTCAGGTGGAAAATCTGAATTTAGGATTTAGTTTTTTGCCAAAAAGACTTAGCATATAAGAGAATATGGTAAAGACCAGCTAAGTGTTTATCAAACTCATTTCCTCCTCTTCCTGGCACATAGTTTGACTACATTTCTCAGTCTCCCTTGAATTTAGGGGTGTCACCATATGATGACTTCTAAACAATGGAATGTGAGCCGCAGTGATGTGCCCAGCTCCCAGGGTGGGCCCATAGAACCTGGCAGCTGTTTACTCCTTCCTCAGCTGGAGATCAGTGCCCAGGGAGCTCTTGGAAACCATAATTGAGAAGGCACAGTTTAATTTTCCTAGGATCTTGAATGACCTCTGTGCCCCCACCCCCACACATACACCTGCCTAGAAGCTCCTGGACTATTTTCCTGAGGGAGAAATAATCTTCCCTTGTGCTTAGACCACTAGACATATTGGAGCTCTATTTGTTATGGCACTCAGCCTGTCCCACCTAATACAGAGACTCTATACTGTTGAGAAATTAGAAATGAAAATAAAGATAATTAAACCATTTAACGGTTTTTTTAGTAAGACTATTTTTAAACAAGCCCCAAGCTTTAATAGAGCCTAGGAACATGATGTACTTCTAGGTCCTATGGTCTATGATAATGTGAAAAAGGGTAAGAAAAATACCAGCCCCCATATACTTTTTGGTGACACACTGCATAGAACAGATGCAAAACTCCTCTAAACACACCTTTGTTATCCCACAGATAAACTGAGATCTGGCCTCTCATGACACATCCAGACATAGACGTTTCTGCTCCTCTCCAGAGCCCACCTTGCTGGAGGCAGGCTCCCCTCCCTGCATCACAGGGCCAAAAAAGAGATGCTGCACAGGAAAATGTGATTCAATCTTTGGAATGGAGTTGCCACTGGAATTCCAAAATATGATTAACATTATTCCTGAACCAGTGCTTAATCCTGACTCTCTTAAGCCATTGTTTTACAAAAGTAGAAATAAAGTTTATTTAAGCTGATTATTTCTATGTGAATTTTCAAAAAATTTTTAAACAAAATGAATTTATTATTATTTCTGTTGCTGCTTTTGTTTTTTAATTAGTATCATAAAAAGCCAATATATGTTTATTTTAGAAGAAACAAAGGAACAAAAAGAATAAACCATCAAGATATCATCACTTCAAAATAACCCCAGTTGACTTTCCAGGACCCTTTTCTATGCATCCACATGCCTTACTTTTACAAAAATGCAGTCCTTATTTATATTCTTATTGTAATCAGCTTTTTGTCAAAGTTAACTGAAATCTTCCCCACCACAATATATCCATATTACAATATCATTGTTAAAAGATGAAAAGAGTTCAAGTGTATGATTGTACCTCCATATAATCAATCTGATAGACATATATGTGCTTCAATTTATTTTGCTTTTAAAATATATTTTAATAGACATCCTTAAATATTTCCTAGAAGTGGAATTCCTTAAAACTGCCAATTTATACGCACAACAGCAAAGTTTTCATTCATCCAGATAACAAATGAGAACTGACTTTCATGCCAGACATTATTCTGGACACTTGAGATTCAACAATTGGAAAAAAAAAAGACAGAAACCCTCCCTCATGGTGCTTACATAGACATGAGAGGGTCCGTCTCCTTGAACTCATAGTATCACTAGGGCTTTCAAAATCTTTGCTACTTTGGTAGGGGAAAAAAGCTTTAATCTTACTTTTTGTGTTTATATAGCCCATAATTCAGACACCCAATGATCTTACTGGCTGCTTAGAGATACCTTAGGTGGGATTGCATCTTGATACTAAAATGAAAACAACCTCTAAGAAAAACCTATAGTGGCAATTTAGCTGGAAAGCTGGATCCAAAGTTCCTTGACCAATGTTAACAAGTGAATTGTGTTCCCACCCAACCAAATTCTTATGTTGAAGTCCTAACTCCCAGTACCTCAGAATGTGACTAGATTTGGAGATAAGGCCTTTAAAGAGGAAAGTAAGGTAAAATAAGGTCATATGGGTGGGCCCTAATCCAGCCTGACCAGTATGTGTCCTTATAAGAAGAGGAGATCAGGACACAGACACATGCAGAGGGAAGACCATGTGAAGACACAGGAAGAAGATGGCCCTCTCCGAACCCTCAGAAGAAACCAACCCTGAAAATATCTTGACCTTGGACTTCTAGCCTCTAGAATCATGAGTAAATAAATTTCTGTTGTTTAAGCCACCCGGTCTGTGATAATTCATTGTGGCAGCCCCAGCAAACCAATCAGATGGAGCTGGATAATTACTAGTATCTGAAATTAAGAGCTTCCCCGATTATTCAAAGTTCCCTTTTAAAAATCAGAAATCTAGACCAGGAAAACAAACAGAAATAGTAATAGATCAAACCCAGTAGAAAAATTTCAAGTGATTTCACAAATTATTTTATCCTCGTGGAATTTTATTGCCCCAAATGGAGCTTGACCCAGAGAGTCAGTGACTGGGGCCTTCACATCTTATGTTATTCAGCTTAGCTTGATGATGCTTGTGGTGACAGTACTTGATCTGAAGGCAAAGAGGAGATGCTTTCTGGATGTCTTCACACAGCTACTTGAATATACTTACTGTGGAAAGAATAAACTTTTGCAGATTCTCACTAAATTTGCTGTGAATGGACAAATGCAGTAGTGCCTGAGAAATGATGGCAAAGCATGATGTTAAAATCAGAAAAAAAATATGCGCCTGACTAACAGAAAGAGAAATCTCAACAGAGAGAGAAAGAAAAACAAAGAACAAAGTACACCTTAACCAAAGACATTAAAAGGGATTGTCTCTAACAAGAGTCACTGACTTTCCACTCAAAAAATATTTTTAAAATGCGTGCATGGTATTATGGGGGAAATTAGAATTTAGAAATTAACCCTGACTCTGACCTCAAATATTTCTTGATATGAGAAAAAAAGACACAGACACAAATAGCCATAATTTCATATAGTCTTTGATAAAATATGAAATGGAAATAAAAACTATAATGAAATCACAGAGGACAGAGAAGGTCATTCTGGCTGAGGCATCGGACAAGACCTGCTGTTTATGTTGGGTCTGGAGGTTGTGTAGCATTTACACAGGTGAGGTTGCAGAGGGAGGAACTTTCTAGGCAGGCGGATTAGCACAAGGAAAAGCAGATGTTGTTAGCGCAAATCATCTTCAGCAAAAAAGTAGGAATCTGACCTGCTTTCATGAGGGGAAGTGCGAGAGGATGGGGCACTTGGAGTGAAAGGACCTGGGTTTGAGTCCTGTGTTCCCCATTTACTAGATTTATGACCTCAATCCCTGAGCTTCAAATTCCTCATCTGTGAAACAGAAATAATGATCCAAACCTCACAATTATGAAGACTAAAAGAGAGTACCCTCTGTGAAATCTCCACGTAGCAAAGCCTGATACGCAATAAAAATTCAGCAAATGTTAGCTGAACTTAAGGAATTTAAACTTGATTCTATAGAATGGGAGCCAATAAGGTTTTTGAGCATGAAAGTCAGATGACCAAAACTAGGCATTTCGAACTTTATCCCAGTAATATGGTGTGTAGAATGAATTAGGGGCAGCCATTGTGTAAGAAGGAAGACCCATTAGGAGAGCATTAACAACAGCACAGCTTTGAAGCAATGGGAGCCTGAAGCAGGGCTGTGCTGGTGGGAATGGGAATGAAGTGATGGGTGGGGAGAGTTCTGGGGCAAATGGCACTGGGATATGCACCCTGGGACATAGCTGGCTGTTGAGAAAATCGGATTCTTGTCCTGTGACTCTATTCTCAAGTAGTGGCATGACCTCTAGTGAGCAATCTAACCACTGTGGATTCCAAGTTTTCTCTTCTATAAAATAAAGAGATTAGAAAATCTCCGAGTATTCTTACAGCACTAAAATACTTCATGCCTATTTGAATCAATAAAACTTGTTAACCTGATTAGATGAGAAAGCAAAGAGCGTAAGGGAGGTAGAGAAATTGAAGATAACATGAAGCAAAAAGCTTTAAACATTCATTGCTGTGTCAGTAGGCGATGCCATTACTAGGAATATGCAAGAGGAAAATAAACAGGTTTGGGGGAATATGTGATGAATGTCATTTCTAACGGTTTGAAAGGATGTCCTTCAAACAATTAAACATGCAGCTTTATGAGTATTCAACAAATTTCTTTCTATTATCTCCTATACCATGTAAAGATCAAATTTGAAAGCAAATATTTTTTCTTTAATTTATAGATTCTTTTCATCGGAGATTCAACCAACAGAGGGATAATGTACTATCTGATCGAAAGACTGAATGAAACCTTGCAGGAATGGCAGAAGGTGCATGGCACTAAATTCTACCACAACGTCAATGGCGGGAAGACCTTGATCAGTTATTCCTACTATCCCCAGTTCTGGATAAGCCCTTCATTAAGACCAACGTTTGAAAAAGCACTTGAACATCTCTTGCAAAGGTACAATGGAACTATTATGAGCAGCACGAAGCCACAATGCACTGATGTTTTACTAGCGGTCATAATTGCTCACTGTATATCAAATGTGCTGAAAAGCTTAAATACCAAATAATATGGCTGAAAATGAGTTGGAAATGACAAGGGGGTCCTGTGATCAGGATGCCAGATATGGTTCAATGAAATGCGAGGTAATGCTGTTAAAATGTTTGCCATCTGTTTCAAGGCAACATGTGCTATTTTTCTTTCTGGATTTCAGATCGCGTCCCCTGGAGAATACCGGCCAGACTGTATTGGTCGTTGGTGGTGTTCAGTGGCTTAATTCCAATCACCTACAAATTATTCACAAGGTTTTAAAAAGGTAAATTTCTGCAAAAATAATTGTCATTAGTATTCTAAGTAACAGAAAAAAGTACTCGATGTGACTGGATTTTATCAGATGTTATTTAAAGAGCAATTTGTGATTTAGAACTAAAAACTTAAAGTCTAGCTTAAAATGTCTCAAAACACTTTTGCATCTAATCATAAGGTGACTCTTCAGTATCCAAATTTACATTTACTATGGATGAAAAAATGCCCACCGACACATAAAATTCCATCCACAAAAAAACCCTAATACACATCAAATCTATAAAATGAGAATTTAGTCCTCTACACCAATTATCATATTCTAAAAGAATTACACTGTATTTGCTTATGTAAACACCAACATCTAGAAATGTAATTGAAGTTCATGACTTTAGAATTCTGATTATTTCACAGGGAAAATTTACTCAATATCCTTGTGATCATCAAAACCTTGGGAATTGGGTTTCATCTGCCAGTGGAGGGCGTGCATTTCCTAACACAGGTAAGCCCATTTCCTCCAGGCTATGCGAACTTTATGGTTCCCATAAAGATCTCTGCTGGGGTCTGAAAAAGGACCCAAAAGGCACTACATAATATTTAGCAACCTTCAAAAGAACCAAAGGAGATAATATACTTCAAGATTATGATTTCAAATCAGTTATAATTATTTCTGGAGATAAGAAGACCATAGGTCATAAATATGTTATAAAAATGTTTTGAATTCATAAAAGAAGAAAGGGGGTGTCAAACCATGAGAAAATAAAGAACTGAGGGGTAGATGACAGGATTATGCTTTAAATATCCCCTTACCCCTCTAAGGTTTCATACACCTTTAAAGGCTCATGCTGAAACCACAAATGAAATTGTCAGTATCAATGAGTACTTTGGGAAAGAGTGGCTTTTTTGAAGATGATTCCTGAATGATTGTTTTAAAAAAATCGTCTTTGAAGTCATATCATTAGTTTTTCCTCTGGTTGGATATTCATAAATGAAAGGAGTTAGAGGCCCTGACCAGTTCTTATAGAGGGTAGTAAATTAGTCTCAACACTAATAGAGGTCTCAGGAAAGAAAAGAAAGACAACATCTGTAGGTAAGAGAACAGCTGCTCTTGTTCAAGCGAGGAGAGTGCACGGGCAGCCAGATTTGTGTGCAACTGCTCGGGGGAGCTTGGTGGAGCACTGGGAATTGGGGAGATGAGAAGCTGTCCATTTAATATGTAAACTGGATGAGATTTATTTTTGTGGCAATGTTGAGCATGCTTAGCTTTTTCCAGCACAGATAACGCGACTGCCCTCCCCTTTCTCGAAACTTTGCCCCCTCAATCTGTGATGCAAAAGCAGGAGAGCTGGTAGAAAGCAGCCCAAGTAAAGGCTACAAGTTCAGCCTCTTGGAATAAGGAGGGGTTCAGGTTATGTAAAATGAATTGAGGTATTTAGAATCTGGGGTAGCTGAAGGGTTTGAGACTGTTGGGGATTAGAAAAGGGGTCCTCTGATAATTTTTGCTATGGGTTATGAGTTGAATCTCCTTTAACGTTATTTGAAGGCTACAGCTCAAGATTGCAACTCCTTCTGGAGGGCTCTGGTGGCTCCACTTTGCTTCTTTGCTTGAGCTCTCCACAGGAACTGGAGTACTTGTGGCCCCTACTTATGTTTAGGTTACTAACTCAGGATCAGTTCCTCTCAGCAGACAGCAAACATTTCTTCAGCACTTATTATGTGCCAGACACTGTGTTAAACATTGTGCCCACCACCAGGGCTTTGATGGTGCCCATCGGTCTTTTCAAACTGAGTGAAGACAAAAGGAGGGAAGAAGAGGAGGGGAAACCATAGAAAGAATGAGAAAGGAATAATAGCAAGTGGAAGTAGAAAAGAAATCTGAACTCCTTATCATATGCTCATGTGGCCATTCAAGACTTGATCTCTGCCTTCCTCTGAAGACTTACCCCTTGCTACCAGTGTATATGCACAAATACACACACACACACACACTCACAACACCACTGAGCTCAGTCATGCTAAGCGTGTTTCAGCTTTCAAGCACACCATGCTCTCAGTCACCTCCAGGTCTTCCCTCTTGGCACCCACTCTCCCACCACCTCATCCCCTGGGTAATTTCCAATCACCTTTCAAGTGCTCCTTTAAATGCTGTTGCCTCTGGTTGCCTCTGGAAAGACTTAATTGACACAACTCGATTGGCTACTCCTGCCATGAGCTCCTATAATAGTGTCTTGTGTCCTCATTCATGTCATTCAACAGATACAATCCTTGGTTATCTTTGTCCCCTGCTAGATGAATCTCTGTGAGAGCTAGGAGGGAGGGCTGCATTGCTCACTCTGGTTGGCACCCCCGAATGGAAAACACAATGCTCACCACATACTAGACTCAAAAAATATCTTATGCATGAATGAGTGAGTGATATTTTGTATGATTTGGCTGTTCCCAGATTGCCATGTTAGGACTGAGACATTCATTCTCCTGGGCTGGTGAGAGCGTGGCCACTTGATGACCCACACCTGAATCCCAGGAGAAACTGCCTTTTGCTGCAGAGACCCAACTTGCCCGTGTAGAAGTACCAAGACTCAGCCCCTTCCCTTAATTTGGGCCGTCTAGGAAGGACCGGCCCAGCTCTAGACCTCCTGCTGGGACCCACGAAAGCCTCTGTTGCAGCTATATTGCTCCCTTACGGAGGTGTTGATCCCGAGAATGCTCTCCTAGTAGCCTCTTGCAAGCAAATTTCCATCTCAGAGTCGATTCCCCAGAGAACAGACATTTCTCTAGAAAATTTTCTCTAGGAACTGCTTACTATAAAGTTCTGTGTACCCTTCATAATTAGACATATTAAAGTTGAGAAAATACTTGTAACTAGATAAGCAAAAGCCTACAAACAATACTGAGCATCGCTTTTCATGTGGTGGCACAGACCAAATTTCCATCTGTCTCTTTTCCTTCAGACTTCTTTACGAGCCTTTTCTTTTCACTACTTTTATTTTGGGGGAAACACTGTTCTTTGAATGCCGTGTAAAAGTAGGTATGCAAGCACAGCGGACTGCTTCTTTCATGCTGCTTCTTTTACCTTGCAGTTGGGTTAACAAATGCAAGTAATTTGCTTTTTTACTTGGAAACTGGAAATCATTTTTGTCCTTTAGAAAAGGCAAAGGGAGTGCCAGCCCCGGTGGCCTTTGGTTAAGTTTGGCACACTCTGCTTCAGCAGACCAGGTTCAGTTCCCAGACATGGACCTACACTGCTCTGTTAGCAGCCACGCTGTGCTGGCAGCCCACATACTAAAAAGTATAGAGGGAAATTGGCACAGATGTTAGCTCAGGGCAAATCTTCCTCAGCAAAAAAAGAAAAGAAAAGAAAAGGCAAAGGGCGTACAATTCCCTCCCTATGTCAGTTTGAGTTTTCTAAGAATCAGATAGTAAGACAGTTTTGCAGAAGCAGGGGGTTTATTTGGGAGAATGCCTGGGAATAAAAAAGGGAAGGGTGCAAGAGCAGGCAGGAAGAGTTCAGACCACAACACCCTCTGCATAGCACTCAATCTTGCTCTGATATTTTTTGAATCTCTACCATGTATTGGGAACTGTGTCTGGCTGTAACATGTCTGATATGAAGGGAGAGGAAGAAAGATGGATTAGGTAGGTCTCAGACTACAGGTCAGTCTGAGAAAGGCTTGGCCAAGCCGATGAGGAATCCTGGAGCTAGAGTAGTTCGTGGAGGAGTCCCCTCAACAGCGGACCTGAACTGGAACTTCCGCCAAGAGTGATCATTGCCTGGGATGTGGCTGGAGAGGGAAGAAAATGATCCAGAGAAGCAGCAGTTGGAGCCTTCACTCAATTCTGCTGCTCCCCAACGCACACACCCCTTCTCTGTGTCCCCACCCCCACTGACTGGTGAACTTCCCTCTGCTCAGGAGCCCCATCTTGAAGCCTCATCGTCCAGCTGTCCCCTGCTCCTGCAGAGCTCTTCCCTGTTCTCCACAGCCAAGAGCCTGGTATATTTCCCTCCAATAAAGCACTTAGTACACAATTTACTTGTCTGTTTCTCCTATTAGAATGCAATGTTTTAAGAACAGGGACCACAATTTATTTATCCTTGTATTTCTGTCCGTCAGCGCAGAGCTAAGCACAAAACAGATACTAATTAAATTCAAACAATTAAATGGATAAGAATCGAAACAGAGATAGCATTTGTGATTTTTAAATCTTGGTTTTAAATTGAAAATTTTAGATATTTCAATGGGTCTTTTTGGGCAACAAACCTAACTACTTTTCATAGAAGGGGAAGTTCCAAACTGTGTGTCACTATAGATATTTGTATATTGTTGTTTTATTTATACATAAATGTTTATATTTATATTCAATAAAAAATTAGGGCACATCTTTATTTAAGAAATCTATGTGAAATTAATTCTTTATCTCACAATAGGACCAATCTGTAAAAAAGAAGACATTTACATGATTTCTACCTGAGTTATTAAGTCATAAAACAATCCTCTTAATAAAAATTCTCATTCTTCTGCTTTGCAATACAGAGTGAAGTTCAGAACTTATGGAAAGAAAATTTGATTATTCTGGATGCTGCAAAAAAATATGGCTATGAAGTGGTAGACACATTCACTATAACAATGGGGCGATACAAAGAGTTTCTGCAGGGAACATGTGGATGTCATTTCCATGAGGTATTTATTATGCTGGCTCTCTGATTTTTATTGCTTTTGATTTTTTTTTAAATTTCTCATTGTATCTTTAATTGCATTGTCAGCCTTATCTTGCATTAAAAAACTATGTCAGGAGGAGATTAAATAATGTATATTCATCATCACTCAACCAGAACATGTAACAGTCACATCTCCAGGCTCTACAAAATGAGGTGTTAAAAAAATTAGTATTTAGGGCCTGGGCCTGTGGCATAGTGGTGAAGTTCAGTGCATTCCACTTTGGCGGCCTGGGTTCCTGAGTTCAGATTCTGAGCACAGACCTACACTACTCATCAGCCATGCTGTGGGGGCCTCCCACATATAAAGTGGAGAAAGATTGCACAGATGTTGGCTCAGGGCTAATCTTCCTCAGCAAAAATAAATAAATAAATAAATAATTAGTGGTTATGTAGATACTTGAAAACTAGATCACTGGTCAATACAAGCTGGAAGATGTGAACTTGGAGAGCACTTACCTTGTCTAGATTCCAATCCATCCTGTCAGAAATTGTGTCCAAAGAAGGTGGCAAATGTCTTTAGTGGATGTAGCTTGCAAATTAAGAGACGATTTAATGTGCTAAGCTAATGAATGACCTTCCTCCATTGGTTTATCCAATGCATTAACAGGAAGGCCTGTGTTTTGACTAGCTTCCCGCCCCCCCCTCCATTGGTGAAAATACTTGTATAGTCAATACTTAAATAGGCTTAGCTGATAAGGTGATAGCAGAAAATAATTTTATTCTTTTCTCCCCCGTCCCTTCAAACTCTGGGATTATTTGCTCCCTACAGCTGGCATAAAATCTTAGTAAGTCCCATTGCTTTAAAACCACTTTCAGATAATAAAAGGACTCCAATCACTTTTAGGGGTAAGAAGATTATCCCTTCAGTACTAAAATTGCCCAGCCCTGTGTTGTAACCACGTGAAGTTATTTCCTTCCCCCAGCTCTGGCCTGCCTCAGTCTCAAACGTAGGAGAGGGTGCAGGAGACCTCTTTCCTGTTTCCCCATCTGACTTTGCTACTCTTCTTCTCCCACTCCTTTCTTCATGGGTCACTTTAGGGGAGATGTAAGGGCAACAAAAGTCTTACTTGACTGGCATAAGCATAACCCACTGTTGTGCTTTCAGGAGATGCTAATTCTTTCTTTTTAGGGTGCTTTTGTGGACTTCCTTGAAGACTCCCCCACTACCACCACCACCACTGGGGCCCTCTGACTGTAGCTTCCTCGATAGAGGCAATACCTCTCTTGTAGCTGCATTCCTTCCTTGGCACCTTGGCTTCCAATTGTCCATCCCTCTGTTGTGGGTTATGTTGCCCCTCCAGGAGTCCTCTGGGAAAATATTCAACATAGCACTAGGCTTGCTATACCCAGTTGCCCACATTTGGTCCACAAGAAACACTCATGTATCCTTGCTCTGCTGTTGCTAGGAGTAGAGTTAGCTTCCAATGCAGCCCTCTCTCTTTTTCTCTCTCTTTCTCACTCTCACTCTCTCTGCCAACTTAAAGCTGCTCTATAGCCACAGTTCTAATGCTCCCCAAACCCCAAAGGACACGTGTCTACTTCTCAAAGTTGATCTCTTGAAGCCACCTCTCACTTGGCTTAAAGCAGGGGTGAAGCAACTCCCCAAGATGGGGAAAGACCACAAAGCATTTGGAAAACTTCTCACATAGAAATTCTCTCTCTTCCTTCCCAACTCTCTTAATGAGACAAGAGTTTGCAAAACTGGACTTTGTCCACATTTTTGCAAGTTTTGCCTACATTGTCCAGACATTGCTTTGGAATATGAGGTTTCTTGGCTACTGTTGTTTGCTCTGGATCTCAAGAGCTTCAGCTGAAACTGCGATGGAGTTGTTGATCATCAAAAGATGACCCTTTGATCATCCTGTCAGATATTGATTCACTCGTTCTTTCTGACATGGATCCCTTTGTAAACCAGGATGCAGTCATTAGAGGGTTGACTATTGACATGATGACTAAATGTTTCATCTGACCCTGTTTTTCAGCCCTAAGATGACTGTCAGAATCCATCTTGCTCCTCAGATTTTTATGAATACTCAAGAGTTATTGACACTGCATTGGTTCTTCTGTATGTTCTAGTAAAGGATTCATGTTATACTTTTGTATGACAAATGAAACTGCATCTCATTGAAGTAAGAGTTTGCACCCACAGTAGAGAGCATGGAATTTTAAGTTTTGATCTAGCAACTTGAAACTTGGTCATGTTGTTGCAGAACAGACTTTAAGTTGTAGGATACTGTGTTTCTACTTTTTCTCCCACCAGAAAATATAACACCCTTCAAGTGCCTATCTTATTTGCAAAAAAGTCAGGACTTAGAAACACAAGAGCAGGTACCCTGGAAGAGGAAAAAACAATGAACTTGGCTGAGCCAGCTCTTATCATAGTTGACCACAAAAACAAGCTAAAGGTTGCCAAACCACAGAAAATGGGGATTCTAAGACAACATACAGATTGGTTTTTTGCCTCTTTTAGAAAAGTTTTATTTATTTATTTACTTTTACATAATGTGTCTTCAATTAGTATTTTGGGGGAGGGTATCTGTTTTTCTTTTTCAGCTTTAGTGCTCTGGAAGTCTAAAAAGACGTTCTCCAAAGATTTCCAGCATGGCTCCAATTAAAAACAGAAGATGTCTTTCCCAAGTGATTGCATTACATGTATCTCCTGCCACAGCATCAACCAGTTGACACTAATAGTCATTGAATTTGAGAGCTACAAAAAAGACTCTTTGAACCACTAGAACTAGAATATTGGCTTATAATTATTACTAATAAAAACCAACCTTAATTTGCAAAATAATGATTTAAGCATGTCAGGTAAAATTATTTCACTTATTTGATTTTATAATTTTTTGTGTGCAATTATCATAGACAGATTATTTTCTCTTAAACTTTATTTCTAATGTGTGCCGTCTTGATGGCAAGCTATATAGGTATCCCCCAAATTATCTCAGTTGATTCTGGAGCAGAGTTCTCCATTTTGAAGTTTTCACACTTGAGTTGAAATAGCTCTGGGAGCATATGCCTTTCCAGTTACAACACAGAGCTGATAAGATCGTCTTTCTCAACTGGCTCCCTTCATCACACAGTCTCGAAACCCATTCATCACTCAGGCATGATTGTTGCTTAACTCCCGAACAATTTGTACCACTTGTACCTCAGGAAGTTTCTAGTGCTGACACTGATGTTT
This sequence comes from Equus przewalskii, assembly GCF_037783145.1. Classification (NCBI taxonomy): domain Eukaryota; kingdom Metazoa; phylum Chordata; class Mammalia; order Perissodactyla; family Equidae; genus Equus; species Equus przewalskii. The sequence goes on from NC_091834.1 coordinate 77,697,267, forward strand.
TATAATCTTTCTAAAGCACCACCCAACATCTTAAATCACTCAGCTTATTATAAAGAATCAAGAAAATCTAAGGATGCAAAGGATAGTTTGATGATGAAGAGAGTAAGACAGGAAAACATAGATTATTGGTCTCATGCAAAGCATATTCTAGGGTAGAAATTCATTAATAATAACCATTTTTTACTTTGTGCTCATCTTATGAGCTGGCAAAGGAATTTGTCATACAGTAATAGCAGGGATTAAAATCAGCTGTATTAGAGCCATAAGAATTTGGATTGGGGAGCCTCGTGTCTTCTGGTGTTTAATTAAACCATTCCCACAATAGAGTCAGGGATAGGACCCTAATCCTGAGAAGGATTGGCGTAATTGTTATAGTAAGATCTTGACGTGTTCTCTTTGATTTGTGGTGAGAATTCTATCATAGACATAACAAACCTGCTCCAGTGGCTTCTTGTTCCCATAGGTAAGATTAAAGCTCTTGGGCCATCTCTTTTATCTGTCAAGGCACCCGAGAGAGACTGTGTTGCCACAATGAATCTAGAAACAATTTCCCAACTGGTGTCCATCAGTTTTGACTAAAATGCTTCTGCTGATTAGAAAAACAGGTGTTTCTCTTCGTGGGTAGAAATGGAATTTTGTTTTCCTAATCTTCATGCAGGACAACAAACAGGATCCAGGTAGCTCTTGCCTGAGTGGTTTTGGCCTCTGCCTTTAGTTATGCGGCAGACATCTACCGGGAACAAGCTAAAACCTGGGAAAGATGCAAAAATATTACCAGCCCAAGCTTGGCCACAGAAGAGGCAAAATCCACAACCAATTTTTATGTGATTATTAATCAGTCTAATCAGTTGTACATATCTTATATGATATCTCTGGTTTCTGGCAGATGTAGCTATAGCTTGTGACTGAGTGAAGAAAAAAAAAAAGCCTTTTGGCATCTCCGCCCAGCTCTAATACCAGCGGGTTTCCTTTGATTCTGGCACCATGGAAAGAAGAGATTTTCAGTTCTTTGTCAGAGATGATTTCCCATTATTATTTAGTCTTCACTGTATACTCTGTACTATTTAGTCTTAATTAAATAAACAAAAGCTTATCTGGCCTAGAAATGTTTTCCTTCTATGCCATGGGCCTCAAGTTTTTCCCCCTTTTCCTTCAAACTTTAAAAGTTTATCCTAAACACAATGAAGCAAAAAGCCTTTAAATTTATCTATCTAAAAAACTGAAGTAATGACTTTTAGAGAAAAAAGAACAACTGATCCAAATATAGTTTAACATATATATCTGATCCCAGAATTTAGCTATCAGTATGGCTATTTTAATAATGGCAATTACTATTTTTTGTAATAGCGATTTTTAATTCAATAAATTTTTTGAGTGTCTATATCAGCGTTGTACTAACTGCTATAAAAGGAGCTAGGAGAATATCTTGTAGGATTCCCATAAGCATCTCAAACTCAACATCTTCCCAAAGAGAGAATTAATATTCCCTTTAAACTTTTTTCTTCTCTAGTATTGCTAAATTTATTGCACTGTCATTTACAAGCTAGGGTCATCCTTGACTCCTCCTTATTGATGCCCCCCATCAACCCCTCCTTATCAAGCCCCCTTACAACCTCCAACCAGCAAGTTACCAAGTCCTGCTCACTCCCTACACATTCTCCCATGTCTTTCCCCTGTACACTGTTCCAGTTGCCTCAACCTTGTTTATTCTTTTACTTAATCATCCAACATTTGTTTTGTGAGTGCGGTTCTAGAGCTAAACACTAGTGAAGCAAAAATAAGTAAGATACGCTCTCTGCTCTCAAGACATTGTAGTCAGAGGGTCAGGCATAAAAACCCATATTATGAAACAATATGTTAAGTGGCATGTTAGAGATATGAATAGGATATTGTAATAACACCAAGAAGGGGCACCTAACCCAATCTGAGGTTTGAGTGAGCCTCTCCTTGAAAACTGCTCAAGCTGATTGTTAAAGGATGAGTAGGCCCTGGTCAAAGTAATAGGGTGATGGCGGAAGGAAGGCCATTCCAACCCCATGGGACAATGTGAAGCAAAGTAGCTTTGAAATAGCCTGATGTTCTCAGGAAATCACAAGCAATTCTGTATACTGTAGATCATCAATTATAAAAGAGGACTGGGAAAAGTAGGCTAGGGCCAGATCATGGGAAGAGCTTAGACTTTATCCTGTGGGTGCTAGAGAGCCAACAGAAGGTTTTAGAGAGAAATGAGATGATCATGTCTTTGTTCCAAATAGGTAAGTCTGATAACAGTGAGGAGGGAAGATTCGAAGAGGACTAAGTCAGGGAGAGATGTTGGGAGACTCTCAGAAGTCAGGTGAGAGATGATAAAGGCTCACCCAAACCAGGACAGAGACAGCAAGCATAAGAGAGAAGCAGACAAGTACAAGCCCTGTTTAAAAAAATAGTAGCGGCAGATCTTATCTGTGGCATGAGGGAGTAGGAAGAGTCAAAGATGATTCCTAACTTGGATGATGGATTAGAGAGCTGAACCAGCAATTGAGACAAAGAATAACTGAGAAGCTTCCGGCTTAGTGAAAAGATGATGAATTCAGTTTTGAACATGTTGTGTTTGAGATGCCTGTAGGACATCCAGGTGGAGATCTCTGACAGGCAGTTAGATATACAAATCTGAAGCTTGAGGGACAGGGTGGGGCTGGAGATAAACAGTTGGAAGCCATCAAAAATAGGTAATAGTTGAAACCATGAGAATAGCTCATCCAGAGAGAATGAGTAGAGTATGAAAAGTTGAGGAACTCTTGGAAACACCAATATTTAAGGAAAGTTTGGAGAAACAGGAGCATTTGAATTGAGAGGAAAACTTGAGTAGAATGTGGTACCATGGAAAGCCAAAAAGTGAAAATTTGTAAGGAGAGATCAAAACAGGGTCAACATTGTCAAATGTAACAAATAGATCTATTAAGATAAGGATTTTTAAATAGTCATTGATTTTGGTATTGAGGAAAGTCTTTCTGACCATATTAAGAGTAGTTTCAGCAAAATAATGGGGACAGGAATTAGACTACAATAGACTGAAGAGGTATGAGAAATGAGAAAAGGGGGCTGGTAAAACCTTTCAACAAGTGAAAATAAGAAAAGGGGAAAGATATTGCATTTAGAAAAAAGGAGTCTAGGGGCAGTTTCTAGGAGGAACAACTTTCGCGTGTTTACCAGCAGAGAAGGAGTAATCAATACTAAGGGATATGTCAAGAATACTGGAGGGTAGGACAGTTGCGGCCAGGCCCCTGATAATGTGGGGCAGGATCAGCTCAAGGACATTGTAAATAGCTGGTAGGGTGCTGATAAATGAACAAGGTGGACTGGAGGGTCTCTTCTTCCCCATCATTTATTTGCCCTAGACTATTTCAATATTTTCATCTGAGAACCCTCACTTTCAACTACTCTAATTTGTCCTTCATGCCCCCACCAGGATAATGTTGCTATACTTCAAACCCAATGTTAGCATTTAAAATTTTTCAGTGTCTCTGTAACTAAAGAGGAATTTCAGAAGCTTCCACTGCCTACCATTCCTACACTTCCTTTTTGAGAAAGTGATTTCATGCAGTCCTTTCTGTGTAAAATAATTAGTGCTCATTCCATCATCTGCAAGTCGAATTCTAGTTTTCTCTACTGGTTGATCAGAGATCAGTGCCTGGTGAAAATGGATCCATTAGCTGTAAGGAAGCACACCCTTTTCTGAGATGGTTTCGTATCAAATCCTGTTCCAAAGAGAGCACCCTACGTTGAATGGTGGTAATACCAATTACATCAGGGTCTCTCGCTCAAGAAGGATAATCAAATGGAGAATGAACAAAGAGAGAGTCCATCACTCTACATTGAACTAGTATTGTGACCCAATGAGGAAGCTATGCATCCCAGCCTCAGCAATACTGGAACCTAAAATGTCAATATCACTAAGAAAGAGATGCTGGCCCATCACTATTTCACATTCTTTGCAGTAATCCTTCACTTCTGGGTTTTCTTAGCACCAATCTTTAAGTGTTGAATTGGACTTTGAACTGCCTTGATTAGCATTTCCTACTTTATGTTTTAATGTTCTTGTCTTATGAAAACAGGTTCTGTGGTTTGGGAAATACTGCATACCCCTCCACTTTAAAGATTCTCAAACGATATTAGTATGTCAAAAATCCCAAAAGCCCTGATAGCAAGAGACTTTTTAGCTTGGTTTTACCCAGTTTTTCCCAAACATTTTGACCAGAGAACCACTTTTCTTTTTTAGTAACAACTATTAATACCTCAATAAACACATTTTGGGGAAGCTAGCACAGAGGATAAGGTCTGTATCATGCATAGAGTCCAGGTTTAATGTGGCAGATTGACCACAAGCATTTATCTACTCTTCCACCTGAAACTCCACTACAAGGACTTTAAAGACATAAAGCTCTTCAACACCCCCCCCCTCCAAAAGACAGAATAAGAAATAAATCCTAACAGACAAGAAACCAAATTCGTTTTAAGAATTGACTTCGCCTTGGCAGGAAGTTACCATCGCGAAGTGCCTGGAGAGGAGAAACCTGTCAGAGCTGCAACACACCTGCCCCTCGGCTCCTCTGTGGCTCAGAGCTGAAGGAGTCAAGTGCTGAGGAAGGCAGGGCTGAGGCCCAGGTCGGAAAACAATTGGTTCAAAGTCTGTAGGCAAATTAGTGGGCCCCAGGTCCCTCACCCCCACCCCACACAGTCAAGAACCTATACAGATACATATAATTTCTTTAAAAATTGAACAGCAGCATCTGGACTCAGAAACACAGTATAGTAAAGAGCAATCAATCTAGAGGCTGCAATTAGAAAGATGAAAATGAAACTTGGCACCTGAGGGATGGAACCCCTAAACTTCTTCCCAAAGCCCCTAGGATAGCAGCAGACAGGCACGCACCACCATTGTCAGCAGGCTGGAGAGCTCTTCCTTTTCTTTTTTTTTTTTCCTCCCCAAAGCCCCAGCACATAGTTGTGTATCCTAGTTGTAAGTCATTCTAGTTCTATGTGGGACACCACCTCAGCATGGCCTGATAAGCAGTGTGTAGGTCCGTGCCTGGGATCCAAACCGGCGAACCCCAGGCCGCTGAAGCAGAATGCGCGAACTTAACCACTCAGCCATGGGGCTGGCCCTCTGGAGACCTCTTCTGACAAGAAATTGAATGCTTAATAGCAGAGCTCCTTTAAAAAGGCCAGAGTAGTGCGGAGCACATCCCTACAGTGAAGCCAACAGGTGGAAGTGTTGGTACCCACAAATTGTTTCTAAGTAACATTTTAGTGCCATATTCTTAAAAAAAGAAACCTCTAAGTTCAAGCGAGATAGATGGAAGCAAATACCTGTGAGTTAAGGTCAAAATAGATTCCAAGACCCAAGATGTACATTGAAATAGAGCAGGGTAGGAACTTAGTTTGTAATCAATCAGACTAACGAAGGTCATTCAAATAGTATCAAGAATTCAGTGACATGAATAATCAAGCACTTAGGAAACTGAGTTTAAAGACAGGGGAGTTAGTCTCTGGGGAACTGCATGGAAGTGCAACATAGAACCCACAGTTTAACATTAAATTGGCAAACTATTGGTCTGTAGCTCCTTAAAATCAATCTCCACACCTCAGAGCAGAATATGTTCACGGAACGAAGAACTGAGCTCTGTCTAGGGGCGGGAGTTAAAAAGGCCCAGCTGTCAGAATAAGAAGGGTTGGAGGTTTGGAGGTAGGGTGAGAATATGAGACATTGCAAATCTGGAAACACCAAAAACAGAAAACAAAAAAAAACCCCTCATTCCTAAAGAAAACTTTAGTCTTGCCCTCTAATCCTCAGCATCTTTGACCCATTCAGAAGTTGGACTCCCTTCAATCAAAACATAGCATATTTCATGTGGCCATAATTAAATATTTGGGGGAGGGTAGATGAAAGAATTTCGTATTATCTGTAAAAATTGCAGGATTTCCTGAAATGGAATTATGAATTGTAAGGACTGGCTTCTAGCTATTGTTTGTTGCTTTATTTTTATTCCATTTCTGTGAATTCTTAGGCTACTTTTCCAGCTGGTCGTAAATTTTGTGAGTGGATTTTGAATTGAAAGTCCTGCCTCAGAATGACTAGACCAAATAAAAAGTGCTTCAATAGTATACATTTCTCTTTTTTTTTTTTTTAAGACTTTATTTTTCCTTTTTCTCCCCAAAGCCCTCCGGTACATAGTTGTATATTCTTCGTTGTGGGTCCTTCTAGTTGTGGCATGTGGGACGCTGCTTCAGTGTGGTTTGATGAGCAGTGCCATGTCCGCGCCCAGGATTCGAACCAACGAAACACTGGGCCGCCTGCAGCGGAGTGCGCAAACTTAACCACTCGGCCACGGGGCCAGCCCCATACATTTCTCTTAAAAGACTACATTAGCACATTTTGCCTGGTCAATCTGATGTTTCCCAACCTTGGAGAGCCAGTACCCTCCTTCCTCTTCAGACCCCACCCTTGATCACGAAACACATTTGTAATCAGAACATCCCCCCGCCTAATCTGGTCTAGAGAGATTTTGGAACACTCGCACCACCGCAAATTGTTTTCTATTTTGTTCTACGGATCTGGAACCACATCAGAAGTTCCCTGGGTGTTATTCAGGTCGAGATCCGTTTAGGAAAGGTATTTGCTTGTAATCTGCCTGACTCTTTTCCAGCTCCCCAAGCTTTCCCTTTTTGTACCGGCTTTTTGAATTTTCAAAGTTATTTCAGATGAAGCAATTAATGGCAATACCCTCATTGTGATGAATATTTATGTGCAATCAATTCTGAGTATTGAAGTTACATGCATTTAATAGTAAAAGTTGCAATGCTAGTTTTGTTTTATAATTTATACCCGTTTTTCGTTCGTTTGGGAAATCTCACAATAGCCATCGGCCAAAACCAGTCAAGTTGAATTGTGGCTATTTGTTTGCCTTCTGAAATGTCTGTGTGCCCAAGTCTTTAATTATGTAGGCATGTGGAAAGATCTACAATCATAAACTGGTAGATTGCTTAGCATATAAGACACCTGTGAAAAAGTAAAAGTTGCTTCTACACGCCAAAGTACAGAATTACAATTCTTATTATACTGAGTCAGAAAAAAACGTGATCATCTACGTATCATATAATATCTTATCATTACAGCACTTGATTCGAGCTCCAAAATGACTCCTCTCCAAGTTTCTATTGTTAATATATTAAAAATATATTATGGGTTTTTTTTTTTGAGGAAGATTAGCCCTGAGCTAACTACTGCCAATCCTCCTCTTTTTGCTGAGGAAGACCGGCCCTGAGCTAACATCCATGCCCAGCTTCCTCTACTTTATACGTGGGACGCCTACCACAGCATGGCTTGCTGCGCGGTGCCATGTCCACACCCAGGATCCGAACCAGCAAACCCTGGGCCGCCGAGAAGTGGAATGTGCAAACTTAACCACTGCTCCACTGGGCCGGCCCCAAAATATATTATTGTTTTGAAACACTGTAATCTTTACTTGAAAGTCTATTTGTACATGTAACTTAATCTAAATTTGAATAGCGCTGTGAGAAAAATAGTTTTTATTATTATACTTACACTTGTGATTATAAAACGGTGCTGATCTAACAGGTTATCATACTTTACGGAGATCAATTGTCCTTCACTATTTCTTCCTAATTTTAAATATAATTTGCCACAGCAAATTCACAAAAAGAAAATAAACAAAAGCAAAACTAAAGACAAGGAGTTACTTTGGAATATTTTAAAGTGGCAAAAAAATTGTCATTTGACATTCATGTTTAAAGTAATGTAAAAGTTTGCCATATCGTGTATGTGTATATTCTTAATCGTATGAGATAGTTCCTTATCCTTCTAGGTAGGCATGTCTCTTTCTCAGTGGTCAAGTCATATGTACCCAAATTTAGAGAAGGGTTGGAAGAGTCAAACTTTTAGAATTTGTCTCTGATTGAGGTGACTACTACATCTAGAGTCTTTGTCTCTGGTTCAAGGCCTAAATCTTTCACTAAATCTTTCTAATAACTCATTTTGTTTGTTATTATTATTAGTCCCTGGAGGTAACCTGACATTTGTATTACCAACAGCTCTCTTTCAAAGCCACATTCCAGTTGACACTTCAGTTGGATTTTAATAATCCCAAATGGTCCTCTGATTTTGGGAAGGACCCAAATGGGCATATTTCCACACATGAGATCAAAGGAAAGAAGCAATTAGCTTTTTATTGTACAGGTATCAAACATCTTTCACTTGCATAACATTTCCAAGCCTTAAAATTACATCTAACTCCTTTTCCTCCGCTTCAGAGCCCATAAGAGTAGGTAAAATAAGATAATATTTTGAAACTCGGAGACAGCAGTTTGACAGCAATGTTGGATATTGAATTTTACAAATAAGTTCAAAGAAATAATAGCCGTGTGAACAGATTATCATGCCCGTCATAAATTAGCACTAAATCTTCTTAACGTACTGAGGAACTATTCATTACATGGAAACAACATGGTGCCTGACCTTGGGGAGCTAGTCTCAGACAATGCCTTTGAAGTCATTTCATTCTTGTTCTTACTTCAAGTATCTCAGACATGTGTCTTTATATAGCCCCCTTGAGGGTAGGGACCATATCTGAATTACTCCATGTGTTTTCTAACGCAGAGAACTCTGAAGAATGAAAGATGGATACTATATGGAAAAAATTACTTAATTTTAATTTTATAAGATATGGCATCATTTTGTTTCTCTTCTATTGCTTTTCAGTTATAAAAGGTTACATGAATTCTTGCTAATTCTAAAAATCTAAAAATAAGTATATACAATAAAAACAAAAACTCCTACCTTTGCACTACATACACCCCCCAGTCCTCACTCCCTTCTCCACTGGAAGCTCTAATAACAGTCTGGTACATAGTTAGGTCCATTTAAACATACACTCTTGATTTTAATTCCGTGCAATTAAAACCATTAGGCTGTTAACATTTGTGATCACGGGATTCATACAACATTGGGCTTTATTTAGAACTACCTTATTTCTCCATAAACATTTTTAAGGAACAGTAGCAGTTTATGAAGTGCGTCTTAATCTTCAGTATGAACACTTCTGTTCTTTCTATCTCAGTATTGAATTCTGCTTATGCTTGGCTTATACAGCCAACAAATTGAGTCTATGGTAGGTTGATGGTATATTCAGTTCATAGTGACAAGTTGAAAGTTGCCCCTCATCATTGCCTTTTTTCCTTCCCAAATGGTCTTGGTTATTTTCCTAGATTTATTCTTTAAGACATATTTTAGAATTTCTTTGTCATGTTCCCCCCAAATCCTGCTGTGACTGCAATTGGAATAGCACTTTAATTAACTTGGGAGGATCTGACATGGCATGTCTTTCCATTTGTTCATGCTTTCTTCTATGTCTCATTAAACTTTTGATGGATTCTTCACCTGCATCATTGTTGAACTTAATGAAGTTGTTTCATTGCAATGGGCTCTTTTCTCTAATATATTTCCTATTAATTACTGATAGATTATAGAAAAGCTATCCAATTTTTAAATAGTAACTTATAATATCTCATTATTTTTCAGTAGATTCCTTTGGGTTTTCAGAGTAAATAATCATATAGTACAAAGAATTCTTTGGTAATTTCTTATAATGAAATATTTCACTATATTGAAGCTTGCATTCCTGAAATAAATTGTATCTACTAGTGGTATAATGCTTAATACTGCTGGATTTTTTAAAGACTCCTGGATTCAATTTACCATAGCAATTGCGGAGGATTTTTACATATACTTTAACAAATTAGTATTGAAAAAATTCTTGCTCCATAGGTTTGTCAGCTTTCAGGATTTCGTATCAGAGTGATACTGGCTTAACAAGGGAATTGGAAAACTTACCATCTTTGATTATTTCCTGGAAAATAGTTTTCAAAGAAAACCAACTGAATTAAGCGTTGTTAGGCCAATCCCTGGCATGGGTGTGTAGGAGTCAATCTTGAATAGCTTAACGGGGGCGGTGGCACTGTAGGAGGCATTAGGCTGGCCCTCAGAAACCAGGGGAGACTCCGTCATCTGTCTTCCTTTCTCAGAGAGCACCTTAATGATTTAAAAATAGAAATACACTATTAACCTTCCCGTTGTGATCTGGCAAAATATTGACACTACTCCCAAGTGGAAGCTATGTGTCAGCAGATACACTGGAAATATGTATTTTTGTGTATTCCTTTTATGAATCACATTCAAGACTGTTATGTGTCTACACTAGCATTATCCAACATTTGTAATGCAATGTTAAATGCAAGCCTGAAGTCACACAAAACATTAAAAGAATTTTTTTAAAGAACTATAACCATTTGCATAGGGGTGGACCTTTATCTATTTTACATGTAATTAGCATGCAGATCATCAGGCAATTGCAAAAGCCAGAACTGAAGATAAAATTATATAAACAAAATTAACCTTATTTTGGCTCCAGAACACAGGAATAATATTTTTTCAGGGTTGAATGTAATATTTATGCATAAGTGTTTCCTTAAATAAACTTCCTTAAAAATATTTACTACTCTTGCTATTGGTGAGTACAGACCTCTTCCAAAATGGACAGAACCTTCAGGAAAACATTGGTACCCCTCCCCAGCCTCTCATATTTAAAGTTGTAGGGTAACCAAACAGAGGTGGAAGTAGCTGCACGTAATAGAAACTTGCAGCCTTGGGACCTGGAATATTAATCAGTGGTTAACTGCAAACTGAGCTCTAAGTGAGGATCCATAGGGATTCCCTACCCCAGCCCACTGATTTCACCAGACTTCTTAAGAGTCACTTCATCTGAGGGCCTGATCATGAAAAGTCAAACCTCCCATAGCAGTAAGAAAACAACTCATTTCTTTGGGGTTAGCAGGGTAAAATTGGTTTTTAAACACATTGTTATTAAATTTTTTCCTTCAAAATGGGGATGGCTTCAACATTTTTATGATTGCAAATTAATACACATTCACTGTATTAAAATTAAAGTCAAGACCAAAAGTTACAAAGAATACATTTTAAATCACCTATAATTCCACTACTCAAACATCCCTACTGTTAACTACGTGGTGTAGATCTTTACAGAATTTCCATTCAAATAAATCTTCTAAAAAGGTTCATGCTCATTTGCACCATGACTAAAAATACTTATCTTCAAAATAGATGTCATGTCATTTTTTTCAGATATTCTATATTTTTGGAACTATTTTCATTGCGTTCTCTTATATGGGATCAAAAAATATGTACTTAAATCATTATATAGCACACAAAAGAATTAAAAAAATCCATGTGAGTTAGTGGTGCTTTCATTAGTCATCAATTATAAATAGTTATGTGTCCATATTGACCTAAAATAATCTTATAATTTCATTAATATGATAGAATTGATCATTTGTCATTCGTTTCTAAAGACACCCAAAACATCTTTGCCAGTGTTTTCTCTCCTCCCTACTTCCCAACTCTCCCCTAATCTCTGTCTTCATCCCCTCTGATGGTTCGTGTTAACTACCTGAGTTATATTAACCCAATGATTAAAGCTAACAATTACAGGATTTCACTAGGCAACTTTTTGTAAACTGTACAAATAGAGAATAAATATGTCCTCTTTGTTTATATATGTGTGTGCCGATATTCATAAAATGTCTGTCAATAGAATCACAAAGAAACTAGTCATATATGTTGTTTCTGGGAGGGGAATTGAATGACTGGAGGTGGGGGACAGAGATGGAAGGAAAAATTTTTATTATATACCCTTTCATACTTTATAAATGATTATAATACTGCCTATTCAAAAACTTAAGATAAAGATATGTCTACATATGTACAAACACATATAAAGTTATTTGCTTAATAGAGCATAGGCTGCTCCTTCAGATTCCGCAACATGCTAAGTGCTCAGAAAAATGAAACCACTAATTCTAACAGTGTCAGCTTATGGGTGTGCAATGGAAAAATATTTTTTCTTTTCTCTGAAAATAGTTTTAGTTGCCATTCTATAAAAGCGTGCCATGACAGGTTCAGAGTACCGTGTTTGAATCAGTAACTTAGCAAAGACATGTCAGTGTCTTCTCTATATGTTAGCATCTAACATATAGTCTAAATACACACACACACAGAGCAGTGTGGTAGAGAAACCATCTAAGACTATTCCTTAGTTGCATTTGGGACAGCTGCTCTGAGGAAGAAAAATGGCAGAAATTCTAATTTTGACCCTGGTCCCTTTTGACAGATAAGTCACTCTGGTTCTTGGTTGCGTAAATCATATTTGTGTCCTTTGGAAAACCCCTTCTAATAGAGATGCTGTTCAAGCTTGTGAGTTAGGTGTATTGCTCTACACAGGGCTGAAATGTCCTTCATTTTTGTCTCACTATTTTTTTTTTTTTGTTCTTTATTTGCAGGTAGTGAAATCAAAGTTGTCCACAGAATATCATTTTATCAAAATGAAACCGTCAAGAAATCATATTGTTGGGAAATATTTCAGCAATCAAAGCAAACGACAACAAGACTCTGTAACAAACTTTCAATCACCGTATCACGTCCAAGGTCCAATTAATCAGGTTTGCTCTGAAATCCTTCTCAGCAGGATGTGTGCGAGTCAAAGAACTGGGTAGACTCCCTGAGAAGGACTGAGTTTGGAGTTGGAGACAAGCCACTCATCTGGATGCTGGGCTAGGAACCAAATCCTGTGCAACTCATTGTATTTTGGATTTACCGCACATGCTCATGCACACCAGCACACGCATTCACTCCAATGTACACAGTGCTAAAAAAAGTAATAATAACACTTTTCCTACAGCCTTATGAAGTTAAGATATGCACTTGAAAATCTGTTGTTTTCAAGGGGAAAGATAGAGCTAGAAAAAGTTTATTTGAACTATAATCATAAACTAGAACCACAGTGTGCCAGGTATTGTGTTGTGATGCCAGGTATTGTATTGTGATAATAAAGAGAAATGTAGACATTTGAATTACGTGGAAAAAAGATGATAATGCTGTTGAGTATTGTGTTATCTTCTCTATGGGTATCTTAATACAGACGAGGGGAAAAGCAATTACATTCCACTTGCAAGCAAGGATTGCTCTTGTGTCCTTTACCAGGAGAAAACAGGGTGTTTATGATGGCTTAGCCTGTGTGAATCTAATGCTTATGAAAAACATTTCTTCCTATACTTTTAAAATTTTATGATTGAAAAGAAAAGAACAGGAGTGGTCACGAGGGAATTCAAAGAGATTCTATGAGAAAGATAGGCAGTGTGATATTTTACAGTTGAAACACTGATATATTTAACTTTGTACTCTTTGTACTTTTCATGAACATTCCCTCCTATCCTGTCTGTGGACTTGGATGGGTAATTGCAATCTAAATGGATTAAATACGTAATTTTAAAGTAAGGAACAAAATATAGTTCCTCATGTATTACTTTATTGTGTTTCATTACTTAAGAAAGCTTTTATTTGCTGTCAGTGCCCTATGTAACTTAAGAGCACTGCTACATTTTATGTAAATATTTTTCAAAGGATTAGGCATTCTCAAGTACATAGGCGTTTATTTCCATAAAGCATTTGTGTATATCCACAAATACTACTAGGTTACTAGTAACTGTATTTTGACTTTCTGGAGCCACTGTATCTAATCCAAATTTAGAGTAGGCATAAAATTTTTTATTGAACTGTGGCATACTTATAAAACATAAATAATTCTAGCATTGAGAAGTTTCTCTTCCATATTTTAAGTTCAAAATAATAAATTCATTTATTTTACAAATGTTTTGTCATGAGATTACATCTCACAGTCACACTGCTTTTAGAGGATTATTTTTCTTTCGGGAAAAAAAGCTGAGCGGGTCAATTCAATACATGACTGAAATTACCAAATGTCCAAATACCTCAATTTCATTGCCATACAAAAAATAAAACTATTTTGATTGATCAGTTCCTTAGTATGAATATCAACCTCCTTTAAATACTATATTTTTATATATATTTTTATATGAAAGTAGACATGAATTTATATTTAACTGTCTTAAATTATATTTAAGCACAGATATCACTTGATATAAACAATACACATCTGCATCTGATGGATGATAGATTTTTTAAAAGGATGGTACAGCATTAACTTTTAAAATGAAAGATTTTTCTAGTATCTGCAGCTATGTACAAGCATGATTTTTAGGTTTTCAATGATTTTCTTTAAATGATATAAAATATTGCCAATTCATGCAGCCTCTCCATTGTGTTTTAATGTATGATGTGGTCTATAGTAGGATTGTAGTCAGTGGATGTTTCTTGTAATTTACTGTCAACCTAACTGTAATAACCATCTGACTGAGGTTAGTCTGGCATTTACCTCTTCACCATTGAAATAATAATGGATTTTAGAAACAATTGTAATAATACTATTAATAAATGTCTTATTAGTAATAGTCTGTGTTCAGAGAGTATCTTTTATTTTCCTTTTTACTAGAGGTCCCAGACCATGCAAACAGTGACCACTTGGCAGGGATATTACCATTCAGATCCAAGTATTGGGGTGTAGTTTAATAACATTAACTATACAGTTCCTTCCAACCCTGATATTCTTTAAATTTTGATCAGATAAACTCCCTGCTGTACAATGGCCAAAGCTTTTGAACATAGTGCAATGACAAGCTTTTTTTTAAGATAAAAATGCTAAGAATCATTTTAACTACTCCTTGATTGAAAAAAACTACATTTTATTTTACCTTGAGGAAATAGGTGTGTGTGTATGTGTGTGCACGTGTATTTGTGTGTGCTTAACGAGTTCATAATTTGAATGGGAAAAATAGAAATAGGCATTATAACATAGTTTTAGATGTAAAAGTTAAAGGAAGTGTATTATTTTTGGTAAGAATTGATTAGTATCCAATCTAAACTAAACTAAACTAAAGAAAACATTTATAATATTAAAAGTCAAGCATAACTGCATAAGCCTTTCCAAGCATCACTGTTGACATTGTGTTTGTGTGTGTGTGTGTGTGTGTGTATGTGTGTGTGTGTGTGTGTTCAAAGGCACAGTTGTGCTATTTGCCAGCCACGCAGGTAGGCGGATAGGATCCTGTAGGGCCATATGAAAAAGAAGGGCTCACCTTGCCTGCTGGTTGTTTACACTTGGCTTATTTAATCTTCCTTGTGTCAGTCCCTGTGTCTAGCAATCTGCTCTACAGAACAATGATTTCCATTTAGAAAGCGTTGGAAGAAATCACTGATTTCCGAGATGGAAATAGTTCTTGTAATGTTTATGGGGAAAAAATAATGCTGTTCTGCATGTGAAGTTTCTTCTTTTAGTTCCATTTCAGTGAAGGATTCCAAGAAGAGGTACAGAAACTGGCCAAAACTTGTGTTACCTAGTAGGAGTTATTTCAAAGCCCTAATGCTTTGGCATGGATGGGGGCACTGATGTCTAATATAGTAATAAGGTTAAGAGCCTAGAGAGTTGATCAGGGTTAGGACCTTATTAAATATTATCTTACAGGCTCCTTAATTTGAGCAAATACTTGAAAGAATCATCAGGATCCAAAATTTTTCTCTCTGAATTTTCATCTTATAGAAAGAAACGAAAACTGTCATCAAATCACTGGCTAGGATTATTGTATTTAAAATTAGCAAACATAACTGAATAAGTTCATATGGGCTGATAACTTCAAAAACATGTAGATAACTTCAAAAACATGTGTCTAAGTGCAAAATGATACTACAGCAGATTCTACCATTTTGACTGAATCAAGGAGTAATTGCTCTGCAAACGCTACTGTAGTTTTCTTTTCTTAAAATGTTTAAAGTTCAAATGATTTTGATTGCTCTTGGAAACTAAGGCATTTTGATAGATCGCTTCAGCTTAAAGAGATGAACCAGAAGTTGTCAGAAACCCCAAAGACCTTACTAAAGACAGCAGGATACTGCCAGTCCCGACGAACTAGATTTTGTGTTTGGCACGGCTTCCAAGGTTCCATACTGTCAGAGCCTTTTATCATGTTTTTATTGCTGCAGTAACTGCTATTATCAACTTCCCTATTTCTTTTATGAGTCAGTCACCTGGTGTAACAGGCTGTAGAACTCGTTTTTTTCTAACTGATATAGACCTTGCATTTCTCCTAAAATGGTGCTTCATTTGTTTTCTTTATGTTCGTGGAAATATAAAGAATTTGTTTTATGGCTCTATTAAATGTCTGATCACTATGCTTTACCACACTCAATACACAATCAAAATACTAATTCTTAAAACTTTCAAGAGTATTTACAATTTGTAAGTCTAGTTGCAATGTCAATGGAGATAGCTGCTTAAATCCAATATTAGTTCTTACTATTAAGTAAGAGCAAATTTAAAGCAGTCATTTTTAGAGAAAATAGTATAAAGATTCCAACAGGGTCATCAAATTTGGTAGACTAGGTTTTGAATTTGATTTATGCTGACTGGCTTTTTCTCCCAAGTCCGTAGCACTCTCTGCAAAGAACTGTTTTCATTTCGTTTTTCAAAGTTTTGTTGCCCAAACTTTCATGTAATGTATCTGGGGAAAAGATTGCGTTCTAGGTTAGGTCGTGAGGAGACATTTAATACTTCTGACCAAAATATTTTTTTAGGAAGTTTATGTGTAGCATCATATTATTATTTTTGTTACATGAAAAAGTAGTTCCTATAAAATTCACTAAAATGTTTAGTGTTTTTAAAAACAAAGTAATTACAATTGATTATTGGTACATCAGAATTCAGAAGGAACATAGTCTCATAAATATAAAATGTTTTCAATTGATTCTCAACTATGTAGTGACTTTTCTTATTTCATGGTTGGTTGGTAAAATATATCAGTTTGATGCAGCTTTTAGTGCTAAGCTAACGAGTTAATGGTGATAGTATGTGAAATTTATTTATATATTTTGTTCAATTGTGCTTCCATTTTTTAATAATAAAATCTGTTCAAAAAATGTAGATTAATGTCTCAGTATATGGCATAAAGGTCAACATTTTAACTTTCTTTACAGTCTAAAATTTAATTTTTATTTGGTGTATAATTTGGATGCTTTTAAAATTAAATCATGAATTTGGTTATAAAAAAATTATAAGAACATTAAAATAAATGGGCGTATGTGGTAACATGTGATCAGTTGTATATCTGCTAATCTCCACTTAGACATAAGTGGTTTGGTCTCCAGTAGGTCGTCTTACATTAATAGCTGATGATCTTGAGATTCAGAATTCTTGACATCTCTTTGCAGTAAATACACAGAAGTGAGCGAATGGTACAAAATGCCAACTCTGAAGCAAACATGGCTTAGGTTAATCCATTAGGGCCATCACAATCAGAACAGGGTGAAAGGGGGGCTACCACATACGACTTCACCACAGGAGAGAGCACCTCCCCACACTGGGTACTGGGATGGATAAAAATTATGAGCACCTTCTCCAGCTGGCTTTGACAGAATTTGGACATCTCTTCAGCCCTCTTTTTAATGTGCAAGCCACTTTGAAGAGTCTCCTTCTTAAGGAAAAAATAAATAATAATTTTCAAACTTTATTGGACCAAAAATTATAACCTAGATCAACCAAATAGCAGCTGAATGTGCCTTTAATGATACCTTCTTATTTACTATCAGGAAAAACAGAAAATGACCTCTAACCATCAATGTAGTATATCCTCTGGAGAACTTGAAGGAGCAACCCATTTTTCACGTAAGGGTTTTTCACTCATAGAATTATTCACCTACCATAACATTTCCTGTTTGTCTTCACCTTTGCCTTTGAATGGAACTTGCGCAGTATTTTCTGTGTGCATTTAATGTGTAATACAAGATACACTTTAAAACTTACATTTTTACGTTCCCCTTCTTGCCTTAATTACATGTAACGTGAAGCTTATGTTTTAATGGGCATGAGCTTTCCAGTTTTACAGTATCATAAAAAGAGTTTATGAGCCTTTTGTTAAAAATCAGTGCCTATGTCGTTGGCAGGGCACGAAATTATTTGCAGCTACTTCTTCTACTTATAAGATAAAATTTGGTCTGAATTAAGAATAGTACAGGGGGAAATTGAAACAGTGCCTTTGTAGCCTAAAATGAGTTTAGTCATCAAATGGCACAGATTTGGGTTCATCACTTTTCACCACATGTGCGTACCCCCTGGGGAAAACCTGGTCTCTGTTCATACTTGTCTCTAAAGAGTCCCCATTTCAATGTTCACATTAGTTATGCAAAACCAATGGCATGTTTTTAAAAGGGTGTGGATGCAACCTTAGCACAAGTTATTCCTGCCAAAGACAGGAATAATTTCAATAGGATGGAGTTTCCAGGGCCACGTTATTGGTAAACACCGGAACTCTGTCTTCGCCACCTGTCTTATAAATAAATTGATATCTTCCATGAATTATTTATGGATTCTGAGATAAGGCTGATACAGACATTGTATCTCAGGTTCCTATTTCCCAGAAGAATGAGTGGTCTCAAGTGGGTGATTGGCCAGAGCGGTGTTTTTCTGTTTCCTCGGGTCATCATCAGTCTTTGAAGTACTGAGTTTCTGGAAGTCAATTTCTCTTCCGGTGGCAGCCTTGCTGGGTAGCATCTTCAGTAGAGTGTTATCAAATACAGTGAAAATAAATGCCTCCCTTCACCACTGAGCACTGACTTGTTATGTTGCCTCTGCAACCTTGAAAGCCAAAACTGTGAGGCCAAAACCAAGCCCTCCCTGGTTTGCATCTAGGCAGAGAGTGTGTCCAATAAGGGACTAAGAAACAGGAATTCCAGATTATTTTAAACAAAAACTCATACTGAATAAATACGCATACACACAGGTGTGTGTAAATATATGTGTTTGTGCATATACACGCACACACAAAATGAAACTGATAATCGAGAAGTACCGAATAATCTTATGTCCACTGTATTCGGTTCTTTAAAACGTTCCTTATTTTTCTTAACTGTAGCAATGTATAAAACCTTTAGAATAACAGCTGTCTATCTCTGGATGCCTTAGCCAGGTGCTCGTCTCGACATGTGGGGAACATTGTTGGAGGCCTCTGCCAAGCAGAGCTGGGAGGGATGTGCTACGGGACGTGTCTGGCAGATGCCTGTCTTTGGAGGTGACAAATGACCAAACTGCCAGAAATCATCAGAATGAGAAGATGCTGGAAAAAGTTTGACTGCAGAGTCATGAGGGCTCCCATTATTAAAACTACAAAGAGACCTTGGGGAAAGCAAGGATAGGGCAGTGCTGTGCCCTACTAAAAACAAATGGATCCAAGGGGTTGTGGGAATAACTCTTAGAAGGGATTGCTGTCACATGCCCTGTCTCTTTGCCCTCCTCTCCCCTTCACAGCTTTCTTGAGTGGCTCTGATCTCACAGGGCTTTCCCATTGGAAATGCTGACATGCACAAGGAGTGAGAAGGCAGTGGCAGCATAATGGAACGCTGCAAACTGTGGCAGAGGATGCCATTGGGTGGAAGGCTCTTGGCAAGATCACAATTCTACAGCTTATTAGGTTAAAACACACTGTAGCCCCCAAATCAAACTTTTGTTCAGCCTCCACCTCCTTAACTGGATTTATTTCCCCTTCTTGTTATTTCCACAATTCCTGTGTCCATCTCTGGCATTGCACTACCAAATTATATAATAATTATCTATAATCACCTATTTATATCCTACCCCACTAGCCTTAGCCTCTCAAGGCCTAGAATCGACTCATTTATCTTTCCACCATACAGTGTCTAACTGAGGGTAGGAGCTCAGCAAATATTTTTGCCCAAAATTCCTTTCTCTGTCTACCACTTCTCAGCTTTAGATGCCATCTCCTCTAGGAATCTTTCTCTGATTCCCCAAATACCGGTCAAAGTGTCCTTTCTCTGTGCTCCCTTAGCACTCTCTACTTACCCCTATGCCAGCCTTTATCTTTCTTTGTTTAATGATTTGTACCCCCTGGAATGTCAACTCTGTGAGGAAGGGAATTTATTGTTTGTTTGGTTGTGTTTATTTATTATTTATTTTCAATGATTTTATTGAGATACAGTTTACACTGTTCACTCATTTAAAGTCTGAGTTTAGAACTCATCTAAAGTCTAGTTATTTAAAGTCTACAATTCAATGCTTGTTGGTATATTTACATAGGCTTGCGACCATCACCATAATCTAACTTTAGAAGATTTTTGTCACCCCAAAAGAAGCATGGCAGTGACTCTCCACCCTTCCCCTCCTCCATCCCCCAGCCTTAGACGACTACTGAATCTACTTTCTGTTTCTACAGATTTACTTATCCTGAACATTTCGTACAAATAGGGTCACACAATACGTGGTCTTTTGTGGTTGGATTCTTTCACTTGGTATTTTAATCTTCGCATTCTCAGTTTAGAAAGAAATTGCCTAGCCAAGAAAAGACACTCAGTGAATTTTTATAAAATGAAAAAATAAATGTACTAACGAACCCTCACATATTCTGGAGTTAGAAATTATGCTCAAAATAGAACTTGTCTAAGAGGCTTTGACAAAGCATTGTGTCAGAGATAGCATTATCACTTCCTAAAACCCTCTCTAGCAAGTGCCAATTATTTGTTTATTCCCATTGTGCCCTGAGGACTGCGATGAGGCATAAAAGAGGTAGCTGGAGAAGCCACATTCGGAAGCTGCCTGCCTGGGCTCTGGGGAGGCTGTCTGGTGCTTGGGGAGCTGTGGACACCAGATGCAGGGCCCTAAGCCTTGCAGTCCACACAGGTCTACGGTCCAGGCTGTACCCCACTCATTGCTCATCGCAGCAGTAGCTGATGCTCTCTCTGCCTTGCCGCTATCAAAACTGAAAAGAGTGTGATGAAGGCATGCCCAGGTTTAATGAATCACCAGGCCTTGTACCGCAAGCCCTCACGATGGTACCAAAGGTTTTTGTTTTTGTTTTTGTTTTAAAGATTGGGACCTGAGCTAACAACTGTTGACAATCTTTTTTTTTTTTGGTGCCAAAGTTTTAAGAGAGAGCAACATGAGACATTTTTAGTTGTGGAATTTCAGATAAGAGCGATCCAGAAATGGGGCTGTTGGAGGAAGCAGGGAACATCACACAACTTATCCCAAAGATTCTGCCATTCCCAAGAACAGACAAGACGGGAGAGAAGCTACAGTGATGGCTCCATCTAGAGCTGTCCGCTAACTGGATCCTAGGGTGTGTGGGAAGATGTCCACACAGGCCCTGCCCTTCAATGGGGCATGACTTCTGATATGTAGATATATTCTGTTAACTTTCTTTTTTCTACTGTACTATTGTCAAATGCAATATTAATGTAGCATCAAAATTCATCATTTTTATGTCATGTCTTCCTTCAATTTTATATATAATAAGTGCATACAGATGCAAATCATGTTTAAATGGAAGGACATAATAGTTAAAAGAAGTATTGGTCATATTGTACTAATTTTGCAAACAGCTGTTTCAAGTTAACATATGTGTATTCCCAGCCTTGTGTATATGAGATACAAGTTAATGTCAACAGTACATTAACAATGCAACTGAATTTAATTATGGAATTGAAAATGCTACGGGTAGAGGGATCACATTTTCACTGAAAAGCATAGGTAGAGAGACATCTGTTTCTGGTGAGTTTCAAAGAGGTACTTGCATCTTTTACACTCACCGATTCCATAATTTTTTGCAACAGTGGATTAACTAAATGATTGCCCTGCACATTTTTTCCTAAAACAAAATAGTAGATATATTCTTCAGCAGTTTAATTTTGCAAGTGATATTCTAGACGCCTTTTAAATATGAATCTGGGAAGTGTGAAAAGGACTACAAACCATGAGAAAGATACTCTTACTTTTGCATAAAGTTGTGTCTGGAATTAAGAGCAAAAAGAAAGCTTCCTTGCTTTGTTACCAGATGGCGCCCTACTGTCTTCGTAATTCTTTATTTTACTAGATTCTTCTGTTTGAAATCCTTTCAATTAGTGAAATCACTTACATTAACCTCCAGGGTCTCTTAAGATGCTAATATCTTTGGAAGGTTGCGGCTTTTAGACATCTGCAGTATGAGTGAATTTAATCACATTATTTTTCTCCCAACAGCCAGCAAGATTCTATGCACTGAGTAAATTAGGGGGTGGGGCATAATTTTGAAGGGAATCCTGTATGAAAATTTCTCTGGGAGAAGAGAGACCCTGAGAAGCAGAGGGGCATTGGTTGCCGATGGGCCACCATGACCGAGGGCCGTGCTGTGCCAAGTTCACCTCTAAAAGCTGACCTTTAGAATCACTGACAGTTGAGCAGTGGACTTGGAAGATGGTATCCCTGACGAATTGCTGAGGAATTTGGGTTACTCACCTCGAGAGGTGAAGACTTCAGAGATGATCTGACTGGGCTGTTCCCATTACCCACTGTTTTGCATCTTACTAATTCAGCTTAGTCAGAAGCTCTAATGAACACCACATTTCTGCCCCCTCTGTCTCTCCATTTGCTGGTTTCCACCACTGCCCAGAGCAACAAAAGACTGTGCTTTATTGCACTGCCCTTTCAAGCAGGAGTCCTCTGTGTCTGAAAGCAGGCCACT
This sequence comes from Equus przewalskii, assembly GCF_037783145.1. Taxonomy (NCBI): domain Eukaryota; kingdom Metazoa; phylum Chordata; class Mammalia; order Perissodactyla; family Equidae; genus Equus; species Equus przewalskii. The sequence goes on from NC_091834.1 coordinate 77,719,812, forward strand.
TAAAGGGTTGCCAAGGATGTACAGCATCGTTAAAGTGGAGACACTCAGTCATCTGCTTAACTGTCGATGGAAATAAAAAGTTTATATTCATCCTCTGCTGCTGAGAGGATTTGAATAAGCTGGCTGTGATGCCAGCTATCTCAAGGACTGCCAGGATCAATTTGGCTGCTCTGGTGGGCTGAGTGTCCTAAGCGTTTTATCCATTCTCATGGCTTTGTGCAGGTGCATTTTTCAAAAAGAAAAGGAGTTATTCAGTCACGTGTATAACAATGGTCCTCTCCTTCTAGAGCCTCTAAACAAACCATTACAGATCATTTGTATGAGAAGAAAAGTTCATCAGGCTTCTAAGATGTGAATGGTCCCTGAAAAGTTAGGAGGATTGAAGAACACTGTGGTGAAATTCTACGTTTTAAAAGATTTTAAAACTTTGACTAGATATGCCCATCATCTCTGGCCTCCAGAGAGGTAAGATAATTCAGTGGCCTGAGGGTAAACTACACATTCTCTAACCTTCCGTTCTTTTCAATTCAAATAAAAAGCACAACTGTTACCTAAACAGTGTGCTGTACCCTGTAGAGTCTATTTCTGGGCGGAACTAAAAGATGACTGCTGGCAAAAGGTTTCTTGGGGGTAGCAGGATTCAAACACTTAAATCACCAATTCTTATAGTTCCAGAAACATCAGCTTTTCGGGAGAGGGAGGTGGCTGGAACATCAGTTGGGAAGGTAAGCCAATTTTGTCATTTTGTCCATCAGGTTACAAGAAGGAAAGAAAAGCAAAAGGAGGAAGCAACAGAACATGAGAATAAGGAAAGAGAAGGAATGAGAGCAAGAGAAATTAGGGGAGAAAGACAGAGAAGGTTTCGAAACCCTAAGAAATGGTGACAGAAGTCATTTGGTGTCATGATTATTAGTCAGCCAGAATGGTCTACAAACGCAACAAGCAAATCTTAGAGGATATGCCACAAACAGGCAACATAGATTCCAGTTTAAAACTAAAATTTTCAGTTATCCAGATGCGTGTTTGGTTTTACAGCCGTCAACTGCCATCGCTGATTCTTAATGAGAGAGAGAATAATCGTAGTTGCAAAAGGAAAATGTCTCATTTTATACTAACTAATCTGATTAGTGGCACTTTTGAAGAGGAGCTTTTCTTAGCTTAGACTTCAGAATCATAAGAGTTTTTTGTTTTAGGAATAAACCTAACCACTGAAACTCACTAGTTAATTGTATTTCTCACGTTTCCCAGTAATAAAAGTTGCCCTCGATTCTGATTCAGTTGTTCCCAGTGTAGCAACTTAACCCTTTAAGTTATAATCTATTTCAGTGAGGACCATATTAAATTTTCAGCACAAGTCTGGTCATACTAAAAGAAAACATACACACACACAGACTATATTTGGACAGTGAATGCTAAGACCTCTCAAGTCCTTTCCTCTACTAAAGAACATTAGCTGATATCATCAAGATTGGAGACTAGAATATTCTTCTCTGGGGAATTTGACCAGCCTAAGGGACAAGACATGAATATACTGGTATTGAAGATTCACCAATAAAATGACCCATCAAGAGCTCCCTAAAATAAAATCCAAAGTCAGTAAGTCCTACACACACGCTTAGAACTTCCAGTTGGCTTTTAAGAATTCCACTTACAATCATGAGCAACAACAAAGGACTACCAGACATCTGAATCAAGCTGCTAAAATGACAGAGCCGAAACAAACAGAATAAAACAACTTAGAAGAAGCAGGGGGAAGAAAATCGCAAAGAAATATCATTAATGTACTATGTTTGACAGAATAATGACCTCCCCAAATATGTCCACATCTAAGCTGGTTTTCCAGGGCTGTCATAACAAAGTACCACAAACAGGGTGGTTTAAAACAACAGAAATTTATTCTCTCACAGTTCTGGGGACCAGAAATCTGAAAAAAGGTGCCCACAGGGCTGCACTCCCTCTGGAGGCTCCAGGGGATAATACTTCCTCGGCTCTTCCAGCTTCTGGTGGTTCCTGACATGCCTTGCGACATTGATCCGATATCTGCCTCAGGCTCACATGGGATATCTGCCTCAGACTCACACGGCCTTCTCCTCTTTCCTGTATCTGTGTCTCTTCCTTTTCTCTCTCTCTTAGGTTCTCTTGTCATTGGATTTAGGACCCACTCAGATAGTCCAGGAAGATCTCATTTAAGATTCTTGATTTAATTACATCTGCAAAGAAAGAAAATTTGAAAAAATCCAAATAAGATTACATTCATAGGTTCTGGTTATTAGAATGCAGACATATCTTTTTGGGGGCCCACCACTCAACCCACTACAATGTCTTAACCCCTGGAACCTATGAATATGTTATCTCACATAACAAAAGGGATTTTGCAGGTGTGATTAAGTTAAGATGGGGAGATTTTCCTGCATTCTCCACGTGGTCCTAATATAATCACAAGGGTCCTTATAAGGGGGAGGCAGGAGGATCGCAGTCAATGAAGATATGACAATAGAAGCAGAAGGAGGTCAGAGTGATGTGAGGAAGGCAACTATGAGCCAAGGAATGCAGGCAACCTCTAGAAACTGGAATTGGCAAGCAAACAGATTTTCCCCCAGGACCTCCAGAAGCAACCCAGCCCTGCTGATCCATTTTAGACCTCTGACCACCAGAACTTTAACATAATAAATGTGCATTATTTTAAGCCACTAAAATTGTGAGAATTTTTTACGGCAGTAATAGAAAACTAATACACATATTCAAAATGATGAGAAGATATCACACCCTTGAAATTACAACAGGATGCTATTTAATTTTAAAAAGGGACCTGCAGAGAACATAAAAAAGAACTCTTGGATCATACACATACACACACACACATGCACACATATATACATAACCACACATACACATGTATACTAGCAGAAATGAAAAAAGCAGTAGAAACCAAGAAAGATGTAATTGAAAAAAATCTCACAGAAATTGGAAAAAACAGATACGGAAAATAGGACAGAACACTTGCAAAAGTTATAGAATCAGAGTGTTCATCTAACATTCACAAAATAGGGGTTCTAAAAAGAAGAAACAAAGTAGAGGAGAGAAAATCAACAATGAAATAATTTGAAAACTTTTTTTCTACAAGTGAAAAACTTGAGTTTTCATATTGAGGTGACTTACTGAATATCTAGACCAATTGATGAAAATATACCCACAACATCATGAAATTTCCAAACATTATGGAGACAGAGAAGATTCTAAAAGGTAACAGAGAAAAACGTAAATTCATGTACAAAGGATCTGGAGTTGAAACATATTCATATGTTTTGATAGCAACAATCAAAACTAAAAACAATAGAATGTCTTCAAAATTCTGAAAGAAAATTATTCCTAACCTAGAATTCAATGCCTGGCCAAACTATCAGGATTGGATAAAGCTGTTTTAAGACAGGCAAATTCTCATAAATTTTATCTCACATACACTCTTCTTTGGGAAGCTACAGGAGTATGTGCTCCACTAGACCACGACACTAAACCAAAACTGAGAAATATATGACTCAGAAAATGAGGTTTTTATATAGACACAAGAAAAATGTGATCTCTGGGATTAATGGTGAAGCAGATCCCAGATGACACTTGGGCAACAGATGTGGAAGCAACTGTTCCAGACTTGAACAGGTCAGAGGACACTGGGAGACTCTGCATCAAAAAGATGATATTGATAGAACTTCTGATTCATCTGAGGACATTTAGCAACTGGTAAGGATTGGGGTTGAATAAGCACAAAGAAACCAGACAATGGGGAAAAAAGGCAAGTGTGGAAAAGGAAAATAATCTTAATATACTATACAGCTTAGCATGAATAACATAATGTGCCATAATAATATAAAAACTGACTGTTGATCTAACCACAATCTTGACATATCCATATCAGGAATATAAAGAATATGAAGTATCCTTCACACGTGCTGCAGTACACGTGAGTGAGGGGGAGGGGAGGCGTAAAACAGGGCAAATCCCCAGCTTCCACAGTGGAAAGCCACAGACAATACCTAAAATTTCAAAAATTAAGAAGTAACAGTACAAGTATAATATTTAGCAAACTGGTAGAGAATACCAAAAGAATTCAGCCAAAAGAGCTGCAAGTTAGTACTTCTGAAGAGGGGTAAATGGCAAGAGAAGAAGTGGAAAACTGCTGTTTTTCATTACAAGACTTATACAATTGTCTAATTACTGCATATATAAGATTTTTTAAAACCTAGGGTATTGTGAGAATCTCAGTGGGATGATCATTTTATTTAGGTTGTTTTGCAAAGTTCCGTTGGTTCACTGTTGTACTCCTTTGATTAGATTACTGAACGGTAGAGTTTAAATATTAGGAAAGGAGGCGCAGAAAAGAGTCCAAGACTTGCTGAGGGCTACTGCATAAAACTAAGCCACAAAGATAAAGACTGCCGCACGAGCTTAATCTTTCTAAGTGGTTTTTCTGTTTTCTCCAGCTGTGAAATATATTTATGACTTTCAACTCCTTTTTTTTGGTTCGTTTTTTGAATTCCAAGACACACCTTAAAGCAAGCAATTAACAAAAATAACCCTCCATCAAAAGTGTTATCAAATGACTTAAATTATACTGAAAAAATTTAGTGTATTTCTTTATATGCAATCAAAAGCAGCTATAACATGTTTTGTCTAGTCTGAAAATTTAGGCAATTGGTCAAAAAATAATTATGCATATTAAATGAATCAAAATGTTTCTTCTGCATTTTTATTAGCATCTATATACATCAATATTACAATATATTTCTCAAATTTAGCCTACTGATTTTAAGCCATCTGTTGATTATCTATCTTGTGATTTCTCCTCATCCACCTTTCTAACCTCGTATTAGTTACTCAAGGCCACCCAGCATGCTTCTGGGCCACTTGCCTGAGATGACAATGCGTGAGGGATCCTGAATTACTTTTAATGTTACCAAAGAAAACCACAAGCAGAAAAATAAACCTAATAATGTCTTGTAAGGTTTAAAAAGTAGAGGAGGACTTTACTGAGGGACATTATGATTTTTGGTGAAACCATCCCTCTGCTCCTCTGGGTTAATCTGTACAATCCAGGGTGGCTGATAAGAAGACACCACTCTGCGGACCACGACTTCCAAGTGCGGAAGTGGATGGTGCTCAGTGAGCACTGATGTGCCCTATGCAAACCCCTCCCCACGCCTACACCTCACGGCTTCCGTGAAGGTTCTTAATCTGCCTGCGCATCTATTTTGAGGGCTTGCAACACTACATTTTACAGTAAATGGCAGGACTGATCAACTTGCTTTCTCTGCCCAAGGAAGGAAGGACTTCCGTCAACATTTCTGTACTCTCATTTTTTTTTCTATTTGTACCCTATTTCCCTCCTCATTGTTTGCTCCCCTCTTCTGGAGAAAGAGTGGCCAGTCAGTTGGTCTCCATCAGCTGTGGGTGCTTCAAAAGTAGGGTTACACTCGGTAAATAAACTGATCCTCATAAACCTTTCTGACAAATCTGTAGCTGTGCCATGTGCTCCTTCCCTCTTCATAGACCTGGACATCCTCAAGTAGAGTGAGCTCACTTCACTTCTGGTTGCCTCACCCCAGCCTCTTCTCTCAGGTCCAGCTTCTCAGCCTGAGACTGGGTGGATATATTGGATCAACCTCACTTTGTCAGCCTTGCTGTCTTCAATTGAGGGGGAAGGAATAGGAAACTTCGCTTTGCATAATCCAGCTCTACCAGGAAGCCTTACACTTCATAAAGTTGATACTTTGCCCAAACTGGTTCAGTTCTCTCTGTGCATGCTTTATCCATCAGAACCCCTGGGGCAAGGAGGGGAGAGGAGTATGAAGGGTAAAATTCCAGAACCGAGCCCCACCCTGGACTGCCAACAATTACTATAAGATTAAGATATGCTAAGGGCCAAATCAGTTCCTGAAGGAAAACTCCTTCCAGGCGAAGCCTGCCATAACTCAGTTAACCCATAAGGCAAATATTAGTTCTCTCCCCAAAACAGCATTAAAAAGTGGCTCCACTGAATTTGTCTGGTGCTGGTTTCATGAGTGTGCCCTGGGGATTCCAGACAATACGCTGGTGCTAAAGTAGCAACTGGAATCTTTTACGCAGTCAGCCGGACCCAGGCTCTGTTCTGGCATGTGGCCCGGTATATCAATATTGTGGTTTTCAGCCCATTTTGGAAGCTGCTTCACTAAGCCATGTGATAACCCCAAAAGTTGGTCTGGCACCAGAAGACTTCATCAGATTGCGAACTTGAGAGCCCTCGAGTCGGCTGTTTTTGTATTGATGCCTCCCTTCCCGTAATCATTAACAGAAGGTGAGAGGGCTGCAGTTGGAACACGCCTCACACCTAGTACGTAGTTTGTGTTTATGTCTCTGAACCCTCGTAAATCTCCTGGGCTCTGAGCACTTGCCTACTCAAATAAAAGCATTCTCCGGAGGAAACTCCAGTAAGAGTTTGAGTTATTAGCCTGGCTCAACAAACTTACCTGGAAGGAGCACATGGCACAGCTACAGATTTGTCAGAAAGATTTATGAGGATCAGTTTATTTACCGAGTGTAACCCTAGCAGAAACCGAAGCTGTGAATACTCTAGACATAGCCGTCCGGTGGTCCCCTTGGAACTTGTGCAAATCATGTGGCACATACAAATGCAATGTACTAGGTACAAGTCATGGCAAATTTCCAATTGAAAAGTGGGAAATTAGTAGATTATGTCAATGCTGACAGCTCTCAACTTAATGCTCACTGATTCCACTGTTATGAGAGGTTACTTATCTTTAAAACAACAACGACACAACCGTTATTGAATGCCTACTACTCACTCAGCCTTGTTGTAGGCAAAGGGGATTGCAAAGAAATTACTCATACTCTTTGATTTGAAGACATTTATAATCTAATTAGTGAGTTGCAATTAAGGCACATAAAACTATCAGAGAGCAAAAGTAAATCAAGCGATAAATTTTCTGATCGGTCCCTCAGATGATGTAGGAGTCGGGCAGAGAGAGACATCTTATATGGTTAGCTGTGGAAGGCTTCCTGAAGTGGTATGACCTAAAGGAAGGGTAGGTGGGTTAAGTGAAAAGGAAAGAAGAAAAAATTCTAGGCATGGGCACAGTGTTTCTCAGGAAATTGAAATAGAAACATGCAGGCTCTGCTTATGGAGAAGGGAAGAAAAAGTTGAGCTGCCGAGGGAGAACAAGTATGAGGAAATAGAGTGAATTTAATCAGAAATGACTGCTATGGACAAATCCTCAATGAAGGATTTTAGAAGTCACACCAATGGGTTTAAAACTTAGGAGTAAATAAGAAATCACTAAGGATGTCAGTCAGAAAAGAGAAAAAATTAAGGTCAAGTTTAAATGTGATTCACCTCCATATGAAGATTGAGACGTGAGTAAACACCAAATGATATTTGTTACCTGGCCAGACTGAAACTCCACCGTGACACACTACCCACTCCTAATGAGGACAGTAGCCAATGGTTCAACATCTGAATGACAACTTTGAACACAAAAACAGTCTCAGCATTTGCTGATTTTTGATGGGCATTTTGTTGGCAGAAGGATATGTATTACATCATAACAATTAAGTGTAGTTATGTGGACCAGCAGTTAGAATCAGACAGACACAGTCAAGTCTTTCTAAATGACTTTTGCCTCTAAGTTTTCTCCCGTAAAATGTGAGATTGTTTGATTTTAGTAAAAAAAGAAGGAAAGAGAAAATTTCTTTTTTCCATTATAGACACCCCAGTGATCACTCCATAAATAGTACTCTAAAAAATGTAAATGCAAGATTTTTGACATAGTTTTCTTGATAACTTATTAAAGTTGATAATAGCTCATTAATTGAGTTGTTTTGTTTTACAATATTCAGGAAAACTTTTTGAACACGGATTTTGAGAGATTCAACACTCTCCACGAGTTTCAGTTTTGTGTGTTTTGCTCGCCTGTGCCCTCTGGCAACAGTGACCACTCTTGTTTGTCAAGGGTTGTTTTCACTTTTATTCCCCCATTCCAAAAAGATTGCATAATCTGTACAAATACCATTCAAGATAAGCCCCCTTCTATTAACACTTTATGAGGCTTCTTCAATCTTAATTTCTAGGACAAGCAGACAAACAAATTTTGCTTTCGTAGTTGTGGAAATTTAAAAAACAAGACAGCATCCTTTTCCCACTCCTGCTCTTTCTCCTGGTTCTGTCACTGGTGTCTCCTCTGCTGCTCCAACTCGGTCATTCCTACAGGCTTTTCTGGCCACCAAAGGATAGCAGGACATCCAGAATGCCATTCTCCGCCCCCGCCTGAAAGCCAGTGGTCACAAGCCTGTGCTTTGTTCCACCCTGGTAGCATCCAGGTGGAATTTAAAATAGAATGGATGGGGACCCAGTTATGTAAAAAGTCACCTCTGGTCTTCTGTTGTATCATGGGAGTTAAGACCAGCTGGGGTGCTTCTGGTATCAGTTTCCAGTACATAAGTCTCTGTGATCTGCAGCAGAAATTCTTACAACAGGGCCCTTAGAAGTCTCGTCCTCTGATGGACTGCCAGAGGCGGACTCCAAGGCATATCTGGGAAGGCAGACTTTTTTGCTGAGTTTCCCAGGGACTGAGAGAAAACTACCAGAAGGAACAAGCTCTCCTGGGGTCTAGGCTAATAATTACAACTGTCCCGGGTGGGAGGTGGGATTTATTGCTGGCCACCTACTTATTTGGTTCAGTTGGCTCAGCTGGTCAGAGATGACCAGAGACAGAGATTCAGTCCCTCAGGAGAGCTCCTTTGAGTGAAATAAAAATGCCGAAAATCTGTTCCTTCCTGGCCTAAATCTCCTTTTCCAGATTATAGCTCAAAACACCTTACTCCCTGCTAGAAAAACGAGTTCAAATACATGCCCTCCTTGTGGAATCAAGAAGCTACAGATGCTTCAGCAACCTGTGCAAACTTGAAGCCATGTGGTGCTTTTCTTAACAGCATTAATTGAATTTTAGGTACCTGGGTTCATGAGATGACAAAACATCAGCTCCCACTTATGAACAATTAATGATACGAAATTTACAACATTGTGTAGATAGGCGCACCTGAAGCTTTAGAATAATATGTGATAACACAGTAAGCACCAGGTCATAATCTATTGGCCAGTCAACATTTTGTCCTCTCTCCAAATTACAGCATCAAAAATAATAAATAGGAAATGACCTTCCTGTTGGCTGCTAAAGAAATAAACAATTTGAAATGTGTAATTGTGCATATGTTTGGATTACCCATCATTGACTTTATTCACAACTCTAAATAGAGAGCATAATCCCCACTAATGATAGCAGAGATGAACCACTTTATATTAAGAAATATAAATTAGATTACAAAAGAGCTCCTCCCTTTCATATTCCAGGATAAATAAAATATCTGTAACTTCTTCTATCCTCTAAATAAAATTTCATATGATCTGAAAAGATTATATTTTAAAGTTCAACCATTTAAAAAGATTTCTGCAATTAAAACAATTCATTTTGACTGAAACCCAGAAGCAAAAGTGAAGCTGAAGATACAAGATGGGGGTCAAAAAACTCTAGCTTGGGCCACCTAGGAACTGGCCCCCTCTCTCAGATAGATAAGCTCTTGTCGATGGCTAAGGTTTCCTCCTCCTAGGAGTGGAAATCCACTAGCAAATGCAGTTTCTCCCCACCCCACCCCACCACTACATACCACCACCTACAACCACACACAACATCTCCCTCCCTCCAATCCTATGGGAACTCCAGTAAGAGATTCAGATCTGAAAGAGAGCTTTTGACAATTTTACTGGTGAGAAAATTGAGGCTCAAAGTTGAAATGAACTGCCCAAGACCAGAACCTGTTGACGGGAGCCCCAGTCACCCAGCTTAGCCCAGTGTTCTTTCCACTGCTCCTCCCAGCCCACAAAAAACAGACAGCAAAGCGGGGGGCAAGGGAAGGGCACTCACGCAGACCACCATCTGCCTCACCTCAGGGAGACCTCCTCAGGAGACCCACCCATTGTCATTTTTGTCTTCAAAGAACAGAACAACCCTTTTGACGAAGAGATCTGTGAACTGTGATATAAAGAACCATGAGATACAAAGAGAAATTTAGACCCTGAGGCCCAGTAACCTAGGATTTGGTCAGAAAAAAAAAATGTGGTTTTTAATTAGGTTATACTGCAGTATGTTGTGGTAGAACGAATAAGGCCTCTAAAATAAGATTGATTTTTGACTCTACTACTCACTAGCTGAGTGACCTTGAGGAAGTTTCTTAATCTCTCCAAATTCATTTCCTTATCTACAAAACGAGTATCAATTTTGGGGGATTGAAATTTTGTGTGGAGAAAGAGAGAGAGAGGAGAGAGGCAGAGAGAGAATAAGAGTGAGAACTGGGGGCACAGAGGAGGGTCTCAGTGCGTGAAAGTTCACAATGTCTGACACAAAATATCCTTATTGAGCTGCATCAACTCCTGGAAATAAGACTCCTTTGTTTAGAGATCTGGTCAGAATGACCCCTCAAGGCTAAGACCATACAAAAGAGGTACACGACTACTCAGGCCCTGAAATTGGGTCTTCGATTAGAAAATGGTTGACCCAGTGGTCTTAGACTCTAAGAATAGGATTTTCTGGGTGTTCCTCTAAAGGCTTTATCTGGATGCCTGGCCAGGGCTGGATCTCTAGAGTAATAAAGAAAGTGACATTCAGAGGACTCCCTCTTGCAAACTAGATTATGAATCCTCCTATGTGTGTTCATGGCACACTACACTTCCCCCATTTGTCGCACTGTATTGTAATTGCCTGCTGACTTGTCTGTCTTGCCAACTAGACTGGGAACTCCACTGCCATTTCAGTTCAGTGCTATCCCCACTTTTCAACCCTCAATAGAGGCTCAATATATATCTTTAAGTAAAAAATATCCAAAAACTTCCTTAAAACATCTACCACCATTGGCCCTAAAATCAGTGTAAAGTATTAATGTTTTCCACATCCCCAATCTGAAACTGCTTTCTCCCCACTCCCTGCTTTCCCTGAAAAGGAAATCACTTCTCTAGTTTCAACATTTAGGCCACTTAGGTATCTGCTCAGGCTGTTCCTCATCATGTTAATCCATTCGATAAACTGTGTTCAAAACCAGGATCTCATGTACTGGGCCCAATGGCGGGGGTACCACAATGAATGCTCCATGATCCCTCCTGGAGAGGCTCACAGAATAAAGTGAGTTTGGATGAAGGCTCTGAGTTTCAGAGAGGCCACTAGCCATTAGCCAAAATATTTCTGGATCAGTAACTACACCCTATCATCAACTTGACTCTTTAAAAATTACAATGTGGCTTTAGGATCTGGTACATAGTGTTCAGTCAATAAATATTTGTTGGATAAGAGAATGAATGGGATAGGATGGGAAGTTCAGTGAGATTTTAGTGCTCTGGGCTGATATAGGAGATATGCAGCAAATAAAATCCTTTATTCAAGCATAAAGCAAGTAAAGCAAATCTTTTACTTGAGCAAGTCTAGATTTTGGCACCCACTAAACAGGTAGGTCCACTCTAGAGTTTACTAACATTTCAGAAGTCCTCTGAGGAGCAGGTTGATGCCTCTCAGAAACGTTTCCTGTCACCAACTGGATGAGGCAGGGCATTCTGATACCACAGCTCAGCGTGTCCCATTTGCCTTCAGACTTCTCCCTGAGATCTCCTAGCCAGCAAAAAGCCGGTTAACGAAACTTCCTAAACTGCCAGGCACCACAACACTCTGCTGCTCCCAAACTCTCCGGGCTTCGAAGAGTACCTCACTGGAATCTATACTCTCCTTCACTGATAATCTCAAATTATTTTGTTTTAGACTTGTCTTCATGGCTGGTTCCCCCTTAAGGGAAGGGGTCTTGTCTTTACAAATTCCCACAGTACCAGGCACACAAGTAGGTGTTTAATAAAGTAAGTTTTTACAGTTTGTCTTCAGTGTGTATCTAGCCCTGTCCAAGGTCTCTAGGAGAGCCATAAGGTGAACCGGGAGAAGGGTAAGGCCACCCCCTCGTCTATTCGGGAGCTCTGCAGACAGCTCTCACTCACGTTCCTTTTCTGTCCTCCATCTTCTGACGGTGATCTCAAGGACTGCAGAAAATAAGACAAACCGGGAAAACGAAATCATATATCACAATTTAAACATGGTAGATTAGATGCTAGGCTGGAACCTTCCCTTTCACCAAAAATAAATGCCAACCTAAATGACGACGATCTTAAGCCTGACAGGATTTCACCCGTCCTCTAAATTCTTCTGACGCGTTGAGACCTCAAGAAGGGTGTTGAAAGGTCAACTTGTTTGGTACCAACTCTGACTCAAAGATTACTGTCCTGTGAGGTGAAGGACAGGAAAGACACGGGGAAAGTGAGTTTTTCCAGCCGCTCCACCCGGAGGGCAATTAATCCAAATACGATTGGCGTGGGTGGAACTCAAACATCTCCCATTCAGCCCACGCCTTCACCCAGGGTTGCTAAAACAGAAGCGCTCCTATCAGTCTTGGGGTTGAATCAATACGTCTCACGCAGAGATCCGCTCTCAGGAGACTGTGACAGGAGGAAAGGTCAAGAACACACCCGGGTTTGACGCGCTGTCCAGGAGCAGCAGGCCCCGAGCGCCCCCCGCGGAGCCTGCTCTCAGCCAATGGGAGCTTGAGCTCCGGGGATGATGAGACGCGGGGCCGAGGCTGGGCCAATCAGGCTCCAAGAGCTGCCAGGGGGAGGAGATGGGAGGAGAGGCCGGGGGCGATGGAGACAGAGCTACATCAACAGAAGTTTCTCACCTTGGAATGCGAGGGACGCTCCCGCATCTCCTGCACACCTCCAACTGCGTGCAGGAGGAGGGCCCCAAGCTACTTTCTCCACCTCCTCACACTGCTCCCTGCAAGCCAGAAGGAGGCTGCTGAGAGTCCCTATCACTCCTGGCCGCCTTTTTATGTTGTCTGCAGGGGGAAAGAAGGCGAGGGACAACTTGGTGCTGGGAACTGACCTCTGGCCTGGCGGGCTTCTGGGAGGGGAGAGCAGAAGAGGAGTGACTGGGGCTGGGGGACTCCATGCGGGGGCCATGGACAGAGCGGCGCTCCTGGGACTGTCCCGCCTTTGCGCGCTGTGGGCAGCCCTGCTCGCGCTGTTCCCATGCGGAGCCCAAGGAAACTGGATGTGAGTATGGGGGCAGCAGGGGCTCATGGGGTGTGTGGCAAAAGGGGTGTCCAACCTCAGGGAACTTTCAGCTGAGGCGGGGGAGGAGGGGCGGGGACCCTAGGGAGGGTGACCTAATTTTCCGGAAAACATCTGGGATTGGGGAGGAGAGCAGGGGAGCGGCTTAGCCAGGGGCGGCCGTGTCTTACAGGTGGTTGGGCATCGCCTCCTTTGGGGTTCCGGAGAAGCTGGGCTGCGCCAACTTGCCGCTGAACAGCCGCCAGAAGGAGCTGTGCAAGAGGAAACCGTACCTGCTGCCGAGCATCCGAGAGGGCGCCCGGCTGGGCATTCAGGAGTGCAGGAACCAGTTCAGACACGAGAGGTGGAACTGCCGGGTTGCCGCCACCGCCCCGCCGGGCACCAGCCCCATCTTTGGCTACGAGCTGACCAGCGGTGAGTCCCAGGACCCTCCGGGCCAGCGCGGGACGGAGGGCTACAACTCCTCCAATTCCTGTAAATAAAGTAAATAGTGCTCGCGTGTCCCGTCGCTCTCTAAATCCCAACAAAGTTCTTTCCGTGGACGGGAATTGGGAGCGACGAAAGCCAGTCCCTGGGCGCAGGTGCAGTCCTGAAGTGGGGTGACTCCCCGGGTCCAGAGCGGGGCGCTTGGAGCTCTAGCTCTTCCTCCATCCGGCGGCGCCTGGCTGAGTTGGAGAAAAAGTCTAACACTCCACCCCGCCAACCCCTCGGACCTCGTAGCGCCCCCCTAAGTGGGTGACCAGCTGGAGAAACATGATGTCGGCAGCAGGGAATGCTGCTGCCGCATCTGCTTTGATTTAAGCAGCTCTGCTGTTCACCGAGCCCTGGACAAGTGGCTAATTGCAGCTAAGCCCCACGTTTGTTGGCTCCTGGGAGCACCGGGTAGACAGAATAAAGGGGATTTCAAAAGGGACTGTCCTGGACAGCCCAACGTGCGGCTCACGGGAGCACGACTCCTTTGGCTCTCCCCTCGGTGCTCTGGTCCTTCTCTCTCTTCCCTACTTTGCGCACACTCGCAGCGCGGGAAGCTGCAGGAAACTGTCCCACTTCCACGTGCCTAGTGATTTGGTAAGAATAAAGGTACAGGGAACCACGATTGTTCCAGGAATATCAGCAAATTCAAAGAATTTTAGGAGGTGGGCGATGAAAGATTCGTTGTTTTCACATTTATTTCCGTTCTGCCTCCACCTTTGACCTTTCCCCACCCGGTCCCGGCACACACCACCGCCAAAGCGTTGCGTTTGCCCCGCTGAGTTTTGGCCGGCACACCCTTCCGAAGGAGCCCTGAACCCCCTGCCGGAAAAAAAAAAAAAAGATACGTTCTTCACAGTTGCTGAAATGCAGAGGCATCGGCTGTTGAAAAGGTTTATTGGACAACCGGCGCGAAACTGTTTCTGCTCCAATCTAAACATCGCTAAAGAAAAAAAAAGTCGCCTGCTGAATCTCTTCTAGTCCATTTTATTAATGTTTTAATGCGACTTTAAGTTTTCAAAGATTTTAGCTAGAACTCTATTGCAGGTGTGCTAAATACTTATTCAACAGTTTTCCATAACTTTTTTTTTCTTTGCTGGTGACATTTCAATTATCTTTCATTGCCTTTAAGACTGTAAGAGGATTAGCTAATACTTTATAAAGTATTCAATTGTTTCATGTTAATATCAGTGATTGTTATCACGATAGCCTAGAAAAAGAAAAATATTGATCCTTGATGTGTAAGTAAACTGTAACACTTTTACTAATTGCTGTGGTCTTTGCTTACTTTTAATTTACATTCTGACTCATATTATTTATACACACAAAGTCACAGCAATTTTTTCGTGTTTTGTGAGAACACATTTTAAATTTAAAAAGAAAGGTAATCTAGACTCCTTCGGGCATTGTATTACCATTTACAACATCCATGCAAAGGATTTTAAATTCAACGTGTACTTATTGAACTTTTATTGTCTATTAAGCGCTGTGCTGAGCTAGGTGTTTAAAATTTTAAAAGTAAACAAATAATTTTCAGGTATGAGGACAGTTTATGACATACAATGTAAGGAAATCCCCTCAAGTGGGATATTGAAAATTGGTGTTGGTTTTCTAAAAGACTAGATCAATATGAAATTGTCTTTTCTAAATATGCACTCATTAAAGCATCCATTGTAAGCAATTGAATAATTGCTTCCCTGGTAAGAAGATAAGTAGGAGGCTTTGTTATTAACATAAACAGCCAGAGGTAAGGCTCTTTCATTTAGCAATTTATGTTTTATTCTAGGCACCAAGGAAACAGCATTTATTTATGCTGTGATGGCTGCAGGCCTGGTGCATTCTGTGACCAGGTCATGCAGTGCAGGCAACATGACGGAGTGTTCCTGTGATACCACCTTGCAGAATGGCGGCTCAGCCAGTGAAGGCTGGCACTGGGGGGGCTGCTCTGATGATGTGCAATATGGCATGTGGTTCAGCAGAAAGTTCCTAGATGTCCCCAACAAAAACACCACGGGAAAAGAAAGCAAAATACTGTTAGCAATGAACCTACATAACAATGAAGCTGGAAGGCAGGTATGTATTAGAAAATGGAATAGAAAACCAGTGCCTCTAGGTAAATAATACCAGGATTATACATCTGGATGAATCTGTCCAAATGGTTTAAAAAGCACACAGTTGCAGTCTCCTTCTCTCTCTATATATAATTCTCTCTCTCTGTATACATGTGTGTGTTTATTATATATGTATAACAGCAAATATATTCAATAGACAATATAGGTATTTTTCATGAGCTTGTACTGTCCACATAGATTTAGTTTAAGTTCTCTATCTGTGAGTTGAATCTTGTTATAAAATGTATTTGTGATTGTATAATTTGAATACCTGAAAGACTAATTATAAAATAATAGATGTACAAGTGTCTCTTGGGTCATTTGGTTCCACCTCTTAGCTGGTTAGCGGTGGAGCCAGAATAAGATCTACGGTATCTACCTTTCTAACAGGACTGAATTAAATTTTATTTCCTCAGATTTGAGTTTTGATTATTTTTTTAAATCTATTTTTTACTGAGCGATGGCTCCTAAACATGTTATCAGTTTTGTCCTTACTTTCTCTAGGAAACATTCTTGAACACATTAGGTATATACAACTCAACTAATATTTTGTGTAAAACAAAGTTTTTCTAAGGGAAGTAGTTATTTTATTTTAAAGCAATGTAGATTCATTGTAAAAATTGAGGAATACAGATAAAGGTAAAGAAGCTATAGAGATTAAATGTATGGATATTTTAAAACACAGATATTAGAGATTGAGGGGGAGACAAATTTGAAGAACCACCATCTAATTAACTTCTTTTATGAATTCTGGATTTTTAATACTAAGTTTTCTTAAAAGGAAATAACTTTGAAGCTTAATTTAACTTTCATATGTTTACCTTAATGAATATTGACACAACAAAGTTTGAGTTCTACAACAATGGTTAAATTGCTTGGCTATTCATAGTGACTTTCCTAAAACAGTTAAAACATTTTTTACGAATACGTATTTTCTATGTTATAACGATCTTTTCGGGACAGGAATATCAGCATATATCCTATATTATTGTAAATATCCAGTAACTTATAAAGGTCCGAATGTAGTCACTGCAATCTGTTGCATTCTCCTGAAGTAAATTAAAACAAGTTGCAGTATCTCTCAGGAATATTTATAGTATATGTTGCATTTGTTTTACATTTTTGGAAAGTAAATAAATGGAACCCATTCAGAATAGTTGCAAGTTTCAGCCAGTTTTCTTTACTTAACCACTTTGGTTTAAAATACAAAAGCACAAAACTCAATAAATATCAACCTAACACTTCAAATTCAAATTTGAATTTTCAATTCAATCTGAATATGGATTAAAAATAGCAAAATAGAAAACAGGAAAGTCAGTAAATAGCTGTGCTTAGCTTTTTGTACTTTTGTTTAGAAATTTTAAAAGTTAATTTATCTCACTAAAATAACTCTTGCCCAAGATAATAGTTATGCACATGTCTCTTCTCCTTAAATTTTTACTTTTAAAAAAATTAAATAAATGAGTTTTTGCTTCAATTTCAATATTATCCAATAAAGGAATTTTTATTATTTCTCACATATTAATATAAAAGAGGCTAAATGTAGTTAGCATATGTTCTTTAACACTCTAGAGTCAAACTAGGAAAAACATCAAGATAAGTCAAATTAACATATTTAAAAATAAGAAAACAATTAAATGAATATTTATTATCAATTTAGACTTTAAGTCTTTTTTAGCCTTTATTTAAATAATTTGGTAGAAATTTAAAAATTTTTAACCGGAAAACAAAACTCGGAAATTCATGTTATGATTAATTCTCTTGAATAAAGTCATCTGTGAACTTATGAAAAACCCTAAAATGTGTTTTTTATATTAGTAATATTAGGCAGATATTTAGTTTTATTCCATCTCGTGTGTTTCAAATTAGGTAGCAATATTTGCCTCTGTAACTATTAACTTTGATCTTAAACTGTTATTGATATTCTGATTTTATTAAAAACATACAACTATTCAGCATTAATTTTAATCCACTGTTTGTTGGCAGAAAACAATCTCCTCAGATTACTGAGGTTTTTGCTATTATTCTAATTATGCAGAAAATAATGCAGCCTATGTATTTATACACATTTTGTTTAAATTTCAGAATTTTCTGTGCTGAATCTTTTTTTCACATTGGTCTAGATGGAATCTTAAAATATTACAAAATATTACCTGAGTAGTTTGAGGGTACCACACTGGTGTTTTTGTTGGTCTTTTCTCATGAACTATTACAATTCAAAGAATTTTTGTATTTTTCTTTCCATTGGTGGCCAAAAAAAAGAAAAACCACCATCACCACCACAACAACAAAAGCCAACCAGGTTTCCAGGTTATTATCTAATATGGAAGAACAAGCAACTCCATTTTAAATATTGGCAATTCGAATTTTAATCTAATAGGCACATTCTTCTGAGTGAAGTTCAAGGTCTGCATCCAACTGAGGTTGATTTTCCTCGTCTCAAAATCCCAAACTCAAAATATAGGAAAGCGTTCAGAGAAATGTGGGTACTGGCGCTTAGTAGTGCTATGAGCAGGATGGATGATTTTCTAACCGCTGACCTTAAATACTCTGATTCCCACTTGGTTTCTGACACCATTCCTAAAGTTATGACTCCAAGAATAATGTTGCTGAATGCTGATTGGATAACAGAATGATGTGATGTCTTCCAGGGGCAGAACTTCTGGGAATAATGTGACTTGGAATATTTATGGGTATTTCTTTTGGTGTGCTTAAAATATTTCCATTCTCCCCATGTCCACCTCATAAACTTTCAAGTTTCTCTACCCCATAATTTGTTTTATGATGAGTAACTCAAAAAAGTGGGAAGGGCCCAACCCCAAATTTTCATTGACCTGTTTTGAGAATATTTATAAGTACTTAAACAACACATGAGTGTTTTGCTTTTCAGCAGGTTCAAATATATTTTTAGACAAAAAGGGACAAAATGGGTCAGAGGAATAGGAATGTAGTCATTCAACCTTATGTCACGGTTTTCATAAAAACTTAAACAGATCATCTGATAGTTGACAAAATGAAATGCTCGTCACAAAACGTTCCACAACAGTTTTTTGGTCATTTCTGTAAAGTTTGGATAAAGCAATATACTGGAAAACAATCACTGCCTGCTGTGTTACCTCTGAGAAAAACTGTGGGACCAATCACTCCTTAGACAGACTCCTTAGACTTAAATTAAGTATTAATGATACGTCTTTCCTACTTCGCTTTATTAGAAATTTATCAAACCAAAACTTAACACAAGGAGCCCGTAGATTAAATGCTACCCTCCTAATTGCTCTCCCATAGTTTAAAAATACCCACCCAAATGTGCACATCTGTTTGCAATAGTTAACAAAACATTCCTCTGTTAATATCGTTATAAACCTTAACAACTCAACTAGAGTAGAGAAAGGAATTTTCTCATAACCACACACAACTCACTTGGTTGCCATTCTCTTTCCCTGTTAGCAGAAAATGACTGTGCTATCGCTGTAGTCAGAATGGCTATTTGACGTTAATTAAGAATCCTAGCTGAAAAGCTTCAGACTATACTTTTTTCTGGAGTGTTCATGCAATATCCTTAAATATGCTTGCATTTTTCACTTTCATTTTTCTCTGTTCTACTGAAATTATTCTGGTGCATATAAAGACCTTATGTCATATATCTCCAACTTTCCTTATGTACGACAAGTGTCTTAATCGTGTTGTTTATTTTTCCGTAAAATTGGAGTAATAAGTAAGTGCTACTGCTACCTACTATGTGCAAGGCATTTCTTCCTATAAAACTAAATCAAATGAAATAATTTATGAAAATGTGTTCTAAGAAGCACTAAGCTCTACAGAGTTAAACTGTGTGTGTGCGCGTGCGTGCGTGTGTGTGCGTGTGTGTGTGTGTGTGTGTATCTGCCCTTGAACTCTGCATTTCATCAGCTTCTCCTAGTAGTGATTATATTGCTTTATTTTCATCCCTATTTGTCCAGGTTTCTTCCTTGGAGTATTATGGGGTTATAATCATTTAAATTGCATGTGAAGTTATTGGGATTCTTCTCCTTGAAATTTATTTGTCTTTCTATCCTAGAATATATATATATATCCTATATATATACATATATATATATATATGATAAAAATACTATTTCTTTTCTTGTACTTATTGTTAAGGACAAAAAGGTAATGGGATTGAAAGGTAATAGAATAAAACTTCTTAAAAATATCATCCCTGAAAAGTTGTAGTTAACTCCAGCTATTTAAAAGTTGCTAGTTTTCTGTGGCAGGAAAATCTCCCCAAAATTCTGATACAAATTCAGCAGGTGATGTCATGGGATTGAAAAAGGATGTCTTCTTATCCTTCTGACCTGTGAAGTAGCGTATCACTCTTGTGGACTAACACGGTTGTGGGCTGAGAAATCAGAGGAGAACCCAGCCGGATCAAGCTCTCTTGCTACCATTGACCTTCAGGCAGTGACTCTTTTGTTTAAAAAGGTGGTTTTTATTACTTTCTCCGGATACAGGTTACCAGTAGAGGATGAGTTAAAGTGTTCAAAGGAGCTTGACTAACTATTCAATAAGCATTTGGTGAGCATATACTGTCCTCCATGCTCTGCAAATTGGCAACACCATACTGGATGTCTGAATTGGTTAGTAAAAGAAACACTTGGCTCCTCCGTTAAGATCCTGAGTGAGGGGCAGCTTTAAATCACTAAGTGATGACTGTGAGGAATGTTGATCAGGTTTAAACACATAAACATACATTTTTAGATTTTTTCCTTTCTTTCGACAGCTTGTTTTGTTATTACCCAGCATTGATCAAGTTATCTTTTTCTTATATCCTTTGGGCACTTACAATCTGAACAAAACTAGGCAGATTATATTAATATGAATATCTCTTTCCCTGGAGACGTTTTAAAGAATTGTGAGTATCCAACGCATAAATTTAACCAAATAAGCTTGTGTGCCATACTTTATAAAATGCTTTCAGGTCATTGAAAGGTACCTTTTGCCCGAGTTAATAAGACATAGACATATCTACTCTCTTCTCAGTTTTATGCATTGAAAAAGTGCTGTATTCTATAAAGGACAGGGTTTAAATATTATTCTGTTTATTATTTTAAGCGCTAAGAAGAAGTATCAAATACTGTAAAAATTAATACCATATGCTCTCATTCAATGTTGCAAATATTATAAATTGTTTGAAATATTCTGTCTCAATCAATAGTTGAGAAACTTTAGTTAATTTATTAGGATATGTAACATTCCGCAAACGTGTCAATGTCAGGTTTGGTACAAAATAGCAAAGTATAAACCTCTGTCATTTTATAGTTTTGATAAGAACTGTAAGTGGAATTTAAGCTGTGAGATTTTCCCCTTTTTTGGTGAGATTACACACATAATTTACAAGTTATTGAATGGATAGATCAGTTTTTCATTTTACTCAGCATGTTGACAGAATGTCAACTCTACAGCTAGTCCAAAGGATTTGTTAATCTGCTCTGCCATCCTCTGGGGATTGAAGGAAGCTGTGCTGACCAGTCTGGTATGTAAGAGATTAAGACCCTAAAACTTTTGAAATCTCTATATTGTTTTTCAGCTGTGAGCCCCATTGAAATTTTATGTCAACTCTTATTGTACTTTCTTCTTCAGAGAAAAGGGGCATTTATTTCGACCTTAATATGTGTCAGGCTCTTATGGAGATATGTAATTTCCTTTAATTCCTCAGTTTGAATAAACTAAACTCAGCATTTTGAATTGAGAAATTACATAAATATTATCCCTTTTCTGTGTTAGGGTGGTGCTACTGATCCATCAAGGATAGGACATATGTTTTGAGTTAAGTTTCCAGAGAAGGCAAAGAATTTGCTGGGAGCAGCCACAATCTCCAGCTCCTTCTCCTTTTGACCAACTTAAGTTGATTAGTCAGGGTTTCTCATGTGGTCTGTGACCAGGGGATGGCATGTCCCCCCAAGTCCCCGGGAATGTAACTGACTTTTACAGCGATCTAACCTGAGAACTCTCTGTTCAGTAGATCTCATCCTTGGATGTCCATTGGAATCATCTGCGCAGCTTTGTACAAGTACCATTGCCTGGACCCCACCTCCACCAATTAAATCAGTCTCAGGGGTTTCAGCTTTGGTTATCTGTAAAGTTCCACAGAAGTTCCCATGCACTACGTGAGCTGAGGATGATTACTCTGTCAGTGCTTCTCAAATTTTAATGTGCACACAAGTCACCTGAGGCTCTTATTAACATGCTGTGCCTAAGAGTCACCTGAGGATCTTTTTAAAATGCAGATTCAGATTCTGTAGGTCTGGAGTGGGGCCTGAGAGTCTGCCTTTCTCACAAATGATGCTGATGCTGCTGGTCCATGAACCACACTCTCAGTGGCAAGGTGCTAAATAGTCTCAGGAACATGGAGACCTGCATGAACATCCTGCCACATTCAAAATTAAAGAGGAGATTAGAAATAAAAGTAGTTTCCCTTCGCTGTCTCAGACAATCTCTGATAACAATATTAGCCTGGTCCACTACTTTAAATTAGACTTGGCAAAGTTTTCTCTGCAGGATCAAGCAAAGGACAAAATATTTGAACCCAGGCAATCTTAAAGGTCCTTTATGTTCAAAACCATCATTTTTACACAGGAAGAAACAGACCCAGAAAGTTAAGTGATTAGTTTAGTCATCCTTCTGTTGTTGAGTAAAACACTTCATGAAGGATATTTAACATAAATCATTGTTGTTTTCAGGCTGTCGCCAAGTTGATGTCAGTAGACTGCCGCTGCCACGGAGTTTCCGGTTCCTGTGCTGTGAAAACATGCTGGAAAACCATGTCTTCTTTTGAAAAGATTGGCCATTTGTTGAAGGATAAATATGAAAACAGTGTGCAAATCTCAGACAAAATAAAGAGGAAAATGCGCAGGAGAGAAAAAGATCAGAGGAAAATACCCATCCACAAGGAGGAGCTGCTCTACATTAATAAGTCTCCCAATTACTGTGTAGAGGATGAGAGACTAGGGATCCCAGGGACACAAGGCAGAGAATGCAACCGTACGTCGGAGGGTGCAGATGGCTGCAACCTCCTCTGCTGTGGCCGAGGCTACAACACCCACGTGGTCAGGCATGTGGAGAGGTGTGAGTGCAAGTTTATCTGGTGCTGCTATGTCCGCTGCAGGAGGTGTGAAAGCATGACTGACGTCCACACTTGCAAGTAACCACTGCATCCAGCCTTGGGCAACACTCCTTGGTGACATACAGCGGGGTTGCCATCCAGAGGATGCCTCTCCTGTGCACTCCTGTGTCGGAATTCTCCAATCCTTGGGCCACTCTCAGAGTTCTCTTTACCTGGTCGATGTCCAGTCACACACTGAGCATGTGGATTTCTTGGGATTCTAAAGTTGAAAAGATCTGGGTTCATCTTTTGGTGGTTTGGAGAAAATATATTGACATACAAGAAAGATGATTTGTCTTAGTTTAAGGAAGAAAGGATAGGAAAGAGCCTTCATGCCAGAAACCTGGTCCATAGTCAGGATAAGAGCCTTGAGTATGGAACTCAGCTATGGAACTCATGGGTGAATATAGTCATTTTTAAAAGACACTTCTTATAGCAGCAAGGAGCAGTAAACATGAATCTCATTTATTCTTCTAGCATTTCATATGAAGAAATCATACTGTTAGTGCGTAGAAACAGAAGGTGTTGAAAAGGTAACGGAAGTGGTGGGTGCTTATTTACCCTTTCATGCATTTCAAAAAAAGGCAATTAAAAAGAATCTTCTTAAGTGATACGATATCCCTAAAAATGTTTGTTAGAGATCTTTGGTGACAAAGGAAAGAATCAAAATGTAAAAAGTAAAACGTATGATTTAGATTTTAAGTGGCTTTTAACTATGAGAATTTATCTAGAAAAAACATCAGTAAGGTATATAGCAATCTTTGATCTTTGGCTTCATACTTTAATCATAGACCAGTTTCTACTATTAAAGGCCCAGCTCTGAAATACTGGGTGAAGAAGGGATCCTGGAAACATGTGGGAAAATTAGAGATAAAAATATAAAGGGCTCTCATACATTGTAAGGAAAAGCACCCTTTAAAGGTGTAAAGACAGTATTTTGTACAATATTTTGCTAAAAAATTTTTATATTTTGTAAATACAGTATTTAAGTTATATGATATATATAAAAACTTAAGACATTTATTGCCAAAGCCCAAGAGCTAAGACAATAATTTTCTCAGAAATAATATTAGCTTGTTTCTTTTCATACTATTATCTCTTTTTATACATTGAAAAAGAAGTTAATTGAGCAGTTAGTTATATGGATGTGTATTTCTCGCCAAAATGACAGTTTTATATGTTATAGATTTAAATATGCTACAAAATATTGAGAACTGTGTTATTTCAGCAGTCAGATTAGTTGAATTCTGTTTTTAATTAGTTATGTTTAACTTGTAAGGTTATTATAATAAATTATACAGTAAAAGTCTTAACTGGGAAAAAGAATCTAAATCAGAATAATGATCAATTTGTGGATTTGATATCCTGGCTATTTATTGTATTGTACGTAATGCTGCATTTCCATGTGAATGTTGAATGGTCTCTCTTGCTTTAGTATTCATGCATGTATCTTCATCATATTTTACAAAGTTCCTGGTGAAAATTACAAGGCTATATTTAAGGTTGTATTTTAATGTAAATGCTTATGTTTTTTATGAATTGTTAAATATTTCAGTATTACATAGAAAAAATAGATTTTCTAAGTTCAGAATGGACAAAGAAAGAATATCCTTTTTCTTATAAGAAGCTAAAGAAATGTTCCCCTGACCACCAGGTCTCATTTTATTTCCTTTCAATTTTATTTACGAAGGTAGAGTGATAATTTGTGAAAAAGAGCAAACCCGTGGAAAATGTCTCCAGCCTAATACTAAAATTAAAGCTGAACATTTATCCGTGATCCTTAAAGTTTAAAAACATTATTATTTACTGAATGAGAGACTCAGAAATGACAAATGAACAAATATAGTACCTATTTAAAAGAGTGGTTTACCTTTCTTTTGCATCCACTGATTAGAATAATCTGAAAAATAGACATTTTAGTGGCTTTTTTTCCAGAGTAAATCTATTTTATCTGCATTGACAATAAGCACTCTTTTTTAAAAGATGTAGACTGTAGTTCCCACTAACGACGAGTTTCTTCTGTTAACTGGAAGACTTTTTATAATTACCTTACCAACCGATTGTGAGAATCAGACAGTCTCTAATTCACAAATACCCAATTACTCTTCAGCCATTGGTTAAAAACACTGATGCCAACTCAGGCTCTCCTCTGGCTTGCCTGAGCAGGAACTCCTAACTCCCAAGCTGTGTCTTTGGGTTCTTCTTCTCCTTCTCCTCTGTGGCATCACCATGGTAGCCATCCTTGAATTTCTCACCTACCTGCTTCACCGGCTGACAACCTGGCTTTAGCCCATTTCCTTCCCACTCCCCATCATGGTAGATGTAGCCCATGGTGCTCCTGGGAATACAAGTTCTGGAGCCCAAATATCCCTATCCAGGCTAGGCTATTTTGCCTGTGTTGTTTAGGGCTCTTTATGTTGCAAATAACAAAAAATGCAATCCAGGCTGACAAACTTTAAAGGAAATGTATTGACTCAATACTTGAAAAGTCCAGAGTTGTGACTGGTTCAGGGGAAGCTTGATCCAAAAGCTCACACTATGTTCCCAGAGCTCAGGTCTCTCCATATCCAGCCTAAAGAGGTTGGCTTCTGTGGTGGTGTCTTCTGCTTCAGGCTCCACACGGCACTATGCCACCACCTCCCCCCAAGCCCCCACCCCCAGCAGCTCCAGGCTCTCTGCTTTTCTTAGCAACATGGCTGCCACCCTTCCCTACCAGACCTCACATTCTCCTACCACACCTCACATTCTCCTACCACTCATTCTAAGGAAACAGAGAGAGGTACTGTTTTGAGTTGCTCACACAAGGGAGAGGGAAAATTTTTCTTTCTCAGAATTCCCAGCAAAGGTCATCATTGGCTCTGATTGGTTAGTGTGCCCCCCAATCAGAATGGCCATTGGAGGTTGGGGTGGGCTGATAAATACACTGATCTTAAGGCAATCAAGACCCATGTGGGAACTGACAGTGGGGTTCATTCCAACTAAACCCAGGCAGCTTGAGAATAGGAAAGAGGTGAGTCCATAGAGAAAAATCAGGGTGTTATGTTACCATTAAAAGGTACCCTATGCTGGGCAGCACAGACAGTGGATGCCCTCAATTCTAGTGATGTGTTTAGGAAACAGCTTTCTGGTATCACATGGGTCAGGCTCAGAACCAGACAAAGCACTGTGGCTACAAAATTCCTTGATTTGTTTAAATGCCCTTGATGATGTTAAAAGGGAATGGGAGGTACTTCAGTATATTCTTTTTCAACTTAGGAGCTCATCTTTTTTGTAAATTCGGAACTGCCTAATACAGGCAATGATGATTGTCTTGAAATAAAATCAAGAAAAACATATCAAATGGCATTATCTGTAACCTCTAGATAAGGAAGTTGGCTAATTAAAGTATTTCCCTGATAGTAGGACTTTACAGAAAATTAAAAACACTTTCATTTTTTTGAATTTATACAATTGCATTATTTCCTTATTTATGGTCTGGATGACAGTAGTTTGTTGTTGTTGTTTTTTTTAAGAAACTATGATAGTTATATTAAGAATAACAATGGAATTTAATTATATGTTAGATGCCATGAATCTATTTTGCAGCTTTGTAATTTTTTTTTAAAAGATTTTATTTTTCCTTCTTTTCCCTAAAGCCCCCCAGTACATAGTTGTGTAATTTTAGTTGTGGGTCCTTCTAGTTGTGGCATGTGGGATGCTGCCTCAGCATGGCTTGATGAGCGGTGCTAGGTCCTCACCCAGGATCCAAACCTGCGAAACCCTGGGCCGCCAAAGCGGAACGGGTGAACTTAACCACTCGGCCATGGGGCCAGTCCCTGCAGCTTTGTAATCTTGATATTCACAGTAAATATTGTAGAAACACACTTTAATTTTCCAAAGTACTGTCAGTTCTGATACGTTTGGTTTTACTTGGTTTAAAATGTGGAAGCAGAAAAATTTTCCATCAAAATGTTTATTTAAAGGCAATTTGGTGAGTTGCTGGTACTTTTTACATTACCTCCCAAAGGCCATCAAAGACTAAGGAACTAAACCAATCATTTGGAGCCAGTCAGTTAGTTATCCAGAACACTGTAATCCTCTTAGCTGACTTGAGGGAAGAAAAATTCAAATCATATCTCCAGGAACCATGGATATTCCTCAAGACAAGCCTTTCTTAAGGAAAGCTGGCTAAGATGCCGTGGTTGGTTTTTTTTTAAATTTCAGTTTCACTATAGACCAGATGTAATAAGTCATAACATTTCTTGAAGTAGGATGATGAAGTAAGGTGAGAAGGACAGATGCATATGGCACAGCGAGAAGGGGAACACAGTGGTACACCAGGGACTCATTTCCTTTGAAAAAGAAAACAACATTAGTAAACACTTAGACAGCACTTACTATGTACCAGACATTGTTCTAAGTAAATTGTATGTATTAAGACATTTAACCCTCACAATAACCTCATAAAGTAGGTCTCATTATTGTGGTCCTCATTTTACAGATGAGGAAACTGATACAGTAATCGTGAGTTAAGTAAGCAGCCCAAGGTCATGCAGAACGGACTGCTTCAGAGTCTGTGCCCTTAATCATCATATCATTATTGTGCGCCTCACAGCATCACAATAGTCCGTATGCTGAGTTTACAGTATACCATTTAAAGAGTTTGGGGGATTTATAAATAAGTGAAAATCACAGGATGTTCCTTCATGATTAGTTATATAAACTTGGTTGAGGAACAGGAGTGAAGTGATGGAAGATCTGAGATCTTAGAATTCACCATGAAATAAAATACACTGCCTGTTGATTTCTGAGCTCGAAGTGATTTAAACTGCCTGCGATTTTAGATCTCAATGCGGCTAACAGCTGGGTTATGCAAGAATCTAACAATCATTCCAAAAGGAAGTGACTAGGGGTAAAGATCAAACTAATTGAGTGTGACAGTAAATAAATACTTACATCCTCTTTATTGTTGTGCTTACAGCCAATTGTTACATAAAGTGTTATTTTTAATAGATGGATGAAACTTACCATTGGAAATGGTTTACATTCACATCCAAAGAAAAACCACGAGAGATGGTTTACACGATTAAAACCTCTTGAAACAAAATCATGCTAGAAAAAACAGCCTCTCCCGCTGATTGTAAAGGGAAGGAATAATAAATGTGGACCAAGGCAACACAAACTAAAGTTTCACATGTGACTTTTTAATTTGCAGAATAAGTGAAAGCATCTGATTGGTTGGTGAGAATTGGAAAAGCAGGATGAGTGCTGCTTGCTTCCCTCTGTCTAACTGCTCAGGGTGATTCACCTCCACGAGGCCGAGGAGCCTTCCCTCGGCATGCCAGAAACAACCCAACACCCGGAATCATGGCCCCCATCCTCCTGCCATGGACAGCAAAGACAAAGGAAGAGTGGCTCCTTGTAGCCCCCAATCACTCTGATAAAAGAGGAAGATCACCAAATTTAACTGTACCTTTAAACGTACCTCGAACTCTTCATTACCCAAGGAAAGGTGTAAATATATAAAATGTAAGTCAATAATTACCTATTTACTTCTAGTACATAATCCCTACTTTTAAAATAAGTTTTAAAAATGTTTTTGTCAGTTATTTTTATTTTTTCCCCCAGCTTTATTGAGATATAACTGACATACAACATTGTGTAAGTTTAAAGTCCTACCCATTGTAATTGCTTCATCTCAGACTCCCCAGCAAACAACCAATTTTTGCTCCTCACAGGCTCTAAGCAAAGCAAGAAATGGCACAGGGACAACTGAAAAAGGGAATGTGATAAATCCGCTTTAACATGCCCTCTATTTAATGGGTGCAGGCTAAATAATTTTACAAGCTCGAAGATAAATTCTGTTATTCCGAATGAGAAATTCTCTCCTTTGATGGCTTGAACACTTTTTCTTCCTCCAAACGCCCAATTTATCATTTCTTGGGACTCTACACTTTAAAATTTGTTGACTAAGTATAGGACACAATCTCCACATTTCATTTGCCACAACTCCTGTAACTGCGCCCAGGTCCCACACCCCCAGTGCGTGGAATTCTAAGGAGCTCCTCCAACCAGAGTATTTCCATAATAGAATTTTAACACCTCCTTGCTAGGTGTTAACAGTTCCACAAGAATTGGCTTTCAACCTCATTCCCTGGGTCAAAAGTTTCGTCTTTCTATAGGAGTCAAGGAACAAGCTAATTTACTGATCTTAAACCTCAGGTCCTCTCCCTAAGGGAAAACAGAAAATCATTTAGAGTATGTTCTTTGCCCCTTGGTAAGGAGCACATGGGACATAAGGCCCAGGGCTCACTCCGCACACCTAAGGAAACTCTCACCAATCGACTCTCCCACTTCTTCGACCCAGGGCTTCCCCCAGAGGACCACTACTCTCAGGGACTACTGCTTTCTCCACGAACTGAACATATTTCTAATTACAGCTCTTAGCATCATTTGCTTTTAAATCTCTCCTCTGCTCAGAGCTTGACCTTGCAAGACATTCTCCTTGAAGTTCATTTCTGCTTTTGTCAAATAAAGCACAGAGTACCTCTCTAATCGGGCTCCCAATACACAGGGGTATACAGAAGCCAATTAGCAACTTGGTCATTTTATTCCAGATACAGAAGGCAAAGGCTTGGCAGGGAATTCAGTGGCCCCAGTATTGAGCTTGTTCAACTGGTCCTGTCACATCCAAGCAGTAGCAACAGCACTGTGGACAAGCAGGACTGCACTGGCATGCATAACACATTGTTGAAAATGTTTGGAAGTCAAATTTATAAGTTTCAAATAATAGACTTACTGTTATTAAAAAAGTGCTGATCCCAGAAAGCAATAAAATGTCTTAAAATTCTCATTCAAGATTCCTCTCTTGCCCAGGCAATCTTGCTGGTGGGTAAGAACCTTCACAGGACCTGTGAGCAAGAAGCAAAAGCTGGTGTGCAAGAGGGTGCCAGCTGAGCCCCAGCATCTCCTGTGACCTGACAGCTGTCCCACCCTGTCCTGCAGCAAGAGTTGAGTGGATAGTTAGGAAGTTACTAGAAACAGGGATCAAGGTCTATTGTCCCATGTCCTCCCAGACTGGGGCTTCAGCAGAGGATTTCCCTTTTGTTTTCAAGGTTTTGTTTATTTTTTGTGGTGAGGAAGATTGGCCCTGAGCTAACATCTGTTGCCAATCTTCCTTTTTTTTTTCCCTCCTCAAAGCTCCAGTACATAGTTGTATATCCTATTTGTAGGTCATTCTAGTTCTACATGGGATGCAGCCACAGCATGGCTTGATGAACGGTGTGTAGGTCTGTGCCCAGGATCCAAACCCAGGGCTGTGGAGCACACGAACTTAACCACTTGGCCACAGGGTCAGCCCCCAGAGGGCTCTCCTTGAGGGTCTTCAACCAGCTGCTGCCCAGAAAGGAATCAGAAAACACTCCTGGCCTCTGGCTGAAGTCACATACTTTCCCTACAGGTGGGCCAGCAAGTAAAACTATAACATGTGATCATCTGAAATGCTAGCTGTCTGGAGATACACCGAAGCTTGAATTCTACACATGAAAGGGAGTCTGGTGTCAGTGTGGACTGAGGGAAAGGGTAGGTGGTATATAGTCAGAGGCTGGGAGGTCAAGCAGAACCTCAGGTGAATAGCTGCTTCCCCTCCCATGACCTTATTGCCTGAGTCATTTAATGGTTCCCGTTAGGCTTGGCATCTTAGTCCATTCGGGCTACTGTAACAAAACACCATAGACTGGGTGGCCTATAAACAACAGAAATTTATTCCCCACTGTTCTGGAGACTGGGAAGTCAAGGTCAAGGTGTCAGCAGATTTGGTATGTGGTGAGGGCCTGCTTCCTGGTTCACAGATGGCCATCTTCTTGCTGTGTCCTCCCAGGGCAGAAGAGGCCAGAGAGCTCTCTGGGGTCTCTTTTATAAGAGGACTAATCCCATTCAGCAGGGCTCTACCCTCATGACCTAATCACCTCCCAAAGGCCCCACCTCAAAATACCATCACCTTGGGGATTAGGTTTCAACATAAGAATGTGAGGGGGACACAAACAATGAGACTGTAGCACTTGGTATGATGGGATCAAAAAGCTAAAGAGTCAGACAACTTTTCTCTTGGGCTAAAACATTACTAGCCTGCAAGAGACATAGTCAACACTAACAGAAATACTGTTGCACTGAATGAGTAGTTTGTGCCACGCATTTTGCTAGGCACCAAAACCACATGGTATTATCCCTATTTCACAGGTGAAGACATTGACTTTCTCAAGGTCCTCATGTGATCGACAGTGCAACTGAGACATAGACTCAGGCAGGTCTGTACTCTTAACCAGTATCCTACACTGTTCCCTCTCTACACAATTCTCTCCCCTTTAAGATTTCAGGCCCCTTTTCTATCAAATGAAACAAATATGGGCTGATTATATGGAACATTAGGAGCTCACAGGTTCATAAACCAATTTGCCATAATCAAAGGGAATATCTTTTACCAACTTAGCATCAACTTGTTCTTTCCATATTTTTTTCTTTTTTTGAGGAAGATTAGCCCTGAGCTAACTACTGCCAATCCCCCTCTTTTTGCTGAGGAAGACTGGCCCTGAGCTAACATCCATGCCCATCTTCCTCTACTTTATGTGTGGGGACGCCTACTACAGCATGGCTTTTTACCAAGCGGTACCATGTCTGTACCCGGGATCCGAACCGGCGAACTCCGGGCCGCCAAGAAGTAGAATGTGCGAACTTAACCACTGCGCCAGTGGGCCGGCCCTTCTTTCCATATTTAATACACTCCAGTGGTGGGCATAATTTATGCACAGCTGAAGAGTGAGGTTAGTAATGTCAGCAAGTCACCCCTGTGAACTAGCTGTCCTGGGAAGACTGTCTTCCTTGTGTTGTTTGCTTATAAACTGCCCATGGAACAAACCCAAGAGAAATCTCTCTTCTGTCTCAAAGGGCTGGCCAGTCCCTTTTCCTTTCTGACCACTTCTAGAAGAGACATACTGGTGTTAAAAGTGTTGCCTTTTTTTTTTTTGAAGATTGGCACCTGAGCTAACAACTGTTGCCAATTCTTTTCTTTTCCCCCTTCTTCTTCCCCCCAAAGCCCACCAGTATATTCTAGTTGTGAGTGCCTGTGGTTGTGCTGTGTGGGACGCCGCCTCAGCATGGCCTGATGAGCAGTGCCATGTCTGTGCCCAGGATCCGAACCAGCGAAACACTGGGCTGCCAAAGAGGAGCGCTGAACTTAACCACCCAGTCACGGGGCCGGTCCCGAAAGTGTTGCCTTAATTTAGCTGCTTTCCAGTGGTCTGCCCCCTCACTGGACTGAAGGAAGAGTCCCTAAGATTCCCTGAAGCTTTCACCATGCTGTCTGCACCATCCTTTGCGGCTCCCATCAAGCTGCCTAGCAACAGACTGACACTGCTAAGCCAGGCCTGTCTGCTTTCCACTCTCTCTAACTCTTAATTTGACCGGAACCTCAAGAGAGCAGATGGGGGAGAGGAGAGACAATCAATAGGAAAGGACAAGGCCTAGTTAAACTGAGGGAGCTGTGAGGGGAATGGAGATTAACCAGCCATTGGCACGTGACAATCAAAAACCAGGTAGACGACAGAAAAACCATCCCAGGAAGAGACAGCAAAAGAATTCTTCTGAGGAACGCTTTAGAAAAGGTAAAATCTTAGGTACTTTATTCTACAACTCTTAATTTACATGTACTTATTGCTGTCCAAGGCCTAATTGAAGAGGTTAAGTGGCAAATCTTTTCCCTGATCAACCCAAGTAATTTTTCTCCTTCATATTGATTTTAACAAGTATCTAAGTGCATTTCCACTTTTAACTGTTCTAATAACTGAACACAGTGCACATTTCTCATTCTTTCATTTAAAAATGGAGAGTGTCAACCAAACGGAATGAAACTATGGTCTTTCTTGGGGGGGTCAAATCATTTACAATTCGTATAAACTTTTAAAGTATAAAGAGCAATATAGGCTAAATACATGAGCTTCATCTGGCATAAAATTATAAACTATTAGCTGATTCATTTCAAAACAAATACAATGAAATATAGAAAGAACAATGATAAATTTTACTTTAATCAAATTAAAGTCAGGAATATAAAGACTGGCTCAATTTTTCCTTCATTTCCCAAATATCACTTATTTTCCTACTGTCTTTGCTTAATTTTAACAGGCATATCATAATACACTTGTCCTGGGAAAGCATCTATGATTACAAATAAAAAATAGGCATCCATAAATCCTTAAACACCATTAAACTACCCATGTGTCAATGCCAAATTTGATTTTAATCAAGAAAATTCTTAACAACATTAAATGAGCATTGTTTCATTTATAATGCTGACTTTTAAAAGATATCTGAAAATGAAATGTAGTAAAATTATTGCTTCCAAAGTGAAGGCGGCACAATCTCGACAAGATCGAACTGAAACAAAAGCAAAGTAGACCAACCTTCCTCCCTTCTTTGGATATCGTATACACCTTTACAAAGCTATCATTTTTCCTTCTTTACTTTGAAAGGGATGTCCTGCCATCTAGACACTTAAATTCTATACATGTTAAGATATATCCTCAGGATACTAGTGTGTTTAACCACAGAAATGACTTAAATTTGCATGTTAAGCAGTACAATAAATTCTTTACAAAATGCTACTGTGAAGTTCTGTAGGTATATTACTTTGTTAGATAATACAAAAAAAAAATCACAATGCAAAACCAAGAGTATTTATTGTTTTTTTAAAAATGCAACATTTATTTCACAATCGCTAGAATCGTAAAATAGCTATTCTTTTTAATTTACAGAATTGAGGAAAGTATTTTAAATGTCAAAAAAATACATGCTGAATGTGATTTATTATATAAGCACCAAAAATCTGAAAAGTTTACGAAAATTGTTTAAACCTGTAAGGTGCATCTATTCATAAATTACATTCAGTTTGAGGGAAGAAACAGTACCTCAAAGCTCATTAATATTTAAGAAATAGCTGAATGGCTTCCAACTTGGTTTACAGCAAAATAAAAAACACTGCTTTTAGTTATATAAGTGCTGCCTTTATTGTAAACGGCAGTTTGATCGTTAAATTTGTTTATGTCGCAGTTTAAGACACTTCATACACAATAGGTACTGAATGTCCCAAAAAAGTTTTTAAAACCTTGAGTCATTTAGCGAACATCTGAAGATAACAAAAAAGTTAGATCTCTTATATTTTTATGTAGAATTGGGTATAAAGTCACTTTGCATCAATAAAGTTATTTTTAAAATGTTAGCAGTCCACTCAGTAATTAGGACTTTTCTAAATATGTCGCTACATTTTCAGGCAAAAATTGCTATTACGAAGTTAGATGAAGTAAATACAGAATTAATTTCTTGGTTTACAAATCAAAATTATTGTGATATTAAAGCATGCCTCTTTCCAAACCACTTTGTAAACGCTGATAACAATTAAATAAGGAAAATATATGCCAATATTGCTCTAAATATACTGACACGGCCATCCTGAATGACTCGTTAGGTTGGGGAAGGGACTTGGCCTGGTTCCTCAGTTCTGTGGAGTTGCCACCTCCTGCCTCACTCTAAATAGCTTATACAAAATCAAGTTATTCACATTGCTAACACAAAATCTAGCAAGCTACAGTCCTGAATGCCATCTACATTTATATACTTAGTTTTTACTCTGTTTATTAAAGAAAAGAATGTTGTTGTGCTTTTCACATAGCTAAGTTTTCATATCATTTTATTTCTACGTTTCTTGGAAAGGGAAGAGAAAGACCAAAAAAGGAGGAACATGAGGAGAGTCAGACTGTAAAGTAACGTTACACACACAACTAGCCAAATAGCTTCTTAATTTGAAAGATACTATCACCAAAAGGCAATATATATAGAAAGAAAACAAAGTCTCTCCTCCCTAAAATCCATATTATCCCATGATACATTTTCACAGCAACCAGTATATATATCAATATATTTTTCACAATCTGTTCAGTTATCCATTGGGTATGCTCTTAGAATTAAAAGATGTCATTATCATAGCATTCTAAACACTGTACTAATAGGGAAATGTGCTTAGAAATGGTTCAGTGATTTGCTCATTATGATGTCTATTTACAAAGATATCTATTTACGTTAGCAATAAATAATCCTGATATCAAAAGGGATAATGCTCATGCACACACCAAGATGGCTGCATGCTCTTAAAATATTTACACATAGTTCCTCTCTTCTCTCTCTCGCATGAACAGTGAAAGTGCTCTTCCTTCAATTTTCTCCACATTAGTCTTGCTTCTGGGGGATGCATCCTTCCATTTCTACAACTTCAGGCCATCCTTCATATTTGTTTGTGTCCTTATTATTCTTTATGTACTGTTAGAACACAATAATAGTATACAGTTTTAAAAACCTTTGTGAACTGCTTATCTGCAGTAACATACTTTAGTACATTCATTTCAGCAACACTCACATCAACAATGAGTTCATATAAGTTATTGTTCAAGACATTAAAAAAGCAACCCTTGGGGCCTGGCATGTAGTGACAGAGCTTCAAATAACAGCTGAAAGAACAAAACACCGCACGTATTTTTTAAAGGATCATTTGTTACTCAAAAAGTAAAGTTTATCTTCTAGCTTCTAAAGTATTTCCAAACTTGATTACAATATGAAAAGATCAATTAAAATCTTTATTAACCAATGCTTCCTAAAAGGCTAAAGATAATCATATGCCAATGCACTGTCATGTAGGAAACAAATTTCCATGCAGAATTTGACTATTTTTAAGTCTTAAAATTAAAACAGCGCCATGGTTATTTCAAATAAGTGATTGATTACTGAGAATTACGAAAAATATATGAACATATTTAAAGTCTGCTTTATCTAAGCTTCAAATAACTCAGATAGGAATGTGTACCATATGGTTTCATACAATTTTCTTTCGTCTATTAATTATGAAAGTCTAAGACACTAACCTGTTCAAAAGGGCTTTTGGTCTTAATGCCTTTACCACCACAGAAGACCCAATTGTCTCGAAAACCAAGAGTAGTAATAGACGTACTCCCCAAGTCAGCAATGAGCCGCCGTGCCTCATCATTGAGTCTTAAAGGAGGAGAGAAAGAATAATACAGTAAATGTAGTGCCCAGTATTTTAGCTAAGTAATACTGACTCACCTAGGATATTTAACACATGAGATACAATGAGAAAATTGCCAGTGTAAATTAAGAGAACATTAGAAAAAGAATAAAGAAACTTTTTCAGAGTAACATTCCTACCATTTGAATTCTTTAGAGACAAATGACATGAAATACAGCAATTGATTTTAAGTTTATCCTATTAAGAAGTACCTTTTAGATGCCTTTATTTCACAACAATAATTCACTTTCATCTACATTCATCAAACAAATAAGGACACTGTAGTTAGTAGATGTTTATCCAGGTTAATCCAAGGTCTTAAGCAATCGATATCTTTGGAAAATTAAAAATCACTTTGAATCTCCACTAAACCCTCTTTAAATTACATTCGAAGAGGATAAAGGTAAATGCTAATAGAAATCAGGATGTTTCTAATACTATTATTTAAAAGAAAATGAAGTTTGAGAATAGGGATATAAATTGTACTTGAGTGATAACTGCCAAGTGGTTATCTAATAAAAAGGAAATATTAACCACACAGCAGCTAAGTACCTGCCAGCAGGAGGAAGGGCAGTGACAAAAATCAACTGCTAGGGAAACAGCTAAGTGAAAGACGCCATTAAAGAACTTTGTGTAGGTTATTACCCAATGCTGAGTGACTCTCAGTCTCCCTTCTGTCTCAAAAGGGAGAAGCAATTCAGTAGAAACATGCTAGCTGTAGAGTTAAAAAAAAAAAGAAAATGATAATTAAGGGCCATCTGTGCAGGTATTTGGCAGTAAGTCCTATATATCACTCAAAAGATGGCACTTATGTGCCCAGCAACAGACGAATGGATAAAGAAGATGTGGTACATATATATAATGGAATACTACTCAGCTGTAAAACAGAACAAAATCATTCCATTTGCAATAACATGGATGGACCTTGAGGGAATTATGTTAAGTGAAATAAGCCAGCGAGAGAAGGATAATCTGTGTATGACTCCACTTATATGAGGAATTTAAAATTATGGACTAAGAACAGTTTAGTGGATACCAGGGGAAAGGTGGGGTGGGGGGTGGGCACAAAGGGTGAAGTGGTGCACCTACAACACGAATGACAAACATTAATGTACAACTGAAATTTCACAAGATTGTAACCTATCATTAACTCAATAAAAAAAAAAAGATGGCACTTATGGGTCAATTAGAGAGCCTTGTTCTGCTAAAATCTGAGGCAAAGGGAAGATTTATATTTGCAAATGGCTGGAGGATCATTAACTGCAAACAGCATGATCAGAGAGGAAGGTACCTATTTATCCCACGGTGTTCTTTGAAACATCCCAAGCTGACGTCAGCTCCTTTAATGTAGTAATGAAACACTAAGTACAACAGTTCTCATTTAACTAACTTGAAGATAAATAGGTTAGTTTATGTTTTAAAAAAAAACAACTTTATAAAACAGGGAAGAACTACATACATCATTAAGCTTTCACAATTTACGCAAACCCCATCCACGGGGCAATGGAGCTGATGTGACCATGGCCTGGCCACTGCTAACCTCCCGGGGGATGTTCACTAGAATCAGGGAGAACATCAGCTGTGCCCTGGAATATTTAGCCTTTCAGACTCAAATCTATATAGAGGGATGCCTTTAAACCAAGTGAAATAAGAATAAATGAAATGGCCACACAAAAGAGCCAGTGAAGACTGAGACCTTCCAGAGATTCACGTGTACTTCCTTCTGGCTTTCTCCCCAGGGAGGTCTGCAGCTGTGTTTCCTGTGCCCATCCTCACATGAATTAGCTTTCACTAATTCACTCATGTGTTCACTTGATAAGCAACTTTTATATTAGGGGGACACTCTCTGAAACTATTGCCTGAACCCTGTTTTCAGTTCCTAGAACTGATCAGAATGGTTCACTGTGCCTAAACTATACAAACAATGCAGCTGATGCTGAACACCTACTTTCCATCTGGGCCTCTGGAATTTTGGGATGTGTTAGGCAGAGGGGACCTACATGACCAGCTCCCAGTAAAAACCCTGGGCACTGTCTTTAATAAGTTTCCCTAGTAGATAGCATTTCACAGCGCTATCACAATTTGTTGCTGGAGGACTTAAGTATGTCCTTTGTGACTCCACTTGGGAGAGGACTCTTGGAAACTTGGGCCTGGGTCCCTCCAAAATTTGTGCATTCTCCCTTTTGCTGATTTTGCTTTGTTTCCTTTTGCTGTAAAAAATCATAGCCATGAGTGAGCAGTTCTATATGCCGAGTCCCGTGAGTCCTCCTAGGGAATCATCAAACCTGGGGGTGGTTTTGGGCACCTCCGAAACATGTCCCTACGTATCTCTAACTATAGTATTATAACAAGGTAACTTTCTCAATAACTTCTAAAGTTTTCTGATCTGCCCATGTAGAATTTGGGGGGATTTTATTATTCCTTTTTGATATCTTCTATTTAATTAAGTAAAAGATAATTTCATGTTTCAAAAAAGTTTAAAACCATACAACAGAGCCAATATTTTGAGCAAATGATTAAACATACAGTAGGTGTCAAAATGCCCTATTTCTTTAAAAGCCAGTGTAACTAATGTATTTACAGGGAGCATATATTTTGGAGAAATAAGTTTTTTATTCTATGCAGGAGTACCATGAGTTTGTTACATATATTTTAATCTTTACTAATGATCTTAACCAGTTGATATGCTAAAAATTTATATGAAATAAATTATTTTAGTTAAGAATTTCTTTAAAATGAATAGAAAATCATTTTGTAACAAACCAGAAGGTAGACGAGACAGAGATCAAGTTTTCCTACAACAGATTCTAAAGCTGAACAGAGGCAATCTGGAGAAGAAAGAGGAAGTGGGAACTGGAGATGGGGAGTCTCTGAGCCCTGCCTCCATCTCTGCTGGGAAAGGAGAAACAACTGATAGTCCTACAGTCACACCATCAAACCAAGCCAATGCTCCCTTTCTCGAAAGTACAGAAAGCAACAAGCAGAACTGATATTCTGAGCTCAACTCTGGGAATAACCACTGGGGAGGTGGAAGTGTTAAGTGTTAAGAACTTTGGAAGAAAATCACCATGTTACCTCAAGAGTTTGAAGAATAAGAAACGCTAGGCATAGATGACCATGTAACCTAGACTTTAAAGAGGCCATATTATAAAAAGTTCAGACTACAAATTCTTATGAGAGATTACGACTCTTTAAAAACAAACAAACTTTAAAAAACCCCAGCAAGTTTCACTATGCAATTGCTTACAATCCCAGGAAAAAGGAGGATAGTTTCTAAATTAGTGCTCCTATAGAAGTGTTCTGTGATGGGCTCAAACTCGAAAAAGGAAGTGTGCAAAAATACAAGGCAAATCCGGGGCTGGCCCCGTGGCCGAGTGGTTAAGTTCGCGCGCTCCGCTGCAGGCGGCCCAGTGTTTCGTTAGTTCGAATCCTGGGCGCGGACATGGCACTGCTCATCAGACCACGCTGAGGCAGCGTCCCACATGCCACAACTAGAAGAACCCACAACGAAGAATACACAACTATGTACCGGGGAGCTTTGGGGAGAAAAAGGAAAAAATAAAATCTTTAAAAAAAAAAAAAATACAAGGCAAATCCTATTACTAATGATGTAACGTTTACTACTACCACCAGGAAGACCTGTAGTGCTCAGCAGACAAGACTCATTAAAATATTAAAGGCCACAGGAAGAACTTTTGCTAAGTGCAGATAACGAAGGGACCCACTATTTTATAAGAATGATATAACATCGAGATCAAACCATGACTGTCTTTTCCAGGGAGGCAAACACTCTTTGATCAGCATAAAAAGGGAACAGTAGCTGAGGAATGTCTACATAAGTGCTTTAAAGTAAATTCAAGCTCCCAGGCCCACATATGTCACACACTTAAATTCTAAAGGAACTTAATATAGTTTTCAACGCAGTGTCAGTTATTTTAGACACATCATGGAAAATGAAGATGCTAAGACTTTAAAAGTTAGTTAAATATTCCAGTTTTTTAAAAAGACAAGGAAAATTTTAGAAACAATGGTCCGATAAAACTAATTCCAATTCCTAGCAAAATTCTAGAATGGATAACAAAAAGGAGATCTTGTGAGCATTAAAAAAATGAAGAAAAGAAAGAGAGGGCGTAGTGGGAAGGAGGGAGGAACAAATAAAGCCAAGTTATCATCTCAGCTATTTCAGCTTTTGAAGAGGTTTTTGGGCAGCAGATCAGGGGATGTAATTAGCATAGTTCATGAATTTGAAGCAAGCATCTGATAGTCTCAGAACATAGCCTCTATGAATAAAATAATGAAATAGCAGCTGGACGGTCTGCCTATTAGGGTACATTGGCAACTGTCTGAAAAGTAGTTTCTGCAGTTGATTAACAGATGAATCCCTGGGAGGAGGC
The DNA here is from genome assembly GCF_037783145.1 of Equus przewalskii. Taxonomy (NCBI): domain Eukaryota; kingdom Metazoa; phylum Chordata; class Mammalia; order Perissodactyla; family Equidae; genus Equus; species Equus przewalskii. The sequence goes on from NC_091834.1 coordinate 77,760,232, forward strand.
CTCTAGTGGGGTGGCACACTGCCCTCGGTAAACATTTGCATTGATGACTTAGATTTAGACCTAAGAACGCCTTTGGAGAGAAGATAAAGCCTGGATCATGGAAACCTCATAGGACAAATGTCAAGATCAAAACCAAGTAGGCCGAAATCAGCAAAATTAAATTTAACAAGGATAAATGAATACAAAGTCCTTCATTTAGATTAAACAAAATCAAATTCTGAATGGGGAGAAAGACCTGACTTGGCAGTGGTTGGAAAAAAAAGTCTGAGATCAAATGAAAAGATCTGAGAATTTAACTTGACCAAAAATTCATGAGCCAAAAATGGGATGTGACTGTTTAAAGAAAACTAATACAATACTAATCTGCATGAATATTCAAAGAAATGTAATCTCTAAGACATGGTAAGCTAGCATCTCCATTGTACCCTGTACTGGCCAGACCACATCTGGAACACTGTGTTCAATCTGGGGCGCTCATTTAAAGAGAGATGATAATAAACTAGAGAATGTCTAAGAAATGCAGCCAGGAGGGTACAATGACCTAGAAACTTCACATGATAAAAGTTAAAAAACCCATGTGTATCAAGCCTGGAAAAGAGAAATTCCAATTGGTTTGAAATCCTTGAGGTGTCAAATGATTTGGGGAACTTATTTATTGTTTTGCTGCTACATTTACCCAAGTTAGACTATCAGGTAGAATTTAGAGGGAGATCACCCTGAGAACCTAACATTTACTTAAGAATGGTTTTTTTGTTGTGTTTTGTTTCAAATAGAGAAATGATGAGGGTACTGGCACCCTTAGGAGGTGAGCAGTTCAGGGGTGGTACTCACAGAGAAGTTGCAATCTCACCCTTGCTGGGACGCTGGTTCAGGTGACCTTTAAGATCCCCTACTTTAGGACATCCACATGTAAACCCTTCACTTAGCCACGAAGTTAACATGTCACAGAGAGTTCTTCCCAAAAGGAGGAATACAATAGCAAAATTTGGCTTGCTCATTCAAACTACTATATTCTTCATTAAAGAAACAAAAAACAACTTATTTTAGAAGGGGATGGGTGGAAAGTAGGCATTATTATAGAGACCTGCACTCCCCAAAATCTAAGTTTTCTTAGATACAGGATATTTTTCTGTTTTGTTTTTAAAATGGGCTTCCTAGTTAAAATCAAGAAATATTTGGATAAAAAAAGTAAAGAGGTTTCTTTAGGGCAGAACTTCAGAGCCTTCCAATGTAAATCTCTAAAAGATGCAAAACACAAGGTGCCATCCCCAAACTTACTTGACCATTAGTTTTAAAGGACTGGAGTTCCACCAGAACACACTTTGGGAAATGCTGTGATGGAGGCCAACCCCAGTCATTCTGCTGAATTTCACAGTATAGCCCAGGAGCTCATTACGTATAGTAGAAACCAGGATCAGAGAACTATAGAGAATGGAGTCCTGCTTTCCCTAATCAACATGGATATCAACTCCCTGTCTTGGAGAGAGCAGGCACATCCAATTGGTATTCTAAACTCTCTTGGGTATCAGTGGGAGGACAAACCATTCCTTACGAAGGAAAATCCAGTGGCTCAGTGGCCTTATGTAAGGAAAAGCCATAATACATGAGGAGAAGTAAGCAGGGCTTTTCCCATATAAGACTGGGTTTACCACAACTGATGGGTCGTTTCAAATGTTCCACAATCAGATATGGCAAAGGTATGTTTATATTTTCTTATGTTGAATAGACGTAGATGGCCTTTCACAAGGATTGTTTGTCCATTTCTGTATAAAGGACACAATGCTTACAATTTATTTCACTAGGGTTTGGAGAGGGAAGTATTTGAAATATAAATTCATGTCCCCCAACTGAAAACGCATACAACTGAATTCATTTTAAATGCACAGAAGTTGAGTCACACATTAACCAAGTGTAAAGACATCCAAGTTTAGACTTCTCCTTTTGCCTTATAGGTTGAACCCTCTTCTGAGGCTGTTTTTGGTGCATTTGATGGGTATCAATAAACAGGAGATGAAGAGTAAACAGCATCCTCACCTTGGTTCTTAGGTATGGCTACAATTTATTATTAACAGAAGGGGAACAGGTCTGACGCTCATCAGGAATAATAATGAAATAACCTGACAAAAAAGGGAGGCCATATGCATCTATTCAGAAAAGTAGGGCTTTTTTTTTTTACCTTTAAAACTTCAAATTATACATGTAATATCCTATTCTCTCAGCAAAAGCAAATAGCAAGCTACTTGTTTTTTGACAAGGAAAACCTAATTACATTCTGTTTAGTTTTATCGAGCTGAATGGCAATGGATGAATGTCAGTTTTATTCAACCTTCAATCTATGATATTTAACACATTCTTGACTGAACCAGATAAAATGCACAATGTCAATGAAACTACTTCAGCTTGGAAACCTTCACAAAGCGGCACTATGTTTTTAGTGCATCTCTGCAATAATGTAGTTACACATTAAATGTATCTATAAAAAATTAATACATAGAAAGACATGCCATAATCCTGCGTGGAACTTATAGTTTTAAAGCCTTTTCAATTAAAAATCTATTAGGGATGTTTGTTATTCTTGATAAAAGTAACCTGCGTAAACTATCATAGTTTGAGGAAGAAGACTATTAAAGAGGACTTAGCCCCACCAGAAATGTATTAAGTATACTTATTTTTTTTAAAAAATAGTCATTAAAAAATTGAAATAACATCTTATTAGAGCAGGAATAAACAGATGAACAGAAAAGAACTTCCAGAAACACAGTCAAATCTATATAAAATCAGGCATTTCCCTCACATAAGAACAGTGACTTATAGTCACTGAGAAGTTACAAGTAGTTTCTAAAATACACGAAAACAGTAAAATCACTAGGAGAGAAAAATCTACTAAATATTTAATTTAGAGATGGAAAAACACTTCTCAAATATAAAAGTAGAAGAAACTAAAAAGGAAAATCCATACACTTGACTACATAAGAATTATGTTAAACTTCTAAAAGCCGAAAAGCACCATAGATTAACAAAATTAAAAGCAAAATAATATATTGCAACATGAGAAATGGTTAATATCGTTAACATATAAAGGGCTCTTACAAATCAATGAGTCACAAGACAACTATAGAAGAGCCAAAAACATTTGTGAAAATAATCCAGCCTCACCAATAACCAAAGAAAAGTATGTTAACAAAAAATCCCTTTCCAAAAGTTTTAGTATTGGGAACTTTTAAAAAATTAACAATTGGTGTCATGGAACTTCTGAGAGACACGTAAAATCAGTACAAACTTAAAAAAAATTCTTTTTTAAAAACGTGCACTTCTTCAACAATCTTACTTCAAAAAAATTCGTCTTAAGGAAATAGAGATGATTGTTCAAAAGATTTTTCCTAATTATGAAAAATTGGAAATAGCCTAAGAATCCAGCATACGTATTTTATTAAACAAATTCTAAGTCATGACATATGTTTAAAAACTATACTAGGCAGACATGAACAATTTTGTTATGAAAAATATTTAATAATATGGGAAAATATTGATCACATAAATAAATGAAAAAGGGTGCTATAAATACTACCACTCCAAATGTTTCAAATGAAGAAAACATGTGCATTAAGAAATCTGGAGATGGAAACTAAACTATCATCAATGGTTATCTTTGATAGTGAGATGAACTGGAACTTGTTTTCTTCTTTGTGCTTTTCTATATTTTCCAAATTTTTCTAACATACACAGTTTTAAGAAAAAAGTTACAAACTACCACCTATTAACCTTTATTAAAAATATATCACACTTCTCCTTTTTACAATTAATTCTACTTCTAGGAATTTACCCTAAGGATATAACCAAAGGTGCAAAAAAATTTATGCAAAACGATATTTATCACAATGTTATTTATAATACAAAAAACTTGGCAATAATAGAGAACTTTTAAATAAAAGTGAGGCCATATGATCAACTGTTAGTAAACCATGAAAAATGCTACTGAATATTAATGTCAGAGAAAACAATTTAATTCTGTTAAAAACAGAATATAAAAGAGAATCTAGCAAACTTCATGTACAATATGATTATCATTTCACAACAATATATGCATGGTAAATACATAGAAAGACAGAAGGAAGCAAACTAGAAAAAATGTTAATAGTGTTTATCTGGAAGTTGGATTACTCTGCTCTATTTTATCAACTTTTTTCACTGAAAATGTATTACTTTTATAATTATAAATTATAGCTCCAAAAAGTTGCACACATTTTAAAGTTTACATACTTGGTTGCTCCATCATCATAGGTTCCCATTAAGACTATTGTTCCATCTTGTATAGACTTAAGAAATTCAATAAATGGGGCCACATCTGAGGAAAAAGAAAGAGTTGAAGATTTTTTTTTTAAATGACTAAGTAACCATCATGATAATCTCTAAGTCAATATAAGATATGAAGTGTTTGCAAATCAGTAATTTATAATGTAGGGTAACCAGAAGGGAGATAAATCTTATGAACAAATAAAAATATTAAGTTTGTCCCTTAATATGATCCCACCATCAACTTAAAATTTCCTAATCCTGATTCATCCTATGTGTCTTTGGTACTGATTTTCCAGGGCTAAATGAAAAAAAGCACAGCAAAGTCATATAAAAGCATGCTTAGGATTTAAAGTAAGAAACTCAGGGGTGCAGGAGAAAGGCTCATGGACTCCTTGAGTGTTTGTAAAATTTGTTTGCGTGGGTGCTTTTCTAAAAAGAGGAAATAAAGATTTTATCTAATTCACAAAAGGATCTGTTTCTAAAAAAATTAGATGAATATATATACACACACACATACAAACACAACTGAATTAAGGGATCTTCTGGGCATACCTACTCACTATAAACTAGTCACTACTCGCTTCATCCAGTGTCTCAAGGTTCACAAGGACTTCAAACTAAACCCCTTCACAGTGACTACAAACTGGTGATGCCTGAGGGCGGATCAGGTACACAAACCATTCCACATCCTCAACTCTTCACAATATCCGGTTTCCTTACAGTCCCAAGTCCAATACTACTTCAAAACTGGGTTACCTCAAATTTACTCAGTTTCTTTCCACAGCAAAGATTCCAAAGGTTTTCTCTAATTAAATTCCATGTTATAACAGCATTTTCAATTCAGAGAAAAATGCAGTGGGGCAACTAACAAATCACTTCCATTTAAATGCAAAGATGGCAGTAAACTGCAACTATTTCTTAATTTGAGGAGTATTTTCGGCAGTAATAAATCTACCTGTGATGAAACGCCAGAGCTTTGGTCACACGACTGATTTCAGCAACAGTGCTGTAAGACTGTTTCTAAGTGGTAAGTTTCGGTAAGATCGATTATGGTTTTAGAATCTAAAACTGATGGTAGCATTTTAAGTTTACACAGTTCTGACACATATGGAAAGTTCTCCTAATCTCATCTAAAGAATAAATAACAACGGCATCTCATCACAAGCTGAAGAAATGCTAGAAAAGCTGAATGGTCTGAAAACTTAAATTTCAGAAAGCCTAACTGCTGTTGGCTCTCAGGAAATATATAAAGTGGTTGGGGTTGGGGAGATGCAGGCGAGAGCCTCATGCTGATAAATTTCCCAAACCAACAACTCAGAGAAAAACCAAAGGATGAATCAGTGTTGATCTTCCTTCAAACTTGAAATTCCTTTCTTTCAGCCACATTCTTCTTGGAAGTGCCAGTTCCTTGCCTCTGCATGCTGATGACTGATTTCTACCCGCTCCAAACTTCCAAATTAGGAAGATATCCGCGTATTGTTAGTCCAATGAACGAGAAAGAAAATTCTATTCCTTCTCTCAAATATTCATCTACTTCAATAATAATCCCAGTTATGATTAAGTTTTGAGACTGAAAAATCATACGTAAAGAAATCAATTCAGCCAGTTAAAATGCTTCAATTGGTTATGCCCTTCTTCAAATGACTTATTTTTTTAAAATTTCAGATAGAAACCTAAAGAAGCCCAAAGCTTTCAACAGTTGTCCTGCAGAAAATAGAACTTTAGATTTAAAAAAAATCTCAATTTGGATATTATTGCTCTTAATTACACACTGCAATTTTTATAAAAAAGCAAAGTATATATAATATGACTGATCACCTAAATATAGGTGGGCCTTTAGCGAAAAGAAAGTAAGAGAAACAAAATGAAATAACACAAAAATAGTAGCATTTTTCTCTCACTAATGGGCTACATTATATTGAGGTGATTAAGAAGTCAGAGCTAGCAAAGGAACAGTTACATGTTATTCACACTTACCTCCTCCCCACATGTCAAAATATTTGGTATCTATTACTTCTCCTGTTTTTCCTGAAAGAGATTGAATTCATACCAAATTATGCAACTGAAATATACTCTACACTGTATGAGACAAATGATCTTATCCAATGATTGATGTGAATTCATTAGCAGAGAAAGAATTACTTTAAGAAAGACTTAAGGGGCCGGCCCCGGGGCGGGGCGGTTAAGCTCCTGCGCTCTGTTTTGGCGGCCCAGGGTTTCCCTGGTTCTGATCCTGGGCGTGAACACGGCACCGCTCTTCAAGCCATGATGAGGCGGCATCCCACATGCCACAACTAGAGGGACCCACAACTAAAAATACACAACTATGTACCGGGGGGCTTTGGGGAGAAGAAGGAAAAATAAAATCTTTAAAAAGACAAAATCTGAACTGTATGCAACCGAAATATATTTCTGAAGGGTAATTTCTGGAGAGGACTTTTTCACTTATCTTATAAGCCAAAGAGTAGCAAACAGAAGTTCACCACTGACTGCAGACTATTCAAATTCGACGTTAGGTATTTACCATCCTTATGTGTTACCATCTTCCCTTATTTAAGAATTACCCCAAAATACATAAACCTTTCACAGAAAGATTTATTATAATTAATTAATTATAATTAATTGTTACCCTTCATTCCTCCCCCATCCCATCCAATAGTCCATCACCCGTTGTCATTTTACACACCCACATTCATGTCAATCTATCTTCACATTATATTAGAATTCTAAAATTTGCAGCAAGAATTCATCAATGTAACGTCAGATTTGTGGTTTTCTGACAATCTCATGCGAGGCTCTCCACGCATTGCAGTTGGACACTTCCGAGAAAGCATGCTACAATTTAGACATTGAGTCTCCACCTACAGCTGATTTTCTGGGGGCTGGGGGGAGGAGTGGGAGGAGGACTTCAGTGTCAAGAGTGGTACTTTCTGACTTGATCCCTTGATATTATAGTGTGTTTTACTTTGGGGCATATGACTATTCACTGACTACATCCATAAGCTAAAATAACTACTCTTACCATTTACCAAGGCAACATTGATCCCTCTTCCAACATTATTCTTGACACCACTCATTAAACTGAAGGAAAAAAAGTCAAGACAAATTTAGAATTAGATATTGCACAAACATACATTAAAGAAATAAAGAAATAAAAGAAGTTGGGGATATTATATACACACAATTGTTTAGTACTGCAGAGGAGATTAAAAGGTCTCTACGAGGTTAGAGAAGACAGTCTAACATTGAATAACTTTAAAGCAGTGTCCTTAAATAAAACTTCACAAATAGAAGTAGATATTAACAAGTATTAGGGCAAAATACTAGTCTATTTCTTGTTGCTCTGCGTCAGACCATGAAATACCATTTTAGAAAGTCTTTAAAATGTGTGGACATTATGCACATATTCTGCACCATTCTGAAGGGATCCAACAATTGATAACCTCTTTTGCACTTTCTGCAATATCAATGTGACATGAAACAGAAGTGAGATGCTACCCAAATCTTTTATAATCTGAAAGCAAGAATGTTTCATGAATGTTTCATAAATGTTTCACCTAACTGTGAACATTTCCTTAGAGATTATCAGTGGAAAATTTCCCTGTACTCAGAAGGAATATAGAACTCATACAATGACAGCATCTAACCATGGTCACTTGCATTGTCATACCTGAGGTAATCAACATCTGCTGGTAGCTTACAGACCACTACATAAAGACAATGACACTGTGAAATAGAAGGCATCAGTAACACATTTGCCTGGTATCAGTTCAGCTTGTTCAATCAGAATTATTAAACTTAAATTTTGGGTACCTTTAATTGTTAAAATTAAAGGTAATAGTAATACTTCCACTGGTGTGCTATTCAATGTTTAACAACTGGTTTGAGGTTGAGAGAGAGGGAAGAGTATGCATGTGTGAATACACACACATATCCATATATTTATACACCTATGCACACATATACAGGTACATAAGCTTATTATATAAATTTTACTGATATAAAGAATGTATAGCACACAATTTCACAAATAAAATCTATAATACTTTATTGCAAATTCCACACATAGCCAATTGATTCTCATAGAATTTTAGTTTAACTCATAGAGACAGAACTCATATGTATAGCTAACCTATGGTTGCAACTGATGAATGAGTGCAGTTCTAATTCTCAAAACTCAGCAGTAAAAAAGCAAACAATCCAATTGGAAAATGGATGAGACATGAATATTTCCCTGTAGAGGATATACAAGTGGCAAAAAATCACATCAAAAGATATTCAACAGCACTAGGGACAAAGGAAAGAAAACTGAGATATACCACACACCTATGAGAAGAGCTAAAATAAAACACGGTGACAATACCAACCACCGGCAAGTACACAGACAGAAGCTGGAGCTCTCATACATGCTGAAGATGTAAAATGGTGCAGTCACTCTGGAAGATGCTTCGTACAAAATTAAACCACCCAGAATTCCTGGGCACTTTATCACAGAGAAATAAAAATGTACGTCTACACAACAACCTACACATGATTGTTCGCAACAGCCCAAAACTGGAAACAACTGAAACTGCTGGCTGAGGATAACAGGTGATAGATAAACAAACTGAGGTACGTCCATACCATAGAACACTACTCAGTAATTAAAAAAAAGGAGTGAATTATTAATACACAACAATATTTCAAGAGCATTATGCTGAGTGAAAAAAGCCAATCTCAAATACTCACATATGGTATTGATTCTGTTTATGTAACATTCTTAAAACCTCAAAATGATGGGAATGATAACAGATTAGTGGTTTTCAGGGTCAGTCATGGTGGGGATGACTATAACAGGGTAGCATGAAAGAGATCTTTCTGGAGATGGAATAATTCTGTATCTTAATTGCTATATTGGTTACATGGATCTACACAGGTGATAAAGTGACACAGAGCTATATGCATACATTATACCAAGGCCAATTTCCTGGTTTTGATATTATACTATAATTATGGGAAAACTGGGTGAAGAGTATACAGGACCTCTCTGTACTATCTTCGCAACCGCCTGTGATTTCTGTGATTATTTCAAAATAAGTTAAAAAAACACTCTACTCCGAGGTCCATTAAAAAAGGAAAAGCATAAAAATTTGATTTTTAAAAGCTTAGTAGCATCTATTTATCTATCCATGCTGGTTGCACATCTGCCTTCAAAATTTCACTTGTCATTCTCCCAAATTTACACGTAATAAAGTAGAGACCTTTTTTTATGTGTGTGCAAGATTAGTTTTGAAAGGAGGGCCATAAGAGGACCAAACAAATCTGCGGCACAAAAGAGGAGGGAAGTTTCAAAATGCATTTGCTCTGCTCCTTTCAGAAATACATTAGATGAGTGAACCAGCATTAATATTAAGAGGCAATAGCTAAGATTAACCTGTTAGATTAATCATTAAGTGTCACAGTGTCTTCTCTAAGGAGAGATCATCTTCAGAGTGTGCTGTTGTGTCTATCACACAGCAAACAAACAGAGGCAACAAAGAAGCACTATGGTGTGCTTCCCACAAGGGGGCAGCAGCTGACCAATTTTTACAAACTGGAATTCAATCAGGGCTTGAAACTTGTATCTAGCAAATGACAATCCACTGAAGATTTTAAATGTTTAAAGGTTAGTCACTCTTACTACCACAAGTTGAAATATTTTCTTTTATCCTTCATGAACATGAAATCCACACTACACCTCCAGGTAAAAGTCTAAAGAAAATGATTATATTATCTATAAATAGATTCTACATCTTTGAATACAGTTTTGTTTCAAATACCTACTATATGTTCTAGCTACTACGTCTTAGAATGATAAGTTTAGAACAGGGCTTAACAAACTACAACCCATGGACCAAATTTAGCCAGCTGGCTGTTTGTTTTTACTACTCATGAGCTTGGAATGGTTTTTACATTTTAAAGGATTATATAAGTACCTATATAATATCCTTGATTTTACCTTTTGGTCCTCACAGTGAAAAATACTAACTGGCCCCTCAATGTAAAAATTAAAAAAAAAAATCCCTGAAAATAGTCTGCTATAAATATATTCCTGTACCAAAAATTAAGATTATAACAGGGGCCAGCGCGGGTGTGTGGTGGTTAAGTTCAGTGTGCTCCACTTAGACAGCCCAGGGTTCGCAGGTCTGGATCCCTACACACCACCCATCAAGCCATTCTGTGGTGGCGTCCTACATACGAAATAGAGGAAGATTGGCAAAGATGATAGCTCAGCAACAATCTTCCTCAAGCAAAAAGAGGAAGATTAGGGGCCGCCCCATGGCTGAGTGGTTAAGTTAGTGCACTCTGCTTTGGAGGCCCAGGGTTTCTCCAGTTCGGATCCTGGGTGCAGACATGGCACCGCTCATCAAGCCACGCTGAGGCGGCATCTGACATGCCACAACTAGAAAGACCCACAACTAAAAATACACAACTATGTCCCAGGGGGCTTTGAGAGAAAAAGGAAAAATAAAAAATAAATTTTTTTTTAAAAAAAGAGGAAGATGGGCAAAAGAGGAAGACTGGCAACAGACGTTAGCTCAGGGCCAATCTTCCTAGCACACACAAAAAGGATTATAACAAAAAGTGAAGTATTATTCCTAATAACAACTTCATATAAACTGAAATCAAATGAGTATATGCCTAAAATAAAAGCTCTATCTTGAACATATTCAACTCTACAGGTTCTCTAGTACAAGAGAAAAAGAAGCTACAATTCCTGTATTGTGTGATAACCTGCTGTTTATATCCAGGATTTTCTATTTCTTTCTTTTTTTTTTTTTTAAAGATTTTATTTTGCCTTTTTCTCCCCAAAGCCCCCTGGTACATAGTTTTATATTTTTAGTTGTGGGTCCTTCTAGCTGTGGCATGTGGGATACCACCTCAGCATGGCTTGATGAGCGGTGCCATGTCCGCACCCAGGATCCAAACCGGCGAAACCCTGGGCCACCGAAGCGGAGCGTGCGAACTTAACCACTCAGCCATGGGGTCAGCCCCTTTCTATTTCTAACTAATGAGAAGTTGAAGTCCATCTTAATCTCCACACTGCATCTTGACTGCATCTACCCGTCCTTAAAACCACGACTACCCACCTAATCTTAACCATCATTTTTTGTCTGCATTGGGGTTTCTCAAATTCAGTCTATGATGATATCATGGACCTGATAGTTCATGCAGAAGGGCTGTCCTGTGTACTGTCGGATGTTTAAGAGGAACCCTTAAACATCTATGAGTAGCACCTCCACAGCTATGACATCCCAAAATGTCTCCAGACCTTGACAAATGTCCTATGGGGAGCAAAACTGCCCCCACTGAGAAGCACTGATCTGGACTAGTAGTCTCAAAAATGAGTCTGTGTGTACTCAGAGGGCATGCAGGAAAATATTAAAATTTCTACTTATGTATTTTTAGTATCTACTTATAATGTTTTACTGGGTGCACATGCAAAAAAAGTCTGTTACCAATGGGGAGGCAGTGTTAAAGAGCTGTGGCAGCAATTGGCAATGGCTTCCCAATTTCTCTCTATACTTCTCTAATCATTTTTACACAGCAGTCAGAAAATTTTTTTCAATGTAAATGAAATTATGACAGTCCAGAGTTTGAAAACCTTCAACAACTTCTCAACACACTCAGAAAAAAGATCTCATCTCTTTACCTGCATGGCCCATAAGTTTCTACTGGCCTGGCCCTTATTCGCTTATCTCCAGCTCTTCCCCATCTTAGGGCCTTTGAGCATGCTTTTCCTTCTATCTAGAATGTTCTTCCCCTACTCCTCACCTGCTGTCTTCTTTTTCTCCTTTAATTTTCAAGCTAAACCTCATTGTCTTAGAGAAATTATTCCTTGACCCACTTGATCTAAAACTGGACCCCTCAACCTCATCTCACTCACGTCCATCAGTATTCATGAGATCCTGCTGCTCTGCACAGCTTGTGCCACAATTTGCAATTATTTATTTGCATTTACTTCTTAAATATCTGTCTCCCATATTAGACTGTAAGTTCCATGACAACAGGAACTATGTTTAATAAATACTTGAATGAGTGAATGAATGATGCTAGGAAGATTCAGACACGTACTTTAAAATTTTTGTTGGAAAAACTTTCAATACAGAAATAGAATGTACTGGAAAACATACTAGACTGTGAATTGGTGCCAGCAGTTTCTCCACTGGAGATCCCCTGGCCAAGTATTCAGCCCTTCTTTGGAGATCAGATTTCATGACCTGAGACCTAGCTATGAAATCCCATCAATTATTTAATCTCTCTTGGGAATGGCAGGATGATTCTTGAAATTAGGATGGATGGGTGGTCTGCCTCAATTTTATAGTTAAAAAGAATGAAACACAAATTCTATATGACACTCCCCCATCCAAGAACCAAATTCTCTGTCTCCAAGCCCTGTACTTATTTTACCAGACTCCACTGGCTACATACTCTTCTCTTTTTTTTTTGACCTATATAATCTGTGAACAGAAAACCTGCTAGTAAAGAGTTTGGTCTCTTCTTCGCTTTAAAACATCCAAGCTTCAAGAGGGCAGAGGAAGTCTCAGGACGATCTACCATGGGCTGGGCATTCTAAGAGAACTTTCCTCCCATCACTTAGAATCAAACAAGGTGAAAAAGGGGAATAGGAACATTCTAAGTTAATGGGAAGGGTATCATTTAACATAAAATCCACAAACTTCCAAAATCCAAGTGCTTTATTACATAATTCAGTAAAACAGGACCATTTTGAGAAATCAGAAGGCAACAATTAACAATAGGTTATCATTCACATGAGGGAAAAGAAAGGAAATGAGTAGGGACCTTAAAGAGCACTTAGCTCAAGCCCTTAATTTTATAAGAAAAGTGTTATTCTAAGAGGCTAAATAACTGCCCGTAGTTAACTGAAATGGGGCTAGGATAAGAATTTAAGAGCTTCTATATTAAACAGAAAAGACACACAAAATGCAGGGAGAAACTGCCCAGTTCTCCTATCCGTAAAACTACCTCACTCTTTATTCTACATAATTGATGGCATATTTGTTATTTTACATGAAGTTTAAATAAGCTCATAGATCTTATTTTCTAGGCAAAGGCAGATTAAAAGCAACCAAATAAAAATAAGGTATTTGACTTCAGAGGCAGGAATTTCAAGTGACAAGTGACAAGTGACAGTCGGTAATGAGGTAGGAGACTGCAAAACCTAAAAACTGTATTTTGTAGAGCGTCTCAATATAGGAAAACACTCAGCTTAGTGGCAAGCTGTTCTGTGCCACAAGACTTGGGGTTATTACTGGATTATTTCACACTTCAACAAGCAGCATTCAAATATTTAAAACGAAACATGCTGGTTTGTAAGATAGTGTTCATTATCTAGGGCAGGGCTGTCCAACAGGACTTTTTGCAGTGATGGCACGCTCTCTTTCTGTGCTGTTCAGTTCGGTAGGCACAGCCATATGTGGCTACGGAGCACTTGAAATGCAGCTAGTGTGACTGAGGAACTGACCTATTTTAATTTTAACTAATTTCAATGAATTGACTTTTCCCCTATGATTTAAGGATCAAAAGTAAATAGCCAAATGTTTCTATGGCTACCATATGGGACAGCACAGAGCTAGAGAACTCAAGGGGGAATTCCTCATCTCTACACAAAGCTAGATAGACGCTGTATTCTTATATTACTCTTTAATATGAAATTCAAGACCTTTTTAAGATTCAAATGTGTAGGGAAAAAATGGCTCAAGGAAAATTAAAATCTCTTTTCTTTAGTAAAAGCATACCCAACACAGTTTCAAAAGATCTATTAAACTCAGGTTCAATTTGCTATAATTTAATAGTACACCTTACATTTCCACATCAATAAATACTTACATATTGTCTTCCAGGCAGATTTTGGGTCCCACCACATTGGCTGCGCCACTTGCCATTTTAAAAGCAAAATGCTTCTCAGGGCACGCTTTTGAGATCCCACATTTATATCTGGGAGGTTTAGTAGCTTTGGGGGAGAAAAGATATATATTTTTTAAAAAAACAATATTAATGGACTCTACAATCAGTTTGTTTCATATCTCAAACCACAAAGGGCATTATGTAAAACATCAAGATACATATGTCTTAAAATACATGCTAGGATTTTTTTTTCTGAGGTAATATGATCTTGATGAGGGTAAATATACCTTATCTAGTTATTTTTTAGTTTGTTTTTAAAATTCAGGATGGGGGTAGGCTTTGAATTGCTACTTTGCATTTCTAGTCCATATATGCACACCAACGGTTACCTCCAGGACCAGGAAAATGCCCAATGCACCACTGAATACCTGCTCATGTACTAGTTCTAACTAGGAATTCTGCCTTTACAACCTTTCTGTACTTAGAGTACCGAAGCTAAAAAAACACTAATGAAACAATATATCCATTATAAATAAATACCAAGAATACTGGGCTGTCCGATCAGATAACATCCTTATAACTTTAAAAAGCAACTTCTAAATCAGTTTTTGCTCATGTTACACTATCTCCATTCCTCAAATATAAGTTCTCATATGCCTAAGATAAAACAGAACAAACCATCTGCAAAATATTGAGATGAAATACTTACCACGTGCAGCTGTGTCCAATGCTGACCTTGCTAAGAAAAAGAAATTATCTTTGTTAGAAGGAATAACACAATTGGCAAGTATCCACATTTTAAACATATTTAGAGCTAATAGGCCTATAAAATACAAGAAATAAAACATTGCTTTAGAGAAAAAAGTGAGAAAGTAACTTTAGGCTACATAACTCACTATAAACAATTATATAGAGGAGTCATAGAGGGTAGTATTTTATCATTGATAGAATATTTTATATTTACCTTTTGTTTTTATTTTTAGTTATTATAAATCTAAATCTCATTCAGAAAGTTACTCTACCACTTACCTTTAAATGCCTTTAAATATATATTTGGCGAATAATAGGGTGTTTAAAAGTTGTTGCTGCTGTATGCTGTTGTGTACGTATGCATATAAAACCCCGAAGAACATACATAAACCTTTCTTAGTAGTTAGGCTATGGGGATTGGGGGGGCCAGGGGCAGCACGGAAACGGGAATGGGACATGACACCAGATGGATGTGGGGCACAAGCGGGATGGTGGGGTGGTGGTCAGGAGCTTTAACTTCTCTAAAATAGAAATGTATTGGGTGTAATTAAAACATTAAGGTCATTACTAGGAGTTTTGTAATTTTTCAGTTCAAGGAAGCCAGACCGTTCTGATCCACTTTAACTTGAATGCAGTAGATCTCAATCTGGCCATCTACACTTAGAGCTTTCTAAAAGCATTAACATCTGAATTGTAATCAGGAGACTACAATTCAGGTCATCAATAGTATGGGGGACAGCCATTTCCTGATTTAGCTAATAAGCATTCAGTGTCATAAATGTTTGCCAGCTGTTTGACTATAAATAGTTTTTAGTTCTGTACTATTTTAGATAACTGGGAATTTCCTGTAAGTCCAGTACTCAAATGGAAGAACAGAAACTTAAAAGAAAAATAATATGCAAATGTTGAAAAAGAGGAGAATAATCAAGTAAATGAAGGCTTGTTAACTCTATAGAACACTCAGAATATTATGCACCACTAAAGTCAGATAGGCAAGGACTTGAAAGAAACAAAAAATGATCGGTTAGTAAATTAGGGTGTTGGGATTTCTGGGGCTCATTCTTTCAGTTTCCTTAATTATGTCATAAAAGTAAGGGAAAAAATAATTCTGGTGATCAATGGTCCAATGCTTTCAAGTTTTGTAAATGAGAAAACGAAAGCTCAGAGAGTGATCAGCAACCAGTGATTAGCAGCATGAAGACTAGCAATTCTCAATTTCACTTTGTCCTGAACAAACACGTATTATCAGGCTCAAGTGTTAAGACGCTTACAGAGGAACATTGCTCAAATCAGGAGTTTTGGTATACCTGGCTTATGGTAACAGAATACAGGGAAGACAGCGGGATCAGAATGGGGGTAATATAACATAGCTCATTCACATAGGCTGGACACTCGGTCAAGTACTTTCACATGTATTATTGATTTGACCATCATCCCTGTCTGAAACATAAAGAAACTGGGAACAGAGAGGTTTACTGGTTTGATTTGTTCTAAGCTATAGCTAGTAATTGGCAGAGCTAGTTTTCAAAGCCATATCTCATTCTAGCACCCAAACTCACAGGGTACCACCCCCAAAAAAGTAATGTCTGAGATCTCATGAACACATGAACAAAAACTGCTAGTCCTGCTAGGAATGGGGAGCCAGGATAGGGAGCTTTTGGAATAACCTTCTGAGTGAAGAGTACAGACAAACTGCAGAGGGTTCAAGACTTCAGACAAGTACACAAGGACAGGGACGCTGCTGAAGTAATCCAGGTAAAAACGGTAGCAGCCCAAACAAAGATAGTTTCCGTGGGTTTGAAAGAAGTAGAAAGGTTCAGAACAACTAAGGAAGTATCACTGAAGAGACTTGGGAATGGACGAGAGGGAGAGAGGATGCAAAGGGAGGAATCAAGTCTCTCTCTCAGACATTTGGCTTTAGAAGCCTTCATTTATTCATTCACATGAGCCAATGAACAAAAACACCATCTCTGCTCTCAAGATGTTTATAATCTAGTGAGGAAATGGAGATGGGGCAAGGGATGGATGATGAGTTCTGTGTTGGATCTGTTCATTTTAAGATACTTGGAGACAATCCAAGTGGAAAAGTCCAGAGGCCAATTGTAAATGAGATCCGGGATGAAGATACAAACTGGAAAAATCAGCAAATGATGAGGCCACCCAAAGAGAAGATTTAAAGTGAGAAGACGGCTGAGGAGAGGATCTGAGAGACATCAACAATCAAACAATGCTCAGAGGAAGAGTGTGGCTGAAGAAATGGAGGCAGAAGGAAAACCAGGGATGAGCCTCTAAAATGGTCAAATGAATCTGCTTGTAAAACTTAAGAGATGCGGAAAAAAAAAAAAGTAAATGCTACTCAATTCAAAAAACTTTAGTGGGATACAATTTTGGGAAAACCAGTTTCCCTTCATCATCAGGCTTTCAATCAAATAATATCACCTCCATTTAATTTGCATAACAGTAAGGGGAGAAGATGCTCAAAGGTAAAGAAACTCTCGAGAAAGGCTTTTCTTTCCAGATGAAAACTAATTTTTATCCAATATTCATCAAAACCAAAAGTCTTCTACTAGGCCTGCAATTCTGAGAATTTTAACATCTGGAGGCAAAACGGGTAAATTTACACAAGCAAAACAGGATGTTGTCCAAGAGTATAGGCACAGCATCCGAAGACAAAAATCCCTCCTTTGTGCAACTTTTGTTCCTTAAACTACCTTGACAGCTCTAATTCTCAATTTCTTTCAATATACAACTTTTCACTTCAAGGAACAAATAAACATTTCTGATTTGGTTTCATCAATGAATATCTTTCAACAAGTCAGGCTAAAGAAATCAGAACTATTTTGTACTTTTTAAGTATAAAATAGTTTTTGATAATGTGCCAAGTTATTTATGTCTATACTATTTATCAATGGTTTCAATTTGAAAGGGTAAAAATAAATCAACTCAATAGAACATTAAGTATTTACGACAGCAATATATGCAAAAGTAATTTGAACTGCGTTCAGTACATTTACTGGTTGTTAAGTATCCACACTGAAAACTAATGCTATGTTAAATCACAATCGTGACTAAGGATGGTGGATTGTACCTAGGTAGATAGCCTACTTGGGACACTATATATAGTTTTGTAAGATGTTAACAATATGAGAAACTGAGTAAAGGGTATGCAAGATCTCTCTGTATTATTTCTTACAAATCCATGTGAATCTACAGTTATCTCAAAATAAAATCTTTTGGTAAAAAATTGTGTTAAAAAATATCACAATTTATTTTGGTAATTTCAACTACTAATTATGGGCAAAACTTTTCATTCTTCTTTTCCAAAAATAAGTTCACTTTATTTTTTCTAAAACAGTACTAGACAATCAACCTGAATTTAAATTTATAGAAACTACCAAGTAATTTATATATCAAAAAGTTGAAAAAATGGAAAACTTACCACCAAAAGAACTATAATTAAATCTCACGGATCTCCCTAAGATACTTATTATAGAAACAATCCTAATGTCGAGTTAAACTTATTACCCTTTCGTAAATTAAGTTAGATGTTAAATGAATGGTAAAGACAACAATATATTCATCTTTGCTCAATTATTCTGAAATAAAAGCGAAAATTTAACCATATAAGTTAAATTTTTACCCGTTCAATAGATTGGAATCTAATAAGGTTTGGCGGATACATGTGCTACTACTTCAGTTGTGACAATAAAATAAACCATCTGCCACCAGAATGCCTAAATCAAACAGCTAAAGACACACAGTAAAACCTTGCAGGTTCCTAAAACTAGGAAAAGTCAAAATGAAAGCCAGGAAAGACAACTATCCTAGCTGAAGTAGCTGAGTGTTTTTCATAGCTGACAACCGTAGCTTTTCAACTAATGCAGCTTTAAATGAATCCCACTTTGCAAATACTCTTCCTCTCCACGTAAAAAAATCCTAATTCTTAATTACCTACATTCATCTTCCATTCAATTGGCAATACTACCTACAGGGCCTAGTGCTAGATGCTGGGTGAAGCTCCAAGATATTATTGCCCTGAAAATTCATTCTCCAGTAAGGGGAGATGGATACTTGAAAAAGAGTAAAAGAAAATAAATTCTATCGTGTAAGTATGTAATTAATCAGTGCCAAATTAAGATATTAACACTATGCATTAAAACAAACAATTCAGAAAAAGGAGTAACACATTCTATTAAGGAAAGAGGGAGGTTCAAATACAATTTCTCTCAAGAAGGAGCATTTATGCAGTTTGAAAAAAATGAGAAGGATTAGCTGACGAAGGGGAGATGAGAAGGACGTGCCGGGTGGGGAATCAGCATGAGCAAAGACCAAAGTATGAAAGGACAGGGTTTGTGAGTGCCAATGGGCCCTGTGAATGTGAGGCATGGGGTGGGGAGGGTGGAGAACAGGGGAGAAAGGCAGAGGCAGGTTAGGCGGGTTTGAGGGCCAGCCTAAGTAGGGAGTTCAGATTTTCCTGTCCAATAATTGGAAGTACTACAGGTTCATGAGTTTCTAGAGAATCGCTCTGGCAGTGGTGAGACAGGCAGACATCAAAGATAAGAAACACATGTAGCGACATCCCTGTGATGTTTACAGAAACAGTCCAGTCTAGAGATCTGGATGCAAACTAGGCCGGACACTGTGGCTTCATCCTTCATCGTTCTCTCTGAAAACAGTGGATCTTTCCCCAGAGTAATTATTCTATTTGTATCAATGGTCCTATTGCCTGCCTTCCCTCAAGGATCCATCTTTTCATGTCTGTTCAATCTCTTCCCACCAATTTGTCATTCACTGAATCTTTGCCCAAGGCCGATAGACAAGTGAAAGTCTCTCCATTACTTAGGAAAAAAAATGCTGAACTTGCTTCAGCCTCAAGCTACCATCCCATAATCTTCTTCCCTTACCATCAACCTTTCTTAGAAGACTTAATTATACACATGGTTTCCACAGCAACACTCAACAAGCCCTCAATGCCTTCAATGTCATGCCTGCCCCATCATTCAACTGAAATCAGCTGCCTTCTCAAAGGCCACCTGGCTGGCCCCTTTACAGTAAGAGAAGTATACAGTCATAGAAGAAGGCAAGTCAAGTCTCACTATACTTTGCAGGAACTACTCTGTGCTGGATCCTGGATACTTCATTTTAAGATGGGTGCTGAAAAACAGGTGGTACAGGAGGAGAATAACCAGTACATTAAGAGAAATGATCGAAAGGGGAATTCCTCAACTTAAAAAGATGGGAATTCGTAAAAAGATCGCCTGAAGGAATATGCCTCCAATTTAACTATTTGAGGGATCATTAATGTTGAAGGGAGCTCCAGCAGGTAGAAGGAAGATCAGTGGATTGAAATTACTTGGGAATGTAAAAGGCAGAGTTCAGAGCCATACAAGGAAGTGCTTTTAAGTAGTCATTGTAAGAAAAGTCACCTGAAAATGTTTATACAGAAATTGATGACTATATATCAGATTTGCCTAAAGCCTTGATACTCAGTAGGTGGTCCATGGATAGGAACCTCAGCATCACCTGGGAGCTTGTTAGAAACGCAGTCTCAGATCCCATCCCAGACACTGAATCAAAATCTGCATTGACCAAGATTCCCTGGTGACTCCTTTGACATTAAAGTTTGAGAAGCACCAGTTTGAGGGAGTCTTGAAACTAGATGTGAGAGGGAGTGAATTAGGTCTGGGGATCCCTCCCAAATATTAATTTAGGAAAGCAAAATTGACTATTCCAGAGTCTGAAAGTTGTTTTACCCAATTCCTGCCTACTACATCAAAATACTGTTTCTCGGTTTCCTAGTCTCACCTTTCGTGTGTAATCTTTTAATACCTTAAATGATGCTTCAGCCAAAGCTTATCCATACATTTCAAATGGTAACTTATTTTATTAACTTAAAGATTCTGTTAAAAACTGAGTTAAGGTAGCTTACAATAGTATGTTTACAACATAGCATTAAATAAATTGGTAAAAAGAAAAATGTTGCAGAAGGAAAATAAAGGTAGGAAAACAAGATGGATTTCTATGGCTGGCATTTAAAATGCATTATTATGACTCCTAATCACTTGCTAACTGAGGGCTAGATTTGGTTTCAAGTTTTCTAGAAGGGTGTGATATCTTCTAGAATGCACATTTAGAAGGCTATGATTAATGTCTCTAAGCATGTATAAAACAGATCCCATTAAATATTCAAAATGTTGAATAGAAGATTGATGCTTTACACTGAATTAATTCTAAGACTTTCTATTGTGTACTTTAGAACATTTTAATGAACCACACTTACCAATATAATTACATTTTCTTCTCTAGACAGACTGAACAGCAGAGTGACTCAATGTTGATCACCAGTAAAAATTTAAAAGACAATCACAGCAAAAATAAGATTAAAGAAAGGGAAAAGAAAATGAAACTTACCAAATAGATTTCCTAAACTTGCATCCATTTTTATTTCAAATACTTGAGAAATAACATAAAATGTCAGTAAAAATACTGCCACAGCTACCACCAACTTTGCAGCACCTAGATAAAAGGCAGAAATAACTCAGCATGAGCTTATGAGCCCAAAGAACTTGTATTATATAGTATTTCAATGACAAAATGTAAGTGTATAAGAAAAACATGTTTTAAGACTAATAGATTTCTACTTTTTATCTATTGGATCTTAATTTTACTTAAGTTAAAACAAAAATTGTACCAACAATCCATCAAGGGATTTTCCTGATGAAAGAATTATCAGATTGACTAGCAATCTAGCCAAGGAACTGCTTGAGTTATATGTCTGTTTTACATCTAGAAGAATGACCTGCCATCAGTTGCTGGCCAACTATACAAAAGTATGATGGCTGATGGAACACCACCACCAAGTATGTTGGATGATGCATTCCTAACCCTTCTCAAATATAAAGGGCAATACTATACAGGGATGATGCAAAAACGCTGGACCTTCTGGAGATACTAAGGCAAGAGAGCAGGATGTCCACTAAGCAAGGAGTCCTCCAGTGAAATGTAGCAGGCCTACTGTCCTCTCACCAACCAACATCTCTCCTGGAGCTACACAAGCGCTCCTGGGATGGTGAACAAAAGTACTCCTCCTCATACTTAATACCTAGTTTAAGACGGGTCTTCTCAACTCCCAGAGGACTTAATTTGGCTCCTATCACATATGCTTCATAATGTGGCTACATGATAAGGTCTGTTTATATCTTTAACCATTTCTGAGTGCCTTACAAATAGCTAACTTTAACTAGTTAACTGCTTAATATGAAACATATTTGTTCTCTTTCTCTATAGCTAAGCAAATCTAAGACAGAAAAAGGGCAAGATAGGAAAGGAAATGGAAAATGACAGGAAAGAAACATCTTCCTCTTACCCTTAGGATCTTAGAGTCATCTCATTAGTTATTCGGGAACAATATTAACATTGTACAATCCCCATTCCCCTCTCTCACCAAAAGTTTAATTTATATTGATCTAAAAGAGGTAGACGAGATCAGCAGTCATCTCACTATCCTTATGGAAACAAAAGCCCAGAAGTGAGGCAACCACCCAAGATTACAGGTAAATTAGCGCAGCATAAGGACTGGGGTCCAGGGATCCTGGCAGAGCCCAGTGCTTTGTACAGCTCTCGATTCTAACACTCACTTATGACAGTCTCCTGAAAACCTACCAAAACTCAACTTATTGGGTAAGGAAGATTAAGAAAGCACTACGTTCATTCTAATTTCATAAACCTAAAAAGATTAGGACTACATTCTTAGACGAGGGAAGGAAATGAACCAATAATGCTCAGAAAGGCTGATGATGCTGAGAAGCACTAATTTCTCAGAGCTACTCATTTCTATTTAGAAATACTCTATAAATATAGAAATGAGGTGGCAACGAGGAAGCCTAACTACCAAACTAATTAACCCCACACTTCCTCTGTTTCCTACCTTCTCTCCTCCAAAAACTGTGCTTCCTGTTTTCAAGAGCAACTACAAGTGTTTCTAGTGCATAAGAGTGCAAAATTCATGAGGCTTTGAACTCTTCCCCCCACAGGATCTAACAGAGTGCCTCATACATAGTAATACTCTCCACAAGTGTTTGCTAAATAGACAAACGGTAACAAGTGGCATATTCCTCCTTCACCACTTAAGACAAGGGCTTAAAGATTATACATCACATGACAGTCTTAACATCTTATTTTCTAGAAATTATGGGCATGTGCAACTACAGATAACCTTTCCCTGTCCCTTAAAATATATATGAAACCTTCATTGTTCAAGATTGAAATATTAAAATGATTAAAACATCAAGGTTAGGAGCCGGCCCTGTGACGCAGCGGTTAAGTTTGCACGTTCTGCTTCTCAACAGCCCGGGTTCCCCAGTTCGGATCCCAGGTGTGGACATGGCATCGCTTGGCAAAAACCATGCTGTGGCAGGCATCCCATATATAAAGTAGAGGAAGATGGGCACGGGTGTTAGCTCAGGGCCAGTCTTCCTCAGCAAAAAGAGGATTGGCAGCAGTTAGCTCAGGGCTAATCTTCCTCAAAAAAAACACTAAACTAAAAACATCAAGGTTATATGAAAGTTCTAGAGTAAATTCTATACCAAGCTAAACCTGAACTTACACTAAATAAGCTTTATACATATATATCACATACATGTATACATCCATACACATATATAATACACACAGACATACACGATTTACCTAGTGCCTACTATAGAGCTGAATGCTTTATAAGCATAATCTCACTTGCACAGATTTTCAAGATATTATTTTAATAAATATATATATATACATTCAGGCAATCTACTGAATGGGATAAAACATTTGCAAATCATTTATCGGATAAGGGGCTAATATTCAAAACATATAAAGAACTCATAGAACTCAACAGCACAAAAAAAAAATCTGACTTAAAATGGGCAAAAGATCTGAAGAGACATTTTTCTAAAGAAGACATACAGATGGTCACAGGTACATGAAAAGATGCTCTACATCATTAATCATCAGGGAAATGCAAATCAAAACCTCAATGAGATATCACCTCACTACCTGTTAGAATGGATATTATCAAAAAGATCAGAAATAACAAGTGTGGACAAGGAGGTGGAGAAAAGGGAACCCTTGTGGACTATTGGTAGGGATGTAAACTGGTACAGCCACTATGGAAAACAGTATGGAGGTTCCTCAAAAATTAAAAATATAACTGCCATATGACCCAGCAATTCCACTTCTGGGTATTTATCCAAAGAAAACAAAAAAACTAATTCAAAAAGATATATGCACCCCATGTTCATTGCAGCATTATTTATAATAACCTAGTGGATAAAGAAATTGTGGTGTGTGTACATATATTCCACTGGAATGGAAATATATATGGAATGGAATATATATACACTCTAATGGAATATTCCATTGTGTGTGTGTATATTACTCAGCCATAAAAAGAACGAAATCTTGCCATCTATGATAACACAGATGGACCTCAAGGGTACTATGCTAAGTGAAATAAGTCAGACAGAGAAAGACAAATATTGTTTGATGTCTCTTACACGTGGACTCTCAAAAAAATTAAGTAAAAAAGCTAAGCTCTTTGATACAGAGAACAGATTGGTGGTTGCCAGAGGTGGGGGATGGGAGGTTGAGAGAAATGGGTGAACTGCTTTTGTTTGTTTTTTGAGTTTAAATAAATTGAATTTAAAAAGAGAGTGAGAAGACAATCTTCTCTGAGGGAAGACCGGCAAAGAGTGTGCCATGATGGTGCCCTCACCCCTCTCAAGCGTCATGTGCTCCTTCACACACTAAGGACTGACAGTACTCAACAAGCTCTAACAAGAGGCTCAGGATAACCACCATCCCCACACTCCGCCCAAAAAGAGAAGACTATTTGATTTCTAACAGCTCAACACAGATGATATTGGGAAATCTGTAGCCCTGAGGTGACATTAGTTCATTTCCAGAGTTTAGCTACAAGTTATGGTATATCAGGTTTCAAGGAAATTCATACTGGCTCCCATTAAACTATATGAGGTTAAGAAATATACTGGATTATTGGGGCATATATTCTGATAACCAAAATTACACACCAGCCATTTGTCATATCCACGTGGGCTTTATTAAATCAAGGTTTTAAAGGCGAATGTATTGGCTGGAATTATATCATCACTGTCTTGGTTACAGCACAATTCATCTGGGGCAGGAAGACAGGGGGCTTTGATGGGTGGTGACTGTGAGAGGAGTGGGCTCCCTTCTCAATTGTCGCCGCAGCACAGCACATACTCAGGTGTCTGTCATGGGGGAACCAAGCAGCAAAAACCCCCATCACCATAAATCATTTTTTTAATGAACCAAGCAAATTCTCAGGAATGCAATATTAAAGTTGCAAATGTATTCACTGGAAAAGCAGAAGGTTAGCGGGTTCCCACAGAAAAAGGGAACTCTTCAGACACCAAAGGGCAGAAGGAGGGTATGTTCCTCTCAGCCTTCCATCAACACTCAAAGAGCGCCAATCACTTTCTTGGTTTTGAAGTCCATTTTCCCGATACACAGATCTTCCAGCACTCACACAGCAGCCTCAGCAGACTGGATGTTCAGAAAGTCAGAGCTGGGAGGGAATAGAGTCCAACTCCCTTACTTTTCAGAGAGATACCCTGGGGTGTTACAGTAGGGGTGTGGGTCCTCAGCAGAAAAAAAAAGATTATTTTCATTTTACAAATAAAGAAAACAAGGCCAAGAATTTAGATCACTTGCCTAAGGTCACATAACTAGTCAGTGGTAGAACTGAGTCAAACCAAGACCTATTCACTCACGCTGGGCCATCAGAGTAGCTGGGAAGAAACAAAAGCTCTAAGGGAGAGAGAAGTTAGAGATGGAGAAACTGATAATAGAACAAGCAGATGGTCCCTGAGAGGAGCAGCCAGGTGAAGAGTAGCAGAGCTTAGATAATGCAGAGTTCTGGAACTTCTAAGACCCTTTATAAGGGTCTCCTCCAGAGCAGGCCACCATCCAATTCTGGACTTGGAGGAGCCTAACCACAGCAAGCCACAGTTCCCATTTTTGACTTTCCATGAGATTCCCTCTCCCATCAAGCCAGGGACTGCACTAATCTGAGTGTCTCTATTTTTCACAAACCAAAAAGCACAAACTTTAGACATTGATGCCTCACTGTAAGAATAACTGCTATAAGGATATTTCAAACCAACTGGGTATTTTTTTAAATTAGAGGAAATTGGGGCCGGCCTGGTAGCACAGTGGTTAAGTGCACACGTTCCGCTCCAGCGGCCGGGGTTCACCAGATTGGATCCTGGGTGTGGACACGGCACCGTTTAGCAAGCCATGCTGTGGCAGTCATCCCACATATAAAGTAGAGGAAGATGGGCACAGATGTTAGCTTAGGGCCAGTTCTCCTCAGCAAAAAGAGGAGGATTGGCAGCAGGTGTTAGCTCAGGGCTAATCTTCCTCAAAAAAAAATAAAAATAAAAATAAATAAATTAGAGATTAATTAGTCTAAAAGAAATAAGCTAACAGCTAATCTTACTTATTCATTCATTCAAGGCAGTCCCCTAGAGACATACTAGGAACAGTGCCAAAAATAAAATAAGCAATCAGTGAATAATTACTTGTCAATTAATCTTGGTAATAACTGTCCGAATCAGAGAAATGGACCGGGTGACAAAGTTAGTTTCAACTCGAATGAACGTAGAATTATGTGAGATGGAGCAATTTGCTTTAATTATTTCAAATGACCATGTTTAATTAAATAATGTACTTTTAAAATCATCTGGAGACACATAATCATAAAGTTGATCCTGTTGTATTCAAAGACTTAAGAAAAGACATTACAATAAGTTTTTTTAAACCACAAACAAGCTCTCGGTTTTCTGGGACTATCCTTCTTTAACAATTGTACAGCTAGTCAAAGAAGAACGTTTTTTGTAAGTTCATGACCAAGAGATCCAGATTTCCAAATTTCCACAAAAGCATTTGTGAACAATCCTCTTTTATCTTTGTTTAATAATCACGATGTTTAATCACCTGCATCTGGTTCTATATAACTGGCTGAGGCAAGAGGAATTCTTCATTCACCCACCTTAACTTCAGGCACTTCTAAGAGATGCTCTCTTAAGAATATTTTGTTTGCTGGTGAGAAGATGATAATCAAAAGACCATCCTGATTTTGAGAAATTACAAATTATCTCCTATGTTGGGCATACACTTAGAAATTTCTATGTAAAGTGTGCACTTCTTCTGGGCCTCGGCTGTGCTGGAGGAGGGGCAGGGGTCACCCATTTTCACTATAGGCAGGAAGAGGTCATCAGCCCCTCCAGTTACTTATGAATCTGCCTTTTTATAATGTTTTATAATAACTGCCTTAATACTATGAACATGAAACGGTGTTTTTCAATTTCCTCGCTATGCTGCCAAAGAACAGATGTCCTTACACGTAACCTCACTTATGTAGACTGAACTTGAACTAGGGAGACAGTCACTTAAGCAGAAACTCATTTTCCTGAATCCTTCACATACACTAGTTCTAATTAAGTATATACGTAGGAAAGAGTTAAGCTTTTAAACTTTACAACTCATTTTTCTCAATAAGCTAGAACCTAGCAAAAACAAAAGTCAGCCTTTCTAGGCTGCCAAATTATTCTTTATATGGACATTTTATATATACTATTAGGCAAATAAGCTTACTGTATAAGAACATTAAAACCATAACTTAAAATATTTAGCATAAATAATTTCAATAAAAGTGCTCCAAAAAACTTAGGTAACATTCACTAAATGTCCAATTTGTGATCTGGCAACTACTTAAAAAAGAAGATAACAATGATTTGTTATATCTCAGCTTTACACTCAATACAGAGAAAGATTATTTACTCTCTCCTTTAGTCATTACTAAACAAACAGGTTACACACAAAGCAGAATTATTTCTACTGAATTAAATATCTTACCTGCTACCCTCATGTCTGGTTTTTCAGTCTATGGCACTTTTCATTAAATAAGCTCCTAAAATCAAAAGAAAAGGCAAACATCATTAGGTTTAGAATGAGCACTCCTCCCAGATTGAGTTTGATTTGGAGTGTATATATTAAACCAATTAAGTAAATGTCATGACATTTCTAAGTATTCCATCAGTATTAACATTTAATGAGAATACTCTTAGCACCGGGCCTGGCTCCCTGCATTGGACCATAAAGGCTCCTGAGAGGAGGGTTGCATCTTACTGCTGTGTCTCCAGCTCCCTAAGTGAACAAACAAGTGAGGGAAAACCTGCCATCAAGCATGCAACTAGAAGATAATGCCTATTATTCTCAGCGATTATACATCTATAAGGAACTTTTGATATTTGTTCCAAACCTTCAGTCTGCAGCTGAGGTCCAAAGAGGTTAAGCTGCTTATCCAGTAACGGAACAAATTATTTGTAAAAATGGGGCTAGGATTTAGGTCTGCTGGCTCCTGCTCCAGGCCTCATCTTCAGTATATATAGGATGCCACTTCATTTTCAGTGTGACATAATTCAAGTGTCACTACGATAAGCACTTATAGCAAAGCCTTCTTATTTTAATACCAGGGTCCTCTTCCTCTTCAGGTTTTCAATTTAAGTTTGTAAAAGAATATATTCAGAAGTATAGAATTGCAATTTTAAATATTCCACCAATTATCACGGACAGTGCATGTTATATACCAACTGAAGAAATTATTCTTTGCTATTATTCTAATAACAAGAAAGAGATGCTGGAAAAAAAAATCTGTGTATGTGTACATGTTTTCCTTCTAAGAAATAACTCAAGATAGGTGACATTTTAAAAAGAAAATGGAAAAGAAAATGGAAAAGCAAGTAAATGAGTTTGACAGGAAATTCATGCCCAAGTTTAGCTAGACAGTTTCCACAGTCTACTCAACCTATTGTACAGGAAAGGAATTCAACAGAAAATTTTGATTAATGAATTACATTAATCAAAAATGCATATTGCTTTATTTTAGACTGGATTTTGATACTGATGTTTCAGTCTTGATATCTGATCTAGTAAATCAAAGAATGCTGCAAATACAAATGACACAGCCATGAAGGACACTGAAAAGAAGTGAGACATCCAGTTTTCTCACCCATCAAGAGGGAAGAAGCAGGGGTGGGGGTGGAGGTGGTGAGCACCCAAAGGACCAATGCTCTTATGCTAACTCCCTTGCTTCTGTCCAATCTACGCTGAAGACAACATCAACACTTAACCTAACACTGAAATGAGCATTATTGATTTCTTTTCCTTTCTTAGTTATCTGAACACCTTCCACATAACAGGAAAAGTCAATATTAAATATCTAGTCAAACTAACTACTTAGCCACAGGCTGGGACAATACTTAAAGCAAATAAGAAATACTGAAGTATCCACAAACCATCACATTAAAACAGAAAAAAAAAAATTCTTGGCTTTTCAAATGAAAACCCCAACTGGTTATAAATCTTCCTTTGACTTCCAGCAAAACTGAACACTACATTCAGGACACACATATGCCTTTCCTCCCAGCTAATATTCCAAAATAACTTCACTCTTATCTGTGTGTGGTCTAGGAAAATTTCTCTGAAAGTGTGATAAGCAGTTGGGCAGACACTTGCTGTTCTATTTCACTGTTTCCATTACCTGCTGAGGCCACACCTGTACAATTACAGTCACTGCCTCATACATCTCCCACCCGTTTGTACCTGCCAACAAGCCTCCTTCTAAATTTAGCACTAGTAAGACCACAATATAAGCAACTAGCATAGTCTGGCTGAATATAAATGTTTTTCATTAAAATTTCTCAAATAACATTTAGTAAAATCTCTAAATTAAAATTTCATCAAATCTCGAGCCAGCTGTGAAGGCTTGGCAGTTAAAGTTCAGCATGCTCTGCTTCAGCAGCTGGGTTCAGTTCCCAGGTGTGGAACCACACCACTTGTCTGTTAGTAGCCGTGCTATGGTGGTGGCTCACATAGAAGAACGTACAACTATACTCAACTATCTACTGGGGCTTTGGGGGGAAAAGGGAAGAAAAAAGGAGGAAGACTGGTGACAGATGTTAGCTTAGGGCAAATCTTTCCCTGCAAAAAAAGAAAAAGTCAATTGAACTTAAAAAAAAATCTCATCAAATCTCACTCATAACACATTTTTTAGTTAGGTCACTTAAGAAGCAAATTAATGATGCAAGAGTGTAAATCAGCATAAAGAAAGACTATTGAATATGGTTGAGAGCATCTGTTCACAGTGTGCTAATTCCAATTAATTCCTAATTTGTCTTCTTAGGAGGACATTTAAAAACAAAGAAAATCATTACATATAATCTCAGTGGGAACAAAGCAAAAACTTAATGGAATCTGGTATAAACCTCAAGCTGAACCTCCAACACTCAAGTGGGGATAGAACAGGTCCAGAGAAAATGAACCCGACAGCAACAGGGTAAAAAGGCCTCCACTA
This sequence comes from Equus przewalskii, assembly GCF_037783145.1. Lineage (NCBI taxonomy): Eukaryota > Metazoa > Chordata > Mammalia > Perissodactyla > Equidae > Equus > Equus przewalskii. The sequence continues at coordinate 77,790,605 of NC_091834.1, forward strand.
GAACTTCAGAGTTCTTTAATCCAGAGGCAACAGGTGAAAGAATTTATAATTTTAATACATTCATTAAAAGGTAGAGATACAGAAATTAGAGCCACTTACCAAAACTAGAATATTGGTGGTAGGAAGAGAACATTTTTAGGACCAATTAAAACAAAAAAAACGGAAACCCCGACAGTACATTTGTGAAATACATTTGTACCGAAAAGTGTAGCATAGATCAAAATAACAAGCTTCAATGTAATAACTGAACAAAATCAGGTTGCTAATATGTAAATTGCACAACCATCTGAGAGTCTACTGCAAGGAGGGCCACCATGACGCCCCTGGGCAATGAAAGACTATTCTGGATAAACACTAAGTAAGTATGCAATCTAGACAAGAAGAGAGCCTAAAACTAGGATCTCAGATTGACCTACTGGATTTCTTTGAATGTCTTGTAACTTAGACATTTCCTTTAGCCCAATATCTACTTTGGTCTAATTTAGTTAAGTTTTGTTGAAATCAGGCCTGAATAAATAGGTATCATCCTAGAATCAATCAACTTCAGGAATAACAGATAAAAACACAGGTCAAATGATACTTTCATTCTTTCCTTGAGAAGTGGACTTGACCTACATCAAGTGAATTACAAGAATACCGTTCTCTATCAACAAAACAAGCCATAAAAACAATTCTTTACCAGGAAGGGAAGGTCTTGCCAGTTAACATAAACTAGGCAACAATGCGTACAGCAGAGCAATTCACACACAGTCTTACCTTATGTAATCTTCCTAACAGGCCTCTATTTGGAGTGGGTATTACGCTGGCTTATAGACGAGGTCAAGGGATTTGTCTAAGGTCATATGAAGGGTAAGTAAGGAGCTGATACTGCAAACAACCCACTCCCTTTCACCCCAGCAGCTCACAGACATACTCTAAGAAGCTTGTTGACAAAATGCCATGCCATTGAATCTGGCTTTTGCAAATTGCTCTGGGAATTGCTAATCTCTGCTGCCAACTAACCACCCCAGAGATCTGACAGTTTGTCAAAATGACTAAACTTGTGAATTAGAAAAAAGACACAAGAAAATGAAGCATACAAACACACCCATTGACGTATTTAATATTAACAAACAACAGTCACTTAATTAAACCAGAAAAAAATACTACAAATTATACTCCACAAATACAAAGAAACTATCATCCAATTCAATCCAGCTTTAACTCAGTGGTGGCCAAATGCAATTTTAAATGAATCAACTGAGTGAAATTCAGATGATTCTAATATTCGTGTGAACTGGGGCATTTCACCAGGACTAGAAAAAAAGGTCAAAGAGCCAGCAGATAGACTCAAAGTACACTTGGGCACAGTGATAGTTAATCATATGTGTCAACTTGACTGGGACATCAAGTGCCCAGCTATTTGGTTAAACATTATTCTGGGTGTGCTGTGACGGTAATTCTGGATGAGATTAACATTTCAGTAAAGCAGTGTGCCCTTCCCGATGTCAGTGGACATCATTCAACCTGTCGGAGGCCTGAAGAGAACAAAAAACGCTGAGCAGGGAGAATTCACTCTGTCTATTATCTTTGAGCTGCGACATCAGTCTTCACCTGCCTTCAGACTTGGACCGAAACTTACGCCATCAGCTCTCCTGGCTCTTAGGCCTTTGGACTTGGATTGGAACTACATCATTGGCGCTCCTGGGTCTCCTGCTTGCCCACGGCAGATCCTGGGATTTCTCAGCCTCCACAACCATATGAGCCAATTCCTTACAATATTTCTACTGATTCTGTTCCCCTGGAGAACCCAGACTAATACAGGACCCTCCCCGAACCCCCCAAATCAGAATGTACAAGATTAAATGTTCAGTCCCAGAGCAGTTAAAGAGAGAATACTGAAATCAAAGGGATGCTAGAGGTCACCAGGGTAGGGTAACTTACTCTGATTTTCTGTTTACAAATAAAAGTATGTTACTAAAAAAATTATTTGCAAAAAATACCTGCAGTTATGCGAATAAAATAGAGCAAGTGTTGGCAAACTTTGTCTGTAAAAGGGCCAGGTGGTAAATATTTTAGGCTTTGTGGACTACAGTCTCTATTGCAACGACTACGTTCCGCAGTTGTAGCTGGAAAGCAGTCACAGACAATATGTAAACAAATGGGCCCGGTTGTGTTATAAGAAAACTTTATTTATGGACACTGAAATGTGAATTTCAAAAAACTTTCACATTACAAAATATGATTTAAAAAATTTTTTTCCAAACAGTTAAAAATGTAAAAACCAATTTTGGCTTGTGGGCCATATAGGCTTGTGGGTGGTAATTTGCCAACCTGAGATGGAGGAATAAAAAACCAAAAATTAAAGTAAAAAAAAACAACTTTCAAAATAAAGGAATAAAAACTTTCCTGATCACACCCTAATATTCTAACATTTCTTAGAGGGTTATTTGCAGGATATACAACTCCCACAAGGCTCCTATTGGTCCTCTTACAAGTACTACTAGGGAAGTAGGACAGATCAAACAACCCTAAATTCTGTGTTTTATACATTTTCATAATCAACTGCTCTCCATGAAAAAAGCATAGACTCCACAAGAAACAACATAATAGACCTTCTTCAAAAGGAAGGGAAAAATTCTTCTCTTCTTATAGATGAAGCTGTCCTTCTATAGCAAAGATGGGAATAAAATCTCAGCTCTAGAATGTTTTCCAAAGCAATCTCAGGACATATAAAGAAAGGGATAGAGGCTGGCCCCACAGCCTAGTGGTTAAGTTCAGCGCACTCCACTTCAGCAGCCTGGGTTTAGTTCCCAGGTGCAGACCTATACCATTCATCAATCAGTGGCCATGCTGTGGCAGTGTGCCACATACAAAATAGAGGATGACAGGCACAGATGTTAGCTGAGGGTAAATCTTCCTCAGTAAAAAAAAAAAAAAAAAAGAAAAGAAAGAAAACAGGGATAAAAATAATTAATCTTATTATTATATCCCATTTTATTTTATTAACTGTAAAATTATGTTGGTGAGGAGAAACTGACACTACTGTTGTCTTTATGTAGGTGTTCAAAAGTATTTTTGTGATTGGCTTAAAAAGTGGGTGAGTAACTTTACATCTGATGTTTGATCAACTTTTAAAGTTGCAAATATTTAGCTATAAAAAGCCCTTGTTTTAATAAAGTTATCACTATAGTAGATGCAGTTTGCTATCTAGCACCCTGTCTCACGCACATGCTTCCATACAAACAGCTCTGTCAGGCTGGATAAGTTTCAGGTGAGTAGAGTGCATTCATTTGAAAGAATCTTAACATTTAAAAACTTAGTCTGATATCTGAGCTGCTATCATATTATATTGTGAATATAACAGAATTTGGTATTATTAACACTTAATGCTTAAAAGAAAAAATCCATTTGCTAACTTGAGAAAGTATTTTAGTGCTAGTAGGAGATTCTGATACTGAATCATAGAAAATGGATTTTTAAAAAATCTACCATTTTAACACACGTCATATACTTTTTAAAATATGACCTGATAAAGACCAAAGGGAAATTTTTTATATGACTACCTAACAACCAAAAAACTACTCCAGGTTTTTAAATGACCAAACTAATCTTACACTTTGACTCAAAAAAAAAAAAAGAGCAGAAAGTATTTTCTTCATTTTGGGAAGGTGAAAGGAGATCTGTACGAAATCCATAATGCTAAGAATAACCACTTTTTTAAAAAATCACTGAGAAAAACATAAATGTATCCACTCTTTCTGCAAAATGACCTTCAAAAAGGTGAGATTACAAAGCAATAGACCAAAAACTTTTAAATGGTTCAACAAAACCGATAAATAAATCTTTTAGAACAAAATGTTAATGTCTACTGAAAACCTTGGGAAGAGAGGGATATGGATGCTCTATGCCTGGATTTTTAAGTTATCCGAAGTAGTAACATATGGTTTTTATTTTCTTAATAGTATTATACTGAAATTACATTTAAAAGAGGATTAGGGGCTGGCCCCATGGCCGAGTGGTTAAAATTCCACGCACTCCACTTTGGTGGCCCAGGTTTGCTGGTTCAGATCCTGGACGCGGACCTAGCACCACTCATCAAGCCATGCTGAGGTGGCATCCCGCATAGCAGAACCAGAAGGACCTACAACTAGAATATACTAGAATGTACCAGGGGGCTTTGGGGAGAAGAGGAAGAAGAAAAAGAAGATTGGCAACAGATGTTAACTCAGGGCCAATCTATAAAAAAAAAAGAATAAAAAATGATAAAATAAAACTATAATACCAACTTGTCTCTCCAGTTACAAACCGGTTAGTGAAGCCGCCCTGCTAAATCGCGCAAGCGCCCTACCAAGACCAACTTTGCCCCAATGACCTGGTGGACGGAGAAGTGGCCAAGCCTGACAGATCACACACACTATATTCTGAGAGCAAAAGCATTTCAACATGATTCATCTCAACGTTAAGAATTCCATGGTACAACTCCTTCCGTGTGACTGAGCTAAAGAGATGGAAAGTTCTTTCCTCTTCAGAAATTTGAGACATCAGATTCCTGAAATATTTCAGCTGATCAACAAGCATTTAACCATGTTTTCTGTAAATACTTCAAGAGATTAAAAACTAAATAGACACGTCTTCTGCTTGCCCTCCCAAATCTAACATAGCTAAGCAATTTTTTCCAGAAAAAGATGTGTCATTTTCTAAGATGATACCACTAAGCAGGCGGGGTCGCTCGTCACTGAGTGCTCCTGTGGGGGAAGATTTTGTCTAACCTACAGCATCCTCTCCTTCACTACCCAATGGCATTTATTTCTGAGTTGGGAGCCAGAGCATAGGTTAACTGACACAGGTTTGGTGCTTAACCTGACTATTGCCACTATATCCCAAAACCACTCAATATAGGACAGCAGGTGGCTCATGTATATGCATATAATCAGCTAGCTGGCACTCATGAGGGTTATGGACTCTCTAACAGAGAAAAAGGAGCTTAAAAAAAATGACAGAAATCAAATGATCAAGCCACATCTGATGTTGACATGACATTAAGTAAATATTTCGATGGACTGTTAATTACAAAATGGAAATCACTGAAGTACAAAGAAGCTGGAAATAAGACTTCTGAACTGAACTATCAACATGTAAATGACTGGAAATGGGTAGGATGAAGATAATAACAGGGCCACATTGAAGCGCATGACACCCTACAATACAGCGAAGGTGCATTTTAGAGCAAAGTCATCAGTTAAATCTTCGTTACCAATAAATGTCAAGTAAGGACACCTTATATTAAACTCTATTACAAACAAGTATTTTACATGGTAAAAGGTCTGAAGAAATGTTGCATTATAATTCTTTTATCTCATAGCTTCTATGCTTCATAACAATCCCTTACCATAATAAGAGGGGCCTGTTGTTCATCAGGCACCTAACATTCTATTTCATTGATCCTAAGGTGCACACTACCCTTATTTTAACACCTCTTAAATTGGTATGAGGCTTATGAGGGGGATCAGAATTGGCCACCCCAAAATGTGCCTCTTTGGCTTGACTATTTGTAAGAACAAAAGACTCGGGAAAAAACTTTGACACCCTCCCCCCACCCCCCATCCCCACAACTGCCTAGAAGAATTTAAAGCAGAAGGGCCTGTTCCAGGAAGGAACTAATAACATAAGATAACTGTAATGTTACGTAAAACATGTCTCTCAGGTCACATAGTCTGCAGTTGATCTATTGACATTTCCATCTCCATATAAATTGCCCTCCACCTCCTTGGAGTCCCAAACTACTAACCCCAACATCCTCCTTTGTCTTTAGCTAAAGATGGTATTTAAGGAGGCAGCTTCTGATGAGTTGCTCAGTTTTCCCGGGGTTTCTCCCATGTATACATGTTATAAAGCTTTGCTTGATTTTCTCCTGTTATTCTGTCTCATGTCAATGTAATTCTTAATTCAGCCAGAAGGACCTAGAGTGGGTAGAGAAATTGTCTTCCTCCCCAACACTTACAATCATATTTTTTTTCCTCAGCAGTATATAAAATAATGGTGTACCTTACATACATCTTAGATTCAGTGAAACATCATATCTGGTTCTTTGAAGCCCTAGCTACCGTGTAACTCACAGCACGGACACTTCAATTACTGGTGGCCTTTTTAAAATGCAAATTCCTGAGCCCAAAATCCCTAGGAGTGAGGATGAAAACGGCCACATGTTTAAGGAGCTCCCCAGGTGATTCTCATTCCTGCTCAGATCTGAGCATCTGAGATCTACAGTACACCAATCCAAACACAGAGAAGTTTAGCGGGGAAGAAAGAGCCAGCCAGATCTGGGCCGGAAAAGCCCACAGGTAAAATTCATATGACAAGAATTTTCATTCTTTTCTTAACAATGCATGGAAATCAGCCTGACTCTGGGCCAGGTCTCCTGTGGAGGCGTGGAGGGAGAGGTGGGCAGTGAATAAATCTGGAAATAATGTGCGGAGGAGCAGAGCAGAGAGAACTCCTGTTTGCAATGGTTACAAGAGTGCGAGATTTAAAATTACCCAATGTTTTCTTGCAGTTTTTCCTCATCTAAAAAGCAGAATTTTGCTTTAAAAGTTGTAATCCAGTTGAAGAAATGAAATGGTAATCAGATTTCTGTAACTGAGAGCACAAACATACCCAATAGAAAACAAGGTAAAATGGCATTTGGTTCTGCCCGCTCCTTCAGAGTTCTACAATTGTTAATTAAATAGTTGTAACTTAAACTATCTTAATCCTACACTATACCATCCAGGAGAAAGAAGGACAAATGGAGGATGGACGGATGGAAAGATAGAAAGGAAAGAAAAGAAAGAAAAGAAATAGACAATGTTGAGAACAATGGTAAAAATAAAATGAAATATATTTTAAGAACTTGAACAGAAGTAGGGTAAAGAAGAGTCTAGTTCATACATGGCTACAAAGATTAGAGAAAGACACAAATTTACATAGAATATAACTATCCTCATCTCATGTAACTATTTTACATTGTATCATATGAGAAGTTACAAGTTCCTATGCTGAATAAATGTTTAAGTCCCCTACATATCCACTCCACTAATACTGCCTTTCACCAGCCTGCAGAACTTAACTGCACCAGGGCAGACATAATTCTGTCAAACTTTCTAAGTGTAGAAGGAAGAGCAGAGTGGTTCCATCTGCCCAAGGGCCCTGGATAGCATACCACTGCTACCACAAAAACAAAAATGCAAGTTAGCAGCCATTTGCAAAGAATAGGTACTAAGAAAGCTTCCAGGGTAAAAATTTCTGAATCAATGGAAAAATTCATTTTTGTTGACCACAGACCCTTCAAAACACATTTAATGATCACTTAACTGATGATAGATGGGATTGATAGGTAGTAGACCTGAAACCATGATACTGCCTTAATAAGCCTTGTAGAACTTATTACGAAAATCAATTCAGACTCATTGCTATACATGTCCATACAACTTTTTCTCACTAGCACACAAAAACTCACCAGGGTCCATCAATGGATGAGTGACTAAAGAAAATGTGGTATGTATCCATACATGGAATATTATTCAGCCACAAAAAGGACTGAAGTACTGATACATGTTACATCATGGATGAACCAACAAACATTATGCTAAGCGAAAGAAGCCAGACACAAAAGATCACACAACGTATGGCTCCATTTATATGGAATACCAAGAACAGGTAAATCCATAGAGACAGAAACAGAAAGCGGACTAGTGGTTGCCAGAGGGTGGCAACGAGGGGAAGAGGAATGACTGCTAATAGATATGAAGTTTCCTCTTGGGGTGAAGAAAATGTTTTAGAACTAGACAGAGGTGACGATGGCACAACACTGCGAATGTACTAAATGTCACTGAATTGTATTTTAAAATGGTAAATTTTATGTTGTATGAATTAAATTTTTGAAAAAAAGGAAATTGAAAAGAAAAAACCACAGTGAAAAGCAGATGAAAAATTAACTAGATTAGAAAAAGGGAAATGTAAGTAATATAAGAATAGCTTCAATCAAATGGAACAGGACAATGAAGAAGAGAATGCAAGAATACTGACGGGATAACGGTGGAAACTTAGAGGTACTGGAACAGTTAATTTCCTCTTCTGAGAGAAAGTCTGCTGACTGTATTTTTAAAATCTGAATAAAAATCCCCAAACCCTTTTTTTTTTTTTTGAGGAAGATTAGCCCTGAGCTAACTGCTGCCAATCCTCCTTTTTTTGCTGAGGAAGACTGGCCCTGAGCTAACATCCATGCCCATCTTCCTCTACTTTATATGTGGGACGCCTACCACAGCATGGCTTGCCAAGCGGTGCCATATCCACACCCGGGATCTGAACCAGCGAACCCCAGGCCACTGAAGTGGAATGTGCGTGCTTCACCACTGAGCCACAGGGCAGGCCCCGGCAAATATTTTAAAGTTTAAAGATCTTGGGAATCCTGGTCAATCTCCCCAGTCAGATTGAGAAAATAAGGCATTGCCTGACATGAACTAATTTAGTCAATGCCATTCATGAAGTAACTAAAGGCAGAATTATTGCTTAAAATCCAGATTATCTAATCCCAAGGACAGGAACCCTTCTGAACTAAATTCAAGGAAAATTTCTACTATTGTACCAAGCTCTGAGCTAGATGGATTTTTGTGAGACCTGAGACCAAAAACCTTTTGCTTCTTGGGTATTGCACCTTTCAGCTTTAAGAAATGGGCATAAAAAATAAATAAATAAAAATAAAAATCACTCATGGCCTCAGAGAAACCAAAGTAGCTTTGTGAGGGTCCAGGCTGTCTTATTCATAGCACCCTATAATTACTGGCACATAGTAGGCACTCTCATATTTTTAAATGAATATAAAAACTTTTGAATACCTAAAATACGTGGTAAAAAAAAAAAAAAAACACAACAACTCTTATGATCCCTCACAGGGAACACAACTTGCCACCTATTCAACAATCTCCTAGCCCTTTGACCCACTCTCCAGTTACCTTTTCCTTTTTAACATATCTTCATTATGAAAAGATTAGTTACTTAGCAAGGCTTAAGGTAGCAATCCAAAGTAAAATTTTTTAACTGTAATAAAACATCACTTAAGTTTATTTTGAAAGCCACTTTAACCCAGTCTTATTTTGACTCCCTTTTAAACAGAAGCCCCGTACACTGGGGATTTGGAGGGAATCTGGCCCAAGTCCTTTTTAAAGAGCCCCATTTGTGGGTGATTCTGAGAGGTCCCCACATTGAGAATCACTGCCTTAAACTTTTTATTTCTTACTATCAAGAAACGCTAGTCTGTAATGAGCTGAGAAAACATTACACAGAATTTGTGCAACAAAGCTTCTAACACCTGTATAAAACTGAAAAAAACTCTGACTTAATTAGTAAACAGCCAGAGAACTCCAGAGGCTGACAGCCTTTAGAAAGAGGTTGTTAATGATCCGACTAAAACCAGATGCTGATTCTGCCAACTTCTTGTTGAATGGAATAAGTTATTAACTTTTATTTTCTAAGTTAAATGGAGATCCCTTTGTACTCTGAAATGCACTCTATGGACAACATAATGTTTTCCAAAACTTGGAAAACGTGACAGTACACCAATAGTCCTGCAAAGTGGTCAAGGGCTAAGGGGTCTGGGATCCAATGTCAGCATGAACCTTACTTAACGTCTAGGAGAAGTCATACTTTCATCTGTAAAATTGGGAGAGACAGATAAAAGGACCTATTCTTAGGGTTGTGAGAAATAAATGTGCAGATAAAAAGCACTTACCACAATGCCTTAGTAAGGAATCTAATATTATCTAGTATCATTTTATCAATATATTTCTGACTAAATGAAAAGGAAAAGGTTCTGTCAACTAGATAGCAGATCTGCATTATATGATTTTGTTTTTTTAAACGATGAGAGAAAAAATCACAGCTGCAGATCTCAACCTCAAATCGCCAACCCGTAACTCATATTAGTTAGATCTAAGGTCACCAATGGTCACACATGGTGGAGAAGCGTGAGGGTAGTAGGAAACGGATGGAAAAATAGAAAGAATAGCACATTCATCAACGATACAGAACATTGATGGGCTGGATAGGTTTTAAAAATAAAAAGTACCTCCAGTTTGGGAGACACTAAAACTTTACATGAGAGCTAAGAGACCCTCCACAGAGTTCAAATGCAACATCCAGCTGCATCCTCGCCTCTCTAGAGCGCTCAGCCCACGTTTCCGACCGCGCGCCCGGGTGCCAGCCCCCGCAGTGACAGCGCGCCCCAGGTGCCAGCCCCCCGGGGAGGCGCCCAGCCCGCGCGCCAGGTGCAGGCGCCGCCCCGCCCGCTGCGATCCCGGGGCGGGGGACGCCGGGAGAGGGATGCCCGCGCCGGGGCGGCGGCCGGGACCCTGGCCTGCCGGGCTCTGGGCGCCCCGGTCCAGCTCGCGCCCTCCCCGCGGCCAGAGGCGCCACGGCGACCTGGGCGCGCCCTTCGGCCCGCCCCCGGCCAGTGGTGGCGGAGGGAGCGAAGGATGAAGGTGAAGGTGGGTACCCGGCTGCTCGCAGCCTCCCTCCATCCTCCCCGCCCTCGGCCGCTGCTCCGTTCGCCTCCCCGTGCGTCTCACCGGCCTCCCCTCCGCCTCCCCGCCGTCAGTCCTGCCGGAGGCCGACGGGAGCCGTCGCCACCGCCTCCCGCTCGCTCCTCCGCTTCCTCCCGGGCTCCTCCCGCTGCCCCTCACCCCCGCGAGTGGCCAGGAAGAAGCCAGCTCGCCGCCGGGCCTCCTCCCCCGCTTCCCCGCCGTGACCAATGGGCCCCCGCCGCCGGGAAGCCGCGCCCGCCCCCTGGCGGTGGAGGACCGAGCGGGCGCTCCGGCCGGCGGCCGAAGGGAAGGGCCCGAGAGCCGAGGGAGGGCTCGGCTGTGCCGCCCGCCGCCCCCGGCTCCGCGCTGCGCAATCTGGATTTGCCACGTGGGAGCCGCAGTACTGGCGGCTGGCGCCGGGTAGCACCCAGGAGAAGAGGAGACGTGTCACTCCCTCCTTCCCCCCATTCACACACACTTTCATGATCCTGACCTTAAAGGCAGAAATTTTCAAATAACCAGTCCCATTCTAGAAATCCACCGGATAGGATTATGAGATGGTCATATCAACGATCTTGAGCAATTCTCTTTAGACTCCTTAACAGCTAGCTAACCTATCGTGAAAATAGTACCTGTCCGGAGCCCTAGAAGGTTGGCAACGCTGAACGTCTGACCCAAGGAGAAAACTAGTCCTTGTATTTTGCACATAGCTTTTGTTTAAATTATTTAGCAACACAAGAGTTAGAAAAGTTTTTTTCCTCTACTCGCATTTTTTCCACGATTGTTCATAACTGAGAAGTCAGTCCAAATCTCACTATACAAAACCTGAGGACACGAAATTGTTTCATAATGCAGATCCAGATTCCAGAATAATTAATAACTATTAACTATCATTATTAACTATTCTTAGGTAGAATAGCGGGACAATACATGGTTGTAGAAATTAGACTGCATTGAAGAAATAATAGGGTTTGACCATAGTAAGTATTCTACCAAGTCTTAGCTTTCTTCCAAAAATATAAAACATAACTGAGATCATAGCAATGAATTCTGGAGTTTGTGTTGCATGGTAGAGGACGGAGCAAATGGATTCTGAGAGCCTTATTTGTGCCAAACCCTTTTGCTGGGGCTTTGGGTGTGTGTTCTTATTTAATGCTCACAGATGTTATTTGTGTATGACTTTAACAAATCAAAAAACCAAGACTCCAACACTGAGCTTAAATAACTTACTCAAAAATATAAGATAGTAAGTTGTAAAGTTGGAATTCCAGCCTAGTCCTTCCAGTTCCAAACAAACAAGGCACTTTGTTTTTCGAGGTACCAAAACCACAACGTTCACTGTCACCATGTCTCCCTAGTTCCCCATGTCCCAGTGAAAGAATTTACGAAGGCTCTTGAGTAGGGAGGTCAGGCCATATTTGTGAAAGAGCTTTTTGCTGCATAATCGAATTGGCCTGTGTGGAAATGACATATGCCATATGCCTAGAGCGCTATGCTTGAAACAATTTCTAGGCTGAAAGTATGTTTAATATTCCATTAGCCAATGACCATAATATATAGCTTAGAACCCTTCAGTAGGTGATGAAATTAATAATAGTAGGTCACAACCGACTTTTTGTTGTTGTTGATTCACTGAAATGGAATAGAACTAAAAAGTGAGTTCATAGCACAACTTGAGGTGAAGTATTGTTTCATGAAACATTTGTATAGTATTAGGTGTGGGTGACAATGTCCTGGGTTACAGTGTAACATTTCTTAATATGGATTACAGTGTTTAAAAGTTGGTAAATCACTGCTTTAGAAGACGTAATCAACCAGGTTTTTCACCTACCTTTTTATTTGGCAAGAGGTGGGGGAGGCAGAAGTCATCAGGATTAATGATTAAGTTTAGTAAGACTACAGAGAGCAAACCTTTGCAGCTCCAGCAGGCTTAATCCAAACAGGTATTGCTTTGTTACATAATGATAGATAATGAGCGTTTATATTTTTAAAGTCAATATTTATTATATATTTACTCTGTGTCAGGCTCTTTTTAAGCACTTTATGTATATTGACTCATTTAATCCTCACAACAATCCTTTAATTCAGAGGAGAAAAGTGTGAGACGGAAAGGGAGAGTTGCTCAAGATCCTGTGGTCAGTACCTGACTGAACCAAGATTCAGCCCCATATGCCCAGCCCCACAGCCCATCCCTTGTATGTACTTGAAAAGGAAAGTTCATTTCAAGGGTGCAGAGTTTTGTATAAAGCTACGACTTATATTATACTATTTCCCATATAAGGATTACATAATATTGCTAAATATAAAACTTGATGAAAAGCCTCCAAATTTTAATTGGACCCATTCTCAAGCAGAATATTCCATTTGGCACCAGTTTTCTGTATATGGAGGAGCAGATTGCCTGCAAATACGGCCGCCAGCACTTCCTCCCTTTCCTGTGACTTCATGCCGCTTTTACCATCAAGAGGTGGAGTCTGGACTCCCTGCTCTTGTTCTTAGGCTACCCCTCAGACTGGTTTTGCCCTTTAGACTTGTTTTGCCCTTTGCAACTGAAGTGATGCTGTGTGGCTTTTGGGTCTTGAAGCTTCCATTTTCACTGTCTTGGGATTCAGTCACCATATAAAGAAACTCATCTTGCATGTTTCAGCCCCGGCTAAGCTCCTGGCTGAATGCACCACATACGTAAACCCAGACATTACCAAGTGGGAACTGCCTAGTTAAGACCAGCCAGCCCACAGATTCTTGAGAAACAATTGTTTGTTGCTGTCTTAAGTTGCTAAGTTTTGTGGTAGTTTTTTTGCATAGCCATAGATAACTGAAACGTGGAGGAAAAAGTTTGTTAAAAAAAAAAGTTGACCTGCTCTGGGAGTAGGGTTACTTTAAAATATTAAAGCATGTTTATATTGGATTATAAAGTCAAACCTGTAGAGAGAGAACCGGAAACTTGCGTAGTTTTAAAAGAATAGCAGGGGGCAAAAACAGAGGTAGAATAATAAAAAGAAGAGTGAAAGCGTGGAATTTCAGACCTATACCGGGTTTAATGCCACACTCAGCTGTGGTTTGAAAACTGTCATTTAGAAGGTTCACAACAACGTGCATTCAGAACTCTCAAACTTCGTCCAGCCTGTTGCTGTAAGCCATGGGACACTGGCGTTAACTTCTTTCTTCCCACAACCTCCTTTCCTGCCGAGCCAGGCCAGTCATCACATGAGCCAGGATGCATCCTCCGCGTCTCGGTAGCCTCCACATTTCCCCACCTTGGCTTTTTCACAGCCTGTGTTGGCCTAGTGAGCCAGCTGGACTTTGCCTAAATGCTTCCCCCTAAATTCCCCTCCTTTCCTTTCCTTTGATGTGTTTACCATTTTAATATAAATTTTACCATTTTACCCGTTTTTAAATGGACAGTCCAGTAACATTAAGTACCTTCACATTGTTGTGCAACCAGCACTAGCATCCACCCCCAGAACTCTTTTCATTTTGAAAAACGGGAACTCTGTACCCACTAAACAATACCTGCCCGTTCCCCTGTCCCTCTAGCCGGTAGCAGCTACCATCCTACTTTCTATGAGTTTTCCTACTTTTAATACCTTATATAAACAAAATAGTGGTTTAAAAAGCTGATATGCCCACAGATTTCATGACATTTAATATATAAGCACACAGTCTATACAAAATAAGTGATTTAATTTACTATAAAACATATATATGATACAATGAGATCATATTATAACAAATGTATCATTGCATAAAGAAGGACTCTCGCTTTCCATCCATTGCTGCTTTTCTAGCAACATACAAGAAAATTCTAGATACCATAAAAATTTGGATTATTTTAACGATAGCTTTTTGATTCTACTCCCTAGGAGATTCTGGTTAGATCTTTTCATCTTTCAGTGTGGGAAAATTTGGCGTTTTGTCTTGGTTATAAATCATATTAAATGATATGCTGAATATGGTAACCCACATCTGAAATGTGTATTTTGGAATCATGACTACAAAGTAACTCCCATTTCCCTGAAATTATGTACAAGTGTGTATTATAAACAATTATTAAGATTATTAGTGGTTTCTTCAGAATAGTTTATTATTCTGTCTTATAAAATATTACTTCCTAGAAAAATTTCTGACTCAGCAGCATAATCTTTATATATTTTGGATATTAACCCCTTTTTGGATATCTGATTTTCAAATATTTTCTTCCAGTTGGTGGGTTGTCTTTTCATTTTGTTGATAGTTTCCTTTGCCCTGCAGAAGCTTGACATAATCCATTTTAGTTCTCTGTAGTCCATTTGTTTATTTTTTGTTTTTTATTTGTTTTATTTATTTCTTTGGTTTCCCTTCCCTGAGGCGACATGACATTGAGAAAGATACTGCTAAAACTGATGTCAAAGAGCTTACTGTGTATGTTTTCTTCTAGGAGTTTTATGGTTTCTGGTCTTACATTCAAGTCTTTGATCCATTTTGAGTTAGTTTTTGCATATAGTCTAAGATAATGGTCTAACTTCCTTCTTTTGCTTATGGCTGCCCAGTTTTCCCAGCATCATTTATTGAAGACACTTTCCTTTCTCCATCAGCATCATAATCTAAAAAATACTTTTTTGAAGTCTCATATGGCAATATTACCTGTTTGTAATACCAGGCAAAGATGCAGAAACCATGGATCACCCTCAGTGCAGACACACACACACACACACACACTCCCAGACACATACAGAAACTCCTTGCTTATACATAATATATACATAGTCTATATTTTAAAATACATAGTTATCAGATCTTGGGGAAAAGATACTTTTTCTTTTACTGCCAAAGAGCAAATGGGAAAATGTGACTACACCCCTGACATTCATATTATTCTAAGTAAATGAATGAATCAGCCGTACATTAAGTCATCTAAAAGCTCTTCTTTCCTCATCTCATTAAAAAAAAAAAAAGTTCACCAGAAAACTGTGAGAAGAAACAACTGAACAAAAACTGAACAAAGTTTGTGTTTTCCTAAAACATAATTGCTTCAGTCTGTAACTTCAGTTCTTGATTAAGAACTGAATATAGGAACCCTTTAGTCTAAGCACAAAATGATTTACTGTGACTGTGGTATTTTTATTAAACATTAAGATCTCTGGTTACATTAAATTGAAATGCGTTGTTTGCTTTGAAAGGCAAAGCCTAGGAATATGGGTAACAAAATATCATCCAATTGTTAGTATTGCATCAAAACCTGCTCTCTAGTGGATTTCATGGTCACTAAAGATAATTCAGCAGCGCACCAGAAGGCCACAATCCCATGTGGTTACAGCCGGTCTAAGAAATATACAAGTGGCAAGACAAAACCAAACCTACTCCAGATGGCATGGTTGCCATCTTTGTGTGCTCTTTTCATGTAGTTTTATACACTCTCTTAAATTTGTTGAACCTTTTCCATAACATTATTAATTTCAATATCACCTGTCCGAGCAATTAGATGGAAACATGGAATCCCAGACAATGCCATTGACTTCCAAATCTTGCAGGCTGTATGATTTGTGCAAGGCTCGATGTGCAAAATGCCTGTCCTTGATATGGATATGCCTGTCCATGACCTGGATATGGAATTGGAATCAGCCTACCTATCCAAATTTGTTTTGTTAACTTCATTTTCAATTTTAGGTCACTTTCTATTGCAGTGTTGCCCCCTCCCCCATGTAAAAGGTACCACATCTGAGTTATTCTGAAACTGTATCCTGATTAAATATGAGCAAATATTGATGAGTCCCTAAACTGATCATTTTTGCACTCTTATTTTGAAATGTTTCTTGTAGAACTGCTGTGGCCTCACTGAGGTTTGGTACATATTTTTAAGTGTAATTTATTTACCCGGAGAAGTTCTGCTCAAATATAGCATCTGGTATTTTGTAGACTTCTATCCAATAGTCAAATTTTCCAGCTCTATTCATGAAGCGAAAGCCATTGAAATTGTTCACTTCACTTTAAAAAATCAGGAGTGGGAAATTTAATCTTCAGTTTCTATAGATTCCAAAATAATTTCGCCTTCCCAAATTCTCCTTCTCTTCCCTACCTCCCAGACGCCATTCCCTAACCCCATAATTTTTTAACTCATTGAAAGGCCTGTGATGGGACAGTTTGGTTGGATTTGGAGTCAGACAGATGAATTTAGATCCTGGCTCTATCTATTACCACTTGCTAAGGGACCTCAGGCAAGTTGCTCAGCCTGTGCAAGCCAGTTTCCTCCCTGCAAGTGGGAACTACCACAACTACCTCACCGAAGTTTTTTTTTTCTTCTTTTCTTTAGAAGTGGAGAACACTTAGTATAGTTTTTAGTATAGGAGACAAAAACTCATTTGCCATATATAGTTCCAGAGAATTCTTAAATGCCCTCACCCTCTTTCCACTTGATCTGCCTACAAAACTTTGGTGCAAGATCTGCTTATCAGTTCAGGCTACCACTTGTGCTGGAACTCTGCATGGTCTTATTTTAGTACTCTCTAAAACACTTGGACTCATTTTTGCGGGCTTTTATTGTTCACTTATTTTCTGTACTATCCTTCGCACACAGCCTGTGCTAATTAAGAGCTGACACCTCATGCCTCCTCGCCTGCTTGCCACCATCCAGCCCAGCAGAGCTGTCATCTCTCCATCACCAGTGGTATACCTACTAGTCTTCTCACTTGGTATCTTAGTGCATTTCCTGAGGTAGAGATGGAGTATTCCCAGCATCAAAATAATGTCAGACACACAAAAGATTTCTCCAAATCTTTATTGAATGAAAAGATTAATTTGCTGTATAGAACAACTTTGAGCTCCCTGAAAACTTTTAAATAAATTTCACTTTCAAGAGCATACACACATTCTGGCAACCACTAACCATTATCCGTCTCTGTAATTTTGTCATTTCAAGAATGTTATATAAGTGGAATCACACAGTATGTAACCTTTGGGGATTGGCTTTTTTCTAGTCAGCATAATTCTCTTGAGATTCACCAATTTGTTTTCCTCAAGGATAAGGCTGGGGGTGGACCACAAAAGGAGGTGAGTGTGGTTATAAAAGCGCAATTTGAAGGATCCTTGTGGCAATAGTTCTGTTTCTTGACTGTGGTGGTGTGTACATGAACCAACACAGGTGGTCAAATTACGTAAACTAAATACACACACACAAATGAGTACAATTAAAACTGGGGAAATCTGAATAAGATTGTTGGAGTGTATCTATGTCAGTATCCCAGTTGTACTTTGCACTGTAGTTTTGCAAGACGTTGCCATTTGAGGAAACTGGATGGGGGTACACGGATCTCTCTTTTATTTCTTACTGCTGCATGTGAATGTACAATGATCTCAAAAAGTTTACGATTATACCTGAGGTGTTTTTGACTATTAGAGTAAGACAGCATTCTTGAAGAATCATGTAATTTGAATGTCAGTTGTTAAAAGAGCTTGAGAGATTTTGCACTTGCACTTTGATTTTAAAGAATTCAAATGGTATATATCATGTAAGGATCCTGAGGCAATTGTCTCTTTAGTTTCTAAGATAAAAATGGTTCTACTATTATACACCAAAGCGATGGAAACTAATTTCTACAAACAGCCCAAGGGAATGACGGATATATTAGTTTCCTAGGGCTGCCATAACAAATTGCCACAATCTAGGTGGTTTAAACAACAGAAGTTGTTTCTTTCATGGTTTTGGAGGCCAGAATTCTGGAACCAAGGTTTTGACGGGGTCATACTCTCTCTGGAGGCACGAGGGGAGAATTCTTGCTTTCGTCTTCCAGCTTCTGGTGGTTCCAGGCATTCCTTGGCTTGTGAAGGCATCACTCCAATCAATGTGTCTGTCTTCACCTGTCGTTCTCTCTTTCTTCTCCTCTTCTGTGTTTTATAAGGACACTTGTCATTGGATTTAGAGCCCTCTGGATGATCCCGTATGATCTCGTCTCAAGATCCTTGGTTTAATTACATCTACAAAGAACCTTTTCCCAAATAAGGTCACCTTCATGTTCCAGGGATGAGGATGTGGACATATGTTTTTGGGGGCACCATTCATCTTACTACAATGAGCAACAATTAATTCATCCATTCAGTCTTTCAAGAAATATTCCTTGAGCTCCTTATAGGAACATAATACCATCCTAGGAAAGAGGAGCCATGTACCATGGCATCTATGAAATGCTTGTAATCACACTTTGGGGAAAATACATGCCAAAGCTTAGTGACGGTAGATACAAGGAATGCAGAAGTACAAGTGAGGGCAGGGGTCAAGCTCAGGAGATCCAAGAAAGCTGTCTTTTGTCAGCTGGCTTTAGGTTGGTTTCTCATGGCCTTTACCAAGGAAAACTACCTTGAGATGGGCCTTAAAGGCTGGTGGATTTCATTTCAGGATTGAAGAATAATGTGGACAAAGGAATTGTGGTGGAAATGACCACCATGACTGAATGTAAGTATGAAGAAATAAAACTGACTTGGGCAAACGGCTGATATAGAGGTATATGACTGGGAAATTTACGTTGAAGCTCTATCCCAAAGGGTCATGAGTGCAATCAAGGAAGTTTAAGATAAAGGAGAGCCATGGAATGCTTCTTAACAAAGTGTGGCACTAATTGATTGTATTTGGGAGGCTCTGACAGGGAAGTGCCCACAAGGAAAGACCAGCTGGGGAGCTCTGACACAGAGCTGGGCAAGAATAGAGAAGTTCTGAGCTCATCTGGCAACAGTGGGAATTGAAAGAAACTGAAGGGTATGGGAGATACCCAAGGTAGGCTTTATGGGAGCTCTCATTCGTATAGGACCTATTTAGTCAGGGTTCTCCACAGAATCAGAACCAATGGGATAGTATAAATAACTGGCTCATGCTATAATGGCAGCTGATGAGTCCCAAGGTCTGTGGGTGAATTGGCAAGCTGGGACCCAGAAGAGCCAGTAGTGTAGTTCCAGTCTGAAGGCCAGCAGGTTTAAGACCTGGGAAGAGTCTGAAGGCAGGAAAAAGCCCATGTTCCAGTTTGAAGGCAGTTTGGCAAGAGGAATCCTCTCTTACTCAGAGGAGGGTCAGCCTTTTTGTTCTAGTCACGCTTCAACTGACTCGATATAGCCCACTTCCATTTGAGAGGGCTATCTTCTTTACTCAGTCTGCTTATTTAAATAACTTTATCCAAAAACATCTTCACAGCAACACTCAGAATAATGTTTGACCAAATATCTGGGCACCCTGTGGCCCAGTCAGGTTGACACATGGAACTAATCATCACAGCTCCACCCTTAGGACTCTGCTTGGGGTTTAATGCTGTGGTCACTGTCTTAAAATTCTTAATTTTGTCTTTGAATCTGTCTTTGGTAAGTGAGATCTGGGGGCAATGAAGCATGCTTTTGAGGCTTGGAGCCACCGTTCACCTGCAATCCTACCTCCTAAAGCCTCCCCATCTCCCCAGGATGGGTTCTCTGCGACCAGCCTCACCCCCCTGCTGTCCTAGGCCTTGCCCTACTTCCTCCTCCCTGCCCCAGCCTAGTGACCCCTAATGCCCTCTGCCCCCAGGCGTCCTAGTGCAGGCATGGAGAGGAATGCAGATGGGTATGCATGCCTGCAGCATCTCACAGAGTGACCTGGGGGCCCAGCCCCAGCTGGCAGGGCCATGATGTGTTCAGCGGACAACCCCGTGGGAGTGAGCTCTTATTGTCCCCCAATCCAGGTATAAAGCACATCCTGGCACAGAGGTTGCAATCTTATGGGTCACTGTCCTCTAGGAATTTGGGCAGAGGTTCTTCCCTGATCCCAACTGGGGCTTGGAAAGTGACCCAGCAGCTGGCAGGAGAGGCTACCTGGCAGCTGTTGTCACTGGAGGGGTCTAAGTGACCCTATGCCTAAAGGAGTGCTGCATGAAATCACAAATAAAAAACACCAGGAGGAATTGAGAGAGAAAGCCCATAGAAAGACCATTTAGTTCCTTTAACAGTATCTTCTTTCTGCTTTTTGAATGGGGGCTCTGCATTTTTCATTTTGCACTGGACCCCACAAATTATGTAGTCAGTTGGGAAATACCAAAAAGGAAGAATAGACAGGCTTTGTCATCGAATGGATGTGAAAATTGCAGAGACAAAATTATGACTTCAGATGACAAAAAAAGTGGAAAGCTCTATTGCCAGAAATTGCCCTGTCAGAAAGGGAGATAATCTCTGAGGAAGGGGACTAGTCATATAAAGTATGTGAAAACCTGAACTTGTGAGTACGTTAAGCTGCCAGGACTAACAGTCAGGGCCCTGCTTACTGAGTGGACCCCAGGATGCTCGTCATTCTTGGCTATCAAGTTGTGGAGCTGCCGTCTTGACTCTGGGCAGTCCTCCTTCCACTAAACCTTGTAGTCTTCCAACTCCCCCAAAGCTACTCTTTGCATGAGGTGCAGCTAAGCTGATTTAGCTTAGAAGGTTCGTGCGTGGACATCTCAAGAAAGAGTGAATAGCTTAAGGGCTGTCGTGACATCTGTGTGTTATTGTACAGCATGTCAGCCTTGACAATGTGGTAATACATTTGTTTTCGTTTGAACTGAACACTAGGATAGCCCATTGCCCTAATCAGAAATTCACAATTTCCCACTTGTCTGTTGGGAAAGGCTGCACCCCAGAAACAGCTATGCTACAAGTGCTGCAAATCTCTCTCTGAGCAACTCCAAAGACTTTGCTAATTAGTATAACAAAGGTTAGAAATTGTGTTCACTCATTGGTGAAATCAGTGGTTTTGTGATATATGTGTTAGAAAAAACACTTTAGAACATTCCTTCCCCATCGTATGAACAAGGTATAAGAATCTGGAAAACTTGTGACCTTAAGGATGATCCCTGAAGGCACTGTCTCTAGAACGTTCCCGCCTTCAGAATATTGTGTCAGTATCAAATGAACCTCTTATGCAAGTTGTGTTCAAACTTCTTCAGGGTAGAGAACTGGGACTTCAAAAAGTTTCTAGAAGAGCGTGTAGGAATGGATTTATGCTGTTTTGTGCCCACTTGCTAATAAACATTCAGTAAATGTATATGTGGCAGATTTTGGTCCAAGGCTCACTTTGATTATAAACTGTTACCAAGTTTGTGGATATTAGTTAATCCTCAATCACCTCTATTGGCAACTACCATTAACTGTAACAAATAATCGAAAACCTGTAATGAGCAAAGTGGCTTAGGACAGGTTCAAACCCTTCATAAACTTGCATACCAGCTGCAGACAGACACCCAAGGGGCAGATGGTATTCACTAGAGTGTGAGGCGAGTCCAGGGCTAATGGAAATTTGTGAGGTGAGTTTCAAAGAGGAAAGGCTTAGAATTTGTCTTTGAAATTTGAAAGAGAAATCTGAGAAAAGGAATGGATCATCTTGGCTCTGAAAAGATCTTTGCAGTGATGTCGAAGTGCAAATATCCAGAGAGAAGAAAAAGGAAATGCCAAAAGACAGTCTTAATTTCCTGGAGATGTTGATGTGTCATTGTGAAAAATAGACGCATGGAGATTAAAAAAAAAGTGCAAAAGGAGTCCAGAAATATGCAAGATAAAATTACTTTTAAAAAAAAGTTTTCCTCTTTATTAGTTCCTTTCCTTTTCAGTTCTTTTGCCCCTATGTTTAGATGCCTATCTGATGAAAAGCAGGGGATCCCTTTCACAGAAAAAATATTGGAAGAAAATAGAATCAAGGTCCTTAGCCCAACAAAGGGGCCACCTATCAGGCATTTCTGAGACCTCATGGTTTCCTTGAACAGATTCAATTTTCTTAGAAGGAAGTTCAGTTCAAAATAGCATTTTTCCTCTTTGCTATGCCTATTATTCCAGAAGGTAGAGGGACCTTCTCATGCCCCTCCGTGGACATCAGATTATAATCACCTGAACTACCCTTTCAATTACCAAAGGCTGCTGAGCAGATCACCCCATTGGCCAGGTCCCCTTCTGTATCGTTATTTCCTTTCCAAATGCTAAAATAGCTTCCTAGAGGTAAAATGAATTTAGTGGACTGACAGAAAGACTGTTTCTCATATAAGGCTGTTCCTATACTTCTCCACAACATGTAACACAAAGGATATAACTGTGTTCAGAATTTCGTCTTGTAAGGTTAGCATTTTATGGTATCTTTTATAAAGGCCGCGCTGCAAAGGCTCAGTGGTTGGTTATTTACACACATTGGACCAACTGTACTAAAACAAATATTACTAAGCACACCTGATATGTTTAGCTTTAGTTTCTTAATCTAGATAAACTTTAGGACTTTTAAGAGTCATCCCTTAAGACCTTTACACTTTTTGCATGGTCATTTTTCATTGTAAAGTTTAAATAACCTTAAATGGCATTTGAATTACATTGAATGTGGAATACTGCAGTTTTCTACTGCTTTTAACATGTCATATATGTAAAAAGGGAAGAGTGTAGACAGAAAGGACATAATAATCTGAGGCCTCCCTTAAGGGCTGGTTCCTGAGGCTCATTTTACCACAATTAACTGCTGGTTCCTCCACAGATCCTGCTTGTCACTTCTCTCCGTGGATTCCATACATCACCACCACCACCATAAACCAATCTTTGGGCTATTTTGACCCCCTCTTTCTCCTGGTCTGAGTAGGAGGAGAAAGATCCTTTCACCTTGGTTACTTCTGAGCAAGTTACAGTTTGACAAAATGGATTCTTCTGGAGGCTAGGAGTAAACAAAAATTGAAATAAGGAAAAGTAACAGAGAAACAGAAAGAGAGGGTATCTTAGAGCAAAATGGCATTTCTTAAAGTAACCAAGGTCAAGCTACATATGGACTTGGCTGGAAAAAGTTTTCAGGACAAACATCCAAATCTCCAAGCAAATAAGCCAGTGGGAGACCTGACCTCTGGTATCTTTATGCTGTCCCAGTAGCTAGACAAGGCGGGTGAGTCAATGGGGATTCACTCCCTCCCAGAGCCTTCCGTTTCAGTTTTCCTTTTGAGTTTATGCTGTTGCCTGTTGCCTGGTCCTGGGCTGGGCTTCCAACTGTGTCAATTGTGTGTGACTCTCACTTTCTTAAGAGCTCTGTGCCCCATCTGGTTAAGAAAGCTAATACCACATGACTTTATGGCCAATAACAGCTTGAAACACTGTACGTTTATTCTCTCAAAGTTCTTGGCGCCGAAGTCCAAAATCAATGTGTTGGCAGGGCGGCACTCCATCTGGAGGCTCCAGGAGAGAATTCTTGCTTGCCTCTTCCAGCTTCTGGTGGCTGTTGGCACCCCCACTCTTCCTGCTTGTGGCCACATCACCCCAATCTCGACCTCCATCTTTATATCACCTTCTCCTCGATGTCTGTCTTCTCCTCTGTGTGTCTCTTATAAGGACACTTGTCATTAGATTTAGGGCCCATCTGGGTAATCTAGATTGATCTCTCTATGTCAACATCTTTAACTTAATCATATCTGCAAAAACTGTTTTTCCAAATAAGGTAAAATTCACAGATTTTGGGGACTAGGACATGAGCATATGATTTGGGGAGCTTCTATTCAATCCACTACACCTTAATATCCATTCAAGTTTTTTTTTTCATAGATAAACCCTGATATTTATGTCAAGTATCTCAAAGTCAAACTTTTAAGGTTAAAAAAAACTCTTCCAATCTACAGTCTAGATTTACTTTTCATGGAGTCTGTCAGTAGCTAGGCCTTGCTCAGCTTGGACTCTTGGCAGCTATGAATGACTGACTGATCAATTTTGTGGCTGCTGTATTTTTTAGAAATCTTTTTTTAAGGGCCAATCTTTTGTTTTAAAAATACGGATTTATAGTCTGCCTACTGATGTCCTTAGTACCCACAGTGAACACCTAGCTAGCTTTTAGGCTGCTTGGCCCATGATCATGGGTTTGCATTTTGTCAGAAAACCTTTTTGACAAAATTGGCACAATCTTAGAGTTCAAATAAAATAAACAGTAACAAATTTTCCTCAAAAATGTTGTCACCACTAATAATTAAATTTTCAAACCTTTAGTTAGTTTTTCTGGGATTACGAACCCACTTGCATTCTGGACACACACACAAATATGCACACGTGCGTGCACACGCACGGAGTTCATTGCGCAATGTCATTCTTTTATAGGTATACTAGTTTGATATCTTTCACTTAATATCAATTTTCTCAATTGTTCAAGGTAAAACATATGGAAATACGGGATACTTCCCACAATACTAAACGAATCAAATCAATATTTAGTGTTTATGTAAATTTTGTTTGAAGTTGAGCTAAGTTTTTGATTTTGTTTCTTTTTAATTTTTTCCCTAAATAATGGTTGTCATGTTTTTCATGTGCTTAGTTTTCTGTGTATTTATAATTAACTCATTCCCACACTTTCCTAGAGATGTGTGACTCTCTGGTCAACAGCACACAACACACTAGATGATGTACCAGTTCCATTTTATGAAGTCTTCATTCCTGCCACCCCCCTATCCTTCTGCTCGAGGCTGCTGCACAGTTCTGTTGTAGGACTCTCCTTCACCACCATCCTGAAGACTCTAATGAGGTTTCTAAAAATAGCATTTCTCCTGCTTCTCATCCTCTTCCTTGTCTGTATTGGCTTTGCTTTCTGCCTTTCTCTTAGGGGCTTTCCTCAGGCGCCCAGTGGCTCTTGGCTGTTGGCTTCTATTTAAGAGCGGGCCACTATAAAAGCTGACTGGGTGCCTTACGTGCAGTTGTGGTGGCCCAGGTTCAAAAGCCGTGTTCTAGGTTGTGACTTGTAGATCATGATACCAACCACAAAAATGTTTATTTTCCATAATCTATGCATAATTCATTTCCACTCTACCTAAACTCCTGTCCAAAGTTTACATAGCCCGACATAACCTGGCACTTTCCTATCTCCCTAACCTCATTCCTTCCTCTCCCCTGTTCTCTTTGCTCCAGGCGTCTTGGCCTTCTTGCTGTTCCTCAACCTGCCAGGCTGGTTCCTGCCTCATGGACTTTACACTTGCTGTTATCTCTACCTGGAATTTTCTTTTCCCAGATCCTCGCATGACTGCTTTATCTTATCATTTAGTTCTCTGATCAGTTCTCAGTAGGGTAGATTTGCCTGACCTCCCCACCTCAAGACTCAGCAGCCCCAAATACTCTATTTTCTTCATAGTATTAATAGTAGATTTATATTCGCTATTTGTCTACTTGTTTGTTGTTTATCTCTGCCACGAGAATTTAAGCTTCACTTTCTCTTGTTCTTTCTTAAGGACATAGCATAGTGTCTACTACCTAGTAGCGCTCAGAAAATATTTGTTCAAAGAATGAATAAAGACTACCATGACTAACACAATATCTCCTGTGAAGAATAAGTATTTCAACAAAGGAAGTACAGTTGGAGATAACACAATCACTTTTTAGAGGTTTTATTCTAAATTTCCAAGTTAAACCTGCTTTAAAGAGCTCTTCTCTCTTAAGAAGCCATCTTCATCACCACGTATGGTATATGTAGAAAATTTTTCTTACAATAAAAATATTGTACAGTTTCTACCTCAGTTCAACAAAAAAATATGGGAGTACCTTCTATATACCATGCATTGTATTGGCAATTCAGTTTACCAAGATTTTAAAATACCTAATCTTATGCATGAAACTAAACTAAACTAATCCCTTAATAAATAAATCAGGACTTAAGGCATCTTGATATCAGAAAATATGTTGCTACAATATCAATGGTCTTTACACAGTCCAAAGTAAACAATTAAAAGGTTATGCCATTAAAATGTAAAGCAGGAAACTCCCTCTAGGAAAAGGTCCTTTGGCTAGATGCAATTTTTTAATGTATTAAATCTAATCAATTCTGAGCTGGTTATTATCACCACTTGGGAAGAAGGAGTAAGAAAAATTTGTGTGAAACTGTGGGTAGACCTATATTTTCCCCCAACCTACACTCTTTTTATTTTCATCCCAGGGGAGCTGTTAACAATCACTCTGCATTTATAAAAGTACAGAATTTTATCTCTATCAAATTTTACCACCTTCTGTTGAAGTGATAGGTGAGAACACATCCAGTGACAGACATGAGCTGTGCAAAACCGAGAGGAATTGCACATTACCACACCCACACTGCAGTCCATGTGAAGGGGTTAAATAATCCTGCTGCAAGGGAAGACATCGTTGTTTTGGAAGTCGAGCATTATAGTTGCGCATTCCACTTTCATTCCAGAACCCAATCAGGAAGTGACTTTTCCTACCAAAGGGAGCTTGTTATAACTTATCCTAACTTGGCAACAGGATAGAGAATACTACTCAGAGAGAAGAGCAAAGATGTATGGGAGACAGTACTCAGAAAAGAGACAGAGCTCAGGGGTGAGCCAAGAGACATATTAGACATCTGAGTGCCACTTTCTAGCTCTGTGAATTGGCCAAGTTATTAACTTCCTTTTTTTTCTGAGGAAGATTAGCCCTGAGCTAACATCTACCACCAATCCTCCTCTTTTTGCTGAGGAAGACTGGCCCTGAGCTAACATGCGTACCCATCTTCCTCTACTTTATATGTGGGACGCCTGCCACAGTGGGTCTTGAAAAATGGTGCATAGGTTCTCACCCAGGGTCTGAACCAGTGAACCCTGGGCTGCTGAAGCAGAACACGCAAACTTAACCACTGTGCCACTGGGCTGGCCCTGTTATTAACTTCTTTGACCCTCAGTTTCCTCCTTAGTAAAATGATATAATACCACCTACCACCTAGTCATGTCAGCATTGAGTGAGATAATTTATTTATAATGGGGAACTTTTGTTTTTGGTCATGTGGCATCCCATCTTTTGAGGCCCTGCTTCTCTATTACTACATGTGATTCTAGAGGGCTGTCAGTCATAGGACCCTACCCCATGTTGTCAAGTGTGGGCATATGATCAAGGCTAGGGTAATCAGAATCTCTTTCCAGAAATTTAAATCTTTCTTTTCCTTTCTTTTCTTTTTGGTGAGAAGATTGGCCCTGAGCTAACATCTGTTGCCAATTTTCCTCTTTTTGCTTGAGGAAGATTGCTGCTGAGCTAATATTTGTGGCAATATTCCTCCATTTTGTATGTGGGATGGTGCCACGCATGGCTTGATGAGCGGTACGTAGGTCCGTGCCTGGCATTCAAACCCGTGAATCCTGGGCCACCAAAGCGGAGCACGCAAACTTAACCACTATGCCACTAGGCTGACCTCCAGAAATTTGAATCTTGAATGGGGACACATTGAGATGGGTGCATTCTTTGAGAGTTGTTGCTCCTGAGATCTTGGGAGCCATTCTGGTTCCTGTCCTGTTAAGACTTGATTGTTCAGTTTTTCCTTTGATTCTCCCAGGAGCGCAGCATTCTTGCATAAGTAGGCCATGTTGTTGTCTATTGCTTGTAAAAAAAGGACCCATAATAATACAGAATATAAACTGCTTAGCACATTTGCTTAGTAAATGCTTAAAAATCACTTTTATTTGTATGCAAAATTTTTGATTTTCAGGGTAGGAAAAATCAGCTAAGCAGTTCTAATTGCCAACTGCTGTCAACAAGGTTGTTTTTTTTTTCTATTGTGAGGAGCTATAGTCTTCTGTCTTAGGAGGGTAGCATGGTACAGCAGAAAGAATGTCGGGTTGGAGATTAGGTGACTGAGTTCAGGACTTGGGTCTTCTACCAGCTTATTTCATGACTTTGGTAAGTCACCCAGCTCCTCCAGGTCTTTCTTCATCTATAGAGTAAGAGTATTGGACTGAATGAGCTCTTCTAAATTGGGTTGCTTGCACATTTAACTTTAATAGCAAGACTTTTTTTTTTTGCAGAAGTTGATAAGCTGATCTGAAAATTCACATGGAATTGAAAGGGACCCCAAATAGCCAAAACAATCTTGAAAAAGAACAAAGCTGGAGGATTCACATTTCCTAATTTCAAAACTTACTACAAAGCTATAGTAATCAAAACAGTATGGTACTGGCATAAAAATAGACATGTAGACCAATGGGATAGAATAGAAAGGCCAGAAGTAAACCCTCTCATATATAGTCAAATGATTTTTGACAAGCGTGCCAAGACCATAGTCTTTTCAACAAATGGTACTGGGGAAACTGGAGATCTACATGCAGGAGAATGAAGTTGGATGCTTACCTAATGCCATATTAGAAAATTAACTCAAAATAGATCAAAGACCTAAACATAAGCCTAGAACTGTAAAACTATTAGAGGAAAACCTAAGGCAATAACTCTCACGACACTGGATTTGGCAGTGGTTTCTTGGATGAAAGGCACAGAAAACAAAGGAAAAATAGAAAATTGGACTTTATGAAATTTTTTAATTTTTGTGCATCAAAATGCATGACCAACACAATAAAAAAGCAACCCACAGAATAGGAGAAAATATTTGCAAATTACATATCTCATAAGGAATTAATATCTAGAATATATAGAGAACTCCTAAAACTCAACAGCAAAAAGCAAATATCCTATTCAAAACAGGCAAAAACTTGAATAGACATTTCTCCATAGAAGATATGCAAATGGCCAATAATCATATGAAAAGATGTTCAACATCACTCATCATTAAGGAAATGAAAATCAAAACTACAGTGATCCATTAGGATGGCCAGCTTCTATAAAACAAAAAACAACAACAAAAAATATCAAGTATTGGGGAGGATGTGGAGAAATTGAAACCCTTTTGGGCTGTTGGTGGGACTGTAAAATGATACAGCCACTGTGGAAAGCAGTATGGCAGTTCTTAAAAAATTAAAAATAGGGACCGGCCCGGTGGCCGAGTGGTTAAGTTTGAGTGCTGCTCTGCTGCAGAGGCCCAGGGTTTCACCGGTTCGGATCCTGGGTGCGGACATGGCACTGCTCGTCAGGCCACGTTGAGGCGGTGTCCCACATGCCACAACTAGAAGGATCTGCAACTAAGATATACAACTATGTACTGGGGGGATTTGGGGAGATAAAGCAGAAAAAAAAATAAAAGAAGATTGGCAACAGTTATTAGCTCAGGTGCCAATCTTTAAAAAAAAAATAAAAATAGATATACAGTACGATCTAGCAATTCCATTTCTGGGTCTGTACCCAAAAGAATTTAAAGCAGGCTCTCAAAGAGATATTTGTACATCCATGTTCACAGCAGCATTATTCACAAAAAATAAATTTAGAAGTAACCTAAGTTCCATGGACAGATGAATAGATAAGCAAAATGTAGTAGGTGCATAAAGAGAATATTATTCAGTCTTAGAAAGGAAGGAGGGGCTGGCCCTGTGGCTCAGCGGTTAAGTTCACACGTTCCTCTTCAGTGGCCTGGGGTTTGCCAGTTCGGATCCCGGGTGAGGACATGGCATCGCTTGGCAAGCCATGCTGTGGTAGGCGTCCCATATATAAAGTAGAAGAGGATGGGCACGGATGTTAGCTCAGGGCTAATCTTCCTCAAAAAAAAAAAAAAGCAAGAAAGGAAGGAAATTCTGACATATGCTAAAACATAGATAAACCTTGGGGACATTATGCTAGATGAAATAAGCCAATAGCAAAAAGATGAATAATGTATGATTCCATTTATATGATATACTTAAAGTAGTCAAAATCATAGACAGAAAGTAGAATGGTGGTTGCCAGGGGTGAGTGGGAAGGGGGAATGGGGCCTTACTGTTTAACAGGTATGATTCAGTTTTGCAAGATGAAAAGCGTTCTGGAGATGGATGGAGGTGGTGGTCGCACAACAGTATGAATGTACTTAATACCACTGAACTGTGCACTTAAAATGGTTAAGACAGTGTATTTTGTTATATGTATGTTATCACAGTGGAATAAAAATTGGAAGAAAAAGGGGGGGCTGGGGAAGTGCAGTTGTAGCATGTGTCTGAAGAGCAGAAAGTTGGAGATACGTGAATAGCACTAAGAACTACCAGGTAGAAGGGAAAATCCCCCACGTGGGGTACTGAATTGTGTTAATTGCAATTAGGGCAGGGCTTTATTTTGTTCCCATAGGAATAAATATCTATTTACTAAATTTATATGGGCTAGAACCTTTCTCAGATCTTTTTTCCCCAGCTTTATTGAGGTATAATTGACAAAATTGTAAGATATTTAAAGTGTACGACATGATAATTTGGTATATGTGTACATTATGAAAGGATTCCTCCCATCGATGGCATTAACACGTATTACATATTTACCTTTTGTGTGTGTGTGTGAGAACATTTAAGTTCTACTCTCTTAGCAAACTTCGGTTATACAATACAGTGTTATCAACTATCGTCACCATGTTATACATTAGATTCTCAGACGGTATTTATCTTGTAACTGAAAATTTGTATCCTTTTACCAACCTTTCTCTATTTCCCCTACTCCCTAGCCCCTGGGAACCGCTTTCCACTCTTTGTTTCTATGAGTACAACTTTTTTGCCCTATTTTTTAAAGATTCCAGGTATAGGTGATAGTGATAGCATGCAGTATTTGTATTTCTCTGTCTGGCTTATTTCACTTAGCATCATGCCCTCCAGGTTTATCCATATTATTGAAAATGACAGGTTTTCCTTCTTTTTTAAGGTTGAATAATATTCCATTGTATATGTACACCACATTTTCTTTATCCATTTATCCGTTGACAGACACTTAGGGTGTTTCCATCCATACCTTAGTTATTGTGAATAATGCTGCTATGAATATGGGAATACAGATATCTCCTTGAGGTAATGATTTTGTGTCCTTTAGATATATGCTAGAAGTAGGATTGCTGGATCATATGGTAATTCTGTTTTTTAATTTCTTGAGTAACCTCTGTTCTGTTTTCAAATTTACATTCCTACCAGCAGTGTACGAGGTTTCCCTTTTCTCCACATCCTCACCAGCATTTGTTATCTCTTATCTTTTTGGTAATAACCATCCCAACAGTTGTAAGGTGATATCTCCTTGTGGCTTTGATTTGCATTTCCCTGATGATTGGAGATATTGAGTACCTTTCCATTGTACCTATTGGCCATTGGCCATTTGTATGTGTTTTTTAAAAAATGTCTATTCAGGTCCTTTACTCATTTTTAATCAGCTTTTTTTTTTTTTTGCTACTGAGTTATATGAGTTCCTTGTATATTTTGGCTATTGACTCCTCATTGGATATGTGCTTTGCAAATATTTTCTCCCATTCCGTAGGCTGCCTTTTCATTTTGTTGTTTTCCTTTGCTGTACGGAAGCTTTTTAGTTTGATGCAGTCCCATTTGTTTATTTTTATTTTGTTGCCTTTGTTTTTGGTGTCAAATCCAAAAGGTCCAGGGCAGGATTGAAATTTGCTCTGCTGAGTCAAGAGCCAGACAGAGACTGGACCAGAGATAAAGAGCAATTCAGGAAAAAAGAGAGGAGGGTTTGAGGAAGCAGAGTCTTGGTGAAAGTTCAGCTCCTTTTCCTGAATTCGTGGTGTGTAGGTGTGTTGGTTTAGTTTTAAGGACTAACAAGTGGGCAGGGTGAAATTTACTCTTGGACCTTCGTCTGATAAGTAGTGATGGATGTTTAGGTCTCTTGTTCCAAACTCAGGTTGAGATAAAGGTCTAGACTGAAGAGGAATTTGTCCACAGTGAAGGAATGGCTTCACAGTTTGTTCATTCAATTCTTCCCAAATTCTCCTGCCTTTCTGGGTCAGCTTTCCATTTAATCCAAGTCATTGGTTTGGATTGCCATCTTATGTGCTATGGGAAGGAAAGCTCCCTCCCTGCTCCCCCATACTTCCACGTCTTCCTGATCTCCTATTACTCATAATTTCTGCTCCCTCTAAATTCTTAATCCCTGCTTATGCTCTTGACTCCTGCAGCTGTCACCATTGCCCTGTATCACACCACATATGGCCACTGCTCTTTCTCCTACAATCACTAAAGCTCTACCAACACCAGGCTCTTTTATGTGACAGATATCTACATAGGGTGTGAGGATAATGGGGCCTTATGGACATTCATTTATTCGATTTAGCAAATAGCTTTTAGCACCATCTATCATGTAGACATTTTTCTAGGTGCTGGGCATAAAGCATCGCACAAGAAAGATAAAATGCCTGTCTTCACATTGCTTATATTTTATTTGAGACCCAGACAATAAGTAATTTTAAAAACCATAATACATCTTTTGTTAAACAAGTAGTTCCAATATTATTTAAGAATCTAGGGGATAAAATTGGGCTTGGTTTCTTTAAAGGATGACTTGCATTTTCCCGCAGCCCTGTGTTTCTCTAAAGAACAAAAGAAGGAAGAACAAAAGGAAGGAGTGGAAGGCCATATGATGGAGATTCCTAATGTAACAGGACAACTCCGGACAGCTCTCCTGTAGTCCTACACTGATGAATAAAGAAGAAACGTGCCCCTCACAGAATCCTGAAGAGGAGTCTGTGGATGTACTCTGTCTTATGGCAGTTTGTTCCAGGTTTTTGTCTCCTAAAGTGGGTGTGGTCTGACATATGAAGTTACCCATATCAGTACCAGCTGGATCCTTCCTTCAGGGTGGAGGTGCCTTCCTCCTTATCTGTATAAAGAGCCTCCCCTACATGTTTGCACTGACAGATGCTTTTTGCTTAGAACTATGACAGCTCTTTTCTCTGGAACTCTCTCAGTTCCCAACTCGTAATTAATATTTTCAGCTAATGTCCTACCTTTTAATTATCTTAGTAATTTCCAGAGGTGAACTTTCTCTCTGTGTTGTAACGAATAGAGATAGCTTTGTATTTTGTATATTTCATTATAAAATGGGGCGGAAAAGAGGGGTTCTCTGGCCAGATAAAAGGGAGGGTCTCTGGTCTCTGAGCGGATAAAGATAGTTCCCCAAACCCCTCTCAATTACAGATGTTGCTTTTCTTCAGGATCCGTAGACACCCTCACCAGAAGGATGTTCTCACTTGCTCTTTTTTTCCCTAGGCCTTTCTCATCTTCTATTTAAATCTTTTTTTCTAAAGCTTCTCTTCCAGTTCCAGGACTCTCAATCTTTTTTGTCCCCGACTGCCAAGGGAAGATTTAAAAAAAAAAAATTCTTAATTATACAGTAAATTTTATGTCTTCATTGTTCCAATTATTCCAATTCTGACTGAGCTCTAGGGCCTACCTTTGTATAAATAAATGAGCCTGAACAAAAAAGCCATAATTTATTCAGCTGCCCTATGTTATAGAAGCAAGTTCGAGTCATCTTTTTTAACAGCAATTTTTCTTTCCTATTACAAATGCATTGTAGCCAAAGGGAGTAACAGAGGAAAGATTTGGCATAGGGAAAGACGGATGTGGGATATATGGATAGCAAATTTCAGAATCTTGGGGGTGATGGGCTTTTGCCTAGAGCAGTGGGAATGGAGAATAAGAGACTATGGGAGTTTTTCGGCTGGAAGTGGATACAATTTCTATTTGTAGTTTGGGGGGAAGGGGATATGGGAATTAAAAGGAGCGGACAGTTTACATATACAGAGTTTTAGAAATACTTAAATACAGACATAGAAAAGAAAACCTACGTGATTCCTGCATCCTAAATAGCGCATTTGGGTAAAGCCAATACAAACTGTACACAAATAAACCAATATGAGACACATTTCGGAAGAGCCATGTTGATTGACAATACATGTGGAAAAGAGGCCAGAAGTTTTGTCCATAAGTTCAAAACAAACAAATCCTGTGATTTGACTTCCAGAATTGCTGACTAGTATCTTAGGCCACATTAACGCAATTATATGCTCTTTAGTAGTATGATCTTATTCTACAATATTTACCATGGGGAGTAAATGAAACAGTGCTAGCATCATAATGTAATAAATCTACTGGTAAGATAATCATTAATAACTGGTTGCTAGGATAAATTTTATTTGGTCATATTAAGACATGGTCAGGTTTTACTTCTATAATGTGAATAATCTTTACACTTTTTCTGGTAATTCAAGGGGAAACCTTAATTTTGCTTGATTAATGTCCCTTTTCTCCCTCCACTATGTAGATGCTCTTAAGAAAACAAATGTAGTTAAAAAAAACGAAAAGTTAGGGGCTGGCCCCATGGCTGGGTGGTTAAGTTTGTGCGCTCTGGTTTGGCGGCCTGGGGTTTTGCCAGTTGGGATCCTGGGTGCGGACATGGCACCACTCATCGGGCCATGCTGAGGCGGCATCCCACATAGCACAGCCAGAGGGACCTACAACTAGAATATACAACTAGGTACTGAGGAGCTTTGGGGAGAAGAAGAAGAGGAAGAGGGAGGGGAGGGAAGGGGAGGGGAGGGGGAAGGAGGGGGAGGAGGAGGAGGAAGCGGAGGAAGAGGAAGAGGAAGGAAGATTGGCAACAGATGTTAGCTCAGGTGCCAATCTAAAACAAAAAAGTTAAGTTATTAACATTAGGAGACCAGGCTGGGCATTGGGAAGGATACGTTACAATATAATCATGTGGGCAGATCACCAGGGGAACTCTATGGAACTGTCTCCGGCCCGACTCCCTCTTCCCTTCCTTGCTCAGCCCTCTCGTTCTCCCTAAGGTATACAGTGAAGACAAAAGTCCAGGAACCACAACAGTTCTGAGGTCACAAATTGTCCAGGTCTCTGGTAGGTGCCCCAGATCTGTAGGAATTGAGGCCAAGGCAAGAGCCCACCCTCCTAACACCTCAAAATCTGCAAGGGGTTCGCAAAGCAGGGGCGGCAGACTCCTTGTCATCTCCCTGAAAGCTCTAGGCTAGGAAGTTTGCTGCATTGCATTATTATTATCATTGCGTTATTTTTTAAAATAAAATTTTTTTTTTCTATATTCAGGTCATGCCAGGTGGAATGCATCACCTGCCCAGGGGAGCAAACCGTAGTGAGGGTTAGACTCACTCGCCCCTCCCCAGACAGACTGCCACTGTGAGTCTCCTGACGCTCCCTTCTGGCACTGTGTCAACCCCAGATTGTCTCCCTGAGACAATAGGCTGGAGCAGGAGGTCCCGAGGGCCCAGCTGCTGTGTTGGGAGAATAAGGCAACAATCTGGGGCCTCATTTCCCTCAGCTGTACAAGCAAGGCGTTGGCCTGAATTATTTGTAAGGTCCTCTTCAATTCTTCCCTTATACAAAAGACAGCAACAAGAAAAGTTTCTAAAATGAGTGTTTTCATTTATAATATGCTGGAGTACACGGAACAAATGAAGAGGCAATTTGGTGACTAATTTGTTCATGGTAGACAGCCAAATGGGATAATTAGGTCCCAAAGTGGATTTTTTGGCCTAATTTTGCTGTTTGACTGTCTAGCAGTATCAAACTAACTGCTAATTGCCAAATTTTTCTCTCACTTTTCTGTACGCTTAGCCAGCATTGCTCCAGTGCATTAAAAAATTTGCTACCATTGCTCAGTTAACCTGTGCATGTCCCACTGGTTAAATAATACCTATGTAGTAGTTGTTTTGGGGGTGTTGGTATCAGAGGGGAGATTTCTACAAATAGGGAGTGGTCATAGCCTGTAGCTAAATGTCCAGCTCCAGAACTGGCAGCACAGTGGCTTCTCCTAAGTGAAATTTAGGACTGTGGGACAAGCTGTAGGCTGAGACCTCCAAAATAATTGGTCAGGGGCTGGCTCGGTGGCACAGCGGTTAAGTTCGCACGTTCCACTTCTCAGTGGCCCGGAGTTCACAGGTTCGGATCCCGGGTACAGACATGGCACCACTTGGCACGCCATGCTGTGGTAGGCATCCCACATATAAAGTAGAGGAAGCCAGGATGTTAGCTCAGGGCCAGGCTTCCTCAGCAAAAAGAGGAGGATTGGCAGTAGTTAGCTCAGGGCTAATCTTCCTCGAAAATAAAGAAAAAAAAAAGAAGCATTAGCCAATAGTTCCCAAATTTTACTGCATTTGGAATTACTTGGAGGTTTAAAAAAATACAGTACTTGGTTCTTCCCACCTCCACCAAATGCTATGATTTAATTGGTATGAGATGAGGCCTGGGTATTAGGAAATGTTAAAAGCTCCCCAGGTGATTCCAATGTGGAACAATGTTTGGAACCCACTGGGGTTTGGTCCATATCATGCCAAATTAGTAAAATGAGATGATGTAGCTTCTGTACAGTCTATTTCTTGCCATGCTTGGACCTATGGCAATGTGGTCAAGATCGAAGGCATTTGCATTACACAGTCCAGTTTCTCAACCTTGCTCTATCTTTTCTGGCTCTGTGTATGGCCTCAGACTGGCCAATTAATTTTGTTTAGTTTCAGTCTTCTCATTTATATGATGAAGATAACCTGCCTATCTCATAGGGTTGCTCTGAGGATTAGATGAGTTTGGTAAGTTTGAGAAAGTCCTTAGCACAGAGTCCTGTACCCAGAACTTGATGTATTCTAGCTGTCATTATGTTTTGTCAGAATTTTGAATCTATGTTTCTTGTTCATAAGAAAAAAGTTTTTGAATAAGTTGCCTGAGAAAGTTACCATAAGCCTTCCTTTATTTATTATCTAAAGATTTCATAATGAATATATATATATTTCTTTTTTTATTACAAATTTAATTTCTTTTTTTCTTTTTTTCTTTGCTGAGGAAGATTCACCCTGAGCTTACATTTGTGCCAGTCTTCCTCAATTTTGTATGTGGGTCACTGCCACAGCATGGCCACCAATGAGTGGTGTAGATCCGTGCCCAGAAACTGAACCTGGGCTGCTGAAGCGGTGTGCACTGAACTTAACCACTGGGTCACCAGGCCAGCCCTACAAATTTAATTTCTGAAAAAGGAAAAAAGGTACACTTTTCATTCACTGCTGACTCTCCTTTCCTTCATCACTCTTTCTTTATTTCCCCTTCTCTTCTTTTGTTCTATAAAATGGGAGTGATTTTGTGATGGTGCTATACAACAGAAATCACAAACTATCATCTGATTTAATTATCTTTATATCATCTTTTACACACTTAAGTCAGTAGGAGGTAATGAATAGAAAATTTCAGGAATTTTATCAATCTCCTAAATAATAGCAGACACACTCTTCTTGAATTCATAATGCCTTGCTGGGGTTTTGATTAGATATGCAACTCAAGTCACGTGGATGAGAACTGATATGGACTCTGGTGGTTGATGCCATCAGTATTAAATACAAATTATGAAGGTCAACAGTTTTCTTGCCAATCCCTCACAGCAGATCTACCTCTAAAATCATAACGCGTAATACAGTAATCTTACTCTGATGTAAAACAGTAAAATTCTATTTTCACTGTTATTTTCTTTTGATTTTTAAAATTTATTAAACCAATGTAAAAATCAAATCACGCGTGCTTAGCCAACCTTGTGCACAACACAGTTTTTTGGAGTGCAAGGCGGAGGTAGAGGGATAGGTGTACTGATTTGGAAGAAGATTGGAAGGCGTTTCAGGCAACTCTTGTTCCAGGGTCCATGCTGCACCCCAAAGCTTCCTTCCTGGGGCGCCTTGATGTTTCTCCTGAGGACTGAAGTACTGCTCCCTTCAGCCTGCAGGGCTCCTACCACCACTGGGTTCTTCCCTTGGCTGGCAGCAGCCTCGGCGGCTTATCTCTCGAGCTATGCAAGTATTATCATTTTTCGTGTGTGTCGTAACGTGAAAAAGGTGGGATGCACTGCTCCCTTAGCACTATTTTTTCAGTGAATTTTATATCATTTTAATTAAAATTTCTTAGATTTCTAATTCTAATATTTGAAAGATAAAACTGAAGAATTCCTGACCATTTCAAAAAATCATCCAGTTTTAAGACATTCTTTTTAATTATGAAGGCAAACAAAATTGAAGTTTGTTGTCCAAATTACAAGACAGAAATGACTCTGCAGTACACTATAGTATCGAAAAACCTGGGGTTTCTCAACTTGGGAGGACTATGATTATCGTAACAGTTGGGTGATTCATTGAGGTCAGAAAAATCCCATTTCAGGATATCCTTGAAAAAATATAATTAATATAATTCCAGCCATGGATTTGGGAACATTTGGTTTGCTTCTGGCTAGAAATAATGTCTTCTACACCAAAAAATAAATTATATCCTCCTTTCTCTTTCCTAGGTTTATGTGTTGCTAGGTTTCACTTGAACTTTATTTCAACCTTGAAAATAAATTGGGAAGAAGAAATATGCTTAGGGTGGGGACTGTAATAAGTAATGTAGAATTCCAAATCAGGGTTAAACAAAGAATTCAATGGTTTGGGGACAGGATGTGGTATAGATAGGAAGTCTATGGAAGGGTGGTCCAGAAACCAGAATTTGGGTTCGAGTACTAAAATTTTAGAACTGGAAACAATCTTAGAAATTTTAAGTGAGGAAACTAAGGATCATAATAGATTGTAGATTATAGCTCAAGAATAGAGTGAAATTGTGTGTTTTAACTGTATATCTTCTCCAGACAAAGTCCCCCACCCTCAAATCTGGGGAAGTCTCTCTAATATTAATCCTACTCCTGAGAGAAGATTTTAAAGAGACATCTGGAAACACCCTTGTTCCAGTTTGGCACCAGAGGACTGACTGTTTCCAAACATTTCCTCTTGATTCATGTAACCACTGCCCCACCCACCTCATCTCCATCTCCTTCCCTGCCTGCCCTACTCTTTAAAAAATTTTTCTCTTCTTGTACTTCTTAACACACAGATTGAGTATCTCTAAAAGATTGAAACACTTTGGGAGCAAAATTTGAGTCTTCACCATTGTATTTTAGGATATAACGTAATACTTTGAGCCTATTAGTTGGTTATTAAATATTTGTTAAATAAACAAACAAGAATGCCTAAGAGGAAAGACCTGAAATCAATCCAAAAGTAGAGAAAAACTCAAAACAACCTAAATAACTTATATATCACTCTCACTGGGCCAGGGGAAATTGGAGTTGCAAACATCTACAGAAGAGTCTCTGCCAGGTCCCAGCAGGATTTGATCTCCAGCCTCTCTGAAGCATTAACTGTTACTCTGAGGACGTGCAAGTACTCAATGGGTTTCCAGAGCCACTTGAGTAAGAGCATCCTACCTCCTGCCATTTTGTTCATGACAAGAGCTAGCGGCAAATTAAGTCTTGCTTAAGTCTCTGTCTTTCTCCTCGTTCCTTTTCTTTCTTTTTAGGTATTTTGGTTTGTTCTCACCATAAAAGTAGTTTAAAGATGATGGATTGCCCAAGCACATTTATCTCCCTCCTAAAACCACACTAAAATGATGGTAAATGAAGGAAAAATACTCAAGGGACAAAAAGACAGGAGAGAGGACATCAGTGGCTGGGAAACTTCAGTAAATGTTTCGCAGAAGGAGAGCATGGGGCAGTGGTAACTGAATGAAGGGGCAGAGGAAACTGTTTAGGAGAAGAGTGCTCACTTGTCCCAAAGATCTGTGATGAGGACGAGGACCATTGATGCTGGGAGAGTACATTGATATAAAGAGGGGGATGGATTGAGAGTCTATGTACTGAAGAGTGGCCTGCCTCTTCCTTCTGCCCTCCTCCCTCGCTCTGTGGCTAGTGGGATGCTCAGCATCTGTAGGTGCTTGCTCCCTGGCCGGAGCTCAAATGCTTCTGCTCTGGAGAAATGGAAGTATATATAAAGAATGCTACTGCTCGACCCTCCATGCAGTGGCAATGAACCCCAGATTACTAGAATGAGGGTTATAATCTCACACCTTCAAATATGTCACAAGAGAGATTCTCTACTCCCAATAGTTTGGAAAAAAATCCTGGAATTGATTCTCAAGTCTCCAAGTCATTGGATTGACTTGGGTCACTTGTTATTTCTGAACCAATCACTGTGTCCAGGGGAAATTGATGCTCTAATTAACCATACCTGGGTTATATGAGTTAGGTTCAAGGATGACTCCACAAGAAAAATAATGAGCTATGTTATAAGAAAAGAAGTGGGTTCTGGGGAGGCAACAACCTCATCCTCTATGTCACTCCTGGTATAAAATGCCCAGGTGGATGGGACTCTCATAACAGCCACTGGTCTGGCTATAGGTGGCTTGATATGAGCCAGAACCAATCTGTGGGCCACCCAACTGGGACCAGATTTGCACGTGGTACAAAACATGGGAATATATGCATGAAGAACTATATCTTACTGCTTTCCTCAGATGGAGCCAATGACTAGGAAACATTTTACGTGCAACCTTTTCTGCTTTCAAATACTTCCAGAGAGGATTTCTTAAATGTCCTTAATAACTTGCTCAGCATAGCCACCATTGTCAGGAAATTTTCCTTTGTCCTGTTAATTTGATCTAATTCTTCCATTCTGTCCACGATATCTCTTAATGTTTCCAGACATAATTCTCTGTGTAACATACGTGCTTTTGCTTGAAGATAATTGTAAAATTTTCTCCCAGGATGAATGACTTTTGTCTCTAACTACCATGTTTTATTTTCCAAACCTTTCATCATCTTTATGGGTCTCTTCTGAATGGCCTCCAAATTTTCTGCATTTGTCTCAAGCGATAGAGTCCAATACTGAATATAATAATCTAGAGAGAGTCCCACAATAAAGTAAAGGCAATTGGGCGAGGAAATAAAAAGAATATTTTATTTTCTCATAGCACTTCATAGTTTTAAAAAGGCCTTCCCAGGCATTATTATGTCATTTGAGGCATAAGTGCGGCCTTATCTTTCTTCTAAACTCTGATGGTTGATGTGGGATATATTGAGTCAGGTCCAGACTGGGAAAGCTCGGAGCTCTGGTTTGGGGTCAGTTTGAAGTCCAAGGTGGTTCTGAGGCTGCATCAGAAGCTCATATTTCTTTATGCTTCCCTTGGACCAGAAGCAATCTTGAGGATTAGATAAATCACAGGGGTTTTCCGTGGTCTGGACCAGCACAGTCCAGTAGAACTTTCTGTGATGATCAGAGTTCTAAATCTGCACTGTCCAATATGGTAGCTCTAGCCACTTGTGGCTACTGAGTACCGGAAATGTGGCTAGTGCAACTAAGGAGCAGAATTTTTACTTTTATTTGGCTTTAACTATTTAAATTTAAATTTAAATTTAAATAGTTACATGTGGCTAAGGTCACAAGCTCTGGGCCGTCCCTAAGTCTGGGTCTAAGCTGAACTTGTTTCTGAGACAAAAGCGCAATGCGCTTTGGTAGATTTTCATATTTTAGGAAGACTTTGATGAGTGGAATCCCATTGTATTCCCATCATATTGCTTTTCATGCATGTTAGCATTTTTGATTAAGGACATTTTTCCTCAGGAATGCTAGCAGTATGACTAATTTATGGTTTCTTTCAGAAATAGATTAATAGATACTTAACTCTTTGCCTTAGACAGTAGCTATGTTCTCAAGTAAATATATGTGGATGCAGCAACAAAACCATGGGGTACCTAGATGGTAAATAAGCACATTTTGGCAAAGAAGACAAATCTTAAGAGAGGATCATTTTTAACTACCTATCGGAGACCCAGACCTATACTGTTAAACCATAGACAGTGTAGCATTTCATTTATACATGATGCACTTATTGGCATAAAAAGGTTATATTAAAGGATGTACATAATATGAAACTTGACCCATTCCGTCAACTTCTGCTATATATCTGGACTGCACTTTTTGCTGAGTTTAGCGTTTAAAGCATCTTAAAAGCCTGAAGCAGTTAATAGATCAGCAAGGAAGTGGGTGAGGAGTCACTCTTCTATTCTTACAGATATAAACTCCCCAAATTCTAAATTTGTAGAGAGCTTTGGCCTTATGGGCCTTTTCCCTCATTTATGGGCATTTGATAATCATGAGTAGAAATAGTTTTGTTTCCTTTTAAAAGTAAAGTAACTTCATTTATAAATATGTTTGTTGACTTTATTATTGCTTTCTTCCTCTGACCTTTTCTTTCTTACAGTTCTGCTTTTTTCTTTGAAGTAACCTGAAATTTCCAACACTCAATTGACCTCTCTTCAATTTCAGCTGACAACCTTGCTTCTGACTTCACTGAGAAGACAGAAGTGGTTAGAAAAGCACTTCTCTAGATTGTAATTAGTCTTTGAGTGGTGAACATGATGTAATCTACACAGAATTTGAATTATATTACGATTTACACCTGAAAGTTATATAATGTTATAATCTAATGTTACTGCAATAGAAAAAAATAAATTAAAAAAAAAGAAGAATACTTCTCTTCCTTCTAACATCAAATTTACTAAACTCTTTGTATTTCTACCCAGCGCACTCTACTTTCCCTCCGTTTATGATGGATGAGCTGTTCATGCTGCGAGCTGAGGCCAAGCCCTCACGTATGCACCAGAACCTATCTCTACTTGGCTGTTTGAGGGATGTCGCTTCTGAAGTTGTTGGTTTCTTTCTCATGATCCATCCAGCTTGCCTTTTCCATTATATTTTCCCCATCCCCATCATTTACTTGCTTTAATATCACTCTTATTCAAACAATAACCATCAGTAAACCTTCTGAATTCCACCATCTTCGGCTACTGACTCATAACTCTGTTTCATTTTACAGTAAAATCCCACAAAAGAGTTCTTTATACTCAATGGCTACTTTCTCACCTCCTATTCTTATATATATGAGAATGACATTTTTATTTAGAAAAATGTGTGCTTTTTACCTTTTTGCGCTTTTTTCAAGAACAAGACAGTACCAAATAGACAGGAATCATTTAATGACTTTCTTCTCGTTTCTTGATCAATTTATAACAAGTAATAATTGTTTATAATTAGAAATGTGTATGAAAGAAAAAGGTATAATAACAGGAAGAAATGAAAACATAAGCATTCTATACAGGAAGGTGTGGCAAAGTGTGGTGATCCAACACATTAGGTAAATTATGTCTGTCTGTCTGTCTATGTAGGGGCCAGATAGACTCCTCCACCACCTTAATACTAATACAAAAATGATCCTCTTCTCTGTGCTCCACACTGGGCTTCTCCTACTGGTTTATGTTCCTTCTTGCTTCAGAGCCTTTCCTGAGGATTTTAGATGAGTACTCTTGATCAAAGTTAATTGTTTTTCTGTAATAATTGAAATTTAATAAATTTTCCATCTCTTCCACTGTTTATGTGTCCATCACTCCCCGCTCAACTGTTAAGTAATTAAAACAATCTTGTGTGTATTTTTCCATGACCTTCTTCATGCTCACGTGATCATATACAAATATGTACACACATGGGCGTTTGTTTACACTAGCATCATTTTAGACCTACCTCTCTGCGTTGGGACATTCTCATGTAGGTGGAAATATAACGGAAACTCACACGTTTCTAATTCGATCTTTTTAATGACTGAATATACTCCCTGGTATGGTTATAACATAGTGTTTTGAATCATTACCCTAATAATATACATACTCTTTGT
The DNA here is from genome assembly GCF_037783145.1 of Equus przewalskii. NCBI lineage: Eukaryota > Metazoa > Chordata > Mammalia > Perissodactyla > Equidae > Equus > Equus przewalskii. The sequence goes on from NC_091834.1 coordinate 77,834,277, forward strand.
GTCCAAGTTTGTAAAACCACAAAGAATGCTCCAATGAATATCGCACTATGGTGGTGAATTTCTCACTATCTGTGTTTAATTTCAATTTTTGTTTTATATATTTGAAAGTTATACTTTAGGAACATAATGTGAAATACTGTCATAAATTTTTTGGTGGGTTTTCCCTTTTCTTTTCATGTAATTCTCTGCTGGCGTCTGTGGCACTGTTCAAAGTCTTCAGTCAGCCTCATTAGTGTTCCTTTGCAAGGGACCTTTCTCTCTAATGGTCTTTCAGATTTTCTCTTTATCTTTGATGGATCTGCATTGCATTAGAAAGTGTCTAGGCGTAGATTTATTTTTATTCGTACTTCTTTGATACTCAGAGAGTACTTTTAATCTAACTCATGCTTTTCCTCAGTTTAGGAAAATTCTTAGCCATCTCTTCACATAGAACTTCTCTGCTACTTCCTTGTCTTGTGTAACGCCTATCAGGCAAATTTTGGAGCTTCTGAATTTCTAATCCATCTCTTTTATGTTTTTTAATTTCTTTGTCTCTGGGTTTTGTGTTATGAGTGAATTCCTCAGTGCAATCTTCTAATTCACTGGTATCTCTCCATTCTAGAGTTTTCCCTAGCTTTCAAGGTTCCCATTTTCATAATTCTATTATTTTCATTTCCAAGAATTTCTAACTTATTTTTTATAGCTATTCTGTTCTCATTCGATTTATAACTATTTTCATTATAAGATTTTTTTATATTACATATGTTTCCTACATAAAAAAATAAATATTTTCAATTAGTACATGACAAATAAAGGGCAAACTTTTACCACTAATCCTGATATATGGATGCAACATTGTATCAGAGTATGCCTCCTATTTACCTGGAGCCCACTTTCTGGTCTACCCAGCCCTTTAGAACACAGCCTTGAAGTCCTCAGAAATATGGATCTCCTTAGTAATATGGCACTTTCTATTCCAAGTCTTTCTAGTAGAGTCATTGTTCAATTCACCTTACAAATGTTAAATTTTCATCAAAGTTAAAAATTGGAATTTATCACATCAATTGATCAAACATTTTTCAATTCAATTCACAAACCTACAATATTTCTTAGAATGTTTTATACTCACATAATACAAATTTTTGGTGGTGTCAAATTTATTCAAATATAACAATTCTCTAATATTCAGTTTTGTCCTCTTATAGCACCACTTTATTTTTTAAGCATTATGATTTAATAATGACAACAGTTTTACTCATTATGCACAAATATGTCTCACTTTTTTACAACCAGATTAGAACTGTATTCTAAGTAATAGGATTGTGCTGCCTGCCATGAAGTGTAACAGACTTTGGATCTAACCTTGACGATGTTCAGGTAGTAAGGGCACAATTAAGTAATAAAAAATAATGTAGTAAAGTTGCTTTCTCAAAGTTGAGAGGCTACAGCTTGAGAAACCCATGTAAACCCAGGGGTTCCCATATATTATTTCACTACTCAGATGAAAAGACAGTCGGGACATTGTTCCGTCTTTGGCTTTGGTGCCAGGAGTCTGTATTATCTCATGAGAGTGATGAGAAACCTAATACAGTTTGGGGAATCTAGTCATTTTGCCTCAAAAGCTGTTTCAACTCTCCATGGTGTCTGAAAGACATTACTTGATTCTGAAGAGCAGAGTAACTAGAATGGGTTATTTCAGTGTCTGGTCATTGCTCAGGTTACTGAACACCTGAAAACTCAGTTTCCTACTGTTTGCAGAAAGCTACTGCTTTCCGACAACTTCCCACAGTCATTCTGGTGATTCAAAGGCTGTGTATATAAAAAGGATAAAAACAGATGAGAGAAGCTTATTTTAAACTTTTAGAGCTCATGAAGAGAGCCACTTTGAAAGCCATGTTAGTAAATGATACTCAGCAAAATGGAAGCTTCTGAATATAGTTGTTCTTTTTATAATACTCAATAATCCTCTTACAGATTATTCAACTCTATCTTTGGCTCACTGAGAGTGTACTCAAAACCCTACCAGGAAAGTGAAAGTAGCTGTTAAAAAAATCACTTAAGTTATGCAGAGAGTTTGGTTAATAATTTAGTCAGATAACTAGGTGCCTCAGAAGGCTGAGTTCCTAGAAATTTTGTATTGAGGAAAGGGAGAGAAATCAGAAGGGCTTCATGCCAAGACAAATTGCTAATTTAGTCTCCTATTCCTCACAACATACTCCTTAATTCACAGACTTCGCTATCAATTGCCACAAAGGCACTAATGAATACCAATAGCAAGTGTGTAGAAGGAAATAACAGAGTGTTGGCAAGCCTCTTAGAGTTCCCTGGATTTAGATTTGACGTGCATCTTTCTACTCGTGATTTTGGAACACAGAAGCAGAGGCTACAGCACCCAACTTTACAGGCTAAGAATCAGGAGCCCTGTGATGGTTGGCACTGCTCCAAATCCTTCCCTGTCTCCAGTTCTGGGTGGGCCTGAGTGATGCTGAGTAGAGATAGAGCCTTTCTTGAAAAGGAAGAAATACTGGATTTTATTTTCCATTCTAGGCCAGGTGAATTTATTGGAAATTATACTGAAGGAATTTTGTGCAGAGAAGCCAAAGTGAGTTTAAATACAGAAGACCCGGCAGACACTATGAAAGGATTTAGGAGAGCACTGGGGAGCTGCTTCAGGGGGACCGGCCATGCCTTCCCACAGAAATACCCCCAGGGGCCATGGTGGTACCTGTGATGTCTGCATCGTGGATCCAGACTAGTCAACTTTTCAGTGATATAAAATAGTGTTCTAGGTCAAAACTTTCAAAAACAAACCAATAAGCTGTTTTCCTCTCCATTAGTTATTTTGTGTCAAGGATAATGCATGGCAATTTTTGCTTCCTGCATCTTGGTTGCTTCACAAACACATCATTTGTGGTGGGGTGGGGTTGGGAGACGGTGTGGTGGAAAAGCGAGGGAGAGAATAATAACCCTAGCAGTACTTTTGTTTACATACATGGCCAGTGTTCCCACTGATTAGCATCTTCTGTTATCTGAGCATCCTAGGTCTACAGCTCCCTTTGTTAACACTCACTTCTCTTTTTTTTTGATGAGGAAGATTCACCCTGAACTAACATCTGTGCCAATCTTCCTCTATTTTTTTAGTATGTGGGCTGGTTGCTGCTGCTGCTAACAGCAGGGTGCTAACAGAGCCGTGTAGGTCCACACCCAGGAACCAAACCTGGGCCACCAAAGTGGAGTGCACTGAGCTTAAGCCCTAGGCCACTGGGGTTGGCCCAACACTCACTTCTTATAGAGACAACATTTGGTTTTCTCTGCTGGCAGCTATCTGAAGGATTCATTTACCTTCCTAGTCCTGGTTTTCAATTTTCCCTGAAGCTCTGATAACTGAAAAAGTGAAATCATCTTCAAATTACAACTTACATCAACTTCATGGGCCATTTGAAAGTAAAAACACACAAATCTTTTGCTGCACCTTCCTGAGGCATGGTAATCTTAAACTTGAATCATGCTTTCCCTTCTTATTTTATAGGCGGGGGATTCTTACTCATTTTACAAGTAGCCTGCTCATTCCCTTAATCCCATAATATTCCCTGGAATTTTACCTGCTTTGACTTCTAATTCCTTTAATCTGATGTTAGCATTTCTTGGTACCTATTCCTGTCTTCCACTCTGCTGAGTGCCAGAGCAACCAGGGACACAGAAAACTGGCCAGTCCTTCCTCTTACATAATTAATGAGGCTTAGGTCTGAAGAGGAAGCCACATAATTTTCCCCTTTCTGAAAGGGTGTTATTGTAAACGTAAACCATCAGACAATCAGAGTAAGGTTGTACTGAAATAATACCAGTGTCTCTTGACAATCCAGGGAAAATATCTGTCAAGCCCCATAGGCTTGAAACTTGAAGACTGTGTATTTCACTTCTCAGTCATTTCATGTAGAAATATCCTTATGTAAACTGTCATAAAAAGCTGTCAAAACTATGGGACCTAAACATGTCATGATCTTCCGTTTGAGAATAGTAAGCAAAAGGCCCAGGAAGTAAATTGAAAATCTTCCTGAGACATTCCAGCCCATTGGGCTTTACTATGATGGCATACACCCCCTTTGGAGGTGGTGAGTCTCCCATGTCAGGAGTTATTCAAGTGCGCTCTGGGGTGTTGAAGACATCAAGTAAGGCCGGCATTATTACATTAGTTTCCTAGGGCTGCTGTAACAAAGCACCACAAACTTGGCGGCTTAAAACAACAAGACTTTATTCTCTCACAGTTCTGAAGGCCGAAATATGCAGTCAGAGGTGTTTGTAGGGCCATGTTCCTTAAGAGGCTCTGGATTGATCCTTCCTTGCTTCTTCCTAGCTTCTGGTGGTGGCTGTCAATCCTTGGCATTCCTTGGCTTGCCGCTGCATGGCTCCAGTCTCTGCCTGTCATCACATGCCGTTCTACCCGTGTGTCTGTGTTTCTGTCTCATCTCTTCTTATAAGGACTAGACGTATTGGATTAGGGCCCACCCTAATTCATTATAACCTCATCTTAACTCGATTCCGTCTGCAAAGACCCTATTTCCAAATAAGGTCACAGTCATAGGTACTGAGGGTTGGGATTCCAACATGTCTTTTTGGGGAGCACAATTCAACTCATAAGAGTTATATTACTACTAACATCCCTGTGAACACTAAGAGTTCATAATTCTTACAGTAGGATAAAGTGGTTTCACATGCTGGAAATGAATACTTGAGTAGGATATCCCTAATTACTGTATTTCCTTCAGAGGAAGTGTGCCAGAAGGTATCAAAGAATGAGGGCTCTGCTCCCAGGTCTCCGACTACAGACAAGTCTCTAAAATTATTAAGTGTTTGGTTTGTAGTAGTGAAGTACCTTCTCTTTAGAGGTACTTCTTGTGTCATAGAAAGTAATTAGGTTTCTGACAAAAAGGCCTGTAACAGAAAATAATTTATTCATTCAGCAAACGTTAACTGAGTGCATACTCTGCAGGTGTTGCATTAGATGCTAGGGATGTAAAGATAAATAAGATATTTTTTCCCTTGATCTAATTGGAGAAAAAACCCTGCAAGTTAAAGATTACTGTGTAATATGAGATGTGCTAAAATAGATTATGCAAAGAGCTATGGAACCACAGGGACTAAATTTGTTAGTAAGGGAAGGGGTCTTGAAGGGTCGTATTTGAGCTGGGACATATATGATTTCCTGTGGCAGAGAAGCCAGGAAACGGTGTTCAAGGCAGAGAGAACAGCAGATGCTAGGCACAGATCTACTAAAGATCAGGTAATGTGACTGGATCAGAGGATGAATGGAGGAAACAACCAAGGAAAAGTCAGAAAAGTGCAGTCAAATCATAAATGTCTTAGGAATTCCTGTCTAAAGAATTTGGAGTTGATTTCATAGATCTTGGAAAGCTTCAAAAATATTTGAAACCAAAGAAAGCCAAGGTCATATCTGTGTTTTGGGAAGAAAACCATGGCAGTATGGAGGATGAAGCAGAGTCCAGGATCAGGAGACCATCTAGGAGGTTCCAGCAGTTGTCCAGGTAGGACACGAAGAAGGTCTGAATTCAAACACTGGCAGTGGTTGTGGAGAGCAGTACCTGGCTTCAGTGTAGTCGGATGGTAGAAATGCAAGGACTGGATGGCAAGTTGGAAGTGGAGTGAAAGGGGAGGGAGAGGATGAAGGATTCCCAGCAATCTAGATTTATGCCCTTCATCATCGTGAAAGAGTTAGAGAATGAAGAAGGTCTAGCATTTTGATTATGGCAAGAAAACGAGTTCATTTAAAGAGAGTAGGTGGGAAAACGAGAATAAGATGTCAAAGGGAGACCAAATATAAACTCCAGCTCAAATGAAAACCAATAAAGAAAGGACTTAGAAATATGTATCAGATTAGAGCCAAGTTATAGTATAACCACGATCAAAGTACTTCTAACAGATCCTCCGCACTCTCTCTCTCTCTGTGTCTCACTGCGGGAAGAGTAGAACAAAATGTATTCTACACACCAGTTCAAAAGCACTTGCATTCCAGCCGGATGTCCAGTCATTTCCTTTCATTGTTTAGGTTCAGCCCATGGTGTTGTGTATGTATACTTAAAATAGAGTTCCTTCAGCATCTAAAGGTTTAGAGATGGTAAATTAGACACTCAAGGAAGTAGTTTTCAGCAACTTTACACAAATAATGCATTAAATGATCCCTTAGTGATCTGAGATGTGTCTTCCAAAATGTTCAGGTTTCATTCTGGATTGAAGCAAGATGGAAAAAGCTTTGCGTAACTGTATTATTACATTGCCTCAGATCAGTGAATTTTCGTTTTTAGAACGTAAGTGCCTTAAAAGGAGAAAGTATGCCTCTTTTTCACTAGCTATCCCTGTAACAAGTGGTTAGATGAAGACTTTTTCAGTTTCTATTCCAGCTCAAGGTCCAAAGGCTGACAAACAAAATGCCCAGGACTTCCACTTTCAAAAGTGAGGTGTTAGACAATTTATGCAGTGCGGACTGAGAGATTGCGAGACTTCCTGTGGCTCCTACAGGAATCTGAAGAGTGTGCTGTGTATTCTCCTCCTCCTGCTCCACTCCCACTCCTCATGGAACCAGGACATCAGAGGTCTCCAGAGTGAGGAGGAAGTACAAAAGTTTCTGATGAGTGAAATAGTGAGCTTTGAACATCCACCTCGCTCACATGAACGCTGCTAGATAAAATGGTGCCCTTCCCTGACTCTCCTCTCACTCAGTGCCTGGCTTTGGAGGAATGAGTAATCCAGCCAGGAACTGGAGAAGAAACAGAGCCAGGAAAAGACAAGATACCCATCAAGTCCCTTTCTTCCACCTAGGGCGTCTAAGCCCAGCACAGGCTCAAACTGAGGAAGAAGAGAAATTCTCAACTGAATAAGATTTGGGATATTTGACCAACACATTGAGCTTTTCTGATTATGGAATAATTAGACCACAATGGTTATTTAGTGCCAAAAAAAGGACTACCATTTATTGTAAGAATGCTGGGACATTGTCCTAGGTTTCCTCTAGGAACATAGAGATCTGGTCAATAGAGAGGATTTGTATGGATTTGGAAAAAAGAATATACATGGTTTCTTAAAAGAATATGTACAATAAATTAGGTAGACAAGTACAAAGACTAAAAGACTAAAGTAGAGGCAGAATACAGAATAGGATATTGAGTCTAGGGGAGAGTTAGGGCACTAAAATGCACACCATAAAGTCTTGCATAATTACTAAAGCAGGGTTGCAAATTTGATTCTGATTTTTTGACAGTCAAAGCAGAAAAAGAAATACAATTACTTACAAGATTCATTGACCAGTTGCTCAGAAACAGAAATCTTTTTTTTTTTTTTGAGTAAGATTAGCCCTGAGCTAACGTCTGTCGCCAATCCTCCTCTTTTTTGCTGAGGAAGACTGACCCTGAGCTAACACCATCCCCACCTTCCTCCACTTTATATGTGGGACATCTACCACAGCATGGCTTGTCAAGTGCTGAGTAGGTTCGCACCCGGGATCCGAAACAGTGAATACTGGGCCGCCAAAGTGGAACGTGAGAACTTAACTGCTGCGCTACTGGGCCACCCCCAGAAACATTTTTTTCTGAACCTTAAATGTAGGGGAAAATTTTTTCCTTGCTATCTTTGCTGAATGGGACATAGTGACATTTCTGTACTAGGGATGACTTAAAGAAAATAAGTATATTATAGAAAATATATATAAAATATCTAATTTCTTAAAGTTATATATATATAATACGTTACACACTATGTATAGTATGTATTATAAATATATAAAATATATAATATAAATTATAAATTATATATGAATATATAATATGTAAGTACATACTATTATATATATATATATGTATATATATATAGGACACACACAATTGTCTGGCATTCATCTGCCTACCACTCTTAGCTTTTTAGCATAATTGCAATCCAGGAAGTTATTTTTTTTTTTTAAGATTTTTCTCAGGCATGAGCAGCAGTGAAAATGCTAAGAAAAGCAAAGACATGGAGGTTTCAGAAGATGTGATGTGATTAATGTGTTGTCAAAGCCAAGAAGCATGGAAGAAATGGCCTATGACGGAAGATACAAGAGACAAGGCAGAAAAGAGAAAAAGGAAAGGGAAGGAAATGAAGATAAGAAAAGATCAATGATGTCTTCCTTTTCTGGATATCAGGGCTTTTATTTACATTAAAGAAAAGAATGGGATGATCTCTGGACTTGCTTCCATGAATAACAATGTTGAATGTTTGAGGACAGTGATTGTTTTAAAGAAGTGTTGTATTTGTTTTAATCCGATATGATAAGACTAGCAGACACGGAGATGACTGTCATAAAGAAAGAATTTTTTATGCTCACAGATCCCTAGAAACATGAGGTGTGGCATTCCCTGCAGGCTTGAGGATAGGGGTTCCAGGTTGGTTTGCATTTGGGCTAGTGTATGCTATCTTTAGGAACTGCCTAGCTCTGGGAGAGGCAGTTCTTTCCAGTGTCAGCAAAGCCCTGAGATGTCAAAACATCAGGATAAAGACATACTTACACAGTGATGAAATGTAAAGCCATGGAGAAGATTAAGAACAGCCACATACATAGCAAGAAACTTTCTGACTTTGAAAAACAGAAAGGGAAGAGATAAACTAATTCAAGCATGGCAACCACCTGGGGACCTTTAGTACAGAGTCTTAGTACAATGTCTGGCTAATCGCCCCTAAAATAGAACATTTAAATTTGTGTTTAGTTAACAAAATTTAAGGTCTAACTCTTGGGCTGGCGTTATGTTAGATAAGGGGGGATACAGACCTAAAAGACAATTTCTTCATGGAGCTCCCAGTTAAATGGGTAAAATGGCCATATGAACAACTCCTATACAAACTAGTAAGTGCTGTTATAACTGGAAAACTAGACCACCTCCCACCTTCATCCCATCACTGACCACTCTGAACAGACACTAGAGAGTCATTTACCACGGTAAGCAATAAACTCAGCTTATTCTTATTAACCAGTTGTGTTGGTGATATTTTAGGAACTGGTATTCAGCAATTTGTTTTCTTTTTTATTTTTTTATTTCTAGTTTTTGCATTGCTGCCTTATAATCCTTTCTCCAGAAAGCGTCATCAAAGCCAAGTAATGCTGGGGGTGGCCCAGTGGCGTAGTGGTTAAGTTCACATGCTCTGCTTCGGCAGCCTGGGGCTCGCAGGCTCAGATCTCAGGTGTATCACTTGTCAAACCATGCTGTGGTGGCATCCCACATGCAAAACAGAGGAAGACTGGCACAGATGTTAGCTCAGCGACAATCTTCCACAAGCAAATAGAGGAAGATTGGCAACAGATGTTAACTCAGGGCCAATCCAAGTAATGCTCCATTTTCTGTGAACTGAGGCAACGTGGGGTGGAGCAGGGACAGCATGTGTGGGATAATAAAATAACCCTAAATTAAACTAATTCAGCAGAAGCAAGAGTTTGGAAGAAGAGTGACCACTGACAAAGAGCAAATTTTAGTCAGGTGCCTCTGAGCCCTCTTCTCGATTAGGCCTCGTCTTTGGGCTGCCTTCAGCAAAGAATCCAACTAAGTCAGTTTGATGAGAATCCTCCCGTTCTTGATATCTGATCACCCTGAATATTTAGTCAAATTCCTCATCCCCCACCCTTGATGTGTAAGTCCTTCCCAAAATCCTGTTGGTTTAGCAAGAATCCCCCTACCCTTGATGCTTCCTCTTAGTAATTTTCCATCCCCTGACCTCCTAGCTCTGATAGTTGACTATTGATCCCTACCTGTCTTTGCTGTATTTGGACTTTAGCTTGATCTCTCACCCCTATTGCAATGGAGTTGACCTCTTTTGCAGAAGTCTTGACTAAAATCTTCCTTACCATTTAAACAAGTATCAGAATAATTTTTTCTTTAACATCACAAAAAAGCCTACCAAGATATCACCCAACTGTTGTTGGGAACATTAGACTTTCCACAAGTTGTGGAATAAGGAATGACTAAATCTCATCTAGGACTAGGGAGAACCCAGCTGGTACCTGGAGACCAGGAGGCTCTCCTGAAAGCACATGGGAAAGGTACCAAGCCAGGACCAAGCAAGGCTTCCGCAAGGGGGAGATCTTTATATGGCATCTCAGGGATCAATAGGAGTTAGCCTGGGTTCAGGGGGAGGGGACAGCAAAGGCTGTTCCAATGTATTTCGATCAGTGAAAAGAGTTAGTTACAAATGCTACTGCATGAAATCAAAATTCCACTGGTGGAAGGCAACGGGGAGGATCACAAGAAAAAAAATTTTTTTGCTCTTAAAAGAAAAAAAGTGGAAACATGGATTGTTGGTTTGAAACGAATTTTAGATATAACCTGGTGTAATTCCCACATCTTACATTAGTTGAGGCCAGAAAGCAAGCTGACTAAATGGTAGAGTCAGAGCTATAGCAAAATCTATCTCAAAATCAGTTCTCTCCCCCACACTCACTACCTTCCTATTAGTCGTTCTACACAGTTTCAGGTGAATTATTCTCTCATAAATGAACAAGATTGAGTTCTTTAAAGATAGGGCCACCCACAACTAGAAGGACCTGCAACTAATAATATACAACTATGTACGGGGAGGGGGTGGTTTGGGGAGATAAAGCAGAAAAAAAAAAATAGATAGGGCCTGACTCATAGTTTTTAAATGAACGACAATGCCTAGCACTGTGCTGAGCTCATAAAGGATTTCAACAAAAATGCAGTAAATTTTCAATCCTGCCAGCTACTTGCAGTAACTCTGGTAGATCCAGAATAAATGACAAATTCTCTGCAGTGGATATTGGTAGAATATTCTTTCCTGTTTCTGGCAACATCCCTCAATGCTCTAAGAAGAAAGAAAAATGGATTGAGATAAGGGACAAATGATATTGTCACTCAGAATATATGAAATCAAAAGGAAAAAGAAACTGAAACTTGTAGAGTGCAGATTGCTATTTTAGAGTTTCTAGAGTCATCTGCTCAACTCATTTGACTTCTAAGAAAACTACCATATATAGTTCTTGCAGAAGAGTGGCATTTTTGTAGGAGGACCACCTGACTCTCTTTCCTTTTTCTCCTTACCTATATAATCTAGTTACCTATATAATCTAGTTGCCTACCATAACCCAGGTCAATCACTGAAGAGATGAATAGAGGCAATCAGATAATTGCTCTTGAAAATCTGAACTAAAAGATAAATGAAGTAATCTGCCAAGTATTAGCAGAGGCAGAAGCAAAAGGGTACACTGAAAGAAAAAAGATATCATAAGAAAGAGTTGGTAGTGGGGTGAGTCAAAACCACGTGCAAGCAGCAGTTAAAAGGAGTGAAATCATAACTAAGTAGAGGAAGCATGTTGGTAGAGAGAGGAGAATGGGGCTGGAGTCCAGGGAGATGCAGAGATGACACTGAGAACAGAGCCCATGCTCTGTCCACGGGAAGACAGGCACAGCCTGTTTTGCAAGTTGCCTTCATTCTGATGACTCTTCAGGGAACTTCCATTCACGCAAAACTTTACAATAATTCCTTTTACATAAACTAGCTCGAATCAGACTCTTTTTTCGCAACAAATAAATTTGGCTGAGACAGCACTAAGGAAGCCCTCCACAGGGCCTTTGAAGACCTTGTCTCTAAAAGAGACCCTAACAAAATTTTGAGTTAGTTATAATTACCACCAACTTAGAATATGGAGATAAAACTAAGTTAAATTTGTTTGAATTCACAGAGCTACTGAGTGTCAGAGCTGGAAATCAAACTGAGGAGTGTCTGGCTCCAAAGTGCCAAAGCTCTTTTTATCATTTTTATTTTTAAAAATAAGGTAGAAAAACACTCTTAGACATTGAACTTAAAAGGATCTTTTTGAATACTGTGTCTTCTCAGACAAGGGAAACAAAAGAAAAAGTTAACAAGTGAGACTTCATCAGAGTAAAGAGCTTTTGCAAGGCAAAAAAGAACTAGGATCAAAATAAAAAGACAATCCACCAACTGGGAGAAAATATTTGCAAATCATATAACCGACAAGGGGTTAATCTCCATAATATATAGGGAACTCACACAACTGAACAACCAAAAAACAAACAGCCCGATTAAAAAAGGGGCAGAGGATATGAACAGCCATTTTTCCAAAGAAGATATACAAATGGCCTAAACACAGGAAAAGGTGTTCAACATCACTAATCACCAGGGAAATGCAAGTCAAAACTACACCTTATGCCTGTTAAAATGGCTATAATCACTAAGACTAAAAACAACAAATGTCAGAGAGGGTGTGGAGAAAAGGGAACCCTCATACACTGCTGGTGGGAATGCAAACTAGTGCAGCCACTGTGGAAAACAGTATGGAGGTTCCTCAAAAAACTAAAAATAGAACTACCATATGACCCTGCTATCCCACTACTGGGTATCTACCCAAATAACTTGAAATCAACAATCCAAAGTAACATATGCACCCCTATGTTCATTGCAGCACTATTCATAATAGCCGAGATGTGGAAACAATCCAAGTGACCATCAACTGATGATTAGATAAAGAAGATGCGGTATGTATATATAATGGAATGCTACTCAGCCAGAAAAAAGACAAAATCATCCCATTTGCAACAACATGGATGGACCTTGAGGGAATTATGCTGAGTGAAATAAGACAGACTGAGAAAGACAAACACCATATGGTTTCGCTAATATGTGGAGCATAAACAAACACATGGACAAAGAAAACAGTTCAGTGGCTACCAGGGTAAGAAGGCTGGGGGTTGGGCACAAGGGCTGAAGGGGAGCACTTAGGTGGTAACAGACAGGAAATAACGTGCAATTGAAATTCCACAATGATGTAAACTATTATGAACTCAATTTTAAAAAAGGTACAAAACAAAAATGAAATAAATTTAAAAAATCTCTTTGCTCAAAATTGTTAAATACCACTGTGTTCCACATATGCTAAAGTAGTACATTTAGGTAGAGTTTTAATAGATAGGGATCTAAGTTAAAAAAGAAAAGAAAAAAGAAAAAAAGGCAGTGTCCTCAGCTTTGATCCCAAACTACTTTATTATTATTTTTTAATTTTTTTGTGAGAAAGATTGGTCCTGAGCTAACATCTGTTGTCAATCTGCCTCTTTTAACTTGAGGAAGATTGTCTCTGAGCTAACATCTATGCCAATCTTCCTCTATTTTATGTAGGACGCTGACACAGTGTGGTTTGATGAGCGGTGCTAGGTCTGCTCCCAGGATGGGAACCTGTAAACCCTGGGCTGCCAAAGTGGAGCATGTGATGTTAACCACTAGACCACCAGGCTGGTGCCCAAAACTACTTTAAAAAGTGAAATACTTCAATAAGAAAAATGTGTTTAACTGACTCATGTTTTTTGAAATGAGGTTTTGACTTTGCAAAATACATCCATAATTTTAGAGATCTGTATAGTGCATAGAAAGCAATTTGTAAGCCATGATTTACAGGACAACTTTAGAAGAGATCATAACTGATCATAGTCTATCATTTGAATGCTGATTAAACCTGTCAATTATTTTTTTTAAGGATTGGCACCTGAGCTAACATCTGTTGCCAATATTTTTTTTTCCCTTCTTCTTCTCCCCAAAGCCCCCTAGCACATAATTGTATATTCTAGTTGTAGGTCCTTCTGGCTTCGCTATGTGGGATGCCACCTCAGCATGGATTGATGAGCGATGCCACGTCCACTCCCAGGATCTGAATTGGCTAAACCCTGGGCCGCCAAAGCAGAGTGTGGGAACTTAGCCACTCGACACTGGGCCAGCCCCCAAACCTATCAATTTTGATAGAATGTGTCAACCTCCTGCCTTGGCAGCGGCAGTGAATCAAATGAATTAAGTTGTAGGAGAATGTGGACTTAGAATTCAGTCTAGAAATGGACCCTTACTCCACGATTTTCTATCTGTGTAGGACGCTGAGAAAGTTCCTTTAACTTCTCATTTGGAGTTTCTCATCTAAAAAAATAGTCATGATAATAGAGCAGAACCTATTTCAAAAGATTTTTGTGAGAGCTAAATTAGAGAGCGACTAATTGATCCGTTGGTGACAGACGCGCAATCAACACTTGGTAACTACTAGTTTCTTTATTTTCTCCGTTAAAGATATAAAAGCCATTGATGAGGAAATTTAGACACACTGGAGCTTTTCAGTATGACACACTTTGTTGATTACAGAAGTAAACTCTCTCATGTTTGAAAGGTCAAAGAAACTTTTGTGGTGGTTTCTGTATGCAACAGAGAACCCTTTCATAGCCATGACCTTAAAGGAAGCACGCCATTTCTAAATAACATAGAATTCAAGCCAGTAAAGAAAGGTCAGTGTCAAATAAATAGTTTTCAGTTAACTTCCTTATTGCTAAATCTCTTCTAAAATGACAGGAAATGAAGAAGGGAGGTTAAATCCACAAAGAAAAATAGAGGAGATGAGAGAAGGAGAAGAGAAAGCAGTGAACAAGATGTTAACACTTTTCCGGAAATAGTAAGAAGAGAGAGGAGTGGCTGCTGATAGAGACAAAAGAAAGCTGCCCCTTTCAGGCCACACAGGAAGAGTGCTAACAGGAAGCAAGACCCAGAAAATCCCAGAATTTGAGGCACCAGGCCTTGGTATGGGACTGGGGAGAGAAGTTGCCGAAAGCAGAGGGACTGGGTGAGAGTCTGCATACAGAGCTGGGACAGCCGTGGGGCTCCTCCTGCTCTTCCCAGGGCCCGGCAATTACCTTTACATCTATCCTTCCTCCCAGAAGGAGGAGGGTGGCTTAGGGTCTGGAGAAATTGGAACTGAAAGACTCCTTGTTGAGGAAAGCAGAGAACCCTAAAAACAAGGGAATAAAGTGAGAGTCATCAAATGGATTTGAAAGGCCATAGCTCCTCCACTACTCTCCCATAACTCCAGGAGCCAGGCATAACTCTCCCAGGCGGGAGCAGAAACGACTGACATCCTGAGGGCAGATTCCTTCAGTTTCTGACATTGTGAGCCACTCAATGAAAAATCCCACACTTTGCTGATTATACCTGGAAGTCCACTAATTAATTGGCTTTGCTTTGTACACAGAATTTTCAGTCAAATATTTAAACTGCTTTAAATTTAATAAGAATGGATAACCAAGAATTAGACATTCAAGAGAAGTATAAAAAAGACCAAAACCAGAAAACAGGGGAGAAATAAAAGGAATGTAGAGAAAGCAGAGACCGCATAGTTGGAGAAGACAACTTCAAAAAAAACCCTGTAATTTATGGCCTCAGAGATGTAGGATGTGATAGCACATCGTGGAGCAAGAATAAGAAGGCAGAAAAGAGGAACAGCAGAGAACTGAAAGAGTAATTGGACAGTAAAATTAAGATAATGGAATAAAAATTTTCAATTGGAGTTTAAAGATGAAGGGTAAATTTGAGAAAATTACATAGGAATTAGAATAAAAATAATGAATGAAAGAAAATGAGGGAAACAATGCAAAAGATGCAGTATCTGACTAGTAGAAGTGAAAGGAAGTGATGAGAGAAAATGGAAATGAATAGACTATCCGTAAAAACATGTAAGAAAATTTCCCAGAACTTAATAAAATACATGCATTTTCATATTGAAAGTGTCTGTTGAAAGCTCCACGTGATAAACTTGAAAGGAACCACAATAAGAAAATGATTGCAAAATTTCAGGACACTTGGGCAAAGAATGTGAAGTGAAAGATTCCCAAGGGGGAAAATAATTGATTGTATGCAAAAGATTAGGCAATAGAATGACATCAGATTCTCTGAAAGCCAGATGACAGTGAAGCAATGCCTTTCAGATTCTGAGAGAAATGATACTCAGCCTAGCAATTTTTAGCCAAACTATCAATCAAGTATGAAGGTAGAATAAAGTCATTTTCATGCAATGAAAGCTCACATTAAATTCACTTCTATTGTCCGCTTTCTTAAAATGCTACTGAAATATGTGCTTTTTCAACAGAGATAGAAAAATTGAAAAAAAAAGGGGACCTAGGATCCAGAAAACAGGATACTCAACTCAGAAAAGACAGGCAGAGCAGTGGGGTAATAGGTTTGGAGTAGAGCTTGCAGGTCCACAGTCCTGAATAGAACAAGAGAGAGGTTTCAGGGGGAAAACACAGCTGGCACGTGAAGTGATGGATTACTGACCTTATAAAGCATCCCTTGAAACTAGTCAGTAATATGGGAACAGAAAAATTAAGCAAAAGGAATAAAAAAAGACAAGTGTTAACTTCAGAAAAAAAACAAATGTCTTGGAAATGGGGAAACTTATTCGTGAATATTACTTGAAGTATATTTACATGGTCACAATTGTGTGAATAGTGTCATTATTTATTTGGCTCTATGTTTTATATAATTTACAGTCCTGTTCATTCATTCAACAAACCGTTGTTGAGCATTTGCTATGTGAAGGTACTAAACTAGGAGTAGGGAATAAGACGTGAAAAAGAGATGGTCCCTCCCTTCCTGCCTCTAGGGAGCTCAGCATCTAAAAGGAGAGGCAGACATTGTCAAAAAGAAAGTTTTTTCATAAGGATAATAAGGGTGAGTTGCAGTGTTGGGCAAAGAGAAGAGACTGTCTGGCTGGGCCAACAGCAGCTGTCACTATAGTAGAATACTCTATCTGATGCCTGTAATGATGACCTTGAGCTTCTAAGAAAAAAATTATTGGGAATTTTGCCATTTACCAAAGCAGGAAAAGATACAATATCCACTAGAAATAGTCAAAATAAAAATATATTAAGACATCAGTACTCTTAAGAAGATGGCTGATCACAAATATCCTGAGGATAGCCATTAGTGAAATCAGCTGGTCAGTTGTAACCTGCAGCCAGGGTTGCAGAATGAGAGATTATTGAGCTCGCCAACCAAAGCTGGGATGGTAGGACGAGAACCTGGAGAAGGAGGTGTTGGGAACGACCCTAGGGGGTGCCTGAAAAGAACAGTAGAAAGCTTCCATCCTGTGGTAAGGAGAAAAATTCTTCCTGTAATACACCTCTCAGTTTATAGTTTGTACTTTGAGTTTTCTGCACGCTACGGTATACTTAGTCTAACTGTGTTTACAGAGCCAGGGAAAGGTTAACGATAAAACTTAAGACAAAATGGGTAAAATAGTGAAATGGATTTGTGGAAGAATGCTCCTGAATACACTACCAAGGGTCAGGAATGAAATATTATTCCACGTTCTGATGAAAGGAGTGAAATGTACTTAGAGAGCATATGTTTACCGCCATTCTCACCCTTGAGACCTTGTTATGATGAGGGTAAAAGATTTTCCAAGAACATATAAAACCCCAAAAGCAAATAATTTATGTGAGAGGAGATGATAGGAACGAAATATGGGAAGTTGGCAAACAGTCAACGTCAGTGGTACATGACTTAGCAGATCTAAGAATGCTGAGCGCGATGTCGGCAGAGGGGAAACTAATTGGCCATGGTACCCTCCCAGTGCTCCAGAAGAGGGATGAGGCGGTGAAAAGAAGAGGGTTGGCTGAAAGTCAGTTTCCGAAGCGGTGAGTTCCCCAAATTTCCTCAGCTATACACAGCTAGAGGAATGAATCTTTCCCTCTGGAGGTTGATTTCCTGAAGAGAGTAAAACAGAGGCACCGTTGAGGATGAGAATACCATATGGAACACAGGGAGATTAAGTGCAAGTTTACATCCTGGATAGTGAGACTCCCAGCTCTCTTCCCCACCCTGATTCTCAGATCAATGGCAGCAAGGCTAGAAGATAGAAGATCCTTTTTTCCGGTGAATTTGTCCAGCCCAAGTAGAAAGAAACTGATATAAGATGACTCCTTACATTGAGGTCAACAGGTCCCACTCATGGGAGCAGAGTGTCTGATTGGCTTCTCAGTGTTCCTCTCTTAAATTTTTTTTTTTAAAGATTGGCACCTGACAACTGTTGCCAATCTTATTATTATTTTTTCTTCTCCCCAAAGCCCCCCAGTACATAGTTGTATATTCTAGTTATGAGTGCCTCTGGTTGTGCTATGTGGGATGGCACCTCAGCATGGCCTGATGAGCAGTGCCATGTCTGCACCTGGGATCCGAACCAGCGAAACCCAGGGCCGCCAAAGTGGAGCATGGAAACTTAACCACTGAGCTACAGAGCCATCCCCCTCCCTTAAATTTGGACAGTCAGCCAGCAATCAACAGCTATCTGAGAAAACAGGTGGAGGTATTAACCTTCCACAAGAGGGGGACACATCTACAGAAACTGTTGTGAATGAGAATAGGATTTGTCCAGAAGAAAATCATGGAGGAAAATAAATGGAGGAAGCAAAAAGGTGAAGGAATTTAGCCTCAGTTGTCTCTGTGAAGTGGGAAGTAAAATCATTTGAAGAGGGCAGAAGATAACAGTACTAGAATGGGTGCTTGGGAGTGTCGGATTGTGGGCTACCATAAACGTTGGAACAGGCAATTGGTAAAGACAAAGGGAGCTCTAATGACCCAGCTGAGGACTTAGCTGAGCTTTTTTATTTTTTTTTTTCTGAGGATGATTTTCCCTGAGCTAACATCTTTTGCCAATCTTCTTTTTTTTTTTTTCGCTTGAGGAATATTAGCCCTGAGGTAACATCTGTGCCTATCTCCTCTATTTTGTATGTGAGTCGCCACCACAGCTTGGCTGACAAGTAGTGTAGGTCTGCACCTGGGATCCATGAACCTGGGCCTCCAAAGCAGAGCACACCAAACTTAACCACTAAGCCATGGAGCTGGTCCTTACCCATGAGCTTTGAATGTGGAAGTTCTTTAATCTGCCCTAGTCTGTGATTTTCCTACAAAGTATAGTAGGTAAGGAAATGCATAGACTAACGTCTGAGTGGGATGTGTCAGCAGAGAAGTGGCAGAATGCCAAGTAGGCAAGGGAGTTGAAAGAACTGATGAGAGATTGATGAGATTAGAGCCAGAGTAACAGAGTGAGTCAAGTGACAGGCAAGAAAGGGAAGGTGAGGGTGATTGGTAGGTTGAAGAAACACAAGAGAATGGTCACGAACTCCAACAAGGTTAGTAAGTTGCAGGGCTCTGAGAGTGGGGTACTCTAGTCTAAGTCTCCTGAGTGATGGCAGAATGGTTTCCTGTCTCCTGTTACCCAGGAATAAAGACCCATTTCAAATCCCTTTTCTTTCATATACATCCCGTGCTTGCCTCAATTCAAAATTCCTTTTTCCCCCTAATTTACTTGAGTTTTACAGTTTGTATTACATAAATAGCATCTTATTATGTCCTCTCCTTGAAGTGTCCTGTGGTGCATTTCATTTATCATTTAAAATGTTTATTCACATATAACTCAAATCATTTTCATTCCCTTTATTTATCACCTCCTGAGTATTTTAGGGATAGGGGTCAGTAGTCTTATTTTACTCCTGAGTTTATTTGATCATAGCATTTTATTTGATTTTTCATTGCCACTTTGTCTCATCAAATCTGACAAAGCAGTCTAGGATAGTTGCTGGCACAAAGCAGGACCTATTTGAGGTCACCCGCCTATGTGATATGTGAATATAGCTACCCTCCTGGGGATAGAGTAGATGTGGCAGGCTGGAAATAGCCCTCCAAAGTCCATCTCCTCACTCCTGGAAGCTGGGATTGTTACTTTATGGGGCATTAGTTTGCCAGGGCTTCTCAAGCGCTTTCTGAGGGAGCGCAGACCTGCTGACGCCTTGACTTTGGCCAAGTGAAACTGATTGTGGACTTCTGGCCTCCAGAACTGTGAGAGCATAAATTTCTGTCATTTTAAGCCACCCAGTTTGTGGAAATTTAATATAGCAGCTACAGGAAACTAATATAGTAGGTAGTTATTAAAGTTGTCCTTTCTCTTTCTCTCACAACTTCTCTCTCTCTCTCATGTGTTCTGTCTTTCCAGTGCACGTATACATACAATTGCAAACACGTAGACAACATTAATTCTCTCCTCTTGAGCAAATGTGCATTCTCACAAATGCTTCAGTTTAAACCAGTAAGAGAGGAGAGAGAAATAAAAAATGTTTTCTTTACTAATATATATTTATACATACTATGTATATCCCCAAACACCACCATTAAATGGTGGAATTAATTCCCTGAGTTATTACACACAACAGTACTAATTCTATTCATGCATCCTTCCTCTTCCCTCTCAAATTATGCAAACTTAGGCTTGCTGAATAAGAAAGAGCTCCATTTCTGAGTCATAAAAAATAACTCTTAAAGGCTATTTAAAATTTTTTTAAAAATTATTTTCTACTTAGGGAAAAGTTGCAGTAATAGTATAGCCTTCCCTATACCCTTCCAGCAGCTTCCCCTGATGCCAACGTCTTATATAGAACTGTAATACAATGATTGAAACCAGTGAATTATCCTTGATACAATCTATTAACTAACCCACAGATCTTATTTAGATTCCACCAGTTTTCCCATTAATATCTGCATATGTAACACAAACAACTTCTCAGAGGGCAAAAGTACACTGTAATTTGTCTCTCACTTAACATCTATTTTGGGAAGCCTACCTGTTTGGATCACAAGAGCAGAATAAAGACACCAATGCCATTAGTTTGGCAAATATGTTAACCAAACATAAAATCTGCATAGAGAAAATTAATGTCTTGGAGTACTTGGCATGAAATTCCAAACTTGTAAACTAATAGGAAATTCAATAATACTATTTATAAAAATAGCGTTATAGCAGGAATACATCATTTGTCCCCCACCCCAATGTGACTATCTCACAAAGAAAATTAAAGCCGTCCCAGTGGAACGACCTCAATTTCTCTCTAACAAAGATGCAAATACACCAGTATCCTCACCACCTGCAGCCGATCCCTTCTCCCCTGAACTGTGGATCCTGTCCCCATTTGCCTTCTCAAAACCTTTCAATATCAATTTGTTTTTTTCTATCTTGAATATTTAGCCTTTCCTTTTCAACGTAATGCTTCCCATGACTTAACACAAGTTCGCATCTCTCCGCTTGTATAAAACAAACAAATAACAAACAAAATCCCCTTAAAACCACACCTCAAATCCAACTAAAGCCTCCTCTCCACCCTCCCCCTCGTAGCTAAACTTGTCTGAGTTTTCTATATTTGTGGTCTTGTTTTCTCATCTCAGTTCCAACTTGGCTTTTGTCCCCTCATTTGAAGGACACAGATTTCCCCAAAGTCATCAGCTGCTTCCACACTGTTGAATTCTTCAGTTATTTCTTCATCTGTACTGCCCTTAGGAATCTCAAGAGCAGACGTCATTCTTCCTCAGTATTACACTTTCTCGCTTTCTTTTGACTTTGGTGACTAGACAGTCTCTTGCTTTTCTTTTTTCTTTTTCTTTTTCTTTTTTTTTTTTGAGGAAGATTAGCCCTGAGCTAACATCCGCCACCAATCCTCCTCTTTTTGCTGAGGAAGACTGGCCCTGAGCTAACATGCGTACCCATCTTCCTCTGCTTTATATGTGGGACGCCCACCACAGCATGTGTGCCAAGTAGTGCCATGTGTGCACCCGGGATCCAAACTGGTGAACCCCAGAATGTGCACACTTAACTGCTGCATCACTGGGCTGGCCCCTCCTGCTTTTCTTCCTACCCCTCTAGCTGCTCTTTTGCTAGGACCTTGTCAGGCTAATCCTTTTCTATCCAATCCATCATATGATGGACATCATCAGGATTTGGCTGTAGGCCCCTTCTTCTCTTACTCTGTGTTCTCTCCCTAGAGGAGCTCACGTCATCTTCAGTTACCACATGTATACCAGTGATTCCCAAATTTATATATCTAGTCCAGACCTCTCCTCTGAGTTACGGACTGATAGACTTAACTACCTTCTTGGCACTTCCTATTGGGCATCTTTAAAGGCCCTTAAATTTTCTGCGCCCCTGACAGAAGTCATGATTTCCCCTCTTGCCTAATCACTCCTAAACCTGGTTCATCTCTAGTGTTTCCTATCTTAGGGGATTACATTGCTATTCAATCGGTTATGCAATAACTCCCCCTCTATTATCTTTTGATATTTAAACTATCAACCTCTTATAGACCGTTCAACAATTTCTTAATTTCTTAAGTCTCTCAATTTTCCTCAATCTTTACTGAAACTGCTGCAGTCCGATGGTTTCCTCTTCATGGTTTGCCTACCAATGCATCTAAATACATCTCCTCCTGTAGGCTCCTCCTCATTCTCCAAACACCTGGCATTACAGTCACCCTTGTCATGATTTTCTCTCTACTTGGAACGGTTTTGCTCCCCTCTTAACTAATTAACTCCTACCTATTCTTCAAATATCAGCTCAAGTGGCACATCCTTAGGGGAAATTGTAACACTCGAGGTTTGTATTTATAAGCAACAGAAGCTTTTCTGGTTCCAAAGCAGAAAAAAGAGCATATTAAAAAGATATTTGTAATATACAGATGGAATGGTTGTGCAGACTGGAGAACCAAGCTCCAGCATCGAGGAATAACGTGCCAACTACACCTCAGAAACTGGTCTGGGGGAGGAAACCTCTACCACTGTCATGGGACACTGTGTGGTAGAGTTTGTAATGCTGCCATTTCTATACTGGGTATTTATCTGAAGGCAAACACAACTGAGATGGAAGAGAAGTAGAAAGAGAGAGAGAGAGAAAGAGAGGAAGCTGAGGAAGCATCCTGGCCACAAAGGAAGCTGGGGAAGCAAGTATCTGACAATTTCAGCGTCTATAGGGGGAGGTGTTTTCTTGCTCCCACCAGGGCTTATAATGTAGGACATTCTCTAAACATTTGAAGGAAGCTCAGATATTGGGTAGTGAAAAAGAAGTATACATCTCCACTGTAAAAGATTTCTCTCCTCTTCTTGATAAGTTAAATTTCTTTGCTGATTCTCATTGCAGCATGTATTTCTTAACAGCACTTGTAACAGTTGGAATTTTACACTTATAAAACGTGGTCTCACTTTGTCATGTGCTGGTTATCTATTTCCTTTAATAGCCTGACAGCTTCCTAAGAGAGCCTGTGTCCTTTTTGCTCACCTGTGTATCCCCAACATTTAATACATTAAGTGATCAAAAAATATTTCTTGAAAAATTTAACCTTCAAAATTTTATTTCTATCAAAATAGATTAAATAAGCATAAAAATTGCTATTTGGTAGATTTATTTTGTGCTTCTCTTTCTCCTTCTAAACCCAGATGAGAGAGAACACCCTACTGCTGTCGTTTTGTGGAAGGAAGAAAAGTTATTTGTTTGCAGGTAGCCTTTACAAGAACAGCCACTGGATGAATTCTAAAATGCCTATCACATTGAGCCAGGACATAACAAAGGTTTCTTCATTTCTTAAAGTAAATATGGTAGTAACTTGAGCATTAAGAGACTTCAATACAAAACTACGTTGTACTCCTGGCACATTCCTTTTGGATTCTCGGCTCAAAAGCATTTTTGGCTTCATTCATTCTGCCCTGAGGGTGTAACTACTACATTCCCTGTTAATATTGTCAGAGGTAGGCGCACAGAGAAGGAAGTCCTGCCAAATTGGCCCGGTGAGGTTAAGGCATTTCCGAAAAAGAAATGTTCACATCAAGAGAGCTTTTTGTTGTTATTTTTATTTTATTTTATTTCTTGTGAGGAAGATTGGCCCTGAGCTAACATCTGTGCCAATCTTCCTCTATTTTATGTGGGATGCTGCCACAGCATGGCTTGATGCTAGGTCTGCGCCCAGGATCCAAACCTACGACACCCGGGCCACTGAAGCAGAGTGCATGAACTTAACCGCTATACCACCAGGTCGGCCCATGTTGTTAATTTTTAGTGGCCATATACCATTTAGACTCTTGGGGCTGTTTCTGAATTTGTATTTAGGCTTAAATGTAAATAATCCTAGAGAGATAAAAATTTGGTAAGATAAAAATTCAGGAGACATGAGTTTAGTATAAAGTTTTCTATGGACATATGCTCTTATCAGTTTACTAGGGCTGCCGTAACAAAGCACCACAAGCTCAGTGGGCTAAACAACAGCAATTTATTGTCTCATGGTTGTGGAGCCCAGACGGGGAGATGAAGGAGTTGGTAGGGTTGCTTCCTTCTGAGGGCTGTGCCTCCCTTCTAGCTTCTGACAGCCTCAGGCACTCGTTGCTAGTAGATGGCATTCTCTCTGTGTTTTCACATTGTCTTTCCTCTGTGCTGTCTGTCTCTATGTCCAGATTTCCCCTTTTTATAAGGACACCAATCATATTGGGTAAGGCCCTCCTAATGATCTCATTTTGACTTGATTGCCTCTGTCAAGGCCCTATCACTCAATAAAGCTACATCTGAGGTATTGGGGGTTAGAACTCCAATATATCTTTCTTGAGGAGGGACAGCCTTCAACCCATAACATCCTCTAATCTAGGAAACCCCAGGAGCAGACAGACTATATGCAATGCAGGCTGCATGACAAGCTGGTTCACGTAAGCAAAGGCACTGGCCAGTGGCTGACTGACTAAGAAGAGGACCCCAGACAGGATAAGCTCAGCTGCCAACAGCTGCACTCTCAGATAAAGAGCAGATTGCACCTGGAAAAGGGACCTGGCCTCCCCGTAGGCCTTCTCAGTCTCGTTCCTGCCCCCAGATAGAAGCACCAAGAACTTACTGATTTTTGCAAACAAAGATCAGACCAGTGCTTTAATCTTGTAAAATTTTCAAGATCAAATTAATTATTAGTTAAGGAATTAAATAAAATGGAAGTGGTTAAATGAAATCCTGTACAATTTAGTTATTTCCTTACAGAAGGAAATATCATTATCACAGCCCCAGCCACCTTTACTGCATAGGCCCTGTCAAGGAGGAAATTTTAGACTAATTTGTGGGATTCTTCAACAAATGTTTGTCTGCCCCACTAGAGTGTTACCTCTCTGTGGGCAAGGTTTGAATTTTCGCTGTTGTTTTGTTCTGGTTTAGATTCCCAGAATTGATCACGGGTGTCAGCACATAGTATGGTCTCAATAAATAATTGTTTATTATGAGTGAATCATCAAGGTAGCATTTGAATAGATTCATTTATTATTTAGTCAAATACTGCATTATTTATTCATCTAATCTTTCATAACTAATAATACTTATTGTTCTACAACTGTGGCTTGAGAGACGCAAGAGAGGTTACAATGATTAAAAAGTAACGTTTTGTCTCAAAGAGCTTAGGATTTATAAGGAGAACCAAAATATTAAAAAATCAAGTGGTACAGATACTGTATGCAGTGGTAATATATAAAACCAGTGAGAGAGGAATAAAAGTGCTATAGACATCCAGAAGGTGGGAGAGACTATTATATTCTGAGAGAGCAGAGAAAGTTTATGAAGGAAATATTTGAGACAAGTCTTAATAGATGAATAAGATTTTGAGAAATAAAAATGATAGTAAAGGGAAAATAGGGAGAGAAAGGACCAAAAGTGATACTTTTAGTATAGCAAGTAGGTGTATTTCCAGAAAAACAAAACAAAAACAGAGAGTTGTTGACAAAATTAAAAGTTGGATTGGGACCCTCATTTGCCAGACTGAAGAGTATGTATAACTTGCATGATGGGTAAAGATTTTTCAACAGGGCAATGCTGGGATTAGAGAGTTTCCTTGGGAAGACTGCTGGGTAGCAGTGGGTGGTATGGGTTGAAACGGAAGAAGTGAAGTGAGAAAGATCCTTTAGGGAGCTGCTATGCTAGTCTAGGCCGGTGGTGGCCAAACAGGGGTGGATCCAGTTTTTGTGGGACCTGCACCTTAGACAATTTGGACACTTTAAAAAAAGTAATACAAAACCATGTATTAAAGTAAGTACTTATTTAAGGAAAAAGAATCATAAAAATTACATATTTTAAAGAGCTAATTAATACCATAAACATGAAAAATCCAGAAAAGTATCAGAAGTTTTTTACATTAAGAATCTGATACACCTTTATAATATTTTATTTTCTTACAGTTTTTGACTGCAAGCTCCTTGATTGCCTCTTCCTAACAACAATATTGTAACATAACTTTCTATAGAGAGAACAGAAAGGCGATTTCCTTTTTTCTATGGTATGACTAATCACAGTTTAAAAAAGTTATTGATAATTTAGAAAAGTTTTTTCCAATTTTACAAGTGGCTACTGATAAAGTCACACTGAGGTGGGTTCTGATATGATGGATACAGAAAACATGCCTTTACTCAGAGACGTACGTGCTGTTGTTTTATACACAGGAAATCTAATAATTCTTCTTTATAAATTAGCCATCAGAAAAAAATAGTGCATTTATAATTGTATACACTGCATTATGGAGTATATTCTTGACAAGGCAGAACTTCTTTTGACGAGGCATTGATGAGAACCGAATCTTCTACTTCTAAATTTACACATCTAGTGATTGAAAATATTTCCCCACACCAGCTTCTGGCTCTATACCTCTCAAATTTTGTCTCTTACCCCCTAATTCTGACAGTGCTGGAAGCATGAGATCACTTTCATATCAAGATATGACCTCTGCTTTGTGTCACAAGGCTGACTGAGTCAGCATAGTAAGCGACTGGTGTATTCCCGGAAACCATTCCTATACCTGAGTAACTGGCAATAAACTCGCCACAAAAGGAAGTGACTATGGACCACTTAACAGACCACGCTAAACCCACCCTAAGCGTGTCTCCAACTCATTTTCCCCTCATCTGATAATTCCAATGCCTCTTGACAAAGGAGGTGGTTGCTGCTCCAGGACATGTGATTGGAAGGGATGTTGAAATGGAAATGGATAGTAGTCTTAAACAATTGCAGTTAAAAATATCTTTTTTTTTTTTTTTTGAGGAAGATTAGCCCTGAGCTAACTTACGGCCAATCCTCCTCTTTTTGTTGAGGAAGACTGGCCCTGAGCTAACATCCATGCCCATATTCCTCTACTTTATATGTGGGACGCCTACCACAGCATGGCTTTTGCCAAGCAGTGGCATGTCTGCACCCAGGATCCTACCCAGCGAACCCCAGGTTGCCGAAGCAGAACATGTGCACTTAGAACATGCACACTTAACTGCTGCGCCACCGGGCCTGCCCCTAAAATATCTTATTTTTGCAAAGTTTATGAAAATACATGACCTACTGACCATATTGCTAGGGCCCTAGGGCAGGCACATTCTAAGATGGCTCCAATGATCCCCATCGCCTGGTAGTCATACCCCTGTGAAATCCCCTTTCCTGAGTGTAGCCTGGCCTAGTGATTTGCTTCTAACAATGTGACAGAGATAATGGGATTAAGTTATGTAAGATAGTCACTATCATCTTGCTAGCTGACTTTCTCCCTTGCTGGCTTTTATAACGCAAGTTGCCATGTTGGGGGGTCCATGTGGCAAGGAACTGAGGGTGGCTTCTGGCCAACGGTCAGTTAGAAACTGAAGCAGGAAGCTGTCAGTCCAACAACCTCTGAGAAACTGAAAATCTGTCAACAATCATGTGCGTTTGGATACCAATCCTTCTTAAGGTGAGCCTTCACATGAGGTCCCAGTTCTGGCCAATTCCTTGATGGAAGCTTTCTAAGAAACCTTGAATCAGAAGACCCAGTTAAGTCATGCCTTGATTCCTGAACCAAAGAAATTGTGAGATAAAATGTGTGCTGTTTTAAGCTACTAAATTGTGAAGTTATCTATTACACAGTAACAGAAAACAAACACAAGTCCCTTCACGGGTCTTGGGATTGGTACAAACAAAGGGCCTCAAAGCTCAATTTATTTGCTTCATAGTAAATCTACCTTTGAATATGGGCCTGAACCAGGGTTGTGGCTATGAGAATAGCACTTTAAAATTTCCTACAATCATCCTTTATCCTGTATTATTATTTGCAGCACTTTATCTCTGGGTGGATAGCGTGGGTTTGGTGCTGGTGATTGCCCAATCGAGTAAAAGACAAAATCATCTGCCAAAGGTAAGAGGTAGAGGGGGTTTAAGGAAAGAACATGTTTCTTTGAACCGTTTTTGAAAATTAAGACATCAACAAGAAATGATAGGCGTAAAGTAGGGAGAGTGGGGCAGACACCCAAAGTTAGAGAACACAAATCTAACAATGTTGTAAGTATGATTCTCTTACTTTCTCCAGCAAAGTTTGGCAGCTTTGGTGTGGAAGCTGAGAAAGAGACGGTGAGATGGCTGGTTACCCAATGCGGAGATCTGTGATGTCTTTATGTGATTCTGGCCCCGTTGGATGAAAAGTACTGTTAAAAAGGTGATGTAATAGGATAATAAGAAGACATATAAGGCCTGGAAGTCACAGTGAGATGGAGAAATGGATTCAGTAGATATAATAGACGAAGAAGAGAGGGGAAAGAATGACATGGTTAGCAAAGGGACTCGATTTTGAGAACTTAAAAGTGAAATACTTTTGAGGATCATGAGTTGGATTTGGTCATATAAATATGTGTTTGAGCTGGAGGGAAAAGAAAATTCATTGATGTTTAAAGCAAAAATTACGACAGGCTCTCAAAATTATCAACAATTTTTGAAGTTATAAAAGATGACTATAGGGGACAAGATTTTGAAAGATGACTGCGAGCTAGATATCTTCCATAAGCCTGATCCTGTCTACTCTTCACTTCTGAAAGTATATATTTTTTTGGTGTGGCACACCTAAATTAATATTTGCCTTGTTGTCAAAACACATCCTATCATTCTATTAGTAACAAGAAAATTTAACATAGGAAGTTAAATGTGTATGCTGAATCATTTCAATTTAAGAAATACAAACAATATTATCCCTAAGATTAACAGCATATACTTCCTGTAGCAGCTCTTTTATGCCACATCTAATTGATTCTAACTAAATGAGTCATTAACAGATGCTACAGACAGTCATCTATTTGAATCTGGTTATCAGTAGGGACCTAGAGTCACAGTTCCTCTCTTAATCTTGTCTTTTGATTCTACAGGCAGAAAGGTCAGATGGGTTGTTTTGGCCAGTGAGCACCCTTCTGGGTGCTGGAGTGAAGATCTCACCTAGAGTTAGAGAAACAGAGATTACAAAGCTGAGTGTTAAGAGGAAAATGGAGATTAATAAGTCATAGCAGCAAGTCTGAATGGTCTCTAATAATGTAGTTGTTATTTTATAAGTTATCTATCATCTCTGAAAAACCTTTCAGTATTCGGGTAAATTCTCACAGAATGGGTTCTTTTTCTTCTTTATGTCACAACTAAAGACCCAGACTTGCTAGCAGACAAAATGCAGGCACTGAGCCTAGGCTGGGTCTATCAGGAGTAAAGGGAAGGTATTGGCCTTGAGGGGAGCTTCCATTTTGGCTCAGGCAAGTGGCAACAGATGCATTAAACTTTCAGCCTTGGCAGTGGCAGGGGCAGTTTCCCAGAGGGTCCAAGGCAGAGTTCCTGGCACAGAAGTAGCATTGAGAAGGTGGCAACTGCCAAGTTTCCTCTAGTTCTCAGTGGGAAGGAAAGCAGCAGCGACAGCAGGTGTTTTCATCAGGCCAGTTCTGTTGTGAGGTTTTGGGCTTCATTCCTGAGAACTAGCCTGAAGTCTGGTACACCAGCCTTCCCAGCAATTTTGAGATTTTTGAATATGCTTTGAATAAATTCCCCTTTTCCCTGATCAGTCAGAGTCATCATCCGCTGATTGCAGCTAGAACCCTGACAGCACTTCTAAGCAATTGCTTTTGCCTGAGGATGGTTTCAGGGTTCTTTTCTCACCGGGGTGTGGGGAGGGTATAGCAACCTGTAAATAACTGGGGTTGGGGTCAGCAAGCCCCTTGGTTCAGACAACCCCTCCGCGATGAGAAGGGGCTTTGGATATTAGATAAAGCTTGGTGGAAGACTGTATGAGTTGGCTAGGGCTGCCGTAACAAATACCACGGACTGGGTGGCTTAAACAACAAAAATTTATTTTTCTCATAGTTTTGGAGATTAGAAGTCCAAGATCAACGTGTTGGCAGGTTTGGAGTCTTATGAGGCCAATCTCCTCTGCTTGCAGATGGATGCCCTCAGGCTGCCTCTTCACACCGGCTCCCTCTGTGCATGCGCCCCCTAGTGTCTCTTCTTTGTGTGTCCAAATTTCCTTTTACAAGGACGCCAGTCAGGTTGGATGAGGGCCCACCCTAACCATCTCATTTTAACTAATCACCTCTTTAAACATCCCATCTCCAAATACAGTCACACTGGAGATACTGGATGCTAAGACTTCAATATATGAATTTTGGGGGACACAATTCAGTCCTTAGCAAAGACCTTGGCATTTTACTTGCTTAACAAGGAAACTATTTGAACAAACCAAAGTAATAGAATGCATCAACTTTGTGGCATTTTCAACCCTCCAATTACTTTTCACTTTTCCCTGCTGCACCCATATCCCAGCCCGAATGACCTGAGAGGGAACAACCCAGGTTGTGTCACTGGCGAGTACTGTACACAACAGCCAGCTCTTAGCTTTTACTATGAAGAGTCCTTGCGACAAAAATGTTCCCGGGGGCAGCCTCTTATTTCTGGAATGCTTTAGAATCTGTTAAGGACTTCCACCAGGCCAACCAAGATGTTATCTTTTTCTACTCCAAATAGGAGATCTACGCTAGTGCTTAAGCCTTGCTCATATTATAAAATCTCCAAATTGCTTTTAGTTCTTCTCTCTTAATTACGAACTGACAGCCAATGATCAACAGATGTATTAGGAAAACCTCTAAAACGAGAGAGAAAAACCACAGTAAAAACAGACAATGTAGGAAGTGTAAGAAAAGCCTATTATAATTAATATCATTAGACAGATAAGAGATTCCTTTCATGAAACAAGGATATGATATTATTTAAAAACATGCAAAGAACGAGAAAGAGCTTTTGCACATTAAAACACATAATAGCATAAATTAAAAATTCAATATTATGGGCTGGCCCAGTGGTGCAGCAGTTAAGTGTGCACGTTCTGCTTTGGTGGCCCGGGGTCCGCTGGTTTGGATCCTGGGTGTGGACCTACATACTGCTTGTAAAGCCATGCTGTGGCAGGCGTCCTGCATCAAAGTAGAAGAAGATGGGCATGGATGTTAACTCAGGGCCAATCATCCTCACCAAAAAGAGGAGGATTGGTAGCAGATGTTAGCTCAGGGCTAATCTTCCTCAAAATAAATAAATTAATTAGTTAAATAAAAATTCAATAATAAGGCAGAAAATAAAGTCAAGAAAGTTTCACAGAAAGCAAACATCAAAGACCAAGAAACAGAAACTATGATAAAGAAGGTAAGAAAATTAGAATGTCATGGAGGATATCTAATCTAACTAATAGGTATTCTAGAAGAGAGGACAGAAAAGAAGGGAGGAGGAAATGACCAATGGAATACTCTAAAGAGTTTCTTAAAACAAAGCGTGTGGTTTTAGATAGAAAGGCCCATAAGCACTCAGCACAATAGATAAAGACCCAAGTCAAGAAACTTCATAAAACTTGACGTATCAGACATGAAGAGAGATCCCCAAATTGTCTAGGGTGAAAAACATGTCACACACACACAAAAGTGGAAATCAGAATGGCACTGGCCCTTTTAACAGTAATACCGTAATGTAGAAGATAGTGGAGCAAGATCTTCAAACTTCTAAGGATTTTGAATCAACAATTCTAAAATTATCAATTAGGTGAGTAGGTAACACAAATTCTTAGACACGCAAGTTCTCAAAAAAAAATTTTGGAAATTAGGTAAAGTAGGTGGGTGGCATGTCCTTTCATTGTCGTTTGGGACCAAAGGCTATGCACAGATACTGAGCCTGGGCAATATCATCCTCAAGGGGATACAAATTAGTTCTTGGAGGGCAAAAATATCTTAGCTGTTAGAATAGTTTGTGGTCCTCCAAAGCTCAGCCTTACTCTACCCTTAACTAAAGAATTAAATAAAAATTCTTTATATTCAATTTCTCCTTTTGAATTTTCTTGGCTATCACACCAGCAGTATTGACGTTGAGTTCATGGGAGAGACAACAGGTGCAGGCAGTGCTACAAAACCAGGGTGAGTGGATGGCTGGACCGAGGAACTGTCTCCGGATGGAATGCTTGGTCTCAGAGCCCTGCAGTGAGAGGTGGCCGGCTCCTGCCTGTGCGCTGCCTTGTTGACGGTGTCTGTGGTTGATGCTTTGTGTGCCTTGGACTTTGAGAATTAACTAAAAATAGTTTATATTCTAATATTTGATTCTACAAAAGTTATTCAGCCCATCATTAATCATGTCAAGGTCTTAAGAGAAAAAATGTCCACATTATTTAAATAGATATCTGGAAGCTAGTTAAAAGCTATTTTTTAATGTCAATCAGAATTTAAAAGTTAGCTTCACTAAAAATGATTTTTATAAAATGAATATAATTTTGCCTAGTTTTACTCCTACTGAAAGTAGCAGTTTTGCGCTATTTAAAAAAAAACTCTGATTGCATTGTTAAATATGCACATAAATGGCTAGTTTGCATATGTAATTAATAATTACTATTTATATAAGTAAATAAATTACATTAGAAGTTAGAGTAGTTCCTCCCCTTATCTGCAGGGGATTTGTTCCGAGGCTCACAGTAAATGCCTGAAACAATGAATAGTTTTTATTATTCAATTCATAAGTTTTCAATTGCACAACATTCTGAGTAGTGTGACAAAATCTTGAGCCGTCCTGCTCTGTCCTGCCTGGGACATGAACCATCCCTTTATCCAGTGCACCTGTGCTATATATGCTACCTGCCCATTAGTCACTTAGTAGCTGTCTCTGTTGTCAGATGGACTGTCATGATATCCCAGTGCTTGCATTCAAGGAACCCTTATTTTACTCAATAACGGCCCCAAAGTGCAAGAGCAGTGATGCTGGCAACTCAGATATGCCAAAGAGAAGGCATAAAGTGCCTCCTTTAAGGGAAAAGGTGAAAGTTCTCAACTTAATAAGGAAAGAATAAAACCGTATCCTGAGGTTGCTAAGATCTGTGGTAGCTTTTATTACAGCATGTTGTTATAATTGTTCTATTTTATTATTATTGTTTTTAATTCTTACTGTGCCTAATTTATAAACTAAACTTTATCACAGGTAAAGGATCTGTATAGGAAAAAACATAGTATATATGGGATTTGGATATAGCACAGATAAACAGTATGTACATCGACAGATATACAGTGTATCTATGGTATTAAAATTTCATAATTAGAAAGTATATCTTAAAATGCTCCTTAGAGAGGAGATAAGAAAAAATATTGAGAGACACTGCTCTAGGGAAAAATATTCATTTGATTCATGATTTACTATTGATTAACGTTCTCAGATTCATTGACATTACATGTTAATAATTAGATTTTTGTCTGGTAGAGATATAAATAATTTCTGTCCCATCCACTGGAAAAAATGACCCCGCTCCCAAATTATGGTTTATAGCCCAATGGGCATTAACCAAATTCACATCTAACCCAGTAACCTTATCTTCCTGTTAATATCTAGCTCCTCAAATGCTCTTTGAACTGGCCATTGCATCTTACTTTGACATGTGTTCATTTTGTATTTGCATAAAGGTCATGATTTTATCTTTGTGAAAATTACACTTGAATGCCCTTTATTTTCTCAGAGAGGATGTTGAGGATGTGTTCTATTAAAATCAGGGAATAAAAAAAAAAATCAGGGACTAAACCAAGAACAAAGGAGCTATGGGAGCCCGGAGAGAAGGGATCCCACATAAGAGAGAGGGGAGGGGTTTCTCATTCTGCGGGAGGAGGGAACTTCTAGGATGACAACCCTGTGGCAGGCCCAGAGAGCAAAGCTTCCAGATTGGAGCAAGATGATAGAGGGCTCCCCAAGAAAAACATCAAACTGAGGGATCACTTAAAGTGTCTGGATTTATTAAGAGAAGTTTCAGAGTTCTGTCCAAAAGTTTAGAACAGAATTAGCGATAGGCACGAAGAAAGTTAAACGAACTACAAAATAAGAATTTCAGGAAACCAACAAAGTTGTGCAAGAAAAGTCATCCATTAGCTTACTACGTGTCCCCGCTGTGAATAATATGTAAATAGATGTAATAATGTAAATACTGAATATTGATTTACCTCCCGAAATGTGATATAACTATAATTGGGGAGAATTTGTGTGTGAGAGGAAGGTGAGGAGAGTAAGTAGTTTAAATCCCCTACTCTAATAACAAGGGAAAAGATAATGTGGAAATTTGATAAATCAAGAAATACTGATGTAAACATTTGTGATAGTCTTTTGATGTGTCAATTGACCAGGCTACAGTCCTCAGTTACTCAATCAAACATTAATCCAAGTGTTACTGTGAAGGTATTTTATTGGTGTAAAGTCCATAGTCAGTTGACTTTAAGTAAAGGAGATTATCCTAATGTTGATGGGCTTGATTCAATCAGTTGAAAGGATTTAGGAGCAGATCTGAGGGTCCCTGAAAAAGAAAATTCCACCTGTGTACAGCATATCAGCTCATGCCCAGGAGTTCTAACCTGACCTTCCTGATGGCCTGCCCTATGGATTTCAGGCTTGCCTAGCCAGCCGCCACATTCACATAAGTCAAGTCCTTGCAATAACCTCTTAATAAATATCTTCTACTAGTTCTGCTTCTCTCGTTGAACTCTGACTGATAGAACATATCACTTCAAAATATACAGATGAATCGTCAGACACAAATGTAAAACAATTAAATGTATTTACTGAGTTAAGGGCTGGAAGATGAAGAGTTTTAAATGTTATTGAACACAATAAAAATTAAATTTAAGAAAGAGAGAAGGAGGCCTAGTTGTTATTGGTGGCCACCTTTCCCTTTGCTCTTTAGAAGCAGCTCACATGATATGCCATGAAATATTTGTAAAGTTGGTGAAGGCTAGTTTCACGTATTTATACATACTTCCAATCCCTCCTCCCATCTGGTCCCCCTTCCCCTCAACACGCACTGATTCAGTTATTCCTTGTTCTCAACTCTCTTCTTTTCCACACTTTTGACTTTGCATTAACCCATATTAGTATAACCTGTTCTTGTTGCAGGGGAAGCATGGAAGAAAATTGGCAGAAGGATTTGTTTTGATGAGTAGGGAGGTGAAGAAAAGCCTGGAAGTGCAGAGAGCTTCTCATTGGTTGTTCATTATGGGGAGACGTAGAGAACAGGTCAGGAGGGCTCAGCTGCTGAAGATCCTGCTTCCAAAATAAGGGAAATCATCAGAGTCCAGAGCTCAGCAGATGATGGACCCGTGGAGACAAATGAAGTCAGGTGAAATCTCTTGGAAGAGAGAATGTCTAAGTACAAGCATCCCTCCTCACTCAAGAAAGCCTACTCTTATAGACAAAGAGCTATTGGTCAGAAAGAGAAGTGAACTGGGCAGAGCATTTTTAACCAAAGGCTGAATTCTTCCTGCAACCTAAGTCCCAAACTCCGGACACAACTGCTCTGACTCCTGAGGTTCTCGTGGAGCTGGAAAGCAGATAAATGGAAGAGGTGGTCCAGCATTTCGACTGAACATGGACATTTGGATGCTATATGTTTAATATCTAGTGACATAAATCAACGTGCAGGTTTCAGTGTATCACACTTTCCAGCTTCTAGGCAACGATCTATAATACCAAATATTCCACCCTCCACCTACCAGGTGATTGGGGCCTCTCTCTCCAAGCAAAGATGGCAGGGATTGGGAGGTGGGGATGGGCCTCTTGGAAGAAGCGCAGATTTTAAAAAATATATACCATTCTATATGTTAGAACTTTTCATACATGCAGTTATAACTCTATATGCTGTTTTGTAAATTTTTCACAATATAACATGAAAACAATAAACTATAAATCATTAAATAATTCATTCTATAAATATTTTTTGATGATCTCCTGTAAATATTTTTTGAAGTTAGTGCGAGAAAAACTGCTGCCACCCTAGTAGCTCTGAGTTCTAAAAACTGTTTTGTTTCTTGGGCATAATCTAGCAGTAACATATTGCTGCTGAGGATCTAGGTATTGATCTTGGTTAATTCCATTGACCCTTTCTAACGCACTGCCATTTTCCCTAATAGATGAGAGAAATCTATTTTTATAGTTATGGCTATATCGACCTGTCTAAAATATATAATTCATATATAAACTGATACTCTAAGAAAAAACAGAACTTCCCATTGACACTTTTTAGTGAGAGCATAGATCAACTGCAAAATCCAGGGATGGCTTCTTATTTTCAAGTTTACCTGAGAATGTAAACATTTTCATCTTTTGGTTGAAATTTAGACTAATTTATTTAGAAATTTGAGTCATACCTTAGTGATTTAAGAACAAATTTATTCAGCACGTTGTTTACTGAATAATTACTGTATGCCAGGTCCTTTGCTACACTCTGGAAATAAAAGTGGAGGGAAAAGTGACTTGGGAGAAAAGAGTCATATAAGTAAATAAATCACAATGTAACACAGTAGGAGCTTTTTTGAAGAAGATTAGCCTTCAGTTAACATCTGCCGCCAAGCCTCCTCTTTTTTTTTTTTTTTTTTTTTTTGCTGAGGAAGACTGGCCCTGACCTAACATCCATGCCCATCTTCCTCTACTTTATATGTGGGACGCCACCTCAGCATGGCTTGACAAGCAGTGCATAGGTCCACACCCAGGATTTGAATCAGCGAATGCTGGGCTGCCAGAGCAGAACATACAAACTTGACCACTGTGCCACTGGGCTGTGCCAGTAGGAGCTATTAAAGCAACTTGAATATAGTGTGATGTGAGGATATACCTTAAGGTCAACTCACATTAGGAGGCCACATTTAAAAAATGTATTTTTTTATGAGATACTAAAAATGTAAATGAAGCTCACTTTCCTTATTTACCCAGAAACTTCAAGAAGGTTGGTGGATAGCTTCAAGAACTCACAACTTTGTGAGTCCCGAAAGGAGTGAAGTTGCCTAAGGAATAGCATTCAGCTGAATAATGGTTAAAAAATTATACAGAATACCAGAGAGAGATGAAACGATATTCCACCCCGCAGCTCAGGTGCAAACTTCATCAGTAGCAGGGTGGGGGTAGCGTTGGAAGATGGAACAGAGATATTATTACTCAAAATGTTAGAGTGTTAATATACTTTTGCTCAGGACCAGGGAAGGAGGGTGCCTTTTTGGGGAGGGAAAAGGCACTTTGGGGGTCTGTGTGGCTTTGAGGATGGAGATATCTTTATTTAGAGGCAAATTTGACTGTAGTGAATTACAGGGAAGATGAGGAGAGGGACTCATAGCTGAGGAGAGAGTGGAAAGCAAGGCGTTGTTTCCCTTTTCATTTCCTTTTTAATTACTGGGTCAATTCACTAATTAGGAAAAGAGCCTGGAATTTGGAGGTCCAACCATGATTCTGTGCTTCAGAGAAGGCACTTTGTGGTTACAAAGATTGTATCAGTGGTAAAAGATCCCCATAAGTAAATAATACTAGATATAATTGGAAGAGTAACTTGTCACCTAAAGTTGTCTAATTTGCATCCAAGAAATAATTTAAATAATGAAAGTCACTAGCTTAAAAAAAAGATCCATGAAAACGTTAAAATGTATGTGACTATATTTGGCAAGATGTTTTGTAGTTGAGAAAACTATGCCCCATATACTTCACAGATACAAAAATACAAACTAGCACAAAGCATGTAATTAGATTTTAAAATGACAAATAGGGAAATAGTGCTGAAAATATCTAGTCAGGCTAAAGAAAAACTACTTGCAATGAGAGAGACGAGAAAAAACTTTTCTAAACTGTGGCAGTTGCTTATGAACCTGTCGGTACTATTAACAATACAGAATGGTTATTTTGACAGGGCAAATGCTGTCAAGTTAGCTTTAGAATAGTAAAAATAACTTTGGCTTTGGAAACTGAACGACATGCATTTGAACCTTAGTTTTGTCGTCTTCCTAGCTGTGTGAGGACCCAATATGACAATGTTTGGGGAATGTGCTATAACAGGTAAAGACCGATACAAAAGAAGAGCTTTGGGTATTAAAGGCATTGTTTCCAGAAAAGTGGATGGAGTCCATAGATTAAATGAAAAGAGGACACCACTGCTTAAGCAGAAGAGAACCAATACGCCATACTGAAATTGAAGGCATTTTTTTTAGTAGTGTTGTAGAATTGTTTTTCAGATGTAGCATTTGTGGTAGGCAGCCCTTAAGATGTTCGCTAATAATCCCCACCTCCTGGTATTCACATCCTTGTGTAGTCCCCTCTCACATTGTACCAGGGATGAACTGTGTCCAATAGAATATGGCAGAAGTAATGGCACGTAAGTTCTGAGGGTAAGTGAAGAAGACACTGTAGCTTCTCTGTCTCTGTCTCTGTCTGTGTTTATGATCATTCACTCCACAGGAAGCCAGCTGCTGTGTTGTGAGCTGCCCTGTGGAGAAGCCCATGTGGTAAGGAACTGAGGCGTCGGAGCAACAGCTGCATGAGTGAGTTTGGAAGCAGATCCTTCAACCCAGCCAAGCCTTCGGATGACTTCAGCCATAGTGAACTAAAACGTCATGAGACCCTGAGCCAGAACCACCTAGCTAAGCTACTCTTGGATTCCTGACCTCAGAAACTGTGTAAGATAGATGTTTCTTGTTTAAGCTGATAAATTTGGATATATGCATATATGTATATATTTATATAGTTTAGTAATATATCAACCTGGCTGAGCTAAACTACATTTACCAGAATTCCCTTTTCTGTATGTTTCCAGTTTCCTTGGGCCACAAGAGAAATTCTTGTGAGAATGGAAGTGAAGTGGCAGCCATATTGTAGCACACGCATGTTGTCTCCTATCTGCTGACACACCCTGTTGGGGTGAGGCAGTCGCTGGGCCTGTAACTGCTTCACCTTCTCTTGGATCCTTCTTCAGCTTCTCTAGGACTTGAGCTAGGTGTTTATGTTTACTTCTGTGAAGAAGAACCTGGCTTCCACGTCACCAACGTCAAAGGCAGCATGAACTGATTTAGGTTTCAGTCTGTCCTCATGGGTTCTAGCTCATGCCTTTGGGGTCCAAATGGTCCTTGTTTTCCCCAACTTTGCATCCCTCTTTCCTTCCTCACTGCTTCCTTGTGCACTTTAAGCTCCAGCTTCAGATGTGAAGACAACAGTCTTCTGGAGACTGCTTAACCAACTTAACCAGTTGAGTAAGGTCCAACCTTTGTAACTAATTCCTATGTATGTTTACCCAAAAACATATGTGCATCTATATCTATACATGTGTGTATGTGTGTATATGTACATGTGTGTATATGTACATGTGTGTATATGCATGCATGCACTTGGTTCTGGCTATGTGGGATCCATCATGATGAAAGTAATGATAATTTTTGCTGACATGTTTAAATTACAGTTCATGTAATTGATTATTTTTTCTCACTTCCGGTTCTCCCAACCCCAGTTTTCTATCCTTTTTCCCAGTGATGCTACAAGGTAAATAGTTATTGTACTACATCCTCTAGGAGTAAAATCTAAATACTCTTGTAAATGAAACCTGATAACTGAAATTATAATAACTCAAATGACATTAAAAGGGGGAAGATATTGAAAATTTCAAGCATTTAAGAGGAGAGGTGAAGGTGAACCAAAAGTTCAATGAGATTTTCACTTCTGCGCCTTGCTTAGAAGTGGAAAGAAGAGCCTCCTTTGCCTTCCTCTGCTCTCCTTCCAACAGCTGACCTATGGGATAGGGCCGGAGCTCATCACACACCCACGAGGACAGTCTGCTCCTAGGTCAAGCCTCACACTTGGCTGTTTTTTGTGTATACAAAAGGACTATATGTGCTTTCTTCCCTATGAAAAAGACATGGTTGTGGGAAGTATTGCTTTGTTTTTATAACTGGAAATATTGTAGCGTGTGATTTTTAGAGGAGGAATTGATATTTTTTTTGATATCCACCGTGTGGATGAGATTGTGCTGGTACTTTACATCTCCTGTTGCGTTTAATCCACAGAACAAAGCCATGAGTTCGGGACCGCCACCAGTATTTCACAGATGATCAGACAGGCTCAGAGAATTTAAATTTACTTGCCTGTAGACATAGAGCTGGCAGGCCTGTCAGACTTTAAAGGAAATGCTCTTTCTGTAAAACTGCACTGCTCCCTTTACAGAGACCTCAATTCTGACAAGAGTAATTATAATAATGGCCTAATTTCCTCATTGGTCTG
Organism: Equus przewalskii; assembly: GCF_037783145.1. NCBI lineage: Eukaryota > Metazoa > Chordata > Mammalia > Perissodactyla > Equidae > Equus > Equus przewalskii. The sequence goes on from NC_091834.1 coordinate 77,874,271, forward strand.
AAGAGAATGTGGATCTGCTGGAAATGTTTTTACATGTCCTACGTGTAGTTGCGTTCAACGCTCCAAGAATGTTTACATATAACATACGTTGTGAGCCCTGCCTTCTCGAAATCAGTTCTCTCAAGAGGTAGCATAGCACTGAGATAAAGAACATGAGTTCTGAAGTTGAGCTGCATGAGTTCATAGAAGTAGTTCCACCACTTTGTGACGCTGGGAAAATTACTCACGCCCTCTGTGCTTCAGTTATCTCATCTTTAAAAGAGATCTAATAGTAGCACCCACATCTTAGTATCATTAGGATTAGATTACACATTTTTTCAAAAATCATACATGCACACAAAGAGCACTTACTATGGGCTAGACATTATTTCAGTGTCACGCATACAATAGCTCGTTTTTTACTTCTCTGTAAGACAGGCCTTGTTAGTATTTCCATTTTGCAGGTGACGAAGCTGAAGCACTCAGAGGGGAAGCAATTTGCTCAAAGTCACCTATTTATTAAAGCCCAGGAGTTTGGCTTTGGAGTTTATGACCTTAACCAGTAGATAACCTCTCAGGGACTTAGCAGAGTGCTTGGCACAAAGTTCATGCCCCATAAATGTTAACTCTAATTAATAGTTCAAGTTTCTCCCAGTGACCTGGCTCATTAAAATACGTTAAACGTGCTCCTGAGCGCTAGCTCACACCTGTGAAGGGGCAGTTGCTGTTCCTCAAGTTGAGCCTGTGAGGAATGTGCTCCCGGAAGTCAGATGGCGGACTCCCCTAAGTATGCTCCACAGTGTATCTGAGTACACCATACCGATGAGTGCTAGTTCCCATTTTGCATGAAAGGGTAAGAATTAGTTGCTGAATGGATTGGCGACCAGCAACAAGCTCCAGTGAAAGGCTTTTGGAAGTATCCACTTAAAAGATTTTGCTTGTCTGATGTCACATTATCTTTTTATTTTGGAAAATCCTGTCTTTTACACTGCTCTGGAAAAGCCGTGGTGCCCCAAGAGAAGGGATGTGTGAATAATCACCATCTATATTATCACCTTCTTTGAAATAGAAAGCAATCCTTGGAACGCTATTTTTCTCTTAAGACCCAATTGCTTACATATGTTCATGTATGCTGTGGCATTGTTATCAATCATACCACTGGTTATTTATTTGTATCAAACGGATGCCATCAGTGTCTGACTGACTCCTCATAATATCGCAGATACCTAGAGCAGAACCAGCACATATTACACACTCAATTAGTATGTGTAGACTTCTTGGTTTTTAAACTGTCTTTACCATGAAGTCAATAGGTAAAGCAATAGAGACATGTCTTATAGATTAGTGGTTCTCAAAATGTGTACCCACACCAGCAGCATCAGTAACCCTTGGTAACTTGTTAGAAATGCAAATTTCCAATGCCCATCCCAGAACCATGAAATAAGAAACTCTGGGTGAAGGGCCAACCATCAGTGTTTTAACAAGTCCTCCAGCTAAATCTGATGCACAATCAAATTAGAGAACCACGGCTGTAGATTGTACCAAAGCATGTCTGAAACACATACATCCTAGAACTAACTCACAAAAAAGAAGTTTGCCATTTGGCACTCTTCCTAACTCATCTTTAAAGAGGATCAGTAATGTTCCTTCTTTAGGCATTAGAAATATTTTCACACTTTGCTGTAGGTCAAGGCAGGACTTAAGAGTGGCTTCCAGATTTGTGAACATTCACAAACTAATTGATTCAGAATCTCTGCGGGGTGGAGTTGGGGTAGCTGCATATTTAGTAAACACTTTTGAAGTTTCTTATGCAAAATAGATTTATGAGAACCCTGACCTCTGATCAACCGTAGCTTGAGGAGTTTCAGTGTGGCTAGACTTCTGCGTTGCTTAACTCCCGGGGGAATTTTGTCTGTTCTGAAGCCTGAGGTTGTAGCTGCTGTTTGAGGTCACCTCTGCCTTTTGCCTGATGCTATCATATTTTACTAAATAAAAGTCACCTTACCTTTAGAATCCATCACTCCTCTGCCCCACCCTTTGTTGCCAGGTATCTAACTGCAGGTTTCCAAGGGGATAATGTTTTACTTCCCTGTAGTGAAGCATACTACAGTGATAAATGAAGCTTGACCATGGCACCTCCAAGGGTCTTGTTGACCTTAAACAAACAGACAGCTAGTTATTTCTCCAGTAAAAATGGGTTTATTTGGGATCAGCAAAGAATAACAATTTGGGGTCTGCAATCATGGCAAGCCACATGCGAGTCCTCAGCAGCAAAGGGAGGAGAAAATCTTTCAGAGAGGGGACGAAGAAGTTGGGAGGGCCATTGTAAACAAAGAGCTTGAAGAAGTGCTGTGGCTTTTATTGGCTGAGTTGTGACAGTCTCTCGTTGGCTGCGATTCTTGATGGTCGAGAAGTCGTCTTTCTTCTTCCTGTTGGGCTCTGCTACAGTAGGATGAGAGAGCTCCCTCTTTTGGCCTCCTGACTCTAATTTAATGAGGTTTCTGTTTATTAATTTGAAGTTCTCATGTACAAGATAGTTTTGTATTTTTCCCACAATTAAGACACTGACTCCCAATCAAGTGTTATTAAAGTAGCAGTTGCTTATTTGTTTGGAGAAGGAAAAACTTTATTTCCAGGATACTACAAAATATCTTGTGGCCAAATTTACAGACAAGAAGAAACAACCTACTTAGTTACAGGTACACAGAAATGATCTTTGTATGAAATAAAATTATATCAGGGCTGCTGACAACCTGGCTTTGCTTATTTGAGCACTACGTTCCCAACTATAAGAGTCAAATGGGCTGCATCCCACCCAGGGGCCCACGAATAATATATTTAGGATTCTGAAAATGTACGAAGACAAAGAATGGTAAATGAGAACAATTGACTCTATGCACTGGAATAAGAACTAAATACGTTTTACAGTTTGTGATGAAAGACTCCAAATAAGAAATCAGCAGATACACAGGGGAAAGTCTAACTGAAAGATTGGAATGGAAAGTAGCCATGGATGGGGAGTGTGCCCTGGAGGGGGAGATGATAAACATTGTTCCCTCTAGAGAAAGGGAAAGAAATGATTGATCAGATCTGTCTAAAGCTGGATCTTGGAAGTGACTAGGAGGTAAATTTTCCTTCACCGACTAGAAAAGCAAGGCTGACTATATAGCCTAGTTCAGGGGCCCAAGGCTTCTTGTTGGCAGATGCGAATGGGGAGAAGGTAAGAGTTTGAGAAACTCAATGCCTGACACAAGGCTGGAATGCTACCTACAAGCAGTGCTGATAAGGAAAGATCTGGTGGAGTAGGAATGGGGTTGTTTGCCTGGGGTTGAGTGGAGCTCAGTGGCCGTGTTTGCACCTTTGAGAGCAAAATAAAATGTGTTGCTCCTTTCCTTGGTAAAAAGTTCTCAGCCTGCTCAGCACCCTGCTTTTGTTCTCAGCTCCCGTGTGGATTTCCCATCTCATAGCATCAAGCATGGCAGGGATACTGATGACTCTCCTGGGCAGTAGGAGCTCAACGGCTTGAAGTCCCCCAGGCTTCACTTCCCCAGGCCTGCTGTATTTTTATTTGAAGGCAGTCCTCAGAGACAAAGCTGTTCAAATTGAAATCAAGCAGCACTTTCAGGTTTAGGCTAAAACTGTTCTTCTAGGCGGTCTCCTGAAGCTGGGACTGGATGACTCACTCTGTTCTTCCATGTCCATCAATTCCTTGAATTAGCTGAAGACTGCAGTCTAAGCAAATTCCAGTTCCTTACTGTGACATCATGTGAATTTCTCCTTTACTTTCATGTCTTCTTTCTCTTCTTTCTGGCTCTTTTACCCTGTTATCCTTTGGCTAGATTTATATTTTCTGCACCTACAGTTTATTAAGTTGCTCTTCTCTTTGTCAGTTTCAGAACAATACAAACTTGTGTTCTGGAAATAGATAATTTCATATATATGTTCCTTACTTTGCATGGTTCCCACATGCATGAATTTCAGTTATCTTACTCAAATGACACAAGTCCCTCAACAACACAGTTCAAATTTCAGTTACCACAGTATATTTGCTTAACTGCAGAAAGTATAAACTTTGCTGCCAACTCATTGATTCACAAATCACTATGTAATTAACAAATGCCAATCATGGTCAGCGACCTTCACATTGCCCTTTTCAAAGACTGAGAGTGGTTGGTCACTGGGCATCTCTTATTCAGTTCAAGCAGAGAAAGCAAAGTATGTAGTTGTGTTGCCTCCTGGTTTCCCAGTAGTAGAGAGACAATGTAGGCAATGTAGTTTAACTTTTTTTTTCAGGGAAAGATTCACCCTGAGCTAACATATGTTGCCAATCTTCTTCTTTTTCTTTTCTTCTCCCCAAAGCCCAGTACATGGTTATATAGCCTGGTTGTAAGTCCTTCTCGTTCTTCTACGTGAGCTGCTGCCACAGCATGGCAACTGAACGGACGAGTGGTGTAGTTCCAGGACCCGGAAATGAACCTGGGCCGCCAAAGTGGTAAGAGCACCGAACTTTAACCTCTAGACCATCAGGGCTGGCTCCAAAGTAGCTTACCTTTTAAAGCACTACCACTGTCACTGTATTTCTCTTGGGGTCTTGAAAATTTGCTTTTTATCACCCAACACAACTTCATTAATTTAGCTAACCAGCCAAGGAAGTGTTTTAACTTTGAAACCTATTGTTTTATATGAACTTTAGAGCAGGCATTTTTTTTGAGGAAGATTAGCCCTGAGCTAACATCTGCAGCCAATCCCCCTCTTTTTGCTGAGGAAGACTGGCCCTGAGCTAACATCCATGCCCATCTTCCTCTACTTTATATTTGGGATGCCTACCACAGCATGACTTGCCAAGCAGTGCCATGCCCACACCCAGGATCTGAACCAGCGAACCCCAGGCCACCGAAGCAGAATGTGCGCACTTAACTGCTGCGCCACCAAGCCGGCCCCTAGAACAGGCTTTCGAGACTGAAACTGGAGATCAAGTAACCTAAGCTGAATTTGGGGAGAAATGTATCATAAAGCATGCAACTGAGAACATTTAAGCATTATGGCAGGAAGTAAAACGGCGTCATATCTGTGCAGTAGGACAGAACTTTTACCGCATCGTGCAAATAACTCTATGGGATTCAAATCTAATGTAAATGGAGCTAAAGGTGCTGCCCGTGGGGATATGTTGAAACTGCTGCAGTTCTGGAAGCTCCAGATGTGCAACCAGAGGAACTGAGTGGAAGTGACCTCATCAGCACAAATGAGGAAAGAGCTTGTAATGAAAAGAATGAAGAGGTCCCAGAAGAAGTGATGCTGGCAAAAACCACTTCCCATGAAAGGTATTCTCAGAGTTATTTCATGACGTTAACAGCTCAAAGAATAAAATGTTGGTTAATTTGATCCACACTTAGAAAGGCGTATGACAGTTCACCAAGGTGAAATAAAGATGTTCACTCCATATTATGAGTTGTGTGACGAGAAGAAGGTAAGCGCCATTCAAACTAGTCTCGGTAAATTTTTTTACAAAGAAATAGAGCACTTTACATAGCAACAGACATTGGATTGGTGGTTATTATAGGGCAAGGGAGAAGAGGGGAAGATGAAAGGGGTGATTAGGCATGTGTGGGATGATGGATTATAATTAGTTTTTGGGTGGTGACCATGATGTAATCTACACAGAATTCGAAATATATTATGATGTACGCCTGAAATTTATATAATGTTATAATCCAATGTTCCTGCAATAAAAAAAAAGAAGCAAAGCACTTTAATTTTCAATGTTTCTAATGTTTTAAATTACAGTGTGCTAAATAAATATTAGTTTTACTATTTTTTATGAACCTATACATTTAAACAGTAGGAAAATTTTTAATGTTTTAACGAAGAATTTGAAAGGTCACAGAAAAATCATAATTTTTCCACTTTATTAAGATTACTCTTCATGGTTTCAGCTTGCATTTTTGTTTATTTTTATTTTACAGTCATTTTTATGGTTCCTCACTACTGTGCAAAGATTGCCAAAAATATATATATCTTATATATAAATATTTAAATGTGTAGAAAGATATATTCATTTTTCGTTGTTATTGCTGTCAAGTTGGTCTAATTCCCAGCGATCCTGTGTACTGCAGAGCAGAACCCTGCCTGGTCTTTTGTGCCATCCTCTCACCTTCCAGTGCTGTATCTGACAATGCTCTGCTGCTGTTCATGGCCGATTTTTTTCAGAAGTGGGTGGCCAGGTCCTTCTTTCTAGTCTGTCTGAGTCTGGAAGCTCCGCTGAAACCTGTCCACCATGGGTGACCCTGCTGGTATTTAAAATATTGGTGGCGTACCTTTCAGCATCACAGCAACATGCGGCCACCACAGTATGACAACCAACAGACTGGTGGTGTGGTTCCCTGCCTGGGAAATGAACCCCAGGCCATGGCAGTGAGAGCACAGAATCTTACCCACTAGACCAGCAGGGCTGGTTTATATTCATTTACTTAACAAATATTTATTTATTTAGCACCAAGCACTGGGCAACAAACAAAACAAAGTCTCAACACTCATAAATAAATTTAAAGTATGTCTAGGGATGATAAGAGCTATGGAAAAAAGTACAGCTGGAAGATGGGTTAGGGAGTTCAGAGCAGAGGGATGGTTTCCTGTGTTTCTATAGTGTGGGCCCTGGTAGCCTATCTGTTAGGTGATGTTGCACATAGAAATGCAGATGCCTGGAGGAAGAGAACTTCAGGCAAAGGAAGTAGTAAGCATATTATCATTCTCTCTTATATTGGGGCTTCTCCAAAATGTTTTCTGGGTAACTCAGGAGCCAGGTCTTTGTGATGTCTTGGACAACAGTCATAAAGCTGTTGCTATGTTAAAGAGTACATAGAATGGTCACCATATGATGAGCCCTAGATAGCTGTGCCTCCACACCAGGGCAATAGGGCATTGACTTGTTTTCTGCCTTACAGTTTTCTGAAAAAAATATATATATGTTGGTTCAAATTCTGCTTGGTTTCCCACTATATAATTAAGCAGAGGTCATTATTTGAGAATGTACAGTTTTCTAACACTCAAACATTATCTTTTATACGCCAAACATGTTAGGGGTGACAACTCATTTATTATTTTAAAAAGTCTTCACATGACGTTTATATATGTTTTTGGTTTTTTGAGGAATTTGTTGATTCATAGGTCTTAATTAGCCTTAATTTATGTTTATTCATTTCTGCAGTTAGGCCGTGAAGTCTGATGGTTTTTTTTTACACTTATGGATGACAATTGCTTTAAGGAGAAAAAGACTAATACTTAGTAAAATAGAAATGAAATACATGCCACATATTTGTGGTCAAACTGCAGACACAAGTGGGGTTAAAAACAATATTAACTTAGTCTTATATATATATGTGTGTAAGAAATTGTTTTTTCTTTTTTATATTTTATTTTATTTATTTATTTTTTTGAGGAAGATTGGCCCTGAGCTAACATATGCTGCCAATCCTCCTCTTTTTTCTGAGGAAGACTGGCCCTGAGCTAACATCTGTACCCATACTCCTCCACTTTATATGTGGGACGCCTACCACAGCATGGCTTGACAAGCAGTGCCATGTCCGCACCAGGGATCTGAACTGGTGAACCCCAGGCCGCCAAGAAGAGGAACATGCGAACTTAACCACTGCGCCACCGGGCTGGCCCCAAGAAATTGTTTTAAGTGTATTTACTAGCTAAATCTTCAAACAATCTATGAATTGTCTAGGATACTATACAATAATAAAGGGTACTATTATCCCTGCTCTGCAGAGGAACACTGGGCTCCGCTGGGAACTGGTAGATCTGGGATTCAAACCTGCGCAGCGGGACTCCAGGGCCTTCGTTCTACATCACTGCTTAGTCACTGTGCTGGACTGAATCAGAGGGCCCGGTCGTAGGAGAAAACAGGTCTCACAGAGCAGAAGAAACAGGGAAGTGGGAATTTTGCATACGCCCTTCATCTTCCCTACAGTTGTTGCACAAGAATCCTTTTGCCCCATGCAAGTTTCGGTCACACAGAATACGGGAAAAGATCAAAGCTCTATGGTCAGCTTCACAGTTTTAGAGAAAGGGGAGGCAGATTGGATCCATGGAATAATAATGTAAATGAAAGCTCTCTGAGTACAATGGAAAATCAGGCCCTAGCTATAAACCACTATGACTGTTTCATGGGACAAATGAATACGGAGATTCTAGCTATTAGAATCAGGAAGGTTACCATCTGATTCATACAGGTTTTTAGTAATACACAAATGTATGTTTAAGAGAAATGTGTCACTTATTAGGCCACACTTTTTATCACAGCCACTTAAATTGTTAATAAAACCACAGCTTTGAAGATGGCCACAGTAAAAATGAATTTCAAAATATGACGTGGAGATTATTATTTTTTTTTAAAGATTTTATTTTTTCCTTTTTTCTCCCCAAAGCCCCCCGGTACATAGTTGTATATTCTTCGTTGTGGGTCCTTCTAGTTGTGGCATGTGGGACACTGCCTCAGCGTGGTTTGGTGAGCAGTGCCATGTCCGCGCCCAGGATTCGAACCAACGAAACACTGGGCCATCTGCAGCGGAGCACACGAACTTAACCGCTCGGCCACGGGGCCAGCCCCTGATGTGGGGATTATTAAGCACACTTTTATTTTGTGATTTACGCATTTGCAGAGTCTGCCTTTCTGTTTCAGTTCTTTTACTTTACTCACTAACGGAGCAGTTTCGCTCTTCCCTGGAAGCAGAAGGTACCGCAATAAAGCAGTTCTCAAGTACTTACATATAAAGGTGAAAGGCTCTCCTCCCACTGTCCAAGTTCACCTCCTTTGTCAAGGTTATTGAAGGAAGCTTCTGGAGAAAAATATGTTTCCCAAGGCAGAGGGAAAAGATTTCACTTTCAAATAATGCTTTTATGTAAGTTTAAAACTCTGAAAATTCCAAAATAATTGCTTTTATGGAAATATCTTTTATCTAGCTGATGCTAAATGATATGGACGTTCCCAGCTGAGTAGTCTCTGCCCTCAAGGACTCTGAAATCTATTGGGTACCTTACAAAGAGGCCACTAGGTGCTTTGAAACTCCTTGGGCTCCGTGACATGAGAAAAGACCTGAGAAGGAATTCTAGCTTCACTTCTTAGGGTGATGAAACTTAATACATCCCTGAATATCCAGCTTTATTGCTTGTAAAATGGGATGATGATAACATCCATTTTGTAAGACTGTTGTGAGGATTAAAAATGTCCAATATTTCCAAAACTTAATATGTCAAACATAGAACTCTCGATCCTCTTTCCTAATAAAAAAAATTTTGTTTTCTCCCCAGCCTTCCTCAAATTACTAATAGCACTATCTTCCACCTGATTCCTCAACACAGAAACGGAAGACTTATCCTCGATTACTTTCTTTCCCTTATGCTCACATTCAATACATTACAGGTCCTAAGGGTGCTCACTTCATGGTGAGTTGCACGTCTGACCTCTTCTTACCATCTCCCATCCTCTCTTTCCAGGAGTGCTCAATAGTTTCCTAAGGTTCTGTCTGTCTGTACCCTTTTCCCCATTTTATTCCAAATACAACAGCCAGGATGATTTTTGTGTGTGTGTGGTGAGGAAGACTGGCCCTGAGCTCACATCTGTGCCAATCTTCCTCTATTTTGTATATGGGATGCCACCACAGCATGGCTTGATGAGCAGTGTGTAGGTCTGCACCTGGGATCCAAACCCACAAACCCTGGGCTGCCAAAGTGGAGTGTGGAAACTTAACCACTGTGCTACTTGGCTGGCCCCCAGAATGAGTTCTTTTTTTTTAAAGATTTTATTTTTCCTTTTTCTCCCCAAAGCCCCCTGTACATAGTTGTACGTTTTTTTGGTTGTGGGTGCTTCTAGTTGTGGCATGTGGGATGCCACTTCAGCATAGCTTGATGAGCGGTACCGTGTCCACGCCTAGGATCCGAACCAGCGAAACCCCAGGCTGCCACAGTGGAGCACGTGAACTTAACCACTCGGCCACGGGGCCAGCCCCCAGAATGATTTTTTAAATGCATGTAATAGATCATATCATCCCCTTGCTCAAAATCCGCTAATGGTTTCTCAGCTCAGTTAGAATAGCCTCCAATTTCTTTACCATGGCCTTCAAGAGCTGCATGATCCTATCTCTCTCCCTCTGACATCTTATCATTTGATCTCCTGATTAATGTCACTGTGTCTTTTAGCCCTATTCATAGTCCTTTGTTTTTGGAACATGCACAGCTCACTCTGAACTTAGAGTCTTTCCATGTGGAGTCACATCTGGCTGGCTCCCTCCTGTCAGTCTTCTCACCTGCCTCCTCACATAAGCCTTCCTTAACCACCACATCAAAACAGCCGTTCAGTCACTATCACGTTATCCTGTTGAGTTCTCCTCAGATCATTTATATTTACATAAAATTACCACCTCCTTTGGAGTCCACAGAGCAGGGATCTTGTCCATCTTGCTCACTGCTGTAGCCCTAAGATACTTAATGTTAAGCAGTTTACAGTTAGGTACTTAATAAATACAGGTTGCATGAATACCTGGATTAATGTTAACACATGCACAATTCTAGGCGTATAATAGGCACATGGCAAATACAACATACAATTAAGGAGTAATTAAAAAATGTATAAAACTCTAAAATACAGGATGGCATATGTTAAAAGGTATAAAAAATCTAGTAAGAACATAAACCCTCCATTTACATGAGCGTTTAATTTAGACTGGAAAATGTTGGAAGACATTCATGGAGAAAGTGACAATAGTTAGGCCTTGACAGATTGGTGGGGTTTTACAAGAGGGAAATGGGAGAGAAGGATGCTAGAGAGTTGTAGCAATGTTTGCAAAGCATGGAGGCAGAAATGATGCACAGTTCTGTGTAGCCGGAAAAGAAAATGGTAGGCACTGGGAGTCATGAAAAATTGTATTAGGGCCAGATCATCGAGCATATTAAAGGAAATTCATTTTGGGGAGAAGATAGTCTGATTTTGGCATGCACATGGAAGTGTCAAGCAAGGAGTTGGAGGTTTAAGTCTGAGTCTCAGAAGGGAGGCGAGTTCTGAAATTGTAGACGTTAGAGTCATTCTGGTTGGAGACGAGTGTTAAAACTGAGAGAGCGGACAAAATAGCCCAGAGTGAAGAAGCAGGTCAAAAACTGGGGAAAGCTTACACTCCGTGTGTGTGTAAAAGAACAGGAACGAGTGAGAGCTGTGAGAAATACCCTTCAGAAAGGAAAGAAGCGAGAAGCAGAACCAGGTGAAAGCTGAAGAAGGGGAGAATTTAAAGCAGTATGTGGTGTTCAGTAGAGCTGCTTCTTGCAAAGAGGAGGAGCAAAGTGAAGAGGGAGCAGAGATGACTGACTTTGACAGCGGATGATTGATGAAGAGAGTTTGTTCAATAAGGTAGAGGAGGAATTGTTCTGAGTGAAATGACAAATTGGAGGTGAGGATTTTAAGGGTAAAAAAAAATGGAGAATATACCTTGAGGAGTAAATGAGACTTTTTAAAGGTTATTTTTTCTAGAATGGGAGAGGGTTGGATATATTTATAGGGCAAAGGAAAGCCAGTGAAGAATGATGTGAGATAAGAAATATTGTGAGATGATAAGAGGGCAGGACAGGATATGGACAAGTGGAGGGGCTCATTCTCATCTTGAAATGGGGCAAAGACATGTTTTTTTTTCTTCCTGAGGTAGCTGAGAATAAAAGGATGAGTAAAGATTCAGAGAGCAATTGAAGTGGTGGGTAAGAAATTCGCAAGTGTGCTTGTGGGAGACCTTTCATGGCAGTAACTTGTGTGTTGAGCTCACCTACAGAGATTTAAGCGTGCACTTCCTTTTGAAGAGTAGAAGACAACTGGGGCAATGCAATGAAGAGCTGGCTTGCTGTCTGAGACTGAGAGCCTACATGAAGTTAAATGTTTATTTACCATATTCCCAATTCCAGATAACTATATTTGCTAAAGTCAGAATTTCTCCTATGCTAAGGTATCCATTTCATGGATATAGCACCATCTTAGTGAGAAAGATAGTTTTGGAAAATGCAATTTCATTTTAAGACTTCTGTAATATTTGTAATCGTGAATTATCATTATAATCTATGGGATAGTGCCTTTGTGTAATCTAATCATCTGTCAATAGTTTGTTGGTAAATACTAAAATTTCCTAAAATGCTTTTCAAATGCATTCGGCCAAATTATACCTTAGTGAAAGAAGACATTAAAAAAGCGCTGCTGATATTTTTCATCTGGTTTCTATCCTGGTCCCCAGCTACCTACGAAGGCTGTGATAATAGAAAAAAGGAAACCAGCAAGATCAATCTCAAACACTTATGTGTTTTTCCTGTGAGTCAGAGTAAATTATTTTGGAGCAAATGTTTGTAAATTTATTTTTCAGCTTTATTAAGGTATAACTGGCAAGCAAAATAGTAAGATACTTACAGTGTACAACATGATGATTTGATATTTGTATACATTATAAAAGGATGCCCCCATCTAGTTAATTAATCCCCCATCACCCCACATATTTCCTTTTCTTCAGAAGACTGAGAACATTTAAATTCTACTCTCTTAGCAAATTTCAATTATACAGTACCATCTTATCAACTATAGTCACATGCTGTACATTAGAGTCTCGGACTTTATTCATCTCATGAAAATTGTACCCTTTTACCAACCTCTCCCTATTTCCCCAGCCCCCAGGCCCTGGCAACCACTTTTCTACTGTCTGTTTCAATGAGTTGGACCAAATATTTAGTTCCTTCTGATTATACTATGCTGCTTAGTGCCTAGAGGTACTCGGATCCTATAGGCTCTTATGGGATCATAATTCTGTATTTTTTCCATTTAATGGATTCTGTGTTTCAAGGTCAATAAAACTTAGTGTTGCCTTTTCTAGGGCTTTTTAATTTCCATCATTAAACTGTACATTGAACACTTTTTTTCTCTATCAAATAAATTAGGACAAAAGCAAACCTGGCAAGGCAAAAATGAGGAGTAAAGACTGATATGCGTTTCTATGATCCCTAAAGTTACGGCAGGTTCTGCAATTCCGTATCTCTGCTCCACTCAGCCATATAATTAGCCCTGCTGACATTGGTTCTGCCCCGTTTTAGCCTGGCAGCTTTGGATAAAAGTCGGACAGGGGAGTCACTTAGCAATGACGTGAGACCAAAGTGTCTCTGCATCTCAAAAAGTGAAGAAGACATGCGGAGTCAGGGCCAAGGAGGCCACTTTGGGTACATTTGGCCAAGATGTGTTGGCAATGTTTCACCCAATGCTTTTTGCTTGAAAAGAAGAGAAACTCTCTCAAGCTAACTCCCATGAGGGGTGGCTTTTAAAGAACATTTGGAAACCTTAGAGAACCCAAGGGTGACACTTACAGCTAGGCCTCTTCGAGGCTCTGGGAACTGGAAAACCAGGAGACAAGGCTACCCTGACTGTCCCTTGAAGACTGCCGTATTTCAACTGGCTTCTCCATTTCATGACGCCTCTTCATGTAGCTGCTCTATTTCCTTCTTCAGTCTGCCTCCTTCACTAGTACCCTGGCTGGCTTCCTCTGCTTCCTCATCCTTAATATAGCCAAATATGTCCCCAAAGAGCCCTGACTCCATGTGACTTTTCAAGTACAGGAACTGCCACTTGACTTCAATCTCTAACAGTCTTTCCGTGTAAATTCTCAAGAATGAGCATCTGATCGGTTGCTAACTAGCCAGTGGATTGGTCAGCCTTACGTCGGGTAGATTTTCCCAGTCAAGTCAGCTTTGCGGGGGAGGTAAGGGGGATGAGAGGGTGCAAGAGTGGATGCCATCTGCTATGTACAGAGTGACGACACCTTCTAGGTAAAGGGAGCACTATTAATAATTACGCCAGGAACAGATGTAAATCAGGACTGACCCAGGCCAGCTGGGCCAACAAAGCTATGAACCATTGCCTGTTCCAAGGACTAGGAGTGGCACAGATTTTCGAGAAGAAGCAGTAGACGAGACGAGAATGAAACCTGTCTAGTACATTCTGCTCTTTTTGTCTTCCAAACATACAAATACGTAAGTAAATATACTTTTAATGTTGGCCTAACTGTTGTACATGCAACTGAAAAGTGCTCACCTCATACCTGGTGGGGAAAGATGCAGTTACAGGCAGTTGCTACCTATCAGGGCCTTCTGTCACCAGGTGGTATCTAGCCCTCCTCTCGTTCTTTTGTAATCCAGTCTTCACCAGTGTGCAGACTGCGGAATAAATGAGTGGTTACAAAGTAGAATCCCCTGACCAGCATCTATTCTTGCTAATTTCAACTGGGCGCTTGAACTGGGAGGCTTAAGGCTATGGAGGCCATAAGTATAGGGAGGTAGAGAAAGGCAATCTAAAGAGAGCAAGAGAAAAAGTGAGAGAAACAGACAAAGAGGAAGCAGTAATGACATGTCATGCACACTTAGAAAGAACAGAATCAAGTCAATTTCAAGTTTTTTATTTTCTAGTGCCAATCTCTCTTAAAATCTGTGTGTATCCTGCCCTTAAGTATCTTTCTGAGGAATTCCAAATTATTGCTTATATTTTGAATAAACGTAAGGTCCTTGAAAACAGCTGGTTCCTAAATGAGACAACACCCAATAATCAATAGTGGAAGAGGTTGAGGGAGGTATTGGAGAAGAAACCTCTTATAGCACACTATATCAATCACTGATCTTGAGCCTATATTAACAGCTCTCAGGGAAGAAGCCCAACCTTGCAACAGCCTTCTTAGCTGGCACTCCGAGGCCAGCAGCTGTGAGCTCTATGATGAGTTAGATCAGCAAACGCCATAGGCACCAGTGTGTTGTCTCACTCCCTGCATGTAGATGGAGCTCCTTGAGTAGCAAATTCGCTATTCTTTTTTATTGCCTGTTGGGAAGATTTCCAGTTTTTCACTCTTCTTTAGAGTCACCCATGAGATGGATGTCAGGGAGAATGCCCTCATGGAGCAGGGTACCTTCTGCAGTAGTGTATTTTTTACTAGTGTCTGTATCACTGTCAGACATGGCCAAACTCCTTGATAAGCTGATCTGAGTCAGGCACAGTCCCGTGTTTTCCAGCCTGCAATATTTTTTTTGGTGCTACAACTTACATAGAACTTTAGTGAGCTGCTGCTAGATTTCATTTCGAAGTGCTCCATGCTTTAAAAGCAATATGAGAGGTACTGGTGAAGTTGTAGCTTAGCAGGAGCCACCCACTCATCCACTTTGTTCTCATAATGGCACTAGGTGCAGGACCCTGATGGAGTGGAGCAGACTAACTTTGTTTCCCAATCTTTCTTTACACGACAGCTCTGGGCTCATGGTATGTTTTAAACCAGGCACCTAGGACCATCTTATGATGAGAAGGTAGAATTGGGTGCCGGGAAGTATCTCAGGGAGTCAGCATAGCTTAAGTGAGCTCCACCAAGAGATCACTATCACGATTGTCCTGACTTTAGCTTTTCTAGAGTCTTTTCCAGCAAGGGAGAGTTTCCTTAGGGCACTTGATTCCTTCATTTAGACTGAGTCCAGCTTTTGGCTGTTACTAATACTACTACTATGACTCTTCTTTTGGTGTATTCTTTTTGGATATATGTTGGAGTAGAATTGCTATATCAAGCATGTGTATAACTTCAGTAGATACTGAAAAATATTAAAGTGGCTGAACAAATTTTCTCTTCCCTCAATAATAAATGAGAGGGGCTTGCCCAGTGGATAGTGGTTAAGTTTGCATGTTCCACTTGGGGGTCCTGGGGTTCATGGGTTCAGATCCCCGATGTGGATGAAGCACCACTCGTCAAGCCACACAGTGGAGGCATCCCACATGAAATAGAGGAAGGTGGGCACAGATGTTAGCTCAGCAACAATCTTCCTCAAGCACAAAGAGGAAGATTGGCAACAGATGTTAGCTCAGGGCCAATCTTCCTCACACACACACACACAAATAATAATAATAATAATAATAATAATAATAATAATAATAACAATAATAATAATAAATGACCCTGGTCTTTTGTCTGATTCCTTGGAAGATTCTCTGCCTTTAACTTTCTCTCCGATTGTTCCTGTCACCTCTGCTCATCATCCTCACTGGGTGAACATCCTAACTCTCTCCATTTCTTAGCCCATTTGAGATAAGGCAAATGCTTTTGGAAACAAACTGCAACCATTGTTTCATCTCTCTAAAAAACCACTATTTATGTTCTTGTGGAATTTGGTTTCTACTTTTGTTTTTGCTGCATTTTGCTCACACTTTGTTGCTGCACATTTAAAAGAGTGTAATAAAACCAGAACAGGCAAAGGACGCACATGTTTGAGGTTGATGATGGCAACAGAAAAGTGGACTGCTAGATCCGCTGGTCTGGCTCAGAGCCGTTCTTAGGTTCAAGTGGTTCTAACTGGGTTTCTAATTTCAGTCCTCCTGAACATGGGGTTTTCTTGTCTGACTTTCTTCAAGTCTTTCTTTTCCCCTCAGTTTAACCCTGCTTCTATCTTCAGTCAAGCTATCAGGCCACACTCCCTTGTTCTATGTGGGCACAAGTCTCCCTCTCTTTGGTTTGAGAAGCACAGCCTTCAGACTTCGGGCCAAGCAGAATTCCGGGTATTCTAGCCACTCTGTATAAGTCTTTCTTCCCACTCTTCCCTCCTACCCAAATCTTTTCCTCTTAGTCTCTTGGATTCCCAGATTCTTTTTATTATTATTATTATTGTTATTATTATGCATATTTCTCTACTTTTTCCTAATACTTGACTTTTAAGTATTCTATTTAATTATTTATTATTATTATTTTGAGAAACATTAACCCTGAGCTAACATCTGCTGCCAATCGTCCTCTTTTTGCTGAGGAAGACTGGTCCTGAGCTAACATCTGTGCCTATTTTCCTTTACTGTATATATGGGATGCCTGCCACAGCATGGGTTGCCAAGCAGTGTGTAGGTCTGCACCCGGGATCTGAACCGGTGAACCCTGGGCGGCCAAAGCGGAACGTGTGAACTTAACCACTGTGCCACCAGGCTGGCCCCTGTCTTCTATTTAATGTGGAGCTCACTACAGGTTGGAATAAATTAATATTTATAGAGTACCTTTACTAACCTAAGGTTAAGGATCATAGTATGTTATTGTAAAAAGTGATCTTAGAATAATCTAATCCAACTCTCTCGTCTTAAAAATGTGGATACAAAAATTCAGGATAGTAGGTTCATTTGACATATTAATTAGGATAGGCTACTGAAACAAACAGATCACAAAATATCAATGACTAAATGCCATTCATTTCTCATTTCACAGTCTTGGGAGTTTGTTTAATTCTGTAGGGTGTTTTTTCTCTACACAATATGATTTAAGACTCAGACTGATAGTGCCTATGTCATCCTGAAAATACTGATTTCAGGATCAGCTCGATGGTTACTATCCCAGTTATCTTGAAGAAGAAAAGAGCTAGGAGTAGCACAATGGGATGTATTTTGTAGTTGGAAGTGGCCCATGTCACTTCTCACATTGCATTGGAGAGAACATAGTCGTATCTTTAACTATGAGAGTGGCTGTATGACCACAAAGAAGGAAAACATATTTCGGGAGATAGTTGTGGTTTCTGCCACAATGATCATAGGTCACTTAATTAATGGTCTTCCCCACAATGCAAGTGCTTATATATAAATGGATGTGAAGATAAAAAAGCCCCACATTTTAAGTAAAAAGAAGAATTCTTATTAAACACGCATGGGAGAGGTAAAAGATGGAAGTTGGAGAGCGTTTGTCACTTCCATGGGCTAGGATTCTGAAGAAATATAACAACATTCTCTCAATACCGATCTAATTATCAGGTGCTTCCACATGCATGCTTTCCTTTGGTCGTCAGAGAAACCCTGAGAGGTTGCCATCTTCATCCTTACATTTACAAGGAAAGAAACTGAGGCTCCAACAACTTAAGCTCTTTCCTGAGGCCATATACTTATTAATACTGAGAGCAAAGATTTGAATTCACGGAGTGGCATAGTGGTTAAGTTCGTGCACTCTGCTTCAGCAGCCTGGGGTTCACAAGTTCAGATCCTGGGCATGGACCTAGCACTGCTTGTTAGGCCATGCTGTGGCGGTGTCCCAGATAAAATAGAGCATGATTGGCACAGATATTAGCTCAGGGCCAATCTTCTTCACCAAAAAAAAAAAAAAGCATCAATTCATGGATGTTGATTATAAAGCCTATGCACATTTCACTAGACTATGTTGCCTTTAATAAAAAAATAGACAAATAAGTCTATCACCTGACTATTAGTACCACATTTTTAAAATTTTATTTTACCTAATCATAATAGAAGCTTCTGAAAATGTTTTTATATCATAATTAATCCAAATAGATCCTATGGGAAAATACTGTAAGCAAAATTGACTGACAAACGTTTGAGATAGAGAGACACTCCCAAAATGTCACCATTTAAACAAATTAAAAAATAATAAAACACACATGTAATTGCATTTTTATATATTACACAGATGTTATTCATTCATTTAAAAATATGTATTGGTCGTCTCCTCAGCTGTTGCTAAGGTGCTTGGTCTTTCCAGAGACCTTAAGATTGTGTAGAGGGGAGGTCCTAACGTCATCTGTCTAGAAGCACCATGCCTGGCAGCCACTGGACCACCATTCACCTGCAACACAGCCAGGCTCCAGTCTCGCTTACATGTGTGCTCATTTTGATTGACAATAAGTGGAACTTTACAGAAGATGAACTGGACACTTTCAATAACCAACCAGTGTAAATGCTGAAACTTTCTGGCCAGGCTTGTTTGCAAGTCTACCCAGCCCCTACTTTCCACCTCTTCGTGGCAGAGGTATAAATTAGTTTTATCTATTTGTGTTCTGGATTCATTCGTCCTCTTTGCTCAACTTTCTCAGTTTTTGTCTTAGCCTTCATTGCTGTGTATACGTCACATAAAGAACCTCAAATTATTTGAGGAATAAAACGGAAAGGAAAGGAAGGAAGGGGCAGAGGGATCAAGAGATGGAAGAAGGACAAAAGGAGGGAAGTAAGAATAGCAATAATCTGTACCAGGGGATTATTTTGTGCTGTTTTTTCTCTTCTGTGAACTTCAATTAAGCTGCCACTAGCTCTTTTCTCCAGATGAATGAATCTTACCTCAATCATTCGAACACATCGCTATCTACTGATTTCATTGTCTTGGCAACATCTCTCTAAGGGGCTTTTGGCAGATGTCCTGGGGATTCTCTGTGCCTCTTGGGATGGATCACCTGTTTTCTATAGCTCATGTCTTCTTCTTTCTTGGCGTATTCCCTCATTTGGGTGAAAACATCCTTCAGCATGTCTCTGAGAAAGGGTTAATGGAAGGAAAAGTTTTTGAAACTCTGCATATGTTTTATTCTATTCTCAGATTTAATTGATAGTTTTTCAGGGTACTGAATTATTGATCAGAATTTTTTTCCACATGAAAATTTAAAGGTAATTCTCCATTGTTGTTTCAGAACAAAAGCACTATTCCAGATTTCTCTGCAGTGTGCAGTTTATTTGACAGAAAAAGATGCAAGAGGATAGAGAATCAGAATCCCATGTGTCTTGGAGTTCTTCCTGTTAAAGCTGCCTTAAGCATTTCCCAAGCAGGGGAGGTCTTGCCAACAACATCCCCAAAAGGATCCTTCAAACTTGTACAAGCCAGCAGGTGCCAGTGTACTAATACATGCAAAGCTGTACTTTTGTGGCCAGTTATATAAAAATGATGCAGCCCCAAGCAAGCTTTTTATTGTGCAGTTGTCCATCTGCATGGAAGCTTCATTTCATTTCTTTAGATCCTGAAGGGAAGCAGTCTTCTTTACTGCTAGTGGCTTCACTGGGCCTTGTTACTCTCCCTACACTGTTAGCTATTCACCAAAAATCCTGTCCCTCTTATTCCTTGTCACACAACTACACTGAATCTCCCAGCCTTTCTTGTATTTATGATTGTCCTGGTATGAATGTAATGTCAGTAAAAGTGATGTGTTTTCTTTTCTGGTCAAGGCTTTTAAGAAAGGAATATGCTTCCTACATACTTTCTTTCCTGTTTTGCCTGCTGGATGTGGATGAGAATGAGGTTCTAGAGAACAGAAACCCCCAATCTAAGACAAAGCCTTAGTCCCTAAATTACTAAATATGAAAGAGCTGCTGGTTAACCAGAAAGTTTTTAAACCAGAGACTTTCACCTGAGTGAGGAATAAATGAATATATAGGAGCCATTTTACATTTGGGGTCTATTTTATGCAGCACTTAATGTCATTTTAACACAGAAGCATTCCGATTCTTGATGCTTTGTCAGAAATATTTCTTCCTTCCTTCCTCCCTTCCTCTCCCTCTCTCCCCACCTTCCTCTTCCTCTCTCCTCTCCCACTCTCTCTCTACTCCTTTTTCTCCTGGACCTTTTAGGATTTTCTCAGGGTTCCTAGGATTCTGAAATTTCAGTATGGCCTTAGTGGGTTTTTAATCTTTATGCAGAGTACTCATACTGTATTTTTACTGGATTTTTCTCAAAAGTTTCTTTCTTTCATTTCTAGAAAATTATTTCATTCCTAATTTAATATTCTTATTTTCCTTTCTTCTGGAACTCCTAGTCAACCTCCTGAACTGGTTCTCTGATTTTCTTATATTTTTTCTCCTAATATCTATTTTTTTCCCTCTACCTTCTGGAAGTTTCTTCTGCTTGTGAGACACTAATAATTCCATGATGCCCTTTACTCAGATTAGTTTGAGGAGCTTCTATGTTTTGGCAACCAAGAGAACTTAAATGAGAGAGTTCTTCTTATAAGGCAGCTGTAGCATCGCAGGTATTTGCCTGGGAGTGTCTGTTTTGTTGTTGTTGTTGTTATTGTGGTTTGTTTTTTGTCCTGCTTCATAGAGAGGAAGAAATGTCTTCTCTAGGACTAGGCTTCTTCTTTCTGACCATCTCCGTGGGTCAGTCACCAGTGCTGCTTTATTGCATATTGACTTCAGCATGACCTGTATCAGTCAGGATCGGCTAGAGGGTACTTCAGTTACAAACAAACCGAAAAATATCAGACCTTAATAGAACACAGCTTTACTTCTTGCTCTTATATACCCATCATAGTTGCTAAAGGAGCTTTGTTTATTGTGGCCACTCAATGACCAAAACTGTGAGAGAAGCCACTATCTCAGTTGCTGCTGGTTAGTGTGAGAAAAGGAAATTTTTTCTGAGGTCTGGCATTGTCACTTAAGTGTACGAGTCCAGAGCTATCACACTGCACATCTATTCACAACTTCTTGAAACAGTCACACAGCCTCACTCAAATGCAAAGGAGGAAAGAACTATAAATCTACAACGTGGCCCAAAGGGCAAGAACGGGAAACAGCTGTTGACCAGCTCTAATGACTGCTACAACTAGTTCAAGGGAGATGATACATTGAAGTAGAATATGTCTGTCTGTCTATATATCTATCCATCTATCATCTATCTCTGTATCTAAGTGTCAGGGACCCAAGGCACACATGCTTATTTAATAGACTTGACTATCTTCCAATTTTGTACCTGATTTTCTGTGTATATTTGCTTGCATCCAGAAGGCCATTGGTGATTTTAGGTTTTTTATCTGTAGAAAGAAGAAACATTGACTATAATCATCAGCTGTCTTTCTAACACCTTCTAAGAAAAACCCTGTGGTTTGTTTCAGTTAAGAGGTGATAAGATTTCTTAATCATCATCCAAACTGTCTTTGACAAGTTTCAACACAAACTATAAATAGCCAAGCAGTACCATCTGTTTCACATAGTTTTGTGTCAGCGATATAGAAGGAAAAAAAGTTACTTAAAGTTGCTAACTTGAAGCCCTTCAAAATTGTCTGCTGTTCCTTAAAGCCTGTGCTAACGTATCTTTTGTTTCTGCCACAATCTCTATAAACTGGCCAGCATTGTCTATGCATAAATGAGATTCAATATAAGTTTTATTTTCAAGAAAAAAATGCATCTTTACTAGTTGGGTCTAAATAACAGCCTTGATTTTTATTTGTTGTTATGACCTTCAGTCTTGATGTCTCCATATGGGAGTATAAACATAGAAGTTTCCTGATTTACAAACAGGTTATCTTTCAGAGTGTTTCTTTTCCCTTCTAGCTTTATTGAAGTATAGCTGACAAATAAAATTATAATATATTCAAAGTGTACAACATGATTTTATATATATGTATACGCTGTGGAAGAATTTCCACAGTCAAGTTAATTAAAATATCCACCGTCTCACAGTTACTTTTTCTTTTTTTTTTTTTGTGCGAATGCTTAAGATCTACTCTCTTAGCAAATTTCAATTCTATAGTACACTGTTATCAACTATAGTCACCATGTTGTACGTTAGAGCATCAGACCTTATTCATCTTATAACTGAAAATTGTACCCTTTTATCAACGTCTGCCATTTCCCCCACCCTCCTGCCTCAGGCAACCACCATTCTGCTCCCTGTTTCATTCTTTAGATTCCATATATAAGTGATGCCATGTCTTTCACTGTCTGGCTTATTTCACTCAGCCAGATGAATGATGTCCTCTGGGTTCATCCATATTGCCACGAATGGCAGGATTTCCTTCTTTTTTAAGGCTGAATGATATTCTATTGTATATGTGTGTGTATGTATGTCACATTTTCTTTATCCATTCATCTGTCAATGGACATTTAGATTGTTTGCATATCTTAGCTATCGTGACTAATACTGCAAAGAACATGTGAGTACAGCTATCTCTTCAAGATAGTGATTTCCTTTGCTTTGGGTGTATATCCAGAAGTGAGATTGCTGGATTATAAGGTAGTTCTATTTTTAATTTCTTGAGGAAATTCCGTACTGTTTTCCATAGTGCTATTGAGTTGTACGAGTTCCTTATATAGTTTGGATATTAGTTTCTTATCAGCTATGTGATTTATAATTATCTTCTCCCATTCCATAGGTTGCTTTTTCATTTTGTTGATGGATTCCTTTACTATGCAGAAGCTTTTTAGCTTGATGTAGTTCCACTTGTTTATTTTGCTTTTGCTGCCTTTGCTTGTGGTGTCAAATCCAAAAACTCCTCCCCAAGCAAAGTGTTTTTTATATATATACTGGTTGTGTAGGCAATAGAAATGAATTTTCCTATGTAAATTATGTTATAATTTGATGGTGAGATTCCCAGATTAGATTATAGAAAATCTCTTCCTCCTCTCCTTTCTGTTATCTGCTTCCTTCCTAATCCTACTTTATCTTCTTTGATAGCTTGGCCTGCACGGGAGCGAGATTTTAAAGCATCAGATAAAATGAGGTCAGGTGGGGGAGGAGTGAGAGACAGCTGTGTTTACACGGCAGCGGTACTGAGCTGGAGGATGGGATTGTAGTGGCAATGGAGAAAAGGGTAGGGATCATAGGGCAATCCTTCATGCCTGTTTGGCACAGCCTTTTCATTGAAGAGACTTCAAGTGCGGCTTCCATATGCTGAGAATTGCCTCTACAGTGTCGTGGAACTTGGCACACAACATTCATTGTCATATTACTCTGCATTCTTCTTTCTCCTTGTCTAGACTCTAATCCTACCATCACACCTCAACCTGTCCTATGAATATCAGCAGGAGACACCCCACGTGCTAGATAAAGAACTACCTATTACTATGACTCATAGAAGTGAGTTTTTACTTTATTTTTTAATTTAAATTTGATTTAGTTTTGGATTAGTTAATACAGTAAGATGGTTCAACATTCAAAAGGAAGAGAAGGCTATTCATGTAAAAATCTGTTCCATTTTTGTTACCCTGCTAACAACTTCCCTTCTCTAAAATTAACTAATATTAAACATTTTTTGTGTATCCTTACAGAGATATGTTATACATATGCAAGTAAAAGCATATCTATCTATCTCACCTCTTTTATTATACACATTTTTTTTTGCATTACCCTTTCACTTGACATTATATCTTGGAAATCATTACATGTTACTACACAATGAGTTTCTTCATTCTTTTTTATGTAATTGTCCAGAGCTGTATTTAGTGGATGCACATGATTTATTTCACCACTCCTCTATTATAGGGTAGTTAGATTGTTTTCAATATTTTGCTATTACTAAAAATAATCATGTAACTTTTCAGAAATATCATTTAGAGCATGTATGGATAAAAGGCACATGGATAAATACAAGATGTATTCAGTACCATGCAAGGGGATCACAGACACACCACCACTAGTGTTTTACAGTGTAGATATAATATAGGCTTTATTGGCGATAACTTAAAATCAGAGAAATAGTACAGTGCATGTGGTCCCCTGAAGTCTTATTATTCCACAGTATGAGCTGGGTGTAGATGTTCTGAATGTGCAATGGCTAAAGTTTCAGCAGGCAGGGGTCTACCTGGGGTAGCAGGCTAGATGAACCGTAGAAGTACTCTGGGGAGAGAGACAGCTCTGCACCCACATCGTGGAGAGCACCTCCAGTGTAGCGCTGAACTCAAGTGGTGAGAGTGCCAACCTTTCCTTGCTTCTAATCTCAGAGGGGAAGTATTTATCCTTTCATGGTTAGATATGAAAATTTTTCATAGTTTTGGGGTCTGTTTTGTTTTTGTTTTTGTTTTTGTTTTGTGTGTGAGGAAGGTTGGCCCTGAGCTAACATCTGTGCCAATCTTCCTCTATTTTATGTGCGATGCCACCCTGGCATGGCTTGACAAGCAGTGCTAAGTCTGCACCCGAGATCTGAACCTGCGAACCCTGGGCCGCTGAAGCAGAGCGTGTGAACTTAACCACTGCTCCACTTGCTGGCCCATTGGTTTTTTTGAAGATTCCTTTGAATAGATTGAGAAAATTTCTCTCCATAGTTTGCTGGGAGTTTAAGAAAAATCATGAATTAGTATTGAGTTTTGCAAATGCTTTTTTTTATCTATTAAAATGATCATATGATTTTTCTCCTTTAATTTGTTAATGTGTTAAGTGATTTTTGAATATCAAACCAATCTTGCATTAATAGAATAAACCCGAGTTAGTCATAATGTATTATCCTTTTTATAAATTAATGAATTTGATTTAGGAATGTATTTAAAAATATTTTTATGTCTGTGTTAATGAGTGATACTGGTCTCTAATATCCCTTTTTTGTAAAGTTCTCATATAGTTTTAATATCAGGATTATGTTTTATGAGCCATAACATGAATTGGAAAGCGATTTTTCCTTCTCTATTTTGTTAGAGTCTGTGTAAACTTGATATTATTTCTTCCTAAATGTTTGCTATAATTCACTGATGAAGCCAGCTGGGCTTAGAGGTTTTTTGAAGGAAGCCTTATAATTATGAATTTATTTCTTTAAAGAAATAATATCTTTCAAAGAATTCATTCATTTCATCTAAGTTGTGAAAGTTATTAACATAAAGATGTTTGTTATATCCCACTTAATTTTTTCAAAATTTCTGAAGCCCCCTCTTTCTTTGCTGACGTTGTTCATTTGTTCTCTCTCTCAGCCTCTGCCTCTCCCTCTTTCCCACTCTCTCCCTCTCTGTTCAATTTGACTAGAGGTTTATCAACTATATCAATACTTTCAAAGAACCAGCTTTTAGTTTCATTGATTTTCTATTGTT
Source organism: Equus przewalskii (assembly GCF_037783145.1). Taxonomy (NCBI): domain Eukaryota; kingdom Metazoa; phylum Chordata; class Mammalia; order Perissodactyla; family Equidae; genus Equus; species Equus przewalskii. The sequence continues at coordinate 77,899,808 of NC_091834.1, forward strand.
CTTCTGTTTTCTATTTCATTGATTTCTACTCCTACCTTTATTGGTTATTTACTTCTGCTTGCTTTGGGTTTAATTTCATCCTTTACTATTTTTATTAGGTGGAAGTTAATATAGTTGATTATGATCTTTCTTCTTTACCAGTGTAACACTTACCGCATCCTTTTCCCCCTAAGCACTAAAAGCAAGTCTATTCTGCTACTTTGGGGGGTAGTCTTCTACAAATATGAATTAGATCAAGGTGGTTGCTAGCGTTGCTCAAATTTTCTATATCTAAATTGCTTTGTTTGTCACTATATCAATTACTGAGAAAGATGTGTTGTAACAATGGATTTGTTTATTTTTTCATATCTAATGTTTATGTCCTATAAGTACTACCTAGTTTGGTCTTGCTTTTTTAACCAATCTAACAATCTCTACATTTTAGTGGAGTTATAGTTTATTTATGTTAATGCAATTATTAATATATTTGGCTTAAGTCTACTATATGCTATTTGTTTTCTGTTTGTCTCATCTCTTATTTATTCATTTCCTCTTTTCCTGATTTGAATTATTGATTATTTATTTTTAGTAGTGTATTATTATTTCCTCTGTTGGCATTTTAGCTGAAACTATTTTTTAATTGGTTTCAGGAAGGATTATACTGGACACCTTTAACGTATTGTAGTCCACCTTGAATTAATATTGCACCACTCCATATATATTACAAAATCCTTCCAAGAGTATACTTCCATTTACTCCCTCCTTCCCATTGTTATCATGCATTTTATTTCTAAATATGTTATAATCTCCCAAATCTGGAGTCATTATTTTTGCTGTCACAGTCAACACTTTTTTAAAAAAATCAAAAAGTGAGAAAAAAGTCTGTTATGGTTACCTGCATATTTACCATTTCCTGTGCTCTTCATCTCTTCGTTTAGATGCACGGTTCTGTCTCAAATTACGTTTCTTCAGCCTGAAGGACTTCATTTAACTTATCTTGTAGTGTTGGTAGATTCTCTCAGCTTTTGTTGTCTGTACCTATCTTCACATGACTCTCATCTTTGAAGGGTGCTTTCTTGACTATAGCTTCTTTTTCCCTCGGGATGCTTTGAAGATGTGATTTCCTTGTCTTCGAGCCTGCATTGTCTCTGATTATTCTTGTTATTGTCTCACAAATGTAATGTGTGTTTTTTTTCTGTCCACTTTTAAGACTTTCTGTTCTCTTTGGGGCTCAGCAATTGGACTGTGCTATGCCTACGTGTGATTTTCTGGGCGTGGGATTGGTGAGCTTTTGGTTTCCTGGTTGAATGTTTAAAAATTGAACTTGGAAAAATGTTTGCCTTTATTTATTTCTATGAATTTTTTTCTGCTATCTTCTTTTCTCTCCTCCTTAGACTCCAATTAGACACGTGTTTGATGTTAGACTGCTTTATATTTTCCTGGAGGTTATTTAGGCTTTGCTTATATTTTTAGTCCTTTTTTTCTTTCTGTGTTTCAATTTGCACAGTTTCTGTAAACTTGACGTTAAGCTTATCAACCTTTATATATGAAATATATCATATGTCAACTTATACTGACTCTTGATTTGATACTCCAATAAAATTCAGGACTAGAAACTTTTACTTAACTTTCATGTTCTTTTTTTTTTTTTTTGAGGAAGATTAGCCCTGAGCTAACATCTGCTGCCAATCCTCCTCTTTTTGCTGAGGAAGACTGGCACTGAGCTAAAATCTGTGCCCATCTCCCTCTACTTTATATGTAGGACACCTGCTATAGTATGGCTTGACAAGCAGTGCATAGGTCCACACCTGGGATCCGAACTGGTGAAGCTGGGCCACTGAAGCAGAACTTGCAAATTTAACCACTGTGCCACCAGGCCAGCCCTTGAGTTCTTCTATATGTATCTCCTTTTTCTTATGGTGAAAATCCTTGTTAATAAAAGTATTTACTTTGTTCCACAATACACATCCTAGCCTCAAAATAACAATGCAAATGTTACCATGCCAATAGGACGTTCCTTAAATACAGTTCAATATTCTTTTTTATTTTTAGGGTACATACCACTAAGGATGTACAATTAAATTACTGTGTCTTAAAGTCACTTGAGGGGACTGGCAAGATTGCTTAGTGGTTAAATTTTTGTGCTCCACCTTAGTGGCCCAAGGTTCGCAGGTTCAGATCTCAGGCATGGATCCACACACCGCTTATTAGGCCATGCTGTGGTGGCGTCCCATATGCAAAATAGAGGAGGATTGGCATGGTTGTTAGCTCAGTGGCAATCTTCCTCAAGCAAAAAGAGGAAGATTGGCAACAGACATTAGCTCAGGGCCTATCTTCCTCACAAAAAAAAAAGGAAAGAGTCACTTGGTGTGGAGATGCTGCCAGTGAATTCAGTTTAATTTGTTTCCCTTTCTTTAAATATTTAGGGGTTAAAAAATAAGTTTTATAACTAAGTAAAATATTTTCATGGTTTCAAAGTCAAATCTACAAAATATCATGCATACTAAGAAATCTAGTTTCTGTCCTTATCTCTTCCATCCTATTTCCTATATAGACTATCCTTCCATTGTCTAAAATATAGACAAAATAAAGGAAAATGTAGAAATATTCTCATGTCTCCTTTTTAAGCTAAACAGTAGTATGCTATGCATCCTTTTCCTTTGTATCTCTATTTTAATTCAATGTATCCTGCAGATAACTCCATACTGTATAGAAAATCTTATTTTTTAAACATATTTTTATTATTATTTTTACAGATATAAAATACTCTATCGTGTGGAACATCATTTTTATTCAACTAGTCCTGTAATCAGACATCTGGGTTATGTCCATTCTTTACCTATTACAGTAAAATGTCAATGAATCATTTGTGCATATGTATTTTCGTATTTTGTCAGTGTATCTTTGGAGTGGTTTCCTGCAAGCAGATTTGTTGGATTAAAAGGTAAATGCATATGTACTTTTTTTTAGATATCATCAGATTTTCCTCCATATATGACAGGGGTTGTCACATTTTGCAGTACTGCTAGCTCTAAATCAGGGGCACTGTTTCCCTGTAGCTTCACCAAGTGAGTGGGTTTTCAAGTTTTGGGATTTTTGCCCATGTGATGGGTGAGAAGTCATATCTAAGTGTAGTTTTAATTTGTGTTTCTCTTGAAAAAGGCATTTTTATATTTAAAAATTACCACTTTCAAGACCTGAAACCATAAAACTTCTAGAAGAAAACACAGGCAGTACACTTTTTGACATCAGTCTTAGCAGTATATTTTCAAATACCACGTCTGATCAGGCAAGAGAAATAATAGTAAAAATAAACAAATGGGAATACATCAAACAAAAATCTTCTGGACTGCAAAGGAAACCATCAACAAAACACAAAGACAACCTAACAATTAGGTGAGGATATTTGCAAACCATGTATATCGAAAATATACAAAGAACTCATACATCTTAACAACAAAAAAACCAACAACACACTTAAAAAATGGGCAAAAGATCTGAACAGAGATTTTTCCAAAGAAGATATACAAATGGCCAACAGGCACATGAAAAGATGTTCAACATCATTAACTATCAGGGAAATGCAGATCAAAACTACAATGAGATATCACTTCATTCCAGTCAGAATGGCTATAATTAACAAGACAAGAAATAACGAGTGTTGGAGAGTATTTGGAAAGAAGGGAATTCTCATACACTGCTGGTGGGAATGCAAACTGGTACAGCCACTATCGAAAACAGTGTGGAGATTCCTCAAAAAATTAAGAATAGATCTACCATATGATCCGTCTATTCCACTGCTTGGTATTTATCCAAAGATCTTGAAAACACAAATGCGTAAAGATACATACACCTTTATGTTCATTGAAGCATTATTCACAATAGCCAAGACTTGGAAACAACCTAGGTGCCCATCAAGGGACAGATGGATAAAGAAGGTGTGGTATATATATGTATAATAGAGTACTATTCAGCCGTAAAGAAGATGAAATCTTGCCATTTGTGACAACATGGATGGAACTTAAGGGTATTATGCTAAGCAAAATAAGTCAGAGGGAGAAAGCCAAATACTGTATGATCTCACTCATAAATAGAAGATAAAACCACCACCACCAACAAACACATAGATACAGAGATTAGATTGTTGGTTACCAGAGGGGAAGTGGGGAGGGAGGAGGGTGAAAGGGATCACTGGGCACATGTGTGTGGTGACGGATGGTAATTAGTTTTTGAGTGGTGAACATGGTGTGATCTACACAGAAATCAAAATATAATAATGTATACCTGAAAAAGAAATAAATGAACATATGTTTTGGAAAAAAAAATGATCACTTTCTCAAGGGTCACTTTTATTTCAAATTTATAGAAAATGAGGAGATTTCTATTTGCGAAGTCTGCTTCTCATGCATACAAAAACATAATTTAAAAAGAAGAAAAAGCCTTCCTCTCCTGCCAGTATCTTGGGGTTTTCGTTTACACTGCAGAGAACAAATTGTAAACCACTTTGCAGAGCGTCCTAGCCCCAAAACGAGGGTTTGATTTACCATGTAATTTATTTCTGGTTCATATTTCTGTTCGGAACAAGCTTTTGGGTTTGAAGTTATAAACAAAATAATTTGACTGTTTGCTTGTGGTTAGGCAAATGTCATAAACATATGTTAGGAAAAAGAATGTTGTTTGAAGGAAAAAAAGTTGGGCAATAGTTTCCAACAATTATCAACAACAGCTATTTGTCTGACAAACATTTCATTCAATAATATTGTAGAAACTCTTGGTTCCTGTCATAATAAAATGTATATTTTTTTCTAGTCAAAGGTCCTTGATAAGATAGACAAAGGAGTCCGGTGGGTATTCCTTTTGTAGTTGTTCTCATGAGTTTGACTTGGAATGGATATTCAGACTTATTTTCTGTTGCTGTTTTTTGTTCTTCCTTCACTTGTTCATCCTTCTATTCCCAGTTTTTCTTAAACTTATGAGTCAAAAACTTTTATATTTACTTTCCACCTTTTTTTAACCTATTGCTTTTTGCTCTTTCCTGCTCTCGTGACTTTCTTCCAGCTAGTTCACAACTTTTCTTTGATTCATGCACCAACCTCTAACTCTCATCTCGATCTACTCTTGTCCTACGGCCCATCTTAGCACGAGAAACATGTCTCGCCTGAGTCATGATTTATACCTGTCAGAAGGCATGACTCTTAAGGATCTTTGACCCGATGAACTTAACTTTCGTGACCTACTAGGATCACTCGTACAAGGGTATCAGGAAATCTCATCCTCTAACAGATTCGTGCCTACTTCCTGGATACGCTATAACTATCTGAATCTTTCCCTTTATTTCTTTGATCACACGTTTACAGTACACCTATTAAGTGCCAAGCCCTGAACAGGGCAGCAAGGTTACATAAATAAATAAGGGAGAGTTCTAGCTCTGAAAGTGCTCACAGTCTGGTATTGATTGATTTCAGTCACAGCCTACGAATATATAGGGCCCATGAAGATCTCTGCTGGTGACTATCCTCTCTTGCCACCTCTACATGCCTTATTCCTACTTACCTTTTCACCTTATTTGCTACATTCTCCAGGAAGCCTTCCTGACTCCTCTTTTCTCCGTTCCTAAAGTTGTTTGGTGCCCTTCCTTGAGGCTTCCAAATCATACTGAACTTTCTCCATTTTATCACATTTCACCAGTGTATTGTAGTTGCTTCCTTCTCTAGACTAGAAGGTCTGTGAAGACAGGAGCAGATCTCCATCATTTGAGTGGCATAGGAGACACTCAAAAAATATTATCTCAATGAATAGACACACATAGGTGTATATTATGTACAAGTAAAAAAAAGAGGCAAATAGAACAGTTAGAAAGATAGAAAATACACCTCCTAGTGAAAATATTAAGAGTGTCACAGTAGAATAACTTGAAGTATGTAGCCTTGAAGTGTGTTCCAATGGTTATTTCGCAAAAATTTTGCCAGTTCTAATCCAAAGTACCTTTGAAGTATTTTTTTTTTTTGAGGAAGATTAGCCCTGAGCTAACATCTGCTGCCAATCCTCCTCTTTTTAGCTGAGGAAGACTGGCCCTGAGCTAACATCTGTGCCCATCTTCCTCTACTTTATATGTGAGACGCCTACGACAGCATGGCTTGCTAAGCGGTGCCATGTCCACACCCGGGATCCAAACTGGTGAACCCCGGGCCTCCGAAGTGGAATGTGTGAACTTAACCGCTGCGCCACCGGGCTGGCCCCAGAAGTATGTTTTAAACAACTTCTAGTCAAATTTGTTTAACTTCCTTTAGTGGTATTGATTGTACCCATGAAATACTAATGAGTAGTTCATTCTGACATTTACAGACAAGCACAATGGTTAGGTAAGTCTCATAAACGTTACTCGGTAATTCCCACTAGCTCAGTCACAATTGTACCTCACCAGTGACTTGAAAGCCAAAGTGAGCTGTTAATCCATTTGCCAAGCTACAGTCGCAACCTCAAAAATTAAAGCCTGAGGCAGGGGAGGAGAATAATCTTCTCCTAACACACTCCTGTTTATGATTGTCCAAACATAACAGAAAACAAGTTTTAGTTTCTAGATGTGTTTATTGATTTTTTCCCCCTTGGCTGTGGTTGTATTTTTTCAATTGTTTTTATTTTATTGTCTATGTGTTTATAATATTGACAAAACACTGGGAACAAAACAGGAAATTTCATGGCTAAAGATTTTCCTAGATTTTGATTATACTAAGACAGGACCAACTTTTGTTCTCATTTATAATACTTTTGGAAAATATCTTAGCTTCAGAGCTACATTTTGGTATCTCTAATTTATTATCCTTTTCTTCATCTTTTTAAAATCATTGTTTCCTCCCTCTGTGTCACACATATTTTCTAAGCAAACTGAGTTTTGACTGAAGCTACTAAAAGAGCATGGAAGCCGTGAAGAGCTTGGCTCTGAACTGGGTGGAAATGACCAAATGATAAAGATAGTATCATTTTATACTCATGTACCCAAGAAACTCAGAATATGAACAAGCACTGTACCCAGAAATGCAGTGACCATAGGCCGGAGTTTCATCTGTGCCCTTGGGTATTCAACATGTAATCTCACAGGTCTATTCATATGAATAATAAGTATTCCCCTTTAATAGGAATTACATAAACCTTTTTCAAACAAAATTTGGAATAAAAACATTATTTAAAGGAATTACCAGATGCAGAAATCAGGAAATATTTTTATATTCAAGTGTTCTAATTTTTAAAGAGTCTCCTATAACCTCAAAGAGTCAGAAAATATATATTTTAAAATTGTTACATAGAAGCTGCTCTCCTGAATTTTTATGGTGGTGGTTAATTGACTTTAGTGAGAAATTATGTTGATTTTAAGCATAATTAAATGCAACACAAATGGTTACTAAATTTAAAATCAGAATTTTATTTGTTTGGATGTTATGATTAGTCCCAGATTAAAGATTTCCTTTTCATGACCATGCTAGAGAAGGTTCACAAAGCCTGTTTAATAGAGTTTAACATTGCATAAAACAAATTTAACCTAACTGAATCAACCTCTCTAAAGACTTGAGTAAATTTTGTTTGATATACAAACACAAAATGTTATCTGTTTCTCACACTGCCTCAAATTTAACTTGCCTCAAATTTCTTAAGTCTAAGATTAATTAAGACACAAGATCTTCTTCTTAAGAAGACGTTTCAGTTGAAAATCTGACTCAGTTCCATATTTAGGCCTCCTTTTCGTTATTGGTACCCAAAAGCCACTCAACTCCTCAACCCAACAGAATTTGATATTTAATTGTCAAATGCCGTCTTGCCACATATATCATTCACACAACTTGTTGACAAGACAAAGTTAAGTGTATTGCTTATTGTGGGAAGGAAGAGAGAATACCACTTAGAGCTTTGGCTGTGTCTTCAAAGGCAAGGTCAAGTTCTGATATTAACTGAGAGTTTGATGTTTGGTTTAAGATGGTCTGTCAATGTGGAGGCTTGATTAGGATGGCTAATGATCATTGACATAGCAGTATGCTCTTTGTCTTTGAATTGTTTTGTACTTCTTTGTAAATTGCAGGCAACTGATGGATATGCAAACTCTGTCTTGTTTGGTTGAGATTTAATTGACTTCCTTCTCCACTGTGGAAAAAGTAGTTTCATTACCTACCTGTAAATTGGACTGTATCCTGCTACCTTGCACAAGTTGTCAACCCTTACCAAATTTGCAATTCTTCCAGTTCCTTTGCCATCTGGCTGCTGTCCTCCAACACATGTTTCCACATTTCTCCTTCCTTCCTAACTTGGCATCACCAAGAAGAAAAACCTGACTGCACAGATCCTTATAGAGACTCTACGTTATTTATTGCTGGCCTTTCCCTCCAGGATCTGAAGAAACACTGAGAGCTAAAGCCTGTCGACATGGTATCAACCCTGAAAGACGTATCACCACAGTAGAACATGCATGGGCTGGATTTCTCCCTGAACAAGTCACTGTGTGGGCCACTAAGGAAGTTTTGTGAAACGCTTGAGTTGTGCATGTCCTTATACAAGAAGTAACCAAGACTAGACATCACTAAGAGCACTGATGTCTTAACTTCAAGAAACTCAATGAGCTGTGCTCCATAATCAAGAGTTCCATCCACCAACCCTTGGAATCCACTGGACTGAATATTCTCAGAGTTTAACTCCTGGCTCTTCACTTTAACCTAACTTTTTATATTAATATTTCTATTTTTCATTTAAGCCCTCTCCCTTTTAACAGGACTGATCTCCAGGATTCTAAGACAACTGACCTTGCCATTACTTCTCAGTAGAGGATTCAATTAATTTTGCAGGTACAACTCCAACAGGAGTCCTCACAAGAGTATTTCTTAGACCCCAGTTCATCTCACTGTGGAGATTCATGGTCACCTCTGAGTTGTTCAGCAGTGAATGATATTCATTTTTCTTAAACAGAATGGTAGAGGGGACTGACAATGTTGAACTTTACCTGAGCTCCAGAAAATAGCAAAGGCTGAGAGATCTCCCCAAAATCTCCCACAATTTTGTGTTCTGGAAAACAGCCTATTGAAAAGAACCACCCTCCTGCATATGACTTAGATGAGACTTGCTGTCCACTCTTTCTCGTGAGTCCTGGAAGACTCCTGGAGGTCTCCCTTGTTTACCTGTGACAAGGACAAATATAGACTTTTCCCCTTTTGCCTGAAACTGCTGACATAACCAGACACAAATCTGTCTCCTTTCACTCCTAACCAATTCTCTATTTTTTGTCTCATGAGTGATTAGCTAAGATTAGAACTGTTTGTCCTCCTGAAACTAGCTAGACTCAGAGACAAACATTTCCCATTCAGCTAATCACTGAATTTCCCCTGATGGCAATTCAATCCTAACCATAAATCCCCTTACTTGTAACTTGTCTGCTCCTCCTTGTAAAAGTCTAAGGCCAAACGACCTTCCAAGACACTCTGATCTTCGCATCTAGGGGGAGAAGGGGCTCTTCCTATGGTAATAGCCTGAATGAAATCATCTCTTTAATTGTCTGATTCACTTTGTCTTATGCAGTACCAAGGGGAATTACCCAGGTGGCGTAGGGAAGTGGGTGCCAGGGGCAGTTGCATTCCCTTTCTTTTCCACTTTCTAGACAAGTGAAAAAATGGAGGCAAACAGCTATCATCTTATAGAACTGTTAGGTAAGACTACAAGAGACACTGATATATTCTGTTTGAGTAATTTCTACTTTAGAGAAATGGAAAACAGGCAGTTATATGTTTTTAAAGAAATTTACATTGTTCAGTTATAGTGAATATTCCCATTGACAAAATAAAGATTGTTTTATTATTTTTAAATGCATTTCATTTAGTGCATGCCTGCCCATTTTTAAATAATACCCCCATCACTCTGAGTAAGTAAGGGAGCTGGGGGAAGGGAGAAAATTATATCGGCTGAGCATCCAGTAAGTGCCAGGCTGAGCTAGACATTTAAATTCACTTAATCCTTTTAACAACCTGTGTAAGGTAGGTATTATCCCTACATTAGAGACAAGGAACTGAGACTTAGAGGTGTTAATATCCCACCTAGGATCACACGCCTAGCAACCAGTAGAGTTTCATGCTCTCTCAATATCGGATATGGCTTCAGAGCTAATTGTTTGGAAATCAGTAAACAATCTATGAATTTAGAATTCACTCCCAAGACAAACACATATCTTTGCCTTCTACTTGTGTAGTATATATTGTTGAGACCTATTAAATGTTACAAAAGATGTCCATTCACTTGCCTTTTTGTTCCAAAACGGCAGATTTTTTTTTCCAGAAGTCAAACTCATTTAAACCTATTTTTAAAAAGTAGTCCTCACCGCTTTGAATATTCTTTGCACAAACCAGCCTTCAGATTATTAAGTAAATATAGAGATAAATGAGCAATTGAATCAAAGCAAAGATCTTTGATTGATAACCAAAATAAGGTTTTAATTATTTGACCTATTTGATCAGAAAGTATCTCGTTCCACGACAGTTCTGTGCAAAACATCAGCAGGTGCCAACAAATCAAAACATATTTGTGTCCAAAGAATTTGCCTTTAAGGCATTGCAAAAATCCCTGGGGCCAACTGAGAGAGAGCATCTGGTGTAACTGACACCTTCAAGCGAATGCTAGGTTTCTCGTTGTCTTCTTGAACATCCTCCTGGGCTTAACTGTGTAGGGCTGTCTCCGTGCTCCTCTCTCCTCGCCCCCCTTCTCAGTCTCCTTCTACCTGTACCAAAGGAGAGCTCATGCCAACCCTGCGAACATCCAGTCCCTCACATTCACTTGATCCGTAACACTGACACTTTAATCAAATAAGAAATAAGCAGAAAAACAATCTGTCCTATATACTAGTGGAAATTATACGCCGATAAACTTCAACTATTTAATGGAGAGTCAGCAGTCTGGAAATTAGAAACTGTTTCCCAACATCAGCAAAATGAAGGATTCCACTCTGTTTGTTTGAGGCCATGATTTTCCAACCCACTTCACTGCTTGCTTCGTGCACTAAGTCTTTAGGGTCAGAAAAACTGTAATTTAATGATTCCTGATTATGTAGGCTGAAAAGTTGGGTCCAGTGTGGCCATTAGCTTGTTTATGTGACTTTAGATAAAGCACTTTACCTTCTATCAGCCACTATTTCTAATTTTCTTGTGGACATTTATACATTCTGAAAAAATAAGCTTTTAAGGTACTATAAGTGCAGCCTTAGCAGCCTGGCAGAATGATACTCAGCAGAGTAATCTTCATAAATAGTTCTTAAGCAAAGAAGGAAAGCCAGTTCTGAAAAAAGTTGGCAATGCTTAAATAGGTAAAAAATGTACAATTTCTAATGAAATTCTGTGGTGTTTTTAAATATTGAAAGAAGAGCTTTTGTTAGGTATACATAAACACACAAAATGTACAGAAGTAATTTAAAAATATCTTTTTCATTCGGAAGTGGAATATTCTGCGATTTAAGGAAATGAAATAAATATTTCAGGACACTGGTGTGTGGTAGTCAGCTATTTTAGATGCTCCTGGCGCCATCTAGTGAGATGTATAAGCAATGGCATCAGTATCTGACCTGTATGCTCTGTACATCCGGGAGACCAGACTGCAGAAAAGCAGAACAGCATAACCTCTACTTACACATCAAGTATCTGAGACACTAAGAAAAATCATTGTATAACCCTGATGGACATTTAACATCATTTGAATAATGAAGATATAGATCTCACTGCATATTTCAATTGTACCTTTATCCTTGAAAGGTTTATCAACCTCTGGTGCAATTTTCTCTTCAAATACGTTTTGAGTATATTTCCCAGTGAAATTAATAAAAGGCTAGAATACATATTTGAGATTAGAAATTGAACCAGAATGCATGTTGTAACGCGGAAATTAGGAAGAAACTATTTTATTTAACTCTTCTATATGGACTATCATGTTGCAATACTTTCTTATGGAAGAAAAAGATAGGATGTTTTCTTTTAGAAAACAGACCCTTGATTATGTGTAAATGATGTTTCTATTACAGTACAGGTACATTAAAAAGAAAGATGAAGTTGGCTTTGAAAAGGTTGAAAACTGTGCAGGTCAGAGAAGAGGTGCTGGATATAAAAACATTTAGTGTTTTGATTTCTAATACCACAAACAAATATTAAGTATCTCAAAGAGCTATTGAAATGCAATATGTCAATTTACCTAAGACAAAAATACAAAAATACATAGCAGTATAAAATGCCTTCAGTTCCTTCTTCGATAAGCTCTATCTGTCATAAACCAGGTCAACGTACGGGTGATCCTGAGCTGTTGGAACAGCAGGGAATTGCCGAGCACCAAAGATCTTCCATTTGTCCCACCTCCCGGGACAGGTTGCCAAGTGAAGTGCTATCTCATGCATTGAGGTATTTATGGATGCTTTATTATTTTAGTAGAAATATAGCATTTTTTTCTGGTCAAAATTTGGTCAGATAAGGACATTATGCCAACAGCTATACTGTAAATTTAGATATTTTCCCTCTTTTGTAAAGTTACCTGTGAATGGAATAAAGTAAGTCTTTGTGAATTGAGTAAAGCAATTCCTTAGAGACAGAGATTTATAATCCATCTATTTATCTCAATCTAAACCCTTACAAAACCAATAGTTTATAAAAACCAAGAAATAAATGAAACTTCTAAAGAAAAAAAACATCTAGAAGTTTGGAAGTCAGAATAATTTTTCTGTTTAAGTCAAACTATATTAGTAACATATGAATTCAGCTTCTTTTTATAGTTTACAAAAATTTTAATCTAAAATAATCATGGCAAATATCCCTTTGGAAAAATTCTGCCGTTTTATAAATATATCATTTAATAGTAGGTCTATACTTTACCTTAGCAAAGCTTCAGAGACCTCAGGAAAGTCTCTGTCGGTTTCAAACTCGATGTTTCTAATTTCTTGACTGGAGAGGATGTTGCATCCCAGGATTAGAAGTGAGTTGACAAAATAAAAATATTCCAAAATGAGCTACTAATTGGAGAAAATTCATTGTAAGATGAAAACAACATGTGAGACTCTTATCGTGAAAACAGATTGGAAATGGGAGGAACTTTCTTCCTGAAGGAAAGTGCAAGAGGATAAGGTGGGCAGAAAGGGAATGTGGAGGATTCCAGGATAAAGTTGACCTCACTGACAGTTTTCTCTATGAGCAGCAATTTTGTTCACATCAGTTATTAAAGTCAGTGAATTGGGCTTGTGTCCTATGATTGACTGTTCACAATGCATAGTTGGTTAGAGTCATATTCATATTTATGTGTGTTACAGCAGTGACAGTGTAAATACGATTTGCATTGTGGGCTTAGAAAGTTGATGATCAAGAAATATGACAGGACTTTATTTGGTAAACATTTACCCTCACTTTTCCACCTGTGTAATGTTGATCAATGGAAAAAGTTCTTACCACAAATACCACTGTAGTATTCATAGTCAGGACCAGCTACATAATTTGTGGTGCCCAGTGCAAAATGAAAATGCAGGTCCCTTTGTTCAAAAATTATTAAGAATTTCGAGATGTCAACAACAGAGTATTGAACCAAGTGTGGAACCCTTCTGAGTGCGGGGCCCTTTGTGACTGCACAGGTCACATGCCCAGAGAGCAACGTGTCCAGGGAAAAATCTGACCCGCCGTGGTGATGAGTCCTTCGTTACTGATACTATGTCATCAGGCTTTAGCTTGCAGTGCTTCTACGGATCCTGGGGGAAAGGCCAGCAACAAGGTAACCTAGAGTCTCCATAAGGGCACGTGCAGTCGGGTTTTTGTTCCCAGTGATACCAAGTCAGGAGGGAAGGAGAAAAGTTGGAAACATTAGCTTGGAGGGCTGTAGCCAGATAGTGAAGGGAACTGGAAGAATTGCAAGTTTGGTAAGGGTTGACAATTTGTGCAATGTAACAGTACCTAGTCTAATTTACGGGTGGGTAATGGAACTAGTTTTTGAGAGTGGAGAAGGAAGTCAATTAAATCTCAACCAAACAAGACAGAGTTTGTGTATTCATCAGTTACCTACAATTTATAAACAGGTATGAAATACTATTTCAAAGACAATGAGCAGGGCTAGAATCTGATAACCCAGAACGGTGTTCATGGTTTTCTATTGAAATAAAATTTCTCTCTATAGTCACCCCCTTGTGATCAAAGATAATCTAAAAAGAAAGATTACTTTTGTTCAAAATAATGGTTATCTCAATCTTATTAAATTTGGCCTGATTATTCACATAGGTGCAATAAGATGGTAATTTGCCGTGTAGATCTTCTTAAGTTTGCTTTGCTCAAAGTTATCATTAGGAACTCTAGATTTGACTTTTAATTAAATTCTGATTAGTAACATCAAGTCTCTTCTTACTTTTTAAAAATAGGCTTTATTTAAGATTTGAGAAGATAGTGCAGAGTTACCATATACTATGCACCCAGTTTCCCCTATTAACATTTTACGTAACTATGGTATATTTGTTACAATTAATAAACCAATTATCTAAAGTCCATACTTTATTCACATTTCCTTAGTTTTTACCTAATGTCCTTTTCCTCTCCCAGGATCCCATTTTAGGACACCATCTTACATTAAGGCACCATTTCTCCTTCGGCTCTTCTTGGCTACAACAATTTCTCAGACTTTCCTTGTTTTGATGACCTTGACAGTTCTTGAGAAGTCCTGGCCAGTATTGTTGTAGGATATGTCTCTATTGGAACTTTATGATGTTTTTCTCATGATTACACTAGGGTCATGTGTGCTGGGGAGGAAGACCACAGAGGTAAAGTGCCATTTTCACCACATCATATCGAGAATACATATGCAGGGTACACATGATTTATTCATGTTGATGCTGACCTTGATCACCTGGCTGAGGTAGTGTGTGTGACGTTTCTGCACTGAAGGTCATGGTTTTTTCCCCCTTTCCATGCTGTGCTCTTTGGAAGGAAGTCGCTATGTGCAGGCCACATTAAGGAGTGGGGAGTTATGCTCCCCTCTCTACATAAAGTATTTGGAATTCTTCTGCATAGGAAATTTGCCTCTTCTCTTCCATTTGTTAATTTAGTCAATCATTTATTTATATCAGGATGGACTCACTGATACTTACTTTGTACTTTGGGTTACAATCTAAGGTTTTTAAAAAATTTATCTTGCTCCTCAAGGTTTTCCAGCTTTGGTCCCTGGGAGCTCTTTCAGTTGGCTCCTTTGCCCGTTTGACATACCTGCATCAATGTGGTTTTTTTCTTGTTGTTGCTGTTGTTGTTTGAGTATTTTCTTACTTTCCAGCACTACACGATGAGCCACGGATACCTCCCTGTCTGGGAGGGGCAGGAGCTCCTCCTAACTGCTCTGCAAGTGGCCTCCACTGACCTCTGGAGGAGGGGAGTGGCCTCTTTACCAGTGGGTAGTGGGGCGCGTCCTGACACTCCATTCCTCTGATCCAGCCCAGTAGGGACAGAGAGGAGACTCGTCACTGCTGGATGGGGTGAAGTCTAGGCTCCCCTCTTGGCCTTTGCCTGCATAAGTGGTGATGGAGTCAAAGTTTCTTCTGTGGTGTTTGACTGAAGTCATGCAGTTATGGCTTAAAATTTTTCTGTCTTTCTAGGATGTCCCTTACCTGGTCTTTTGGCTATAGAGAACAGGCTTCTGTTGGTTTGTTTTTGTTTTTGTTTTTTTGGTCTTTTTGTCTGTATCCATTGGCCTTTCCAGGTAACTAGATTCTTCAGTTCCAAATTTGGGGATACATGAGGCAAAAAGCCAAAAACCACAAAACAGAAAAATCCCCAAGAACTCATCACCATATTGTTCTTTGAGACGGGAGGTCTGCTTTTTTCTCTCAACCTTTCAGAGTTTTCTTACGTTTGTCTTATACATAATGTCCAGGGGACACTTAACAGGAGGAATAGGGAAGAGCATGTGCACTTCATCTTCACAGAAGTCCCTTACTTGCTGCTTAAAAGTCTTTTTTGGAAGCAATAATCAAATTCAATACCATATCAGGAAGGTACTTTGTTGCAAGTGGGACTGTCTGCTTTTTTCTATGAGTCACAAAACTTTGCTCATGTTCCTTTATAAAACATATGAGGACATCTGTGTTACATTTTGCGTGTAAACTTTAAAGATGAAAAATGGAAACATTAGTTTGTCATGGAAGGAGGTGAGTTTTCACTTAAATCTGCTTAAATTATAGTTTTGGGTCTAAATCAGTGACATACAACCACTGTGCAGATCAGTGAATTGGTTTCTGTCTCCATCAGAGAGTAAGAGATGCGCTATATAAGACACGGATGCCCAAGGATTCACATTTTGATGAAATGAAGCATGAAGTTTTTGTTTCCCTGCAGCAGTGGAGTGACACACAACTCATGAGAAGCTGTTCATGACCATTCTAAAAGCAGTGCGCAACATCTGGTAGAACTGAGAAACTTGCCAGGGACAGTTACACGTGCCAAGTAATCTAGAATCAATTATCACCTTGTCAACTGAGTAAAAATGACTTAAATGCCCTAAATTCACTCACTCATGTGGGTTCTCTGGAACAGTTAACCAAAACCTCAGTTTCATAAAATATAACTACCCCCTCAGTAAGCATAATTGTCACATTCGGTCATATGATCATTCTGACCATGTTGAAAATAACAAGCTTTTTCATTACGCAATGACTCTCAGGTTTTGCTTTATCTTTTGAATTAAAAAAATATTTAAGTGGTTTCATACAAACTCTTGAAAACGTTGAACATGGCAGTAATTTTCCATCTGAATTCTTCAGAATTCAAGTATGCACCATTAAGGTCAGAAATTAACTGGTGGAAGACAACAGGTGGTGGTAAACATATTCTGGAGACAATGATTTCTATACAAGAAAGCAGAGAGTAAATAAGCAGAAGCAATCAGAATATTATCCCTTTTAGTATAAGACAATATTTACTGATAGCCATTTGTTTAAGTATGGAACAGGCTACTAAGTTTACAACAATAAAGGCAAAAGAAAGAAGAAACATGAGATCATTGTGTAAAAAATATCAGTGGTTCTCCAAGTGTGGCCCCTGAATCAGCAGCATCAACATCACCCAGGAACTTATCAGAAATGCAAGTTCTCATCTCCTCCGGACCCTACCCACCGACCTTTCCAGAGCCACTGATTCAGAATCTCTGAGGGCGGAACCCAGCAATCTGTGTTTAACAAGCCCTCCAAGTGATTTTACATATATGTACATATCAATATTTCATGTCAAGTGAGGAGAATTTTAAATATTTTTCCAATGTGTGCATAAAATTTGCTTCTCTTCATTATTTGTATTATCAAATAATCCAAGAGTCTATTCATTACTTTTCTTATAAATATATCTCATTTTCTTAATGAATTATTTCCTTTGATGTAATCTGATTTTTTTTGTGACAATTCACTTTTCGATGACAGATTAATTTCTCTTGATTTCTTACTCATCTTTATGACTGTTTCCTTATACTTCATTAATTAATTGTTTCATTTTTTAATGAATAAATTTAAAAATGTGAAGTTTCTCCTATATGAGAAAATTGTGAATCTGTCATTTCTAACTTGTTTGATTGAAACATTCTAAAACATATTTGAAAAATACAGTTAAAAGTCATCGTCTTAACTCAACCTCTGCTTAGTTGAACCCGAAAAATGCCGCAGCCACTCTAACATCTCCAGCATGAAGAGAGTTTGGTGGAAAGGAGATAAGACTAAAAAGAGATAGTTCTATTGCACTTAAATTGCAGGAAAAGCATTTTACTTTTGCAAATTTTACAGACAACCATGGGACCACATTGATAAACCCATCTCCCTTCGGGCCCATTATAGCCTTCATGAGAAGAAGTGAATCAGGTAAGGGGGTTCCAGAGCTGAGGAAGGCAGCTCCTAGGTGTTACACTCTGGCCAAACTTATCTAGAGGAACCACTTAGTAATGTTTTCTCTGGCAGCAGAATCTTGCTGAACAATCTATTTTATATTTTACAAGTATTACAACATACCCAACTGAACAATATAATTAAATTTAGGCATATTCGTTGATCCAGAAAAATTCAACATGTTGAGTGATTGAATGACAGCAAACAGGAATACAATTTTAATCTACGAAAACATTTCATTATATTTTCAACACTGTTTTTTTTTAATGAGGGAAAGAAAATCTGAAGTACCTAAGTATTGTAAAACAAGTGCATTTCATAAGTCTGAAAAAAACTCAAGATGGAAAATGTGGAGTAAAGATTGTCATTTCTGTGTTTTCTTCCATATATGTCTTACAAAATGACCAACTCTTAAAAATTCAGTGGAGACTAGGAAATTCTGAACAGAGTTCAGATCTCTGAGTGGTGTTCAGAGCTAAGAAAGTGGACGGCAAGAAGGCAGAGGGATTTACTCAGTACTTTCCTAGGAGGAGCTGTGGGCCCCGTCTGTGGCTGAGCAAAGAGCCACATTTTCCAGGGTTACATGCCTAGGTCACCTGGGCATAAGGGGGTCTTGTTAGGACCTTGTTATGCCTGAGTCAGAAAACCAAAAGGTGTTTGGAGAGAGATGGAGGAGCCCCAGTTGTTCCTTACCTGGAAGGAAGGGAAGAAGAAAGGAGATGCCAATACTTCTTCTGGGAAGATTACACCTAGTCTACAACATGATTTCCACCTTCAGAAAAGAAATCTCTGACAAGAAGGTAGACCATTTGTTTGTATACTTTTCACTAAGAGAGATTTCATGGAATCCTTTTGGAAAGGAGGAAGGATGGAGGCAATTTCTATTTTTATGCATAAAACTTAACTATATTGGGAACTGGAAGAAGTAGTGGTTTTGTTGTTGTTGTTTGTTTATTTAACTAATCTGTCCATCAGCCAATCATTCAACACACATTTATTGAGTGGTTACTATGTGCCATGTGTAAGTTGTACTAAGTTCTTGGGATAAAAGAAACTTGCACTTCAAGAAACTGATAGTCTGGTAAAGAAAGTCTGTCTAAATACAAATAAGTGCTGTGATAGGTCAGAGGGGATGAGACCGTTGTCTGTACAAAGTGCTATGGGAACACAAAGGAATGGTCAAATCTATCTGTGTGTGTATGTGAGAGAGAGGGAAGGGGAATGTAGTCATTTAAAATATGGCCTTAAAGTCTTTGATATTCCTCTCTTTGAGAGGTGGGGTCTAAATCCTCTCCCCTTGAATCTGGGCAGGATTGTGCCAGCTTTGACCAACAGAGTATGGTGGAAATGAAGCTATGTGACTTCTGAGGCTGGGTCTTAGAAAGCCAGGAAGCTTCCTCTTGGTTGTTTTGTAATGTCTCTGGGCACTCCATTTTGTTGCACTTCCTCTCAGAAACCAGCTGTCATTCAATGAGGCGTAAGCTACTCAGAGAGGCCATGTGCAGGCTTTCTGGTTTCTACTGAACTCAGCCTCTGGCTCATCCAGTCCCATCACCAGACATGTGATCCAACCAGAGCCACTTGTGTCTCTCTTAGTTGAGAACTCAGTTTTCATGGAACAGAAACAAGTCATCTGTGCTGTGCCTTGTCAAAATATTCTGCAATATGTGGCAACGTGGACAAACCTTGAGGACACTATCCTAGATGAAATAAGCAGTCACCATAGGACAAATACCACATGATTCCACTTATATGAGGTATTTAATATAGTTGAATTATAGGATCAAAGAGTGAAATGGTGGTTACCAAGGGCTGGAGGGAGAGAGAAATGGAGAATTACTAACCAAGGGACATAAAATTTCAGTTAAGCAAGGTGAATAAGCTTTAGAGAGCTGCTGTACCACTTTGTACCTATAGTCAACAATAATATATTGTACACTGAAAATTTTATTAAGAGGGTAGATCTCATGTTAAATGTTCTTACCATAATAAAAAAATTTATTTAAAAAATAAAATATATTTTTAAAAAAGGAATTTCTGACTCACAGAATCCATGAGCATAATAAAATTGTGGTTGTGTTATGCCAGTAAGTTTGTGGTGGTGTGTTAGGCAGCGATACATAACAGAACAGGAGAATTTCAGGCAAGGCTTTATAGAATATATAACACTTGAACAAAACATAATCAGCGTTATGAACACAGGCTTTGGTGTTAGAGCTGGGTAAGAATCTGCTATGAGCTAGCTGTGCCATTTAGATAACCTCTAATAGGTGTGTGTAAGTGTTATGAGAGATAATGGCTGAAAGTGCTTCATGTGCAGTTGGCACAAAGTAAGCAATCAACGCTTAACTTAAAAAAATCTGTATAGAAGTAATAAAAGCAAAAAATAATAAATAGTTGTGCTAGGAACAGTATCCACCATTCTAGTCAGTTGTTTGATCTGATTTGCCCAGAACAATTCTCACTTACTCTCATTGTTCTGGCATCCTTTCTATTTTAGCATATATCTTGGATTTGGTTTGTTTAGTTATTTTTAAAATGAAACATCAACATTAATAGTTGCGTTAAAATAAGCTGGGGTGGATTTGGTGCACCTTCGCTTTGTACATCCAGCTTCTGGTGTGCAGTGAACAGAGTTGTCACTTCAATTTGTACTTAAATCTAAAAGATGATCAGCTGCCCATCTTTCTTTTCCCATGTCTTTCCGGAGAAAACACGATTATCCCCTTCCTTTCATGACAGCATGAAAGACAGTCACTGACAAAATGAAGTGTGTTAGGGTGTGAACAACAAGGGACAGGCAGCTCCTAGTATACAGTCGTCTGGAAAAACAGCCAAAGCTTCTTCTGTTGGCCACTGGTGATGAGCCCACTGTGCCACGGCCTCTGCTTTAGTCTTGAGATGCACAAACCTGTGGAGCTGTCAATCTTCAGCTTCACTAGGAAACGCGGGAAACTATAAATTAGATGTACGTGAAGTAATTGGGAGAAATGGAGTCTGCCCAGTCA
This sequence comes from Equus przewalskii, assembly GCF_037783145.1. Classification (NCBI taxonomy): domain Eukaryota; kingdom Metazoa; phylum Chordata; class Mammalia; order Perissodactyla; family Equidae; genus Equus; species Equus przewalskii. Next base: position 77,920,679 of record NC_091834.1, read on the forward strand.
CTCTGTAGAGTGGATAAAAGTGGTCTGAATGCTCTTACTATGGTGGTCTTTGTCATTTATTATATGGCGTATAAAAGTGTTTGTATAAGTCTTCTTTTTTATTGCAGTATACACTTTTGGCACCAATGAACTCAGACAGACAAACAAAGACCCAAAAGTGTGTATTTAATGAAAAACTCAATACCCAGTTTCCAATTCTCAATAAGGTTGATGATGAACATTATAAGGTTGTGCAAGTTCTGAAGATATTTACCATCCAACCATGTAAGGTGTAGGGATGTCACTGACCATGTGAACACCAGAAAATAAAAATATGCTTAAAATGTATCAGCATCTACTTCAGAAGTGGATAGTGGGTAGTTATTTTACGAAGATTATGCATAACTTTTCATTAAAATCAAATGAATCTTCTTCAAATTAATTTCACTCATGTCCGATTTCCATTTTTTTAAACATGTACAAAAAGTGAAGCAATAGATATCAATATGTTAGGCTCATCAAAACTTCACAAACAGTTAAATAAAGCCTGTTTTATGTCAGTGATACCAGATACTTCAAAGAGAAAGCCAGGTAAATTAATTCCAATGGTTCGATTTTTTAATTCAACTCATGGAACCAATAAAAAGCTTTTGGAATTTCATTTAGTTGAAAGTGAAATATCTGCCACTATCATAATTGGTACTGTAAATTAAATCAGAAGTTCAGCTTTGAGGAAAAGTTTATATGTTTTGATGTGATAATAGGAATAGAATATTTGTGGAGGACAAGTTCATAGTAAAAACAATGTTATCATTAAATTAAGAAATTTATAGAGCAGAAATAGTTGGTATTAATTGCCATGCACACTCAGCTCATAGCTTCATCTATGTTGTATTAATTAAAACCTGTAGTTGCTGAGAGGCTGTTCCCGTGACCGAGTGGTTAAGTTCACGTGCTCCGCTGCAGGCTGCCCAGTGTTTCGTTGGTTCGAATCCTGGGCACGGACATGGCACTGCTCATCAAACCACGCTGAGGCAGTGTCCCACGTGCCACAACTAGAAGGACCCATAACGAGGAATATACAACTATGTACTGGGGGGATTTGGGGAGAAAAAGGAAAAAAATAAAGTAAAAAAAAACAACAACAAAATCTCTCACTGGAAGTCTGAACTATAAAAAAAAACCAAACCTGTAGTTGCTGAAATTTACTCATATTTGTATATATACACAATTGAGTAACTGAAGTATAAACTTTCTGTGGCAAAGTTAATGTTGAATATAAAAAAATATGTTACCATAGCAGTACACGCTTTCTTCTTTGCTGCCCATCATCAACTAGATTTTTGAAATGTTGACCTTTGATGATTGACCTTATAAATCTCCTTTAGTGTTTTACCATGGTATTGGACTTTTAAAAAATAAGTTCTCTAAATTTTTTTTGCATTGCATTTTGTTCAAAATCAATTGAAAATGTTTAATCAAATTATTTAAGGGATGGAATGCTGCAAATTCCATTCCTTTGGCTTCCCCCAGTTCTCGACTCTGTCTTTTCAGTAAGCAAGTCCGCTGGCATCTGGCTTGGGTTCTGCTTCTCTGGAAGCTCTCTGTGGGTAGTAAGCTGGAACAATCGGGGGCTTACCTCCTTTGTTCCTCTTCTCACAGGGATCCCTCTCCTGACTGCCTGTTGCCCAGTGTCTGAAATCTTTTGCTTCCTTTTGTCCATTTTAAAATTACTTAAGCTGAGAGGGTAAATCCAGTTGCTGTTACTTTATCAAGGCTGGACGCAGAAGTCCCTGAAAATGGTTTGTGAATCGAACCGCTACTTATGTCCACCAATATAATAACATCAAGTGATCAGTCAGTAAGTAAATATTGCATATATTACACAATTTTTCTTATTTTTATGTCTCTTTTTATTCACAAAAGTATCCCAGTTTGGATGATAAATTATGTGGTAACTCTAATTGTAGTATTTTAACAATATTTGTTAATATTCAGTACTAAAATCACTCATAAAATTTTGGATTATATATTTTAATTTAAGTAAAATTAGAAAGTGTGTCAACATCTTAATTTCTTTCATATGCGTTGATTAATGAGCCCAATAATTAAACTGTGAAACAGCATCATATAATTGCCCCTAATTAAATAAAGCTTTCAAAATGTATGAGGATTCTATCAAAAGCTTGGCACTAAGGCAGAATTCAGAACTGCATGCATTTTTTTGAACCTCACGTGCAAAAAATTCTGTTAAATATATGCTACCCAGTTTATTTGATACTACCAATATATATCCATGCTAGTTTCCTCTTGTTTTGTTCCGTTTTTCTCTTCATCCTGATCTTTTCATCCCCCTCTCTACATAAGTTTGATAAATATCCTTGAATATATATGATTCCTGATAAATATGAAACATTCTAAGCATATATTTGGTTTTTTATTTACTTTATTTTATTCACTGTATTTACTTTACTAATGGCATTGTACCATAGACTTAATTTTCATGCCATACGTTTTAAGATCTATTCATGTTTTATGTATATATACATTTATATATATGATTCATTGTTTCTAGTTGCTATCCAGTATTCCCTAGTGTGTATCCACCACATTTCATTATACAATGCCTTAGAGATGGACACCATCGTTGCCTCAGACTCTCAATTGTGCAAACAAAATGAGGATTCTCCTTGCTCACTACTCTTAGGGACATGTATGGGAATTTCTCTGTGATATAAATGCAAGAAGGGGCTTGCTGAAGCATAAGTTCTCTAGGTACCGTCAGATAACTACTCATGAAATTGACATCCGAGCACATTCCTACCAGCAATGCAGTGGATCCCCGTTCTCTCATCATTCCCAACATTTGGTGTTTTTCTGTACTCTATGTTTTGCTAATGTGATAGGAATAAAATATTTTGTCATTGTTATTTCAGTTTTCATTAATCTAACCAGTGGGTTAAAACCTCTATCTGGTTTCTCGTTTTTTTCTTAAATTGATTTACACGTTTCCTATATATTTAGATATAAAATCTTTTTACTGGTTTAGCTTTTGCTATATTCTTTCAGTTTTCTGTTTTCTATTAACCTTGTCTAACTTTAATTTTGATGTAATCAAATATGCCATTTTTCACTTTGTGTTTTCTATTTTGGGATGTGTGTCTCAGAAGCCCTTCTATCCTCCTAGTTTCATAAAGACAGGCTCCCACATTTCTCTAATTCTCTTTAACTTTCCTAGCTAGGTCTTTGAGTCTTGTGACACTCACTTTTGAATATCAAGCCTTACTTTATTCCATATTGTGAGCTACTTTTTCCATTCGACCCTTATAAACACTTTTTGCACAGCATTAAGTTCAAAATATGTGTCATACTTAGGAAGTAATTTAACTATAATGGTATTTTTTTAATAGGTAGTGATTCTGTACCCCTATACATTGATAACATCTATAGATTTCCAGATATAGATTTTATGTGTTTGCTATATATTTGCACCTTTCATTAGCTGGGGTGATTTTGTAAACCCAACTGTACAAATCGTGGCAGGAAGATAGCGTTTGGTTACTAAAGAAGACCTATAGGCTTCCCAATGTTAAAGCTTACGGATTTATGGTTTACTGCAGGGGAAGCATGCAATAGAGCAACAGCGGTAAATAAGGCCATGCATCTCAGCCAAAAGCTGCCTCACAGCAAGGCGTCTGGAGAGGCCAGGAACAAGTTCCAGCTGTCCTCCCCTGCAGGGCTGTGCCAGGGTGCACTTTTTCTCTCTAATCGAGAATGCCCAATATGTGCATGTAGTACCTTGAAACCAAGAGATCAAATGGAGTCTAAGCTGGGCTTCTTAGATTATGCTGGTCACACAGGGATCTCTTTTTCCCTGTGTAACCAATGACACAGTCTTCTGGGGATCTCAGCAAGAACAGGTGCAAATCATCAGTCTCATCATTTACCAAAAACCAATGTTAAGTTGGTACAAACTTGCCTCAGACCCATGATTACAAAGCAACACTTAATCAGCACATTGCATGCCTTGACTGGGGATCAGTGCTATTCAGGTACTTGAGTAAAAGAGCTCGATCAAACCTTGAGGAATCCTACTTAAGATAGCAGAAGGCTTTTTGAAGGCTCCAAGAAACCTCAGCTCTGCTCACTTGCACTCCCCTCTCCAACCTCACTCCATCAAGCAAAGCAGAAACTAACAAGATGCTTGGACAGGGTGGCAGTAGGTGGTGATGGATGCTGTAAGGATGTCTGGAGTAGTCAGTGTGTTAAGATACTGAGTCAGACCAGAGCGGTCAGCCTACAGTCAGCACATGTCTGAGGTTCAAGTCTTGCCCATTTGTCATCATCGTGTTTGTTGTCCATAAACACGTCTGCTTTTGCTCAGCTTCCACATTCTTCAAATACAAACAATACTTAAGTATATTTTCCCAAAGCTAAGCAGATTTGGGTTTTTTTAATCTGATGCTTGTGTATTTATTGGAAGGAACGTTCACATAAAAACTATGCCGAGCTCAACCTTTGGGAAACAGGGAAACCATGTTCTATTTAATCTTGGGAAAACTTATCTAAGTATTTTATAGTTAATGTTTGTTCTTTTATTACCCCGTATTACAAAAGGGTAAGATGGAGTTTAGAGAAGTTAAATGATACACAACCAGTAAGAAGCAAATCTAAGATTTGAACTTTGGCAGTTGTGTGATTTCTGAGCATGAGATCTTTTCCACTCACATGGTATCTGGTGGAGGACATACTTAGCAAAGAAAGCAATATGAAAAACTCTGAAATTGCAGAGGGATTCCCAGGAACTCCAGATATTTCTTCGAGACTGGAGCTTAGAGTATGTGTAGAAGGATGGGATGGAGAACATGAAAGAAAGGATTAGAGGGGAAAGATGGATACTGAGGGCCTCATAATTGATTACTGAGGTGAAGAGCAGTCTTCAGAAAAAAGTGACATACACAGATTTGAATTTTAAGGAAAATTTTCTCCCCTAAACTCTCTAGCAGTTCTATGGAGGATAGATTCAAGGATATAAGCTAAATAAAAGAATTTTCTGATGATGCAAGTGGTGATAAATGTAAACTGAACTGTGAGTAGTGGATATGGAGAACTTGGGGAAATTTGAGAGATGTTAGAGAGTGAAAATGCATGAGACTTGGTCCTAATTGACTCTGGTGGGAGTAGGGTGAGGAAAAGGGAGAAATCAAGGATATCTCCAAGGTTTCCTGCTCAGGGAACTTGGGGGTTGGATGATGTGATGGTCATTTCCTGGATTGGGAATATAGAGAAGGGAGAAGTGTGAGAGAAAAAAATGAGTTTGAAATGTCTTGTATGTATTTTAGGTGTCTGTGGAACAGAAGGTGAAAATGTCCAGGGGGCAGTTGGATGTATGTCTCAGAATCTCAGTAGGATCTCTCCTAGAGACATAGATGTGTGCCTGGACCCTACCCTAGACCAACCAATCAGTTTCCAGAGATGGACCCATACGTTTCCCATTGATCAGTTTTATATTGAACAACTTAACAGAGGTATACTAAGGAATATCTAACTAAGGGAGAAGAGGTAGTATATAGCCACATTTTTTACAGTGAAGAGGAGAATACGAGTAATTTAAGATGATATACAAAGACTAATCAAATTCTAACATTTTGAGGTTAAAAATACTCTATCATAATTTAGTATTTAATTTTTCACATTTATTTCCTTTTATATCCTACTAGAGGGGCATTTTCAAGTGATTAACAAATATTTTTTGGAATATTTTGCTAGAGACAATGTGGTCTCCAAAAATAAAATCACTTTAATTCTACGGAAAGTATTCAAATCTCCAGTACAAGCAGCCTACAATTTGTAGAGTTGAGAAAAGATGTGCTTGTTGTTGAGAGATTTAGCTCTGCTACTTCTTGTTTTAGTCAAATTGCTCGACTGCTTTAGTGTTCAATTTGATAAATTTATTGAGTAGCTACTATGTCCATGACACTCTGCCAGTCGTGAAGGGAATCTGGAGATATGTGCAATGGGGAGCCTATACTCTAAAGATGTAGATAACTTGGGTGCAATCATATGACAAAGCAGAGTAGGACAAGTGCAAAAAAAAAAAAATAAGGGAGATGTAGAATATTATGCAATTTCAAAGAAGAGAGAAAAACTATTCCATGGAGAGATCAGGAGAAGACGACGGCAAGGGAACAGAAGATTTACTGAGTACATACCATGAGAGTCCAAATAATATACTAGGATTCTGGAACATTCCATCTAAAAATAGTACTGTCTGATATGAGTTTAATTTTAATCAATTATTAAATTTTATTTAGTTAAATGGGGCCATGTGCCATGAGTCCTAAAATTAAGGCCCAATATTATGTGCTGTCTTAATATCTAGTGGAACCATGAGGGCTTCAAATGCCCAACTGCAAGTCCCCCTTCCTGCTGTGCTCCTGCAGATAAGGTCCCCAAGTCAAGCAACACCCCTTATCTAGAGGACCAGGTGCTGTTTCTCTGAGTAGGGATTTCAGTTCCCTGTCAGCTTATGGAAGTATGCAAACAGGCCAATCACATCCTCCCACGAGAACCACGGGGCACCTATTGTACATGATACTACATGAAAGCCTGTCTCCCACAGCCTCTTGTTCACTGTCTTCCTGAACGCAGCCCTGGCCCTGTGTGGCATGCAATGTTCTGCTATGAGTGTACGTGACAAGTGAACTGGTGTTGATCTCATCTGTCCAGTGCAGGGTGTCATGTATTTGGCCATCCCATAACGGTAGGGTAGGAGTCCCTGCCCCACCAACAGGGTAAATAGGAGGTGATTAAAACAGGTCATGAGTGATTAAAAATAATAACTAATCTGACATAAACTTGATAATTTAGCAATTGCTTAAAAATTCTTTAGTATTTCCTTAATTAAAAAACAAACACAGAAAGCAAAAGATGAACTCCTTAGATAGGTAAGAAATTCCATAACCTTAGTCTGTGCCTACCTCGCCAATATTATTTGCCACAACTGGAGTCTACTTTCCATCCATTCTAAACCATTTACACTGCTTTTACACTCTCTATGTTGTGATGAATGTGTATGCTTTTACTCTTTGTTGTTTCCTCTGGCTGGTAAAATATTTCATTTCTTGTTCAATTTCTAAAACAAACGGCTCCACGTCGCCTCCACAATGAGGCTTTCCTATACATCCTACCAAGAAGCTATGACTGTGCTTTCCTTTATGCTCTCACTGTACTGTTTAGACGCCATCAAAGAACATATTACTCCATAATGCAATTATTTATTTACATACTTTTCTATTTTATTAGCTGTAACCAACTTGAGGATAGGTTTGGTCATTTTCTTATTAATGCTTATGCCTCCTAGAACTTACTGTAGTGGCTATCATCAGACAATATCAGTATTTCAAAATTCTAGCTCAATAAACGCTGTTGAGTGAATGAATGGGTTATTGGGTAGTTGTGTCTAGCCAACAAAGATTTTATAGCCATGGAACTCACTGTGCAAAGAAATAACTTGATTCCTGCTTCTCTTTCTCCCCTTAACCCTTCTAATCATTTGAGTCATGGGAGGCTTAAGTGTCACCCAGGTGAGGCAACCTCAGATCTTCAACCATCCCACGGCGTCTGTTGGCCACCACTGTGTTGTAATTGATCCCGTGGTCTTTGGGCACTGGCCTTTCTACCTGACATGCTGAGACAATTGCAATCCCAATGTAGCCTCACTCATATGCCCCTGTGAATTACTCTGCATTCTCTTCATCCCCTAATAGACTCCTTTGAGTCTGTGATCTGCTTTCGGCATCTTTTGTGCCTTTTTAGAAGCCAAGAAATCTTTCGCTGTTCTCCCTGCTTACCTCTAGGTTATTCAGACTCTGTGAGCCTTTCCTTGGGCACCACACTCACCATCCCTACAGACTGCTATTCTGACATCACGCTTTCACTCTCCCTAGGTTATACCTCAGGAAACAAAACACACACTCTCTCTGCGTTGGGATTGCCTAAATCTATCTAGAGTTAAATTGCCTAAACTTATCTGGAGTCTGAGGGTTCTCTCTACCATTCTGGTCACTCATTTTAAGGTCCCAATCAATTCCATCCCTATAGGTAAGCATTTCTTATAGGGAAGGTGACGTTGTTCCCACCTGAATGTGAAGGGATCTCTTCCGAACTTCTTTTTTTTAATCTGGCCATCTAGTTGGCATTTATCATACACAACTATGAAATATTGGCGTATATATATATTTTTTTCCAACCACATCATCATATGTTACATATTTGTTTTAGTTTTTCAACTACAGCCTAGGCTTATCCTCCCCATTTTAGAAAGATTCTTTTAAATAAGTGAAAACTGTCCAACAAATGCTATTATTCCTTAAAAAAATTGTGTATACTCTGTTTATGGTATATTACTTTTGTGTCCCTCCATTAACCTGCCACTGTAAATTGAATATCGTAGCTGTTTAATGAATGGTTTCCCGGCTAATGAAAAACAGCAAACTTTACACTGAATCATATTTTTATTTCAAGTGCAATTCCACTAGAGCAATGAAAATTTCCGAATACCCAAACCTGTTCTCCAGCCCTAGCTATGGCACACTTATTTCAAACAATACTTAACATAATAGCATTCTAGTATGAAAATAGAGTTGAAACAATTCCTTAGAGTTCCTGTTAACTAGGTTTGCAGATGGCTTTAAATCTTTTCAAAGAAAAATCTTTTTTTATTTTTTAAATTTAAACACAATGGGGAAATAGATTAGATATTGCAAGTCTGTTAGCTCAGCTGCATTGTAAAACAAGTATAATATCAAATTATACATGCCATCCATCAATAGGCTTACTCAACTGTAGGAAAATGGTCCCATGTTTTATGGGACAAAATCAAACTAAAAGATTTAATCCAAACAATTTAATATTTGATGAGCAATAAAAAGTGACATGTGTTTGTCTAATGGAAGACCTAAATGCCTGGACAAACAGATACGCTTCCAGAAATATAATTTTTTTTGGTTTTGTTCAGACAGTGCCAAGTAGGAATATTGTCTCCACTACTGTGAACGTTTATTATGGAGTCTCCACAGGAATGCTCTGGTTGAGAAAGCATTTTCATTCTGTTTCTTGTCCCCCCTGGGCTCCAAGTTTCTTATTCTTACTTTCAATCCGGAACTGATTTTTTTCCCTCTTTTGAAATGTTTGATAAAATTTCAGTGTGACTAATTTTGAGTTATTGGAGCATAAAAATGAAAATGTTTTTTTCATCAGATAGTCAATTCTTCAGGTGGTCTGGGGATAGTTAACTTAGGAATTGATTTTGAAAAGTCAAATATTCTTCAGAATATGATTATTCAAGAGAAACAATTTCATTAGGAGTAAGATCCGTGAAATAAATGAGTGGTAGATTGAGAGTTGGAAGGTGTGTAGAATCTGGAACCTGAAAAACTAGCTTTGCTATAAATTGTTTAATCAATCAATTCCCTCCTTCGTGTGTAAGAAAGGGTTAGCAATAGGTGGCTCTGTGGCTGCGCACTTGTCCCACTTCTAATTCCTGCTTTTCTACATCTTCAATATCTTGGACATTTGGACACCAAGTCCTTCCTTTGTGCAAACTCTCATGTCAGAAAGGACAGAGAAATGGAGTACAGACAAGGTAAGAATGTTCCTCAAGACTCAGTGCCCCTTTTGTACACCCCTTCTGTATTTCTCAGAAAGGCCCCAGTACATGGCACTGTCCATGGAGGAGACTTGTTGTGCCCCATCTCATAGCTGTATTTCAGTTAGTTGCCTTTCCTTTCCTTCACTAATTTTTTTCTTGCTCTGAGATTCCAACGACTGAGATTATTCAAAGGAGTAATTGCTATTTTTTTAAACCGCTTTATTGAAGTATGATTAATATGTTGTATATTTCAATGTACACAACTTGATGAGTTTGAAGATAAGTATACATCTTTGAAACCATCAACACAATCAATGCCATAAACATATCCATCACCTCCACATTTCCTCCCACTCTCTTTATTATTATTATCAGTTTTTGGTGATAAAACACAACATTAAGTGTTGCCTCTTAGCAAATTTCTACATATACAATACAATATTATCAACTATAGGCTCTTTGCTATACAATTGATCTCTAGGACATCACTCATCTTGCATAAGTAAAACTTTGTACCCTTTGAGTAATACCTCTCCATTTTCTCTTCCCCACAGTCCCTGGACATTCACCCATCTGTTTCTATCAGTTTGGCCATTTTAGATTCCTTATGTAAGTGGTATCACGACATATTTGTCTTTCTCTGTCTGGCTTATTTAACTTAGCGTAATGCCCTCTAGGTTCATCCATGTTGTTGCAAACGGCAGGATTTCCCTTCTACTTGCTTTTTTTTTGGTGAGGAACATTGGCCCTGAGCTAATATTTGTTGCCAATCTTCCTCTTTTTCTTTGTTTCTCCCCAAAGCCCCAGTACATAGTTGTGTATCCTAGTTGTGAGTCACTCTAGTTCTTCTATGTGGGATGCTGCCACAGCATGGCTTGATGAGTGGTGTGTAGGTCCGCACCCAAGATCTGGACCAGTGAACCCTGGGCTGCCAAAGCAGACTGCACAAAGTTAACCACTCAGCCACGGGGCTGGCCCCCCTTCTTTTTAAAGGCTGAATAATATTCCATTGTATGTATATGTCACATTTTCTTTATGCGTTACTGTTAATAGACATTTAGGTTGCTTCCATGAGTTGGCTGTTGTGAATAATGCTGCAATAACATGGGCGTGCAGATATCTCTTTTAGATCCTGATTTCAATTCCTTTGGATATATGCCCAGAAGTAGGATTGCTGGATCATATGGTAGTTCTATTTTTAATTTTTGGGGAACCTCATACTATTTGCCATAGTGGCTACAACAATTTACATTCCCACCAACTGTGTACATTGTTCTCTTTTCTCCACATCTTCAACAACACATCTTTTTTTCTTTTTGATAATGTCCATCCTAACTAGTGTGAGGTGATATCTTATTGTGCTTTTGATTTTCATTTCCCTGATGATTACTGATGTTGAGCACTTTTTTATATACCTATTGGCCATTTGTCTGTCCTCTTTGGAGAAACGTCTATTCAGGTCCTTTGCCTGATTTTTAACTGGGTTATTTGGGTTTATTTGCTATTGAGTTATAGGAGTAGCAACTATTATTTAAAGTTACACTTAACATGCTAATAGTAATATTTTTGGTAGAAATAGTTGTTAGTTTCCTAGTGTCAGGGAACAGATGTAGGCAAGCAAGCGTTGCCTGAGTGAGCACATGTTGATCGCGCGGCCACTAGCTGACTGGTGGAATATAAATACAATGGTAAAAGTGGCTCCCTGTATGCTGTGAGATAGCACAATATCCCTGGAGTACTGGAGTGAACACTGTTGGTGCTCCATTCAGATCCCCTTGGGTTGCTTTCACCTGTCCATCCTCAACTTCTGTGTGCTATGCTTCTAACTGCTTTGCTCTTATGACTGTCTTCAGACACTGCCCTTGGGCTATTGGAGCTGCTTTGCTAGTATGCATAGACAGCAAGAAGTGTCCAGGGCAGCCAGTAGCTGATGCCTATGGTGCAGGAACATGAAAACCCAACTCCATTGCATCAAGGCAGGACAAATACTGAGGTATAATTGATGTTCCAGAGCTCCTCACAGGATCAGGCTGGAACTGGGACTCTGCCCGAAGTCCACTAAGCTTGGCTTCTTTGGCCATTTTACCCCGCTTCCCTCTCTCCCTAACTGGATCCTCTGGGGAGCATATCCTTGATAAATCACTTGCTCAGGAATCCTTATTGCAGAGTCTGCTTCTAGGAAATCCAACCTAAGACAAGGATCATGACTGTCATAATTATGATAGTAATGGTAGTTAATATTTGGCTTACTCTATGCCAGACAGTATTGTAAGCATTTTCATTTATCCTCACAACATTATGGATAGACACTAATCAGCACAGCAATTGACTTTGCACAATAGTTTAAAAGATATAAGGCCTGCTCAAGTGCCATCCCTGGATTCTTCTTCTAAATTTATTACTGACCTCTCTTTTTCTTCCCCACTTCCTCTCCTCAGTTCTTTCTGGGCCCCATGATTGTGAGCCAACACCAGTGATTACCCAAGTGTCTTTATACCTACAAAACTTTAAGATTCCTCCCTCAGGGAAGAATGGGGAAGGGCGCAGGAGGTGGGGGGATTCTTCACACACCACCTGCTCCAAATCACATGCAGATGAGAGAGAGAAGAGGGCCGGAGCTGTGGCCACCAAGATGTTAATGATCATGGAAATGCTGACTAGCCCTTCTGTAGGAATCAATAGTATAATTTTAAATGGGAAGTAGTAAGAGTAGACATTTTGTAAGGTAGCAATATTAATATGCCTCATTTTATAGAACTGTGAAGATGTCAGGGACTTTAATGTCAATTTTGTCTCTTTCTTCTCCACACATGTAACTTACTTAAAGAAAATCATAGCTTTATCAAGTATTAGCCACTAATTTATGAAGTCTTGCATGATTAGAGGTTCCACTGCTCTTGAAATTCCATGATCCTTTTTGTAACCGCCCCTGATGCAGGAAGAGTTAATATTCACTGGAAAAGGCTTGCCAACAAACTGTGACCTGGAGGTGAGAAGGCCAGTTAGCCAAAGATGGGTAAGATCTCCAGTGGGAGGCAACCTAAGCCAGGCACGGTCGCCCAGGGGCACAGATGGAGACACGATATCAGGAGCAGGAGGGGCCGTTGCCTAGGAGGGCTTGCATGCTCTGAGATAAAAATATATGAGCACAGCAATAACATGATAATATCAAAACAGAGGCTGAGGAAGGGCTCCTTGAGAAATCACTAAGAATTCTTGGCATTCGCTAATTACATTGTCCAGAACACCTGTGTATGTTTAACAGCTGTAAGCTATGTATATATTGAAACACTGGTTATAATAAACTCAGAGTGGCCATCAGCCCTCTCCACATCTATCCTGGTGTGTACATTAGATCGTGACACTGACACTTTTTTCCATAAATTAAGCCCAACTTGTAAGTCTCTCATGCCCAGCACTATTGAGTACATTTAGCCAAACCCTCCATGATTTGTTATATTTCTTTTTGTCTCATTTTATTTGGAAATAGAGAACGGTCTGTCATCATTTTCAGGATAACAATCTTTCATACACTGGAAGGCTATTATCATGTTGCTTTCTTTTGAGTTGGAAAAATAATTCCCTTCTTTGTGTAGTTCTTTACTTTCCAACCATTTAATCATTTTTCTACCTTCAGATTCCTTTCTAAGTCCTTTTTCTCCTTAAGTATGCAGCCCAGAACAACATATTAAGTAAGTCCATTTCTTTCATTAAGTAAGTGATCAAAGTCCATGAGTATCTGATTGCTCTTTTGAATATGCTGGTAAGTTTACTTTAGGTTTCTTTCTGGAGTGTTCCATTAATGCCTGTGTTTCCAATGCCTACCTATTGAATGAATGAATAAAAGCAAGAGCAGTATACCATGCATATGTTTTATTGCAAACCCTAAATACTTTTTCTTCCTTTTAAAGAGCAGCATAGATAAATCACTTTGTCTATGGAGTTAAGACCTGGTATCATGGAAGAAGAAGCAACCTAGCATATAGCAAAAAGCATTTAAGACTTGGGTTTGAATCTGGCTCTGCTATTATCAGCTATAGGATCTTAGGCAAATTGTTTAAGTCTCTCAATGATTCAGTCTCCTCATCAGCAAAATGAGAATTTTGATAAATAGTTTGAAGGCTGTTTTGAAGGTTGAAGAAGATGCATGTAATAACTTGGCAGTCAGTAGTTCTTTAATAAATGGCTGCTATTAATGTGATAGGGACCCTAAGTTGCAAGGAGAACTCTGGAGAATCTTGGTAAAATGGCATTGGCTTTCTTGATAGGAAAAAGTGTGCTCTGATGCTGTCACATTGTTTGAAAAGTCTTTGCCTCATAACGAATTTACTGATTTATTTAAGAGACACGGTGTGATGCAACAAAAGGAGTATCCAATTTGGAACGAGGAGATCTAAATTTCCACCCTCTTCTACTGCTAATTATCTCTGTAACCCTGAGTAGATCATTTAATCTTTGTGGGCTACAGTTTCCTTATCTACAATAAAATGAACCAGTTGGGACATAGCATCCTAAGGTCCCTTCTAAAATTTTGAGATTCTGGCTAGGAAGATGGAGGCATAGGAGGACTCTGAATTCACCTCCTCCCATGGACACACCAAATTTACAACTACTCTTGGAACAATCACCCCTGAGAGAGAACTGAAAACCAGATAAAAAGAACCCCCAAAACAAGGGACAGTGCTGAATGAGGCAGAAATTCCTTTCTGAGGAGAAAAAAGCCACATTCTAGCCATGGTCCTTCATGGCTGGGAGCAATCATAAGGTATGAAGCACTCCCTGGAGGATTGGGGGATCTGAGTGGGAGAGCTTTGCCACAATAAGCAGTTTTTGGACTCATATTTGGACACTTGCAATGAGTGTAATAATATTTGGCTTTGCCAGCTAAATATAGAAAAGCTATCAAAAATAAGGGGAAAAAAGCCTGCTCTTAAAGGGCCCATGCACAAATTCACCCATTACAGAAAGCAACCTAAAACCACCAGAAAGAAACATTCACAGTCCTTTGGCAAAAAGAGACTCACTTGATAGGCTCTGGGCACATCTCAGCAAGAGGCAAGACCTCCCCAGGCTGGGACTACCTCCCCAAAGACTGAGATTTTGGCAGGAGCCATTATTATGACCTAGTACAGGCAAGGTGACACAGACATTGGCAGATGTCATTGGAATTCTTCCCCTGGCCTTCTAGCACAGGGCTCTGCCCCATCCACTAGAGCACTGATTTAATCCAGCTCAGCAAGGGTAGGCACCTGCCCTAGGGACTGGTCCCACCCAACAGCAAGCCCTCATGCAACTTGTGGGCCCACAGAGGTGGGATGTGTGGGGGGCCTCTGCAGTGGGGTGACTGGGTTTGCTTCAGGGGTTAGGGACATGCACACAGTCCAGGACTATGTTGACGGTTGTGAGGGCCTGTGGGCAGTGGGGCTTGTCAGCTGCAGCAGACTTGTGCTTCTCAAACAGCCACATAGGGGATCAGCCCCACCTTACAACACCTGAAACAATTGTATACTGCTGTGCCTGGGGCCAGCCCCACTCAGCTGATTACTGAGAGAGCTGACAACAGCCTTGCAGGCCAGAGGCCTACAGAAATTGTAAGCCCATAAACCTAGCAACTGTCTACACTGGGGGCCTACTCACTTAACAGAAAAACTGCAGCAAGACTCTGCTAGTAGACCTTGCAGTCAACTGTACTGGGCCTCCCCATGCCCAATAAAGTGACTGAAGGGTCCACAGCAGCCACACATAGCTAAGCATTACAGCCAGCTGGCCAGGGAGACAGCCACACTACCCTGTGCACCTGTAGCAAGAGCAACTCTACCACAACAGAACAACACATGTAGCCCACACAGGGGACACTCCTGGAACATTTGGAACTGGTGACAAGAGGGAAGCACACTACTGAGCCTCATAAGCCATCTCTTACATAAGGCCACCTCTCCAAGATTGGGAGATGTAGCTGATCTACCTTATACATACACCTAAGCACAGAGAAAGAGTAAAAACAAGGAGACAAAGGAATATGTTCCAAATAAGGGAACAGGACAAGTCCTTAGAAAAATAACTAAATGAAATAGAAATAAACAATTTACCTGATAAAGATTTCAAACTAATAGGTATATGGATGCTCAGTGATTTTGAGAGAAAAATGGGTGAATTCAGTGAGAACTTCAAGGAAAAACTGGAAAATATAAAAAAGAGCCAATCAGAAATCAAGAATACAAATAATGGAAATGAAAAATTCACTAGAGGGAATCGATAGCAGAGTAGCTGATACAGAAGTATGTATCAGTGAGCTGGATGAAAGACTAGAGGAAATCACCCAAGCTGAACAGATAAAAGAAAAAAATAATTAAAAAGAACAAGGATAGGGGCTAGCCTAGCGGTGTAGTCGTTAAGTTTACGAGCTCTGCTTTGGCAACCCAGGGTTCATGGGTTCAGGTCCTGGGTGCAGACCTACACATTGCGCATCAAGCCATGCTGTGGCGGCATCCCACATACAAAAATAGAGGAAGATTGGCATAGATGTTAACTCAGCAACAATTGACCTCAAACAAAAAGAAAGAGGAAGACTGGCAACAGATGTCAGCTCAGGCCACCCCCCCAAAAAAGGGAAAAGAATCAGGACAGTCTAAGGGACCTCTGAGACCACATCAAGCACACCAGCATCCATATTATAGGTACCTCAGAAGGAGAAGAGAGAGCCAAAGGGGCAGAGAATCTATTTGAAGAAATAATAGCTGAAAACTTTCGTAACCTAAGGAAGGAAACAGACATCTGGGTACAGGAAGCACATAGAGCACCAAACAAGATAAACCCAAAGAGACCCACACCAAAACAAATTATAATTAAAATGTCAAGCATTAAAGATAAAGAGAGAATCCTAAAAGCTACAAGAGAAAGGCAACAAATTCTATACAAAGGAAATTCCATTAGGCTATCGGCTTAATAACTTCTCAGCAGAAACCTTATAGGCTAGAAGGGAGTGGCACAAAATATTTAAAGTGCTGAAAGGGAAAAACCTACAGTTGAGAATACTCTACCCAGCAAGGTTATTATTCAGACTGGAAGGAAAGGTAAGGAGGTTTCCAGACAAACAAAAACGAAGGGAATTTATCACCAATAAACCAGCCTTACAAGAAATGCTAAAGAAACTTATTTAAGTGGAAGAGAAAAGACCACAAATAGGAATAAGAAAATTACCACAAAAAAATCACAATAAGATTGCTAATAAAGGCAAATATACAGCAAGGGTAGCAGATCAACCACCTATGAAGGTAACATGAGGGTCGAAAGACAAAAGTACTATAATTATCTATTTCCATGATAGGAGGGTAGTGGATAAACATGCACAAAAAGAGGTTAAATATGATATCAAAACCATAAACTGTGGGAGGAGGAGAGTAAAAGAGTAGAGCTTTTAACAAGAGGTCAAACTTAAGAGACCATCAAATTAATACAGATTGCTATATATGTAGGTTATTACATATGAGCCTCATGGTAGTTGTAAACCAGAAACCTGTAATAGAGCCCAGCCCTGTGGCCGAGTGGTTAAGTTTGCACACTCTGTTTCAGCGGCCCAGAGTTTCACAGGTTTGGATCCTGGGTGCGGACACAGCACCACTTATCAGGTGATGCTGAGGCAGCATCCCACATGCCACAACTAGAAGGACCACAACTAAAATATACAACTATGTACTGGGGGGATTTGGGGAGATAAAGCAGAAAAAAAAGAAGAAGATTGGCAACAGTTGTTAGCTCAGATGCCAATCTTTAAAAATAAAACATATAATAAATACACAAAAAATTAAGAGAAAGGAACCCAAACATAATACTAAAGAAAGCCATCAAACGACAAGAGAAGAGAGCAAGAGAAGAAGAAAGGAACAGAGAGGTACTCCTAAAACACCCAGGAAAAAGTAACAAAATGGCAATAAGTACATACTTATCAGTAGTTACTTTAAATGTCAATGGACTAAATGCTCCAATCAAAAGACATAGGGTGGCTGATTGGACATAAAACAAGACCCATACATATGCTGCATACATGAGACACACTTCAGGCCTAAAGACATTCACAAACTGAAAGTGAAGGGATGGAAACATGCAAATGGCAATGAAAAGAAAGCTGGGGAGTAGCAATACTTATATCAGATAAAATAGACTTTAAAACAAAAACTGTAACAGGGACAAAGAAGGGCAGTACATAGTGATAAAGGGAATATTCCAACAAGAGGATATAACACTTGTAAATATCTATGCACCCAACATAGGAGCACCTAAATATATGAAGCAATTGTTAACAGACACAAAAGAAGAAATAGACAGTAACTCAATAATAGGAGAATTTGACACTCCAGTTATACCAATGGATAGATCATCCAAACAGAAGATTAATAAGGAAAGATTGACCTTAAATGGCACATTAGACTAGATGAGTAGGTAGATATATACAGATCATTCCATCCAAAAACTGCAGAATACACATTCTTTTTGAATGCACATAGAACATTCTCCAGGATAGATCACATATTAGGCCGCGAATTAAGTCTCAATGAATTTAAGAATATTGAAATAACACCAAACATCTTTTCTGACCACAACTGTATGAAACTAGAATTCAACTACACGAAGAAAATTTGAAAAGCCACAAATAAGTGGAGATTAAACAAAATGTTACTGAACAATGATTGGGACAATAAAGAAATTGAAGAAGAAATCAAAAAATACCTGGAGACAAATTAAAATGGAAATACGACATGCCAAAATTTATGGGATATGGCAAAAGAGTTTTAAGAGAGAAGTTTATAGCAATACAGGCCTACCTCACAAACAAGGGAAATCTCAAATAGACATCTAACAATGCATCTAAAGGAACTGGAAAAAGAAGAACAAGCAAAGCCCAAGATAAGTAGAAGGAAGGAAATAATAAAAATCAGACCAGAAAGAAATGAAATAGAGAATAAAAAAAATAGACAAAATCAATAAAAAAGAGAGCTGGTTCTTTGAAAGTTAACAAAAATGACAAACCTTTAACTAGACTCTCCAAGAAAAAAAGAGAGAAACCTCAAATAAAATGAGATATGAAAGAGGAGAAATTACAACAGCCACCTCAAAAATACAAAAGATTATAAGAGAATATTATGAAAAGATATACACCAACAAATTGGATAATCTAGAAGAAATGGATAAATTCCTAGAATCATACAACCTTCCAAAACTGAATCAAGAAGAAATACAGAATTTGAATAGACCGATAACCAGTACGGAGATCGAAATAGTAATGGAAAACCTCCCAAAAAATGAAAGTTCAGGAGCAAGCAGCTTGGTGGGTAAATTCTACCAAACATTCAAAGAAGACTTAATACCTATCCTTCTCAAACTCTTCCAAAAAATTCAAGAGGAAGAGAAGCTTCCTAACTCATTCTACAAAGCCAACAGTACCCTGATACCAAAACCAAGGACAATACAAAAAAAGAAAATTACAGGCAAATATCACTGATGAACATGGATGCAAATATCCTCAACAAAATATTAGCGAATCAAATACAACAATCCATTAAAAAGATCATAAACCACGATCAAATGGCATTTATTCCAGGGATGCAGGTATGGTTTACCATCTGCAAATCAATCAACGTGATACACCCCATTAACAAAATGAAGAATAAAAATCACATGATCATCTCGATAGACGCAGAGAAAGCATTTGAAAAGATACGGCATCTATTTATAATAAAAACTCTGAATAACATGGGTATAGAAGGAAAGCACCTCAACATAATAAAGGCCATATATGACAAACCCAAAGCTAGTAACATACTCAACAGAGAAAAACTGAAAGCTATTCCTCTAAGAACAGGAACCAAAGAAGGAAACTCATTTTTGCCACTCTTATTTAACACAGTATTGGAAGTCCTAGCTAGGGCAATCAGACAAGAGAAAGAAATAAAAGGAATCCAAATTGGAAAGGAAGAAGTGAAACTGTCACTATTCGCAGACTTGATTCTATATATAGAAAACCCTAAAGAATCAACCAAAAAACTTTTAGAAGTAATGAATGGATACAGTAAAGTTGCCAGATACAAAATCAACATAGAAAAATTAGTTGCATTTCTAGGCACTAACAACAAAGTAGCAGAAAGAATAAAATACCTAGAAATAAATTTAATCAAAGAGGTGAAAGACCTGTACACTGAAAACTATAAAACATTGTTGAAAGCAATTGGAGAAGAAATAAAGAAATGGAAAGAACCTCTGTGCTCTTCGATTGGAAGAATTAACATAGTTAAGATGTCCAAACTTCCTAAAGCAATCCAGATTCAATGCAATCCCTATCAAAGTTCCAGTGACATTTTTCACAGAAATAGAACAAAGAATCCTAAAAG
This sequence comes from Equus przewalskii, assembly GCF_037783145.1. Lineage (NCBI taxonomy): Eukaryota > Metazoa > Chordata > Mammalia > Perissodactyla > Equidae > Equus > Equus przewalskii. Next base: position 77,940,695 of record NC_091834.1, read on the forward strand.
TTATATGGAACTACAAAAGAACCCTGAATAGACAAAGGAACCCTGAGAAAAAAGAACAAAGCTGGAAGTATCACACTCCCTATTTCAAAATATACTACAAGGCCTTAGTAATTAAAGTAGTATGGTACTGGTACAAAAAAAGACACTCAGATCAATGGAACAGAATCAAGAGCCCAGAAATAAACCCACACATCTACGGACAGCTACTTTTCGACAAGCTAGCCAAGAACATACAATGCAGAAAGGAAAGTCTCTTCAATAAATGGTGTTGGGAAAACTGGACAGCCACATGCAAAAGAATGAAAGTAGACCATTATCTTACACTACACAAAAATTAACTCAAAACAGATTGAAGACTTGAATATAAGACTTGAAACCATAAAAATTCTAGAAGAAAACATAGGCAGTACACTCTTCAACATTGTTCTTAGCAGCATATTTTCAAATACTCTGTCTGACCAGGCAAGGGAAACAATAGAAAAAATAAACAAATGAGATTATATCAAACTAAAAAGCTTCTGCACAGCAAAAGAAACCATCAACAAAATGAAAAGATGACCTAACAACTGGGAGAAGATATTTGCAAACTATATGTCAGATAAGGAGTTAATATCCAAAATATATAAAGAACGCATGCGTCTCAACAACAAAAAAACTGGCAACTCATTTAAAATATGAACAGACAATTCTCCAAAGAAGATATACAGATGGCCAACAGGCACATGAAGAGATGTTCAACATCACTAATTATTAGGGAAACGCAAATCAAAACTATAATGAGCTACCACTTCACACCCATCAGAATGGCTATAATTAAGAAGAAAAGAAATAACAAGTGTTGGAGAGGATGGAGAGAAAAGGGAACTCTCATACACTGCTGGTGGGAGTGCAAACTGGTGCAGCCACTATGGAAAATAATATGGAGATTCCTTTAAAATATTAAGAATAGAATCATCATACGATCCAGTTATTCCACTGCTAGGTATATTTATCCAAAGATCATGAAAACAAGAATACGTAAAGATATATGAACCCCTATGTTCATTGCAGCATTGTGCACAATAGCCAAGACTTGGAAACAACCTACATGCCCATCAAGGGACGAATGGATAAAGCAGATGTGGTATATATACACAGAGTGGAATACTACTCAGCCACAAAAAAGATGAAATCTTACCATTTGTGACAATATGGATGGACCTTGAGGGTATTATGCTAAGCAGAATAAGTCAGAGGAAGAAAGTCAAATACCATGTGAGTTCACTCAAATAGAAGATAAGACAACAACCACCACCAACAAATACATGGATACAGAGATTAGATTGGTGGTTACCAAGGGGGAATGGGGAGGGAAGAGGGTGAAAGGGGTGACTGGGCACATGTGTGTGGTGATGGATGGTAATTAGTCTTTGGGTGGTGAACATGATGCAATCTAACAGAAACTGAAATATAATGACATACACCTGAAGTTTCGTAATGTTATAAACCAATGTTATCTCAATAAAAAATATACGTAAAAGTAAAAAATTTAAAAAGTAGCATAAAATTTTGATTTTTTTTTGCTGAGGAAGCTAACATCTGTACCAAAATTCCTCCACTTTATATGTGGGTTGCTGCTACAGTATAACTGACAAGTGGTATAGGTCTGCGCCCAGGATCCCAACCCGCAAACCTGGGCCACCAAAGCGGAGCATGCCAAACTTACCAGCTACACCATGGGCCTAGCCCCTGAGATTCTATTTTGGAGAGCTCACAGAGACCATCAAAGGATCGTGAAAGAAGTTGAGATAGTGATGCATAAGAATAGCTCCTTGTGGTATAGATCCAGGACTATCTTCAAAAGAGAAAGAGAAAAAAATCCTATAGTTAAAGCTAAATTCAAAAAAGAGGAGTGAAATCATTACTTTTTAAATGTATTTTGGAAATTTGTGTTCTCACAGCATATTTTATAGAGCTCATTGGCATTAAAACCTTTGGTGCATGTAAATTACATACTCCTAAGATTGCTTCTAATGGCACTAAGAGCCCAGAATCTTTGAACCGGAGAGCATTAGATTGAAAGAAGGAAGAAATGATGTTATGAGGGTAAGAGAGACGCAATTGGTTGGGGTCAAGATAGTTAATGACACCATTTTTTTTTTCTTTTGTACTTATGACCTCTACATTAGATGCATTTACTTTCCAGGAGAGAGATTATTTTCATTATGATTCAGAGACATGTGCAAAGAGCTACTTCCAGCTGAGACAGAGTTACCGGAGCCCCTGTTGGGAGACAGAGCATTAAGACACATATGTGCTTTCACCCCATAGAACTTAGAAAGTAGAGAGAAATGATTGGTTTCAGCTCAGTCCACTACGGCCAGAGGAGCTGCTGCCACCTAAACAAGAATGGATCTAGTTTTCCTTTTTCACCTCGAATAATAGTATATATAATACACGTAATGCATGCAAATAGTATACATCATACATGTAAAGCTGTGAATGCAACTACCTCCTTTATTTTCTATTTTGTAGCAAATTGCAGAGAATTTGATAACTAGGCTGTAAAAAAAACATACATTGGTATAACAGCTATTGTAAATATTTTGCTCAGTTTTTATTGTTAAATTACATTTTTATTGATGCATGTATCTGTGGGTCTGTGTGTCTCTCTGGGAGAGTTGCGTGTGTGTGTGTGTTTGAGGAGAGAGCGTGTAAGGTGAAAGAGACTTGAACATATTCCCAAGTTGAAAAGAAAGAGCCAGTGGGTAGCTGGCCCCATGGCCGAGTGGTTGAGTTCTCATGCTCCGCTGCAGGCAGCTCAGTGTTTCGTTGGTTCCGGTCCTGGGCGCGAACATGGCACTGCTCATTGGGGCCACGCTGAGGCGGTGTCCTGCATGCCACAACTAGAAGGACCCACAACTAAGATATACAACTATGTACCGGGGGGCTTTGGGGAGAAAAAAGGAAAAAAATAAAATCTAAAAAAAGAAAGAGTCAGTGGGAAGGGAGAAGTCACAAGGGAAAGCTGTGAGCCCTCAGGACCTGGTTAGAGGCAGGAGGAGCTCAGAGGGCTGAGGTTCTGTGATTTTGGCTGTGAGGACTGGAATGAAGATTATTGTTACTGTGTCTTATTATCATGCACACATTTTGATGGTGTCTATTGTTCCCCTAATTGCTGTCCTTGTCTCCCCTCTGCCCACTTCCACTGATAAGAATTTGAGGAAACTAGGTCACGTTTCCTTGTCAGTGGAAATCTTTGAGTGTCATAAAGACCACAAATCCTGGTCTCCACTTTTATTTATAAAACACCTTTTGTACTATCATGTAGACAGAGCCTCAGAGACAAATAACAAGCGATACATTAACTCCTTGAAAGTATAAGCACACTCTGGATACGCTATACATAAATTCAGAATTGCTAAATTAAAAATGTATGGAACCATAATATTGAAGTCTCTGCTTCTTTGAAACTTTTGATATTTGTTCCTTTTAAAGGACATTGACAGGATTCAGTAGGGGATTTTGAATCTGTAAGACAGAGGCTACCAAGAACAAGTAAATGAGTCAGCCACTGTTTGCAATTTGTCGCTGTCTAAATTCCTCAGTGACACGGAGACTTACTGAAAGAATTTGTATTTTGTTATAGCACTGGAACAGAGGGAAAACTTTAGAGCAATGCTTCTTAGAAAAGGATGTTTTTCTTTGAAAAATGTGATCTCACACAGAAGAGGGAAGGATTTTTATCTTTTTTTCATTGCAAATCCTTTTCCAATGGAGCTATCAAAAATGATCAGGCCATAATTCTTTTAAAGAATTGAAGTTGAAAGAAAATATTTTTACCGAGCATTCTTTAAAACTTCGTTTTGAATAGGGAAGACATACACATGTAAAATATTCAAATATTCAAAAGGCACATAATGAAACAGAATCAAAAGTAAAGACTTCTCTTCTGCACCGCAAGCACCAAGTTCCCACCCTAGAGGCAACCACTGTTATCAGTCTCTTGTGGGTCTCTCTGGAGATATTCTTGCATTTATACTTCTAGATATTTATATGTTCCCCTCCACTAGCAGCAGACGGTATGCATTGTCATCTACATTGCTTTTTTCTGAATGGCTCTTGAATTTAAAAAGTATAAGAAAGATAACGTTGGCCCTCCTTAGGCAGCAAAGCACTGGCCCATCTGATGCTAGTGAAACTTCCAGCTCCCCTTCCCTTTCGTGCATTAACATGCACGGAGGCTCCTGTTTTGAACTGGAGCACGCGGAAGAGAAGAAAGAAATTGGGGGCGAGGTGATGTCTGTGGCTGGTGGGGAGTTAAGGATGGGAGTTACTATTTTATAACCTTAGATGGGGTTATATGCCTAAGGTCAGAAATGTGGCAGTCAGAATACTAATGGCACTATTTTTTTAGGAGGGATGTGGAAGGTTTGTGGGAAGGAGGGGAGGGCCAAAAGTTAATTTCTGAGAAAGGAGAGTCATTTTAGAGTCTTAGGGACCAAATGTGGTGCATAGTTGAAGAGGAGGCCATTTCCCCCACTTCCCCTTGGAAACCAGAAATGATCTGACACTCCTCAAATCTGCAGACAGAGAATGTGGAAAATTATAAGCCAGGGTAGGAAAAGAAGGAAAGAGCAGACACCACGCAGTTACAGACTGGTTTGTGGGCATGTGTGTGGCATCCTTCTGGGGAACTCCCCAAAATAACTTGGGGACACTTGGAGTTGCACTGATTACTAGTCATCAAACCAATTGGAACTCTTGCCATCATAATTTGGGCATATAAATAGACTGCAACTTTATTTTGTTTTCCAAATCTGGTGAGGCCAGGAAACATGGGGTACATGTTAAAATGAAAAACGCTAAATATAAAACATATGTGATACCTTGTAACAGGATGGTAGAATGGAAGCCTTGATTGCAAAACAGCAAATACCTATTCCAAGCTGAAGTGCTGGGCTGAGATTTAAATGTAAGAGACTGAGAACTAGTAGATAATTCTCACACTTCACTCTTATCAGGGATATAAAAGGGTAGGGAAGGAGATTGAACTATAACCTCTTAGGAGAATTTCTCTGGAGAGCTGTACTGAGAGTCCACACCCTCTATAGGGCAAGTTCTGAGGGATGCCTGCCCCTCACCTTAAGCTGGACCTGTAACTGGACCCCCAGGAGAGTCTAATATTTGTTCCCCAAGGTTGGTAGATTGGCTGGGTAGCTGGGACAGCCAAGCTGAAGGAGAAGGGGTGTGTTAGGACCCACCAGTGTTCCTAGAGTTCATTGGGGCTGACAACTGGTGAGTGTTTCCTGTGGGTGTGATGTGGGCCATGGGTGAGAGAGCTTGGGCCTAGAGGCATCCTAGGTCCTTTCCAGAAGGACTCAGAGAGAAGCTGGAGGGAGGTATTGCTAGACTGCTAGGGGCTAAGGCAAGCATAAGTAACCAGGTAACCTAGAGAACCCTTGCCCTGTTAAATCTCCTCTTCCCTCCAGCTCCATCCCTGGAAGGGTCAGGGGTCACCTTTGGACAAGTGAGCGGGGAGGAAGAAGAGAAGCACGGCGTAAGAAGAGAGAAGCTGACCATACTCCAGAGGCAAGGAGAGGCATCAACTTTTAATCATGGTTTGAATTTTGGTTACTATCCGAAACTGACCATTTTAACTGAAGTGAGACTATTTAATGACTAACAGTAACTGTAATGACCAAACATTTCCGTTTCCATCCAGGGGCAGAGGGTGAACTAGCTCTACCAAGTGAGTAGATAAGGAAGGCGCCGTCCCATCTCATCCCACCAGGTGTGTCTGCGCCAGGGAGCGGTTACCTGCAGACGTAGGGGAAAGAAAACAGAAGAAATCCTTGACTTCTCCAGTATTTTCTCTTTCCATTTCCCAGAGGTTCTTCAATTTTTACTTTGTTTTAACGGATTTCTTTCTTTCAAGGCCACTAACGCTTTCCTGTCACGGCTTCCAAATCATTGCTCTCCTTCTTTTATTCTCTCAGGTTTTCTTTCATGATCTCAGGCCACTGCCCTAGCCATGAGTTCTGCTGTTCCCAGGCTGATATGCTCTCTGTCTCTGTGGTTGCAATAGTCATCAGAGCACCATTTTCTTCTCCTTCAAAAAGTACAGACCCCGAAGAGGGAACAGCCCAGGGATATCACCCTCCAGTCCCTGTGGGCTCCTGAGAGCCAGAGTCACTGCCCTGTGAGTGCCACTGACAAGTCACCTCACAATTCATTTGAGTTAATTAGCTCCTTGTGAAAATGAAATACCTTCCTAACAGCAATCACTCTGAACAATTTAAATCAGAGGTTGTTTGGCAGACTTTAAGGCTCCAGATTATAAACACCTGCACAGTTATAAACACCAGGCCATTGGCCCTGGAGGCAGAGAATGGAGCTTCAACTTCTAGCTCCAACTGTAATGTGTATTCAGCAGGCCTGGGATGATTACTTTGCCTCTCTGAACAAGGAGGCTAGTGGTACCAGCCTCTATTAAATGAGGTAGTAAGCATAACATGTTTAGCAAAATGCTAGGGTTAAATAAGCATTTGCTAAGTATTAACTATTATTATTGGAATCTGACCTCATTTTAATCCCAAATTTACCTCTCTCTTACATTCCCAGGCTCTTAGTTACTTCTTTCTCTTCTCTTTCTTTTCATTCATTCATTCTTTCTTTCTTTTTTGATCAATGGCACTTTGATTTACATGGTTTTTTTTCCCCTAGGTTGGGGATTTCCCCTTAATCATCTGTACAAAAAGTTTAAATGGCTTGCAAATAATAGTCTAGAAAACCATGTCCCTGCTACACATAGGATTGAGTTCCCTTCCAACTTACCTTAATGCTAAAGCTGTAAAATGGGAAAGAATAGGATTGAGTCATAGACTATGAGATCCAGAGGATTCCTTGAAACTTCAGCTCCCTCATTTCACACCCTTGGTTGATGATTCCCATTTGTCCTCCTTTCTTATAGATTCCCTTCTGAGTACATGGAGAGGTTTAAAAAAATGTTTCTTTATGACAGTTGCTTTGGACTGTCATTTCTAAGCCTCCATTGATATTGGAATCCTCAATATGTTCCCTTCTAGAAGCAATGTAGTGCTAGAATTTCTTTGGCTCTGAGAAAACTACATTTCTTTTCATTCCGGGTAGGATCAAGACCCCATTCTGCATATTATTGATGTTTTTGCTCCCAGGTAACGGGTGGAGGAAGAAAAAGTAGCATTTGGAAGAAGAGTTAGTCCCTGAGGACCTTCACGGTAGGGTGTTTGGTGGATGGAAGGAAGAGGTAGACCATAAATGTCAAGAACAGACATCATTCCAGAGATGCGAGCAAGTACACAGCTCATGAACCTTTCTGAATGCTAACTGGTTTTTATTCTACAATCACCCTACCAGTTATTTTACTTTATGGTGTTGAAGGATAATTTCTTATAAAGAAAAAAAAAATCTGTTGGATTTGTAAACCCTTTGAAATAGTAGTAACTTTACTTTTTTATGGGTTATTTCTCAAGGAAAGGGGGTCAGGTTGTTTGCCTAATGAATGGATGCAAATATTTTATCACTTTGATGAGCAGCTGTCAGACAGAGAGTGTAAGACAGATGGGGAAATCTTTGTAGGGTTTTCCTGCATTAATCAAGGGCACTATGCCTTTCTTAGCATGGTTTAAGTTTAAATTCTTCTCGGGAGAAAAAAATAGTAAATTTAAAAATTAATGACAATAAGGGTTAAAAAAAACCCTGTCATCCTCAATATTTCATTCAAAAATCAAATAGTCTTGGGTTAACCGACTTGCAGTTTTTGTAACCATTTCTCATCTGCCACACCGTCCACAACAAGAAAACTCATCAATATGCAAGGACTTGTTTCCTGTCCCGTTGCTTCCTCCTACTGTCCAAATATGCCCAATTCAAAGTCTGTTTAGTCAAGCAGGCATGCAGAAGAATGAGAATTTCTCTGGTGTTTTTAAAACCAGCCAGAACAATTCTGACCATTGCTAAGGGGCACTTTTAACCAAACACCATAATGTAGCCAAGAACACAGCAGAATGTCATATTCCTTGTATGTTTTTTGTGTGTGTGTGTGAGGAAGATTGACCCTCAGCTCACATCTGTTGCCAATCTTCCTCTTTTTTGCTGGAGGAAGATGATCCCTGAGGCAACATCCATGTCAATCTTCCCCTACTTTGTAGATGGGACGCAACCACAGCATGGGCTTGATGAGCAGTGTGGAGGTCCGCATCCAGGATCTGAACCTGCGAGCCCTGGGTCATGGCAGCAGAGCACATGAACTCAACCACTATGCCACAGGGCTGGCCCCCTTGTGATATATTTTTTTAAATAAAACATTGATGGTCGTTTTAAATGCTGTTTAAGAAGCAAGGTATCCAATAGGCATCGAGATAATGCTTTTCTAAGGTTCTTTGGGGTTTTCCCTTGCAAAAAGGTATGGTTGTGAAAGAAATACATTTTGGATAGCTAATGTTGTGATGCATTTCTTGGTCAAACAAATCACACCAAGTACCCTGTGGGCCTTTGTCTTAGTCATCTTGGGTTGTTATAACAAAATAGCATAGACTGGGTGGCTTAAACAACAGAAATTTATTTCCTCACCGTCTGGAGGCTGGAAGTCCAAGATCAAGGTGTCAGCATGGTTGGGTTCCATGAGGCTTCCCTTCCTGGCTTGTAGATGGCTGCCTTCTTGCTGTGTCCTCACAATGGGAGGGGAGAGAGACTGCAAGCTGTCTGGTAGCTTTGCTTCTAAGGATATTGATGCCATTATGAGGGCTCCACCCTCATGACTTCATCTGGCCCTGATTACCTCCCAAAGGTCCCATCTCCAAATGCCATCACATTGGGGGTCAGGGCGTTTACACAGGAATTTGGGGGGGGACCCAAACTTTCAGTCTGTAACAGCCTTATATCTCATTTTGACATAACTCCCAGAACTATGTCTTTAATATGAGTGGTGGGCTGAGGAGAATTACACTTCACATCTAGGAAACTGGACCAGAATAAAAATTGCTCCTAAGCAATTCCAAAGCTGTATTTTTTGGTTGTCATTATTTCCCATTTTTTAAATTAAAGTTTTCCATTTTATGTAAATTTGGAAATGTGTATGTAATTTGTAAAGTCAAATAAAGCATATTAAAAATAAGCAGTGCTTGCCCCACCTCTCTCCTACACTGATTCTGCTCATTAATGAAGCCAAGACCCAAGCTTGACAACAGAAGGAGTGGCTGCTTTTTTAAGTGTAGAGTTAGGGCTGTTGAAATAAAGAAAGAGTCTTTGGGTCTAACCCCTTCCTCTAAGTAGGTTACCAATGAAATTATCCGAGACTAATAATTTTCCCTTCTATTTTTTTTTTAGTTTTTCATAGAAATTCCATAATCTCTCCTTTTTTTTTTTTTTTGCAGTATTTAATTACCTGTAGAATAAAAGAGAAGCTTTACAAGATACGAATTGTTAACGTGTTGAATTTGTAAAATCCATGCATGGTAGAGTCAGGAAGAGATGGCTGACCACACTTCCAGATGGCCATGAGAACTGAGAACTGAGGAATTGTTAATTTTTAGTAGTTGTTATAAATCCGCTGGCCCACATGGATAATTCCGTATTCAGTCATCATTGCCCATACCACCCATTGAGAAGCCCTGCTCCGGACAGACATCCCTTAAGTCTGTTTTGAATAACAGCAGACTTCAGAAAATGGGTGGAACACATGACCTGAAAGGCTGACTCTGAATCAGAACTTCAGGAAACCACAGTGAATTATCTGGCAATTAAGCGTACCCCATTGATAGCAGCTGAATCCAGATCAGCCTCAGGCCTTTGCTTTAGGATTGGCAAAATAGCCCTTGGAAGCCTGAGCAGTTTTGTTCTAGGGCCATGGTTCCCACCTTCTTCTATAATCCCCTTTCAATGGGAGGTGGTATCAGAAATACCACTTCCGCTACCATGCATTGGAAAGCAATAGAGTTCACCATGTTTATCCTGGGTCTTCTGAAACCAAACATCTCCCATTCTAAGACTTTCAAACAAAATTCAAAACAGTGTCCTTGGAGCAGAATTTGAAGGGAGGCCCCTACAAAGCCCGCCAACTCCACGGTTTTCAGTAAAAGGAACTCCTGCTCCAGTCTTTTGAAACCTGGTTCAAGTAAAATACCATTCTCATACCAGGGTTTGAATCACATTTCCTCTGTCCACACAGCTTCTATAGTCTTGCCAGAGAGAGCATTTACCCCACTACTTCCTGATTAAAAAAAAAAAAAATCTGGCTGGCCTATTTTTTATATGCTAATTATCTCCATCTGTAAGCGCTTCCTAGCCTCTTTAGCTTTTCTTGGCCCAACCTCAAATGCCAACATCTCTTCCAAGGGGAAAAAAATGGGTATCTGCCTTACATCCAGAAGCCAAGGTGCATAGAGAGAATTGAGCCCTTCCACAACTAAACATAAATATGGTACAAATTGGCAATCAGAATTTTAACACTAAACCTTTGTAAAGATAAAAATGTTCCATGACTTACTTCTTTTCACGTGGTTCCTGTGAAGAATAGAGCCCCAAGATACTTACATCACAGAGAGTCTTTCATAAACTTTCCCAGATATATAAGGAAATCAATGTCAGCCCACTTCAGTGAAGCAGTGGATGCTGTGAGTTAAGTCTCCAGGCTTTCTATGGACCATGACTGTTTTGTCCTCAGACCATATGCTTAGCTGTAAAAATTACATGGACTACCCCACGAAACCTCATACTGTATGTTGAGGGAAATAATAACATCTTTGAGAAATGAACTACACTTTCAAAATAATATGTTTTCTTCAGCCTCTTGCAATTTGTTTTTAAATTTGAGAGAGGAGGGATGAAAGTAAAGCTTGACCATTTTTAGCAGAGGCATCATTTCATGTTTTTTGTTTGAGTAGGAAGTGGATGGACGGAGGTCAAAACTTGTATAATTTTCTGACAGATTTGTAAGGACAATCATTTCAAAAACGTCTTTTTAACCATTTCATGGGAAGCATGCTTTTGTTTTCTTATAAATATTTTAGAAGTCAGAAAACATTTTTCTTGTCAGTTTTAATTGTTAGAAAATCTTCTTAAGTCCATGAAACTATTTTAAACTCTGCCATATCTTACTATTTTTTCTCTCCCTACCAAAGACTGGTTTTGTCAATTAACCAGTACAAACTCTTAGGGGCAGAAGATACTGGTTGGAAGAAAAAAGCAAAACAAAATAGAAAACAGAGCCCTCAATGATGAAGACTCCTTCGACCAAACTTTAGTCAGGCTTTTCCGAACTTCTTCTTGAGTAGGCCTCCACCTTGACCTTTCTTTAGCAAAATTCCTGCTAAGCCAGTTTAGCAAGAATTCCCCTACCCTTGATACCTCCTCTTAGGAATTTTCCATCTACTGATCCTCTCACTCTGGCTGTAAATTCCTGTCTTTGCTGTATTCAGCGTTGAGCTCAATCTTTCTCCCTCTTGCAAGAGTCCTGCATAAACTCTTCCTTGCCATTTTAAACAAGAGTCAGAATAATTTTTCTTCAGCAATGGATACCAGTAGCTTATGACTTGGACAAGTCAATAAGCTTCTGCCAGCTTCACTTTTAGCCTTTAAAACAAAGAGGGAAGAGTTAGGGCTTCTCAAGTTTTTCTACAAACTAGAGCCCTAAGTGGCTCAAAGCAAAGATGACATTGATTGAGGTCTCATGCTTTACATTAATAATTTGAGCAAATTTTGCATCTTATTTACTTTAACATAAAAATAAGGCTTTAAATTATTAACTATGGAGTCAATCCGCCAGGTTTATTTTGTGTCTTAGAGAACTCTCTGGCACCATGATGCCTACCAATATTTGAAGAGAATGGCATGAGATACATGCTATTTAACTGTAGAAAATGAAATACAACTACATATGTATATGATAACCACGGTAAATAATTTGGCGAGTAACACTTTATATATTTTCAAATTAATTATATACCTATATATCATTTACTTTCTCATGTTAATATTGGATGGAACGCTATTTGCTAATACAAAGCTTTTTTATTTTTTTAATCTTTCTGAAAGAGCAGTCTACTGTAAAATAGTGTCCTTCTAAAATCTAGACTGCCTTAACTTATTTTGATTTTCAGTCACATTTAGGACTGAAAATTCTTATTTTGTAGTGACAGACAGATGAATTTAAGGAGCAGATAAATGTTAACACTGACAGAACATGTATGCTAATATTTATGTATGCTCTGTTATCTAAATTTAAAAATATAAACACTACTGTATTTCTGATTTTATTTGACATTGTAATGAGAAACTGAAATGGATCTTTTCAAAATGAGCTCCTAATTGCCTTTGTGGCTTCCGCTCGCTCTTGGTCACAGCAAATCCATTATTCCAAAGGCATCGAAGATCAGGGAGCTTGAATTGGAGTGCTGCTTTAAAACTGCTGTGAAATTCTGTTCTGGAATTTTCTCTTCCCATTTTTGTTTAAGGCTATATTTTTAAATATTTATTAGACTTAAAAATTAGCTACATTGGCTGGGAAATCTGGAACCCAGAGATAGGAGCCACCAAAGAAGGAGGGAATAAGCAGCTGGATGAGAAGTAATTTACATGAACTGGGTTGGTGTGAAGACTAGTCTTGCCTGACTAGACTTAGATTCAGATTTATCCTGTCCTTTTTATTGTTCCTTAAATTTAGCAAGACAAACATTTGCCCTAGCTGTAAGCTAAATCATATTGAGCAGGTCAATTTGACTTGAGGTCATAAATAGCGGTGCAGCCATAATAGGTCTCTGCAAATTTATTGGGTTATGTTTTTGTGACCCTTGAGAACTCTCTGGCCAGTAAATTCATGCATTTGTCATCAGGTTGGAGGAACTCTTTAGGAGATTTGCAATGTTTGGGGGCATTTTATTTAAGAAAAAGATAATCTTTCTATTATAAATAATCCATGCTTATTGTATAAAATTTGGAAGCATATATAAAAAGACAAAAAGTAAAAATCAGTTATAATTCTGCTATTCAGTGATAATTCTTATTCGGAGATATCAATGATTACCTAGCCAATGGTCATTTCTATTTTTTTCTCATCTAAAATAAACCAGCTTAGAAGTGACAATATGCCCAGCCTCAGAGGATGGCTCATGATTAGTCTAAAATAAGCATGAACAATATCATTATTCTTCCCATGTTTAAGCATGTGACCAAGTTCTGGCCTGTGAGATACAGAAGACGTCTTAGGGTTATGGCAAGATTTTGTCTCCTGAAAAGAAGATTGCATTTTAAGGGAAAGCCTCTTTTGGTAACATCCATTTTACTTTCCTGTTTGAATGCAGTCCCTGTAAGTATATAAGGCTTAGAGCTGCAGCAGCCATTTTGCAATCATGAGGCAACAATTTGAAGGCCAAAACTAACATGCTAAGAGCAACATAATAGGAGACTAGAAGGAAGTTAGATCATTGATGATGAGTTGAGCTGTTGAACAAATACTACTATAGCCTACCTCAAGACTTCTTGTTAGATTGACAGTAGATATTCTTCTGCTTTAAGTAGCTGTTATCTGAGTACTATTAATTGACCCCAACTCATTCAAACTCATACATCTAGTATGAGCATTTCTGATGTATTTCCTTTCATGTTGTTAAAATGAAAAAATGGAAACCAGACATAAAGATCCGCCAAAAAGACAAAACCATTTAAGCTACATAAGCAAAACTTAGTTTAGCTTATTTCATAAACATGTGATTAACTTAGGTTAATTCTTATAAATGTCTCCCATAATCACAAATGAAACTAAAGTCATTTTCCTAAAATGGTATAAGAGAATCATTTTTAACCAATCCCTTGCCATCTGGAAGTCTCCATTGCAATAATCAATAATTGTGAGGGTTAAACAACCTCCTCATTTTCACTTTATAAGCCCTCCTGAAATGTCACGCCTCTGAACTCCATACCACGTTGGGGTTTGAAGTTGTCCTATTTTCAAAAAGCTTATTTCTTAACTCAATAAGATACTCATATCAAGTAAAGATGTATAAATTTCCTTTTGATAATATATAAATACTTTTTAAAGTTTGAGATCACATAAAACATGCTTTTTGTGTTCTGCTTTTTTCCCCCTATTATCCTAAGTCAATAAATAGTCCTTAAAAATGTAATTAAAAAAATTTTGGTCACAATATTACATCATATTGGTGTATACTTATGTTTAACCATAGCTTTATTGTTGGAAATCTAGATTGTTCCTTTCTAAAAGTATAATAGATGCTCTGATTTTAAAAAACCCATTTTTTTAAAAGTCAGATTCTGAATTTTTGCTTTACAATATATTCCTAGAAGTGGATGCTCTGTACTTTGTTGTGTAGGACTGTTGTATCCACACTGTCTGAGCGGAGGATCTAAGGAGTAGACAGATTCATCTTTTCTCTGACCTAACACATTGTTCTCACACTCTCCTTCTCTTTGAAGGGATGTCCATTGCCAGCATTGGCATTGGCACAGCCCACAGACCTCCAGAACCCTCACACGCAGTTGCCTTTTGTTGCTAGAATACAAGGTAAGAGTGTGGATAATTGTGTCTCAGCGGCCTGAGTGGTGTTAGTTACAGAACAGGTGTTCGGCGTGACCGGCTGTGCTGTAATAACACTGAAGGATTGTAAGCGACAGTGGCACCCAAGTGTTCTTTACTACATTCACTTTTCTGTTTGTGTTTGTGTTATGCAGGACCACCTAAAGGACAGGACCCAGGCCAGGGGCTCCTCTTGCTTGGGTATAAAGGCAATCCTTATTTAAGTATGCTTTTGAATAAAGGCCACTCATTATTTCGGAATGAGGAAAGATGGCAACATTTTAACCTACATTTTTCAAGCAATATTTAACAATGAATTTTGTCAATAACTGTGTGTGGAGGCACATGCAGTTTGAATTCTTGGTTTGCTTTTGTTTGTGATGATGGATGCCTCGTGGATATGTTTACCCTATTGAAATGATCATCAGGAATTCAAAATGTGTTCTCTTGATAGATACAGATGTATAGCAATTTACGCACCAATGTGAGTGAATATTAAAAAAGGCCGTTGTGGATACAAGCACCAGATGGGTTCTATATAAAACCTCATCCCATGCGTGGTTTATTTTGGAATGATACAATTACCAAAAACATAGTGACACATTGCAATTTCTTTGCTACAGCTTGATTTTTATAGGATTCCTTGTAGTCTGTGGTGATACTACTCAGTACCCATGATCCCATTATCTGCTAAATTGATCAAAATGTTAAGACTACTATTTTGTATTGCTACACAATTTTTTATGAAAGTAAACTACATTTAAATAAAATTACAGCTAGATATGGCCTGTGTTGATGGCATTTGTGGCTAGTTTGCAGAAAAATCTGTACGCTACGCAAATATCAACCCCTTCTCTGTTAACATGGTCCTGCTTGTTGATCTTATGGGATGAGTTTGTCATATTCACTCAGAGCAGGGAAGCTGGGAGTAAAATGGATGGATGTGGGGGCCAGCCTGGTGGCACAGCGGTTAGGTGCGCACATTCCGCTTCGGTGGCCCAGGGTTCATTGGTTCGGATCCCGGGTACGGACATGGCACCACTTGGCAGGCCATGCTGTGGTAGGCATCCCACGAGTAAAGTGGAGGAAGATGGGCACGGATGTTAGCTCAGGTCCAGTCTTCCTCAGCAAAAAGAGGAGGATTGGCAGCAGTTAGCTCAGGGCTAATCTTCCTCAAAAAAAAAAGGATGGATGTGGAGAATTAGGAATTAGGGAATTTGATTTTTAGTTCTAGTTCTGTCACCAATTATGACTTGCCCAAGTCACTTCACCTCTCTCATGAACTACTCTGATAAAGTAGTTTTCTGATGATGCCCCAGGTAATCTGAATGACCAGGTTATGTGGAAAGGGGTTTGAGGAGTATGCAATCAAGCTGAGTAGTATTCCTGGGTGATGTGGTGCCCAAGTGCTGGTGAGGTCAGGCAGAGTGCAGGCAGGGGCTGTGTCTGCTGCAACTTGCCATCATTATTGGATGTTCTTGTCTGTAAAAGCAGGAAAAAAACAAAAGCTTCAGCAATCCACAAAGGTCACATCTATTACCCGCGGCAATGCTACTAAGAATCCAGTCTGGGAATTCTGGTTATATGTGGAGTTGTCTTTTTACGTGCAGGCCAGTTCCTTTCTTTCTGTGTCTTATTATAATTACCCCCACTGGGTGGAGGATGTAGCATTACAGGGCTTGGAAGATAGATTAGAAAATTGGTAGGAAAAAATGTCTACATAGTGGAAATGATATAGGAAAATAAAATGATTACTATAACCTCTGGCAGTTAAACAATTAAACACTTCACTTTGCTAGAGTACAGACCATCAGTAAAAATGACTTAGGACCATCCCAAGGAAAATTAGTTCATAAGAGACACTGTGGGTCCACGGACCACTGGAGACATGCAGCAGGATGTAAGATGAGGTCCGGGCAATTTGCTTCTAATCTAAGTCTATTTGTTAGAGCCGTAGATGTGATCATGGGGCTATGATGGCTAAAGAAGCTTCCTTATTTTAGTAGAGATGCACAGCAGAAATGCTTTTTTTTTTTTTTTTGCTCAGGAAGATTTGCCCTGAGCTAATACGTCTGCCAATTTTCCTCTATTTTGTATGTGCATCACTGCCACAGCATGGCCACCGATGAGTGGTGTAGGTCCAGGTCTGGGATCCTAGCCTGGGCAGCTGAAGCAGAGCACACTGAACTTAACCACTAGGCCACAGGCCCAGCCTCCTACTTTATTTATTTATTTTTTAACAAATCACAGATTCAAATCTCAGATAATAAGAATGAACACTTATGGAGCATTGACGTGTGCCAGGCATTGGGCTAAGCATTCACACCAGCCCTTTGAAGAATGTTCCATTATTATCCCCACTTTATAGATCAGGGCACTCAATTTTAGGGAGACAGAATAACCTGCCTGCGAACCCAAAGCTAATAAATTGTCCAGTTGGGATTAAAAAATCCAGGTGTCTTTGCCTCTAGATCTCTAGCCCTTAACCATTATACAATACTGATTCTAGATTTACTTTCCAAAGAGCCACATCTAAAGTGGCACTTCCATCACTTGCCCTTAGCTGCCTTATTTTTCCTTCCCTGCATTTACCATTATTAAATACTTTATGTTATTAGAGAATTATCTACCTTACATTATTATATATATTACCATATACTATTTACTATTATTACATATGTATTGTTAATTTCCCACCTCCCCTACTCTGTCTGCCTCCAGGTTTTGTCCCCTGCTTATTCTCCTGGGCCCTGAACAGTGCCTGGCACAGAGTAAGTGCCAATTCATATTTGTTGAATGCATATGCAAATAACAACTTGTTACAACGAGTGTCTCTGTAGTCCTTTCATAACTGGGGATTTTTTTCTTTAGCTGTTATTTGCATTAATTCCAGCTACTGCAGTTATTTTTTAACTTATAAACTTTAGTTTCAATGTTAATAGCAGATTAAAAGATGGACCCTTAGAGAAGAAATGTCAGATAAAATATGCGAAACATTTTGAAAACAAAGGTTGAAAAATTTTGCTCTAATAAGCTGACTTCAGTTCAAAACATTTCACGGAATGGGTGAGAAAATGACTTAATGGTTTTTGACCAGAGACCCAGAAGGTCACTTTACTGGAAAATGCTTTGTAAAACGTTTATCTGAAAATTGCTTTGTCATTTCGAAATCTGAAGTGTTCCACCTTAGCTTCTACTTTCCATTTCAGAAACAACTATTTTCTCTTGCTGTTCGGTGAAGATATTTGCTTTACAGCTTTCGTTTATGTGGCCTGAAAGATTTTTTAAAAAATGATGTGTGCTGTAGCTTCTACGCTATAGGTAATGAAACAAAAAGCACCTCTTTATGTTTTCAACAGCACTGGAATTAGCCTTAGGAAAATTTAATAATTCAGGTACAATATAAACGCAAGAACAATAGTTTTGTTCGTTTACTGCCGTCTGCCCTGGAATTGAACTTTTAAACTGGGCTGACTCATGTAGCCCCAAGTCCTCTGGGAAATAAAAGAGGATCTGTCTGTGGTGGATGTCCTAGACCCCCGCCTCTGCTCCTCTCTCTACATCCTATCTCCCACCTACCAACCCCGCCGAGTGTCAGTCTCACTTACCTTTCTGCTTTGTCATCCGGATCCAGTTCCACGCTTCACCTTTGGTTTTGAAGACTGAGAGACTTAAAGGAATCTTGACTTTGGGTGCTCTCTACAGACTTGGCTCATAGTCAGCTTCAGGCTCCTCCTGTGTATAGTACCTGTGAGCACAATACATTGTCCCTTTTAGTTTCAGCTCCCAAGAGCCAAACTTGCCATTAGCATCCAGGCAGGGCCCACTTGGTTCCTCTCTGAGGAGTGTTAGGCAACTATGGAGCTGGTAGGTTTGTCTTTTTGTTCCAGGTACAGAGTTGTTTATCTGTCTAGAAAAGGCCAGGCATTGGTCTTTTTGATGTGATAAAAGTTCAAGCCAGAAAACGGGCAAGCTGCTGTGAGCATGTAACATGTGTGATGTCACAAACGTCTGTTTACAGACAGAGAATGTGGCTCATTTTCTAAGCCCTTGAAGTGTCTAGGACAGCAGGCTGCATGGCAAAGCAGGGAGATACATTTGCTGAATTGAATTCAGTATACTCAAAATTCAGATATTCCATTTTGCCAAGAGATGGCGGATGTGAGCATATCCCTTCAGTTCAGACCATATTTACATAGTTTAGCTATGACATGGGCCTGGAGTTTTCTCTGCTCAGTTCAGGCATAACAATCAGCTAGACTGAAACTCATTGTTTGCATGCAATTCAGAGAGGATAAGTAGTTAAGAAGACCCAACACTGACATCCGTCAAGGGTATGCCATTTCACCATGTGACACATAGAGTAAGGTGGGTCTTTTCTTGGTTGCCACATCTAGTCCAACAGGTCTTGAGATGAATTCTACAATGTCACTCACTGTCTTTGAAGAAACAAGGTTTTCAAAAACTTATAAATCATGGGTCAGCAATCTTTTTTTTTTTACATTTCTTTTTTTTTATTATTGAGGTCATATTGGTTTATAACATTATATAAATTTCGGGTGTACATCATTATATTTCGATTTCCGTGTAGACTACATCATGTACCACCCAAACACTAATTACCATCCATCACCATACACATGTGCCCAGTCTCCTCTTTCGCCCTCCTCCCTCCCTCCTTCCCCTCTGGTAACCACCAGTCTAATCTTTGTATCTATGTGTTTGTTTATGGTTATCACTGTTGTTTCTATCTTTTATTTATGAGTGAGATAATACAGTATTTGATTTTCTCCATCTGACTTATTTCACTCAGCGTAATATCCTCAAGGTCCATCCATGTTGTCACAAATGGCAAGATTTCATCTTTTTTTAGAGCTGAGTAGTATTCCATTGTGTATACATACCACATCTTCTTTATCCATTCATCGCTTGATGGGCATGTGGGTTGTTTCCATGTCTTGGCTATTGTGAAAAATGCTGCAATGAACATATGGGTGCATGAATCTTTACGCATCTGTGTTTTCATGTTCTTTGGATAAATACCCAGCAGTGGAATAGATGGATCATATGGTAGTTTTATTCTTAATTTTGGGGGGAATCTCCACACTGTTTTCCATAGTGGTTGAAGATTACATTCCAACCAGCAGTGTATGAGAGTTCCCTTTTCTTCACATCCTCTTCAACATTTATTTCTTGTCTTGTTAATTATAGCCATTCTGATGGGCATAAGGTGATATATCTCATTGTAGTTTTGATTTGTATTTCCCTAATAATTAGTGATGTTGAACATCTTTTCATGTGCCTGTTGGCCATTTGTATATCTTCTTTGGGAAAATGTCTGTTCAGATCTTTTGCTCATTTTTTAATTGGGTTGTTTTTTGTTGTCCTTGTTGAAACGTATGAGTTCTTTATATGTTTTGGATATTAACTCCTTATCTGATATATGGTTAGCAAATGTCTTTTCCCAATTGTCTTTTTGTTTTGTTGATGGTTTCCTTTGCTGTGCAGAAATTTTTTAGTTTGATGTAATCTCATTTATTTTTTCTATTGTTTCCCTTGCCCAGTCAGACATGGTACTTGAAAATATGCTGCTAAGACCCATGTTGAAGAGGATACTGCCTATGCTTTCTTCTAGAGGTTTTATGGTTTCAGGTCTTGTACTAAAGTATTTAATCTATTTTGAGTTAATTTTTGTGCATGGTGTAAGATAATGGTCTACTTTCATTCTTTTGCATGTGGCTGTCCAATTTTCCCAACACCATTTATTGAAGAGACTTTCCTTTCTGTATTGTATGTTCTTGGCTCCCTTGTCGAAAATTAGCTGTCCATGGATGTGTGGGTTTATTTCTGGCTCTCGATTCTGTTCCATTGATCTGTGTGTCTGTTTTTGTGCCAGTACCATGCTGTTTTGATTACTATGGCTTTGTAGTATATTTTGAAATCAGGGCATGTGATACCTCCAGCTTTGTTCTTTTTTCTCAGGAATCCTTTGGCTATTCAGGGTTCTTTTGTTGTTCCATCTAAATTTTAGGATTCTTTGTTTTATTTCTGTGAAAAATGTTGGAACTTTGATAGAGATTGCATTGAATCTATAGATTGCTTTAGGAAATATGGACATTTTAACTATGTTAATGCTTCCAATCCAAGAGCACAGAATATCTTTCCATTTCTTTGTCTTCTTCAATTTCTTTCAACAGTGCTTTACAGTTTTCAGTATATAGGTCTTTTGCCTCTTTGGTTAAATTTATTCCTAGGTATTTATTCTTTTTGTTGCAATTGTAAATGGACTTGTAGTCTTAATTTCACTTTCTGCTACTTTGTTGTTAGTGTATAGAAATGCAATTAGTTTTTTTGTTGATTTTGTATCCTGCAACTTTACTATATTCATTTATTATTTTTAAAAGTTTTTTGGGGGGTTCTTTAGGGTATTCTATAAATAGAATCATTTTATTTGCAAATAGTGACAGTTTTACTTCTTCCTTTCCGGTTTGGATCCCTCTTATTTCTTTTTCTTGCCTGATTGCTCTGGCCAGGACGTTCAGTACTAGGTGAAATAAAAGTGGTGAAAGTGGGCATCCTCATCTGGTTCCTGTTCTTAGAGAGGTAGCTTTCAGTTTTTCTCCATTGAGAATGATATTAACTGTGGGTTTATCATATGTGGCCTTTATTTTGTTGAAGTACTTTCCTTCTATATCCATTTTATTCAGAGTTTTTATTATAAATGGATGCTGTCTCTTATCAATTGCTTTCTCTGCATCTATTGAGATGATCATGTGATTTTTATTCTTCATTTTGTTAACATGGTGCATCACATTGATTGATTTGCAGATGGTGAACCATCCCTGCATCCCTGGAATAAATCCCACTTGATTGTGGTGTATGATCTTTTTAATGTATTGTTGTATTCAATTTGCTAATATTTTGTTGAGGATTTTTGCACTGATATTCATGAATGAAATTGTCCTGTAATTTTCTCTTTTTGTGTTGTCCTTGTCTAGTTTTGGTATCAGGGTAATGTTGGCTTTGTAGAATGAGTTAAGAAGCTTCCCCTCCTCTTCAATTTTTTGGAAGAGTTTGAGAAGGATAGGTGTTAAGTCTTCTTTGACTGTTTGGTAGAACTCACCAGGGAAGCCATCTGGGCTTGGGTTTTTATTTTTTGGGATGTTTTTGATTACTGTTTTGATCTCTTCACTGGTGATTGCTGTGTTCAAATCCTCTATTTCTTCTTGATTCAGTTTTGGAAGGTTGTATGATTCTAAGAATTTATCCATTTCTTCTCGATTATCCCATTTGTTGACAAACAGCTTTTCATGGTATTCTCTTATAATCTTTTGCATTTCTGAGGTGTCCACATCAATCTCTCTTTCATTATTCCCTGAAAGAGCCTGGTGAGGGCAAGGAGCTCTGCTGGACCTGCCCTGAGGATATGTTGCCAGGAAGAGATGCTGCCCCACTCTGTCTTGTTCTCTTTGAAGGACAAGTGTGAAAAGTGAGAGCAGCCTCGCCAGTGTGGGGCACCTATAGTTCACTTGGGTGCTAGGCAAGCAGGGTTTAGGTGTTGGTTGTTTATAAGTGTTCTCCCGGAGAGCCAGCTGCCTCGTGCTGGAAGAGCTTGGGTGTAGCTCCTCCTGCCAAGAGGAGGAAGGTCCCCAGTCACTTAGAAAGCTGAGTTTGGGCTCATTCTCTACTGCTGATGGCCCAAAGTCTCAGATAGTTCATCGCTCAGGGAACCCCAAGAGAGTCTTGGGAGCATTTTTAGACGATCCTGAGTGTTGCATCAGACTGCTTGTTTTGAAATATTAGTGTCATGTTATTTTAGATATGCTTAAGAGCTGATTGGCAGAATGATCTGACTTATAAAAGATTGTACAGCAGACTAGGTTTTTTTAGTTCTATACTTTCTATTGTTGTTTACCAAGTACAGAAGCCAGGACAGGGAAATCACTGTGCAAGTTTGGTTTAAGCTGTTCTTTGAACTAAATGTGGATATAGATGGGAAGATGGCTGCTGAGATATAAATGTAGTACGTCATTATTTCAGTAGTGAATAGAGACTAGTATCAGGAGCCTTTGGTATTATTTAGACACAAATCATAGCCTTTCTACAACATGCCTAAACTCTGAGTGGTTTGAATTTATTTCTCAAGATCCAGGAATAGGCTTCGCATTAGCAACATGAAGCCTGAGTCTATGAACACTTGAAACAAGATGGATTCAATTCAGTAAAACTACCATAGCCTATTTTTTCCAAAACAACTGACTTTTGCTCTCTTGCTCGCTCTCTGTCTTTTTTGGTCTCTGTCAGTTTCTCTTTCCTTGTGTCTTTCATTTTCTTTAAAAGATGTGTGCTGTAATTAATTTAATGCATTTGATATATTTCACCCGGGCATTTGGTTAACATGTTGCGTACCACTCTGTTCCACTTTCTTGTTTTCAGCCCGTGGCAGTTTGAAAGGCAGATGCAATGTTCTCTGCTCTGCGATCCCTGCTGTCAAGAGTCTGCTGTGTGAGTATGTGGGCCAGTCTTCCTTTATCAGAATTGCGACAGCGGCTGGGCACTTGCTTATCAGCCCATCTGCCAGCCCCCAGCAAAATCACACAAGTGTTTCAGAGGCTGATGCTGAGGCCAGTACTAAGATAATGAGCTCAGATAATGAGGCACCACTTCCCCCTGGATATCTTAGTTTTACAAAATGTTGTGATGAGAAAGTACTATTTTGGCCTAATGGAAGTATTGCCCATAAAATTTGAGGCGGAGATAATTCCCTCAAAGAAAATAAGTTTTTCACAAGCTGGAAAATTCTCGTAGAAAGATGTAATCTCCAAACTGAAAGGCAGGATTATCAGTCATTTGGTTCAACCTCTATGATGTATAAATCATTTCTAGAACATTCCTGTCAAGTGTTATCTAATCTCAATTTGAAACCCTCCAGGGATAGAAACAGAAGCAGTCATTCTGGTTTGTTAGAAGCATATTTAGAAAAGCAAGTAATCAGGATGGCAATAACCATTCCAAAAAATGTTCCATGAGAAAGAGGGTAACAGGAAACCCGTCACCACCCCCATTTCACCCTCCACGATTGACTGAAATCTCCTCTTTCCTTGATGT